>NC_133463.1:80238015-81488015 GCF_048565385.1 Saimiri boliviensis
ATAAACCTAATTGATTGGTTGACTAGTCATGAAATACTTAAAGTGTTTTTTGAGTGTCTCTCTTGGAAGAATGCCTTAAATGTGGAACTTCTGTTACTGTATGTATTGTTAGAACAAGACCATTGCCCAATTCTTGATTCAGTTTTGAAGTAATCTCTGCTCTTCTCATATGTTTAACATTAAAGGCTAAATGAAGGGTGGGATTTCTTCAGACATTATACAGATTTTTTTCTTCAGATCTTTATCTTCAAACTTTCCTTTTGTTTTTATTAGAATCTATTATTTTATTCTTCAGCATTTACTAGAAATTATACAATGTAATCTTAAATTTTACATTTTAGATAGAAGACTTTTATCTTGCCAAAAGCTGATTAAAGTAGCAATAAATTAGTAAATCCTTGTAAAGGAAATTTAATATTACCTACATAATAAGTTATAATCTTGTTGTAAACTATGTTATCAGTCTCTCTTTTTTCCATGTTAGATGTCATCTATAGAACAATGATGTTCAATCTGAGTATTTTGACACTGCCATTGTTGTGATTTATTTTGGTCACAATATTTAGTCCATTTTGAAATTTTATATTATTGTAAAATCATATTTTCCTGTTTACTTGCACTTTAAAATGTTCTTAATTTCTTTTTCTGGTGTTTTCTCATTACTAAAGCATTTTAAAAAGTACCTGTATCTTTTATCTGTATAATTGGTGCCTTTGTAAAAAGTACAGCATTTGAAAAATTATTCTTTCTGTTCTCTAAGTATCCTTTTGTAGTTTCTATGTATTCAGAGGTCTTCTCTTTCTCCTCTTATTCTGATCATCTCTTAAATGTTTTCTTTCCTCAGGATTATCTAAGTCTCCCTTTTTCACCTTTGATGACCTCAGCTAATTTTGCTATTACTTAAATGCTTAAATGCTTTTTTTTTTTTTTTTTTTTTTGAAACGGAGTTTCGCTCTTGTTACCCAGGCTGGAGTGCAATGGTGTGATCTCGGCTCACCGCAACCTCCGCCTCCTGGGCTCAGGCAATTCTCCTGCCTCAGCTTCCTGAGTAGCTGGGATTACAGGCAGGCGCCACCATGCCCAGCTAATTTTTTGTATTTTTTTAGTAGAGACGGGGTTTCACCATGTTGACCAGGATGGTCTTTATCTCCTGACCTCGTGATCCACCCGCCTCGGCCTCCCAAAGTGCTGGGATTACAGGCTTGAGCCACCACGCCCGGCTAAATGCTTTTGGTTTTTAAATTTGTTTCTAGTTTAGATCAATTGTCTGCTACAGGATATCCCACCTTCAAGTTTACCGCAAATTTAATATGTGCAAAACAGAGTTCATTCTCTCTTCTTGATATCCTCCTTTTACTCCAAAGTTTATCCTCTTGTCTTCCTTGTTGGTCAGTGACACCACCATCCAACCAATTGTCCAGACTTTGCTATCTCCTCCTCTTTAGTTGGATCCAAGTCAGCCTCCTGCAAGTTTGCCTCGGCATTTTTCTCATGTTGCAGAACTTTATGCATACTTGCAAATTAAAACCACATTGATTAAACCTCTAAAGAGCCTTAATAGATGTGGCTCTTTTGCCTGGGAATGATAATCCCCTCCTTTTTGCCTGATTCCTGCATTTACTTCAAGACTTAATTTAGTCGCTACTTCTTGCAGAAAGGTCAGGTACCCCATTAGCTATCATTTTATAGCAACCTGTGATAGTTGTTATCACTGAGATAATTCTTTCTGTATGTGATTATCTTTTCCCACCAGATTCCGAGCTACTAAAAGGCCAGGGATTGTCCAGGGATTGTCGCCTATATTTGTATTCCATACATTTAGTTTAGTGCCTACAGCATGGCAGGCTTCACTAAATGCTTGTTAAAAGAATACGTGAGATCGAGTATTGTTTTTCCCAATCATATATTCATATATATTTCTGAGGCACATCTATTTTTTGGTTTTCAGAGGGTAACAAACTCACCTTTCTCCCTCTCTGAGTTTGGAAGCAACTGAAATAGAGAAATATAAAAGTCAATCTGATACAAGTTTTACTATTGGTAAAGCTGGGTTTGAGAATGCATCTTGACCATTGTCTATTACCAGTCTTTCTACTACTTTCCCTTCAAATCTAAACTTTCCAGTGGTGTATCTGAGGGACACCCCAAGTTAGCAGAGCAAACACGTTGACGAAGCCATTTGCAAGGAAGGCACATTGATTCAAACTTCTCTATAACCCCACAGAGGCCTTGTAGAGAAATATACACACTTCCAGAACAGGTATGCTTGTAAGCAGAAAGAGCGGATTGCAGAATGCAGATCTGAAGGAGAAACTTTTGAGTTTGTTTATTCATTCATTTAACAGATAAATATTGAGCTCTTACCCTGTCCTGGACATTGTGCAGATGGTGCAGATACAGATTTGGTGCTTAAGTTTTAGAGCCTACTATGCTCCTTTTTCCAGACTCATGAGTAAATTAAGTTGCTTTTCCTCTCTTATAGCGGAAGTCTTCTCTAGGGAAGATAGGAACTGGTGAATGGAATAGTTTATCCAAATGGATAACCTGTTCTCTAGCCCTTGCATGTGAAATAAATCCCAAGGACTGATAATTTTAAGAACATGATGGAATGAAATACAGAGAAACATTATTAGCACAGTCTTAAGAAAAGAGAAAATTTCAAAGGTCTGGTCATGTTTTAGAAAAAAATGTGGAAAATTTGATCATGATAATTCCTCTTTGCTTTTACTATACTTGAAATACTTGTCTTAGGATTTTAAAGACCATTTAGTCCTGATTTATGTCTGACATGAATCTGCTAAGTATTTATTTATACAAGTTACTTAGAAAATCTACTCCCCAGTAGGGCCTGGTGGCAACATTTGAAAGTAATGGGGAATTACTAGTGGAAATACTGAGGAAGGAGACCCAGGCATCTGGGATTCCCTCCCCCTCTGTCATCCACTGTGCATCTCAATAGAAGAGAGAGCAAGCCAGCTGGCGCCTCCTGAATCTCCTTCCTGAAAATAACACACTTGGTCTTGGGGAAACTCTCTGGAAGACACTATTTTTACTTAAAACAAGATCAAACCAGAAACCTTTTCACGTATGAGTCCTAAAACTATAAACCAGAACCCTTTCATATGTGATTCCTGAAGCTGTAAACCGAGACCTTTTCATATGAGTCCTAAAACTGTAAACTGGAACGCTTTCATATGTGATTCCTGAAACTGTAAACAGAGACCTTTTCACATATGAGTCCTAAAACTGTAAACTGGAACCCTTTCATAAGTGATTCCTGAAGCTGTAAACCGAGACCCTTTTCATATGTTAATTTCTAAAGCTATAAACCTGAGAGTCTTCCACATGTAACATCTAAAGTATAAGCTTATATAAAGGCAGAACATTCCTTTATTCGATGAGCTGGATTTGGGCAAATCATTGCCTCAGCTCCCAGCTGTAATAAACACTTTTCTTCTGTATTCAGTGTTTGGGAGATCCATTTCCTGGGGCTTTTCCTGCTACAATACCAGCTCCCTGTAACCAGTGATAGGTCTTTATCACATCAGCATCTCCTGTGAAGTCTTTTCTAAATGTCATAGCATTTGTTATTTCTCTCACTCATTTGTTCTCTTGGATCTTTATAGTGCTATTTGTGATTCAGTTATTGTAATATATAAGATGATCTTATGAGGTGCAGCCTGTATTATAATTTATCTATTGCATAACTTAGATAAGGACTGTGTGCCAAATACCTTAACTACACAATAAGAAAAAGTCATATACTAAGTTCTGTACATCATTATTCAAGGGGAGTGGTTCTCTAGAGCAGTGGTTCCCAAATGAATGTGGGTGTGCATGTTGGCCATGGTGGGAGGGGAGGCTTATTTTTAGAAAGAGAAATTCTAGTATCCCATCCCAGGGATTGATGCAGAAGGTCCTGGGTAGTGGCCAGGGAGTCTTTAAAGTCTCACTCTTAAAAGTACTCTAGGAGATTCTTCTTCAGAGGGCTCATAGGCCACCCTTAGAGAAGCACTAAAACATTGTTTGCTTAGGTTGGATTTATTCTGAGGTAACCTTGTACCATTAAAGAATAAATACAAACAGTAAAAGGAGGAGAGTTTTATGAATGTTGATTTTGTTAGGGATTTAGAAGTAGTGGTAATTGTTCCTTAGAGATGTGTTAATGTTAAGAGTTTGACAGACAAATTAGTATAGTTAGGTATATATAATTATACCCGAAGACTGGGTAAATCCAGTCATTTGCTATTATTATTTTATTTGCACCTAGCTTTGTTTTTAGTAAAGGAACTACTTATTTTGTTTTTCTGTAATGTTGATTTCTTACAATCTTGATATATAGTAAACTTCTTTCTATCAGGAACCAGTCGTATGAATATTTGCAAATTTCACTTGGTGCCTTATATGTAGCAGACATTTTAGAAAGCATTTTAATTACAAATGTTGAGTAAATGAGCTTTCTATAAAAATCGTATTATTTGATACATAGTATCATGAATTATGGTTATAGTTACTGTATATGAAAAAAAGCCAGGTGACAGCTTAGGGTTTGTTTGTTTGTTTAATCAGTCTTCCATGTTTCTTTTTTTTTTTAAATCCTTATCTGCCCTGGCTGGATTGTTGCTGCTTTTCTTCATTTTCAGCTGTAACTGAAAATTTGAATATTTGATCCCTTTACACATGTTCCAATACACAGGAGAATTAGTAGGATTATCCTAGCTCCTGGTTTGCTGGGGATGCTCAAAATTTGTGCCACTGGTTCTGACATAATTTATAATAGCATCCCCCAGCCACTCTCAAAATGCTAAATTATATAAATTCCTTTGAAGCTTGAAACTGTAAGTGATTTGCACATTGGGTTCTTGCTTTCACATATTCTTGCCACAATCCCAGTTTTTGTTGTACTGATATTGGTTCTTTCTGTATTTTGATTTCTAATTATGAGCATTTCAGAGACCCTCCTAATCTGAGGTGTTTTTATTTTTGATGAGAATTTTTCTGTTTTGTATGTGGAATTTTAAATTTACCTTAATAGTATTTTTGAACTATAGAAGGCTTTAGTTTTCTGGAAACAATTTGTTTTTTTAAATTGGTTTTGAAATGAGTGACAGTTCCTGGGTCATTAGCTTGTCTTCAAGCATTGACATAACAAAAGCAGTTCTCAAAAAGACATTTAACAATGTTACTTGGTGTTCCATGAATATTTGTTCAGGTTGCTTAAAGTCCTTTATAGGAAGTATTTAGCTTAGAATTGGCTAATAAAGGGTAAGTTTTAAGTTTCTTTTTTCCTCTTAGTATTAAAGGAAGCTCTTACCAGAAACACAGATTTCAGTTTTTAAGATAAAATACTGCTATGCATGTTGTCTATCTTTGTTATTTTGTGTATTTACCAAGATTTACTCTGAGAAATGAAACTAAGTTCCTATAGAAATCTCCAAAGATATTGATTGGTTGAAATACACTCTAGAAGTGGAAACTGTCTCCATAATGACTTTGCCAAGTGTTTCCCTACACATATAGGGAAACACTTTTTTTTTTTTTTTTTTTTTTTTGCCAGCAAGTGCTTTTGTTAGACTGCATTTTAGTAGGGCTCTTAGAACATGTTAGTGCTTAGTACTATTATAAATTGACTCTCAGTTCTATTATGAATTGTGCATAGTCTGATTTACCTTTTACCTTTCCTTTGTTTTTCTCCGTCTTAATCATGATCCCTAACGTTTATCTAGACCACTATATAATTACTTATCTCCTCTAAAACATATTAATTATGCACAGTAAATTTCAGTGTAATAGTACCATGGTTTGCATTACAGAAGAGTTACTGCTTTCATCTTTAAAAATAAAATACAACAATGAAAATGTTCTTTTTTTTAATTCTAAGAGTACTACTGACATTGTAGAAGACATTAGTCAATCTTTTATATATTAAAAAAAGGAATCACATACTGTTTCAGTTTTTATTTTTGCATCATCTGATGACTTACCTCTGTAGATTGGGACACAGGGGTGGTGTAGTCTCCTTGCCAAGACTCTGCCAGCTGAGACATTGAAGATGGTCTGTGACATGCAGGTTTCAGGGATATGGTCTTGGAAATAGGGATGAGCCATGCACTGTTCTACAGTGGTGGGATAGAGGTATGAGTACTTTTCTCTTCTGGTTGCAGCTCTAGTTTCTCTTTCATCCATTGGGTTGTTTCTTGTTTTGCAAACTAAGCCAGGATCAGATGAAATGAAAAGGGAATTATATTATATAATTTTAATATTTTTGTTAATTTTTTTTTTCAAATGATTCTAGAAGCTTTTCCAGTGAAATCTCTCAGAATGATATTTTCCAAAAGCCAAGATTATTCTGTATTTTATTGCTCTTGTCTTTGGGTAACTCTGATGAGTAATATTTAATTTTTTTCCAATAAACATGATAATATGCAGTAAAGTTAAATATAAGTGTAAGTCTATAACACTACTAATAAATAGGATAATGTCTAAAATTAAAAATGTTTTTCATTAAAAATTGTAATAGTGGAAAAAAATCATCTGTAGAGTATATGCCAGTCAATTGCCTCAGGACAAAAAGATGCTTTTTCTGTTTGTTTGTTTTTCTACAGTTTCCCAGAACTGTTTGGAGAAGTGTACCAGAGTTTTGTCTGTGTTATGTCTGTTATAGAGCAAAGTATTGCAGTGTAAGAGGAAGACCATCCTTTGAAACAGAATTGGAGCTCTAATTCTATTTATTGCTTTGTTGTCCTCTTTTCCATAAGGTTTATGTGCCTAGGAATTACAAACAAGTAGTGAAATTGAGAATGAAAGGAGAGAAGGTACACGATTATACGTGGAAACAATCGTGTAATAAAATACTCCTTTAATGGATTAAAATCCTTTTAAAAGGAACACTTTTCTGAGGATAAGATTATTTTGTTCCCTTTCTTTTGACCTCATCTAATTAGTCACCAAACTCTTTTCATGTTTTTCCACTTTTCTTTCAAAGCTCTGGGTCACTAGAATATGTGTTTTGTTTTTTCCAGGTGCCATCCTGCTTAGCATTGCTTGTCTTGTTGCATTTGATTACAGTTGTCCTTCACTGTATCTAGTTTATTCCTGTAGTTTGGTTCTAGTCACTCTTCAGGGGAGTTCTCAGTATCCAGTTCAAGTTCCATGTCCTTGGTAAAACCTCTTTTTACTTAGCTGGAAGTTGTTTCCTCTCCTTTGAACCTCTGTGGTGCTTATGGCCTTGCAGTCCATTTGACATTGGATAGCCTTTGTCCTAAAATGGCCAGATTTTGTTTAAAATTTTATTTTTAAACCTTTCTTTTCAAGTATGTAGTTAACCTTTTTAATTCCTTGTAGTTGTCATTTGTAGCATAGTGTGCTAAAATAATACCTATATTATAGGCTTTATATATAATACAGGTGTATATATAGGTATATAAATACAGAATTATATGTAATACGCCCATGCGTGCATGTGAGTGAGTGAGTGTGTGTGTGTGTGTGTGTGTGTGTGTGTGTATGTGTATTGCCCTTGTCTTTGGGTAGCTCTGCTGAGTAGTAATATTTAATTTTTTCAGTATGATAATATGCAGTATACATACATATTTAACTTTACTGCATACTACACATACGTATATATACACACATGTATTATATGTAAGTTGTTTTGGTACCTTGAAAGGGTATGTATGAGTGGAACTGTAATATTGCTAAATCTTTTTGATTGTATGGAGTAAATGTCTTGTTCTGACATCAACTGAATAAGTAACTTGACTTTGATTTTAACCTTGGAAGGAATATATGTGAGACAGACTCTTTTAAAGGGTTTTGGATACCACAGAGCTACAATTCTTGAAGTGGTTAATTTTAAAAATCTTTCAATAGAAGCTCTTTTCACCTTGATTACTGATGGCCTCTGCTAGACCTAAAAGTAAAACATGAATTGTTCAACGTGATTCATATGACATTGTCCTCTGTTTGTTGGAAAATCATATCATTCTGGCACTTATTTAGTGTTTTAGGGTGGACGATGTACTTTCTTTATTGATTTTTATAGCATATAGGAGCAGATGTTAAAACTCACTTTATATTTTGTTTCCTCGTTTAGCAAAAAGCATTTTTATAAATGTCTGCTTTATGCCTGACATGCAAAACAATGAGTAAGATAAATGGATTTTGCATTTGAGGGATTCATCTTCTGGTGGTGAAGACAGACACATATGTAAATAAGTGCAGTAGATTGTTATAGGTGCTATGATAGAAATATATAATGCGGGCATAAAGGACCAAAATCCAGTAATCATAGACACTGTCATTTAAAAGTATGAAATCTAGTAAGCCCTACTATGTCAGTGAATTTATAATATGTTACATGTAAGAATTAAATGAGAGAATTGCTACATAGAAGGTGTAGATACTATTGTTGTATGCTTTTATAGATTATGGAATAAAATTCAAAGTCCTACCGTCAGTTTTCATAATGTTAATAGAATCTAAGCATTCTTCAACCCCAGTGACAGTGTTACTAAATTAGTGTTTTTGTTTTGGAGGATAGCTTTATCCTAAGTAGCCAGTGGCATGGTAGTGTTTGATAATGGAGACATCAGTATTTCCAGTTAATTTATTGTAGAATAATATAGTTTCTTGAAAATGTAAGTTGCTTATTTTTAAAGAGGTCTTTTTTTTTTTTTAATAATCCAAGCCCCCAAATTTATAGAGTTGCATAGGAAAGCAGATGTTATCACAAATCAGAAGTACTCACTGGTCAACCAACCACTAATAATATTGATTCCCAGTACTTTGTGTGCCCGCCTACCTAATCCACACTATCAGTTTTGCTTTGAGGTTCTCTGTGCAGCTGCTCAGGTCCTTCTATGAATGCCTCTTTGAGCCAGGATGGATTGGAAATTAGCTGTTGAAGGAGGTCAATATTGACCTCTTCTAGAGGTTAATTGGCATCACTACTGTGTAGGGACCAAGAGGCATTGCTGAATCTATATGAGAATGATATTAGGAGGGCTAAGGATAATTTTCTTGGGGTGTTGAGTAGAAAAAACAAACTGCTTACTTCTGCTATACTCTCACAACAACACACAACGCTTCTGTGATCAGATGTATGGGAGATTTTCTCCACACACCAAGCCAGCAATTCCCCAGCTGGGTGTCCTCTAATGTAATTCAGTTCTTGGCAGTATTTACCTAGAGGTAGTGTCACAGTCCATAGGTTGAGGCCTCAGTCCTGCAAGACTGCCTCCCCCTGCCACCGCTCCATGCACATGCATGTGCACACACACACACACACACACGCAATATACACATACATACATACATACATACATACTCTTTTAAGATGCCAGTTGGAAGCCCCAGGCTGTTTTACCTTTGCTTCTGACAGACCAGCTATAAATCAGGATTCCCACAAACTCCCTCCTTTGGGTCCAGCTAATTTGCTAGAGTGGCTTGCAGAACTTAGGGAAATACTTTACTTAACATTTACCAGTTTATTACAAAGGCTATTAGGAAGGAGATAGATGAACAGCCAGATGGGAAAGATGCATAGGTCCAAATATGGGAGAAGGGGTGAGGAACTTCCATATATGTTCTCACCAGGTGAGCCACCCTCCAGTAATTTCCATGTGTCCAGCTACCTAGAAGCCCATCCACACCCAGTCCTTAGGGATTTTTAGAAAGGCTTCACTCTAAAGGCACAATTGATTAAATCATTGACCACCCATAACCAACGTAACTATCAGCCCCTCCTGTATCCTTAGAGCTTAGGGGTTGTGGCTGAAAGTTTCCAGCTTCTCATCATGCCTTGGTCTTTACTGTGACTAGCCCACACCAGAAGCTATCTTTGAGCCCCCAGCCATCAGTCAACTTGTTAGTATACACAGACAGTTAGCACTTTGGAGATCATAAGGCTATTAGAAGCTATTTGTTAGGAAATGGGAAAACCAAATATATATTTTACAGTATCACAGATGTCTTTAAAGAAAAGTTACTTCAGTAGTATGTATCGTTTACTCATTTAAAAAAAAAAAAAAAGAGCGTATTAAGTGTGTTTAGGTGGCTTCTGCACTCCAGGCACTTTTTATGTATTATTAATGTAATACCCTTAACTGTGAGAGGTAGGTAGTTGGATTTTCCTGTTCACTGACTAAGGCTCAGAGAGCCATATTGAATAGACTATTCCTGAGCCTATGTGAACACTACTGTAATACTTAGCCTGGCAATTTTTTGGTCATAATTTGTCCATTGTGTCTGAATTCTATTTCCCTGAAGTTATCCCCCTTGAGCCTTCCTATTCCGTATTTTTCTAGTGTATCATAATCAGAGTTCTGAATTCCACATGCTATAGCAGAATAGTGGATAACTTTCTCCTTCATGTGCTAGAATTAATTTATTTTTACTAATAATAGTATTTATTGAATATTTCCTAGGTTATAAAACACTGAAGGCACTATACATACAATTGAGAAGAAGAGCTGCAATATAGAATTAAATTTGAAGGAAGAATTTATATTACTTAGACTTGCCAATTGTTGGAGACTTTCTGTGATATGCTCATCCCTCTTATTTCTTTTGGGAAAGAGGAAGTTGGGAAGAGGTCAAAAACATTAGTTTTAGGACCCAAATGAGTTTATTGGAAGGGATCAGAAGCTAGGATGGGAGGAACTAAAGGAATGCCTTAAGTAAAAGGAGTATAAGTAGGCTTGCTTTCTTATTTAACCTGTGTGAAAACCTACTTTTATTAAGCCAGCAATATAAGTACTTTAATAGTATCATATTTAAGCTGGTTGGCTTTGATAGCAGAACATGATACGGATATTATCAAGTTCTTGATAGCTTTATATTTGATGTCAATGACAAGTTAGGTAAGTTACAGTACTTTAGTGCCTTCTGCTAATTAATTAGAAGTAAAGTGAACTGGGCACTTCCTGAGCAGTAGGTAAAAGGATCTAGAATGAGAAAGAATGACTAGAAAATAGTCTGATACAACATGAAGGACTATGTTCAGGTGCCTGCAGCTGAACTTGAAAAGCCTTATGAATTTACTTCAACAAGGGAATCAACTGCATTTCTATACTTGAGTAGGTCCAATGATTTTATTTTACTAGTTCTTGTGATATTTATAAATACAGTATCTTTATTTATTTAAAAGCCTGTTATGGTAGTTTCTCTTGTGATTATTGTAGCAATTTCTTTTGTGATTATTATAGTAATTTCTTTTGTGATTAATTTTGACCTTATATTGTCTTTGATACAATTTTATAAAAACGTAAAAGTATAAATGAGAAATTTTAACCTATATACCTTCTTGATTATGGGTAGTTTTTTATTCATAGTAAGTGGTCAAGAAGGTGTTTTTGTTTTGTGCTGGGCCTTCCTGAGAAAGTCACTGTGATCGTTTATTTTCCTATATGGCAGTGCATCCCTCATCTGTTAGTCATACATGTTTCTGCAATTATGTTCATTGGTCGTGATTTATAGAAAGCTGAAATATTTAAAGTAATTTAGAAATTTGCTGTTATTTGAGTTTAGTGTGGCAGTTACTCTCTGAAGTCCTCAGGTCTGGGTTGGAATTGCAGTTCCTCAAATCCTCCGCAGCTGGGTGTTGCTGGACAAAATTGGCCTCTCTAAGCTGGTCTCCTAATTTATCCAGTGGGGATGATAGTAACCTCAGAGAGGTGCCATAGGAGTGAGTGAGTGAATAATGCTGTAACATCCTTAGTACAGTGCTGCACACTCATCTTCAGAAAATGGTAATTGTTACACCTGCTACTGATATAGTTAAGGTTGTGAACCATAGGTAAAATTTATTGTGATTTTTAAATGATTGGTTTACAGAAAAGCTTTTTACACTATTGGGAATACTATCTTAAGGGCACTTGATCATCATCTGATTATGCTGATTGTTGTAATACTCATCTTACTGCATTACTAATAATAGCTACCACTTTATTGAGTGCTTACTAAGAGCTTTATGTTTAATTTTATTTAATTCCCACAATTATTATGAAGCAAGCATTATTACATCTATTTTTACTGATTGGGAAACTTAAGTGTAGTAAGACAAAATCACCCATCCAGCCCAGCTGGACAGTGGGAAGACTGATTCCCTTCAGATCTAAGTCCAAAGCCCATGTTCTTTAACCCCATGGCTGCTCACTAGACACTTTGCCATTTGCTTTTCTGTCTCTCCTGGGAAACCTGTTTCCTAAAGGGGGAACTGCACATTATTTGCATTCCAAGGTTACATTTATTTTTCAAGCTCTTTTAAACTAAAAGTAATGTGTAGTGTATAACATCAGAACTTACTAATGTAAGTGAAGCTTAATAGCTTAGTAAGAATCTTTCTTATTGAAAAATAACAAAATTTCCCATTCTAACAGAAAACTTGAAGCATTAGAACTTGTTTTTCAGACGTATTGCCAGTCTTTGCCATGGTAACAATTTGAATTTACTATATTTGGCTTTGCATTAGTGTACACTAAGTACTCACTTAATCTTCTTTTCAGGTTATAAGCTTCTTTCATTGCAGTACAGGACCTGGCTCAGTGCTTGTGTGCTTAATGCATATTTGATTTTAATTTATTTCAGTGTCAGTATTAATGTTGATCTGAAGTATTTTCAGATTATTTCAGTTGCTTGGTATTTATCAGTGAGCAAAACAATGATCCCTGCCTTCATCTGAGTTTATGTCCTGGTGAGGGGGCACAGTTGAGGACAGTAAACACAATAGAAAGTTTATTTAATGTGTTAGGTGATAAGTGCTATGGGAAAAAGAAGGTAGAGCACGGTAAAGGTGGTCAGAGAGGCTTAGATGAAGAACTGAAGAAGATGACATAGTTAGTATAGCTGTTAGTAGATATTTGGAGATTCCCAGGCAGAGGGAACAGTGAGAGCTAAGATCCAAAGGAGGGGGCCTAGCTAGGTAGAATCAGCAGAGAGACCAGTGTGGCTGGAGTAGAGTGGATTGCGACAGGTGGGTGAGGGTATGCCAGAATTGTGGGGAGATCAGATCAGAAATGAGGTAAAGGGGGCATGGATGATGTTTTTGCTTTGTCAGATGAATTTGGTAGGATGTGAATGCATGTTACACAAAAATTCTTAGAAGCTGTGTGTTTTTTGGAGTAAGGATCAGAAATTTAACTTTTTCTTTTCTTAATCACAGATTACATTTGTATGTCTTTATTTGTGGCAATTTGAACTTTGTATTTTATATAGTCCATTAATATTCAGAAACTCGAATTTCAAGGTCAGCTTATGGTATTAATAATCTCTGTACTTCTTGATTTCTTTTTTTTAACAGGAGTATGCTGCTGCTGTTCTGCTTTGCGTCCTCGCTACAAACGCCTGGTGGACAACATATTCCCTGAAGATCCAAAAGTAATTTGATCTACATCTACTGATCCTTCTCTTTGCTGACCCATTCTGCCCCCCGCTGACCTCCCTAAGGTTTCCCTAATTTCATTTCTCTACTTTTACCTCTATATCTCATCATTTATACTACTTTTTTTATACTTTTATTTTTTTTAACTCTTAAATGACCCATGCTTGCTTGTCTAGTTTTCAGATTCTTTTAGTAGATGAGGCACAAATCCGGAAAAATGGACAGTTGATGTTCTTTTATAGTTTATATAGTATCTAATTTAAGTAACACTGTCTCATTAAAAATTTATGAACCAGTGCCAGATTATTTAAACTCAGTGCTCATGATACCAGTGTGAACAGAGATAAGGTTTTCTACTCTCACTATGCACATATATAAGTAAATTGGTAATTACAATCTGTTGTGGAAAAAATCTTGTAATAGACGAATGAAGTATGAGTTGCTACTGAAGTAGGCAGGAGTGATACCCAATTTGGGCTGAGGAGAAGAAAGCCTGGAGGAAAATTCTAAGCTAAGATCCAAAGAATAAATAGGGATTGATCACACCGTTTTTAGAAGAGAACTGAGAAGTAAAGAAAGACTGTTTCAGGCAGAGTTTTTCTTTTTACTTAAATACTATTTAATTTTTATAACAATTATTTTATTTGTGAATATTACTGTTCCAAAGCAACTGGTTGGGGTGATTTTGTTTCACATTGCCTCAACCTTCTAAGACAGGCGTCCCCAAACTTTTTACACAGGGGGCCAGTTCACTGTCCCTCAGACCGTTGGAGGGCCGCCACATACTGTGCTCCTCTCACTGACCACCAGTGAGAGAGGTGCCCCTTCCTGAAGTGCAGCGGGGCCAGATAAATGGCCTCAGGGGACCGCATGCACGGGCGTAATTTGGGGACGCCTGTTCTAAGACTTCTGTAGTCTCATGTTAAATGAATATAAACAAAAAAGAAAGTTATGTGGCTTTTGGCTTCCAAAATTTGCTTTCTTTTAAAATGTAACAGACTATATGAAGCTTTTGGTTATCTTAACATTAACTTAATGTTAATATATCTCATTTTTAACCAAATCTATTTAAACATTCAGTTATGTAGAGGAGATTAATGAATTAAATGTTATTGGCTGCCAGATATCCTGGATAATTTGTGGTATATAAAAAACCCTAAGATATGGTACTTGCCTTTAAGGACCTTTCCATCCAGTAACTGACATAAAGCAGAAACATACTACATATGAAATTACAGTGCATACATTAGTAAGTAAAATGCAAAGTAAATCAGGTGGAAAGTTTTTGTCTCTAAAGCAGGGAGGTATCACTGTGGGTTGGCAATCTCTGGGAAGCATTCGCAGAAGAAATGAGATTTGCTGAGCTTTGAAGGATATATACTATCTGGAGAGGCAGACAAGATTAGTCTCTTTTATTGCAAATGAGGAGAAAGAGAAAAGACTTGGAAAGCAAGACATATATTTGAAGTCTAGAGCAAATTATCCATCGACTTGAGGTGAAGGTTTTTCTAACCTAATCGTAGAGTGTAGGTGCGGTAATCGTGTTGACATGAGTTCTCATTTGAAATTTTAGATGTTATTAGTTAATAGGCTGAATTTTTCAAATAATTATTTTCCTGAGAAGTCTGGGACATGCCGTTACTGAAGGTAAGGTGGAGGCCAAATTTTAGAGAATTGTCAATGACAAGCAAGGCCTCTACTTCAGCCACTTTAACTTGTAGGCAGTGAGGGAGCTTTGAATACTTGATCATTTGAATGACCACAGGTAAATTAAAGAAAGTATCCTTATTTTTGGCAAGAATTAATATAAGATTTATTTAAATAGCAATCTTTAAGATCAGATTTTAAAAAAGGAAAAGATCTACATGAACCTTGAATACATATGGCAAACATTACTCAATTTGACATACTTATTATTTTTAATTTATTAAAACAAATCTTGTGGTATGTCCATAATGGGTTAGACGGTAGGTGCCCAAATGCAGAAGCAAACATGTCATAGTCCCTGCCTTGAAAGAAAAATCTAGTGAGGGGGACAGATAAACAATTTCTTAAAATTAGTAGCTGGATAATCTTGGGCAGGTCCCTTGGTTTCTCTGGTTTCTCATTATGTAATGGAGTAATAAATAGTACCAATCTCATAAGGTTCTCATGAGGACTAAATGACTTAAGTGAGCAGTTCTTTGCTCACTGTTACTTTCCTAATCTATCATAGTACCCAGCACATAGTTGGCACTCAAAATTTGTTTAATCAATGAAAAGATAACCTGATAAAATATAATAGTGGAGATAAGTACTGTGAGCTAAAAGAACATATAGTTGGAACATCTCACCCAGTCTTGGTGGTGGAGCTTTTGGGAGGGTGCAACATGTTTTTGGAGGAAGCTAAGACCTAAAGAATGAGTAGGAATTATCCCCAGATGGACTGAGAAGGGTTCCTGGGCAAAGAGGTGAGTTGAGTGAAAGAAGTCTTGCACAAAAGATATGATTTGTGAACTGTATGATTTTATTTATGTCAGATGCATGCTGATTCATAGTGATAAAAAGCAGAGCAGTGGTTGCCTGAAGAGGGAGAGAGAGAGACTGCACAGGACATGGGAAATCTTTTGTAAATGATGAAAATGTTCTGTACATGTTGAACATCCCTAATCCAAAAATCTGAAATCTGAAATGCTCCAAAGTTGAAAACTTCTTGAGCACTGACATGACACTCAAAGGAAATGCTCACTGGAGCATTTTGGATTTTGAATTTTTGGATTAGGGATATTGAACTTGTTAATTATCTGCAAATATTCCAAAGTCTGAAAAAATATCCGTAGTTGAAACATTTCTGATCCCGAGCATTTTGGATGAGGTATCCTCAACCTGTATCTTGTTTGTAGTGGTGCCTTCACAGATGTACACAGCTGTCATATTTCCAATTATATACTGTATATCAGTGCAGTAACTTATATATAGATTGTTCCTCATTAAAAGTAAGGGATTAAAAATATAGGTGATACACAATTGTATTTAAATGATGGTGTGGATGAACTGATAAAGAGGTAGAGGTCAAGGAACTAGGAGTAAGAGAGGTTAACTGATGAAGCCAGATCCTGGGACTGTACGCAGAAGACAGAGCAGAGGCAAACCAGTTCCCCCTGGACAGGAACACTGAATTTCTTCACTTTGCCTAGGGCAGGGTTCCCAACTTAGATTCAGTTGACATTTTGGTTCAGGTAATTATTTGCTTTTGGGGGCTATTGTGTGCATTGTGAAATATTTAGAAAGCTCCCTGGCCTCTACCTGTAGCTCCCAGTACCCACCTCTTCCCATCCATGACAACCCTTAATGCCTTTAGACATTGCCCTGGAGGGGCTCAGTTACCTCTGGTTAAGATCTACTGACCTAGCAGGCAGTGAGAAAGCAGGGATGTTTTTGCCAGTTAATACTAATCTGATGGTTTCCACCTTCGCTGAGAAAGAGAAGAGCTTATTTGCTGTCAGAGAGAGGAGAGAAGCTCCAAAGTAGCAAGTTTGAGGAAAACAGAATAGGTGGAAAATATGAGGGGGTGACTCAACCAGGGACACAACAAAATAGCCAAAGGACATTGAGGGACCAGTTGAAGATGAAAACACAAATTTACACAATTTTTGTTGTAGATTCACCATCTAACAGTTTCTCTCTCTCTCTCTCTCCCTTCTCACCTATTCCAGTATTCCTAAGCACACTTACTTGGGTTTATGGCCAAGAAATTTATATGGTAACTGGGGAGAATTTGTGGACCTGTTGCACATCATCTTTTAGATGGCAGAGACAAGTGACCGTTTTATAATTTCCACATCAGGGACCTGTTGTTGCTTTTAAAATATATCAAATAAGCATAGACTCTGCAGTTCTGAACCCTTTCTCATTTATTAATTACAACAAAACCTTATAATGACATCACTGAGTTCTGAATCATTAAAAAAAGCAATATGTTCACTATTGTATAAGTAAATGAGTAAAACAGGCTTAATAATAATTCAAGTTTTTAAGTTGAAATAAATTTTGTTTGAAATCTTTTTACATCTATATCCCATTTCATACATGCTGCAGATAATTGAGCTATGTCTCTATAAAGGAAGACAGTAGAGTCTAATTTATTTTTGTGCTTCGCATAAAGGGGGTATTCTAAACAACTTTTTCAAAGTTCTATGTATCCATCATGGTGAATATTAGCACTAAGGAGGTTATATACAGAAGGGTTCTACATAAATATGGTTTAATCCCAAATCCAAAAAGGGGAAATGGTAAAGCAGGCAACACTTAAAAATATAAGCATGAAAATATAGATAATCTATTTATCTTGTTATTCTTATTATTTTTAGGATGGCCTTGTGAAAGCTGATATGGAGAAATTAACATTTTATGCCGTATCTGCTCCAGAGAAACTGGATCGAATTGGTTCTTACCTGGCAGAAAGGTTGAGCAGGGATGTTGTCAGACATCGTTCTGGGTAAGGAAACTAATCGCTGCTAAAATCGTATCTTTGGAAAATTCTTCCTAGACAAATCATTCTATAGATTATTTTGCCATTTAGTGACACAAAGATAATATATAGCAGATTAAAGCATTGTAATATACAAAGAAATGTATAATACTCCTATAGATGTTGTGGCCTTTATTACTCCCCTGGTGGTCAGATTTTGTGAATAGACTAACATTAGTTAACTGAGTTACCTTTAGCTTGCTTCTATTGATTTTTGAGATTTTTCTAATGGGATAGTAGAAATTGACTTGCTTAGTCTATCAGTGCAACACTGTAACTTAAAAATCAGTCTCTAAATTGAAAATAAACAGAAAGATCCTGTAAAGCAGATGATTTTTTTTCACACAGCTTTAGTTTTACCTCTCAGAGGAATAGTAAGAGAGAATCATGTTAGACTTAGATATCAAGGCTCAGAAAATCCCAGCATGCTAATTTGAAACTGTTACTAGATATACTCCTACTGATAAGTAGAAGTCCACCATCCTACTATATTCCCTGTGCTCGAACAATAATAACTTTGCAATTTGGATTATAAATACTTTCTTATTCTATCATTTTATGATCCAAGTTTATTTGAGTATTCTCCAAGTGATACATTAGCTTTCTGTACTTCTGCATTGTTATAACTTAGAACATTTTATTAAGTCGTGGCACAGATAGCTTTATGGTTGATTGTTGAATGAAAGTTATCTACAGACTGAATTTTAATTTTTTTTTTTTTTTTTAGATTTACCCTTTAAAATGTGAGGATTTGTTACATGTACAGAATGTGTAAATACCAAGTCGGGGTATTTGGGCTATCCATCACCCCAAGTTACTTGTCATTTCTTGTGTTGGGAACATTTCAAGTCCTTTTCTAGCTACTTTGAGATATGTAGTACATTGTCGCTAACCTCAGTCACTGTACTGTGCTGTTGAACATTAGAACTTATTTGTATTATCTAATTTTGTAAGTTTGTATTCACTAACCAACCTCTCTTCATCCCTCCATACCACACCCTGCCAGCCCCTACCCAGCCCCACTTACCTGCCCTTCCTAGCCTCTGGTATCTGTCTGAATTTTAACTACAAAATATAAAATCTGATGAATTGTAAAGTAATATTTATGAGACTTTGAAAATAATATTCTGTTGCTGATAGTGTTTTATCTACTCATATTTACACATATAAGTAGATTATATTGGAAATTGTCATATTACTAATTATTTTGGGTTAGATACAAGTAAATATGGTTAAAAGTCTGGAAAATAGAAAATGTCCGTATTTACAAAGAAAAATACACAAAATTAATGTTAAAGAAGCTCAGATAGTTAAGGAGAAATGGAGGAATACAGAGTATATTTTCTGTATGCTTCAATATAAGGATTGTTTTATAACCTGCAAGATCATTAGTGCTATGTGAGAATTAAGACATTACTTAGGAGTTACTAAATTTGCGTTTCTTTCTTTGGTGTATTTTAATAGACTTATGTCAATTCTTCCAATGGAAAGCATTTAGGAGAATTAAGAGAGGTAGAAATGCTTTGACATTTTTTTTTCTTCTACATGTAGGTATGTTTTGATTGCTATGGAGGCACTGGACCAACTTCTCATGGCTTGCCATTCTCAAAGCATTAAGCCATTTGTAGAAAGCTTTCTTCATATGGTGGCAAAGCTGCTGGAATCGGGGGAACCAAAGCTTCAAGTTCTTGGAACAAATTCTGTGAGTAAAACTGTAATGTTACTAATTTTGTTTAATTAGAATATCTAGAATTAATCGCTTCTTAGAATGTCCTTACCTGGTAAAGACAAATTTCCTGAATTCAACAGTCAACACAAATTAAGATAGTTAGAATTATTTGTCTCTCACTTTTTCTGTTGTTTCTTGTGAAATATGTGGTATTAACTGATCGTAATAGAATATTTGCCTGTAAATGAATGCACACCTGTCATTTTTATTTTCTCTTGGTCATTCATTTATTGCAACGTTAACTTTGTGTCTTACACTTCCTTTGAGTTTCGTGCCTTTTCATTAATTAAGGTTGTTTCCATTTTTATGGCTGGTATGAATAATGCTGCTGTGAAGATTTGTGTACAGGTTTTTGTGTGGATGTATGTTTTTCATTCTCTTGGGTATAGTATACACACTACAAAGTACATACATTTAGTAGTATATACACTTTCAATCATCCTAGAGGGTCTGAAGTGGTATCTCATTGTGGTTTTGATTTTCATTTCCCTAATGACTAATGGTAAAACTTTGCATGTGCTCACTGACTGTTGTGTATATTTTCTTTGGAGAAGTGTCTGGTCAAATCCTTCTCCCCTGTTTTTCAGTTGTCTTTTTATTGTTGAGTTGTAAAAGTTCTTTACATATTCTTAATAAGAATCCTTTGTCAGATATATGATTTGCAAATATCTTCTCCAGTTCTATGGTTTTGTCTTTTCACTTTCTTCCTGGTATGCTTTGAGTCACGGAAGTGTTGATTTTGATGAAGTCTACTTGCTTTTTTTTCCTTTTATTATTGGTGTGTGGGGGTGTGTATGTGTGTGTGTGGTAGGGGGTGGTGGATGGGTATGATTTTAGTTTCATATCTAAGAAACTATTGCCTAATCTAAGATCACAAAGGTATACTCTAATAGTTTATTTAAAGAGTTTTACAGTTTAGGTTGGTATTTAATAAGCCATTTTGAGTTAGCTTTTGTATGTGATGTGAATTCAGCATTCAACTTTATCCACATTTTGCATGTGGATATTTAACTATGCCATACTATTCGTTGAAAAGCTTAATCTTTCCCCTTGAATGGTCTTGGCACCCTTTTAAAAATAAATTTACCATTAATGTTAAGGATTTGTAACTTTATTCTTTCCTAGACTACTTCTGAACTATTTCTGCTCACCACATTCATTTTCTTCTATCTTGAACCATAGTTCATTAAAATATGGTTGGGGAAAGCATACCTAATTAAAAAAGAAAATACAGTGATATTATTTCTTCCCTTGTCTTTAGCTTCATTGTATTACCTTCAGTCTTTCAGTTCCAGCTTCTTCTTTGAGAAGCTTTAAGGCATTCAACCTACGTGAATACTGTATGTTTCTATTCAGATTTTTAATCAAAAAATAAAATAATCATGTATTACCTGCTATTGTTTATGGATAATTATTTTCTGGTATAGGAAGAGGAAGTATACGAGGTGCTGACAGTGTGGATTCCAGAGTCCGACCGTCCCAGCTTGAATTACACCTGTACTGCTTTCTAGCTGTATATCTTGAGCAACTTATTTATTCTCCTCTTGCCTCAGTTTTTCATCTGTGAGAAGAGGATAATGAGACTACCAGTCTCACAGGATTGTTGTGTGACATGAGTTGACATATATGAAGCTCTTGGAACAGTGCATGGCACTGTTAGTTATTACTGGTAGCAAGAGTGTTAAATAAAACTCTCATTCAAACTCTTAATATTATTTTTATCACTTATTTCAGCAGGAAAATACTGGGTATTTCCAAATGCATTTAGATGATGTGACAAGCTTAGTTTCAGGCAAGGTAGCTACTGAGGCTTCTCCTGTTTTGTTTACATTAGGTGAGGAAAGTTTAGGGGAAATAGCTTTATAGCCAGAGGGAGAATTTTAGTATGCATTTCCAAAAGTTTCTTTACTTGCAGCCAGCAATGCCTTTAGATTGCTTTAATAAGTTAATTTGGGCAAAAGACCAAATTCCCCAGTTATCTACCTTAATTTGAGTGAACTTTATTAAACGAAATGCCATATTATCTATATTATCTTGACCAATATTAAGTACTTAGTATTTTCTTGTGGTCTAATTTTCTTAGTGGTACTGAGTGCCCCATGTTGTCAAACATGACCAGCACTGATTTAAGATTTATAAATGGTCTTCCTATGGTTTAATTTGTTGCCGTTTTCCTCTTCATGGTAATGCCAACTCAGTATGACCGTAATAGAGGCAATGTATTTTGGTTTTCCTTTGTTTCAGAAATTGCGCTATTTTTTATTTTTACCTCTTTTTTATTGTCAACTGTTTCAAATACAGAAAAGTATGGATCATAATATGGCTGTATACCTACTGATTCAAGAAAGAAAAATGTTACTATTAATATCAATAAATGATAATATATAATTTTGTTAGGAAAATAATACATAATGGTAATAAACGTTAATACTATGCAACATTGGTTCATGTCTTTTTAAAGACATAATACAGTATTTGCTAGATATTTTACATATATTATGTCATAATTCTCACAAAAACCCTTCAAGCTTAGAAATATTATTTTCATTTTATAGATGAGGAATTGCAGCTAAATAACTTGTCCAAAGACATAGTTAAGTAATGCTGTATATAACGGGGATTCAGTCTTAGGTCTTTCTTACTTCAAAGCTTATGTTCTTTGTACAATGATAAATACGCTGTCATTATTGTGGATTAAGATTTAGGGAAAGCACAGATTACATTTCTTCTGTTTTCCTCCTCTTTATTTCTAAAAGTTTATTAAAAAGTTTCTTTTGGGTTAGGTGCTGTGGTTCATGCCTGTAATCTGGGTGCTTTGGGAGGCCAAGGCAGGAGGCTCATTTGAGGCCAGGAGTTCAAGAGCAGCCTGGGCAACATAGCTAGACTCCTATTGTTACAAAAATAAAATTAAATAAAAAAATTAGCCAGGTTTGGTGGTGCATGCCTGTTGACCCAGCGACTTGGGAGGCAGAAGTGCGAGGATCACTTGAGCCCAGGAATTCAAGGCTTAGTAAGCTGTGATTGCACCACTGCACTCCAGCCTGGGTGACAGAGCAAGACCCTATCTCATGAAAAGAAAGCTTTTGTATAAATGTCATATTTGATATTTTGTTTGTTTCTTATTTTCATGTTGCTTTTTAATATAACAATATATGAAAGTAAATGTATTCGGTCTATACTTTCAAGAAGGTGATATATATTGTTTATATTATTTTTGTTTTTTAGTTTGTCAAATTTGCAAATATTGAAGAAGACACACCATCCTATCACAGACGTTATGACTTTTTTGTGTCTCGATTCAGTGCCATGTGTCATTCCTGTCATAGTGACCCAGAAGTACGAACAGAGTATGTATTATTTTACTTTATAATCTGGATCTGTAGTAAGTAATTTAGAGATGAATACTCTTTATATGTTACATAATGATTACCAGAGGAAACCAGAATATGGCTGAAATATGGCTTCCCATTGCTGTTAGAAGTTATAACTACTGACTGAAGTAGCAAAAGGAGAATGGTTTTCCAGATCACTAAAATACAGTCTTTATTGTAGCCTAGAATGTCCATCTTTACTATAGCCTAGAACGTCCGTTCATGCTCCACTGATCGTGTCATATCTATCATTTCTTCATGCTTTCACTCTAATCCAGCCACGTGAATCTCCTTGCCATTTCTTGAACACTTTGGTCACACTTCTCTTCAGGCCCTTTGGACACATTGATCTTTCTGCACAGAACAATTCCTTAGGTGCCCACATGGCTTGTTACCTCACTTTGTTCATATTTCTGCCCAAATGTCACCTTATCACCAAGCCCTCCCTAGCCACCCTTTATTAAATGTCAGCCCTCCCATTCCACCCCCAGTTTTCTTTTATCTTCTTATTGTATATTTTTTTGTCTGTTTCTTGCTCCTCTATGGAATGTAAATTCCAGGAGGGTGAGGACTTGGTTTTGAGAACTACTTGCTGTATTGGTAATACTTTGAATAGTGCCTGGTACATAGTAGGCTGTCAGTTAGTTGACTGAAAAATTAGATAATTTTTTTTGTGTGTGAAAAGTAGATAAATTGAATGAATATATACTATTGAATCATTATTTATCTGAGGTTGTCATGACAACTGTATTGGACGTTTTTAAACATTTCTTCTAGATGTGTCCTACTAAAAATCTGGAATCAAATACTTCATAAACTCAGTCTATAGGTTGGTAGAATGAGAAATACAGAAATGAGAAACTTTAAAATTAAGAATTAAAGTCAAAATGACTTCAGTAAATATAAAAAGTAATTTGAGCATTATTATCTGACACCTAAAAAACGAGAAATCAATCAGAATTTAGAGTTACTGTGGGCAGTTGATAATCAAGATATAGCATGCTTTATAATTTTTACTTTTCTTTTAAAATAAGGAATGTACAGAAATATAACTAGCTTTTAGTTAAAGTATGCAAGCTACAGTGCTGGTTTACATGAAATAAAAACGAGTATAAATGTCATTTTAACTTGGAGAAAGAAAGCTTAAAGGTGACTTAATAGTTAATTTCAGGTGTAAGATTTGTTTTTGTCTGTGATGCTGTTAGTATAATTTTTGCTCAGCAGAGTGTCGGCCATTTAAAGTCCTGCTATTATTCTTTTATTATGAAATATAAAGCTCAAAGATAAAAAAGAAAAAAAATACTGTAATTACTTTACAGTGATTAATTTTCTATTTGTTTCCATCACCAGGATAATTCTCTTTTCTTTCTCTAAAGGACATTTAAAAATTTTTTATGAGACTGTTCTCTGTCTTCAAAGGCTGATAATAAGTTTTTAATGGAGCAAAAAGATACAAAGATTAGCTAAAGAAAATGGCAATTTTTTTCAGGATTTTAACATTTTTGCTTCCTTTCAAAATATAGAAAAATGTAGTATGTTTTTCTAAGTATTTATCATCCCCAGTGAAATAATCTTGTCTTTTGAATATATTTTTACCTGTTTTTTTCATTACAGCTTCCAAAAAGAAATGTTGAAATGTTCTATATACAAATGAAAGAACTTACAGTACATTTTGCTAATTCTAGGTCTTTCCAATATTATATCATATTTGAAGATCCATAATGCCAGCATTTTATTTGGATTCCTGTACGACAAATGAGTAAACTATAATGCTATTTAATATAAAATACTTAGTTTATTTTTGCTTTACCTTAAATAAAAGCCCTTTGATTTTCTTTAAGTGTGTTTATATTCTGTTTTAAGTTCTAACTTAGATACATCATCAGTTCCTTTCATTTTTACCAAACTCTTATCAAATAGAACTCCAGGGGACATGGACAGTAGGAGATGCGGCTGATAAACATTTGGATTTTCTTAAAATGAAAGAAGAACTGGTTCTCGCTTGTAGAGTCATACATCACGGTTTTAATCTCTAACTCTAATTTTCTGAAGAAACTTCAGCCATGGTAGAAATTACCACCACCACCACCACCACCATCCTTCTCCTCCTCCTCCTCATCATCATCCTCATGATGGTTAGCAACAAACAGGAACTGCTAGCACTTACTGAGTGCTTACTATGTGCCAGTTATTGTTAACCACTTTACATGAGTTAACTCATTTAAACTGTTCAACATTTCTATAATGTAGATGTGACAGTTGTTCTATTTCAGTGATAGGGAAAATGTAAAATTCCTTTTGAGGGGGTCATGGCTAGAATGTGCTGATTAGGCTAGATGTTAGATCTGGATTAGATGAAGCTGTGTCGCTATCATAGCTATTGATAGTTACCGTGAACACTGCCCTTGAACCTTAAACAAGGACACCATTATCTGCTGCTGCTTCATTTAGGCTGCTGTCACACAAGGCATGATACAGGTTTCATCTTGTTTGTTCATGTGCTTCATGCCACCTTGTGCTTAACCTTCTCATCACCCAAGGTGTAGCAGCAGGTATGTAAAGCAGGAACCTTCTGTAAGAATGTTAGACTTGCTCACTGTGATAGCTGTATGAGAGTCTCTCAAGACTCATTTATGTTTTAAAGAGCAGCATGTATAGATATGGCTTTGAAATAGGCAAAGTTTACCTTTATGTCTTCCCGTTCATTTTTCTCACCTGTTCACTGTGATATTACTGCCACCTTCCATTCTCCATCTCCTACTTCTGGGTGCTTGCATTATTTTGTCATGGGTATGTAAAGCAATGTCACCTCCCTGCCTTCCAAAAACTGTAAAAACCTATTTACAGTTTTTGGAAGACAGTGCTAGGTAAACTGAATAAACCTCTAATTGGTGAGTATTTCAGATAGCATAAAGAAAGGAAGTAAATAACAATCATATTTGACTGTTTTGAGACTCATTGAGCCACCAAGTTAGCTCTGCTTGAGACTTCATTCTTTTGCAGTTTTTAGAAACTGTTTTCTGGTCACTTTTCTTCTCATTCTTGAACCTATAGATTTTTATTTTCTTTTGCTTTTTTAAAGAAGAGTGAGGAAGAGCTTGAGGAAGTTTGGTGCTATGATCTGGGATGGGAGGATAAGGCAGCATTCTCTCACCACTATATTGATACATTTTAAGTCACATCAGATTATTGTATGATTTTATATATATATATATATATAGCTGAGATTATCTGTGCTCCATTTCAATAGTTCTTGTTTGTAATACCTTTTTTTTTTTTTTTTTTTGAGACGGAGTTTCGCTCTTGTTACCCAGGCTGGAGTGCAATGGCGCGATCTCGGCTCACCACAACCTCCGCCTCCTGGGTTCAAGCAATTCTCCTGCCTCAGCCTCCTGAGTAGCTGGGATTACAGGCACGCGCCACCATGCCCAGCTAATATTTTGTATTTTTAGTAGAGACGGGGTTTCACCATGTTGACCAGGATGGTCTCGATCTCTCGACCTCGTGATCCGCCCGCCTCGGCCTCCCAAAGTGCTGGGATTACAGGCTTGAGCCACCGCGCCCGGCCTGTAATACCTTTTAAAAGAACCAGCTTAGTCTTCTATCTAGGTAGACTAAGGGAGTTGAAGGGCGTTAGGGAAGAACAGTGAGAAGTCTGAAGAAGCATGAAGGGTGTTCAGAACAGTGAAATCCTGTTTTTACTCAGCTCTTAAGACTTCTAGGTATGAAATGGAATATCGTTATCATTTTAAGAAAATGTATGCTGTTGATTATTTAGAATTGAAAAATTGGTATTTTTGTATTTTATAGTCCCTTTGATTTTTAAAATGCTGATTTTAAAAACACAATATTTAAAGGAAGCCTTTTTGGGGCATATCTCTATGTCTCTTAAATTTTTGAGGTTTTACTTTCTTAGACTTGTGTGTTAAGATATTTTACTGTTATATAACAGCATTTACTTGATATTCATTTTCTTAGCTAGGCAAACAGACTTGGTTAACTTACTTTTTTTGTGGCTCATTTTCTTCCTCTTTTTTTTTTTTTTTTTTTAAAAATAGGATACGAATTGCCGGAATTAGGGGAATTCAAGGTGTGGTTCGCAAAACAGTTAACGATGAACTTCGGGCCACCATTTGGGAACCTCAGCATATGGATAAGATTGTTCCATCTCTCCTGTTTAACATGCAAAAGATAGAAGAAGTTGACAGGTATTTAAAAAGATGTCAGTGTTGAAACTGTTACTTTTATATATATATGTATGTATGCTTGCCTAGGATAAGAATGTTTTGGCTTTAATACTCTGTAAACAGTAGTCTCATAAAGTTAAGTGAGTTTAAAAATATGTACCTTTATGAAAAAATTTTAGTCTGTAGTGATCACATTAGAGTTAGCAGACTATAGATTATTATTCATACAACTAAGCCTTCTTTTTCTTTTAACTAAAGTTTACAGTTTATTTGCCTCTTATTATTGAATACCCAGATTGCTGTTTTAATGAATACTACTTAAAGTTGCAAATGTAAGAAACAGAAATTATAGCTCTGCTTCTGTTAATGTAAAAGATCTAGCATACTTTTGCACAGGGAGTTAGAACTAACCAAAATAATAATGATATTATAATAATAGCTACCCACACTGTATTTTATTTTTTCAACAAAATGGTTAGACACTATTCATATTTGATTTGTCCTAAGATATTTTGGAATTGAATATTATTTTGGGATATATGCTTATTTTTTTCTTTCCTCCACAACATTCACTTGCACTTGGAATTCTGTACTTTATTCCACTTTTTCAAATACTAGAAGCATGCTTATCCCCCACATTTCTGTTGCCATAAACAGAGATAACAAGTTAATAAATTAACGAATAATAAAACATTCATTATATATAAAATTTAATATATTTAATATAAATTAATGAAGATTTCAGAAGCAGTATTCTTCAGTGGCTTATTATCCTTTCCTGATTGTTGCAGTTTGAAAAGGAAAATTTGAATCAAATTTAAAAGTGATTCAATTCTATAGTTCTAGATTTAAATTTTATTTATAATTTTTGTGATTATATGTTTAATAGCAACATAAAAGTCTAGAAATGAGGTGTAATTGATAACTCTATGGTAGTGCTTGCACATTCATGTTAATTCACACTAATTACAGAAAGGATTCATGCTTAATTCCTTGTATGTGACTGTCTCCAGCTTTGGGAACCTTTCCTAAAGTGTGAAACTTGATGTATTTTATCATTATCTGTATTTTTCCTATTCTTGGCACTGTAACTGAGATGCAAGTTTCCTTATCTAAAATATTTACTATTTCAAGGATCACTAGCTAGAGGGAACCCATTTCCCATAACTGTGGCTCTTGAATCCAGGCTTAGCCTAAGTAAAATACAGGAAACACAGTTCACTGGTTGTCATTTCTTAAGAAATTATATTTTTTCATGATATAATCCCAGTGCCACACCTACATTTTTTAAAATTATTATTCATAAATTCATTAGCCTAAAATAATGTTTCAAGATGTGAGCAGAATATTATCTGCTGAAGACAGCTACATATACAGATATTCTAATTAGCTTTTAAATTTTATTTTTTATTTATAGGCTAGGTCATAGTTTTTCACTATATTCTGTTTTTGCCCATTTACAGTTAAATTAAGAATACCTAAAGATGGTCTCTGGGCACTGTGTTCTTACTAAGATTTTGCTATAAATACAGAAAAGTTGAATGAAAATGAATAGCAAGCTGCTGAGTATTTTACTTACATAAAAGACATTCTGTTAGAAAGAAGTTGCACAGCCAAGTTTATTTCTTCTATTTGAAAGAGCGTATGTTTCATTTTGGTGAATTCATTTGTTAAATTCATGAGATTATAATTAAGCTTTATATTTACTGTATGATAAAAAGCAAATGCCATTTTAACGTTTCTAAAAAGTAAAGTATATTCTGTTTATTAGAACTAATATTAAAATTCTTGTGTTCGTTTTTCTTTATTTTGCTTTCTTTTAGTCGCATAGGCCCTCCTTCTTCTCCTTCTGCAACTGACAAAGAAGAGAATCCTGCTGTGCTGGCTGAAAACTGCTTCAGAGAACTACTGGGACGAGCAACTTTTGGGAATATGAATAATGCTGTTAGACCAGTTTTTGCGTAAGTAGTTGGTGTTTTCCTGGTTATTTGTGACTTCGCTGTATTAATTTATTTAATTCTGTGTTAACTTATTTATAGAGGACAACTACTTTTTTACTTGTATGAGGAAGTTATTAATGGAACCAGTGTAACATTGTGGAAGCAGTACAGGACTGAGTCACAAATGATATGTTTGAATAGTGGTCAATACTTAAGTAGCTTTTTCCCTTTAAGTATGAAGTGTAATAATCTGCTTAATATCATGTACATTGTTTAACTTGAATATTTATTTACAGACCTTGAAATGCATATGTGCGGTGAAATATTTAAACAGTGTCCAAGTATGATGTATCTTGTTTTACTAACTTTCATGGTCAGTTTTTCCTGTTCCCAGGTTTCTATTTCTTGGCTTTTTGCCATGGCTGGGCTGCCTTAGATCACATTCACATATCTGAGTAAATAGTCTTTTACATGGTGATTAATCAGAGCAAGAATATTAAATATCTCATTGGTACTTACATGCTTTCCTCCAGGCAAAATACATTAATGAGCTTTTAGTTTCTCCACCTACACATTCTCTCTCAAGCCTTGTTAAACCTTTGTGTTTCTAACTCAATCACTAGATGATAGATCTACCATATAATATTCGGTGTAATTTCTAGACATTTTTGCTAGTCTTTCTTTTGTTAAAATTCACCTTGTCCTTTTCTCCTTCTGACTGTAATAGTGACTTTATAGAATATGTACAATATTCTAAATGTAACATCCAGAATTCTTTTGTTGTTTGAAACGGAGTCTCGCTCTGCTGCCAGGTTGGAGTGCAGTGGCATCTCAGTCACTGCAACCTTCGACTCTCTGGTTCAAGCTATTCTCCTGCCTCAGCCTCCCAAGTTGCTGAGATTAAAGGCATGCACCACCATACCCAGCTAATTTTTATATTTTCAGAAGCAATAGGGTTTCACCATGTTGGCCAGGATGGTCTTGATTTCCTGACCTTGTGATCCACCTGCCTTGGCCTCCCAAAGTGCTGGAATTACAGGCGTGAGCCACCGCACCGGGCCCAGAATTCTTTATTTATTACAGGTGGATGTTCTTAGCCTAGGATTTCAAGTTCAGCCTCAGTTACAAAAATCTATAAATCACAAAATTATATTAAAAATTAAAGAATCATTAGATTTTCAGTCTTTGTTTCCGCCCACCTCAAAAATATTGAGATCTTTTTAAAGGCTTATGGAAATGCTACTAAAAATTAATCAGGATTACGTTAAATATACTAAGGGCAGATTTATTTTTTTAATATCACACATCCTGACAACGTCAGAATACCTTTTTTTATCTTAATAATCTTATTGAGAACTAATCTATAAGGCCTTAAAAATCTAGAGAGCTAGTTTGGAGAAAAAAATTACCAAATAAGCTGTACTTGAATAACTCAAACTGAGTTATATTCTTTTCTATATAGAACTTAAAAATTCTGATCATGTATTAATTAAATTAATCTTAAGTAAATATGTGATTATATACTAGCCATTTAGTTAATTAAATATTAAATGCCCTCTGTAAGCGAGGTGCTTACTTATATCTTAAAATAGATGCTATTACTTGTCAAGTGTTGGCTGCACCCTGTGACTATGCTAATAACCTTATATGCTTTATCTTACTTAATCCTTTTACCGTATGAAGTGGATGTCGTTACTGTCCCCATTTTCCAGGTCAGACTTCTGACCCTTAGAGAAGTCAAGTAACTCACTCATGGACAAGGACATATAGGTAGAAAGTGAAGTCAGAATTCAAATTTCGATCATTTTATTCCTGAACTCATGGTCTAAATTAACCGTTAAGGTTGATAATATATGCCTAGCATAAAATATATTTTCAACAAATGATAGTTATAATAAAGCTGGTTTTGATATGGAAGGATAGTTTTTAAACTTTAATTCTGATACGGTAAGTGAGAAGTAATCTGGCAATCTGTGGATATAGTCTAAAGTTGTTTTCCTGGTGTTTTCCAGCCTTGTATTTGTCCATTATTTACCCTCTTTCATTCATATTTACTTGTTAGATAAAATTTCTCATTGTGAGAAATAAATTAATAAATTGCAACATTGAAAAAACCTGGGAATCAGTAAATATTTATTGATTAAATGTTCACGAAACTACTACTGGTCCACGGCATTGCTTTAGAAATAGCTTTAATTGCAACATATGTTTCATGAAGTTCATTAATTTAGAATTAAATTGAAATCTTGCTTTTCTTTTAGGTAGTATTCTCACTTTAAGCTTTTCCTATTGTTGAGGTTTTAGAGGAAGAAAGTATAATAAAATAGAGAATTTTAAAGTAATTTTTTGTTGTTATTTGCAGGCATTTAGATCATCACAAACTGTGGGATCCCAATGAATTTGCAGTTCACTGCTTTAAAATTATAATGTATTCCATTCAGGTAAGGTTTGATTATTTACTGTATTTATATAAGTAATTTTGGTTCTTTATAGATAAGCACATTATCTAACAGATTTGGAGAGCTATAGGATGGAAATCATTACTCTTAATTTAGCTCTTTTGTCTCATTAATTTTCTTTTGCTACTTATTTTCTTATTTGCCAAAATGAAAAATAGATCTAATCAAAAGAACTGAATAATTTCATCATGGTTCCCTTTAGCACCAAGACCAACACAGACAAACTTCTTGACAGTCAGGTCCTGCTACCCCTGGATTCATTGAGGGTGTTGTCTTTTAGGGGTTCCGAATTGACACAGGGATTTCTGATCTGATAGCCTACCTTTCCTGTCTGGGCCCTAAGCTTTGTATCTAGTCTCCATGTATACAACTGTCTAAATGAGTAGCTCTGGGCACTGGAGAGCTGAAGATTTGCCTGGAACTGCTGCTGACCTCAGTGTGTACTCACCTTTCCAGATGCTTGCCTTTTTGTGGAGTTTGAACTAAGGAACTTTCCTTTCCTGCCACTTTATCTGGATATCAGAAAGTCTTATATATAGCTGACCTTCGAATAACACGAGTTTCAACTGTGCAAGTTCACTTATAGTGTAGATTTTTTTTTTTTTTCAACAAAATGGAGATAAAAAATCTATTATTTGTAGAATTCAAAACCCCAAGTATGGGGAGCTGATTTTTTCTGTGCAGGGCCAACTGCAGAGATGGATTTCTGGTCTTGTTTTTGGTACCATTGACTTGAGTATGTGCGATTTTGGTATGGAGTGGGGCTGAAGCCCATCCCCAAGTATATCAAGGGAAAGTGTTAGTCTAGTATTTTACTGTTGTTTTATGACAGGGCTTGGCAATTTGGAAAAACATGTGTAATATTTCTGGAAATGGTGGTATATACCAGAATAGGAATTTCTGTTTAATACTGTCATTATACAATTAAAACTTTGGATAGTTTTGATTGTTTTAATTGCTATTTGCATAAAAGTGGTATAAAGTACTTAGAAGAGTGCCTGCTTCTGGTCACTTCTGAATGAAATGCTCTTTTGTTATTATTGTTAATGTTCAATGTTATAGTCATATATTAGCTCAGGAGTCACCAATTGAAAAGTAGTAATAATAACTAATGCATACTGAGCATTTTTCATACAATAGACACAATTTGGATGCTTTATACAAATTAACTCCTTTAATTGCCCCAAGAATCCTATGAATAATTTTTATTATTTAAATATTATAGATGAGGGAAACTGAGTTACAGGGAGATTAAATAATTTCTCTCTTAATCTGAGAGCTATTTAGCTATTAAATCCTAGGGCCAGAATTCGAACTTGGGCTAATTTGACTACAGGGTTTATGTATTTAATCACCACTGTATTATGTTGCTTCTTAAAAGTGATACATCTGTTAACATTGCCTTAAATATCAGTGTAAGGGCAAATTTTACCGTAAGTAAATGCAACCTTAGTACATGTGACTTCAACATACTGTGTAACATCTTCTCACTTCCCTTCCTTTCACTCCATATTCTTGTAACACATGATATCGTTATTGAGTTGTTCTTCATAAGTAGAATGAACACATACCCTGGTTTGCGTAGTATAGTCATACTTTGTGTGTAATTATTAACAATACTTCCTTCACTCTCTGTGGTGTCCTCATTTGGACAGTAAATCAAATGGGTACCTTTCCTATAAAGGCAAGACTAATAATTGCACAAGTTCACATACCAGAAGCATGCAGCTTCCTGAGCAAGAAGTTCAGTTTCAGATTGTGTGTATGTGTGTCTTCCTGCCTAACATTCATCTATTTTACCATAGCTTTGAATGAAACAATGTAAAGATGAAAACACAAACTCAGTTTTTTTTTTGGGTGGTTTTAAAAGTAGATGTGTGTTATGACAAAAATTTGAGAAATACCTAGAGATGAAATCTGTGTCTTGATAGAGAAGAAGGGGAATTTTTGCTTTTCAGCAGTGTAGCCATTACGTGTAGGGCACTCCTTTCTTATCAAACCACACATTCCAAAGGAAAGAAAGGTAACCTGCCTGAAAACAGGGCAGAGTGGGCCTGTCTGAAGACAAGTACGGACAGGGAGATTCAGAGCCACAGATGCTTTTGACAACTTCGTGCAGGATAGTAGACCAATTGTGACTCATGGGCATTTAAGTGTAGGTTTAAAAAACAAGCAAGCAAAAAAATACCTTGCCACTCTTCAAAAAAAAACCATATTCACTGGAGTTAAAAATAAACATTTTTCTGGCTATGCTTTTTCTGTTTTAGGCCCTAACATTCACTATAGTTGATGAAATTTGTTTATATGTGATAAAATTGCCTTTGTTACTTACACATCTTTTGATATCTCCATGATTTAAATTTTATCAGGTACACATTGATAATATTTTCATTTCTTGATTAGATGGGTGTTTTGACTGTTTAGCATTGTTAGGTGTCCATATTAAATCGTATTTAGCTTGGGTAAGGGAAAAGTACTGTGAATGTCATAATTTATGTTTTTTACAAACTTTCGATCTGTTATAAAATTAAAAGTATATAAATGACCTTTGTGAAACTACAGAAAAATGTAAAGGTAATAAATATTTTTTATAAATTGCTTTCTCAGAGGTGGCCAATGTTAATCTTTGTATATATAATTCTAATTTACTTTTTAAAAATTAGTTTGAATTTTTTTAAACAAAGTATTATACAATATGCTTCTTTTCACTCAGAGTATCATAAATATTTTCCAGCATCTCTGTTTATTCTTCAAAAGAATGACTTTGTATTGTGGCTATATATTGTATCATAACATGACTGCCATTCCCTAGTTGGACATTTATGTGTCAGGTGTTTTTCTTTTAGTTCTTATGAATTCTGCAAAGGTGCATGTGCTTGTTCATACATCTTTGTACTGTTTTGTCTCCTTTAGGCCCAGTATTCTCACCATGTGATTCAAGAGATTCTAGGACACCTTGATGCTTGTAAAAAAGATGCTCCCCGGGTTCGGGCAGGTATTATTCAGGTTCTGTTAGAGGCTGTCGCCATTGCTGCTAAAGGTTCCATAGGTGAGTGCCAATAAATAAAATAAAATAGTACATTAATCTAGTTCAACGTATTCTTTCAGTAGTTATAACAGTGTATGAAGAACTCTTTAAGAATATTTCTACACAATTTTAGGTGTACTATAAGTTTTTCTTGAAATTTGGGTTCATGCAGTTATTTTCAGGCTTTTTTAGTGCACAGTTAAGTATTTTCCTCCACGTCAATTCCTCCTCCCTTTCTTCTTCTAATAAAGGTTTTTGAGTATGGATTACATACTGAACATTGGGGGAATGCAGATAAAGAAACTCATGGTGTACTTATGGTTAGACAGCTCCACCTAATACTGTAATATGTGACCGGCTTTGATAACATAGCTTAAAAAAGCCAGGGTTTAGAGAAGGGAGGGAAAATGGATTAGCACTAGCAAAATTTATGCGGCCCATTTTGGGTAGAATGTATGGTGCTAGTTTAGAAGTCAGAGAGGTAGCTTTAAAATTAGGTCATAACCAAATTGTGGACATAGTTCTTTAGCTGATTAATAGTCCTTAAAGATTTACTCTAATCTTCATGAGAAATGTGCTATAGGATAATTTTTCTGGCAGCAAAATAGGGCACATTAGAAATAACAAGTTCCTGCCATTGTTGTGTACATGAGGGAAAGAACTTGCCCTTACATGGGAGCAGTAGGAATGACAATGTCAAATTGACAGGATTTGATCATGGGGTAATGATAAGAGGGGGTAGTTCAAAAATTAGGATATTTTACCTACGTGTAACTACGAAAATGGAATAGTCCATATTAGAAGTGCAGAAGTTTGAAGGAAAATCTGGTTATGGTTTCTTTGCTTGAAAATCAAAGTAGAAATATATTATCTAATAAAATAGTCATCCCTCAGTATCTGCAGGGGATTGGTTTGAGGACCCCTGAGAATACCGAACTCTGGGTGCTAAAGTCCCATATATAAAATGGTATAGTGTTTGCATATAACCAATGCACACCCTCCCATATACTTCACATCATCTTTAGATTACTTAATATACTTAATGCAGTGTAAATGCTATGTGAATAGTTGTTACACTGTATTGCTTTTTTATTTGTGTTTTTTTTTATCCTGTGTTCCCCCCTCCCCCTTGAATATTTTCAACCCATAGTTAGTTGAACCTGTGAATCCAGAATTGCAGATATGGAGGACCAACTGTATTGTTTTGTTCATTTATTGTCAAATAAAGGTGGGTATTTTGGATATGAATTTTCGATTTTGTCTTGTAACTTATCTCAAGGAGATAAAACAGGTTATTTAATTGGAAAGTGATTTAATTGGAAACGAAATGAAACAATATGATACATTGAATCGTCACATTGATTAATGTCTACTAACACTACTAAGTGTGTTAGGTACTATGTGCTAGGCTCTATATATTTGAAGAGGCATTTAAACATGACTACCTTTTCTAAAGAAACTTGAATCAAGAGTAAAAGGCAGAAATGAAACCCACTAATTAAAATAAGGTAAACGGAAGCAGTGAGAGAAACACATGCAGAAAATTTATAGAACAAAATGCAGAAAACAAATGCACAGTTAACCTGAATCTAATAAATTCAGTAGTTTGTCTCATAATTGAAGCATATTCTTCCTTCTTCAGTCTCAAAAGATGCAAAATAAATATTTGATGCTTCTGTGAGCTATATTATATGATTTTGTGGATTCGTACCCACAATTAAGTTAAATATTGGCCTAGTGCACATTATTGTGAACAGATAAGATTAAATAGGCAGAAAGTTTTTGGTAATTCTTACATGCATGTACACATTTTGTAAGGGTGGAATCAGAGATTCAAATAGCAAGTTGCTCATAAATGCCCAGTAAAATTTGTTGGTATAATGAAGGGGCTTTCTTAATTATTTCTCATTTACTCTTTTTTTAAAAAAAAAAATGAAATAGTTTATAAATTATGGACTTTTGACTACTTAGAAAATTACAAAAAGAAATCTGTGGAGAAATAAGATAACATGACTTTGGATATGCAATACTAGAAACATGTATCTTCTCACATAAGTGATCCTTCATAGGTCCAACAGTGCTGGAAGTCTTCAATACCCTTTTGAAGCATCTGCGTCTCAGTGTTGAATTTGAAGCAGATGATTTACAGGGGGGATCTGTAGGCAGTGCCAACTTAAACACAAGTTCCAAAGACAATGATGAGAAGATTGTGCAGAACGCTATCATCCAAACAATAGGTGAGTGCAATTTCACTTTTCAAAACTGTCATGTAAAGCAGTGATTTAGAAAGCTCTCACATAAGGTCCTGGACTATTACATTTGTCAAAGATGAATCATAGCTTAAACTTCTGAAAACTATTTTCTGAAAATAAGTAACCATGAGAATATAAGAACACTATGTTGTCCCATTAAATCTGCAGGACACAATTTCATCTATTGTTAACATTTTATGCCATTTACTTTTTCATTTGCTTTTACTCTCTTTCTTGCGTCTCTTTCTCCCTTCTTTCTCTTCCTGTTCCTTTCTCTGTGTGTGTATGTCTTTGTGTGTGTATGTATATGTAAGAATACACACATACACAAGTTTTTTTAATAAACCACAAGATACAGAAAGTTGCACACATCATGGCCTCTTACCACTAAATACTTCAATGTATTTTTCCAAAGAATAAATGTATTTTTTAATATAACCCAAGTAAAATTGTCAACATCACTAAATGTAATATTGATCCAGTACTTGAATCAACCTTTTATATTTCAGTTTTATCAGGTGACCCAGTAATGTCCTATATTGACTTTTTTCCTTGGGTCCAAGATTCAGTCTTGAATCACATATTGCGTTTAGTTGTAATATTTCGTTAGGTCCATTAGTGAGGAATGTTTCCATTATGACATGGACATTTCTTATGAGTAAAGTCCCCCTCCCACTTTTTTTTAAAATAGAAAGTTCCTTATTTGGTTTTGTTTGGTGTTTCCGTATGATTAAATTCAAGTTAAATATTCCTGGCCAGAATAGTACATATGTGATATGTTCTTCTGAGATTAGCACATTCAGAGGTAAACACTGTAACTTATCCTTCAAGTATAGGCAACATTATACTTAGTTAGTGACTGTAGTTAGATGCTGCGGTAAAGAGAAGTGCGGACTACTTTATGTCCTTGTGGTAATAACTAATTTGTTTGGGACAGAAAGTCAGTGTCCAGTTTTGTACAAGATTAGGAATGTATCTAGTTGGGTGCTTGAAAAGCTAAAATAAAGTAGCCTGTATGGAAGAAGTATGGAATAATAATAGCATAGACTGGAAATAACCCTTACCTCAAGCCCTCATGTTAACTCTCTAATTTTTGGTAAGAGTTCTTCTCTAATGTCATTTCTACAAGAGGAAACTGAGACAAAAAATAGAACCTAGACTCGTAAGGTTGTTTTGAGGATCCAAATACAAAGTAGTTTCTTATTCCATAAATATGTATTTGGCAAGTGTTAACTAGAATAATGTACTTTATGGAGATGGAGTCATGTTAAAGTTAGAGGTTTTTGACTGCTAAAGTACATGATTGTTGGAAATGACTTTTACCCCTAGGTCCAATCGAAATAATAACTAGAACAGTTTGAATTTGTATAAACAGATCATTAGCTCCAGTAATAGAAGCTGAACAGTTACATTGAAAAGTGAGCTTATTCTTAAAAAATAGTAAAAATGCAGAAAGTTTCTGTAATGACTGCACTGAATTTTAAGAAACGAACGTAACAGTCATGATTTGATAGTGTGTTCCAATCCTTCTAAGAAATAAACGACTTTTAAAGCATGAGTAAATGATAATTAAATTTTATAAATCTTTTGTGACCAGGAAGTAAGTATCAAAAGCTACAGCAGATAAATTTAAAATATTCTCAGAAACTAGACTGGATAAGAAAAATGACAAGTTATTTACTTATTTTTTACATCAGTTGAATTATGTATGTTGAATTCACAGGGGTAATCTATAAACTTGGCTTACTATAATGACACTCAAATATTTGAGCAATCCTGGAAAACCAGAGTAGTGACCTAATTATTGACTTCTTTACCAGACAATGTGTAGCTAAAGTACTGGAACAATAATTTAGACACAATGTATGAACTAGAGTTTCATCAGAAATACTACCAAAGTATTTTTCCTTTTTTAAAACTCCATTCAACTCAAGTCAGTGCTGATTTGTCACTGTTATAACTATGTAAAAAAGACTTTGATATATTTATTATTTTATCTATCAGTCCATTATACTACACAGCTTATATGGTACATAACTAAATGATTTTGGACACATGAAACTGTAATATCCTTTAATGTTACATGTAGCTTAAAGACTTGTCAGTGATTGTTTTACCACATCTTGAAAACTTTGGCTAAAAATAATTTTGTATTATATGGAAAAGTAGACTTTTTCAGTTTCTAAAATTTATCCTAATACTCTCATAGGATTTTTTGGAAGTAACCTGCCAGATTATCAGAGGTCAGAAATCATGATGTTCATTATGGGGAAAGTACCTGTTTTTGGAACATCTACCCATACTTTGGATATCAGTCAACTAGGGTATGTTCTCAGACTGCAAATTTGAACTTAATCTTGGGTTACATTTTATCCTAAAGAAAATCAGAAAATGTTAAAGGTTTGTTTTTTTAAATCAGTAATAAAATTCCTATGGAAAGCAGTTAGAAGTATTATGACAGTAGATTGCTAAGCAATTGAATCAGCATTTTTATGCCTTTAGAATTATTTTCACCTTATAAATTCTCATATTTTCCATCTTTAAAAATTGTATTTGTTTGGCCTGGACATGGTGTGTGTGCGTACATATTTAGGGTGAAGCTTCAAGTTTTCTGTATAAATTTTAAAAATTAATATGTCAGAAATATTGGCTTATTCCTAGAATTTTAGACCTGAAAGTGATAAAGATTATGTGCTGTGACCCCCGTATTTTATACATTTAATTTGATTTTATAACATGCTAAAGTTTTTGTTTGTGAATGTTTTAATTTTGTTAATTTAATAAGAAAGTAATAGTATCTTATTCAACTTAATTTCTTTGACCATTTATTTTTTTAAATTGTTCTTTCCTGTTTATTCATATTTGTTAAAGACAGATACTCATCAATTATGTTTATAGTAATTTCTCTCATTTAAGGTGTCTTAATTTGGGTTGTTCAGTTGTCTGTGTATGTGATTTAATTTTCTTGTCATCACACACATAGGACTATTTGAGAGCCAATAACACATTTTTTTGTTGATATATTTGATTGTTTTAATTCACATGAAATTTACTTTGACATGTAAAATGAGCTGTGACTTAAATTGTTATAAAAAATGAAGTCTACTTAGCCAGTAAGAATAGAATTTTAAAATCCAGTAATTGAAGTAAATGAAGTAATATAAATGCTGATTAGTATAATAATCCCAGCCTTTTGTATATTTTAGGGATTTGGGAACCAGGAGGATTCAGATAATGTTGTTGAGATCTTTGCTTATGGTAAGGCATTTAAGACAAATAAAGGAAATACTTAACCTTAAATTACTGAAAAGATTAATTGAATAGCTTCACGTTACAAGCTTTCTTTTCTTAATTAAGTTACTGTTATGGTTAATATTTTATTATGTTCTTCATTTTAAAAATTTAGCCTATATTAGGCCGGGCGCGGTGGCTCAAGCCTGTAATCCCAGCACTTTGGGAGGCCGAGGCGGGTGGATCACGAGGTCAAAAGATCGAGACCCTCCTGATCAACATGGTGAAACCCCGTCTCTACTAAAAATACAAAAAATTAGCTGGGCATGGTGGCGCATGCCTGTAATCCCAGCTACTCAGGAGGCTGAGACAGGAGAATTGCCTGAACCCAGGAGGCAGAGGTTGCGGTGAGCTGAGATCGCGCCATTGCACTCCAGCCTGGGTAACAAGAGCGAAACTCCGTCTCAAAAAAAAAAAAAAAAAAATTTAGCCTATATTTTTTACTGATTATTCCTCATTTTTCCTGCCATTTTGTTTGATCTTCATAATGATGAAACATAGAAAGGGCAGAAACTATTGCTGTCTTATAGATGAAAATACCTGGGCTCAGAGACTATGAGTGGAAGGAGTTGGTGAGGTCCACCAAGGTCGCTGGGTGAAAAAATAGAACTCAGACTTGAAATCCAAAGTTCTTTCAACATATGCTATTTCTTTCTCATACTTACCAAATAATCACTTCTGATTGGAAAAATAATTTATTAAAATTAATAGTTGCAATTTAAAATTTGAAGTGGCTATAAATAGCTGAAAAGGAAAGGTACACCCAGAATGAAAGGTGCTCTGGTATTTTCTAGTAATTGTACTCATATTTGATTCAAGTGCTCCTCGCATGTATGTGTCCTTTTCAAATCGATATCTTTCAGATTTATCCTAGAAATGTTTACGTGATCTCATTTTTTTAAATGGACTATCTCAGACCTAAGTGCAGAAATACCTTGTATGGTTTTATTTTTAATTCTGTTTAATTCTGTTTATGGTGCTTGTCATATAGAAGTTTTGAATTCTAACATGGCCAAATTTATGAGCTTTTTTTCTATGTCTTCTTTACTTTTTCATTTGTATCTTACATAAGAACTCTATGCCTCCTCTGATGATATAAACACATTTGTTTATGTTTTCTTACAGCAGTTTTAAAATTTTAGCCCTCTATATTTAGAATTTTAATCTGAAGTTTATGTTTATATGTGGTACGAGGCATAGATTTTCCTGAATGAGTAGACAGTTGTCCCACCAGCTTCCCAGCTGACTTATAAAACTACCTGCATCCTATAATAAATGCCCAAATATGAATGTTAACTATTTCATGTATATTTATAATCCTGGAAATATGTTGAAATCTTCCACCTGTAATTTAATTTTATCCTAAGCCTTTATTTATATTAAACAAATTCTCTAAATAAATTATTTTGTGTCACCATCCTGATTATACCACATAGTCAACTGAATGAATATCTATATGGTATGCTTAAAAGGTTTAATAGCATTTAAGTATATTCTCTTTAAAAGTTTTAAATTTAGAAGATATTGATATACTTGTAAATGTCAAATCAAGTAACTAAGTACAGCTTTCCAAAATGAAAATGTGTTCCTATTAACTACCTGCTTAATTTAACATGAAAAAATAATTTACAAACTTAAAATTTGCAGGACTTACTTTTAGTTTGCTACTTAAGTTCCTTATATCTGTTTTGTACTAACCTTAACCTCTCTGAGCCTCAGTTTCTCCTTATACATGGAGATTCACTGGTATCTACCTTACAGAGGTATGGTGAGGACAAAGTTTTTTTTATTTTTATTTTTATTTTTATTTTTATTTTTTTTGAGACGGAGTTTCGCTCTTGTTACCCAGGCTGGAGTGCAATGGCGCGATCTCGGCTCACCGCAACCTCCGCCTCCTGGGTTCAAGCAATTCTCCTGCCTCAGCCTCCTGAGTAGCTGGGATTACAGGCACGTGCCACCATGCCCAGCTAATTTTTTGTATCTTTAGTAGAGACGGGGTTTCACCATGTTGACCAGGATGGTCTCGATCTCTCGACCTCGTGATCCACCCGTCTCGGCCTCCCAAAGTGCTGGGATTACAGGCTTGAGCCACCGCGCCCGGCGTCGAGGACAAAGTTAATACATATGCAGTGCTTATAATCATGCCTAGCACATGGTAAATGTATGCTACTATTAACTTTATTCTCCTTATGAATGATGTTTTTGTAAATTCAGTATAATCCTTCATTACTTTGCACATTTCCTTTATGTCCTTTTTTCAGGCTTCTGTCCATACTTTCTTTCCTAAGTTTATGGTTCTTATAAAGCAATATGAGAATTTTACAAAAAAAAAAAGGACTTATGACAAAAGTTTATTTTCTTCCCAATAATCAGGTAACCTCTGGATACAAAGCAAAGACGATTGTTACTGCACTGCCGGGGTCTTTCCTGGATCCTTTGTTATCACCATCTCTCATGGAAGACTATGAACTGAGACAGCTGGTCTTAGAAGTAATGCATAATCTCATAGATCGCCATGATAATAGGGCAAAGCTTCGAGGTATCAGGTAATATGCCATTTTATAATGGCTCTAATAATAGTGTTTTTATATTGGTAAATTTGTATATTTAAGTATTGTGATTTTAACAAATCTAGCATGTTTAGGTTTTATTAACCCAGAGTTTTATTTAATTGGTATTGAGATAATAATAATATATATTAAGATAGCAAATGTTTGGAGGTCATATATGTACTCTTCAGAAGCAATCATTACGTACAGGCTTATCAAACTCCTAATTATAAATATAGTTTTCCATGTAAGATGTGATACTGTAAATAAATGTGCTGTTCATTAAAAATGATATGTTGGTTGTCGCTAGAATAATACCAGATGTAGCTGACCTAAAGATAAAAAGAGAAAAAATCTGCAGACAAGACACAAGTTTCATGAAAAAGGTAGGACATCTTCTAACATACATAAATAAATGCCTAGTGTAAATTACAGCCATTTGAATTGTTAGGTGGTTTTATATTGATCTGTAACCTTGAAATGAAGCCATATAATTTTGAATTTGAAAGACCTCAAGATGCCGTCCTCAGCCTCTCTCAAGTATAACATTCCTGGCACTGTCTCCTCCAGCCTGTGTTTAAACATTGTATTGTTGGGCTACTGTAGTAGTTCTAAATTTCTTCTCTGAGTAAAATGTCTTCCTGTAATTCTTGCCTTGGCAATCCTCTCCCACCAAAACACACATACTGATTTCTCTTTTAGTGGCTCTTTTATAGACAGCTTCAAGTTTCTGAAAATAGCTATCACTATCACATCAATTAACTATGCTGAATATTTACTGTGTATTAGCCATTGGTTCTACACTGTTTGGGATGTAAAGATGAGTTGGGTAGGATCTCTGCCCCTGATAGTGGTTCTAGCTGGATTTTCATGATGATAATTTAAATTCTGTAGGTCTACTGGAAATGGCTGAATTCAGAAAATTATATTTATGGTTATTTGCATATTGAGTAAACTTTTCTGTGCAGTTATTATTAGTCCAAAGCATGGGAACGTAGTATTTGCCAGACACTGAGTCAACATTGGAAGATACAATAACCATGACACTACCAACTGCCCTAATAGGGAATATAGTATTGCGGGCTAAGGGAGTCTGTTTTTAGAGGTGCAAGGAACAGGAAACAGAGCCCCATAGGAAACTAGGTGCAGAGACCTGTAATCTGTGTTCTTTTTTGCCTTTTTACTAGACCAGGTTTTTCTCCCTGTTGCCATCTTTAATGTTGCTGTCTCTACCATTGCTATCGATTCAAGTTAACTCCATTTTAAAACTTCATTTGAAAAATAATTTACAAAATATCACTCTTCCTAAATTAATGTGATTCCTTGAATAAAATAATTATTTAAGTTAGGCTACACTGTATATCAAAAAACTGGTTAATAAATAGAACAGATACATTTCTTTGTCTCAATTTTTTTTTCTTTATATCACCTTATTAATGAAAGAAATTATTCTACATAACTGAGGATCTTTAAACAAATTTTAAAAATATTTTTAATTGATAAATTATAATTACATTTATGGGATCCAGTGTGATCTTTTGATTATACGTATACAATGTAGAAAATTTAAGTTGATCTAATTAACATATCCATCTTCTTGCTCACCTATCTTTTTTTATGGTGACATATTTGAAATGTGTCTCAGTTATTTTGAAATACACAATACACTAATATTGACTATAGTCACCCTGCTGTGCAATAAATTGATCTCAGAACTTAACAACTCCTCCTGTCTGTCTGAAACCTTGTAACCTATGATAAACAATCTCTTCATTCCCTCCTCTTTGCCCTTAGTCCCCACCTCTTGTTAACCACCATTCTCTACTTCTATGAGTTCAACTTTTTTAGATTTCACCTGTAAGTGAGATTATGCGGTATTTCTTTCTGTGACTGACTTGTTTGACTTAGCATAACATCTTCCAGGTTCATCCATATTGTCGCAAATGAAAGAATTTTCTTCTAGTGAAAGGCTGAATAGTATTCCATTGTATATATTTATATGCCACATTTTCTTCATCCATTCATCTGTTGATGGACACTTAGGCTGATTCCATACTGAGGAATTTGTAATCATTACTAATATAATGAATTTTGAAAACTCAATTGATTACTGATTTTTGAGTTTTTGACTATATGCAATTAAACAGTCATGAACATTCAGACTGGATTTCATTTTATCCATTATGAGTTATAGAAATAATACTTTTGTGGTTAATTTTGCTAGTCAACCGATTTGAAAGGCTGTAATTTAGTGGCAAGATTAGACTGTTATTTCATGTTACATTTTTGAATACTTAAACTGTTCTCTGAATTAGTTATCTCTGTTTTATAATTTAAAATAACTTTCCTAGCTAAGCATTTGTTATCATTAACGTAAACCATTCCTTTTTGGGTCTTTCTCTTTAGAAGCAATGTGTTCACATTTTTTTCCTTTGTCAGAATTTTATTTTTATAGCTTGACCCTATTTTTCATTTACCTTCCAATTTGTTTTATCAGTAAAAATGTTTGATTTTCATATGAAACCTTAACTAGCAACTCAGGGAGGTTTCTGCAAAGACCTAAAGAAAAAAAAATTGGGTTCTGTAGCCACAGGTTGATGGATTGCCCTTTAGTTAAGAGAATCCTAGTTTAGCGTAGACAGTGTATGTTCAATGTTAACATTGTGTGTTCAGGCAACTGTGTCTTAGATTACTACCCAGCCTAAAACTGCTCCATCTGAATTTTGTAGGGACATCTTATATATGAAGTCTGTTTGAAAAACAGATCCAAGTGCTGGAATATTGGGAGGTATCACTTCACCTGTAATTTCCTCGTGAAGCGTATTCTTCAGAGATAACAGTTGCCACCACTGAATCTACAATTCAGTTTATAGTTTTTCTCCATGTGAAAGAGCTCTTGTTAATGTTTCACCAAATCAAGGAATTATGTAGAAAAAAGTATTTTATTATGAAATATATGAGAATTATTACTTTAATTCTTTTAAGGTGAACAACAGTATAACCAAAAGCGTCCCACCTGTTCTGTCTTATTCATAACTCCATCCTCTGCCCTACAAGTAATCACTATCACTGGTCTGACTTTGATGGAAATGGACTCTTACAGACTTTTTTTTTTTTTTTAACAGTTTTATAACCTAGATATACCTTAAATCCGTAAACTATACTATATTGTTTAGTTTTGCCAGTTTTTGTAATTTGGGTGACAGGAACCGTACATTGTGTATTCTTTGATGTTTAGTTTTTTTAAATTCAGCTCTGTTTTGGTAAAACTCATCCGTGTGTGGCTTTATTAGTATTCCATTATCTGAATATGCCACAGGTTTTGTTTTGTTGGCAGACATTTGAATCATTTCCAGTTACTGAGTGTTATGAATAGTGCTACTGTAAACATGCTTTTACATGTGTTGAGCTGTGTATAACTCCCATTTCTCCAAGGCCTGTAAGAGAGGAATTGCTGAGTAATAGGTTATATATTCTTCAGATTCATTAGATAATGCCATACCAATTTGTAAAGTCATTTGTATTTTTACATTATATATTACATTGGAGATTTTCTATTTTATCTAATATGGTGGATATGTAGTAGGTACTTTTTAAAAACAAACTTGAATTACTTAACCTGAAGTCTAAATTCTCACATATGGATGCACCACTTTAATGTTTGTTAATGTTTAGGAACCATAGAATTCAGGAATATTCTTAGGTTTTGAAAGGACTGAATACATGAAGTTTTTTTTTCCCCACGCAAGTATAGAAACCATATTTGTGTGTGTGAGAGCGGGAGAGACAAACTCTAGATTCAGAAAGGTGGAAGCCAAAATAACAACTTCAGAAATAAAGGAATCTGGTGGGTAGCTTTTTATCTGTAGCCAAAAAAAAGCTTACTAACACTATACCACAGATTTAAACAGACTTACACAGTCACTGTCACAGCTGGAGAACTACACATCAGATAGAGAACAAAGCAGAATACATACTTGTTACAGACAGACTGGCTTCAGAAGAGTCTGTGCTCTTCTTGTCCAGTTTCTTCTCCTAAAATGATCAGAAGAACCTTCTGAGATATAGGCATGGAATATTAAGCCTAAAGTCTCTCAACATGGGAAAAATGAGTGTTCTTAACCCTGGCTGCATATTATAACCAAATGGGGAGCTTTATGCTTGAACAATACTGATGCTTGTGCTTTGCCACTGACCAGTTACATCATATTAGAGGAGGGTGGACAGTGTGAGAAGTGGGGAGGGCAAGAGCATGGTGATCATTCCAGTTGTCCAGTGATTCCAGCGGACAGTTACAATTGAGAGCTAATTGAGTTAATGTCACCACTTTGACTGGAAATGGCATTTCACCTATCTAGGAAGGGCTTTAATAATCTTTTTTAACATACTCAGATTAGTCTAGTTTAGGGGGAAACCTCTATGCAATACCAGGGGAATTTCTGTTAATAGGCTTTAGACTCACCTTCAGAGACTCCATGCCAAAATATAACAGAACCTGCAGATGCTGTTCTCTGAACAGCTAACCCACAGCACAAGGATTGTTCCCCAGTCAGGAGAGCCTGGGTGCATTTCCTCTCAGCACAGTATTACTTGTCATTGCTGAGGCTGTATTGCTTAAGTATCTCCCAGGATTCTGCCATCCGTTTGACTTTTTTTCTCAAGTCAATCCATAATTTGCTTTTTTTTTTTAAATTACTGTTAAAAAACATTTTCATTGTTAGCACAGGAACTATTTTTTACTTGTTATTTTTATTTAAGGTTTGTCTTCAATTCTAACATTAGTTTATAGTTGTATATTAGCATATTGATTGATGTTAGTCATTGGAATTTGACCATCTGATCATCAACTTAAATTTCATTTCCATGTTAAGCTATATAATAATATAGCTCCATTGTAAAAGTGTATGCACGTGAACTCTGCCTTTTCTATATTTTAAGCAAAATTACCTTTTTCCTCTGTCCTTTCTCCTCAGAATGGGCAACAGCTATATCGTCACATATATTTGGGTTGTAAAGAGGAAGACAACGTTCAGAAAAACTATGAACTACTTTATACTTCTCTTGCTCTTATAACTATTGAACTTGCTAATGAAGAAGTAGTTATTGATCTCATTCGATTGGCCATTGCTTTACAGGTATGCTTTCATAACTAATCACTGCAGAAAAGTTTTTTGTAAAGCAGACACCATCTTTGAAGTGTTGTCTTTATCTAAGGACTTGAATTTTAAAAGGAAGATATCTACTTCTTAATCTAAAGTATACAACACTATGATCACATTCTTCATTGATTCTTTTTACATATGTTGAATGAGCATCAATTTGTATGCTAAATATCCTTCAAGGTCACAGGGTTACTGTGATGAAGAAGAAAAACCAGTTTCTGTACCCTCACTTCTTAGTGTGGAAGATAATCTTAGTATAGTGGGGAAGATAGTCATTAAATAAGAATTACATACAGGCAGTTGTTTAAATAGAGTTGTGTAAGTGTTATATAGTAGAAGGACAGTATGCAGTGGCTATATATGCATGTGTGTGTATGTATATGAGAACAGGAAAAGTTTCCTAAGGAAGAGAGTTTAAGTTGAAAAATTTAACACTCTTGTAAATAAACATTTATTTTCCTTTCAGAATTCTTTTAGAAAATAATTTCTGATAAAGTGGCATTTTCGTTAGCATTCCAGACTACCTGCAGTTTTCCGGTATAATCAGAGAAAATGCTGGTACAGCATAAGAACTTGATCTCTGATGTGTTTGTTTCTTATTAAAGGACAGTGCAATTATCAATGAGGATAATTTGCCAATGTTCCATCGTTGTGGGATCATGGCACTGGTTGCAGCGTATCTCAACTTTGTCAGTCAGATGATAGCTGTCCCTGCATTTTGCCAGCATGTTAGCAAGGTAATGTATTTAGAAAAGTTCTTAAACTTGAATTTTGTACAACATGGCTAATTTTATTCCAATGATGATTATTTTTAACTTTGGTGATTATCAAATTAAGATAATTCTATAAAAATATTCAGCCAGGCCGGGCGCGGTGGCTCAAGCCTGTAATCCCAGCACTTTGGGAGGCTGAGGCGGGTGGATCACGAAGTCAAGAGATCGAGACCATCCTGGTCAACATGGTGAAACCCCGTCTCTACTAAAAAAAAATAAAAAGACAAAAAGAAAAAAAAATATTCAGCCAGTAAATTGAAACTACAGCTAAAACTGTAGCTACTGTTTTTATATTTTCTTAGATGCCTGTTGTTTTATTAGAATTTTTAAATGTAGTGGTTGAATGGAATATACGGTTTTCTCCTAGAATACCTCATGTGATTTGTTCTATGACGTTTTTTCCTTTGAGCCATTATGAATCTTAGTATCTAAAGTTTCTTAAATTATACTCTTTTGTTGTCATTTATTCTAAACTACTTGAGGCAGATCCCAAAAGTTGAATAACTAATGTACATCTCAGAGAATTGTCCTATGTCTTTCAAATATATTTGTTTTCTTCAGCAGCAACTCTTAAATCGTGATTTGCCTGACTTAATAAACATTTCAAAGCCCCTAACTTACCTAGCAGAAAAAGTCCACCTTTAAAGACATTTGTGAGAGAACTTTCTTTTTCTTAAATTGAAAGCACATCATTTAGTCCTTAATAAAATGTAGGCTTTTAGTGTAGTCTAAGAAACAAACTCATCCATTCATTAAATCAAACATTTGATTGAATATTTGATGCCCATCACTAAAGAAATAAGTATTACAAAAGCAGACTACCTCTGCTCACAGTTCATTGGAGGAGCCAGACCACACGAGTGCCTTGACACCTTCTACACGGGTTGCAAAGGTAATGCAGCAGGTGGAAGATGGTGATTTGTAAAGCGATTCCCAAAATAGTGTATTTGAGAAAATAGATATTCTTGCTTTATCGTACTAGGCTTAATCGAATGTAATGTGTCATCATTTTTTGCTTTATATATTATTTTGTCAGTTTTATCTGCTACTTTTAAAATTAATAGATGTGAAAACAAAATAAACTTTATATTTAGGCTGTAAACTTAGCTTAAATTCAAAAGCAACGTGATGATATTGCTTATAAGTGTTCAAAGTTTTTTGTTTTTAAGCTGTTTTACAAAGTTTTATATCAGGGTCCTGAGGGTGGGAGTTTTTGATTTTTATTTTTGAATATTTTTTTCAGGTTATTGAAATTCGAACTATGGAAGCTCCTTATTTTCTACCAGAGCATATCTTCAGAGATAAGTGCATGTATGTTAATTCTTTACATTTTAAGGATACAGTACTTATGTCATAAACCCATCAATAATAATTATAAACGAGTAAACTATTGTAATAATTCCTGGTGCTTTAAGCTAATCTTCATTTTGTGTCTGTCATTTAATTCATTTAATTATCTCCTTTGTTATAAAAAGCCTTGCACATTGTGGATGTAGACTCATGCACAACATAGAGTCAATCTTGAAAAAATTTTTAAGAATAAGAAGACTTGGCAGGGCGCAGTGGCTCACACCTGTCATCCTAACGCTTTGGGAGGCTGAGGCGGATGGATCATCTGAGATCAGGAGTTTGAGACCAGCCTGGCCAACATGGTGACACCTTATCTCTACTAAAAAAATACAAAAATTAGCTGGATGTGGTGGCACACACCTATAATTCCAGCTACTCGGAAGGCCGAGACTGGAGAATCACCTGACAATGAGAGGTGGAGGTTGCAGTGAGCCAAGATCACGCCACTGCACTCCAGCCTGGGCAACAGAACAAGACATCTCAAAAAAAAAAAAAAGGAATAAGAACACTTACCCCACTTTTTAAAAAATGTGGGATAGGTCTCTTAAATATAGCATATTTTATGTTCTCATATGTAAATGATCAAACCTTTAAGAGAGTACAGTATCCTGTTGAAGACCCTTTCAGTAATAGGTAACAATACTCATAATATGGTAGAAGAAAGAATGTATTAGGGAAAAATCAATGATATTTGCTGCATTATTCCTTATTCTCTAAAGAAAAGTATATATATGAATAATACTTTATTTGAACTTTAGCGCTGTAAAAGCAGTTTGTATTGAAAGCATTATCGTAAGATAATATCAAGCAGTTTGAAAGGAAAGTGAAACAGTGTGAGTGGCCAGGTACTTCCTAACACTTAGCTGGCTAATGTGGTTTTCATTAACGATCAGTGACCTACATTTTTCAGTACACCTTTTAATTAACATGACAATAAAAGCTACATTTAGTGTTCTTTGTGACTTAAGGAGTGGAGATCAACAGAGTAATATAAGGCTCAATTCGCTATTGGAACGTTACTGGGAGAAGCAGCACTGCAGAATGGTTAGCATATGGGACCACATGCTATGTGTTTTTAGAGTCAAATTCATTCGTTGCCTAAAATATACTGATTTTTCTCTTACTAACTACAGTTTATGTTGTGTTTATATTTAGAATATTGAGGCTTTTGCTCTGCAGTGTTTTGCATAGTAACTTATTTTTGCTCAATAAAATGCTGAATGATTGTTGTTTTGATGAATTTGGCAGGCTTCCAAAATCTTTAGAGAAGCATGAGAAAGATTTGTACTTTCTGACCAACAAGATTGCGGAGTCACTAGGTGGAAGCGGATATAGTGTTGAGAGATTGTCAGTACCATATGTACCGCAAGTAACAGGTAAGAGGAGGATAATTAGAACTCTTACTCCAATGATTGTTTATGTTATAGTAATTTTTTTTGTTACCCAACTAGCAATAAAAATTAATTCTGATGTGTGTACTTGTTATAGCCCAGTGATTTTCAGATGCTTAAGAGTATTTACTTCTGTTTTTAAATTTTGCTATTGAAAACTTTAGAAAATATCTAAGGACATAGATAGGATTTTACCATAAGTAAATCAAGTTTTTGAATATTTATGGTTATATACTTAATATTTTATTTAGTATTATAAAGTGAGATCTTATTAAATGATATTCTATGTAAGTCATGGGAATTGGTGAAAATTGATTAATGATAAGTGATTATTGAGCTTAATGAAGCAGGCAACTTTTGCTATTGAGTACAGACTATTGTTATACAAAGAAAACTGCAAACTTTTTGAGTTAGGAATTTCTTTTTCTCTGTGAACTATATATTTCCTTCTATTTTTTTATTGCCTGAAATAATTCTGTTTGAAGGCAAAATGGCATAGTGTCTTTTATTCAATTTTTACTTTAAAAACTAAAATCAAAGAATTTATATCTTATGCTCTCATTTTCATGTCATGACTATATAAATATTAAATTTGGTAAGTGAATTAGTTCTTTCTTTGGGGAAATCTCTGTTCTACAAGAGAACCATTTGATTTCACTTAGATTTCTGGGTTAGTCACTACAAGTAGCACAGTCTTTGTAAATGGCTTTTTTTTTTTTAAATAACATGGATCCAAAATATATGAATTTAGGACAGTAATAGTTGTTCATAACAGTCTGAGATGTTAATGAGTGCTTTTCCATTTTCTTTTAAATTTTATACTATAAAAGATTGTGCTCCTCAGGAATTATTTGAGGAAATACAAGAGCTAAGAATAAAATGTTATTAGATATTTATAATTTAAAAGATTTTTTTAAAACAGTTAAAATATTTTACTCTTATAATTTGGATTTAGCTCTCTTTCCTTCAAGCAAAAAACCTCATAAACCCAAGCACAAGTACAAAGGTAAATCCAGTTGTCAGTTTGACCTGCCCTTTCCCTCACCTGTCCTCTAAGAAAATAGCTTAATAAAAATGTGCCTTTTAGAAAATGGAGCCAGTGGCCTGCTTATTTTCTATAATTATTAGTTATTGTTTTCCTTTCTCTTCCTTGTAGCCATAGTTTATTTTTACCCGTTATTTCTTTTTATCCTGTTCCTTTAACTCTTAACAGTTTTTGATGAAAGCTTTGGCACTTTTTAAATTTTTAACAAATGGTCTGCACTTCCCTGATTCCTCCCACCCCTTAAAAAGATGTATTCTCTCATAATGCATCTTTATCATTGACTGGAATAATTCTGAATATTTTAGTGACTACTTAATTGTATAACTGCATAGAAAACTTACTAGATTTTTCTGATTTGTAAAGTCTGATACTTTAGTGCCTGTCTGTGGCATGTGTATCCTACCTTAATGCAGAAACAGAATAAACAGTGATATTTTATGGCATACTGAATCTGTAATTAAATTTCCTTTTGCTGTCTATCCATCAGATATTCATTTAAAAAATGCAAGGGATTTAAGAACAATATATTAAAAGAAAAAGCAGAACATATTTAGTTTGTTGTGTATTATGCAATACCCATCATCGTCACAATAGTAGCTACTATTTATTACGCACTGTGTGCCAGGCACTGTCATAAGTGCTTTGTATTCATTTCTTTATGTAATTCTTATAATGATTCGGTGAGGAAGGTAGCATTATCTTTGTTAACAAATGAGGATAGTGAGGCTAAAACTGAATTAAATGATTAGATGACACCACTAACAGCTTTTCCAGTTAGTTGCATAAATTATTTGATTTTGCTGTTTTTCAGGAGCTCAACAATTGTTCAAGCTCCAGAAAAATCCAGATTTATTTTTATCATTTATTTTTCAAACTTCTACTGATTGCCTACTACTTAATATATATCAGACACTGTTAGAACTTTCATAGGGTGGAAAGATGTTAAGATGCAATTTCTATCCTCAAAGAATACAATCTAGTGGGAAAAGCAGATGAATTATTGAAACACAATGATAACTAGATCTAGAGAAAGAACGATGATATGCCTAAAGTTTATTGAACTATTGATGCCTGGCATCATAATAATGTGATTGATAAATGTTAGCTGATTACTATATTTTACTTATCTCTAATCAACCTAGAATTCAAACGAATAGTATATGTTTAGGCCTGTGCCAAGTACTGCTTTATGAGAGGGAAACAGTAGTATCCCCCCATCTGACCCATTCAGAGGTACCAGTGGCTTCAGTCAACGCATACAGCAGTTATTTGAGTATTAAGCGAGCACCTCAGTGTGCCAGCTGCTGTGCGAGCAAAAGCCGGAATGAACAAGATGGGTAGGTCTCTACTTTCACAAAGCTCCTAGTTTCTCCCAAATATATTGTTCACTTGAACCACAAAACACAGGAGATGATTTGGTATTATTCTAGGTGCATAGGAAATAAGTTAATTTCATTATATAATTTTTCTCTAAGAAGATAAATAACCAGGCAATTGTAAAATGACTGTATGGCTATGATTAGGGATGTTTAGTAACCTGATAGCACATAAAATTATTTAATCCAGGTTTGGCAGGCCAAGGATATCTTCGAGAGGAAAAAGTCTCTAAGCTGAGCTTGAAACAGATGTTAGGCAAATGCTTCATATGACAGAAATGACACATGTGAAGGAACGAGGCAGGCAAGAACAGGATTTGTTCTGGTAATTAATACAGAGTGAAGATAGACTTCAGGGAGTGGAGTTAGGAATTGTAAAGCAAGGTAAACTAGTTTGAACTCTGTTCTAAAGGCAATGGGGAAGCATGAGTGATTTTAATCAGAGGATAACATGATCAGAGTTACATTTTAGAAATATTACTTTGCAGGCTGGGCGCGGTGGCTCAAGCCTGTAATCCCAGTACTTTGGGAGGCCGAGGCGGGTGGATCACAAGGTCAAGAGATCGAGACCATCCTGGTCAACATGGTGAAACCCCGTCTCTACTAAAAATACAAAAAATTAGCTGGGCATATTGGCGTGTGCCTGTAATCCCAGCTACTCAGGAGGCTGAGGCAGGAGAATTGCCTGAACCCAGGAGGCGGAGGTTGCGGTGAGCCGAGATCACGCCATTGCACTCCAGCCTGGGTAACAAGAGCGAAACTCCGTCTCAAAAAAAAAAAAAAGAAAAGAAAAGAAAAGAAAAAAAAAAAGAAGTATTACTTTGCTTATAGTTTTGCAAACCAGAGATGGGGTGACTTTATTTTGATGGCTCGTTAATTATTCTTAGGAAAAATGAGAATGGCCCATAATAAAGAGGCATCAGTGAGAATATGGAGTAGATAGATTCTAGAAAAATTTATGAGAGAGAATTTATAGGCTTGTGGTTGACATGGAGAGACAAGGAGAAAGCCAGGGATTTTGTCCAGGTTTCTGGCTTGGGCACTTGAGTGGATGGTGTAAAACTGAGAGGACACATAGGATTTACTTACCACTTCATTTGCTTGGTTTTTTTTGTTTGTGTTTTTTGTTTTTCTAGGAGGGAGATGAGTAATATAGCTGGTGTATTAGTCTTTTTCCATGCTGCTTATAGAGATATACCAGAGACTTGGCAATTTACAAAAGAAAGAGGTTTAATTAGACTTACAGTTACACGTGGCTGGGAAGGAATCTCACAATCATGGCAGAGGGGGAAAGACACTTCCTATGTGGTGGCAGCAAGAGAGAATGAGGAAGAAGCAAAAGTGGAAACCCCCGATAAACCCATCAGATCTTGTGAGACTATGTATTCACTATCATGAGAATAACATGGGAAAGACTGGCCCTCATGATTCAGTTACCTCCCACTGAGTTCCTCTCACAACACATGGGAATTCTGAAAGATGCAATTCAAGTTGAGATTTGGGTGGGGACATAGCCAGCCATATCAGCTGAGTTCAAGTGAAGAAGGAAAGAAGTACTTATTTCAACCGAAACTCTCTATAAGTAGTTTTGAATCTGGGGTATAGGAAAAAGTAGTGGGTTTTGGAGATAAGCCTCTTGTTGAGTATCTTTGAAAGTGGAACATGCAAGTAAAGTATCCTGTAGGCGGAGAGAGAACCAAAATGGCTGATCACTAGCAGCTCGGGATTGTAGCTCCCAGTGAAAGCACAGAGAACAAGAGGACACCACACTTTCAGACAAATTTTTGTTGCTCATGCACCAGGAGATTCCCAGCGGAGGAGCCCCACGGGTCGCCAGCACGTCTCTTGTGGTCGGCGAGGCGGTTTTGCCTCCGTGCGGAGGTTCTTAGTGCAGAGTCAGAAAAGCACCATCAATCTTTTTTTTTTTTTTTTTTTTTTTTTAAGACGGGGTTTCACCATGCTGGTCAGGCTTGTCTTGGACTCCCGACCTCAGGTGATCCACCCACCTTGGCCTCCATAGAAGCACCATCAATCTTAACACCACTGTTTTAGCCGGCACAGTGGGTTGCTCAGATTCCGGGCACTGGGAATCAACAAGTTGGACGTCTACTCAGAAACCCAATTACAAAGACGATAATTATAAAGACCACAGATGGATAAATTTACAACGAAAGGAAGAAAACAGCCTAAAAAGGCTGAGAATACCCAAAATCAGAATGCCTCTCCCTCAACAGCGGATTACAGTTCCTCATCAGCAATGGAACAAGGCCAGATAGAGAATGAGTGTGTTCCATTAACAGAAGCAGGCTTCAAAAGGTGGATAATAAGAAACTTCTGTGAGTTAAAAGAACTTGTTCTAACCCAATGCAAAGAAACTAAGAACTTTGAAAAAAGGTTTGACGAAATGTTAACAAGAGTACACAATTTAGAGAGGAATATAAGGGAATTGATGGAGCTGCACAACACGAGAACTTCGTGAAGTATGCACAAGTTTTAACAGCAGAATTGATCAAGCAGAAGAAAGGATATCAGAGGTTGAAGACCAACTTAATGAAATAAAATGAGAAGACAAGATTAGAGAAAAAAGGATAAAAAGGAACGAGCAAAGTCTCCAAGAAATATGGGACTATGTGAAAAGACCTAATCTATGTTTGATAGGTGTACCCGAATGTGACGAAGAGAATGAATCCAAGCTGGAAAATACGCTTCAGGATATTATTCAGGAAAACTTTCCCAACCTAGCAAGGCAGGACAATTTTCAACTCCAGGTAATACAGAGAACACCATAAAGATATTCCTCAAGAAGACCAACCTCAAGGCACATAATCGTCAGATTCACCAGGGTTGAAATGAAGGAGAAAATACTAAGGGCAGCCAGAGAGACAGGTCAGGTTACCCACAAAGGGAATCCTATCAGACTTACAGCAGATCTCTCAGCAGAAACCCTACAAGCCAGAAGAGAGTGGGGGCCAATATTCAACATCCTTAAAGAAAAGAACTTTGAACCCAGAATTTCACATCCAGCCAAACTAAGCTTTATAAGCGAAGGAAAAATAAAATCTTTTGTGAACAAGCAAGCACTCAGAGATTTCATCACCACCAGGCCTGCTTTACAAGAGCTTCTGAAAGAACCACTACACATAGAAAGGAACAACCAGTATCAGCCTTTCTAAAAAATACCAAAAATACCAAAAAGTAAAGAGTATCAACATAATGAAGAATTTATAACAACTAACAGGCAAAACAGCCAGCTAACATTAAATGGCAGTATTAAACTCACATATATTATTATTAAGTTTCCCAATAATAGTGGGAGCCTCCAATATCAATATTAGACAGATCAATGAGACAGAAAATTAACAACAGCATCCAGGACTTGAACTCAGATCCGGAACAAGTAAACTTAATTAATATTTATAGAACTTTCCACTTTAAATACACAAAAGATACATTCCTATCAGTACCACATCACACCTACTTACAGGTTTAAATGAAATATTGGTTGGCTGCTTGTTATTTTCTTCCCTCGTTTTTTTCGTGTCTCCATTATTAAGCACAGTTATAGGCATACCCATTTTTAGACTGCATTCTACCCCCGGCAATAAAGTAACACCCCCGTTCTCTCTCCCTCTTTCTCTTTCTCTTTCTTTCTCTCTTTCATTCTTTTTATTATTATTATTATTATTATTATTATTATTCTTTCTTTCTCTTTCTCTTTTTTTTTTTTTAAATAAAATAAAAAAGTATCCTGTAGGCAGTTAGGAGTTAGGACTGGGTTTTGTGTGAGGGTTAGGAAGTTATAATGAAAATTTTGAAAGCAGCAACATAGGGGATTTTGCTAAAGCCTTCAGGGAAGATGACTTCTCACAGTGAAGGCGTGGAAAGAAAGAGGTTGGAATGGCTTTATTTAGAGCAGGCGTGAGGCCATTTACCCGGCCCCCGCCGCACTTCAGGAAGGGGCACCTCTTACATTGGTGGTCAGTGAGAGGAGCACAGTATGTGGCGGCCCTCCAGTGGTCTGAGGGACAGTGAACTGGCCCCCTTTGTAAAAAGTCTGGGGACGCCTGATTTAGAGAGTTCTCTTTTCCTGAGGAGAGGCCATGTTGGGAAGGAACGTAAAGCCCCAAAGCTGAAAGTCTCAAGAATGTGAAAGGAGAATAAGGTAATGTTGGAATGTGAGTGGTAGTAGGCTCAGGAGTGAGAAGGCAGGTAGAGGAGCTTCCAAAAAGGGAAAGGTCACTCGGCACAAATTGCTAAAGCTTCGGAGAAGTTGAGAATTGATTAAGGCATTTTTCTGGATTTTCCTGGAAGGCGATTATTGATGGCCTTTGAGACAACACTATATTTCCTTTTTGTTCTCAATGATTTTGCTACTCATTGACCCCTTTCCTGCCTCATACCTCCCCTTTCTTTTTTATTATTGGCTTCAACATGACTTTCTACAACCCCTCAACTTTTATAAATTAACCCAGAAATTCTTTCATAGTCTCCTTTGAGAGAGGCAGGCTATACTTCATTCCTTACTTTTACTTCCAGTGAGACCTTGAAAGTTAATCTGCCTAGATGCTAAAAGCAGATCAGCATGGATGACCACATACTGCCTTGTAGCAATTCCATTGATGTCTTTATGTTTAGTTATTTATATCAGAGCATGTGATTATGAAGGAAAAACAAAAGATACAGGGTCTAGGTTAACTCAGCAGTAGCCACATGCAGGATATAAAGTACTCCTGTCCTGAAGATTCTTGCAAAACAATGTATCCTGTTTTGTTGCAGTTTAGTATGTATTGATTCTGTACCTTCACTCTTCATGCAGCAGAACCTGAGTGACTTTTGTTTGGTACATGCAAAACCCAGAGTCTCACTAAATTTTGTGCATGGATATATAGGTCAGACATCAGTGTGCATAACTATAGTAGTACAAGGCTGAGGGTGATAGAAGGAAAGTTCATTAATAACTGGTAGTAATTTTTTAGCTCAGAAGAAAGAGGGACAAGCAGAAATAATTGGAGTGATATTTAACACTTTAAGGAAGCAATGTGATGTTCAAATAGGCTTTAAAAGATAAGAATCTTTATAGAGAGGAGGATGGCAAAGGACAGGTAATGATGTGTTTCTAGAAAGCAGGTATCCCACAGCATGCTCAGAGATAGAAAACGGGCATCTTTGGGTTGAACACTAGATTAATTAGGGAAGATTGAAGTTACTGTTGATAAGATCTAATTAGAGAGCCTAGAATGTCCTTTTAATTCACAAGCTGTAGGGGAGCATAGCTTGGGGAGTTATGCAGTTAGTAGTTTTTTAAAAAGCTTAGTTAACTTGGTGGTGCCATACAGGTAAAATTGTAGAACGTTCTGTCATTAGGATGGAGTGAGTTACTGGTTCTCAACTAAAGGTGAATTTTGCAATCTTGGAGACATTTTTAGTTGTCACAAATGGGGCGGAGAGAGATGAGATAGGCCTATTGGCATCTAGTGCATAGAAGCTAGGGATCTTGCTGAACATCTTATAATACAAGGGATAGCTTCCCACAGCAAGAGTTATCTGGCCAAAAATGTCCATAGTGTCAAGGTTAAGAAACCCTACTGGGTTATGCTATAGTAACAAACAACCTCAAGTTCTTAATGGTTTGAAACAGTAAAGATTTATTTATTGCTTGGACTTGCTGTACATAACTATACATCATCCACATTCTGGAATCCAGGCTGATGGCTACCACTGTCTGGCACATTACTCACACTGTATTGGCCAGGACTTGTGACAGAACCCCTCCTAACCACAGAGAGGACAGTAATTGCAATCCTTTCACATCTCCAGAAAGGGTCAAACTGTAATATTGACTAACAGCATTAGTTAAAACCATGGAAGGCTACCTTGGAGTAGAGAAGTAGTCAGTAAGAGAGAAACCAGTTTCTCACTGATTGCTTTTAATTCTTCAATTTTTGTCCCTTCAGTAAAGTAAAATCACTGTATATACAGAATGGGATTAGAAAGATGGAGCACAGGCTGGGCACAGTGGCTAACACCTGTAATCCTAGCACTTTGGGAGACTGAGACAGGAGGATTGCTTGAAGCCAAGAGTTCGAGACCAGCTTGGGAAAAAGAAAAAAAGAAGAGACTCTGTCTCTACAAAAAATTAAAACAAAAATACTAGCCGGTAGATTCCATGTCTTTGCTGTTGTGAGTAGTGCTGCAATGATGAGCATATATGTGCACTAGCACGGGAACAGAAAACCAAATATCACATTTTCTCACTTGCAAGTGGGAGCTAAATGATGAGAACACACAGACACATAGAGGAGAACAAGACACACTGGAGTCTGTTGGAGGGTGGCGGGTGGAGAGAGGAGAGCATCCAGAAAAAACAACTAAAGAATACTAGACTTATTATGTGGGTCATGAAATAATCTGTACAACAAACCCCCATGATACAAATTTACCTGTATAATCCGCACATGTACCTCTGAACTTAAAAGTTAAAAAAAAATTAACCAGGCATGGTGGACACCTGCCTGTAGTCCTGGTACTCAGGAAGCTGAAGTGGAAGAATCACCTGAGCCCAGGAGCTTGAGGCTACAGTGAGCTGTGATCACACCACTGTACTCCAGTCAGGATGACAGAGAAGAGATGCTGTCAAGAAGAAAAAAAAAAGAGAGAGAGAAAAAGATGAAATGTTGCCAGATGGTACAGTAATTCTGTGCTGTTAGGCCGATTCTAGACCTGAGCTCCCCTTCAGTTTTGGGGGAACATTATAGGTTTGTCTGGGTATTGTTCTCCTTAGCTGTTCAGGTAGCTGGCCAGGCCCTGGCACACTCTGAACCTGCAATATGAGCAGGAGCTTCCATTGATCTCTGTGTACCCTGCATGTATTGTAATTCAATATGTCAGTGAGGCCGAAAACCTTGGGAACTCCGCAGTAAGCAGTGGGCTGCGTCTGTTTAACAGTTACAGTTAGGACTGAAAATTATCTATTTTAGAAACAACTCTATCCATGGTGTAGAAGGAAGACTCACCTGAAAGCTATCCTAAGGGTTTAGGTAAGAAAAGGTGAAGATTTTGAATTACAGCACTCTTGAAAATAAATAGGATGATGTGGAGATAAAGGTGATTTATTTAGAGATGTGGAATTGGATTTATAATATGTCAAATAGAGTTGATTAATAAGAAATTAGAAATGTTGAACTCAGAAAATGAGGTGCTAGAATGCTGCTCAGTCACACAAGTATTTACAGAGCACCTACTAGTTGCCAACTGTAATCCTAATAGTATCTGAGAACTCTGAGAGAGTTAGAGGTCCTGGGATGTGACCTGGGTGAATAAATTTCTTTTAGGACTGGGAGTTAAACAGTAGCCAACTTGGCATTATTGTCACCTTTCCTAAATTCTCTTCTGCATCGTAGAGGAAAAATTAGGAGCTATGTTTTTTTCAGAATCAAAGACTGACAATAAAAAGCACTCAGAAAATTTTGCAATAGTTTCTACAAGAGGAGAAACTATTATCGTTGACAGTGTAGCATTCAAATGGGTGGACATCAGACTAGAAGCTTCTAGAAGCTTCTTAAGAATTACCATCTCCATGCTGCAGACTGAGAATATCTGATTGCTAACCTTAGTCACTGAACTTTCCAAGGGTTGAATAAGCTTCTAATTGTATCAATTGGAGTATACAAAGTGACTTCCTTTTTTCAGTTGTAATCATGATTATTTGATATTTTCCTAGCATCCTGTACTCTCCATCACACTTTTATAATTTGTGTAATTTTATTTTGTATTTTTTCTGTTAAACTGTAAGCTTCATGGGATGTATAATATCTATTCAGCAAACTGTCCCTAACACCTAACTTGGTCTCTAACCACTTCCTAGATTTGTTGAGTATTGAATGCTAAAGTAGAAAAGCAGAAATAGAAAAGAATGTATGGAAGGACATTTTGATCAACAAATTCAAATTTTCATGAAGTGGTTAAGCAGAAATGGGCCAGGAATAGCTATTAAACTTAGTGATTTGAGAGATCATGGAATTTTATTAAAAAGCACTGTCAGAAGAGTGGTTAGGGTTGGGATTATAATTGCAGGACTTCAGAACAGTCAGTAGTGAAAAATCAAAGCAATTTGTTCAGACTATACAAATGAGTTGGGGCAGAAAAGTAACTTAGCTAGAAGAGCACTGAGGTAAAGAGAGCGTCTGTCTGGAGAAGTGGTCGAATTATAAAGCAAAAGAACAACAGCTGATGGAGATGAGTGAATGGATAATGCTGGAGAAGGAGATATTAATTGAAACGGCAAATTCTTTCACTCCACAAATTGTAATGCACTATAAACACCTTTAGACATTGCTTCCCAAACTATCATTCTAGAACCAGAGTTAGTTAACAGCTTTCACTGTTTCATGAAAATAATAGAGATATAAGGGCAATATTATGTTTTCAGTTAGGCTAAATGTATTCAGTTTAGATTATGTACTTCCTTCATTTGGTGTTACATTGACTTGCTGTTTTAAATTAAACTGTTCAGTAATGGTTCTTGTTGTTGCTGTTCTAAATGCCCCTTTTTGAAAAATAAAAAACCATTAACCTTATTTCAGTTCATCCCATCAGTTTTACTTTTTAATCTGCTTCACAAAATGTAAGAGCCTGAGAACGCACTACTTTATGTATTTAGAAGGAATGAAAAAAGACAAACTGTCTTAAATTTTTGTCAGTGTTTGAAATCTGAAGTTAAGTAGAGTTTATAAATGACAACCAACATAACATTTCTAACAAATAATGGAAAACAATTTTATTTTAGATGAAGATCGACTTTCTAGAAGAAAAAGCATTGTGGACACCGTATCCATTCAGGTGGATATTTTATCCAACAATGTTCCTTCTGATGATGTGGTAAGTTACTTTAAGTTTATGGTAGAGTACTGTCTTAGTGAACATCATTTAAAAGAATGTTTTGCCTTCCACACTTTCAAACAGGAGAAAATACAACTCTAAATTATCCTCAACTAAATTATTAGTAGAAATTAATCTGATTTAGCTTTGAATTTATTTATAATTTATTTTACTGAACTCATTTCAGCTGTCTGTAAAGATATATAAACCTAACATTATATGTTATATTATCGGATTTCACATTATAATTTAGTGTAATTAAAATAACTGTAAAGTATAAGTTTTGTTTCTTTTTTGTTTTTTTTTTGTTTTTTTTTTTTGTAGGAAACTTTATAGAAGGCGTCATTAAATTAGTGGGCCCTCTAGATCAGGCGTCCCCAAACTTTTTACACAGGGGGCCAGTTCACTGTCCCTCAGACCGTTGGAGGGCCGCCACATACTGTGCTCCTCTCACTGACCACCAATGAAAGAGGTGCCCCTTCCTGAAGTGCGGCGGGGGGCTGGATAAATGGCCTCAGGGGGCCGCAGTTTGGGGACACCTGCTCTAGATCCTGTTTATTTTTAAAAGTTTAGGAAATGCAAATTACAGAAACAGAACTATACATCCTCACATGAAACCAAATGCTCACTACCTTTAAGAGGTTTTAAAACTTCATCTTTGAGGGAAAATATTTTAATCATTTTGGATCATAAATATAATGAATTGGATGTAGTGTAGGCTGTGTCAGTGAACTGTGTTCTCTGTATGGACTGTGACTTATTTAAAACATCATAGATTTAATGCTGTCCTCCTGTTTGAAAAGAGCACAAGAGTGTAGCTGTCTTGAGTTATAGGGAAAAAAGCAGCCATTATTCTCTAGGACTTATTCTACACAAATCACCAGAGAATTTTTTCATAGTCAAGTAAAAATGCCAAAATATCAGTATGTCAAGTCATCCTCCACTTTGTGGTTTATCTGTTGTTTACCTTCCTAGGTATTTTATTATTTCTCAGTGGTATAATATGCATAATTAAAAGAATACCCATATACAGAAAGGGAAAGGAAGTTGCCTGAATTTATGCTTTCTCAGCCTCTCTCCTACCTGCTTCCAATTCCTATTGATTTATTTGTCTTCAGGTATTAAAACTATTTGGTGGCCAGAGTACAGCTAACTGACATGTTTTCTATGCCATTCAGCTTCCCATTATTTATTTATTTATTTATTTTTTTGAGACGGAGTTTCGGTTTTTACCCAGGCTGGAGTGCAATGACGCGATCTCGGCTCACCGCAACCTCCGCCTCCTGGGTTCAGGCAATTCTCTTGCCTCGGCCTCCTGAGTAGCTGGGATTACAGGCACGCACCACCATCCAAGCTAATTTTTTTTGGATTTTTTAGTAGAGACGGGGTTTCACCATGTTGACCAGGATGGTCTCGATCTCTTGACCTCGTGATCCACCCGCCTCGGCCTCCCAAAGTACTGGGATTACAGGCTTGAGCCACCGCGCCCTGCCCAGCTTCCCATTATTTAGAATTTATCAGTTTTATTAAGAAATTATCAGCCCGGCATCAAGAGTAGTTGAAGAAGTACTTAGTGTTCATTTGCATTAAGGCTGGTTTAAAGTTTCTTAACAATTTAAGGCTCGATAGCAATGTTTCCTAAATTTACCTCTTCAGATTTGTTTAATTTATACACTCCTTACAAATAAGAAGAGTATCTTGCTAGTTCTGTCTTATAATGACTATGAATTTGCTGTTATTACCTTTCTGGGGAAGAAATTCATCCAAAGCCTTAGTTTATAAACTTAATTTTGTTAAAAGTACAATGTTTTGTTGACTGGTGTTTTCACCTTTCTCCTTTTGTTAACTATTCTTCTTTCAAAACTGTATAGAGAGCACTTGAAACTGTTGGAAAGAGTCAGTCTGTTTTGATAAAATCAACTGAAAAAACATTTGCATAAAGACTCAATGCAGGGGAAAGATTCTTGACATAAGCTTTACATTAAAAGTTTGTAAATATTTGTATTAACTTTTAAAAGATCCTGTTGTTTTTCATTTACTGTAAGTTATAAGTCAAATATGCCAGACAACAAGCATCTGAAAAGTTAAACAGTTCAGTATCACGTTTACTTGAGCACATTTGGGTTTCAGACTCATTTACCATTGTGGAATCTGCTTTTGTATGTATATTAGAGACGTTTGTTCAAATACCAGAAGACAGAATAATACCACCTTCTAGACTAAAACTAATTAATTACTTTCATGTGATGGACAGGAAGAATTCACATCAGGTGGATATTCACCAGTTAATGGTGCAGCAAAATATCAAACTATTTTCTTATAATAAATCAGATAAGAGAATTGCTCATAAAAATTACTTTTTTATTTGATCAAAATTATTTCTAATTTTATATGTATAATCCTATTTATCCTCAAATATATTTGCTTTTGCTTTTTAAACATTATTTTTTTTGAAAAAAGAGTCAGGTTGTTTAGATGGAGACCATAACAAACTTTTGTTTCCCTAGATAACCTGAAACTGTTACTGTAGTCTATTGAAATACCTGGTCCACTTGAGAGGTGCCAGTTCTAATATTACAATTCCAACCTCGGCCTACTTAGAATCATTTGGTGAACTTTTTCTAAAAATTGCCATATATAAAAAGATGTATATTATTATTTCTTCTAAATAATACATTATTTCATCTAAAAATTTGCTGATGCCATAAAAGGTATTATTAATGTTTTTATCATAAAGCAGTTGATTTCATATCGTTTACATATCTCAAAGCTAGAGGGAGATTTGAGAGACTCAAGGTAAAGGGTATTTTTAGAGATTATAAATTGGTGGTTGACTTTAGAGGAATACTTCCCAATGCATATATATGCATACTACACACACACACACACACACACACACACACACACACACACACACACACATACATAAAATAGGTGTACATACACATATTTTTAATAATGATGCCTAATTTAAATTAACATTCAAGAAGATAAATGACTAAAATAGAATAGAGGCACCTCTGCCTCCTGAGATAAAATTGTCAGCTTGACTAATAGAATAAAGCACTATAGGAATGATTTTTGGCTTCCTTATATATGCATAATGGACATGAATAAAACCTGAAATCACCACACTAAAAAGCTGTAAGCTGATTGTTAGTGCTTGGTTATTTAAGTGCATGGATAGGATGTTATATATATTGAATTTTGAACATATGTTAAATTTTTAATACAAAATTAAGTCACCAGTTGACTGCAAAAGATTGTTACTTATTCTAGAGCAAATAAGAGATCTTTGTTTTATGTACATGTACTCCTGCCTTTTTCTCCAGATATAACGGGAGAAACTTGGGTGTGTGCTAGCATCTAGTCAATATTAGTCACACCCTGTGGTGCTAGGTGCTATCAAATTACTATGATATTAGTAGAAATGACATAGCAACTACTATAATTAGAAAAAGATGAATGGCAGATTTTATGTAGGCCCAAAGGCATTATATAGTCTAGGTAATAGATCGTAGATAAAGCAAAAGTCACAAATTATAAAGGGAATGTTGAGATTCTTTTAGAATGGTGCCTTCGTACCACTTCTCCATAACTCCAACATAACTGGTTTTTCCTCTAGAGTTGGAACAGATTATAGTTTGGTAGATCACCAAATAATGTGCATAGCTGGTATTTGCTAGCTGTGGTGTATAAAATGTCAATCATTAAATGGTAGCATAAAGCAGTTTAAAAAAAAAAGATTTCACAAAAGGGAAGAGTGGGAGATAAGATTGAAGCAAAATTATAGAAAGTTATATACCAGGCTGATGGCTTTGTATGTAATTTAGTAGGAAGTAGGTAAACACTGAAATTTAGATAGTGTCATTATTAGAGTTGTGCTTTCATAAAAGGAATCTCTCAAGTGTGACAAGATTAAATTGGAAAAAAGAGACTAGAGGTAGAGGCCAGTCAGGAGATCCTTTTAATAGTCCATACTTGATGGAATGAGGATCTAGAGTAGCCAGGCTAGAGGTAACAAAGATGGACAGGAAGGCAAGAGTACTCTACTCTAAAGTAGAATGAATAGGACCAACAAACGACTTAAAGGGATTTAAAGAAAGAAGATGTTAAAAAAAAAAAAGACACTGATGGCATGACTTGGGGGTTCTTGATTTTAGGAAGCTGTATCATAATTTTCTGAATTACAGCAAAGGGAGAAATAGAGAAGAGTTAATAGGGTAAGGTACTTTAGCGCTTATCTGAGATTGACAGGTAATAAGTAAAAATTATATGTAATAAGAATGATGGCCTTCCAACTTCTCCCATGTTCTTTTTCCTATACTGTAATTGTTTCTCAAAAGTCAGAAGCTCCTAGCGAATTCTAAGAACAACAGCAAATTTTTTTTTTCACTGGGAACTAGAATGCTTCTAAGTACAACCAGCCAGAGCCTAATCTTATGTCTGCTCCAAATATCTAGAACAAAACAACTGAAGATTCCCAAGTTTAATCTGACTTCAACTAGAAATACGAACCCTCAGTAGCAAAACTGAGGGAGTGGAACTCTTGCTGCTTGATTTCCAGCCAGCTAAAGCCTTTGATTTAAAGAGAAGCTAAGGTGCAGAGGATGAAGTCTTTTGCTTTCGTTAGTCTCGCTGCCTTCTTAGACTTAGCAACAGAAGCTCATGAGCTAAAATTAGGGATGACAAGAGTTCCAGGCAAGTACTCACATTTCATTTCTTAATTTTTATTCAGACATACTATAGGAACTGGATATATTATTTCTCCTGAAAATGTGCTGATGCCATAAAATGTATTATTGACTTTTTTGTCATAAAGTAGTTGATTTCATCCCTTTTTACATATCTCAAAGCAAAAGAGACTTGGAAGATGCAAGTTAAAAGGATAGTTTCAAAGATTATAAATTGGTGATTGACGTTAGAGAAATACTTCCCAAAGTAGAGGTTCTTAACTTTTAAATCATTTAAAATCTTAGTTTTACTTTTGACTTGTAAACTGTGTGTGGTACCAAATTTATAGAGGCTGTAGAGTACTTAGTTCTTTTTTAATCACATGGCTAAAAATGTATTATGTGTAATCTAAGCCTTCGTTATCTCAGAGCATTGTTTACTTACAGCACAGTGTTCAGTCAGTGGGACTCAAATCTTCTTGTATATCACGGTACTGGAGACTGAGTTCTGTAATTCAAGGGTGGTTTTGTTGTCTAGGGTATGCTAATTATTCCAGTCTAATGCTAATCTATAGACTTATTTTGGGGAACCACTGCAGTAGGCCATTGTTAGAACCAATGAAAAAGTGTAGATTATTTGGTACTCTGGCATATAATGAAAACTCAGACCAACTCAACAAAGAAAACAAATCTGAAAAACTTCTTAGATAACTTGTAACTAGGTAAAGGTGTGATTTATACTGACCCTTTTTAATTCTGGATTTCACTTAAAATCACTTTTCTCTAGGTTAGTAACACTGAGGAAATCACTTTTGAAGCATTGAAGAAAGCAATTGGTGAGATATTTTGCACTTGTTAGTCCAATATTTAACTTACCTTTATTTGGTACTTTTTTCAGTGACAGAGTAAGCAGAGGTGGCATTACAAAAACAAAACCAAAAAAACTTGTTGATTTTTATATAAATGTATCATTTAAACTACAATCTTTAGGCTTAAAAATTGTCTTGTCCCATCACGGTCATGTTCTTGAAAAGACAGAATTATAGCAGTGATACTAAAAAAGGCATTTATTAATTTACTTTCTCACAAACTTTGTCTAGATCATACATCATCATAAGATCAAAACAATCCCTTTTGAGATTGTGGTGAATAAATGGAAAAGGCTACAATAACACAGTTCCAAAGGACCCCATTAGTATTTCAGTTATTCCACTGAATACCAAGATTCAGTTTAACAGGTATTTTATTTAGTGTCTCACCTCTGCAAGTGCATAGTTATATAAAAGAGTCCCTCAGGAAGGACCTTGAAGTAATTCGACTTGTAGGAAGCTCCTGTTCCTTGCTGTGTTTTGGTCAGAGAGACAAAGGTATTCTATGAAAGAGAATCTTATACGATAGAGTTTTAACCCTTAGAGTTTTTCTTTCGTGTGTGTGCCTTAAACAAGGCATTTCACAGATTTCTTTTCTTGTAAAAATAGCCCTGTAAATTGCCCTTATTTTTGGATGATATATCATTAGCTCTTAATGGTCATTGACTGGTTCTGTGAAATTCTGTATTCCTTTTAATGAGTATGAACATTTATATAGATACCAGTGGAATGGAAGAACAGGAAAAGGAAAAGAGGCGTCTTGTGATAGAGAGATTTCAGAAAGCACCTTTTGAAGAAATAGCAGCACAGTGTGAATCCAAAGTAAGTGAACAAATGGTGAAGGGATTGTAGGTGGACTGTGGTTTTATCGCAACTCTTACTTGGTTCTGTTGATTTGACTAAGTTCCAAGCTTTAGTCAAATCAACAGAACATAGGAAAATATATCAGACAAGGACTGAAAACTCTGAAGGTATATCTTTGAGGCCTAAATAATTTCTTTGTGTGATGTAAGCTGATATAAATGGTAGAACTGTTTCCCCAAATTAAGTGTTGGTGATTGTTATTGATTTGATAGTCTTTTTTGCAGTGGTTTTCCGTTATCTTGCTGCAGGTATTTTATTTTGTGTGGGTGTTTATTTGTTTTTAACAGTGAGACTAGGAAAGGTGAAAAAAGATAACCCTTATATTAAATTCTAATAGATAAGACAGATCAAACCAAAACATTAAAGCATTGCATACTTAATAATTAATCAGCTTAATAGTCACAGTTACACTTTGTCCTTTGTTTCTTAAATTACATTGGTATTATTACATGTAGATACTTAGAAAATAATCCTTAACATTATTTTCTTTTTTGCAGGCAAATTTGCTTCATGATAGACTTGCTCAAATATTGGAACTCACCATACGGTAAGGGTTTTGTTACTATAATAGCAATAACTCACACACACTAATAGAACCTGTCAGACCCTTATGAATTTGTGGTTCATTATTTTAAGGTATTATGTTTAAGTAATGCTTATTATTTAGGATTAACATAAGATCATGTAGGTAATCCTTTGCTTAGTAGTCATTTCTGTTTATTAGGCAGAGTCTGATACCCTTTCTTGACTAGTTGTCTCCTAGCTTTTCTAGCATCTTTTTTAGACTATTCATTTCTTCCTGATGATCTTATAAGGACATCTGGGTAATTTGAAAGACCCATATTCTAATCTTATGTTTAATTAAGAAAATGCTCATATTGAATCATTTTGATCTGCAAAACAATGCATTTTAATATGTCAGCCTCATGGTTCTTTTCAGGGCAGTAATAAGTCTCGCTATACAGATGACTCATTTCAATTATTACACTTTCCTTTAGTTTTTTTTTTACATAATATTCATTTGCATTCTGTTGTGAATTATTATGCTCTTTGATTATCCTTTGTCTATACATTAACAAGAAATGTAGCACCTGAAGGAAGGGGAGGCAAACTCTAGGTTCCATCTACAGAAGGAATTTTTACATAGTCTTATACTGAGTTCAGTGTGGAAACCCACCTTTATGACAGTTGGCCAGTAGGGATAGCTATGCTTCTGGAAATATTTTGTATATCAGCTGTATCTTTTGTATTTTTAACTGGATTAATTCTGTTTTGCTTCAACCCTGTATTAACATTAGAGAAAGATAAATGCTCTATTCCACTTGCTTTTTTATTTTAGTCTTTTTTCTGCTTTCATAAGCAAGGCACATTTTTGTCATTATATATCTTACTCTAGACACTTCCCCCTCATTCCTGCTACACTCTCTAAGTTGAGAATCACTCATTTACAAAATTTAAGAACAGAAAATCAGACAAAAATACTCAATATGTGCTAGACAAGAGGTCCCCAACCCTCAAGTCTGTAGACCTGTGCTGGTCCATGGCCAGTTAGGAGCCAGGCCTGAAAGCAAGAGGTGAGCTGTGGGCAGGCGAACGTCACTGAGCTCCACCTCTTGTCGGATCAGCAGGCATTAGATTATTATAGGAGCAAGAACCCTGTTGTGAACTGATCTGAGGTGGAAGTTTCATCCTGAAATCATCCCTCCAACCCTCACCTGTGGAAAAACTGTCTTCCACAAAACTCGTCCCTGGTGCCAGAAAGGTCGGGGACTGTTGTGCTAGACTTAGGATTCAGTTAAAATTGCTGGGTATGGACATTTACTTCTTTTGATGTCTAAACGTCAAACATTTGATACTAAATGTCTGCTGTGTACTTGATCTTATGATCATGGTTTATATCTGTTATTCTTGCTAATCCTCACCATAGTCCTGAAAGGTAGGTAGACACTGTTTTTTTCACTTTTTAGGTGAAGACACCAAGGCTTAGAGAAAAGTAAAATAACTTGCTGAAGGTCATACAACTAGTGAGTGGCAAAGTCAAAATTCAAAACCATAACTTGATGTTCTTAAAAGGAATGTTGCTAGAGATCACCATGTTACTTGTAGTCAGACTAGCATAACTATATGAATTTAATATTTTAGAATAAGTATTATAACTAATTTTGTTTCATTGGTACCACAACTACTACTAATAGCCTTCACTGAACAGTTACTACTACTAATTAACATTTATTAAACACCTATGTTGTTCCAAGCACTGTGCTAAATGTGTTTTTTTATTTAATATCTGCAGCAGATCCTAACAAACAGATAGTGATGATTCTCATTTCACGTGTTTATAAACAGAGATACATAGAAGTTAGGTAACTTATACTGGGTCACCTATTTAGTACGTAGTAGCTTGTGGAGAAAGTAAACAGACATTATAGAAATGTGCCTTCACAGTTTTCAGGTCCTATCTGTTACATTTCCTCTTGTTAATTTATCTCACCCTAACCATTAGACAGAGGAAAGAGTTTGTATTCCTCATAAAAGAAACAAAACCACAATATTACGCTTCACTCTCACTGTTTTTCTTTTACTCTGACCTGAGTATGGTTAAAAACACAAGAAAGGCAAAGAAGCAGTAATATGCAGTGAGAATAAGTAGCCTCACAGAAAACCAATTTATTCGAATTAGTAGAAAAAGCCCTTAAAACACTACACTCCCTCACCCCCTCTTCGGCCCCACACACAAAGTCAAAGAATTTAAAGGACAAGATACATATAGTTTGGAGAGAAATGTGTGTGGCAGCTGCGTATTCTCACCCTAATTTCTTGTTTCTTTGCATTATAATTGCAAATTTTAATGTTCCTCTCATAAGAGTACTAAAACATAATAAGAAAACAAAAATGCAGAAAGGATATAAGATTTGAACCATCTCAATCAATTTAAGTGACCTTTCAAAAACACAATTCTAGGCAACTACAGAATATGGATTCTTTTGAAGTGCATATACAATATTCACAAAATAGACTAATGTGGGACTATATAACAAGTGTAAGTAAATGTCAGGAAACTGACATGTTAAGTCACCAAGTTGAGTATGTTCTCTCACCACAAAAGAAATTATAATTCATTAACACATCTAGAAAATTTCAAATATTTGGAAATTATAAGATACCCATAGGTCAAAGAAGAAATGACAGGAGGAATTAGAAAATATTTTAAACTGAAAACACATACCAAATTTTGTAAGATGAAGCTGAAATAGTGCTCAGGAAGAATTTTATATCTTTAGATGCTTTTGCTTGCAAAGAAGAAAGATCTAAAAGCAGTGAATTAACAAATTCTGGTAAGACATTAGAGAAAGAAGAGCAACAGAAGCTAAACTAAGCATATCAGAAGTCAGTGAAACAGAAAATAGGCAAACAATAGAAAATATTAACAAACCTAAAAGTGTGTTCTTTGAAATGGTTGATAAAATTGGTAAACCTCTAGTAACAGTGTTAAGGAAGAAAAAGAAAACACAGATTACCAATATTACAAATGAAAAAAGGATCATCTCTATAGATAACAAATAAATATTATAAACAATTTTATAAAAATAAATTCAACAATTTAGATGAAATGGGCAAAAATCATTGAAAGTCACAACTTAACTAAAATTGACACAAGAAGTAGTAAAACATCCAAATAACCCTACAACTGGAAATAAATTTGCAATTTAAAAGCATCCTGCAAGGAAATGCATTTAAATTTACTGCTTACTTTGATCAAACGTTTAGGTAAGAAATAATACTGGTTTTATACATACTCAGGAAACAAAAAAGGTTGAAATGTTTTCTAACTCATGAGGCCAGCATAGCCTCACTACTAAAATAAGACGATATTTTAAGAAAAACAAAATTATAGACAAATACCCCTCATAAATATAGTCACATAAATCTTTATCAAAATATTAACAAATGTATAAAACTGATGATATGGATGGCCTAAATAAATGGAGTCACTATGAAGAAAGCAAGATCAGTTTTACATGAGAAAATTGATCAGTCAGCAAAATTCACCACATTGACATAATAAGAGAGCAAAGTTGCATGATCACACCAGTAGTTGCAGGAAAAAAAAGAGTTTGAAAAAGCTCAGCATTCATTTAAGACAAAAATTACAGAAAATTAAAAATAGAAGGGAACCTAACCTGATAAAGAGTAATTACAGAAAATCTATTGCTGATGTTATGTGTAATGGTTAAAGTCTGATGCTTTTTACCTAAAACTGGGGACAAGTCAAGGATGTCTACTCTCACAGTTTAAAGAATAATTATATGAAATCAGTATCTGTGCATTTATTAATTAAAATGAAAACATTCTTAACCATGAAGTAATAAGTTCAAAGAACTATGTAAGACTTAAATGAAGAAACTATACATTTCTGAAATATGCTTAAGAATATTTATATAAATGGAAACTAATCTTATTCTTGAATAGGAAGTTAATATAGATATCAGTTTTCTGTAGATTGAGCTATCATTTTAGTAAGATCAACTTTTTTTTATTTGAACAAATGATGCTAAGGGCAGTGTGACAGGATCTACATACAAGAGCAATCAGGATAATGCTGTAGAAAAAAAAAAGGGAGTATTTGCCTTGCTTAGTAGGAAAACATATGACAGATCTTTGGTACTTACATCAAATTGGACCTGTATATGGATAAGTAGAAGAGAGGAAAATTCAAGTATAGAAGGTAACTGTGGTAAAGGTAAGATTTCAGATTTTCAAGGAAAAGAGTTACTGTTCAGTTAATCTGGTTTGAACAACTAAATACTATTGACCAGTGATGGAGGGTCCAGGGAAGATTTCCACTTCACTTCCTTTACCAAGATAGACAACTCATTAGAAGAATACATAAAAACACTAGAATTAATACAGGAGTATTTTTTGTAATCTTGATTTGGGAGAAAAGGTTTTCTTAGCAAAACTCAAACACTAAAAATTATTTTAAAAAAGTCATTGCTTGTTTGGGTAAGGTGTTTAAGCATTCGGCAGCAAAAAAAGTTGAGAATTAAATGATCAATTGGAGGAAAGCATTTGTATTATATGATAAAAAGTTAGTTTCCCAAACTGATAAGAAAAAAATACCTGAGTAGAATTAGAAGCAGTGGGCTTAAATAGGCAGTTTACATTTTCCATGGGTGGGGGTTGGAGGGATGATTTCAGGATGAAATACTTACCATTAATAGTAACATAAAAATTAAGAAGTGAATTCCTTTCTGCCTTTCAGATTGGCAAAGATTTTTTAAAAAATATTTATTGTATCTAATAATTATTACAATGTAAAAGGTACAATGAAGTGCTGAAGTGTAAATTGCTGGTATTCTGACAATATGTATGTACCAAAGTCAACATTTTGAATACACTTTGATGCAGAATTTCTATTTGTAAGACTATAAACCAAGAAGGCACCGGTCAGAATAAAATTATGTATGTATAAGAATAGACTTGTGAACATTATCATAATGAAAAATGGAAATGAACCTGCCTTTGTCCACTGGATTAAATCAAGTATGATATATCTATATAATGAAATACCATAATGTCATCTAAAAAGATGATATCTGTATACATGAAATAACTTTTTACTAATGAAACAAAGCAGCTCACCAAAACAGATAGAGTATAATCACATTTAAAATTGTAAATACGTATTTTCCAAGGAAAATGTGTGCTTAGACTTAAAAACAGTTTGACACTACTGTGGTCTATTTCCCATACAGCCTGTAGCTGGCCAGCAACTACAGTGGCATTGGTCTCTGCAATTAAGGAGTCTGACTTTGATATTTGCAGATAGTAGATAGAGTACTCAGTGAATGAACAGCTTGTAAGTGCATCTGCTGACAGTGCTTCTTTGTTCTTTTACAGTCCTCCTCCCAGTCCATCAGGAACACTGACCATCACTTCTGGGCATGCCCAATACCAATCTGTCCCAGTCTATGAGATGAAGTTTCCAGATCTGTGTGTGTACTGATGGGCTTATGAAGACTTCAACATATGATTTGTAAAGCCTAAAAATCACGGCCAAGCTGAGCTTTCAGGGTTTACTTAATGTGTATTAACATACTTCATGAAAATAATGATGGCACTTATCTTTAACCAAATGCTTGGCATACTGTATTAGAAGTTTTGGAGCTATATATAATTTTGAGTACTTTCGAAGATAGATTTATGCCATGTTAATTTGCTTTGAGGTTCCTGTTGCCTTTTAAAGTTGAACATGCTTTGATTTCACTGTATTCCACTGTTAAGTAGTATATTTTAAACTTTTCACAAAGGTAATTTAAAAAAAAAAAAAGTAAGCCTTCAGAGGATTGAGACTGTGTAAATTGTTTATTTCTTAAACGTCTACACAGCTGCTTAGATGTAGAAATTTTGTTGTTTTCTGCAAAGACAGATACATTCAAATATATTCCTAGTCCTGGGGCTGCAAAACTGTTTGGTGGCTTTTTGTCCCCATGCTTTAGATAAGCTGGGATAGGCACCTTGCTATTCATTTACTATAATAATATGTGATAGGCATTCCTCATCTTGTTCACAATAAGAGGACATCTGTTGTATAGCATTCCTTGAACATGACCCTGAAAACGCCATACTTTAAATTGTCCGGTTCTTGTAATACTGTGTTTCCTGCCAAGAGTTTGACCATTCTGCTTGAGAACTGTAGAGCTTACTCTTGGAGTACCAAACCGTGCAATATTTTCACATCATAAGATGTATTAGTTTACAGGCTGTGCTTTGAAATTGTAGTATTTTGCTGTGGCTCCATAAATTAAATGAGATATATATTTAGTACAGAAAAAAAGACATTTAAAACAGCTACTAGTTCACCTGTGAAGAGTCTGTACTTTTTGATTTCCATTAAGAGCACATTTATTTACATTTGTATATTGTGCATTGTTTTAAATCCTCATAGTCAAAAAGTTCTGCAGGTGGAATTTTAATTTGTAAGATTTGAACTGACTTGTATGCATCTGTTTAGAATTAGTTAGTTATATTTGAAAAACTGCCTGTGTTTTAACAATCAAGTGTGCTAAAGTTCGTCAATTTAAGCTACTTTTGATTTCAGCTACCAAGATCACAGGTGCACTCTACACATACACTGACAGCCCCATAACATTAGGTACATCTTAGTGAATTTATCACATGGTAAAATGAACAGCTTTCTTTGTAACTCATAAAATTCTCTTAGGACATTTTTATAAAGTCACCTGTTTATAGTTCTATCTTTTCAGATTCCTTTTTTTTTTTTTTTTTTTTTTACATGAAACAGCCTACATACCAAAAACTGTAGCCTAGAAAACAGTTTAATTTTTAATTTTTGTTTTTGTTTAAAAAAATTGCAGTGAAGAATGGGATGTTTGTGTTTATGGTTATTTGGGCACCTTTAGTAGGAACAGAAAAAAGTAGAGAAATGATAATAGGACAAGCATACTTGAAAATTTTTGAATACTTAAACAAAAGTGGAACATCTTGAAAAACAGTCTGGTCATTGAGACCTATGAAATGACACCCAAACATCCTGGGCTGCTTATTTAATGTGGATCAACAAGACTTGTTTCAGAATGACGGAGGAGTCGTCGTCACTGGAGAACTGAAGGGCCCTGTCACAGTTGTCACTGGAACTTTGCCTCTTGATGAGGTAAAATGCTTCACCAATCAATAAAGTCAAGTTGGTTTTTTTTCTTTTCTTTTTTTTTTTTTAAATTTCCCCTTTTTCCTTCTATATTTTTAAAGAAGGATGTTAATTTTTGAATATATATTTTAAAAAATCTAAGCAGGGGGACATGCAAAAACAATCATCATCCAGTTGGATGTCATTTTATAGATTAACACTGTGTGCTTTTGTATGGAAAAAATATATATAATTTAATAGTATAAAAAATAAAATATATATTCATTTGCACTCATGTGAAACACAAACTTTGCTCTACAAAATTTCATGTTTCTTAGTGATTTTAAAATGCATGTACTGCATGTAAAGAAAAACCGTTACAATTAATGTTTATCACACCTTTACCTTGGTCTTTGTTGATTTGAGTTTTGTTGGGGTTTGTGTTACTGTTTTGAAATCACAGTAGGCTTCTATATGGATTTCTGAACTGGTCTTGTTGACAAGGATTCCCAAGAAATGGATCTTTTCACTGGCTGACTCTCCCATGTCTGCAGGAGATTCTGCAGGAACTGGGTTTGCACACGGTGTTGTAGCCAGTTCAGGTACTGAACATTTAGGATTTGTTGAAGTTCATTGTATTGCTATATTTTTGTAGATTATATATAAAGTGCTTAAATAAATTGTTAATCATTCTCTTTTTGCTGTATAGAGTTGTTTGTATCACTCTTTCTTTCATGACACTGAACAGTTAACATTTAAATGTTCTTCCCGTACTTGTGTTGACTGTGACCACTTATATACAGTTTTGCTGTTGTTGGAGTTTACCTGAATACATATGCGTGCGCACACACATACTTCCTTAATACTTCTGAACTCATTATCTTTTAGAATAATACTACACTTTACCAGCAATTAACTTCTCTCTACCCCAAATGTCTGAAAATGGAACTAATTTGTCTTATTCAATACCCATATCTGTATTAAATGTAATGAAGTTAGTTTTTTAAAATGTAAAAATTCACTGTCCAATTCATATGTAAGCAATAAAACATAAATCAGATTACTTGTATATAAGTTCATTTTTTATAATAGCCATTATTACATTTAATTAAATTTATTCAATATTTGCTTAAATTAAAAATGAAGAGCTTCTTTTGAGCCCTGTAGTTCAAGGCTACAGTGAGCTAGAATTATGCCACTAGACTCCAGTCTGGATGACAAAGCACAACCCCATCTCAAAAACAAAAAATGAAGAGCTTTAGTAAAAATTAATTTACCAAGTGGATTCATTCCCCTATACATTGAAAGTATGAGAACGATAACTGTTGGTCATGACAAGATGTAGTAAGGTAAAGTTCATAGTGTGTGCTTGTGAAAGTGTAGTTGCCATCTCTGCATCGGTCTTAATGATTGTCTTTTCAATTCTACCTCCTTGCCCTATACATTACACAAAGAGGCCAGGCAGGGAGGCCAAGGCAGGTGGATCATGAGGTCAGGAGTTTGAAACCAGCCTAGCCAACATAGTGAAACCCCATCTCTACTAAAAATACAAAAATTAGCTAGGTGTGGTGGCATGTGCCTGTGATCCCAGCCGCTCGAGAGGCTGAGGCAGGACAGTCACTTGAACCCAGGAGGCAGAGGTTGCAGTGAACCAAAATCACCCCGCACTCCAGCCTTGGTGACATAGTGAGACTCTGTCTCCAAAAAAAATAAAAAGCATCTTTATATATATTTTATATATAAATATTTGTATTTTTTATTTATATAATATGTTTTTACATATATAATATATATGTAAAATATAAATAAAAATACATATTTAATATACATTATATATGTTGTAAATATATATTTTTTATTTTGTAAATTTATATATTTTATAATACATACATTTACAGCCGGGCACGGTGGCTCAAGCCTGTAATCCCAGCACTTTGGGAGGCCGAGGCGGGTGGATCACGAGGTCAAGAGATCGAGACCATCCTGGTCAACATGGTGAAACCCCGTCTCTACTAAAAATACAAAAAAAAATTAGCTGGGCATGGTGGCGCGTGCCTGTAATCCCAGCTACTTAGGAGGCTGAGGCAGGAGAATTGCCTGAACCCAGGAGGCGGAGGTTGCGGTGAGCTGAGATCGCGCCATTGCACTCCAGCCTGGGTAACAAGAGCGAAACTCCGTCTCAAACAAAAAATATATATATATATGTATATATATGTATATATATATACATTTACAAAATGTAAAATATATATCATATATAATTATTTTATTTACATATATATAATATATTATACATATATACTCTCAGTACCCTATCCCCCCAGTTTGCTTATTCTATCACTTACAAAGATGTGCATCGTAGCCTGAATGCAGTTCAGGAACCTCCTTTGTTAGCAATGTAGCATGGCAGTGAGGAGCTCAGCCTCTTGTTCACAAATTCAGCACCACCACTACCTTACTAACCTTAGGCCAATAAGTGAACTTTGATCTCTGAAGTCCTCATCTGTAAAATGAGTATGGTAAGTTCTGCCCTACAAGGTTAGCTGTGAGTAAGTGAATCACTTATAACTGAGTTTCCCTGTGCCATGCCTACATGACACAGAGTAAGCATTCAATAAATGATTAATAATAATCATCTTTGTGTTCACCACACTGGGACATAAGCAACCTGGGCAGCTCTCAGCTCTGTAGTTTAGGTCAGCCATTCCACGTTTCTGAACCTGTTGCCATGGGTATAAACTTAGCACTCTGCCATCCTGTATAATTTTCTTCCAACTCTAAGTTGCTGTGATCCTGTTACCTGTTCTCTCATAAAATTATTTATCTCAAGTACCAAGTTCAAATGACGGAAAAAGCAGAGGCAAGATGGAACATCAAACTCTGCCTCTTAGTATTGCGCCAGTCAGCCTTTTACCTGTATTTGAATCAGAGGCAGACTATCAGAAAGGCTCTGTCTTAGGTTTTAGCCTAGGTTTCTCTAAAGCAGACCCTGAGACAATGTGTGTGTAGGTATTACTTTGGGAATTGATCTAACATGGAAGCAGAAATAGCCAATTTAGAGGATTTCTTGGTTGTCTATCACTTGAGCTCCCGACTAGCCATTCCACTGGACATTCTAAGGAGTCTCATAAAAATAATCTCAAAACTACCCGGGGGATGAAAAATTGGGAAAGCATTTATTAGTTGGCTTCTGTTCATGGTCGAAGGTGGCCCTGTGGTCATTAACTCTGCCATATTTTTTGACTATATGCTTGAGTGCTGAGCTGTTACCCCAGGTGTCCCATTCAACCCCGTCTCAGAAACACTTCCTATTCTTGGGGAAGTCGTGTGCCAGAAGTCGGGAAGTACAGCAGTACAGCAAACAGGTGGGTGTTGTCATTCCGCCTCCATGAGGCAGCTGGAGTCTGTGTGGAACTAGTTATCACAGCAGGGTCTGAAGGGATAGGTGGGGACTAGAGGATGTGAAGATAGCACCATCTAGTCTGGTATTTAAGAACAAGACTAAATCCAGGAGCATTTGGTTTATAATTTCATATTTTCTCCATCTTGCTCACGGGTTTTGGCTGTGATACCTCCTGCACCATTCTATTTGCTGACCCTTTGCTTTTCTTATCCTACTTTATCTGTATGTTATAGCTGTGCACTTGTAGAATTCCCGATTGAAGAGACTTAAGGGCTGAAAGAATCTAGAGTCAAGTTCATTCAAAGCTTACATTTAACAAATGAGAACAGTGAAAAGACTGAAAGCTGACAGTACTCATTCACAAACTAACCTAAACTAGTAAACTTCTGATTATAAAATCAACTTTAGTATACCTGAAAATTAGGAATCCCATTCCATACCTTAAGATAGCAAGAAAATATAAAAAGTAATCATCTCAAATATGGCAATTATAAATCATCTAAGTAAAGAAATTGAAATTAGGGATGTGAGGTATTCAACTTAGTCTACAGTAGGCCCTTTTTAAAAAGAAAAACTTTACTGAGCTATTATTCACGTACCACAAAATTCACATTTTAAAGTGTATAATTCAGTGGCTTTTAAGTACATTCACAAAGTTAAGCACTGATCACCACTATTTAATTCCAGAACACTTAAGTCACCAAAAAGAAAACACATATTCCTTACCAGTCACTCATTTTCCCTTCCCCACAGGCCCTGGCAACTGCATTTCTCGAGTGACTAATGTGGAACATCTTTCCACATGCTCATTAGCCATTTGCACATCTTGTGTGGAAAATACGTATTCTGAATCTCTCACCCATTTTTTATGGGTTGTCTTTTTATCGTTTTTACATTACAGTAGCCTCTCATCCCTAGCCTGCACCCTTTCCAATTTTTTCTTTTGCTGCCAGATTGATCTTTCTGAAGTGTAGGAAGCATTACTTAAAATACTTCTCAGACTTTTCTATACCCAATAGAAGCCAGACTTCCTTCCCCAACATTATAGGGCTTCCGTCCTTGTTATAACACCAGTCGTTCTGTTTCCTGAGGAAGTGACTAACATGAGTCCTGTTTTGGATGTGTTAAATTTAAGGTACCTGGGGAGCATCCAAGTAACAGAAACTAGCATGAGGTTGAATATTCAGGCCTGGAAATCAAAGATTTGGTAGTGATTCAGAAGTCAAAAGCATATTGACAATAATTAAAACTGAAAATGAGTAAGCGTATCCCAAGGGGGAGAGAGTTTGTGACTTCTGAAAAGTGCTGGCCCCAAATAGACACCTGAGAACACATAGCTTTAGAAAGAGAGGCTGCGTAAGGGACCAAGAGAAAGACACAAGAAGTTAGAAGAGCTACTTGTTCACGTTTGCCCATTCCCTTTTTCAAACTATTAGGATTTGACATCTAAAAATGTCCTAGAAACCATATAAACTAAGGTGGGGAAAAAAGTCTTTCTCCCCACCCATTATTGATTTATACTGTAGGAGGAGAAATTACCATCAGAATCCTGTAATCTCAGGGAAAGTATCATCTTTAAATTCCCTGCTAGCTCTAGCTTTTTGAAATTCTGTCTATAGTGTAGTGCTATGAAGACTATTTTCACTGAGTCGTAGCATGTCAGACCTGGAATAATCCTTAGAAGTCATCAAATCTAACTCTTTTACTCTGGCTTTCTGGAGCAGAATGGAACTGTTCCCTCCCTTCCCTATGCAGCTAGCAAGACAGGCCCAAGGGAAACGATGTGAAAGGAAAAGTGACTGAAGAGGCTAAGCAGGATAGAGGTGGGTGCTTACTCCAAGACACAGCAGGGAATGGGACATGGCAGAACTTTTAAGTTCCAATTCAGTTAAGAACTGTCAGAACCTTCTCTTAAAACATAAGTTCACTACTTGTGCTTAACAATATTTATAGGGAAAACCATTAAAGATTGTTAAGCAGAAGTAGCGAATGTAATGTGTTTTAAAAGAACCAGTATGCTTACTCTTTAGACAGACACTCAAGGCCTTTCACAGTCTAAACCTACCTTGCAGATTATTTAGCATAAACTCAGAATTTTTTATAAGACGGTATCTTTACCAAGGATCTGGGATGCCTGAATCCTGCCTTTACCAGTCAGCCAACCAGGGTGAATTTCTTGATAAGCTATTAACATAAAACAAATGTACTTTATTCCCCCATTATCCACAGGGGATATATTCCAAGACCCCCAATGGATGCCTGAGGCCGTGGATACTACCAAACTCTATATACCACTGTGTTTTTTCCTATTATACATACCTATGGTAAAGTTTAATTTATAAATTAGGCACAGTAAGAGATTAACAACAATAAGCTCATAGAAAAATTATAACAATATACTTCTATAGACAAAAAATAAGGGTGACTGGAACACAAGCACTGCAATATTGCAGAAGTCCATCTCATAACTGAGATGGTCTCTAAGTGACTAATGGACATGTAGTGTCTATAGCACAGATATCCTGGACAAAGGAGCGATTCACATCCTGGGTGGGATGAGGTGGGGTAGTGAGAGATTTTGTCACACTACTTAGAAGAGTATACAATTTTAAAACTCTGAATTGTTTATTTCTAGAGTTTTCCATTTAATATTTTCAGACCTGAATTGTCCACAGGTAACTAAAACCACAAAAAGGAAAACTACAGATAGCTGGGCGATGGCTGTAAATAGAAAGCCAACTACCACTTTAAGCTGTACGTGGCAGACACTGCAAGACACCTCTTTAAAAAGCTCTCCGTAAAGTCCTTCTAGTCCAAATACTGCTCTTCCAGGCAGGACTTTTCAGGAATCTAGATCTATTTCATTCTCGTACCTGAGCAGCCGGTTGTTGCTGGTGAGATGTAGACCAAGGGAGGTAGAGCCAGGAGAGTGTATTGATGGGGTGAATTAAGAAGATACAGGAAAAGTTTCTGCGGTGTTAGTCCACATTAAGTTTGATGATTGGCTGTGTCATTCACTAAGGCAGGAAGACTGTGAAAGAGCAAGTTCAGAGTGGGAGAGGATGCATCGGGCTAGGAATCAAGGTGTTTGTTTTGGCCAAGTTAATTTTCAGATGTTTAAAGACTATCAAGAAAAAATCCAAGCGACTATTAAAATATACGAGTTTGGAGTCACGGAAAAAGGCCGGTGTTTTAGCCATAAATATGGAAATCATCAGTAGGTTTCAGAAAGAAAGAATAAAGACTCTTTGGTCAGAGAGATCAAGTATGGCTCCTCTGAGTCCTCTTCTCAAGGAGGCCTCAGACTAGGCCTACGAGAACTTCAACTCTCACCACCACCAGTGTCGTCCACTCCCCACGCTCAGAGGCTTGAGCAAACACCAGTATAGCTCCTAACAGCTCAAGACCACATCCTTAGGGTAAGGACGCCAGCCCCACTTTAGTCCTTGTCTGAGAAAGCTCAATGCTGACAAAATAATTTACTCTTCATTCCAGCCAAAACCTGAATTTAGGCCCCGACCTCCATTTTCTTAGAGCATTTACTTTACAAAACTAGCAGCTATAAATCTTTTCCCTGCCTTCTTGAGACATAAATCTTCTACCATGCTGAAATGTCTCCTCAAGGACCTAGGAGCCATCTCTTTGATTGGCCAGCGTTGAGGGAGATAGCTCTTCTGTATCAGTTCCTTAGCCCACCCACCCTCAGGAACTGAGATAGGAGAGCTATGTCCCTGAACGTTGCTCTAATTTACAAAAGAGCTTTCTCCCACCTTGCTCCAATTTACAAAACTGCCTCTTGTCCTAAACATGTGAGAAATTTGTTTTGCCTTCAGATAACCACCAGTTAACAAACCCAGATGGCTAATCACATAGACCAATCCCTCTTACATCCTTCAGTACATTTCCTTTAGCATACTCCAGCCAACAAACTATCCTAAGGGGAAATTAAGAAAAAAATCTTATTTACATCTGTAACAGAAAATAAAATACTTAGGAATTAACTAGAGAGGTAAAAGACCTATTTAATAAAAGTTATGAGACACTGATGAAGGGAACTAAAAAAGAATCAAATAAATGGAGAAACATTCTTCATGAATTGAAATAATACTAAGATGTCCATAATACACAAAGTAATCTACAGATTCAATGCAATCCCTATGTGAATCCTTTGGTTTTTTTTTTTTTTTTTTACAGAGATAGAAAAAACAACCTAAAATTCATGTGGAACCACAACAGATCCCAGATAGCCAAAGCAATTTGAGAAGAACAAAGCTGGAGGCATCACACTTCCTGTCTACAAAGTATATTACAAAGCTATAATAAACAAGTATGAGGTTGGCATAAAAACAGACACAAACCAATGGAAAGAATAGAAAGCTTAGAAATAAATGCTTCATTTAATAAACCAGTATGGTGTTGACATAAAAACAGACACAAACCAAGGGACAGAATAGAAAGCCCAGAAACAAATGTACAAATTAATGGTCAGCTGATCTTTTACAAGAGTACAAAGAACATACAATGGGGAAAGGAGAGCCTCTTCAACAAATGATGTTTGGAAAACTGGATATCCACACTGAAAAAAAAAGAAAGAAATTAGACCTATATCTCACACCATACACAAAAGTCAACTGAAAATGGGTTAAAGACTTAGACATAAAACCTGACACTGAACTAGAAGAAAGTACATGAAAAACTTTCTTGACATTGGTCTTGGCAATATTTTTCTGGAGCTGATCCAAAAAACAAAGGCAACAAAAGCAAAAATAAGCAAGTGGACTACATCAAATGAAAAAGCTTTTGCATACCAAAGTAAACAACAGAGTGAAAAGACAACCTACAGAATGTGAGAAAATATATGTATCTTTATATATTTTGGTTAGTACCCAAAATATATAAAGAATTCATGTAACTCAATACCAAAAATACAAATAATCTAGTTTAAAAATGGGCTAAGGACCTAAATAGACAGTTCTCAAAAGAAGATTTTCAGATGGTCAACAAAGCATATTAAACAGTGTGCAACATTTGCAATCATCAGGGAGATGCAAATCAAAATCACAATGGAGATATCAACTCCAACCTGTTAGGGTGGTTAGTATCAAACAGACAAAGCAGTGTTGGTGACAATGTACACAAAAGTGAACTCTTTTATACTTTTGGTGGGATTTAAATTGACACAGCCATTATGAAAAACAGTATAGGGATTCCTCAAAATATTAAAAATAGAACTGCTATATGATCCAGCACTCCCACTTGTGTGTGTGTGTGTGTATATATACACACAGATATATATATATATATATATATATATATATATATATATCACACATATATATTGGTCCACATATATATCCAAAGGCATTGAAAAATAGACTTCAAAGAGCTATCTGCACTCCTATGTTCATTGCAGCATTATTCACAATAGCCAACATATGGAAACAACCTAAATATCCTTTGAGAGATGAATGGTTAAAGAAAATGTGTATACATGCACAATGAAATGTTCAGCTATACCCACAAAAAGAAAATCCTGCCATTTGTGGCAGCATGGATGGAGCTACAAGTCATTATGCTGAGTAAATTAAGCCAGACACAGAAAAAATCCACATGATCTCACTTATATGTAAAATCTAAAGTAGTCAAACCCCTAGAAGAAGAGAAGAGGGACTTAAGGGAAGAAAGAATGATATGATGTTGGTCAAAGGACACAAAGTTTCAATTATGCAACATAAGTTTTAGAGATCTAATGTATAGCATGGGGACAGCAATTTAAAATATTGTATTGTATACATGAAAAAAGTCCTCTCACCTTTTGTTTTGGCAGAGTTGAGCTCAAGTTGTGCGGAGGTCTCTCCCCTACTGCAGTAGTACTGAATAAAATCCCCCTTGCCATTTTTAACAAGTTCCCAGGGCAAATATTCTTTCATAATGCAAAGGAGTGAGCTCTAACATACCCTAACATTTAGAGGGTTGCTAAAGATGGAGGAATAAGCAAAGATAACTGAGGGAAAGTAACCGAAAATGTAGAATGAAAACTAGTAGAATGCGTAGTCATTGCGGACAAGAGGAAAATGTTGAAGTAGGAAGGGATAGTAAGTGTGGAATTAGGCTGGAAGATTAAGATGAGAACAGAGGTGCGTCCAATGGTTAAAGCAGCAATATAGAGGTCATTTGTGACTTTGACAGGAAGAGTTTCTGTTGAATGATGTTGTGTGCCTGATTGAAAAGATGACAAGGAATGTACCGTTTTTTGAGATGTTGTCTTGGGACAGCAAATAAATAAATGGGGGGTGATATCTGGAGCAGGATGTAGAGTCTAGGGAGAGATTTTTACAGATGGGAGGTTTTAGGCTGTCATTGCATGAGATGAGAATGATACAGAAAGGGGAAATAAATTGATATAGAACAAAGAGGAGATATTTGCAGAAATCAAACCCTAGAAAAGGCAAGTAGGCATTGTACTAGCCCATAGATGGAGAATTTGACCTTTAACAAGGAAAAGGAAGTTACTTCATTGTAACAAGAAGGAAGAGAAAGACTATGCAAACAATTTTGTAGTTTTGATGGCAGAAAGATGAAAATATTCCCACTGGAAAGTAATTATCTCAATAGAGTAGAGGTGAGGTCATTGTACTAAACAATTCTCCATGTGTCTCTTGGATTTCTGCATGTTTTGTGAGCTGAGACATTAACTACCTTTATTCTGGACTAACTTTTCAAGGATGTGGCATAGCAAACAGACTGGGAAGATATGGATAATGTTTCCCTTTGGATCCATGGGCAGACATACTTAATGTCCTGTATTAAGATAATGTCTCCCTCTGGGTTATAGATAGACAGGCTTAAAGCCCATTATAAAAGAGCCAGGTTCCCTAAATTCAGGATTCTCAAGTGTAATTAAAACGACTGCATGTGTCAGTGTCCTCTGGCCCTCTCTGCACTGCTTCAGGTTTCAGGAAAGTAACATAAATGCTGGGACTCAAGTTATTGTTATCGCTGTAAGTAATAAAGTCCTTTGTATCTGACCCAAGCATCTCAGGTCTTTTGCCAGCATCCATGAAACACAGACAAACTCGTAAGGTTGTAAATAAGATTAAATGTCAAACTATTTAAAGTTCTTGAGTTATCAATTGAGAGTGATGGGGGTGCATGGGAAGTTTGAGGAGAGAAGAGAAGATATCAAACAGTTGTCCTAGAGAGCAGAAGAGTCAACTGATTAGGAAAAGGTTGAGTATCCATTTGAGGTTTCGTGGTCGTAAACCTGAAGTGAAATGGGTCAGCTCAGTTGCATTTTTTTGCTACAGTCACATTCAGCTGCCTCTAGTGAAGATGTGGAGAAGGCAGATGGTCATCATACTGTGGGCGACCTAACACAGTGACTACTGTGGTGAGTGTACCCTTAGTCAGTTCCTCCTGGGTTAAATAAAGGAAAGAGCCAGCCAACAAGCAATTTGTTACTTGTGGTTCATCCCCTGGGGGCATGCCTCCATCCTTGCCATCTTAGTGCACCCTGGCTGATTGCCAGCTGCTGCACCTGCATTTCTCTGCCAAGACTTCTTTGGCCACCAGAGCCCACTTTGCCCCAAACTGTGCTGCAGGACAGGAGGAAGTATCACCCTCCCCAGGAGCAATGACTGATGGACGTTTCTCTCCCTCCATACCTCTCTCTCACGTGTGTGTGTGTGTGTGTGTGTGTGTGTGTGTGTGTGTGTGTGTGTATTCCGCTTTTTTTCCTTGGATGAGATGACTTTGAAATGTGCATCCTACCCTGGCTCCCAAAGTCTCGGATGGCACTTCTAGTGGGAAGTGGTCTAGGCACCCACAGTGGTAACTGGCTTGATAACACACCATTCTTTGGCTGCCTTTCTTTCCTTTCTTATTTATTCACTCTCCTCACAGTGTTTTCTTCAGTTTCCAAATAAACTACATGCCCTCCAGTCCTTGTCTAAGGGTCTACTTCCAGGACAACCCAAACTTAGGCTGTTAGTTAAAGTCATGTTGTTGAAAAGATCCCAGTGTGTTGTATTCATCAAAAAATGGTTATCACGTGGTTTCGCTAGATGGTAGGGAAGGGTACCAAGTGTTGGTTTAGCACCATGACTTTTTGATTACTTAAGGTGTTACGAACCTTGGGATCCTTTCATGTCATTAAAAACCTCAGCAAACACTGAGCTCTTTAGAAGTTCTGCCTTCCTGTCTGAGGAGAGAAGAAAATGAAATATCCTTTCCCTGTAGGATACTTGATGCATGGGGACTGAGAACCAAAGATGGGAGTCTGTGTTCCTATGGACTATTAAGGGCAGTTCTGGTAGAATATTGCCTTTTGCCAGGTATACTGTAAAAGCTCAATAACTATTGTGTGGGTGAGTGGATAGATGGATGGATGGATGAATGGCAGTTAAGTTTTTTGCTTTAATCACCATGATATTAAACTGCCTATGTCAGAATGGGCATGTGCATCCCTGGAACATCCAATCACGGAAATAAATCCTATTTTTAAAAAATGAAGTGTAGGACCCAGGACAGGCTGATCAGTGATTTCCTGTGGTGGTGGCTGTGACACAGGGCCACTATCTTAGTGTGCTAAGTGTATTTTTTAGAGCACACACCAGAAAAGATGCCATCTCAGTCCTCAGCATTCGTGGGTTATTGTTGGCCCATGGGTAATCTCATAAGATTGATACAATATGCTCTCTTCTACGTTTTTTTTTTTAAGAAAAGAAGAAGTAATTTTCAGTGATTAGAGTTGAGATATCTTTCTCCTCCATTGTCTCGATCTCACTTTTACAGTCTACTCATAAGAAAGTATGTAAACAGTTCTTAAAAGCAAAACAATCAGAACATGTTGATTGGAGTATTTATTGAGTTTGCACAGTGCACTACAGGAGCATAGAGGTACCATGGTCTGCCTTCTCCAAATGCGCATTGGCCTGTGTGGTGACCACAGCTGACAATGCATGGACAGGGCTCATGGCCTCTGTTCCCTCCCAGCCTCTGGGTTAAAGATAGGGAAGGAGACTCCAAGGGACAGAGGAGGCTGAGAGCTAAAGAGGTGAAGGAGAGCAGGAGCCATGCTACTGAGGGTGTTCACCATTTTCTCTGCGTATCTTTCTTCCATGGAGGGGCCTGCTGCCCAAGGGACCCAGTGATTTCCATAGAAACCTCCTGGCTCTGCTGAGGTCTTCCTGGGGAGGGGCCTCCTCGCTGTCCTCCTCAGAGCTGGAGCCCAGGGTGGGGGCTGCGGGCACAGGATGCAGGCTGTCTTCACAGGACGCTGGCTGCCCGGGGCACCCAAGTCTGCTTGAGGACTTGAGGCTTTGGTTAAAGAAGGCAGAGGCCATACACTCAGCTGCCGTCTGGTCACAGGCACAGAGCAACTTCTCACACAGGCTTTGGCCCCCACCTTAGAAGGAAAGAGCAGAGTAGGAGACCTGAGACCTCTGAGGACAGCACTGGGAGGCCTCCACGGACCTGGCCACGCCTCAGCCCTTCTCCTGCCTCCCCATCTTCCACACACCCTGAGGGTGTCCGCCTCACATGGCTGGTAATTTTCCAACTTTCTCTTCCTGCTAGGACTGATCCCTCTGCCAGGAATGCTCTCAACTGGTGCCCACCTGTCTATCACGACTAGGCTGGCTTCCCCGCCTACAGAAAGTTCTCTTGAGCCACCAGGCTAAGGGAAGTGTCTTTCCTGCGGGCTCCTATGGAATCCCACTTCGTGGTTTTTTTTTTTTCTGTCTCTGTAGGTTATGTGTTAATCTCATTGTACAGTCATTTTCTGTTTATATCTCCATTTTTAACTCCTGCTGTTAGAGTAGGTAGATAGGTAGATATGAGCAGGGCAGGCTAGAGCCCCAGAGAGTATCCGGCAACTCTCAGGTGACTGTCGGGTAATTGTCAGGCGGCTGGCAACAGGGAGGAGAGAGTTTCCTAACAAACAGGAGGCATCTTGAGCTTGTGGGCAACTTCCCAATAAAAACTTAAAATGATGAATTTGACCTTCCTCTGGGGATAGGTCCAGGTATGCACAGTAAGGCGCAAAAGGGCAGCATTCGACCCATATATGGCCTTCTTCTGTGGGTGCTAGGCCAGTAAGGGGAAATTGCCCTAAGAGAGTATGCACATAACTTCAACCAGCAAAGGGTGCCTGTGGCCCCTCCTAGATACTGGCAAGTCATTGTGCATGCGGTGATTAGCCAGCAGCCTGCCCAGCGGGAGGGATGACAGGAAGAAATCAGGGGAAAAACACAGGTAATAGTAAATCTTTAAGAGCCCTGAGCCAACCATCAGGCAGGACACTCAGATCTTTTGAGTTGCCTGCTTGGTCCCTTCCAAGTGTACTTGACTTTGCTTCAGTAAACTCTTGTTTGTGCCGGAGATGTATTCCGTCTCTTGGCAGAATTCTTTCTCCCAAGAAGATAAGGATCAAGGGCTGCAGAGCCTGCCTGGACTCGCTGCCAGTAACATTGCTGGACAGAGAACCTTGCTGATAGAGCAGATTCTGAGCACCTAACTCACATCTTAGCAAGTAATTCCCAAGTTAATGCTCAGGAAGTATGTGTTAGATTTCACTGTTATTTCTTCCTTCTCTAGGCCAGAATTTCCCTATTTATCATTCATGTTGCCGGATAAAATACAGATGTCTAGTTAAATTTGAATTTCAGTTGATATGTTTGAAAGTGTGTCCATTTAGGACATACTTATACAAAAAAATATTCATTGCTTATCTGAAATTCAAATTTAACTGGGCATCACATATTTTTATTTGCGAGATCTGGCAAACCAACCTTATTTTTTTCAACATGAGTCGCATGCAGTGGGAGTTGTGTGACTCAAATGAAATAATATCTTTGAAGGTGCTAGACATAGATAAGCTTTCTACAAATATTATCCCTGTTATCTGTGGTTTTCAATGAAGCTAAGGGATATCTTCAAATTCTACTTTGAAGTGTTCATCAACCAGATTTTTTTCCTATCACATGCCACACAGACCTTCCAAGCCTCCTAAATCGGTCTCAACGTCAGCCCTAGACATGCTGGTTGCATTTCAGCAGCAGGAAGTGACAAGAAAAGCAAGCAAATATACCAAGTGTGGGAGCAGAGTGGAGATATGCAGAGGCCCTGTTCCCCAGAGCCACGTTGTCCCTCCTCTTGCATTTGTCTTATGATAGCACAGCCAGGATTTGAGATGCCCTCATTTCTCATTAACTAATACCTGGCATCTGGTATAGGCTATGCTTAAATCTTACAGAGGGTCAGAACTGGTTTACTGAAGCTCTGAATTAGTTCAACCTTCAGAAGATGCTGTGTTCCTGGATTCTGTGATATTGGAGGAATGGAGAACAAGGCTTCAGTCCAGCAGGGAGATCTCCTGGCATGATTGCACCATTTGACAACTCATGTGCTCTAGACCCTCCTCTAGCTCCTCATCCCCCATAGGAAAAAATTGAGATGCTTCAGTCTTGCACGTAGGGTTTTTGACTTCATGACCTAGCACCTGCATATCTCTCCAACCTCACCTTGTACTACAACCGGCCTCCCACTTCCACTTTCTGTTCCAGCAATACAGAACCACAGCTTAGTTGTCCCTAAGCTGCCCAGCATTCCCCTACACACCACCATTTTCCCCTTTTCTCTTTGCTTGGAACATTCATGTCCATGACCATCTGGGAACGTGTTAAATCTCACCTCACACCTCTTTTGAATTTTCCCAATTTATCCTGTTCTCGCTGCTGTACTCTGGACTCAAATGCCTTTACCAGCATTCCCAGGGCTACCTGTTAGCACACACTACACAGTATCAGAATAGTCGCTTGCCTACGTCTTTCCCTCCAAACTGTTTGAGGCAAGGATCATGAAAGTTCATTGTTTTCCTGGTTCTTGGTGAAGGTTTGTTCTTTAAGTGGATAATAGAATGAATGAACGAGTGAATGAATGAGAGAGTGGTATGTAAGCACAAAGCTCCTGGGATGTGGCAGACATGCATGATTGCACAAGGCAAGATGATATGGTGGTCTATGTACCGTGCTGAGGTTGTATAGAGGAGGAAGAGGGATTGAAGGTCCAGCCAGGGGGCCTCCTCTGACAAATATGAAAATGAGAACCAATTCTTACAGGGCCCCTGGGAAATTCTAGGGGAACTGTTTCCTTTTAAAGGGCAAAGCATAAGGGAAATGCATCCACTGAGGTGAATGAGGAAACGGAGCTGGAGAATGCCGATGAAGTCAGTTCTGTAGCAAGTCTCCATTTGCTCTCATGGGGGCTGGTCATGGGGATTGCAGTTTTCAGAGTGGTCCTCACCTGAGGGCCTGAAGGGATACAGAGGAGCCTCTGGCTCCCACCACAGGGAGACGTGGAGCTGCAGGCACACCTCACTCTACAGCCAGAGCCAGTCCCCCTTTTAAAATAGTATTCCTTAGATCTCCCTTGGGAAAAGGACTCTACTTCTTAGAAAAAGTAAAAATAGAAACTCACTGATAGAGTGAAGAATCAGCTTTAGGTCTGAAGTGATAACGATTTTACATTTTAAGTCCCAATTCTCCTACTTATTTCTATCTCTGTGATCTTGGGCCTCAGCTGCCTTATCTGCTAAATGGGAAGAATAATGGTGCTACTTTGTGAGACTTTTGTGAGGATTAACTCTGTTAACACATATCAAGAGCTAAAAATCAATCAGCCTGGGCTATCTGTGTTAGTCCTAGTCGGCTCATCACCAGCTCTGTGACTCGGGTGGCTCAGCCCCTTGACGGTGAATCTCCTCGTCAGTGGAAAAAGTGTGGTAATAGAGGCCCCAACGTTAAGAAAGAGTATTAAGTCACAGTACAGACGAAGAAGTGCCCGAGAAAGCATCCACAAGTCTGAGTTACACTCACAATGCTAACCTGAATGAAATAACAACTCACTGTGCAACCAACAGCACTTACACGTAGGCTTTTGATCCACACACACCACCGGTGCCCGAGGAAGCCTCTCCATCAGGCAGCCCAGCCTTCTCACTTGCTGTAAGCAGCAGCGATGGGACAAGCAGCACCTAAGACCAAGGAAAACCCTTTACTTCCCAGAGCTCCCAGCTTCCATCGGAATTCCCTCAGGCATGACGCGCTTCTCCCACATGCCCTGTAGTAGCCAGGGAAGCCAGTGCCTCCTTTCCAGCACACACAGGGCTGACGCAGATACACATTGTATACTGCACAAAGGCAACATTAATCATATTGTACGCATCTTATTAAATGTTTTTGAGGCTGGATGTGGTGGCTCACACCTGTAATCCCAGCACTTTGGGAGGCCGAGGCGGGTGGATCACGAGGTCAGGAGATCAAGACCATCCTGGCCAACATGGTGAAACCCCTTCTCTACTAAAAATACAAAAAATTAGCTGGGTGTGGTGGCGTGTGCCTGTAGTCCCAGCTACTAGGGAGGCTGAGGCAGGAGAATCGCTTGAACTTGGGAGGCAGAGGTCAGCCTGTCTATAGAGTGAGACTCAGTCTCAAAAAAAAAAAAAGGAAAAAAACCCCACGTTGTTTTTGTATTTTTATTGTAATGGTTCATGGCAAACATAGGTTATTTACATATTTATTTAAATGATTTTTAGCAGATTGAAACAGAGTCTTGAGGAAGGAGTACTTTTTAAAATTTGTACAAATGTACAATATGGAATAGCAGTAACCTTACTCCCTCCAATCTTTGACATAGAAGAGTTCATCTCACATCCACAGGGCACTGTCATTTGTCCCTAGCCTTAAAAAAGAGTAGAGTAACTATCCTGAGCATAAATAAAGATCTGCATCTAGAAAAGTGTCCAGCATAGATCAGAAGTTTGCAAATATATGAAAATGGAAATATATTCCATCCATCTGGGCTGATACGGACTCACAAGATCCAGTGTCCCCGCTTGCCAGGTAGACATCCTTAAGAAACTTGGGATAGCCTCAGCCAATAGAGAGCTACAGATGCTCCCCAGATACTCCCTTTCGACTCTCCCCTTTCGTTTAATAACTCTCACTCTGTCTGGGAGGCCACAGCTCCAGCACAGATCAGTCATGGCCTCTTGTGGCTTTTTTGCCGCACCTCTTCTCAGCCAATTATCTGCTTATTAACTTTTCCACATTGCTAGCAATCAGAGGAACGACCGCCCGTGTGCTCACATAGCCATCAGCTAGAGGTGTCTGCCTCCTTCGGCTGTTAGCACAAAAGAGCCACCTAATCTTGTGTGTGTGTTTGGCAGGGATTGGAGGGGTGGATGACTGACACAATAGTTGAAATCTAAAGTCAATGAGCAAATCAGAAATCATATGCAAATCAAAATATTCGTACAGTATAGGTGGCCTTGAAAATACATTTTGTAGAAAATTGTATCAGTTTGACTAACTCTTCCTTAGTCAAGAGATTTCTCCTGCGACTTTGAGTTTTTCAGTTTCTTTCTACAGATGTCAAGTAGTCATAGCACAACTTACCTGACTAACTGGTCAAATTTTATATTTATATGGTCAGTCCATCAGGAAACACCTTCAAAATCATCTCCACTTTTTTCCAAAGGGGTTCAACAGAATGCACAAATTGCTGCTAGCTATGTTTCTATCTGTCGCCTTGTCTCATTGAGGGCTATACACTCAAAAACCTGGACACTATTTAAATTGTCCTCTGTTGTGGAGAGCAGCAGGCGTATGGTTGAACCTCAGAATGTAAACATGCTTATGACTCCACAGTTTGACGTAAACTTTGCTAGAGTAAAAGCTTCTTTAGGGTGCCCTGGTGGGAGGTAAGTTTTGAAGGTTTCCTGATCAGCACAGCCTGGATTTCCTTCACTGAAAATCTCAGAGATGGATAATTAAGCCAGGATGGCTGAAAAGCAGAGGCAGGGAAGAAATAAAATGCAGCCACCCGGACAACCAACCTGCCGCCGACATGCTCTGCATTCCTGCCCGATTATGGTGTCCTTCGTGTTAGCTACAACAAGCTTTGTCTTTTCGTGCTTTTAAAATTCATCGATAGTTGCTGATTTTTCTTTGGCAACCATACCATCCGAGAAGGACGTGTGTCTTTGGAATGCAAGTCTGTTCCTTGACCGTGGACTGGGGCTGTCCCTATGTGCAACCTTTAAACTTGATCAACTCCACTTTCAGAAAATTCCTCAAATGCAGGTTGAGTCCTCCATGGTTTCCTTTGTTTACCCTGCTGTATTTATTACATCGGGTGGTACTTTGGTTTAATTGTTCACCTCTTTCACCATATGCGCTCCTATTAGGCAAAAGCAGTTTGTTTTATTCTGCTTCGTAAAGGTTGAAGCATTCTTGTATCTCTGCCACCTAGTGTAGTGCCAGGCACAGAGCAAAAGCTCAAGAGGTATGGGTTGAATGCATATTTAAGTGAATGAATAAATTAATGAGTGTGTGAGGTCAATGACAATTTTCTCAAGAGCGGTAGATAGAAAAATTAGCAGTTACACTTAAAAGGTGTTGAGAAGCTAATTTTAATGTGGCTTTCTGTAGGAAAAACCAAGTGGTGATCTCAATTCTACTTGTTGGTCATTGCAAAATAGGCGGACTTGGGGTCATTTGAAGGGTATTTGCAGATTGGCCCATTTGAGGTAGCTGGACCGTATTTGTCAAAGTACTGAAAAGGCTCAAGGACCCCAGATCAAAAGATGTGGATCCATCTGGCTCTGCCTTTTCCTAGGTGAACAGTCTCAAAAAAATCAGTCCCCAAGCCTCAGCTGCTCACCAGGAAAATGGGCCTATGATGCTGAGGAGCCACCCGAGTGAGCTACTGTGTGCACCAAGCTGTGAGTGAAGCCCAAGGCTCAGTCTGGCGTCCAGGAGGGCTCTCACCACTCCCTGGTGCTGCGGACAGCATCAGCACTACCACCTCTGCTCTCCATACCTGTCCAGGGCATCCCTTGGCTCGCCTCCTCCTTCTTGTCCACAGTAACAGCCGTAAGACTCAAATTCCTCTGGGCACCGGGATGTCAGACAAAAAAGCATCTCTCCAAGCTGTGGCATCACCTGCATGTTGTCTCCACTTCCCAGGTGCAGGAAGGTGAATCTGTCACAGGCTGAAAGGAACAGGAATTGTCAGGAGAGCAAGGACGATCGGGGCAGCTGTCGCAAGAGGAAGGCCACGTGAGCTTCCACGTTGTATGTGGACAACTCTAGGTCATGCGAGAAAACCCCATGTTCTACTCCTTGGCTAGCCATTCTTCTGGGAAAACTGTTATGGCTCATCCCCTGCTTGGAAGCATTATATTTCAGAGAACAAGTCTTTTCTCTTGAGGCTTCTAATGCTCTATGAGACTCCTTATTAAATCCCCCTAAGGGATGGAGACTTGTCAGGATCCAAGATGCTTTTTGGGGCCACATCTTATTACTGAGTAGACCTGGCATCCTGGGAGTGTCCCGGCTGAACTCTTGGGCTTTCTGGTGGCCTCAGGTTAGCACATCTGGCCAGGCTTACGCTTCTCTCCTCTGCCTCTCCAGCTGCCCACACCCCTCTCTTTCTCTGTCTCTGTTTCTCCTGCTCCTACCCTTCCTCCTCTGTCCACAAATCTCAAATGCGGCTTTCTCCATAGTGCTGCACTGGACGCCATGGAAGGCACACCCATATACTAACAAAGCCCCTCCTCTGTGTGCCCAGCAAGCTCTGGCTTCTTACAGGTGCAGGGCCTTTTTTAAGGCATCAGAGGGAGGAGAGACAAAGAGGGAAGATGATCAAAACCCAAGTGCTTCATTCTTTCCAATAAAGCAGGGTGTGGGCGATGCCAAGCTCTTTCCCTCTGGGCCAGTAAGAGTGGTGGCAGCATGAGGTCAGGGGCTCAGAAGACTTTGACTCCTCCCCCAGGCTCAGCCTCCCAGTGGCTGAGTAACTACAGGCAGCTTACATCTCCTCTGAGCCTCAGTGTGCTCTTGCAGTCAGTGGATAATGATGTCTTCTAGTTCCACCCCCATGAGAAGGTCACAGTGTGAAAAGGCGGCCCACGGTGATGTTCACAGCCTAACCAAAAGATCCCAGCAGTGGACAGGATGGACTCTGCGTCTGCTCACCTTTTTCAGTTGTCTCCTCAGGACCATTTTCAACAGATGACACTGCCAGCCCCAGAGACTGAATGCCAGCAGGGACAAGGGTTACAACTTTAGCTGTAACCCTTGTTGCAACTATCTCTGCAGATCCTGAAAATGAAAAACTTCACAGTTCAGATTCAAAAAGTGGCTCAAGCAGAGATTTGCAGATGGACACACCAAAGCCAAATACAAACAGAACACCAAAGTGTTAGGAGACTGTCCCTCAAACTGGGTTTGCAGATATCCAGGCAGATTCTTAGGGATCCATGAATTCTACATGAGAATTTGCAAATTTTCTACTATAACCTTAACATCGTTGGGAGCCTGTGCCAGACCACCTGGATGGCATTCCAGGGATGAGGACTGCCGAGGCTCCCAGGCTCGTGTTTGTGTCACATTTGCTATCCATGCCTGCTCAGTGAAGGGCCTTTATGGTGCTTACAGCAAGTGAAGAAGTAAAGCAACTGGTGGAGAAATTAAGGCAACTCATAGTACACAGCAAGGTAGGCAAGCAAAACAACTCCTGGAACCCCCTATTTCTTTGTTCAACTGCAGCAACAGCTTCTCATTATTTGCAGAATTCAGTACAAGGTCCTTCCTGTGGCCTGCAAGCCTTACCTGTGACATGGCCCTACCTTCCTCACCATCGCATCTCTTACCTTCTGCCTGGTACTCTCTCTGGATCTCCCTTTGCTCTGATGCGTCAGTCTCACCTGCCCGTTTAGCTGGAGGCAGCAAAGTTTCCCACCCACAGGACAAATCTCCAGCCTTCCCAGTACAGGAAACAGCAGCAGGCTCAACCCCACCAATCTGCTGACCTAGACTCAGTTCCCAGAGTACTGGGTAAGGTCTGGCATCTTTGTGCTCACTGGATTGCAGTATTTCGTCAAATCCACTACATTGGTTGGCTTCTTGCATCTGGTCATTTACCTCCTCTTACTCCAGCTCCTGTGAGACTAAAGCCCGGTTGCAATCTCAGTCTCCTAGGTTTAGCATCCTGCCCAGTTCTCCGATGCCACAAACAGAAGCAAGTTACCTAGTTCCTATCATGTTCCTGACTACTGGAAACTCTCCTAGTCAGTGTAGTAGAGTGGAAAGACTTCGTGGGTTAGTGTTAAAGAGAGGTGAGTTTGGGTTTTTGCTTCGCTACATACAGATGTATAACCCTGGGCAAATCATTTTACCTCTCTAAATCTTAATTTCTCTATTTGTAAAATTATACTAATATTACCTCTTTTGGTATTTGAATAATCCTTCTAGTTATTGTCTAGCAATTAGGAAATAGTCAGTAGTAGCTGTCAGAACTGCTCAGTGAATGAGAAAACAGTCATACATCTAATTCAGGTTTAAGAGTCTCCATACGGAATGTTCTACAAGTCAAAGGACCTCACAGAACCCAGTGTCTGCTCTCTGATGAGTCTGAATAGCCAGTAACCCTCCTGAGGAAGAACTTTCTTGATTATTGGTGCCAATCTAACTTGAGATCCCCTCACTTTATTTAGAGCAGGGCATTTGGTGTTAATCACCCTGCCTGGGCCAACTGCCCCACTGGGGAATAAATGCCTCTGATTCTTGCCCCTCTCACCTCCCATGCTGACAACGTCACAGTGCATCTCATCTGGATTCCAGGTGATGTCATAAACGTGTCAAGGACAATGATATGAACATAGGCAGGCAGAGCCAAGTGTGCTTACCCGGAGGGGACGTAGCCCTAGCAGCTTCCACGGCTTCCTGGTCATGGCCTGCCTCTGTTTCCCAAAGAAGAGAAACAGGGTGAGCATTCGCCCCAGGCTGTCCCACCTGGGTTTCCAGAGGCGCTTCCCACCCATTGCACACAGGCAGGCGGCCATGTGCTCTTCACTCTGCCCCTGGCCCACCTCCCTCCATGAGATTTTCTAGAAGAACTGGTGAGACCAGGGCTGCTGCTGAGCCAAAAGGAACCCCCCAGATACAGGCTTGCTGGCAAATGCAGCTGCAGCTTGTCAGGCTGGAAGCAAGTGAGTTGGTTCAGATACTTTGGGAATGACAGCTTCTTTAGAATTTAAGGGAAAAAAAATAAAAGTAAAGTGCATTTTGGAACAGAGGAGCATTGCAGTACAGAGACAGCAGAATCACGTGGTTGAGGTTGTTTGCTATGTGACTCCAGGAAAACCGCTGATCCTCAGTTTCTCTGTAAACCGACTTTGTTGTTAACATTATTCGACAGTGATTAAGTTCCTACTCCATGCTGGGTAAGGCAGCAAGGGCTTCTCGTATTAACTTACTACAACCCCTTGAGTTGGCTCCATGCTCACCCTTATTCAGAGATGAGAGAGGAGACACACAGAAAAGTTAAGTTCCTTTTCTAAGGTCCCAGAGCTAGGAGGTGGCTGCCAACGCCGGCAGCCTGGTTGACGTTTGTATGCTTAACCACTAGGCAAGACTCCTCTTTCACTTCTGTCTGTGCCACGAGAAAATGCTAGAGATGCTGACAAAAAGTTACGTGGAAGGACAGAAACTGCCTTAAGTTTAATGTCCTCGAAGATCAAGATTATGCTAGGGTTCTATGAAAACCTGGCTTTGAAGCTGACTGATATGGACACAAATGCGCCATTAAAGAGGGAGATTCTGGACCACTCGGTGGCAGATTGTTCTATTCAAAAGCAAAACCTAGAGACTCAGAACAAAAGGACTACCAAGCTGAACTACCCTGGGCAAGTGACTCTACCTCTCAGAGCTTCTCGTTTATCTGTCGAATGGGGATAGGTCTCCAAGGACCAGGGAAGACTAACTCAGAGGACGTTTGTGAGGGCCTGGGAATGATATGCTAGCACATCAGAGTCCCTCAACAAGGTCACTGCCTGTTAACCAAAGAATCCACTTACTCACTTATTCATTCTAATTAATTGGTAAATAATTACCACCTATTTATGCTTGTTAATAAAGGATCAATGGTTATTTACACAAACAGAGTAAATGGTTAGGTTAACTCTGTTGATGAAATTTTGCCCTAGGTATTTCTAGGTACAGCAGTGTTCTCTATGAGCCACTATCGTATAAAGGAAAGGAAACAGTTTTACTGCCTGAAGTCTGGGATCGGAGAACAGTCCAAGTTACTTGCTTGCAGATTTTATTCTCCCCGAGCCTCAGCTTCCTACATATTCTGTAAAATGGGTATAACAATATTTCTTTCAGGTTCCTCTGAGAAGTGATCACAGGACTGAGCACAGATATTTAGATATTTGAAATATTTCTCCACTGGGCTCCAGGCTGTCCTTTTCCAAATTCCTTCTGCTTACTTGTCTTTGAGGGAGTGGTCAGTCTGTCAGCTTCAGTCTCTGCAGCCACTGTGAAGAGAAATCACCCAACTCCAATGCTCGCTCCAGCTGGGTGCCAAAGCCAGATAGAAGAAACAGATTTGGGAGCTAAGGATGAAGAGAGGAGGCTTAGGGTGATCTGATCAGGGAATATGGCTGCACGGCGGTATTCAGCAAGGTCTCAATTCAGTAGAAAAGGGACTAGACTACAGCCAGGCCTGTGTTTAGGCACAAAGACTGGCAAATGCAACCTTCGGGGGTGAAGGGCTATTGTTTCCCCTCGGTTCGCCTGTGGGAAGGCAGCTTAAGAGAGCATTTAGTCTGGAAGGAAAAGGGCTCTCATCACAGCTTTGCCACTCAGCTCTGTGTCTTAGACAACTCCTCTCTGAATCTCAATAGCCTGTCTTAAAACGGAGGCTGTAGCAATTATTCCATAGCGTTGTATGAGCATTAAATGAGATTATGTATTTTAAGCAAGCTGTCCAGTATCCAACCTATGATTTGATAGTGTGTGCTGTTTTTTATAGCCACACCTGGGAGAAGATACTGGTTTAGAATCTCCCCATGCTCACTCTCATTTAATCCTTATGTCACCCTAAAAGATAGATGTGATTATCCCCTTTCAGGGATTAGTGGATGATGGACCAGCTCTCAGCCTGTTTTGTGAATAAAGTTTTATTGGAACACAGCCACTTGCCTTAATTTAGGGGCTGTCTGTGCCTGCTTTTGTGCTACAGTAGCAGAGTTGAGCAACTGTGATAGAGACCCTATGGCTCACAAAGCCTGAAATATTAACTGAGGTAGTTTGGATCTGTGTCCCCACCCAAATCTCACGTTGAAATGTCATCTCCAATGTTGGAGGCGGGGCCTGATGGGAAGTGATCGGATCCTGGGGGCGAATTTCTCATGAATAGTTTAACACTGTTCCCTTGGTGCTGTTCTCATGACCGGGAGTTCTTACAAGATCTGGTTGTTTAAAAGTGTGTAGCACCTCCCCACTCTCATTGTGTGTTTTTGGGTTCCACGCCAGCCGCCTTTGGCTCACCTTCTCCTGAAAGGGCTGTCAGGCCGCTGTCTGGGGTCTCCACAGGAACCACTGGAAAAAGAGAGCTCTGAATAGCAGAGACTAATGCAACACAGTGTCAAAACCAAGCACAGGGTCTCAAAGGAGAACAGGCTGGGGATTGCTGGCCCAAAGGGAAAGGTGCTGAGAAAGCAGTTGCTAAGAACTGTTCATCCTGCCTTAGGAGTCCCTTGCCTCTGTTGCTCCTTCCAGAACATAGGGTGCCCTGCAAGATCCCAGGTCAGGAGGGGCCACAGCCACTGCTGGGCTCAGGTTCAGATCCTGGCTGAAGGCAATGAAAGAGCTCAAAACCCCGAACGTATCCCAGCTTGAGGAGACTTCTGCTCCAAAGGGAGGCAGAGTGACTTAAGAATAATAAGCGTGCTACACTCAGAAGATACAGAGATGTGACATGCACATATGCACACACCCACACACGTGCGCTCACAGTCATGCACACGTGCTCACACGCGCTCACACTCGTGCACACGCATGCACACGTGCTCACACTCATGCACACGTACACGAGGTGTATCTTGGACTTCTCATCCCCAGGTGCGAAAAGGTGTTGGGACTGAGAGATCATGGAAACTGGTGAACAAGGAGTGGCAGGCATAAACCTGAATCCTGCTTTCGGCAAGATCCATATTTTGGATTAGGAATCATCACTTGCTTAGTTCAGCGTACAGTTAGTAAGAACCTACCCTGCTCTGAAAAGAGACATGTGAAAAGCAGCGTCCTCTTCAAAGGGTCTGTTGGACCCGAGCTGCATGCTCTGCAGAGTGCATGGAGAAAGGGGAGGAAGGGAGAGAAGGAGGCAGTGGGTGTGCTCCTGGGAGACTGTGGCGGCCGGGAGCTTACTTAGCGAGGAGGGACCTCACTCTACTGGAGCACTACGTCTTGTCCCAGTCCCACTACATACCAGGGCTCTGACTGTAGAGTGAGAAAGGGGAGAGAAAGAACTTGGGGTCTACATCCACAGTGAATTAAATTCACACCTGTCCACATAGTTTAGGGCTGAGTTTGCACTAGGGTCATTTGCCGTTGGGCATTTGAATTGAGTTTATCAGGAGTAACACATCTCCCAGCCAGGGAAGGCAGGGCCACACCCAGGGTCACGGTCACTCCGGCTCCGGCAAGGCAGGCCTGGTGGAGGAGGTGTATCCACCGGCTCCCATCAGCATCTGGGCCCTTGTGGGTCAGGAGGCAGCAGCCCTGGGAGGCCTTACCTTTGGGCAGAAGTGTTGTCAGCTCTTCCTTGATGGTTGTCTCTGAAAAACACACACACATTGGCAAGTCTGTTGAGAGCAGTGGGTGTGAGGAAAGATTTGAAGCTGCCGGACATGGCACCTAGAAGACATGCAGCAATGATTGGTCCCAAACCAGCTCCGGTCCAGACCCTCAACCCCGTGGCTGATGCAGCCAGGTTCTTCCTACCTGGAGTCTGAGCCAGGCAGAAGGAGGTGTCCAGAAGGTTCAGGGAAGAGTTGAGGCTGGACTGAGCCAAGCACTCTATGGCAGCCTTGTCACAGGTACACAGCAGGTGCTCACAGGTGTCCTTGGACTCTGCACAGAGCAAGGCACAGCCGGTTGGAAAGATCTCACTTCAATCTCAGGAGGTAATGCAAGCTGCAAGACTGAGTTCTCCATCTCCCCTGCCAAAAACCCACTCCACTTGCAACGTGCATCTCATTCATGTCAGCTCTATCTCTTTAGCTGTGTGGACCTGAACCAGGCCCGTACCCACTCTCCTCCCCCGACACGTGCACCCAGTGAAGCGAGCAGTTCTATCGGCTCCACTTTCAACATGGAGTCCGACCACATCTCCACACCTCCAATCTACCACACTGGGCTGACTCCCTGCGGTCCCACGCATGGTTCTGGCAGTGGCCTCCCCACTACCCCGCCTGCTTCTGCCCTGCTGCCCCATCTACTCTCATCCAGGAGTCAGAGCAATCCTTTAGAAACTCAGGTCCAACCATGCCTTTATTCTGTTCAGAACCTTCCAGCATCTTCCCACCTCAACCTACATGTCTCACTGTCACCTAGGAAAAGTCACATGATTGGTCTCCCCACCCACGGCCCCTGTTCCTTCTCAGATGGCATCCTCTTCCACTCCCTCCTCATCACCGCATTTGTGCCTCACTGCTCCCTTATTTCTCAATCACACCCGGCATCTCAAGCCTCAGGGCCCATCCATGAGCTGTTCCTGCTGTCCGCTTCGCTCCTCTCCCAGATGCCCGCAAGGACCACTTCCTGCCCATTATTAAAGTCTTCCTCAACTCTCATTGTCTCAGGGAGGCTTCTCTTGGCCTTCCCATTTCAAGAGAATCCCCCCACCTCCCTCCACAGGCCTTTCCCCTGATTCATTTTCCTCCAGAGCTCTTGCCCTCTCTAACATACTATACAATTTGTTTTGGGTATCTTCAGTGTCTGACAATGGTAAGGACATTCCAGAAGGTCAGGCTGTCCCCAGCACAGATGACCATCTTGCACTGCTGTAGGTGCACAATACATATATGTTGGGTGGATGAATGAATCACGTTTTCTAGGTTCACTGTGCCTCCCACCTGCTGGGTCACATCAGTGCTTCCCTTCATGCTGCATACTCCAGCCAGTCCATGTTATACAGACTTGAGTGTTAGTCGGATCTGGGTTCAAACCCTGGCTTTGCCCCTTTGCAGCTGTGTAACTTTGGGCAAGGTATTTAAGCTGTAAACAATGGCCCCCATCTAATAGGGTTATAAGGAAGATCAGAGTTTCTGTGTATAAGCCTGTGGCACGTAATAGACACACATGAACACACATAAAGTATGGCTCTCACACAGGACCCCCTACATGCTGTGTTCTGTCTTTACTCCATGCCTTTGCCTATCCCACCTCTGCCAGGGTTGCCTAGAGACACGAAATGAAATTCCTGGAGTCACACAGCAAACAAGGTGGGAGCTGACATTTGAAGCTATGTGTTTCTGATTCTTACAGCCACCACTACAAGCCTTATTCACATATCACTACTTCCACCCTCACGTCCATCTCTGAGATCTTAACATATGCCAGTCCCTGAGCTAACCATGTCACAAGCATTGTGTAATTCAGTTTTCACAACAAATCTCTAAAGTAGGTTGCTCCTCCCGCTTTTGAGGGTCAGAGGAGTTAAGCAATTGTCTCAATGTTGCACACTGTATAAGTAACAAACAATTTGCCCTTCCCAAGGTCTCAGGTTTGTACAAGTATAAAATCATAAATCAAATAATTTGCTGATCAGCTATGATTTCAACTCAAAAACATTATTATACATCTACTCCATGCAAGATACAAGTGTCATCGACCCAGGACCCGTGGGTCTCTAAGTGCTGCCAATGATGATGATGATGTGGAAGAACCTCAATGCCCTCAGCCTGGTCCAGGCTTGGGGTCCCTGTACTGTCATTTCTGGGTCCAGGCCCCTGGGACACCTGGAGATGCTTACCACACGTGATCTTCTTCCCAACACAATCGACATCTGTGCTAAGCTTGGCAGGGTCTTGGAGACAGTCCATCTCAGCGGCCTCCTCATAACACCTGCGGTGCTGGAAGCAGCAGCTGCAGGAAGGTGGACAGGAGGCAGGGCGAGAGTGTGGGTTAGAGGGAGGGCAGGCAGCTCAGGATCTTTCTGTGTCTCTGGATGGTTCTTGACAGTGGTCTGTTTTTATTTATTTGAACATAAACTCAAGATTTTATTGTCTTCATAAAAGAAACGATGACACTTAGAACAGGATCACTTGGCCCTTTCTCTTGTTATCTCCTCCCAGTTCAAAATGCTTGCATCTTTTAACAGCTGGTATTCTCTTGGATCTGCAGTTGGGCTCAACGCACTCAGCACATGCATGTATGGGCATGCACACACACACACACACACACACACACACACACACGCACACACACATTCACTTTCCTATCTGCTATCTTACAAGCTTCAGATTGCCCCTGTCTAGCCTATGGCCATTTGCTGGTTGCAAACTGGCCTGGATCTCAGCCTAAGGACTTAGGATGAAGGTGGCCCAGCAGAAGGTAAAATGAGGCATGTCCTGGTCATCATCTAGACACGAAATCCTTGGCATCTCCTTGGGTCACTGCACCCCATTAATGACCACATCCATTTGTGTAGCCAACCAGTCTCTTAAATATCAGCTGCCAGTCTACATGAATTTTCCTCCTGCCTGGCCTTGTGGAATAGCTGACTTCACTGCCCCATCCCTGTTTGCTGGTGGTGGGAAGTACACCTCTATCACTTGCTTCAACTGACCAGTGAAGGAGAGGCCAATGCCATTTTAGAGGCCAACAACTTTAAATAAAGAAAGTGATCCTTAAGCCGTCAAGATCAAGGTTATAGACGCAAGCAACTACGCTGCAAACAGAAAGGAGAAGTGGGTCATCAGCAAGAGAGGTCTTTACACCATTCTGCATGTGAACCCCTGCCTGCCTGCAATGCGCAAGGAAGCTTAATGGAACAGGTGGCTTCTGCATTTAAAAGTAATCTATATCTTCTTGTGTCCAGGAGAGGTGTTTGAAATGGCCATTTATGGCCAACAGAGAGAGGATAAAGATCAACCCACATGTTCTTGAGGTGAGGAAACTGATCAAATATTAAGTCATGAGCTGGACCCAGTATCTTAGAAGGCAGGCAAGAATTTTGCATAGAACATCTTGGATTATCTCAGGCAACATTATTAAAAAGAATACAAAGGGCAGTACTGTGGTGTGAATGAGCAACCTTTCTCACAGCTGTGTAGACGAGAACTTTGGGGCCCAGAGAGGGTGAGTGACTTCTGCAAGGTCACACAGCAAATCAGTGGCAGACTTCCAAATCAAGGGCCTGATTTGGCAGAGTATCTACTATGTGTCAGGCCTCTAGCAAGGTGTGGACATGAACACAGCATATGGCTGGGCAAAATATTCAGCTGTTTACATACAGAAGGAAGTCAGAGCTGCACAAAGGTGAGAACCAGCAAAGTCTACATTCTTTGCCAAGCCTTGGTTGTAAATGGAGAACTCTGCTGGCTTGAGGAGAATGTTGGAGGCTCCCAGGTTTCAGGTGTGTTCATGGGGAATTCAACAATATCTCAGACCAGCCAAGGAAGGAGGGTCATGGCTGGAATATGACCCCGGGCTACAGAGGAAGCCTGTGAGTTCCATTCAGGTGACACCTCAAGCTGGAAGCCTCTCCCTCCAGTGCTGTAAAGGGAAGAGTTGTGACTATCCACTGCCCTTACCCCACCCAGGCAGCACTGCGAGAGGACCCGAATCCTGGCTCTATCAACTGCCAGTGACTTGTCTTGAGCAAGTTACTTATCTCCCTTCAAAAGAACATCATGAGATATTCATTCCCATTTACCAATGAGGAAGCTGAGTCTTGGAGATGTTCCCTGACAAAAGTTCGGACTTTTGAGCTTAGCTCCATGGACTGTTTTAACCACTTCACATTTAATGCTCATAACAATGCTATGAGTGAATCGGTGTTATCCTTATTTGATAGATGAGGAGGCAGAAGCCCAGAGAGGTCAAGCAACTTGCTCAAGGCCTGCACAGCTTCTTAAAGACAGAGCTGGAGTTTGCAGTCTGGCAGTGGTGTTCAAGAGCCTAGCTGTTAAACACTGCCTTTCCAAAGGCAGCATGTAAGATGGGCTAGAAGCCAGGGCTACTGATCTCCATAGTCTGTGCTCCATCTGCTGCTTCAACTTGCCTCCCAGCAAGCCTTAAAGAGGTTTCGTTTTTGCTTGAATGTGAACGGTCATGCCCCTGGGATGGTACCCTCCTGTCTGGAGGTTGGTGCAGGAAACAGACATGGGAGGCTGAGGATAGGGGAGGCTGGGGGTCTGAGGTTTATGGGCAGAGCATCTTCCCAGGGATGACAGGCAAGGCCCTGGAGGAAATGGGGACTGAGCCTGCTGTAGATGAAGAGCCTCAAGTCTGGGGTCCAAACAGGATCTCAGTATTAGGCCTGGGGGAGAAGTTAGGCAGAGCTTTTTTCTGGTAGGTGAGGCAGGAGTCCAGGAAACTGTAAGGGGAACTGTGGGGTAGAGTGGGACCTGACGTGGGCTGGCAAGGGAGCTCCTGAAATCGGAAAGTTTAATTTCCCCTTCTTCAACAGGAATAACAATAATTCTGATGATTGCTTTTGTTATAGCAGGTGAGTGGAGTGCATTTGCTGAGCGTAACTATGTGGTAGCTTCTGTTTTAAGTGGTTTAAAGCATTAACTCAGTTAGCTCCCACATGGGTCCCACGCAGCAGCTGCAGTTATTTCTATGTGCATTTACATAGGCGGATACAGACATAGAGGCTCTATATCTTGCCCAAGGTCAAATTTGGCCAAAGAGCAATCTGGCACCAAGGGTGGGAGGTCGTGTGGCTCTGGCAGTGCACACAGAAGGTCAGTGGGGACTGACAGAAAGAAGAAAAAATATGCAGGCCGCTGATGACCTTGGGCAAGCTACTAAATATCTCACGCTGTCTAACTCAGAAGGATTTTTTAGATTTAGGAAAACATCGGTGTAGACTCTGCCGAGCAGTGGGCATTCAATAACTGGTAGCAGTTACTTTGGACTCTGTTGTACAAGTTCAGGGTGAAAATAACCTGTCTTCCAGGAGTTTGGAAATCCCCACCTCCATCAACCGAACTGTGTAAAGTAACTGAAACTGGGTGCAACCCACCATTCACCAATTTGGGGACAGTGATACTTGAATCATTTCTTTTAGGTTGGAGACAATAATGAATAACTGCTTCATTTCTAGTTTACAAGATGTTTTAATAATTAAAGAAAGGACCTGAAAGGAAAAGATGTTTTCAGAAAGAGCCTTGACCCCACATGTCATAAAGAATCAGCGTCTCCCTTTCTGAATGTCAATGAGCTTATAGTTCGTACAATGGGAAACTGTCCTTTTGGTCCAAGGCAATTTGCATGCTCCCTTGCAGGTCTGAAGGTAGCAGAGATTTGTTGTTTAATTCAAAAGACAGTATTCTTGGTCAACCAAGGATATATCACTTTTTAATTAATTTGTTTGTTTTTAATTTCAGAAGAGCAATTAGAAGTTCACCACCTAGTCAATCAGTTAATTTATTGAGTTCCTGCTAAGAGCAATGTGCTGTAGTCAGTGCTGGGAGTACAAAGCAGTAACACAGTATGGACCCTCCCCAGAGGATGCTGAGTAGATCAGGGAGACAGACCCTGGGCAAGCAGCTTCCCCTCTGTGGTAGATGCAAGAAAGAGATGCACAGATGTTTAGGGAGCACAGAGGTTGTACTGTTGCTCAGGGTTCAGGAAATATAGAGGCTGTCCTAGAGAAAAAATGTCAGGGCAGATATGAGATACCTGATATATTGCAAAGAGGAGCCCTTCCCTACCTTCTGTGAGTCTGTGCAGATCAAAGCACATACTCCACTGGGCTGGATTTGGGCACAGGTGATACCCGTGGGGTGGGGCATGGTTCACAGAGTAGAGGTGAGACCCGGGTTCACATTCCCACTTCCGTACTACTACTCCTGCGGCTGCTACTGCTGCTATGGCTACAGCTACTGTTATTATTATTATTATTATTTTATTTTATTTTTTTTTTGAGACGGAGTTTCGCTCTTGTTATCCAGGCTGGAGTACAATGGCACGATCTTGGCTCACCGCAACCTCCGCCTCCTGGGTTCAGGCAATTCTCCTGTTATTATTACCGCTAGTTTACTCTTAGGTTGGCGCAAATGTAATTGTGGTTTTGCCACTGAAAGTAATTGCGTAATTGCATAACTTTGAAAGTAATTGTGTAATTGCGTAAACCACAATTACGTTTCCACAAGCTTAATAGTAAAATAGCACTGCTAGAATAATACCGGTAAAATACTACTGCTGTTGTTGCTGTTATTACTGCAACTACTACTGTTATGATTAATACTCCTATAGCTACACTGCTACTCTAGTATGACTATTGTTCCTGTTACTACTACTACCACTGTTACAGCCCTAATACTACTATTACTACTGCTGCTACTGCTACTGTTACTTCTGCTACCAATCACTAGTACTCCTGAATAAGTAATAGGCCAGGTAGGGTCCCAAGTACTTTAATTTGAATTTGCTCATTTAATCCTAGATAATAATTCTATGACATAGACATCATTGCCACCATTTTATGGATGAAGAAACTGGATCACAGAGAAGTTGAACACTTTGCCTACGATCACAAAGTAAACAAGGAACATAGGATTGGGACCACTGGGTCATGGATCATGGGTCTTGGGTCTTAATACTTTAACAGATAGTGCCAAATATCCCTAATTACTGAGCGACACAGTTGGTCCTCCTGTTGCCAGGTCCCGCTTGCCACGTCCTTGCTAACACTTAATGTTTCCAGGTTTTGAATTGTCATTTTGATCGTTAAAGGTTGATGTGTTATTTTAATTTGCATTTTCCTTGTACATAGGAAGGGAGTATATCTTTACTGGTCACTTATAATTCCCTATAGTCCCCACCATGCATTTAACTATTTTTTTTTTTTTTTTTGAGATGGAGTTTCGCACTGTTGCCTGGGCGGGAGTGCAGTGGAGTGATCTCTGCTCACTGCAACCTCCGCCTCCCAGGTTCAAGTGATTCTCCTGCCTCAGTCTCCCAAGTAGCTGGGATCACAGGCACATGCCACCACACCCAGATAAATTTTTTGTATTTTTAGTAGAGACGGGGTTTCACCATGTTACCCAGGCTGGTCTCAAACTCCTGACCTCATGATCCACTCCCCTTGGCCTCCGAAAGTGCTGAGATTACAGGCGTGAGCCACCACACCCAGCTGCATTTACCTTTTTAGGCAAGGATGGAGCTCTGTCTGAAGCACAGTGTTCATATGTTATTGATATTTGACTCATGTTTGTTGAAATTGAATAGAAACCTTCATAGTAGTTTTACCCCTGCTGGCTAGGCCTGCTCTGAATAAAAAGCAATTCTCAGATTTTATTATGCAGCGAGTCAGCTGGAGAACTTGTTTAAAACTCAGACTTCCAGATTTCACCTAAAGGTATTTTGAGTCAACAGGTCAGGGGTCCCCAGGAATCTGCATTTTAACAAACATCCTGGTGGACTGGTGGACCCAAACTTGAGAAACACTAAAATGAAGTTTTGATTATCAGACACGGCATAGGATTTTAGTAACTTTCTAAAGTGAGATCTGATCACAGACGATGTTGCCATGTAAGGATGAAACGAACAGTCACCCAACTAGTAGGCAGTGGAATTAAACCCTTTCCTGAGTCCCAAGTCCAGGGGCTTTTCTGTATTTGTGCTCTTGTCAAGGTATCAGCCAGGCCTCCCAGGAGCTCACCTTTCCGTCTTGCTTACTTGCGGAACTCACTTACCTGTCAGATTCGTCCACAGGCAACCCTTCCATCTCAAACCTGCAGGCGCAACCATAGTCATCAAAGTCTCGGGGGCACAGACCAGCCACACACTTCATACCATTCACGAACTGGAGCAGCACAGGGAAATTGGTGAAGACAGCCTGCAGCCAGGTGAAGTGGGAGCCCAGGCAATCTGTGGGGGTGGGGGACAGGGCCTGATGAGCACTGGGAACCAGGTCTACCAGGGAGTCATGTCCCCTGGACTTCCTATACCTCAGGCTGGTGGTGCTTTATCAACCTAGTAAGCAACTACCGTGTACTAAGACTGTTTTAGACTGAGCCTTTATCCCTGTTGGTTTCCTATTTAACAGTCATTTATCCCTTCTTCTTTACTAACAAAACTACAATGTTCTTAAGGAAGATGAGCCTTCTCTGTAAGACGGTATTTCACAATCATTCTCAGCTGGTCATGGTAATCCCATGTTTCCAACTGATTGGTCAATGGCTGTGCATGTGACCCAGATTTGGCCAAAAAACCTTAAGAGAAAATCTGTAAGTGTCTTCTGGAAACTATTTATTTTATAATGAAGAATGAAGTCATGTAGGAAGATCCCTTTAATCTATACCTTTTTTTTCTTCCTTGAATGTGGATGAGGAGGTGTCAGCTGGAGCTGCAACAACCACAGTATAATGAGGAGGCCCCAAGTGTAAAGTTGCAAAACCAAGATGCTCAGGCTAGCAGAGCAGCAAGATAGAAGGAGCCTGCTGGGTCTTTGATACCTGTGTTGAGCTGCCGCATGCATCCTCATGCCTTCACACCACTTGAGATAATTAAATGTCTTTATTTATTCTTGTTGTTGCTATTTCTTTTTAAAAATTCAACTTTTATTATGGATTAAAGGGCACACATGCAGGTTTGTCACATGGGTAAATTGTTTGATACCGCGGCTTGGCATCGCCACAATCCCCTCACCGACGCAGCAGCACAGTACCCAGCAGAGGGTGTTTCAGCCTCTCACCGCCTCCCTCCCTCCCTGTCAAGCGGCCTCCAGCATCTATTGTTTCCGTCTTTATGTTCGTGTGTACTTAATGCTTAGCTCCCACTTATAAGTGAGAGTATGTGGTATTTGTATTTCTGTTCTTAGGATAATGACCTTCAACTCCTTCCCCACAAAATGCAAATCCAAACCACAATGAGATACCACCTCACGCCAGTCAAAATGGTGATTATTAAAAAAATCAAAAAACAACAGATGCTGGCGAGGCTGCAGAGAAAAGGGATTGCTTATACATTGGCTGGTGGGAACGCAAACTAGTTCAGCTGCTGTAGAAAGCGATTTGGAGATTTCTCAAATAACCTAAAATAGAACTACTATTTGACCCAGGAATTCCACCACTGGGCATATACCCAAAGGAAAAGAATTCATTCTGTCAAAAAGACACATGCATCTGTATGTTCATGGCTGCACCATTCGTGATTGCAAAGACAATCAACCTAGCTTCTCATCAACAGTGGATAGGATAAAGAAAGCGTGGTACAAATGTTTGCATTATTTGAGTCACTATTACTTTGCTGAATGGATCCAAATGATATGGTGCTGACACTATAAAACTAGAAGCCAGTATGGGAAGGAATGTGGTACAGACATTCACAACTTTTGAGCACCCATTAGGTGCCAGAAGTTGCACTAGGTGCTTTCACTAACGCAGTAGTTCAGCCTGACGAAGTGTGCAGTGCCTTGGAAAGCATTTGCTCTGTCTGTTGTCCCACAGGCCTCCCGCTAACTCTGCAAGGCAGATGTTTCCTGTCACCACCAATTCATAGTAAACAAACTTGCTTTACATCTCACAGTAAAGAAGCTGACAGCTGAGGACGTGTCCAAAGCATCATCCAGGGATAATGACTTGCCCCAAAGTATACAGTAAACAAAATTGGCAAGAAAACCATATCAAATGTTTCTGACTCTAAATCTCACCTTCTCCCTCCCTATCCCACATCTTTCTAACTAAAAGATCCTTGAGTGCTGCGCGAGTGACCCTTCACTCCTGATTTAACATGCACGGGGTCACAAGACAGGACTGAAGGGGATCAGGAGTAGTTTGTGAAGACCAGTTCCACCTCCTACTCCACCCCGTGCAAACCTCCTTTCCCCTGGTTTGTACCCACAAGGCCTAATCAGCAAAATAAAGACAGAATTCGCTGCTGGTTGACAAAGCAACTCTAAGCTTTATGCATGTGTGTATTTATGCAAATACGCATTTTCATTCAGAAACTTATAGGGCACCTGCCCTTGGTTATACAAACAGTAAGCGCAGACTTATGCCTAGCATGGCCCAACCCAAAAGCAATTCTGAGTATCTTTGTTCAAGTCAATCATATTATAGTCTTATTTTTTTGGTACCTTTAGTAGTTGATGATAGGAGCCATAATAGTGTCCTGATAGTCACATAACAGATTTTCAGTTGATAAATGGGATACGTGACACACTTTGACATTTTTTGTATGTGTGTGTGATGAAGTCTTGCTCTATTGCCAGGGAGTGCAGCAGCACGATCTCAGCTCACTACGACCTCCGCCTCCCAGGTTTAAGCAATTCTCCTGCCTCAGCCTCCCCAGTAGCTGGGACTACAGGTGTGCACCACCACATCCAGCTAATTTTTGTGTTTTAAGTAGAGACGGGGTTTCACCATGTTGTCCAGGCTGTTCTGGAACTCCTGACCTTGTGATCCACGCACCTTGGCCACCTAAAGTGCTGGGCTTACAGGGGTGAGCCACTGCACCTGGCTGACATTCTTAAACTTTATATTTCCTAATAGGGGAAGAAAAATAAAACTACTTTGGTGTACAGGACTAAGCTCTAGACTCAAAGGAGAATTCCTCCCTTCTAGCCGTGTGATCTTCGGCAAGTCACTCAATTCCCTTAGGCTCAGCTTCCTTTTCTGTAAAATGGGGATACCATTCTCCTCCTGGCGAGTTTCGAGTCAGGACTAATGAAGGAATAGGAAGGCACATGGTAGCTCGGAGGCTCACCCTGCAATAAAGGGCACCACTTCTCTCGTCGGAACTTGGGTCACCTTGTTGAGAGCTAGCGGTGGAGACCATGGGAGCTCCGAGGGTTGAGACCGAGGCCCTAGCAATTTCCTCAGATTTCTCACACATGCCCTGACCTTTGGTAGATAAGCGCAATTTTAGACTTAACTTACCAAAAATTTCAGCCACACTTTCCACATTTTTAAACATCCCACTGAAGAACGTGAGATCTAAGGGTAAGAAAGAAAACAAAAGAGAGTCTTGGTTTTCCTTCTTTTTCCCCTCCCTGTCTACCTTCTAGGTAACGAGTACATAAAGCCTTTCTTCATTTTCTAAAGACAAATTTGACCTTGGGCTAAGCTAGCTTTCTTTTAACACAGGTTACCATGGAAACTTGATAGAGATAAAATGTGAATTGCATTACTGGGCAGCATTGCGCAATGGTACAAATGACCCCTGGGTGGTAAGGTGTATCTGGACTGGCAGGAATTATGAGTGAACTATAAATACCTGGTAGGGAATCATCATCTTGTGTCTCGTTTAATGTGATGACTCTTATAAATGGTCATCCTACTGGTTGTCCTAGAAATTATACCCATGAAGCCATTACTAGAGATACCGATTCCTATGGAGAACGAAGCTTCTAAGCTGGGGCTTGTCATAAACTGCTCCATGTCAGTCCCATTTCCTTGTACCTGAGCTGTTATCTGGGATCTCCAGGACTGCTCTAGGTAAAGAGTACGTCAAATCTTTCTTCATTCTCTAAAGACAAATTTGACCTTGGGCTAAGCTAGCTTTCTACTATAGATTGCAATCTACTAGCTAGTAGAATGCTGTGAGGGCCACTCTTGCTGAAGAGGAATGGCTGCTGTGGCCTGCTGGCATGCTGTGCTCCTTAGCCTTCATCCTTCTAAATGCACATGTGACCTGTGAGTCTTAATGTCTGATTAAAGGAGGCCTCCTGGTGGGCATTGCACTTCCTCTAGAAGTTATGCCATTTGAAGAGAGGTCACTTGTCATTTGCATCTGAATGGGACTGATTACATGTTATGGGCTTACGCGGGAATTATTTGGTTGACCCAACTCACCCCTCTGAAAGGTTGGAAATGAACCCTTGATTCAGGGCTGACATCACTGGTAAATTCATTATGCTTTTTGGTCTTCAGCCATGCCCATATAGGGACCCAGCTGAAAACTGTTTATAAACTGTCACTGAGAAAACTTTTGCTTCCCTGGGAAACAAATACGGAGCCTCCTTTTTTACAACCAGGGCAAACAATACATTTATCCCTCATGGTCTTGCCTTCTTGGAAGCTCAGAGCTCAATCTGAAGCTAAGATACAATTAATACATAACCTTCAGGTCGGCCCATTTCCTGCCTTCTCCTGGTTTCCCTTTTCAGCTGACCTTTGTCAGAAATGTTTAGATTTTGTCTCAGTTGAGAGACAAACGGTGGGTCAGACACCAGGGGAGACTGTTGGGGAGGTGCTTTCGAGTCCCACTTCAGTCACTTTACTTACAAATGCCACAGCAGTGAGTAGCTCTAGGGTGTATTCAGAAGGGGTCGTTTTCTCTGCCAATAACCTAGACAATTTTCTACTCAGCCCCTAAGAAAAGTTCCAAGAGTCCTTACTGATATTGTTTGGGATTCCTGGAAGCAGCTCCTGTGGAAGGTGTGGGGTGTCCAGAGGCTGGACTCCTATAGATAAGGAAGAGAAAGTAAGGTAAACACAAACACTGATACCATTCACTTGCTGGACTAAGGCGGAAGGTGACAGCCAGGAAAACCACAGGAATTCACATCAATTCAATTTCATGCATATTTCCCAGAACCTGCTATGCACCAGATTTAAAGGTAGTTCCTGAAGGAAATAAAGGATGGCTGGGGTAGCCCTGGTGCCTAATACTGGTCAGCCTTAACAGAGGCATTCTGCTTGGGGCTGGAGAGGTTTGGGGACTTATCTTGAAGCTGTCTTTGTGTATGAAGCATCCTGGTTTATTTAGATTGCAGGTTTGTTTTGGACTTTCTTGACATAAAGCACTTGTGGAAAGAGGTAAATACACGAAAAATACTCCAACCCCCAAGGAGTTTATACAATAATAGAGGATAAGGGTTTCCCCCAGACTATCAGCATCAAAATTACCTGGAATGCAGACTCCGTTAACATTCTGATCCCTATGTTCTCAAGTTTGATTCAGCCAGTCAGGACGAGGACTAGAAAGAAGCATTTTTAGCAAGCTCCCTAACTAGCTTTGAAGCTGATGGTCTCAAAACCTCACCTTGAGAAACACTGTTTAGTGGTATAATAACAATAGTGTCTTAGCAGTACCCAAACACATTAGTACCAGTACCACCTTCAGCCAGCACTTCGGTATGGTGGGGGTGTGGAGATGCAACCTGGAGAAATGGGATAAATATGTGGGAGCTGGAATTCCAGCTTAGACAAAGATTTTCTACCTAAAATCTCAGAGAACTTACAGACTTGTCCCTGCTCATATTTTTCTTTCCCCAACAATATAAAGCTTATAAGTAGTTGGAAATGGTCAAAAGAGTTTTGTCTTTCTTAGTCACACGGAGAGTCATGGCGTCAGCACTGTCAGTTTGACAATGAGTGGAAGTCCCATCAATCTGAAAGTCACAAAGGGCCATCCTTCACAGAAGCATGTTAGATTATGTCCTCTCAGGAAGATGCCCCCAGATGTTGTTTGAGTGGGCCTTGCTTAGCTTAGAGCACGTTTCTCAGCTTCACATTATTGACATTTTGGGTTGCGAAATTTTCTATTGCTGGGGATTGACCGAGGACTGCAGACCCAAATCTCTGCAGGGATAGGTAGACAATGTAAACCAGTACCAGTCCAATGCTGGGAAGCAACAGGGAATGGTGGAGACCGTGGAGAACCAGAGAGACCCAAGTCACAGCGAGATAGGCAGTTGTGACTCAGCACCGAGACTTTAGAAAGGAGCCTCATCATTTGCATTTTTCTGAAACTGTTTTTGAAATCTGAATGTTTTGGTAAAAGCTTCCAGTTTTAAAGTCTTCGCTCAAATTTAAAATAAAATATTTTGCGGACTAAGCAAAACAGGCTGATTTGGGGTTGAAGGTGAAAGGAAGGTGCTTTCCCTTGGCTGTTTGTGGGGCTGCTTGGGAGGGCCCATGCTCCATCTCGGGGCAGGGTTGGGCGCTGTCCACCCATTTCACAGGTTCCAGTGCCAGCCATGTATTCTCTCTGCCAGGTTCTGGAAATGGTTTCCATGAACAGGGAATTCCTTCCTGCCTGAGAACTACAGGCTTTGAAGGGATCGTGGCCTGTAAAATGCAGAATTTCAGGCCAGGATTGAGACTCATGACTTCAGTTCCATTTGAGCCTTTGTCACAAAGCCCAAGTAATTGTTCTGACACATTTTTCACTGGGCATAAATGCCTTGGAAATTAATCAGCATAATAACCAACAGCTAAGAATACCTGCGGCCCACTTCAGCAGCAATGGTAAAATCTTGTCTGCTCCTTGGCAGTTACTGCACTGTATTCCTTTGTGCAACTGATAATTAAGCTCCTCTTCTGGAGGGTGGGGGATAATCTTATTACCTATAGATGTTAATAAGGTGTGCTTTCTCCCACACACTCACACTTACTCTCAGGATGTAGATGCCCACGCGTTTTTATCAGCAACTAAAATAGTCACCCTGGATGAGAAACTCTTCATCACAGTGGACTAAATTAGTTCACTCACAAAGTCCAACGGTGCAGTTTAGGGAGAGAGACACATGGTCAGAAGCAATGTAAGGACAAAACTCATCCAAATGGTGTTGATTCTGATTCAGTAAGCTTGCTGTCACACGCTGGAAGGTGACGGGCATCTGTCCTGCTCTGGGGGCAGGACACTATGTTCTGCAGGCATCACTTTGTCTGATCCTCTCCCGAGCGCTGCGAGGCACATTCTGTCGTTATCATTTTATAGACAATGAAACCGAGACTCCTGGATGAAGCTGTAAAGCTTTCTCTCACGCAGCACGTAGGCTTTCCTTGACCTGGCCCCTTCTGCCTCTGCTGAATCATCTCCTGTCTTGAATTTCATGCTCCGGAAATGCTGAAAAGCTTAGGTTTTCTGGCCAGCAAACTACTTCTCGCCATCCTGCCTTTGCTTGTGCTACTACGTGGGGCCTGGGATACCCTCCCCTGTGTTGGGTCCCCTTGCGTTACTGACTCTCACTGATATTTTATTGTTCCACTCAAAGTTCGAGAAGCCCTGCCTGACCCCCAATCTGTGCTGGGTCAGGGACGCTACCTGTGGTAGTATAATGTTGTGGACATCCTTCTCCCATTGCACCTGTCACCCCATGTTGGATGGCAATGATCTGTTTATGCAACTGTTTCTCCCACTAAACTAGGGACTTGGAAGTAAGCACTGTGATGTAGGTAATATATTGATGTTTGTATATACTTACATTATACATCTATAAGAGAAAACACAAGTTCGACTGGTATCTGTTTAATGAAAGACTGAGCATGCAATAGGTGAACCACACCATCAAATGGCCACTGAGTGATGGCCTGCTAGAATCAGAGAATCCTAGTTTCCTAAGTTGAAGTAAACTCAGAACATATCTTTAGATGGTGGAATAATAATGTCTATTAGTGCTTTGGAATGGGATGTCATGGTGTTATGTATTCCACTAAGATCAGCCAGGATTGCACGAAGCACACCTTTTCCCCCAGGTCTCTTCTCAGAGGATCTGGCAGGAAACAAACACGCAGAGGGCCAGGAGGAAGTGGGAGCCAGCACGTGTGATGTGGGGGCTGCAGCATGAGCTTCAGTGCAGAGCTCCCAGACAAAGGGAGCATGTTAGGTGGGAGGGCCAAGCGATCTCCCTCTCCTAATACAAATGTGACCACTCTCCCACCGGCTGACGCCTGCCCTTGAAGTGACCAGGCAGCTCCGAGTGAGAGTAGAGGAAGGCCAGCAGTCACCCTGGCTGTGTTGGAAGCTGCTCCCAGTCCTGCTGCAGGGATAGAGACACCCCTGGAGAGACCTCGCCATGCACAGAAACCCTCCCCATGGTCAACTCACACAAAGCCTTGTCTGATATCTGACTCAGATCGCCACTGGAGCAGCCATGGGAAGGTACCTTGCAAAGCTCCAACTACAGGAAGCATAACTGACCGAGGGCCTATGGCTATGCTTGGAATTCCAGGGCAGGGTTTGCACGGAGGCCTCGTCCCCCTCATGACTGCTCCCAGCCAATGTCCCAGGGCAGGCAGGTATACGACAGTGGGCAAGACTCCTGGGGCACACGGGACTCCCCTGATGGCCACCTCCTGGATGACCTTGCGAACTTAAACTCAACTGTAGTCTAGGGCGTGTTCACCTCCCCTCTGCCCGTCTCTTTCACATGCAGAACTTTCTGAAGGGTTCTGCCTTTCATGGCTGCCATTCCGTGTTTTCTCTCACAGGATTTCCTCTATTGAAATCGGCACACTTGATCTGGTTTGGGCATCTATTTCTCAGAAGACCCAGATTCAGACATCACTCCTCCATCTTTGATTCAGAAGCCTCAATAACAGACCTTCCCTGCTACAGTGTCTTGGCCCAGAATTGGTGAATTTGTTGGGCAAGCAGTCTTATCCCAGTGGTGGTCACACACTTACTCCTGAAAAAATTGAGGCTGCAGGTAGAGCATGTTCAATTCATACATAGGTGGATACGATTGCACAGAAACTTTCCATGAGTGTAAGTTTTTGAAAGGTAGGTATTAACATTTGAGAATAACATCCCTTGGGATGTACCAAAAATATTTGTAAAAAATTATAATTATAGAGGATGTAATGATCATTTTTATCATCATTAGGTAGTTAGAAACTAATAAAAGAGGGAAGAAATAAAGCAAGAAGTCAGAGAGGAATATCCTTCATCATCTCAATTTTATAGAAAAGAGCATTTAAAAGATGTGTAGAAAAGAGGGTGGGGGTTGGTATATTGAAGGGACAGTGTTCATATCAAGTAATTACATGCTAAGCTGGAACTATGGTGTAAAATATCATTACTCACCAGCACAGGGGACCATCAGCACACTCGTGAGGAGAAACACAATCATGGCAGGAGAGCAAAGGATGCGGTTTAGGCAGCAACTGAAACAGACTCCTGGGAGAGAAGCCAACAGAACAGGATGGATGTGTTTTCAGAATTCCCACGAAAAAACCCATGGGAGCTTTGTCCCTTCTTGGTCCCACAGGCATGTGGTAAAGGAGAAAGCCCTGAACATGTTGAGCTCCCAGCTTTGCCACTAACTGACAGTGTGCCACTGAGAAGATTATGTTACCTCCTCGAGACTCAGTTTATCCGTCTGTAAAACGGAAACGTAACCATGAGCTCCCTGAAGACACAGCTGTGGTCTTCTTATTTACTGATTGACTCCACAGTCATTTATTCCAGGCCTGCCTTGTGTCAGACATCAAGGATCGAGGATGCAGGAGCGCAAAACACAGTCCTTACCTGTGAGTTTCTCATAGACTACTGCGAAATGGAGGCAGGGTAACAAGTACTGTGTTTGAGTCTTGTTAATTGAATTTTAAACAGCCCATATATTACGATATACCGGCATTCCCAATAAACCCTTCAGCATGTGGGCTGTGAACCTTTCCATCACCTGACATATAAATACATCTGGCAACCGAATGGTGGCACTGCAGGCTAGCAAACAACGTTTTCCTGCAGCATCTCCCTCTTCCTTCCGTTCTGGGTTTTTTAGCATTTTGAATACTTTGTTGCAGTCCTAAAAGTTCAATAGATTTGCCTCAGAGGATGTTTTGGGGGCAAGGGAGCAAAGTGGGCCAAATCTAGCAACCCTACTGCTTTTCAACTGTAGCTGCCCTCTGCTCAGATCAGCAAATACTTAATTTCAATAAGCACTTATGGGACTCCAGCCAGTCAGTTACATATTTAAGGGAGGGTTGCGGGAAGGAAAAAGACCAGAGGGATTTTAAAATAATTTTTGCCCCATTAGAATATAACTCCATAAATAATGTAGATATGGTTGGTTGACTTGTGCTTATTCTGCTTTTAGAACGTGACTTGTACATATTCATGCTTTTAGAACATACGTGGAAGTATGAATGGTAACACATCTTGATCCATGCATAGATAGGGTTGTACATGTTGTGCACGGCACGAAAGCGCTTGGCCAGGGGAGGCCAGCTAGATGCTGAAATGCTGCCACTGCCTGACTCTGAAGCTTGTCCTCTGCAGTGTTGCAACAACCCGAAGGAAGGAGCTCTTCTAAAATGTGTTCTCCCAGAGACCAAGCCTGCACCGTATTTCTGGTGGTCCTGCATATATACCCAGGGCCATAGTGGGTCACTCTGCATGTGAGCAAGGCTTGCTATTAGGGAAAGTGTCCCAGAGGAGAAGACATTGCAGGTTGTAGAATCACTGTTCTACAAACTCATCCCGAAGTCGAACACAACCTCTGGTGGCTGCAAAATAAATGTTTGTTGAATGAACTTCTTTAAAAGAGGGCAGAGTGTGACTTCTTTGGGATTCTCAGCTCAAGAATTCTTTAGTAATCTGGTCACTGTCTCACTAGCACAACGGTCTGCTTAGAGCGATTTTTGGCCACACACTTTCCTAAAGCTGGTTGGTTTTCAAGGTTAGACTGTCTCTCTGTTTGGTGGAAATTCAGTCGCGAATGATTCCTTCTCAGGCCATGAAACAAGACTGAAAATTAAGGAGGAGACATAAGAGGTCTCCAAATGTAAAGTGGTATGCTCTGGAAACTTCTGGTTAGCAGTAGAAGGCACTTCGGAGGCGCCCAGAGGCCTCATTGAAATACCACTCACATGAAGGAGGCCAGTGCGAACTTGGACAATGTAGTCACTTTCTGCCACTTAGTATGTCGGGTATTTTATTGTTAAGATCACACCATGACAGGTTGCCAGCATGTCTGAACTAGGAGGGGCATTGAGTCTTCTGCTCCAAGCTCTTATTATGCAGATGAGATCATTTAGGCTCAGAGCCTGGCAAATCATCGCAAGAATGTCCCACTTCCCAGGCCTCTTGGCGCCCAGTCCAGTGTCATTATCATCATGACAGACCCATCCGTGAGGTTACTGTGAAGACTAAAATGAGTTCATCTTTGCGAGCCACTTGCACTACCTGACACTGAGAAGTTGCTCAAAAGCACTATGTATTACAGGAGTGGCATCCGGCTCTGAGTTAAAGGCTCAGTAAGCAGTAGCTGGTACAAGGAAGGCCTTTGTGCTGTTCCCTCATTTCCTGTAAGAGTGGAAGGCCGTGTCTGGCGAATGAAGAAGAGTGATCAGTTTTGCACAGTGGATCTTTGTTTTTCTTTTGTGACACATGTTTCAGGGATACATTCCCCTGGGTCATTCTGCGGCTCAGATAAGATGGCCAGAGGGTCACGTTCCACTTTTACTTCCTTGAATATGTTGCTTGAATGCAAATAAGCCAAAGTGACTTTATTAGGAACATAACTTTTGACTCTGCTCCGATGTATTTTTGCAATTAGTTATAAGGAGGTGTAATTGGGGGGTTCCTAGGTAATGGGCAGAGTCTCAGTAGGGGAAGATCAGAAGTTCTGGAGGTGGACAGTGGCGTGATTGCACATCAGTGTGAATGCAGTTAATGCTCCTCAACTGTGCACTTAACAGTGGCTAACATGGTCAATATTATGTTATGTATATTTTACAACAACTTTTTAAAAAGTAATAAACTTTATGACCTTATTTCTTAAAACACAAAATTTCATGGATTGGCTCATTCTTTGGGTCAGATGTTCCACTGAGCATGCCCCCTTGCTGTCTTGCGACAACCCTCTAAGACACTGGCCGTTAAGATGCCTCACTTCGTAGACCAGGAACCGGAGCTCAGAGAAGGCAAGTCACTTGCCAGGGTGGCCCTTTCCTGGAAGGGGGCACTCTAGCAATGACCAGACCCAAGTGGGCCGGTCTGACTTGTCCTGGCTCCATGCAAGTCCTTTGAGACAAACTAAGCAGTCCAGTGATGATTCACGGCATAACTCACAATTATCAGTAGTACTTCCTAGGAGGACCCTCAGGGTGGCCAGCTTCTTGCTGGGGTGTGGTGAAACGCAGCAGGTGACAGCTCCTCCCCGGCTGAGCGCCAAGAAAGGGAAGTCAGCGCCAGCCAGAAGGTGCCAGTTAGAAGCACATGGTCATCCCTGGGCAACAGTGAGGATGCCCTGAATCCGGGGTACATGCATATTAGGGTATTTGGGTGGGATAGCTCAGGGCTGCTGCCGAAATAATAGAGTATCCTCCTGATGGCCAAGCCAGGTGCCCTTGGCTGTGTCCACCAGGAGGAAAGACCTCCTTCTCCTAATTTGCCCAAGGAAGCCTCTGGGGCTGTTTGGCCTCACGGGTGAGTGCTGCCCTGTGGGCCTGAGAAGTCTCTCCGAGCCTCACCTTGGTCTGCATGCCAGTTGTGGCATTCTGGCTCCCCAAGCCGCCTCCCAATGGCCGGTCTCATAGCAGCACAGCCAGTGCCTGAGCCAGAGACCTCGCTGGTCAGACAGGCCTGGGTTGGGGCCGGGGAGCTCAGGCTCTGCCTTTTGCTTGTCAAGTACTCTGAGCCAGGTACTGAACCGATTTTCCTGGGCAGCGAAATGCCTAAATGGTGTTTTCTCATCACGGAATCATGAGGGTTCAATGTGGTAAGTCTTACAAAGGGAGAACAGCAGGCCTGGCATGCACCAGGTGCGCAGGGAGGGCGGCCCCTGATGAATGCTACTCGCGTTTCCACACCAGGCGGCCTGGGCAGGCTCATTGGCCCGCACAGGCTTGCAGGATCCTCACTAATGTGAAGTGGCGGATTGTTTTCCCCCAGGTAAATTCACCAGGTGCTGTCTGTCTGGCATTACATATTTTCACGGACAGGCTGAGTGATTTGGGTTTCTAGCTATCTCCTGGAGCAACATCCAGGTCTCAGACAACCCTAAGAACATCCATCCCCCTCCCACCTTATCCTCCATTCATTTATGTCTTCATTTCCCCTCCATTCTCCTCTCTCTTCCTCTCCCTTTCCCACTCTCCCTCCCTCCCATCTTCCCTCTCTCCATTCCTCCCACCTTCCCTCTCTCCTTCCCTTTCTTCCTTCATCAATTTCTCCCTCCTTTCTTCCCTACCTTCCTTCCTCCTACCCTTTCTCCCCCTTCCTTCTCCCATTCATTTTCCTTCCTCTTTTCCTCTCTCCCTCCCTCTCCTCCTCCTTCCTTTTCTCCCTCCCTCCTTCTTTTCTCCCACTCATTTCCCTCCCTCACTTGCTCTCTTTCTACCTCCCTCCCTCCCTCCCCTGCTGTCTGTCTCCCCAACCATGAGGAAGAACAAGTGCCTACCGTGAGGGATCTGCTGGAGCGCACTGGATGAACGATGCCAGGCTGGGAACAGGTGCAGACTGAGTCCTTTATACCCCAAGGAAAGACCCTTAGCCATGTGATGCGTCTCCCCACTCCTCACATCAAAAAGGCAGCCTTTCATGAATGCTGGCAGGTGGGCTGCCTGTTCCAAGCATCATAATACTATAGCTTGGAACAGGTGAAGGCTCCATATTAAGAGGCCCCATCTTGAGCCTCAGAGGAGACCCAGGCTCTAATTAGAGAACAATGGGCCCCCTGTTCTACCCCACCTCACCTCAAAGGCTAAGAGGCCCATGGATTATGTCTCAGGGTCATCGTGGGAACTCTCGGGGGATGAAAGACTGATGAACATCACGTGGGCTCTCTTGCAGGGTACAGGGCTGGCTTTGTCTGGTCTAGTTAATTCCTTCGCAAGAGGATCTCCAGGGTGATTCTTCTTATATGTTCTTGGCCTCAGACTTGGGAATTTGATGCCTCTTTCTTTTAGGGCTTTTCTGCCCAAGCTGTGGAGTAGGGTGAGGTGGAGCTTCATAACCAGACACCCTAGGTTCCCCTTCCATTCCCCTGCCAGCTCAGTTATGAAGTATCACTGTGGCCTTGAGCTAGGCACTACTCAGATTTAGCTTCCACATCTGTTAAATGGGCTTAATTCTACTAAGATTGTGAGGATGAGGAAAGCCATGTACGGTGTGTGGTATGGGGGCTCATTAAGTCCCAGTTCTTTTTGTCGCTTCTTCATATCCCCTTGTGAACTATTTTCTTTCCTGATTTTAACAAGGAGAACTGGCATTTATTGAGTGTGTGTAATGTACCACAAATGTTTTATAGAATTTTGCCCTCATCATCCCTGCAGCAGCTTTACCATTGCTGCTTTCATAATCCTAGGAGCAACAATGAATTAGCTCGATTTGACAGATGAGAAAAAAAGGTATCATTGAGGTTGAGGCATTTGTAGAAGCTCACGTGTGATGGCAGCATTCTGGGGTGCAGGTTAGCCTGACTGTGAACCCTCTATGTTCCTCACGCTATGGCTGCCTCCTGCAGAAGCAGGACTCCTCAGATGATTAAATCAAGGTACACTTGAGCCTCTATGGAAGAACCCACTGAAAGGCTTCTTCAAATAACAGTTACTTTCATGCACTGAGGCTTGTGTTTGCAGCTCATTAACTATTGTTCAGCATCTCATGTGATTTGAGGAATGAAGATGCATGGTCTATAATCCTTTCTCATTAGCACAGAAGACCCACCATCTCTAAATTGACTAAGCACAGGGGCATCTGTGGCTCAGTTTATCAAAATCCACCTTTTCAGCATCTCAAGAGCATAGCTGAGATTGTTATTATGCCTGAGCAATGCTAAAGCACGACAAGCTGCATAGGTATCTTGTTTGAGACGTATCACGGGGTTTTGAGAAGGATCATTTTCTCCCCATAACTTACAATGGAGTAACTTAATCCTAGTACTGTCGGCATTTGGTCCAAATTATTCTCTTTTTGTAGGAGTTGTTTCAAGCATTGCAACATCCCAGGTCTCTACTCAACAGATGCCAGCAGTACTCGCTCCCTTGTTGTGAAAACCAAAAATGTCTGCAGACATTGCCAAGCATACCCCGGGGGCCAAATCACCCCTGATTGAAAACCACTGTCCTTCAATATCCCTGGAACCTTGGCCTTTTACCATTCTGCAGGTGGAGCAATGTGAGAGTGAAGCTTTCACAAGAACCCAGACATAGGAGGAAAAAGTCTGTTCTAAATGAGAGTTTAAAATTGTAGATTTCATTATGACGTCACCTAAATGTCTCCTTCACACAAACCCACAGCACTGGTGCACCTGTGCAAAAATACGGAGCCACACGCACACACACACACGCAGAACTGTGCACTGGGGCCAAGAAACAAACACGATCTTTGTCCTCCCTCTTTCTCCTCCTCCCCAAATTCCCTCTCCTCCTCCCTTTCCCTCTCCCTCATCTTCTTCCTCTCCCTCCCTTCTTCTCTCTGTCCCTCTCTTTCTTTCTCCTGACAGCTTAGCTGGTCTTCTGGACACAAACGCAACATACAGAAATGCACCTGCCCCTTTACCACCTGGAAGAATGCCGTTTCATGACTTCATGCACGTAACCACAATCTCCTTCTTTAGCGTAGATACAGTAACTGTCCCATTTCTTTTACCTCATCTGTTAACCACTGGTGGCCACATACACACAAATTAGTAGTACCTCCAGATCAGCAGCACCCCCAGAGGCTTCCGCATTGCCCTAGCTATCCCCTAAATCAGGACACATTCAGCTCAGAAGGGGTCAACCCCCCACGAACTCCAGGAAACCAGCTGGACTCCACGCAGTCGTCAGCCACTCCTGGGTCCTGTTTTCCTCCTGCCATTGCTGCTGTTTTGGCTGATGGTGAGATTGTAGAAAACTGGCCCCAGGGAGTCCTCTGAGTCTTTGTCCTTGACGCTAGGTCAGATCCCTGCCTACGCCTCAGAGGTATTCCACATTTGAGCTACTTAAAGGTTATAGTCATCTCAGTCATTATTCCCGAAGTATAGGGTAACTGGGTCCACATGGGTTTCCCCACAAGTGAATAGCCCTGGTCTTGGGTCCAAGCCATCCATCCATTCTTCACCTTCCTTGATGATAAGTTACTCTTTGGGAAACCTTGAGGATCCTTCCCTGCCAAAGGTCCTTAATTAATATCTATGCAAGGATTGAATCAAATTAACCCACACTTAATGAGTTGGCTTGGTTCCTGTCCAGGTAGAAGTCCCTGTGCCTCCCAGAAAATTTGCTGTATCCTCTTCATCTCTGCAAAAGGCATGACGACATATATTTATGAGCTTGACATTTGCATAACCTGGAAAGTCTTTAAAACATTCTGGAAAGTAAAAAGACATCTTTCTGCATAAGACTGGAAAGAGGAATGTCTGGCAGCTCCTCTCTCCGATGTCCGGGTTCTACCTCTCCAGGCACCTGTAGTTCACAGGCAGTGCCAGGCACTCAGGGGTCTTCCAATGGGGGAAACTGCTTTACACTTCAGTCATGAGCCGAAAGTGACCTTCCTCACCCAAGGGCAGCCATAGATCACAAAAGGGTGAAAAAAAACTCTCTCTGCCTGGCAGAGCTCTAAGGCAAGAGAGAGGAGAAGGAGCACCAGGCACATCAGGAGGAAAGCTGTCCCTGGTGATGAGGAATAAGGGGTCTGTGCAGGGCTGCTGGAGAGAGCACACATGCACTACATGGAGACTCGGCATTTACAGAGATACTGGAGCAACCGCAAACCTGGACACAGTGAAAACATGATACCATGAAGGGGCCACCTCAGTATGTGGGGATGCAGTAGAAGGTTGGCTCCGCAGGGAGCTCAAACCTTGCACCTTCCAAAGAAATGTCTGGTCCTTGACCTACTCCTGGGGAATCCCCTCTAAACACTTGGAATATCCTGCATGATGAGTGTCTCTGTGTACCAGGGCCTTTGTGCCATGACAGATAATTTATGTTAACAATGTGATTTATGGTGGGGCTTTAGGTCATGCAGTATCAGCTTGACCTCTAGAGGGACTGGAGACTGACAGCCATGCAGACCATGAAGGCTGCATACCTACTCCATACCCCCAAAGATTCCCCGGACACCGAGGCTTGGGTGAGCTTTCCTGGCTGACAATACTATACATGTGTTGTTAAGCATTGTTGCTGGGAGGATTCGATGCTGGCTGAGCAACCCCACTGGAAGCTTGTGCCTGGGCTCTCTCAGACTCTCTTTAGAGGTGCCTTTTACCTTTGCTTATTTTTATCTGCAGACTTTTGCTGTAATAAATGCTAAATGTGCATATAATAGTTTTCCTGCCCTCTGAGTTCTACTAGTGAATCATTGAACCTGAGGGTGCTCATGGGGACTTCTGAACCCAGCGGGACACACAGAATCAAGACAAGATGTCAGTGAAAACAACTCTCTAAACCTCCTGATGATAAAGTTTTCATTATTGCCTACTTACGGGGCCTTGGAAGATTATACAGATCCCATAGTATGGCAAGTCTGATTGGTTGTACGTTTTACTTAACTGTATAGAAAGTGTATGTGAATCTCTCTAAAGTATGAATTCCATCTTAAATGCTTTTGTTGTCTTCAAGAGTCTCAAGTTTAAGTCACCTCAGGTATTATGCCAGAGTCTCCGTGGCTGCACTGGTTTGTGCAGGCTAGGGTTCCCATGCATCTGCAGTTTTTAAATTGACAGGATTGCCTCAAGCATCGTAGGAGTTTCTTGAGCATGAACACTAGATTTCCATGACTTTGAAGCAGGCAGGGTGTTTGGCGTTACTGCATTAATTGTGAGGCCTCTAAAATGAAACCTTCTACCTTCAATGTTTTACACAGATTCACAGGAGAGGGAAAGAAAATGCTACTTCAATTAATTGATGATCTGTCCGCAGCCTGGGTGAATTCTTCAAGTGTAGCCCAACTGGGAGAAGAGCCAGGATGATGGCATAGCCCCCGAAGTCATTGTTTTGCCCTAGTGTTATTTTCAAGGTCTCACACAGACTTGCAGATATGCTCCAGGCATTTTTGTTTTAAGGCTGAAAAAAAAAAAAAAAAGGAACTCAAGATACTGAGACATAAACACTACAGAGACACAAATTAACCCCTGAGGGCACCAGCAAGGGTTTAGGCTCTTCTGGAGAGCGAGTGTGGAGCAGTGCACTGGACAGGGGTCACTACAGTGACCTCAGATGGTGGAAAGGACTCGTGCAAGACTCCATTGCTGTTAGCAGCAAAGTCTAGTGAGGAGCAGCTTTTCTTTCTCCACTCATTGCCCACTGCTGTTTTCCAATACCCAGCTGTATCTAATGCATCTCCACAGTTTGCATGAGGCTAATTTAAACTCATTAAGAAGCTGTTCAGTAAATGTAATATGTTGTGTGCATAGAGATTTTAATGCAGCAAGGACAAAAGAACTATTGAATTTTGTGTTTGCAAGATTTCCTATTTCCTATTCCCACACCAGATAAAGGGATTTCTACCTCTGATTTCTGACCCCACCTCCCAACTCCTACTCCTAATGCCTATCTTTTTTTGTTGTTTAATGCAGGGCAAAGGTGATGGTAGAAAGAGAATACAGGATACGTGGGATGGTGGACTTGCATGAGAAATAAGGACCCTGTGTTTGGGAAAGAAAAAAAATAAAAGAGGCAGAAGTAAAGCAAATGAAGCAGAAGAGGTCAATGGAAACACAGAGAAGAGCCAGAGAGTCTGATTTTAGGAGAGCTACTGAGTGATAAGTTGAAAGACAAAATATAAAGAGAGGCTTGAAGATGATGGCTTGTGAGAAGTGAGAAATAGTGGAGGGCAGAAAGAATAAGAGTTTCTAAGAAGTGTGACATGGATCCCAAGGATCCTAGCTGGTGTTCTTCAGAACCCATATGGAAAGATTGGGTTGTTACACCGTTTTGTTTGTTCAAATCGAAAACACTGCCAAGACTGAGCCCTGTGAGCACACAGCTTATATTTGGGTTATAGTAAGAAGGGATTTTCTATACAACTTAATGTAGTTCCATGATATTTGGAAGACCAGAATCCCTTGAGGTAGTTCAGGTAGATGGCATGATGAGATGGCCAGACTGTTAGTTCTGGGACTTTGTTTGCAGAGGTGAGAGAAAAAACAAAGCTGATACCTGGAATATCTGGGAGTAAATGAAGCTTTGAAGTTACCAGGACAAGGAGAGAGATACCATATCGAGACATAAATTCTAGTACTTCATGCTGCCTTCTTTTGCATGAATTATTTGTATACATTTTTCCTTTGGTCAAGAATTTCAGCATTTGTATGTGGGTATTACTTTGTTTTATTTTTATTTGTCTTTTTAGCTTGCATGGGAGCTCTGTGGCTAAGAGATTTTTCTGAGTTCACGCAGAGAGCAGCAACGCTTGGTCAGGTTGACTCCTGCTGTGTTTTTCCCTAGACCTTACTGCAAACATCAAGCTGTTAGCTTAAAGAAAATAAGAAAGATCCTCGATGGTCTTTGTCCCAAATTAATGAGTAGTATATGAGCTACAGCATTCCCAGGACCTCTGGAAATCACTCAGAGCTACACAACCTTTTGGTATAACGCGTTCACTGCGAAGTTACAACATAGTCAAGCTGTGTACTTACTGTGTGAGTGGGACACCCTTTTCACCCTCTGACAGATGTATGTTGCATTCTTCAGAAACCAGGAATAGTATTCAAGACAGTATCTAAAGATTTAAATCACAGTGAGGAGCAATAATTATCCTGTGTTGGCTATTAGAAGACAGCCAGGGTTCTAAAAGTAAACACAGAAACATGAACTATATGGCCAATTATTCACAGCAAGGAACCCTCTGTCCATCTTTAAAGGATGTCAGAGGAGAGATAGGAAAGAAGGCTGGGTAGGAAGAAGTTCAGAATGTGGGGCCAGCAAGACTTATTTTTGGCCCTTGCCCCATTACATGCTAGAATGCATGACTTCAAGCTGATAACTGAATTCTCTGGACTTGAGTTTTCTCATATATAAATGAAAGGCAATAATAGAACCTATATTCGCAGGTTGTTGAGGATAATGGATAGACAACATGTAATAGACAGATAACAAGATGTAAGGATATCTTACATGGGGATAAGATAACATATGTAAAGTTCCTGAGCAGTATTCAGCACACAAGATGTGCTCAACAAATAGTGAAATTTGTTTACTAACTTATTTTAGTGGGAGATGAAGAGAGAGAAAGTGCAGTGCTGCTGTCATTACCAAAGCAGCGAACGCTTCGCAAAGTAACATTCTGTTCTTGGTCAGGGGCAGCAGGAGCTGCATCAAAGGGCTGTGGTGAAAAGATCACTCATCCAATTAATAGAAAAAAATTTTCAGTACAGGTGGTGTCACTAGCTCATTGTATGACTCTGGGAATTCACTTCTCTTTCAATCCCTCATCCGATATCTGAGGAGGATGGGCTAAACATTCTCTAATTTCTCTTCCACCTCTATCATTCTGTGATTCTAGCATACCCTAGAGAGTTTTGCAACTAATTGCTCAAGTAAAGCGTGTGGTAGAGATTTTCCAAGGCCTACCACTACCACTTCAATTTATAGGGAAGTGCAAAGCTGAGGAAACTGAGGCACAGAGATTAAATAACTTGCCCAAGGATACATTGCTTTCTGGTGGTAGTGTTGGATTTTAGCCCAGGTAACCCACTTTATGCCATTCTGGTAGGCAGTAAGATCAATATCTGAGTCAGGACCCTGCCGGGAAAACAGAACCCGGTGATTCTATAGAGGGATTTTAATGCTGTGAATAAGTCATAAAGGGCTCAAAAAACCAACTGGGGAAGGTGAGGTAACTCCGTATTAGCAGCTACAGGGACTTGCTGGGCCTGGAGGGACAGAATAAGGAAGTACTGTGGCCAGAGCATAGAAGGCATTGGCCTCTAGTCGCAGCTGGGACCACAGAGCTGAGGCTGTCATGAGGATTCCTTGTGGAAGCTGGAACCACAGAGGAGACAGAGCCACTCCTGGAAATATTGCACACAGCAGAAAGAGAGGGGGAGAAATTCCCCAACTTCTCCCCGTTACTGCCCTCCAATCTCTTCTCAGGTTCTTCTATGGGATGAACTCACAGGAATCTGGTTGACAAGGTTCTGGGAAAGTTAGTTTGAACAATTCAGCCCCTTTCATTAAAGAGCCAACTAGAGAAAGGGTAGGAAATGGATACAAGGGTGAAAAAGCAAGCGGAGAACACACCCAGGACGCTTTTTGTGAGCCTGCAAAAGGTCTCTCTTAAGGAGACCTTTCAAAAATTCCAGAGATAGGGTGTCAAGGTTGGCCACCTCTACAGCAGACACGGACACTAGCTACGTGGTTCGCACACACAGTGTGCCAGCGATGGGACTCCCACTTGGCTGCCGGAGTGGACAGGACAGCAATCACAACAGTGTCTTCATGGTACCTGGGACCATGCAGGAATAATTAGATATATCATTTCATTTCGTTCTCACAACACTGTCAGTGTAAGTAAGAATGCTGTTACCCTCTTATATGAATGGTGCTCCTGGAGTTGTGCAACATGTGGCCTAGACTGTAGGCAGGACTGTACCCATTTTGTAGATGAACAAACTGAGGTTCAGAGATTAAATGGCTTAGCCCAAGACCACAGAGCTAGTAAAAGTGGCAGAGACTAACTTTAAACCCAGGCCTGCCTGGCTTCAAGCCCTGCCCTCTCTGTAGCAAACTAAGCTACCTACTAGCTTTAGGGGCCTTGGTTCTATGGTCTAATCCCATTCCTTCCTAGCTAGTGTAACAATCTTCAAGTCATACTTTCTAGTAACAGCAACAAAGCTTCTTAGAAAGCTTCTGTGATAGAGGATATCTAGCAACCTTGGAGCAGGATCTGCTTTAGGACAACATCATCCAAACTAAGTTGCTCTGTGAAACTGCAAAATGGGAGGTCAGGATTTAAGTTGCAGCAACCACAGAAACATGACCCATACCTTCACAAGCCAAAAAGCTGCCATTCTGTGCCTGAATTCCCTTTGACAGAGTACATGGCTTTCAGGATGAATGGCAATTTCTTGCCTCTATGGTTGATTAGGAGAGACACTATTTAAACATGACATGTGCTTTCCCCAAGCCCTCTGGCAGAGGCATCCTCTACAAGTATTGTGAGGTGAATGAACAATAGAGAAATGATCGTGGTTATTATTCTGAAGGGAATGGAGTCAAAGTCCTGTTCGTAACAAGAATAGGTATTCCTCACATGGACTGGAGGAGGCATTTCCTTGCAGAACAGGCTAGATGGTCTCAGAAGAAAATCAGTTGTTAAAGTGGCCTATTTTGTTTGTCTTCAGTTCTTCGGGGCAGACATCAGCTGCAATACCTAGGATGAGCTGAAACTAGTGTTGATGCGTCCATGATTACACCAGCCCCTTGCACCAGACCAGAGCTGCTGCACGCACTGTGGAGTCAGTAGCAGCCTGAATGGAGAAGAAGCCTTTGAAACTAGAATGGGGCCTGAGGTAGCAAAGTTTATAAGTCATCAGGGCTTTGCCATCCTTCAAGGGGTATGCCCCAAGAATGGTGCTGGGGGTCCTAAGAAGGAAAGGTTTCAAGAGATGACCCTGGGAGGGAGATGACGTGAAGAGAATGGGAGTTTAGGGTATCTCAGTTTAAAAATGGACAGGATTTAGAGGGCTGGATTTCAAAAATTCTGTATGTTGTATTTATTCTGAACAAGGAGGGAGTAGAAAGCTTGGAAGAGGGACAGACGGAGCACTACAGTGAAAGTCAAAGAGAGCATATAATAGGTGACCCAGGTACTTAAAAGGCAAGGTAGTCCTGAATAGGGACATGCCATAGACTTGGTCTCCCATCTTTGCTGCAGCCACATTGAACATGTCAGTGGCCCTCAGATGCTCCAGGCTGCCTGTCACTCCATCTTTGCAGATGCTATTTCTTTTGCCTGGAAAACTCCTATTCCTCCATACAACCCTGTTAGTTATTTCTCCTGGGATTCCATAGCATGTTACTCAGGTCTGCTAGAGCACTTGTCAACTGCTTTGAAATTTGTCTTTTTGCATTGCCAACTTTCCTACTCGTGGTTTTTCTTTTAATTGCAAAGGCTATGTTCAACAAACATACTGAATAATGCCACCTCCCCAACTCTAATATTCTTGGCCTACATTCAGTGCATGAGTTTATGGAAAAATTTACTATTCAGTGAAAATACACAGAAAAGAAGGGACAAACCCAGGCAAATGGATGCTTTATTGCTCTAAATTTAAACTCAAACTTCTCTCTGAAAAGGTATGCCTTTTTCATGTATTCATTCAGCCATGATCTACAATATGAATGTTTAGAAATGTGATATTTTCCAAGGGGATATGATTAACACGTTTTTGCCTGGGTGCATGACTTTGTTCTATTACCTATAACACCATATTCTAATTTGTGTTTACGATCATTTCTTCCTTCCAACTATGAAAGCCTCAGTTTCTGAGGTTATTTCTGATTCATCTGTAGATTCCCATGGCTTAGACAGAGCATCACAGATATATAGCAGAGACTCAATACATGTTGCTAGTTCAGTTAGTGAGTAAAGGGTCTCCTAAAGTGGGCTTATTTTAGACAATGCAGAAAGTATTGTTGTGAAAATTTTCTTTAGAATAAGCCTGGACTGTGGGTCTATAGGTCTTGCTTAAAGCCCTCTGTGAATGAGGAAATGTCCTCACTGACAGAGGATCAAAGATTACAGCTGGAAAGGGGTGAGGAATGGCTGCCCACCTGGGCTTGAGATTCAGAGGCAGAAATTTTAAAAGCTGATGGATCCTGAGAATAGTCTTTGAAAATAACATTAAAGACACGAGACATTGGTACCCAGACCACTGCAGCAGGAGTATTCACCTATGTTATTTTGTTCTGGGTTTATAGCCAAGAATAAATCTCAAAAGAAAGAACAGTATGTCAGTATTGTAGAACAGAAAATGTTTATGGCTAGACCTTATTAATATGAAACAGGGTCTGCTTTCTAATTTAAGTTTTTCAACTTATTTTGCTGGTGGATGATTGGTAGGGATTTATGAAAGAACTGGAATTTAGATAGACATATCTTCTATTTATTCTCTCCTAGCAAATCTCACCAGGCTGAGGGCATTTGCGTTAAAGAACCGCTCAAGATCCTCTGCCATAATTCCACTTGACATGACGCAAGTCAACTCAATACAACACAACTCAACATAGCTCAATTAATCTAAACTCAACACAATTCAACTTAACTAAACTCACCACAACTCAACACAGGTCAACTCATCACAACTCCAATTCAACTAAACTTACCTTCAATTCAACTAAACCCAATTATATTTATTGTGCCTGGCACTGCACTTGGTTCTGGGGACCAGCAATCAATGAGATTCCATCATGAATCTCAAGGATGTGACTGTCTAGTAGAGGACTCACTGGAGAGTTGCTTTCCTTGAGGGACCCCCTGCTACCTCTCTGTGAATTGCTTATTGCCTGACTCACTGCCTTGTGGCCTACAGAAAAGCCACATAGAATAAGAAAACTATAAATGTTGAATGTGAAAAGAAGCCACTGGGCCAGGTTACCTCATGTCCTCTGTCCTGGGACTTCTTTGGCTCATGCAGAGGCATTGCTGAAAGAAGTGACACAGCTCCATCAGGCATGGGTTGAGCCTCTGGATAGCCAGGGTGAGAGGAGCAGCTGCCATGGCTCCCACCTTGAAGAGTGGCTGAGGACACCCTAGAATATGCAATCCAAGACCAATCAAATCAGTAAGAGTTTAGCAAGCATCTTCTCTTTGTGAAGCCCTGCACCAGGTGAATACAGTCTTGTCCTGATCTCACATAGCTCTGAGACAGACAGGTAAACATAGCACTCCTCACCAATACCCATGAAGCTACTGTGAAAGTTTTAAGAGATGGGTGAAAAGAAGGTGGTGATGAAGTTCCAGTAGGAAGACAGAGATCGTTTCACTGAGAAGCAAATATTAAACAGGGATCTAAGACATTGAACAGAGATGCATCAGGTGGAGGGCATTTCTGGTGTAAGGGACAGAGCATGCAATGACTCTGAATGATGTAAAGGGGTGACTTGCTGAAGGGGATTAGAGAAAAACTGGAGGACAGTGGTATGAGGTATGTATATGCATGTGTCTGCACAGGGTACATGCATGTGCACGTGTGTGTATATATGTGCATGCATGTGAGAACATATGGATATGTATTTGCCTGCATGTGAGCATGTGTGTGCATGTGCATGTGTGTGCAAGGAGGAGAGGAGGAAGGGCAAGTTGAAAGATGAGACTGGCATGCTGGGTCACTGGAGAGTCTGGCTTTGAGTTTGTGAATTATCTGTTTCCATCATGTGAAAGTCAATTATGTTTTCATGAACCAGATTTTCACTGTTGTTTAATTTGCAGCTTTTAAGAGAAGGAAGGTCAAAGATAAAATAAGGAAAGACTAACATTTTTAATAAAAATTCCAACTCCTTGGAATCTCCTGAGGTTCAGATAGTTTCCTATGGCTACACCTACATTTCCTTATATTGAAAATAGGAAGACCCATCCCTCTCATATAGGATGACTGGGTGGATTAAATGAGACAATTTATACAAAGCATATTGCAAAGTTGTTGGCATAAAGTGAACAATAAACAATAGCCATTATTATTGTTATTTATTTATTAAATATTTATTGAACTCGACTGCGTGCTAGGCACTGACGACAGCCACTGGAGCTACAACAATGATTAAGAAGAAAAAGGGCCTTCCTCTCACAGAGCTTACTTTCTAGGGACTGGAAGGTTGTATTATAATATTACTAATAGTCTTCCAACAGAGATTCACTAATCACTATCAGGAAAAATTATCTAAAACCTGGAATAAGCAAAAAGGATTACTGAGTATCCTTTTAATGCAGTTTTGGTTATTGCCTAGCAGACTGTCTGGGGACAGACTGGGAAAAAAGGATTGTGCACCACTAATTGACTTTCTATTGGATGGGTGATTTTACAGCTATCAAAGGGTAGATGTTAGCTGATAGCAATATAAATAATTCCCATCTAAGAGCGATGCAAATGATTTCTGTCCATAGCCACGTAAATGAATTTTGTCTGGTAGAGGTGCAATTGATTTTTGTCCAGTAAAAAAAAAAGAGTTTATTGCTATGGGATATGAATTCACTTGAGAATTCCTTTGACTGATTACATAAATATTTTTCCCTCAGATTCTACATTGAACCATCTTTATGTCTTTCTGGTTTCCTCATTACTTAATGAGTTCAATAATATCTTTGACATGTTGACATGTATTCATTTAATGTTTTTTTCTGTCATCTTTGAACATTTTCAAAATTATAATCTAGCAGTAATTACTTATTTTCATTTTTTACTTTTTATAGAGATGGGGTCTTGCTCTCTTTCCCAGGCTGATTTCAAACACCTGGGCTCAAGTGATCCTCCCACCTAAGCCTCCCAAAGTGCTGGAATTACAGGTGTGAGACACCACATCTGACCAGTAATGTATTTACTGAAGTGGAGACAGGCTCACAATGTTAGCAGAAGACTTTTTAAAAAGGTAGAAAGAAAATACTTTATTCTGAGTTAACTAGAACATTAAACCCTCTAGAACATTGACCAATTGACCAATTTCCATCAATGTGTAACGATTTTTTCTCTATCAGTTATTACGCACCTACTATGTATCAGGCACTCTCCTAAAATCTTTGCATATATTATTTATTCTAATTCTCATAAATCTTGTGAAGTAGACATCAGAAAGATACAGGAGGATACAGAGGGTCTGAGTGATTCTGCAGTTGGCTCGGTCATGCAGCAGGGGGTGACTCCAGCCCAATCTGACTTGGAACCTGTGCTCATAAACATCACGCTTCACTACTTAACATAATTAACATTCCCAAGTCTTGATTTCCATGTCCCTTTCCCCACCCCATCCCATCGAAGCTTCTCCAACTCAGGAAATGACACTTGGGAGATCCACTTAGTTGCTCGAACTTGGGCATGATTTTTGGTTCTCACCTGTGCCCACTCCACCATCACTGCATCCTCTTGGTTCTATCTCCTAAATTCATCCAAGTCTCTCTTAACCACACAGTCACCTCTACCTTCTGGTCACCATCACCTCACAAGTTTCCCTGCTCCCAGCCTCTCCCACTCCTCCCCATTCTGTAGACAGAGAGGCCTTTCTGTAACACAAATCTGATTATATCACTCTCACTTGCCTCAGAAGTCCACACTCCTTGACATGGTGACAAAGCCCTGTCAATCTCACTCTTGGCTGCCTCTCTAGCCTCATTCCACACTACCCTCACTTTCAGCACCAGAGTTCTAGCCCCACAGGCCTTTCTCAGTCCCTGGGAAACATCAGTCCTTTTCAGGTATACAGCCTTTGCATAAGCTTTGACTTTGCTTAGAATGCACCTTGTTCAGATGCCACATACTCAATTGGTAAACTTTTGAACAATCCCCTCACCTGAAGGTAATTTCTTCCTCTTTGGATATACATAGCAGTTGCTACATCTCTCAAGAATCTAGCCACTTTTTTTCTTTCAATTGTAGTTTTTGTTTTTACCTATGGCATATCTTGGGAAAGGTGACGCGGAGGTATGGAATGAACACAAGGTTTGAAATTAGATCTGGGGTCAAAATGCAGTCTCCTTTTATATGTGGAATTTACCATGATTCCTTAATGAGATATTACCTCTCTTGCAGAATTACTGTGAAAAGAAAGTAAAAATAGGTCTAGCATAGTTAGTGCCTGGAAGTATAGTAGGAGCTCAATAAATATTTATTAAATGGATGAATGAGTGGGTGCCAAATACTTTGTGACCTGATTTTTTTTTCCTGGATAAGCAGAATAAGTTACTGAGAAATGCCAGAGCTCCTTTAACTTATGATTGTATTTTTCATTACATAGGTAGATAGATGGATGGTAGATGCATAGGTGAATGTCTATGATATGGAGGTTAAGAAATAAAGATAGTTAGAAAGATAACTAGGTAGATGATGGATATGTGAGTTGATTAAAGGATGGATGGATAGATATCTATTAGATAGATGAATAAATATCTATTAGATAGATGACAGATGAGTGGGTAGATTAATAGATAGATAGACATGGTAAATACCTATTAGATAAAAAAGTAGATAGAGCTAACAAGATAGACAAATAGATGATAGATAGAAATGGCTATACAGATAGCTACAGATACATGAATACAGATACAGATACAGATATAGATATAGCTATGGATACAGACACCAATATAGACATAGATATAGATATAGTCAACCCGTTTTCTAAAACTCAGTCTCACAGCTGCCTCCATCTGCACCACCCTGTTTCTTTAGAACTCCTGGGAGAAAAGGGATATAATTTCCTTAGTAGCATAATCACATCTTTGTGTGTGAAAGGTTCATTCATCTTTCATGGCAGGCTGTGAGTAAGGCTGGGGCAGATCTGAGGTGGCACGAAAAAGGAGACGAGGCAGGCTCCAGCATTTTAATGATGCCCTGTTGATACATGCCTGGATGGTCCAGGATCTGGTATACAAAGGTATTCAGGAGTGGGAGGAGCCTGAGGACTCAGGCAGCTTTGAAGCCTTCACATTGTGTCCATTTCTTTCTTATGGAAACTGGCTCAACAGAAAAGAGGAGAGCGAGATGTCCAAAAGCTGGAAAAATGCAGCAAAAACTGCAGCAGCTCAAGTCCTCAGCCTCTGTCAGGACTTCTGAAAACAGAGCTACAGACCCAGGAAATGGTCTTTTTCTAGACTCTCAAGAATTAACTATGCAGGGTGGAAAGGGGAGGGTATCCCTTAACAGAACAAAAGGGCATCATACCAAGCAGACGAGGTTGCATTTTGGAGTCACCTTTTTCATTCCTTCCTCCTTCACTGCTAACAATGCTGCTCATTTTAAGAGCAGCTTCTATTTGCAAAGTGGCCAGCATGCTGCTCAATAGACATTCACTCGATAAAAGTTGATTGAATTAAGTTCTACAGAACACTATTCTTCCAAACCACTTCCACACACATTATCTTACTTAATGCATAACTCTGTCAGAAAGAAGAAAAAAAAAAACAGGGGTTTTTAGTGCCTGCAGAAATTGCAATTATTTTTGCTTTACAGTTGAGGAAACTGAATCCTGGAAGTTGAGTACTGGAGGCAACCTCAGCAGTAAACAGCTAAGATTTAAATCCCAGAACTTTGACTCTAAATTTACCAAACAAATCTCTCTTTATTCTACTACATGACCTTGTTCAAAATAAACACAAGCAATAGTAGTGACTGGGCACTGGTACTTACTTGAAACTTGATGGGGTCTTGGGACCAGGACTGTCTCTTCCCCAGGGGTGAATGGCCACTCTGCAGGGAGATCACCTGCAAAGGATAAGAATGGCCTTACTGAAGTCAAAATGGAATTACCTTGTGTGATACCCACAGCGAGAAGCTCATAACATCTTAAAGATAACAGCATTCTTGAAAGCTATAGGGAACTGATGGCCAAAAAAAGGGAAGTGATTTATGAAAGACCACACGGCAATTTAGCAGCAAGGCAACGCTTATAAACCAGTTCTTCTGACTCTTCTGCTGGAAACAATAAAGCAGAATGACCTGCTTAGATTGCTTACTGGTACCCCATCCCACCATGCCCTTATCCTCAAGCTTCCCACCTCTCCCATCCCCCATGCCCAGACCTCCACTCCTGGACTGAGTTTCTCTTTCCCACGGTGTGTTCTCACCTGTCTGTGGATCTCTGGGCGCTGTTGCCTTGGTTGGACTCGCAGTCTGTGTGCCATGGGTGAATGCTCCTGGGATGAGAGGAGAGAGAGGTGAGCCTGCATCTCTTCTAGGGGGCCCTGAGGGAGAAGGGGGCCAGGGTCACCAATCCCGCCCTATCCAATGAATGTTGGTTAAGCCAGGTACCAGGCAGGGCTTTAGGAAGCAGAGATGAGGAAGAAACAGAACCCACAATGGAGGTGCTCCCAGTGTGGAAGAGGGAATGGAAAAATCCCGTCATGGTTGTGATACAGCGTGATGGGTGCCACTGGAAACCAGATAACATTGGCAAGGTATGGTGACCCTGCATGGGAGAGCAATGGTGCTATGCAGGAAGTGTCCAATGTGGGTGCTCCTGGGCAAAGAAAAAATGAGTTGCTTCTCATTCCTCTGAGTCTTAGTGTACACCTTGCTCCATCTCACCCCTGATAAATTGCCTGTCATTTTCATGAGCAAGTATGGGCTCAGTTCAAGAATTTTTATATCAGGTTCATGAAGCCTTAGTTTAAGGGTCACTTCAGGACTTCATCCTTGCTGTTAAGATTCTAGCCTCAAAAAATAAAATAAAATAAAAAAATAAATAAATAAATAAAAGATTCTAGCCTCTGGCAAAACCAACAATACAGTCTCCTTGTGGGATATGAGTGAGACAGAAGCTGGAGCAGGCAAGTTCCCTCACAGTGGAAGGAAAGAAGTGAGGCTGAGAAACAGCCAGGGCACAGGTGATAGACACCCAGTTCAGCTGGGACAGGTGACATCTACTCTGAGTCAGACAGCACAGCAGTTTTGGAGGAAAGTGGGCTTTGTAGGCACAGCAAAGTGCATATATAAAGACCTGGAGGCGTGAGCAGTAAGCAGTGTGCTGTGTCTGCAGTCTGGAGGAGGAAGGTAGAGGGGTGAGGTGAGGCTGAGCAGCAGGCAGGGGTACAGCGCCTGGCTCCATCCAACCCAGTTATCATACTGCTTGTTACTGATGAAGTGCCTCTGCTAGGACTGTGAGTGTTACAGTGTCCAATTCAACACACTTCCACTCCCAGTGCTGTGTTAGCACCAGAGGTGGACAGTGTGACACATTTGCATACAGGTGACGACAGGAAGGTGACAGAACTCCGTGAGGTAATCCTGTTATTTTCTTAGGATGGGTCAGGATAGTCTTTTGACTTCCTTTCAGGCATTGGACTGTAAGTCCCCAAGACAGAAGACACCTATTGATGCTTGCTGGTATGTTTCTATACAGTTCTAGAAGCTGAGCGGCTTTAGCCACACCCAAATACAGAGTTTGCTTCTCTACAGAATCTCAGATAATTCGTCCTGAAAGGGACTGAGGCCAAGAGCAGATGCATGTTCTCCTCTGAAAGGCATCCTGTTGGCCACTACCCTTTCCAAAGTGTCTCTCCCGAGGCTGGTGGCAATGACCCGCTGTGGGTAGGATGGGACGGGTTAGTAAGATTTGCCATTTATTGAGTGCTTCCCAGCTGCTATGCACTGAACTGACACCACCTATTTTAATCATCCCAACAATTCTGAAAGTTTCCAGGACTCAGTTGAAGAAAATTGCCTAAGGACACAAAGTGGTGGGGCAAGGTTTCAACACAGCTGTCATGTATAGAGACCCGCGCTCATAGTCCCAGAGCTGTGCTGGCTATTGCAGTCCGGCAGACCAAACTGAAACACATTATTTTTTTCCTAAACATAATGCCTAACCCTCTGACACTCATGCAATTGCATCAGATGTTTATGTAACTGAAGCTATCAAAATAGCATTCCCAGAACGGTTTGCGCAATTGAGATTTTGAGCCTGCAATTGAGATTTTTGAGCCTATTTTAATGTAGGTGTACTATTTGTATATGCAACTATGTGTTTTGTTACATTATATGCATGTAATGTATATGTAATTAATGTGATCATATGAATGTGTATTAATACCAGGCAAAAAGGTAGTTGAGCTGTCTTGAGTGGACAGTGTTTACTTCTAAGGGTCACTTGTTTAATGGACAATGAAACAGAGAAAAGGAGAAGAAATTGGGGAGTGGGATTACATAAAAGAGAGAGAAACTGGGGGTCTGTTAAGCAGGAGCTTTCATTCATCTACAGATGGGAAGAAAGGTAGTGCAGAGGAAAGAGGAAGGAAGAGTTCGCTTCAGGATCATTAATTATACTGCTTGTTTTCTCAGTTTTCTGTATGTGTGTTATATTTCAAAAATTTAGAAAGGTTTTCAAAACAGACAATGCTAAGCTGAATTTAAAACAGGAGAGGTAGAAATGAGCATCCTCTCTTACCCCAGGTAGGGCTGAACTGGGATGGGCTGCCAGGTGTGGCCATTATCCCAGCAGGAAGCCCCAAAGGGCTCGTAGTGTTCATGGCTTCCTTGGCCCCTGCAGTAGTCGGTGGGGAAGAACCTGTTTCCCAGGGATACCCTCCAGGTTTTTTCTCATCGCTGGTCTGAGTCCAGGGCATGGATGATACAGAAGCCCGTGTCTGTCTGTCAGCTGTCACCCACTGAGTTCTGGCCATCCTCCTGGTAGCTGCACATTCAAAGTGATAGTAACAGGGAGTTGACATGCTTGACCACTTTGATTCAAATATGAAATTGCCAAGACATTGAAACGTTATCAAAAGGCGAACACAATGTACGTGTGTAATACAGATAATCCAGGGGCTTAAACTTTATGCTGAACTGAAATAAAGGGACCAAACTCATGTCTGTTTTCCTAAGCACCAATAAACACACACATACCCGCCCCGAACACACACACATACACACACACTCACATCCCTCCAAATACCTAGGACCTCCAGGCATTGTGTTTGGGGGTCAGTTGGCTGTCTCTCAAATTTATGTAATACATTGCTAATCACGTGACATAGTGGAAAGCTTGTGGGGTCTGAGGTGAGGCAATTCAAACAGATTAGTTGTGCCTCTGTCTCCTCCATGAACTTTGGGGCAAATTTCTTAACTCTTTTTCACTTCCTCATGAAAAGGAGGATACTAATATTAATAATGACACCTGCCCTCCAACATAACAGGGTTGTTATTAGTAAAGACAAATCCTTGGTCATGCCTGGAATCCCAGCACTTTGGGAGGCTAAAGCAGGCAGATCACTTGAGGTCAGGAGTTCGAGACCAGCCTGGCAAACATGATGAAGCCCCATCTCTATTAAAATACAAAACAAAACAAAACAAAACAAAACAAAACAAAACAAACAAACAAACAAAAAAAAACGGGCATGGTGGTAGGTGCTTGTAATCCCAGTTACTTGGAAGGCTGAGGCAGGAGAATTGCTTGAACCTGGATAGTGGAGGCTGCAGTGAGCCAAGATTGAGCTACTGCACTCCAGCCTGGGCAACAGAGCAAGACTCCCTCTCAAAAAAATAAAATAAAAATATCTTCCCTCGCTGGACTTTTAAAAAATTGTTGGATGTTCTTACCTGTTTATTCCCATAGTGGAAATTAAAGTCGGTTTTTTCAAGTTTTACCAAAACAAATTCTATTGAATAATTTTACATTTATAACTTAAGTTGGGGACAGTTGCTTTCTTTAAAATACTCAGATTTCTCCACCTGAACATGGTGTATTTCTTCATTTATTGAAATATTCCTGAATTACTATCATTAAAATTTTTCAGTTTTCTTTGTTTAAAACCAGCACTTCCATGTGTAGGATGATAGGCAGGCATTTTATGATTTTTTTCTTCCCACCAGAAATAACGTATTTTTGTCGTATTACCCTGGAAAGTTTTCTGATTTTGTATAATTGTCCTGATGCCAACTATTGTGCTAATTTTTTGCAGGAAATTTGTTTTTCTATGAAATGGGGTTGATTTCTTTTCCTCTCCACCATCCAGTCATCCTTGCTTCCTTGCCTGCTGACACCCATCAATTCCTATCTCCTGGGGAAGCCTGTGTCTCCTCTTTGCTAAGGTAGGAGACCTCTCTGTGCTTTCTGTGTACAAGAGTTCTTTGTAGGCTGGATCATAACTGTTGATTTACTTGCCTGGGCTCCCTCCTAGGTCTGAGAGCTCAGGAAGGAGAGGGAACATTTATAGAGCCATGTTTTTAATAGGTAGCCTAGTGTCTGGAAGGAAATATGTTTTGATGGGTAAATAAATGAATGATTTCTGATGACAATATTGTCTGAGTGGGTCCGTTGTTGGAACCTACTGAGAAACTATTGACTCTTAATGAGTTACCATTTTATATTATTTCCGAATAGGAAAAGTAGGATAAGCACGCCTTTTGTGTCTTCAGTAATGACACTGCTGATCATGTACACAGAGGCTGGGGAGGCAGGAGTCTCCTGCAGGCCACTGGTGACAAATTTTCCACGGGTGTCAAGTCATTATCACATTCTTGGCATCATTATCCAGCCAGCTACAGGCTGATCTGACCATGCCATAAAATATTAACTTCACTTCACCATTTTCTGTGAAGTGACAGCACTAAATGCTTTGCCGAAATATAAATACTTTTGCCCACAATGTTCTGTGATTATGTAAGACATTAGCACTGAAGGAGGTTGGATGAAGTGTACCAGGGAACTCTCTGTATTATTTTTGCAACTGTCTGTATTATTTTTGCAACTCCTTGTGAGTCCTAAACTATTTCATAATAAAAAGTCATCGAAGTACATTTTAGAAATACATTATGTCAATGGCATTTTCTGCCTTGGCTGGATATTATAGAGCCCATACTGGCTCACAACAGATCTGCTATTTAAGTAAGCTGAAGCGTAACTTCAATTGGTGGAGAAGGGATGAAGGTAAGGATTTTGCTTATATATGTGAGCCTAGAGGAAACAGGAGCAAGACACAGCAAAGGAGAGGAAAGAGTGAGAAAGCATCTTACCCAAGGCTGGGAGAATGTGGGAGGCACTGACCCATGTGGCCGTGGCCCTGGCTGGAAGCTCAGGAGGCTGGCCTGTGTTCAGGGTCTCCTCTGCTTCTGAAGGAGCAGCTGTCTCTATCCAGGAAGAGGTTCTCAGAGCAGACGCCCAGGGTGTGCTCTGGGCCCAGCGTCCGGGGCTTGCACTTGGTAGTGTTTTCTGGCTTTTGGTTGTGGGCGTTGAAGTTCTACTAGTTCCCCTGGTAGTTGCACCTTCAGGGAGGCAGTCAGTGGCAACTTTAACATGCTTGACACTTTGGACATAAAAAACTGAAAGGTCATTGGACAGCAAATATACTGAACATGGCGATTCAAACCTTTCTCCAAACAGCATCAAATAAAACCAAAAGAAGTATTTCTCCTTGAATTCAAAATAAGATAAAATATAAATTTGCAAAAAAAAAAGTCTGGGATGAATGACACTGAACAGAATGCATAGCTGTCAGGCTTGGAAGTATCAGGCATTTGCTGTGTTTCATGAACAGATCCTGACCCTGTCAGAGCCCTTCTCCCACCTCCAGCCCTCAGCTACTCCAAGGCTGTGGTACATGTTTCTGGAAAAGGAATTAGGCTCCTCCATGTGCCTCATGGATGCAACTAAAAACCAAAAGTGAAATTCTGGGGAATCAGAGGCTTCCAGACAGACACAGCTTGAAAAACAGGCTCCCACAGAGATAGCAGGAGGGCTTAATTCAGAGGGAAATCTACCCAGTGTCCTTGGTTGCTCCATGAAGAAAAGAAGGAAGAGGGCTCAGGTATTAGTTTTACCTTCTGTCTTCCCTATGGAAGGCTCAAGTTGGGGCAGGCAGTGGATATGAGGAAGACAGGCTCCTATTAGCCCCCAGGGAAGACAAAGACTGGCCTATAGCCTTGTGGGCAGAGCCCGTATTAGATTTTGACCCCCACCTCTCCTGAATGCACGTAGAAGACAAACTATGCCATTGCAGCAGTGGCCTTTCAGCCTCATTTTCTTTCTCTGCCTTACTTCTGGGCCCACTAACACCTGCATGTATCACCAGCCTGAGCCTTGCTCCCAGATCAACTGAACACGGGGCTAAGTGCATCCAGTTAAACTATCACTGAGCCGGGGTACAGGCTTTCAGGCACATCAACTTCAGCATCAGCTTGTAAATATGTTCTCTCTTCCTAAAAATTTGTTCTTGTTGAAGGAACACAAAGTGGGAGATCTAATTGAGACCAGCGGGTAGAAATGTCATGGAAAGACTCTCCAAATAAATGAGATTGACTCAACCCTAAGACCTGTCCTGAGAATTGGGCAGGGAAAGACAATCTGCCAACTGCCCATTTCATCTTATCGAGCAGCCTTGTCCACACAAATTGAGCTTCCTGCTACAGCATAACCAAAAGATGCCTTACAATAAATATAAAGCAAAGTAGCCCATGAAGTGGAATTGCAGATTTCTTGCATCCTTCATTGCACTTCAAGAGACAGTGAAGAAGAGTCTACTATGTACAAGGCCTGAGGGGAAGGCAGGCTGTGAGGCTGAAGGAAACAACTTCTACCTTCCAGTTTCATTCACTGAGGAAACATACATGTCAATGGTGATGCAATCTACAGTAACGTAGAGTCCAAATGACATACAAGAGCTGTGTTGTGACTCCATAGAAGACAAAGACTGATTTTGATTGGGGGATCTTTCAAAAAGAGGAGGCAGTGTCTAAGCTGGCAATCGACAGGTAAATAGGGTTCTGAAACATGGAAAAGTAGGGAAGGAGTTTCATATAGAGACAAGAGACAACGGCATGACCAATTTGGCACAGAGGCGCATGAAAGTGGGGCATGGTTGGGTAGGGACTGGGTATTACAGGTTGGCCAGGTCTCCAGAACAGGTCACAAATTCAAATATCTACAAAAACCAAGTAGCTGATATGAGAGAGAGAAAAAAAACAAGCAGTTAATATGAGGGGAAAAAATGTGCAAGGCAAGACAGGGCAGAGAGGACTATGGAAAAGAGGAAAAAGGTCCTTTCCTAATAGGGAATGAGGGTGGCAGCTACTCAGCTCCAGTTGCTTGTTGCCATGTGTTGAGGGGAGGATCTAGGATTCCCAGACCTTTTGCCAGAGAATCCAGAAATTCATTTTTTTTTTTTTAATGGTGAAGTTCTCTGATTTTTCACATGGTAGAGCTAAACATAATGCCTGAGGGCAGCTTTCAGTTCTTAGTGTGCCAGGTGGGATCCTGGTCTGAAGAGTCTATGGGAGGAGTTTGGGAGGTTTGTACTCACCCAGAACACCAGACATGCTGCTGGTAAATGTGTAATTGATAACAGGGTATTTTTCTGCCATCTCCCAGAAGTCAGAAAGATTCCTTCCTGCAAAAATCACACCAACAGGATCAGATCTTGGGTTTCACCTGCTGGACAGTTGTGTCTAAATTCTCAGGCCAGAGAGCTTGTCAAAAATGGCTAGTGGTTTACCTGACTTTCCTGTCATCACGCAGATGAAGATGCAATCTGATTCATTACTTGGACTCACTGTAAGACAAGCCAGTACACAATAGGACTCAGCAATGGGTCTGAAGCTGTAAGTCTTTGGCTGAAACAAAAATTAAGCTGAAAGTACCTAACTTAGAGTAACATAGGAAAATAAGGCTGACTCTACCCTTAATGCAGTCCTGATTTTCTGGTTTCTTTATTTTATTTGGCTGGGTTTGAGGGATGGTGTAGTGGGTAAGGGCAGAGTCTCTGCAGTCAGCTTCCACAGTTACAACATCAGCTCTGCCACTTACTAGCTGTGCAAACATGAATGAACTGCTTGGCCACTCCAGGACTCACTTTACCCGTTTGTAAAATGATGACAATTCAAATCCCACAATCCCTTATTTGCCATTCCTAAATCCTTAAATCTCTGTAAGATAATGTATTTTGTATGAGCTTGGTACCAAAACTCATTTAGTGGCAAAACCTGACTTGAAAAATGTGAGGCTATGATAGTCTTTATCCTACTTGGTATAAAAAGCTGAACATTTTGCTAAATTACTATTAATATGTTTGATTACACTGGGCTCCTCTGGATGCTGTTGGAGAGGTTACGTCAGGTATGGTGTGGACACCCTATTAGATCTTCAAAAGCCTGAAAACTTCTGAGTTCCCTAAACATACTTTTCCCTGACGATGCTGCCTGAAGAACTGTGGACTTGGGTTTGCATGTTTCTCATAGAATTATATGAAAATCCAAGGAGAGAATGGGAGTGATGCACCAGATATGGTGCCCAGCAGATAGAAGAGCATGGTAGCATGGCACATATATACCTATGTTAACAACCCAGCATAATCTGCACATATACCCCAGAACTTAAAGTATAATAATAATAAAAAAGAAGAGCCTGGTAGCTAGAGTAATCATTATTATTAATGTATTACTATTATATACATTAGCATAGTGACATAAGAACACAGGCTAAAAGCCAGATCACCTGGCTTATAATTCGTCTTCCACAGAGTGATTTTGAGCAAGTTACTTAACCACTCTGTGTCAGTTTCCTCACCTGTCAAGTAGGGATAAATATAGTAGCTGTCCCATAAGGTTGTAGTGAGGATCCATTGAGAGAATACATGGAAAGTCCTTGGAAGATTATCTGACACCTAATGATAGCTATTACTATTTCTCTTTCTTCCTTCCTCCTCCTTTTAAAACAGTAGCTGCTTCACAGTGCATCACACCCTCTTTCTGCTGAGACCAATTGCTAGCCCGTGGAATAGATCCATGCTTTTCAAAGTGGATCCCTATTTTCCTGAGGGTTACATGAAAGCACCTTATAAATGAGGTCTCTCTCTCTCTCTCTCTTTCTCTCTCTTTCTTTGATGGAGTCTTGCTCTGTCACCCAGGCTGGAGTGCAATTGGCATGATCTTGGCTCACTGAAACCTCTGCCTCCTGGGTTCAAGTGATTCTCCTGCCTCAGCCTCCTGAGTAGCTGGGATTACAGATGCCCACCACCATGCCCAGCTAACTTTTGTATTTTTTAGTAGAGACAGGGTTTCACCTTGTTGGCTAGGCTGGTCTTGAACTCCTGACCTCACGTGATCCACTCACCTTGGCCTCCCAAAGTGCTGGGATTACAAGCATGAGACACTGTGCCTGGCAAAATGAGGTGTATCATTCTTAACTGTACTTCAAATGTGGGCTAGGCTCCATGTAGATTTAAATGTGAATTCTGGGACCAAACTTGAGCAAAATATTCAACCTCTCTGGATCTCAGTTTCTTCCCCCTTAAAATGGGAGTATAGCTACCCACCAGAAGCTCTTTTCTTGAGTCTGCCTAGATTCCTTTAACGTTTGAGACTTGGATTCTTCCTCCAATTTTCTGAATCCCAGAAATGTGAAAACTTAAATATTGGTGTATTTACTGGTGTGGGAACTGGACCACACCGATTATCCAAATAAAGATTACATGAAGGTTCCTGGCAGTTTAGCCTATAGCAGGGGTTGTGGTGAGGAACATATTATGCCTGAGTATCTACCAAAACAGAGGCCAAACCTCACGGTTGCCAAAGCATTTTCACGACGAACATACCTGAGAGGATGGAGGTTGACTTAAAAATCTCTGTGAGGTAGCTGGTAGAATTTCCAATGATATCTACCAGGAGGGCTGTAAAATCTGCAAGACAAATTTAGGAGGTTTAAATTTCTGCTTCAGAGACAAAAGGGGAAAAATACACTGTACTTGGATTTTTCAGAGCAGATTTTACAAGTTTGATTTAGTTTAGTGTATTGAGGAATATCAACAATGATACAGAGAAATACTAATAATTCTAAAAAAGGACAAGTCTTGATTTTAGGCAGGAAGGAAACTTTGGATCCACTGTTAAAATCCTCTTTCATCTTCTATCACCCTGTCTCCCTACCTTTCTCTGCTAACATCTAAGAGCTATGAAAGGCCACATTGTTGAATAATGGTTTTTCTGGGGGGATTTCCCCATTGTTCCTCCATCCGATAGGAAGCAGCCCCCAGACATGCAATGGAAATTTACAGACTTGGGGGTTAGAAAGTGAAAATGTAATGTCAAAGGTAGTGGTGGGTTGTAAACTATGAACAGTAGAGACCAGACACTTTATAAAATCACCACCGGGAATCTTTCCTTCTGCCCACTTTGTTAAGGGGACTGATGGTGGTGAGGTGGGCATCTGAGTCATGTTTTCAACATTTCAGTTTACAGAATCATTGTGAACTTGTTTCTCAGCTGAGTTTGAACAGGGTCATTGCCTGACATGGTAGATACCATTGACTGTGAAAATTACTAATATTCCTCTAGTTAAACAGCTGCCACCTCCTTCTTTGTTCCTTGATGGCTTTCCATGATCCAACAACTTCTTGCTTCTAAATATGGCAAATGTGTTTGAGGATCCCCAGTCATTTTCTAAAGAGGAAGCTTCTTAGGTCCAATGAATGATTTCCCATCATGCTGTGTGTGAATGCTCCTTACATTCGTTAATGGGATCATACATTTTGGCAGGAGTGAACTAAGTTGAAAATACAGAACCAAGAAAGGTAGGAAAATGTAATGTGACAATGGACGGAATGTGTAGCATGCCAAGACCGACAGAAGATAGGCACTATTATGTGAGAGCCAAAGTCATGAGGTACTCTTACTACATCTGCACAGGCACATTTTAGCCTCCTGGAGGGAGAACAGCTATGCAGTATGCAGCACACCTGTGCAGGGTATAGACATCTGCCTATGCAGAAGGTAGGCAAAAATGGGGACCCTCTTTTCTCTATCTCTTTAGATCAGTCTATTCCTAGTCAATTGTGGAAACTGAGAAAGGGTATTACCTCTTAGTTATTTCGTACATTTTCTTTCTACTTCTAAGAATTATTCTTTATGAATCCATTTATCTCATAAATATTCATTGAGCATTTGCAGTGTGCTATATACTTACTTACCAGGTACTGGAGAGTTGTGTAAGACACACAGAAGAAGCTGAAGTTAGTGGGAAATCAAGATTCAAAAACAGACCAATAAAGTGCAACTTGGAAGTCGTTATTAGTCTTGCATAGATGCTATGAGCATGGCTTTGAAACCAGACACAAAGGATGGAGTTCACGTTTTGCTCAAGGCTCAGAGAGAGGATGTAACTTGTTCAAAGTTCCAAAGTATGCGGCACAGCTTGGATTTCAGCTCAAGTCCGCCTTGGGCCAAAGCTTCCACTATTCCCAGTATTGTTACCAGCACTCATGCCACCTCTTGCTCAATGCATTTTGTCAACTCGCCTTTTAGAATGGTTTTCACAATCTGCTTTTTAGGCTTAGAAAAAAGCTGGTTATTTTTAACTCAAAGATATTCTTTGCATCTTTGAAAGTTTGAATTATCTAATTCACTAACAATGCTCAAAATGAATGATTCATGACTACCTTCACATATAAATAGAAGGTAGAATTTTTTAAAAAATTTTTTAACCTATCCATTTGGTAATGATTTAAGACTGTTTCTTAACACTCATTGTTCGGAAATGTGAGTGGAAAAACATAGGCATTCAAACATTGCTGGTAAAACTGGAAACATGTGGAAGAATTTTGGGAGACATTTTAGCAATTCAAGTCATTATAATATTGTTTCCCTGTCAGCCAACAATTCTATTTTGAGGGCTTTATCCTACAGAGGTAATTGGGCAAGTTCTCTAAGTGATTTCACACAGGTGTTCATCACTGCATTGTTTATAATTGCAAAAATATGAGGAATTAGCCAAGTTTCCAACAAGAGGAGACAAATTAAATAAATTATGGTACATTCTTTCTCAATGAATACTAAGAATTTATGTGAAAGATGAAGCATACTAGTATTCACTGGGATGAAATGGGTTTTTTAAAAATACTTATGGGTTAGTTTAAGGGTGGATTATAAAACTGGGTAAAAAAAGAAAGATACTGATGGTTGTCTTTCAATATGGATTCTCCCACCTTCCTTTAGCAAGAGAGTATCAAATTTTAGTTGGGAACATGGTGATTTAACACAATGACTATAATTTCAAACTCGCTTCGCGGGTGTATGTAGCCATGAGACTCAATTCTGGGCAATAGGATGTAAGAGGGAGAAATGTGAATGTGTTTATGTTGTGAGTCCATAGTGAACGTGCATGCCTTCTGAGATGGTTTGGATCTATAATCCCTAATACTGGAGGGGGGCAGGGGGTTGATTAGATCATGGCACACACTTCTCACGAATGGGTTAACACCATGCCCTTGGTTCTGTTCTCATGATAGTGAGTGAGTTAGTGTGAGAACTGGTTGTTTAAAAGTGTGTAGCACCTTTCCCCTCTTTCTCCCTTGCTCCTGCTTTAGCCATGTAAGATTTGCCTGCGTCTCCTTCCCATCTGCCATGATCATAAGTTTCCTGAGGCCTCCCCAGAAGCTGAGCAAAAGCTGTCATGCCTCCTGTACAGCCTGCAGAACCACAAGCCAATTAAACCTCTTCTTTTCATAAATTTACCCAGCCTCAGATATTTCTTTATAGCAATGTGAGGATGGACTAATACACCTTCCAAATCCTTTCTCCCCTTCATTGCAGCAAGAGTGTGGATGCGCTGGCAACCTACCTTAGGCTGTGAGAACAGATCTTTATGAAAGGCAGATCAACAAGACAGAAGGAGCTTGGGTCCCCAAACCATCAAAACCATTAGAGCAGCCCTGCTATGTCTACATGTCCAGATTATCACACATGAAAGCAATGAAATTCTACCTTCTTTAAACTAGACTATCTTGGAGTCATTTGTTATAGTAGCTTACCTTGTATTCTAAATAATACAGAGAATGGGTTCCTATATGTGGAGTGGGATGTCTAGACAGATGGGTAGACATTAGTTGGGCACATAGGTAGGTAGGTTAGATAAGTAGCATAGATAACAGGTGTAATAGATAAGTGGGTTATATAGGTAGTGTAGACAACCTTGGATAACATTCATCAGCATGTTAATAGTGACTACCTGTGGATGGCGGGATATCAGTGATTTCTGGTTTCTTGGTTTACCTGTCCATGTTGCACAATTATTTTGACATCCCAGTACATTATTTTTAAAATCAAGAAAATTTAAGCCATTTTCATTTAGGGAGAAAAACAGGAAAATATGCAAATATACCCTCAAAGGAGGGCTATATGTCAGAGTTGAAACCATTATAAATAAAATGATCCAGATGTAAAGATCATCCACAAAGATATCTTCCCCAAAGGCTTTGAGCAATGGCAAGTTGTCGGCCTAAGTGTACAGTCTGTCATGGGAGCACTGTGACTTCTTGTCATACCTTGCAAAAGTTGCTGTGACCTACCAGAAGAACAGCATGCAGTTTTGTCAGTAGATAGTGATCCATGGATCGTTCTTTTCATATAGTTGTTTTAAGTGTGTGGAAATATGATTTGACTCATGAAATAAAATTATAAACTTTCTCCAGGCAGATGTAACTTTTCAAATCTTATTTTTATCTTTCACACAATCAGGATAAGGGACTCATCCAGCACAAAATTCTACCCTCAGTGGGGGTTAACGAAATGGTGGGAAAGGTGTGATTATGAAGATGGTTTTTCCTCACAAATGTATTTATTAATGAGATTCATGGGGTAAGTCACATAACATAATAGACATTAAGTACTTACTCAGTGTCAGGTCTGGATATTCACTCATTAAATGTTAGTAATTATTTCCTATAATATTTTCACAATATTTATTTTAGAAATTCTACTTTGTGGGGGAAATAATCTGAAACAGGGAAGAGTTTATGCACGAAGATGTCCGATGCAAAATTATTTATATTAAGAAAAACCTAAATACACTCAAATGTCTGAGAACAGCCTAGTGGCTAAGAGAATGCTTGCATTGACTGGTTACATAGCCATCACAAACGTTTATGAAGAGTGTTATATGGTGGAAAATATTAATATTAGACTAAGTGGGGAAAACTACAAGAGGCTTTGGTTGCCTTGAGTGCTGGCTTCCCTTACAATACAGACTTTAACAAGCAGCCAGAAGGATCCTTAGATCGTGCTGCTTCTCTGTACAGACAGTCACAATGGCTTCCTTCTTATTCCTGGGTGAAAATCAGAATCCTCACAGGAGACCTTAAACTTTTATGTGATCTGCAACACCCTCCTCATTTTGCTCTCACCAATCAGAGCTCATTTCTTACAACTCTGTCCTGGTTAACCTGCTCCAGCTATGCTGGCTTCTCTGTTCCTCATGCTGCTACTTAGGCCTTTGTCTGGAACACTGTCAGGAATAATCACAGGGCTGGTCCCTCACATCCTGAAGGTCACCCCTCAATCCTCACTTCATCTGGAGAAGACTCTCCTGACCACTCTCCACACAGCAGTAGCCCCCACCATGACTTTTCTCTCCAGCGTTCCCCTGCTTCGTGGTCCCCATGGTCAGGCTGTTAGCCTACATACCATATAGTTGCAATGCATTTATTTACTCTCTGCTCTTCCCTAGGAATCTACGTCCCACTGGGGCAGGAGGTGCGTTCACTTTGCTCAGCATGCTTTCCCCACATCTAGAAGAGTAATTGGCTCATAATATGTGTTCAAAATGAATTACTGAATGGGTGAATTAGTGATGAGAAAAGTTGTCACTTTTATTTTCCAGTATTCTCTAAATATAAGGAACATATAATACTTTAAAGTTTTAATTATAAAACAACCACATGAATATACACCTCTTGGGAAAAAAAAAGTTCAGATAATCTAAGACTCTCTTAACCAACATTCTTCCACTCTGAAACACATACTCCAATCTTCTTTTCAGAAGGAATCACCTATCTGGTGCCCAGATATGTGTTCTCATCAATAACATCATGCTCATCGTATTTTTGTGTAACTTTTCTTTTTCTAATTAAAAATCTTGGCTGGGTACAGTGCCTCACACCTGTAATCCTAGCACTTTGGGAAGCCAAGAAGGGAAGATCACCTGGGTTTGGGAGTTTGGGACCAGCCTGACTAACATGGAGAAATCCCATCTCTACCCAAAATACAAAATTAGCTGGGCATGGTGGCACATGCCTGTAATCCCAACTACTCGGAAGGCTGAGGCAGAAGAATCACTTGAACCCGGAAGCCAGAGGAAGCGGTGAGTTGAGATTGTACCATTGCACTCCAGCGTGGGCAACAAGAGCAAAACTCTGTCTCAAAAAAAAAAATCTCTTGGAAGTTTTTCCACGCATAGGCCAAATTTGGCCACTCTTACTCATTTATGTATTATTTGTGGCTGTTCTCCAAAGTTTAATTCAATGGGAGATGACGTAACCATTTTTCCTCATGATGGATATGTAGGTTGTTCCTCAATTTTGCAATTAAAACAATGCTTCATGAACATTTGCCCTCTGTCCCTTTTAGACACACAACTGTTTTTCTAGGGTAAGACCAAGAGAAAAATATTACTGGGATAATGAATGTACATATGGTTAAGGGTAGTGGATAGCACCATATTTTACTATCTTACATTGAGGAAAAACAAACTTATCTAAAAGGACACAAACAAAATAAGAAAAGCTGTAAGCCTCATAGTTAGCTATACCCACCTGATAAGTCATTGGTCCGATTGTTTAAACAGTAGCAATACCTTGTAGGGAATTTGGTGGGGTCCACTGTCTTCAGATTAGAAACTGTGTAGAGAAAAGATTCAACAGAGATCCTGACATACAGACTGGCACTGCAACACATCCCCCCCAACCCCGCCCCACCACCACCAAGAACAGCCAGCCAGCACTCACTGTTGTAAACAGCTACAGAAAACTTGTGGAAGGCAAAGGAGCTGTAAGAAGTGACACTCAGCAAGGAGAAGAACTTCTTGCTATCTGCCAAAACATATGAGATAAAGAGACAGACAGAGATGCCTACTAATGTAACAATAAAACAAACAAGTAAACAGTCCCTAGAAATTAATGAGGAAAATAAAGAAACAAGAATAAACCAAAAAGTAATACAAATAAAAAATAATAAGCAAAGTAAAACTAAACCAAAAAACTGAAGAATATGTATCATTTGTCTATATTTCCTGATTCATCTTCAAGCTGTGCCAGCTCTCTAAGTAAGATTCCAAGGTGTATTAGGCTCCTGAAGCTGCTGTAACAAATTATCACAAACTTGGTGGTGTAAAGCAGCAGAAATTTGTTCTCCCCCAGTCGTGGGGGCTAGAAGTCTGGAACTCAGTGGGGCACACTCCCTTCAAGGTCTCTAAAAGAGACTCTTTTCTTGCCTCTCTCAGCTCTGGCAGCTGCCTGTGTCCCTTGGCTTGTGGCCACATCTCTCTCTGTTCTGTCATCATATGGGCTTTTCTTCTGTGTGTGTATCTCTTTGCCTCTTTCTTGTAAGGACCCTTGTGGTGACATCTGGCACAACACAGATGATCCTGGATGATGGCCTTATCTCAAAATCTTTAACTCAGTTGATCAATCTGTTGTATCAGATGATATTCACTCTTTTGACATAGTAGCATTTACAGATTCTGGTAATTACAAAGTAGATATCTTTGACAATGTTCAGTCAATTACACAAAGAAAAGGGATTTTTTTAACAACCAGGAACACAAAACAATCAGGTTTAGGAATACATGCATGAGCATCTTATCTACTCTCCATTAGTGCCTGTTCTTGATTTATATCTGGAAGACAGTGCAGTAGAGGAAGGTCTTTCCAGACCACTATATGGGAATCACCTGCCTGTATCAACTAACCTGGTGCACTTATTAAAAAGGCACATTCCTGGGCGTGACCCCAGATCTAATAAATCAGATGGTGAAGAAAGGGGAGAGGTGGGTATGCCCAGGGTTCAGAATTTTAACAAAGTTATCAGGTGATTTTTTTTTTTTTGAAACAGGGTCTTGCTCTGTCACTCAGGTTGGAATACCAATGGTGCAATTACAGCCACTGCAGCTTCAACCGCTCAGGATCCAGTGATCCTCCCACCTCAGCTTGCTAAAGTGCTGGGATTATGGGCATGACCCACTGTGTCTGGCCTCAGGTGATTTTTATTCATATAAATTTGTGACCCACTGTGATGGTGGCTGGAATGGCAGAATCATTAAACTTTGGGGCACACGAATCACCAGTGGTACCCATCCCCCCTCAGCTCTCTGGCTATTGCCTTCTGGAGATCCTAATGACATACACTGGGTGGAAACCAGACTCTGTTTAACAAGGTCCTTAGAAGAATGGGATATACACCAAAATGTGAATACTACAATACTCCATTTCCTCAAGTGTTTTTTTTAATGATAAGAATCACCAATAGCACTTGCTAAAAATGTACATTTAGTACCCCTTCCAAGATCAGGTGGATCAGAATCTCCAGAGCAGGAACCTGGGGAGATGAATATTTAGTAAGTATGTCAGGTGCTTCTTATTGTGCAACAAGTTTGGGAAACTTTGGGCTAGAACACAAACCTAGATTAAACAGTTCTGAATTCCAATTCTATATGGCAATGGGCATGCCTCAATGTCTGCACGTAGAAAATGTGAGTCAGGGTACCACTTCATGGAGGTTATGCAAGGATTAAATTAGTCATTGGCAGAGTTTTGAGATCCTTGAAGGCAGGATTTATGACATTTGAGTCTGCAAAATTTCACAGAGCCCAGTTCAGGGCCTTGCAGAGGAAAGGACAGGATTAGTAGTTCAAGGCTGGAAGGGCTAAATGTTTCTGCAACCCATTTCTCCATCTGATGCTTCAGTCTCTCCACAGCACCCTCTTCAGGCAGATCGCTGCCTTCTTATGCTGCACATCTGAGGCAGCCCTATCCGCAGTGACTTTCATGAGAGCAAATTGGAGGCAGGAGCTATATTTCTGTGATTCACAGCTACAGGCTTTGGGATAGGAATAGAGAATGATGTTGATGGGTAAACGTCTAAGTGAACAAGTATAGAGCCACGAAGCACAGTTGTGCAGTGTGTGTATTGCACAGTCCTAGAGAATGCCATTTATATAGACCTCAATGCTGAATTGGCATTCTCCATCCCCCTTATTCTAAATAACACTTGTCATTACCTATTTATTATGTTTATTATTTGTTTTTGGTTACTCCTTCAACCACTAGAATGGAAGTTCCCTCAGGCCAGAGTTTTTTGGGTTTTGTTTACTGCATTATCCTCCAGTGCTTAGAAGAGTACTTGGCATGGGATAGGTGTTCTATGAATATTGATTGAAGAAACTGAGAATAAATAATCAGGGCAGTGAGGTAGGTACACTAGGGATCGTTCAGGTTTTGCTGTCATTCACTAAGTACGTGTTACATACAAATCATGTTGCTAGATGCTAAAGAACATAGAAAGAAGATTGCAATAATGTTATAATCATAATATTGTCTTAAAAAGAGAAATCCAGAACCATATTAACATAATCAATTAGTAATTATTGTTAGTTTATGGCAACAGACTTATGATTACAAATATACCATGTCTGGAATGCAATTTGTTCTCAAAATTCTTATAAACTTTATGTGTCATTTTGAGTCAGATAGGACAATGAATTCTGCATTCTGTTTTTGTTTTGAGACAAAGTCTCACTCCTTCTCTCAGGCTGGAATGCAGTGGTGTGATCACAGCTCACTGCAGCCTCTACCTTCTGGGCTCCAGCAATCCTCCCATCTCAACCTCCCGAGTAGCTGGGATCACAGGCATGCACCACTGCACCCAGCTAATTTTTGTATTTTTTTGTAGAGATGGGGTTTTGCCATGTTGCCTAGGCAGTTCTCAAAATCCTAAGCTCAAGCGATCCGCCAGCCTCAGCTTCCCAAAGTGCTGAAATTTTAAACATGAGCCATTGAGCTCAGCCTATTCTCCACTCTCAACATCGAGAAACTGAGACACAGAAGCAAAGTGTCTTGTCAAGGTAACAGAGAGGTTTAGAAAAGATGCTAGTACAAGAGAAAAATGGACCTGGATTGTGCTTTAAAAAAATGATTACCTGGTCAGGTGCAGTGGCTCATGCCTGTAATCCCAGCACTTTAGGAAGCTGAGATGGGTGGATCACAAGGTCAGGGGTTTAAGGCCAGCCTTGCCAAGATGGTAAAACCCCATCTCTATTAAAAATACAAAAATCTGCCTGGCGTGGTGGCTGACACCTGTAATCTCAGCTATTTGGGAGGCTGAGGTTCCCAATCACTTGAACCAGGGAGGTGGAGGTTGCAGCGAGCCAAGATCATGCCACTGCACTCTAGCCTGGGTGACAGAGCAAGACTCTGTCTCAAAAAAGGGAAAAAAAAAAAGGTTACCTTTTAATGCTCTACTCAGCATCCCATTCACAAGCTCTGTCAGGTTAAGTGCGGACAGATCGATTGACCCTGCAGGCAGCTCTGAAAGAGATTCAGAGATAATGTCACTGGCAGGCTTTTCTCCGCAAGAGAAAAATTCCACATTTCCAAACTTCAGGTGGATATTCAACTTCTTTGCACATGTGCTGAACACAAACCAAGCACCAGGCACAAGGGTTCCAAGTCAAGAGGAGAGCCCTGACCTCAGGAGGTGTTGGTCAACATAGTGACGAAGAAGATAAGGAAATTCCAGTGAAGCACAAGAGACATATACTTTTAGTGACTGTTGCATGTCTGCATTTGGAGAGACTCGGGACTCATAAAAGATATCTCAACTATAATGGGAAGACCAAGCGCAATGCAGGAGTTCTCAGCAGCTCTGTGTTTGAAGGTAAGTACCCCGTGTAAACGCAGGGTCCACCCACCCTGGCTGAGCATTGACATCACCTGGAAATATATATTTTCTAATTACACAATTCCAATGCATGGGCTTTATTCTCAGAAATTCAGAATTAATAGGTCCAGGATGTGACCCAGGATGGAGGGAGAAATCTCCCGGCAGTAGCAGTAGTGGCGGTGGGCAGCAGCGGGTTGAGTTAAAATTCCCGCTTTCCCCAGCTAGTCCTTAAAGATTTGGAAACAACAGTTGACAAGATGGAAATAGTTGTTGATGCTCCTCTTTATTCAAACAATGTCTTCTTCAGCCTTTACTTAATGATCAGGTAATGATTAGAGAGATGATGTTGGCTCCACTGTGGGAAAGGACAGAGGTTTAGAGAAGCGGAAGAGTTGCTCCGCAGCCCCAGCCGCCCGGGGATTTTTGGGAGAGAAACTCACCCGTGGTATCCAGAAATGCCACGCCCTTCTCCTTCCTCTCTTCTCCTCTAAGGCCAGACACTAGGAAGGAAACAGTTTTCGTGAGAAAAATGCAAGTGGTTACAGTTCCTAACCCCGGGAACTGAGGAAGCCTTGGAAGCCTCTTTGGTAGCTGCCCTCTGTGTGAATCACTGGCGGTCACTGAGAAAAGGCAGATCCCAGAATCTTCTGCATGACCCTGATACAGATTCTGATCTCCGTGGAGTGGGTGTGGCCTAGAAATCCACATTTTAATAAATAAGCTTGGTGATTAAGCTTATTTATTGGTGATTAAGCTTGTGCAGTTAGACAAGTTTTTTTCTCTTTCTCTGGGCCTCAGTTTCCCAGTTTCCAAACTTCTCAGGTAGGGAAACTGAGGCCCAGAGAGGAGAAAAAACTTGCCTAACTGCACAACTAGGTCATAATGAAGGGCTCAGAACCTACTTTTTAGAACTGAAGAGCAGTGGCCAAAATATTAGGCCTCTTGCCTACTTGGCAAATTTTGTGACCAAAGAAGAAAATGTCAAAGAAAAATTTGAAATTTCAAAGGCATTCATTCATTCATTCATTCATTCATTCTTCATTGGTTCATTCAAGAAATAATCACTGAAGGCCAAGCAATATGCTAGGCAATATGAAGTGGTAAAGGGGAATGAACCCGGTCTCCAGCCCCATGGAGCTTCCTGTGTGTGATTTGTTCAGGGAGGAGGATACTTACATGTTGTGACAAGAGAAGAGAGTCAACACGGTGCTGGGAGTACCGGGGCACTAGCCTGGTGTCAGGGGATGGAGAAAGCCTTCTTGTGGAAGTGACGTTAGGCAGAGACCAGAAGGATCAGTTATTTTGGATCACGTGCATTGTTACTACTACTTTTGTAGTGGTCATTTTTCATGTTACATCTGGAAGGTGCCTTATTTTACATTTTATTTTATTAAATTAAATGAGACAGAAGCGACATGTCTTGTCAGGGTCATAGAGAGGTTCAGAAAAGAAGCTGGTACAAAAAAAGCAAGTATCAGATGTAACATGAAAAATGACCACTGCAAAAGTAGGTACCAGCAGGAAGAAGAAGGTGCTTTATTTTAAATTTTCATTTTGCAAATGGAAAACAAGCCACAGAGTCTGAGAAATGTCCTCCACATGACAGAGTAAGTCAGGATTTAGGGCTGATGTAGTTACCCACCACACCAAGGAATGTCCCATCTTTTTCCTTCTTAACATCTTTATTTCCAGACACTGAAATAAAAGTTTTCATGAATAAAATAGTAACATGAAAGTACAGCCTCAAACAATTTATAACATCCTTAGGAATCATCTTGTCCAAAACTCCCTTTAAGAATGAATAAACTGAAATCCCCCAAACTTAAGTTCATGTACCTAAATCGCATATTGGGCTATTGGCAAAGATAAAACTATAAAAGAGCGATCTCAACTCTTTGTCCATGTTCTTCTCCCTCACTCCTTTTTATTTTACTTTTTAAGTTAAATTAATTTTTAATTTTATTGAAAAACACTTATGAAATCTACTCTATTAACCTTTTTTTTTTTTTTTTTTTTTTTTTTTAAGACGGAGTCTCACTCTGTTGCCCAGGCTGGAGTCCAGAGGCACAATCTCAGCTCACTGCAACCTCCACCTCCTGGGTTCAAGTGATTCTTCTGCCTCAGCCTCCTGCGTAGCTGGGATTACAGGCACGCACCACAATACCTGGCAAATTTTTGCATTTTTAGTAGAGATGGGGTTTTACCATGTTGGTCAGGCTGGTCTCGAACTCCTGACCTCTTGATCCACCTGCTTTGGCCTCCCAAAGTGCTGGGATTACACACTTGAGTCACCACGCTCGGCCCAATTTTCAAGTACACAATACAGTATTGTTACCTATCGTTACTATGCTACACAGCAGATCTTTAGAACTTACTAATCTTGCATAACTGAAATTTCACACTCACTGAACAGCAAACTTCACATTTTCCTCTCCTAAGCCCCTGGTGACTACCTTTCTACTCTCTGCTTCTGTGACGTTCCCTATTTAAACGCCTCATGTAAGTGGTGTCATGCGGTATTTGTCCTTCTGTGACTGGTTCATTTCACTTAGCACACTATCCTCCAGTTTCACTCATGTTATTGCATATGGCAACATTTTCTTATTTAAGACCGAATAATATTGCATTGTATGTATCTGCCATATTTCCTTTTTCTGTTCATCCCTCAATGAACATTTAGGTTGCTCTCTTCCGCTGTTTAGATACTGTGTTGAAACTGAGTCAAGTCAACCGCTGCTTGCTTAAGCCAATTTGGCCTTTTACCAGCTGCCAAGCCATCTGGTTAAATATCAGAGCTTCTGCGATTAGAGGTAGGTGGGGACTAACTCTCCTGCCCCATAACAGGGCTACTGGAGGCAAGGGGCTTACATCACAACAAAAGGAAGTCTGAGACAGACATAATTAAGCAGGGCAAATGCTGCTAACCAGCCAGTTCTCTAGCTTGAGAGAGGCCACTCCACCCTCTGAGGCACCTGCGTGGCACTTTACCTGAGAAATCTACTCTGCAGCAGCTGCTATCAGATCTACAGGAGGCACGAATCAACCTTGCCTGTGATCTGCCCAGGCATCAGAGTCCTCCATGCGGGTCAGGGACCAGGGTTATCTCCGTTCTAGGTCTCCAGGCAGCAGGAATGCCCCAGGCTACCAGGCTGGCAGGATGCCTATACTTTTCCTGCCAGAATGGCAGGGCCTGTGTCCTCTTTCTCATTGAGCACCTTTCTACAGCCCCATTCTTTTCACCAAGGAAAGATGATTTCTTCCACTCCTTTTTTAAGTTACAAATCCTTGGGTGGATTTTGATAACAATATTTCAAGTCTGAACTAAACACCAGTGGAGCACAGATTACTGAATAGGATATCATCAGAAGCATTTTTCAAATAAGTTCCCTGACAGATTATAAAAAGGCATTTTTCTAATTTTGGATAAAAAGACCACCATAATATCGTTAAAATAGAAGTCTCCTTGCCCTTTTTGTACTTCTTCATGCTTAGTATTTTATTATCTTTTATCCTTCATGATTACCTGTGGGAAGGAATTGTTGTTCCCATTTAAGGGTGAGAAAATTAGAGGCTTAGATAAGAAAAATATTTGTGGAAAACTATTCTACTTACACAATAAATTGCTACAACTGGTGCTCTCAGGAAAAGGAAACTGCTGACTGGGGGAGCATTTTAATGTATACACTTTTGTACCTTTTGCTATCTGAACTACGCGAATATTCTAATTAAAAATAAATAAGAGTATAAAAATTGTCCAGTCCTGGTGTCTCACACCTGTAATCCTAGCACTTTGGAAGGCTGAGGCAAGTGGATTTCCTGAGCTCAGGAGTTTGAGACCAGCCTGGCAACATGGTGAAACCCTGTCTCTTCCAAAATACAAAATATTATCTAGGCACAGTGGCACCTGTCTGTGGTCCTAGCTATCAGGAGGCTGAGGTAGGAGAATCTGTTGTTTCTGGGGGGTGGAGGTTGCAGTGAGTTGAGATTGTGCCACTGGACTCCCATCTGGGTGACAGAGTTAAGACCTGTTTCAAAAAAAAATGAATAAAAATAAAAAGTAATATAATTTCTTCAAAAACTAAAACCAAAATCATACCAAAAAATTATCCTGCTTGTTTACTAAAAATTTAGAAACAGAAACGGTTCCCTGACCCCTCTTGTCCTTTTTGCTGCAAGTATTCACCATTGTACTGCAAAGTCAATTTCATAGCATCAAAAAGGAGAGGCAAAGAAAGATGAAATTATTACAAAGGCGATGATGGCAAGTAACAATACCTCCCATTGTACAATCTTCTATCACCAATGGAATGTCACAGCCTTTGTGGATTTATTAAGACCACAAGGATTCAAATATTCAATAAACCATAAAGAAATGAGCAGCTCACAGGAACCATTGTTGTGATCATTACAGTGTTAGATATGGATGTATTACTATCTTAACAGTAGAGCATGTTAAAAGCTTGGGGAAGTCCAGGAATTTGCCCAAGAACAGTAAGCTAAAAAGTAGCTCTTACTGCCCACTTACCTGTGGTAGGTAGGAAAGTCATTTCCTTCTCTTTCTTGGTTTCCCCTTTGATGCCAGATACTAAAGTAAAAAAGGTTTAATCAGAGAAATTATAACCAAGATATAATACCAGAGAGAATTCAGTTCAACATACTCATTTTACACATAAGAAAATTATGATCTGGGATTGTGAAGTGACATTTAAAATCCCACATCTAGTTTGTTTATTCATTTAATCATTTAGTCATCAACTATTTGTTGACCAACTACTAATGATGGCTCATGCTATCGAGTGCCTAGTATTTGCTAGGCATTGTATGTGCTGGAAAGGCAGACACGTAGGTGAACAACATTGAATACCTTGAAGGGAATGGTGAGGGTATGGAACAGGGGGCTGATCTAGTCTCAGGAATCTGGAAGCCTTCCCTGAGAGGGGACGCTGAGCTAATCTCTGAAGAATGAACAGCATTTGAGTAGGACTTGACTGGTGGGGTGAATATTCGATGTATAGAGAACAGCACAAACCCAGTGTCTGATGTGGCATGAGTGTCACTTTAAAGAATTGAAAGAAGAGCGACAGTGACAGGGCATAAAGAATGAAGGAGGTGGACGGGTAGGAAGTGGGGAGGGTGAGGGAGGTAGCGTCACGCAGAGCCTGAAGAGGACCTGGTACACTACACAGCGAGAAGGGGGCAGTCAGTGAATAATTTCGGGCAGGGGGAGAGAAAAGAGGGAGGAACTTGGAAGATGACATAAAAAGATTTACAAAAAGATCACTCGGGCTGATTGGAGGTGAATGGGTCATGGAAAGACAAGAGGAGAAGCTGGTTTGGAAAGCTCTCTCATCGTCTGGGAAAAGGAAAATGATGTTTTGGACAAAGGTGGTAGCAGTGGAGGTGAAGAGAGCTCTTTTGCGTAGGTGGGACTCAAATGCAAAAAGTCAAGGGAAAAACAGAAATACAGAAGTTATTTTTACTATTTTGAACCGACTCATGTAAGACTCTGGGCAGAAATGTTGGTGGCTGAGGTTCTCTACAGTGCAATGGATGCTCAAGCTTAGCATCCAGAACTCCAACCAGACCCACCTGTGTTCCAAAGGGACAAGACACACGCCAGGCCTATGCACAGCCTCACTGGAGGACCACGTGACAGGAAGCCCAGCATGCCTGTGATATTCTGGCCCACCTGGAAGGAAGCAAGCAGGCACCTGAGGAAACCAGCTGGATTACTAAGCACATTTGTAACACGGAGCTTTCTTTGAGAACAGTGCATGAGGAATCATTAAAATCATAATCTGAAAAAGGCTTTGTACTAGGTTAGGAGAGGTTAGGAAGCTAAGGTAACAAATTAACTCCACAATTTAATTGGCTTCACAACAAAAGTTGATTTTGTTTGCAGTACATACTCAATGCATTTTGGTGGGGAACTCTGCTCCACACAGTCTCTCAGAGACTCCAGTTAATGGAGCTCCACTATCCTGTAGTTCTTCCTGTGGCCGCTGTAGCCTCCTTAGTCTTTGGTTCACTGTGACACTGGAAGGGAGAGAGCTGTGGGATTATGCACCAACTCTTAAGTGCTTTGGCAGGAAGCAACACATGTGCTTTTGTAACCTGCAGCCCATGCCAAAATTACTTATATGACCCTGCATGACTGCAGGAAATCTGGGAATATAGAGGGGGATGCATACATATCCAGGGAGCATTAATGTTTCTTCCATGGGTTTTCTGGCCGTTGAGATGGGAAATATCCTTCAAATACAGCATCACTTCCTCTCATAAATAGGAAAATATATTATCATAGGATGATGTGAGTGTTCACAGTCTCCTTCACTCTCTGTAGCAGTCTGTGCCAGCCATTCTCATTTTGCATTTGCCGTGAAAAATCACCATGTTAGTAACAGCTGCAAAGCTGAAACAAAATGAATAATGGCTAACATTTACCGAGCACTTTCTGCATGCCAGATGCCACACAGAATGCTGTCTGATGCATACATAATAATTGCACTGTCTTTCTGTGTAGATATTAGTGTAATGACAATTTAAATACAGGCTGCACAGATACGATCTGAAGACAGGAGAAATTTTCCATTGGTAGTGAGTAGAATTTATCTGGCAGGTGAATTGGGAGGGAAGAAAAGTGAAGAGAATGTGTACGTGGGTTGGAAAAAAATGTTGCAGGAAGTGAGCATCCTGCTGGCAAATTGTATGTTGAGAAGTTCTGCTATTCATTAGGAATGGGAAGCCCCCATTTTCTTAAAAGATCCCAAAAACATACAAATCGCTTTTTAATTACTGATAGATACGTGACTCGAGAAGTTCTGCTATCCATTAGGAATGGGAAACCCCATTCTTATAAGATCCCAAAAATGGGCCGGGCGCGGTGGCTCAAGCGTGAAATCCCAGTACTTTGGGAGGCCGAGGCGGGTGGATCATAAGGTCAAGAGATCGAGACCATCTTGGACAACATGATGAAACCCCGTCTCTACTAAAAATATAAAAAATTAGCTGGGCATGGTGGCGCGTGCCTGTAATCCCAGCTACTCAGGAGGCTGAGCTGAGGCAGGAGAATTGCCTGAACCCAGGAGGCGGAGGTTGCGGTGAGCCGAGATCGCGCCATTGCACTCCAGGCTGGGTAACAAGAGCGAAACTCCGTCTCAAAAAAAAAAAAAAATCCCAAAAACATTTAAATAGCTTTTTAATTATTGATAGAGACATAACTGGCATTTGTTCTAGGTGTCACCCCAGACAGATAAAGGTCTTACAAAGAAGCAAGAGCTGGGGCTTTCTTGGAGCTTGCCTATTCTCATAAATCTCTTCACCCTTTGAATATCAATTTTCCTCATCTGAAAAACAGTTAAGAGAACTCCCACAGGGTCTTTGTGAGGATTTAAGATGATGAATCCAGAGCATTTAACCCAGCGCCTGGGACATCGCTGGGCTCACAATACATGCAGCTTGATGCCTGCATCAAGCTCAGGCTGGAGACACAGGGAAAGAGTAGATACTGCCACTTCCCTTGAGCTGTTTAGTAACTTAGAAGACTGTAGACATATGCCCAACTCATTCACATTTAAGGCTGGCTGTGCAAAATTCTCCATTGAGAGAGAGAGAGAGAGAGAGAGAGAGAGAGAGTCCTGGTGAAGCCAGGACTGAGTGTTCTCTCCAGCAAAGGGTAACTGGGAGTGGAGGTGGGCAGGCAATTCCCGGCTAAGTGAGGATTCTTTTCTTTGGCACCTCAACTGCTGTGCAAAAATTATCTCCCCTTTCTAAGCCTCATGTGTAGAATGGACAGTTATAGCTACTTTGAAGGTATTTTTGTGAAGATTAAATGAGACAATGAAATATGATGCTTAGTACAACCTCTGAAATGTGGTAGATATTAGGAATCTTAATTTTTTTTTCATTCTCTTATCTTTCTCTCTTTTCTCCTCTTTCTCCTCTTCTTCTTCAGCATCTATTTCAAGACTCAGCATCATATCAGAGAAATAAGAAATTAAAAGATGAAAATTATAGTAGGAAAACAAGCATCTATACTTATATAACAGCTACAAATTTCTCTGTCCTTTCAACTCCTGCTTTATTATGTTAACCACCCTCTTCCATTTACTAAGAGTAAACACGCTAAGATTTATTACTCAAAGACTACAATTCCCACTGATTTTGTTCTTGGAGAAAAATACATTTTTACTTCTCTCTGGTTTTTAAACTTTTTTTTATCATTGGTCAAGTCAACTATATGTTTGGATTAAGGTTGTCAGATTTAACAAGTAAACGACACAGGACACCCGGTTAAATTTGAATCTGAGATAACAATGAATAATATCTTAATGTGTCTCATGCAATATTTGGAATATCCATAGTTTGGAGAGTTGGAGTTTTATAAAAGAACACTTTCGACTGACTAGACTTCACCAGATAGTAAAACTGAGAACGTCTGGCCTTACACTCCCCTTTGCAAACCTGGGCCCCTGTGGGACAGTCTAGGACAGGGAGACAGCCTGGGTTTAAGCTAAGACAGACTTTACTTGAATCTTGAGTTGGCCATTGTGATCTGGGTTAACTTACTTAACCTTCACTCCATCAAAAATTATCTGTGGAGCTCATGGCAAGTTGTTACAAGCACAAACCCTGGAGTCAGAGGATTGCTTCCTTCCTGGCTCTGCTGTGCAACTTACGAGATCTCTCTGTGCCTCACCCAAGACTGTCCTGAGGATTAAAATATGTTACTTTTTTTTTTTTTTTTTTGAGATCAAGTCTCACAGTGTGATCTCAGCTCACTGCAACTTCCACCTCCCCGGGTTCAAGCGATTCTCCTACCTCAGCCTCCCAAGTAGCTGGGATTACCGGCACATGCCACCATGCCTGGCTAATTTTTGTATTTTTAGTAGAGACAGGGTTTCACCACGATGGCCAGGCTGGTCTCAAACTCCTGACCTCGTGATCCACCTGCCTTGGCCTCCCAAAGTGCTGGGATTACCCGTGTGAGCCACTGTGCCTGGCTAAATGTGCTGCATTTATAGACTTCAGTGGACAGTGTCTGGCAAGTGCTATATAATGGTTAACATGTAAGTAATATAATTAAAGTAATGGAAAAAAACACAATTACTTCTGCACCAACCTAATATAATGACAATAATAAAAATCATAAAATATAATAAAAGACATTGGTACTCCAATAGTAAGCAAGACAGACAATGATCTTCCTATGATAGAGTTACAGTCCTCAAAGTTATATCTTAAAAAGACTGAATTAAAGATCCAAAACGTTACCACAAAATTAAGTTGTCATTATTTCACTACATTTCTCATGACTATGACTGGATAATTATCTATAAACATTTGTTTCTTCAGTGACACTTGCAGAGGAGTAAGCCATGTGATGATAGGATAACAATAACTATACATTGAAGGGGATCAGAATATACCAGCCAAAATATACTATCCCCTAATGAGCAACTTTGGGCTCATGGATTATTCTGAGTGGAAGGCCGTTGAGAATCAATAGATGCAGCAAGAAGCCTTCTCGGAGCTTCTCCTACCTGACTTTGTGCAGACATGTCTGAGAAATTCTCCCTCTCCTGGAGAGAGTTTTATGGCCATGAAGAAGATGGAAAGTGGGCACTGAGTGGGCGCACAAACAACCCTTAAAACAATAAGCCTTATCTTCCATTGGCTTCCCCATATATTTCCTTGCCACAATCTACTGCCTCTAGAAGCTCAAAACTCTTTTCCTTTGTCTTGTCACTTCACAAATTTCTCATCTTTTTGTTAAAGTGATATATAAGCCCCCAAGTCTGACGGCCCTTTTAGGGTTTTTATTTCATTTTTGTAAGGACTCATATAAGCATATGAAAAAAAACATTTTTCTCCTGTAATCTTCCTTTTGTTTGTTTAATTTGCAGGACCTCAGAAATTGAACCTAAGAGAGTAGAGGAAACACGATTTTCCTCCCCTAGAGTACAACTTACTGATCCGCCCATTCTTGAGCACAATCTGTTATTTAGCTTCCCAAGCATCCCATGAGACAGACATTGGTATTTGGGTTACACAACATAAAGGCCCAGGGGTCTGAGGTGTAGCCCCAACTCCCAGTCACATGATTTCCAAGTGGGAGAACTGGGATTTGAACCATAGTCTCTCAGATATGAAAGTCCCTTTTCCACAGTGTTCTGTTTTACTCTGCTGCTTTCAAAATACCATCTTGGAGTGCCAGTAAAAAGCCTGATATTGAAAACAAACAGAATCACCGTTTCAAAGCATTTTGGGAGGTGGGAGGGTTAGAAATCCAGTCACAGTCTCAGGAGAAGGGCTGAGAAGTATTGCTGTGACTGATGGGACAAGAATCCACCCAAGAGTCTTGTGAAATTAGTTTGCAATATGTCTATGTGTTTTATCACAGCAGCCCTGGAGCCAGGAGGGTGGACGGTGAAGGCAAGTGCTTTTGAGTCTTAAACATCGTGCTACCTCCAATCATTAAGGGTCCCAAATCAACCAAGGTTAGTTCAGCTTGGCAGGCAAATCTGCCTTTTCCACTGAACTTTTCAGCCAAAAGGTGCTGGATCGGATATAGCATAATTATGGTGTGCCGTGGAGAGGTGGAAATGCACGCTGGAGTGTCAGCTGGTGTGGGCTAGCCACAATGAACGACACATGTTCTGAGGCATTACGATGGTCCATTCAGCCAGTAACCTTCCATGTAGATATCAGCTTCCCCTTCTTGGAGAGAAGGCAGAAGCCTGGGGATTCTAGACCGTTTGCCAGAGGTCATTAAGGTGGCAGGGGCAGCCCTGGACTTCAAACTTAGGCAGTTTGGCTCCATCAGCTGTGACAGAACACCAAAAGGTGAGGGGCTGCCTTAAAAAGTCTAATGATGGAAAAGAGGTAAAGATTCTAATAGTCGTTGACCATCTGATGTACTAGGAGTTTCACGTGTAAACCCATGGGTTTACATACCCATTTGGTCCTCCAAGCAACCCGACTAATGACTTGTTATTATTCTTATTTTATAGCTTCAGGAAACCAAGTCTCAGACAAACACAAGGCTCAAGGGAATGCAGCTGGGAGAGCCAGGATCGGAACTCCAGTTTGTTTGCTGCCAAAATCCATCCCTGGTTGAACACTGAGTAAGAAAAGAAAACTTTTTGGCTGTTACCTCACTGCCAGCCATTTCTTAGTGCACTCTTTTAGCCTCATTCCAATGCTTCGGATTAAATATTATGTTTCTTTTATCACAGATATGAGGAGAAACCATCCTCCCAGCTGGTGACCGCATTAAGATTCTAATCAATAGCTTAAAATGAACAACGACAAGAAATAGACTGTGATCAAGTGATCGAGGGATGGAGTCTTAGCTAAATGCAATGTAGATATTGGATGATAGAAGCTGCTCTCATATCCTTCAGTATCCAGGAGCCCAGAGCTCAGGATTATAGCAGATGCATTCTTTAGCTGGCTTCATGCTTTGAAGAGGAGGGAGAACCAGAAAAGTTTTAAAATACCTACCGCATACGACTTACCTATCTTCTGAGCAGGGTAAATGACTTCAAAGAACTTAAACAGCTAAAAAGATTAACAGCTAGGTCAGAGCCATGGGGTTTATATGAGTTCTTAGTGAAAGATACAGGGGGTGGGGGTGGGGAAAAGCTTGATATTGCTTTAAATCCTCTTGGGAAAAAAGTGGAATAATAATTCTACCAAAAACTCAGGGTGGTGAAAGATCAACTCCAGGGGAGAAAAATGCCTGTGCAATGAGCTGAATAGCATCCGTGAGCAGAATGACAAAGCACTGATTCAGCATGGGATGGGAAAACCTTTCTGAACAGTAATTATGTGTATTGAAGGAGCAGAACAGGTGTCTCTAGGTGATGAGTTCCCTCCGTCTGTGGGCCGAGCATCACCTGGCACGCCGGCCCACGGGAATCTTCTGAAGAAATGGCTGGGGGCTGTAGTTGATTTCAGCTGGTGATTAAAGTGGGGTAGGCAAGCCTGACCCTACTGCTTGTTTTTACACAACCTGCATTTTACTATTACAATTGTAATGCAATAGTATTTGTGTATCTAAATATAGAAACAGTACAGTAAAAATACAGTATAAAAGATAAAAAATAGTCCACCTGTGTAGAAGAGCACTTCACCATGAAAGGAGCTTACAGGACTGGAAGTTGCTCTGCGTGTGAGTGAGTGGTGAATGAATGTGAAGGCCTGGGAAATTACTGCACAGTACTGAAGACTTTATAAAATGTATCTGGAGTTTGAACATTTCTCACTACCTCCACTGTTCTCACTTAAGTCCAACCTCTCTTGACTGTCATTGAACTGATGATTGCAAATGCAATATTGCTCCTAACTACCCTCTTGGCCTCTGCTCTTGCCTCCTTCAGTATATTCTCAAGCCAGAGAAACTCTTTTTAACGTAAATCAGATCTTGCTATCCCTCTACCCAACGCCTTGCAATGACTTCCCTCTTGACTCAGAGTAAAAACAACCTTATAATGGGGCCCATGAAGGCCTTCATGGTCTGACCCCGATACTTCTCAAATCTCATCTCTCACTCCTCTTCCTTTTGCTAACTTCCTTGCCCTGCACTGGCCTGAGACAGACCTGCCCAGAACCAGGAGATAAACTGCTGGGAATATTTTCTTATCTGACGTAAGGGCAGGACATGGGACAATTGGACTTTTCTCAGGGGAGACATCGTACAAGTCTTCAGTGTGGAGAAGTCACTGGGTCTTGGATCAACTGGATGCCTATGCCCACTGTTGGAAGCTGAAATTATCAGAAATAACAAGTTCCCAGGAGTATCGGGGGTGTAAGGCTGCGAATGGGCTTTTGCTACATTTGTGCAGATGGAAAGAAATTTTTTCAGGGATATAATTTTTAGGCTTTTTCTCTGTCACACAGTCATACCTGAGGCTTGAGATAGGTAAGTTTTATTTGGACATAAATATTCGGTGGCAGAGTGTGTTCACTTCTCATAACTGGGAAATTATCCTTAGGCCTTTGTGATGCTAGACATGGACTTTGCAGCCAGATGATGGTCTTCTAGAAGAGCAGTGGATGTCTACCCTGGTTCTCAGAGGCGACAGGCAATGTATCGACAATGAATCGTGTCCGTGAGTATCATTACCAGCTTGCCCAGTGCTAGACATCTTTGTCCTTAGATTTACAGAGTAAATTGTGGCAACCTGGCCGGGTTTTGATTTACTTTTGCGTATGTCTGGTTTTCAAATAGGCTTATGTGCCAGATGCTGATGGTATCCTTCCCCGTGTCCTTCCTCCCCACTTCTGAGTTCACCTGTAGTTCACAGACAATTCTCAGCATGCTGACAGCTGCCCACCTTCACTGGCAATGCTTCTGTTTCTCTCTCTGAGGACTTCAGCAGCTCCCGCTCCCTTACCTGAAGCACAGGAAAACTTGACAGTGTAGAGGATTTAACGCCCCAGGAATGACTCTCAACCAACACAAAACAGGAGTCCGTGGACAAAAGCCCCAGATTCCTGTTTCCAAGGGAGAAAATTATTTGGTGCATTTTACCTTCTTTCTCAGTGGATTTCCATGAAATTGAGCTCAGTTGTTTACCAGGATCAGCTGACCCTTTACTGGCTTTTCACCCCACCTGTTTCATCTCTCCACTCTCTGAGTTGTGTTTTCTGGGAATGCTTTTTCTCATCTCTGTTTTTGTGGACACCCAAATTAAGACAGTTTGGTGTGTGGGCATCGGATGGAGTCAAAAGCTATCACTCACTGAACATTTTCTGTGTGATAGATCCTTTGCTAAGTACTCTACAGACATCAGTCGAGATAATGACCTTTCAAGATAGATATCATTCCCCCCATTTTACCAGATGCTTACCATAAAAGGGTTAAGTAACCCTCTCAAGGTTCTTTCTCTCACATGAAAAAATATTATTTCCCATTGTACTGACAGTAGAGAGAGGCAACCGTATGTAAGCTTTACCAGTTTCCTCTCCCGTCAATTCACAGTCTTTTTGATTAATCCATTCTTTCCTCAGTCCACGTGGGCTAGTGGACTGAGTGAAGTTTCGGTCCACTGTTTCTTCAAAGGAAGTTACCTGAGACTTAGCGGCAGGTGGTCCTGCTTAAGTTCAAATTGTGACTCTTACCCTTCTGAGTGTCTGACCTGGAGTAGATTTATGTTTCCAAGCCTCAATTTCCCCATGTATAAAATGAGAATTATAATTGACTGACTTAAAATTGTAATGATTGAATAACACTGAAATTAGGCTGGGAGTGGTGGCCCATACCTGTAATCCCAGCACTTTGGGAAGCCGAGGCTGGCGGATTACTTGAGGTCAGGAGTTTGAGACCAGCCTGCCAACATGGTGAGACCTCATCTCTATTAAAATACAAAAATTAGCCTGGCATGGTGGCGTGTGCCTGTAATCTTGGCTACTCAGGAGGCTAAGGCAGGAGAATCACTTGAACCCAGGAAGTGGAGGTTGCAGTGAGCAGAGATTGCACCACTACACTTCAGCCCTGGGCAACAGAGTGAGACTCTGTCTCAAAAAAAAAAAAAAAAAAAAAAAAAAAAATTAAATTAAATCTGTGTAGTGGCCAGTTCCAAGAAGGTGTTCAATTCCCATTGCGCTGTCTTTGTGGCTGTGGGTTTTACTTTTACATTTGATTATTTTCTTCCTCTGGGTCTTTATGCCATCAATTGTCTATTTTCTTTTTCTGTCTTTATTCTTTCCTGCTCAGCTGCTTCTTTTTTCACATTTTATAAGTATACTCAAGCCTCCCCTATTATTCTCTCTTGCGACTGATAGCAAACTCTCTTTACTTGTCATTGATTTCATCAACACTTGGACCGCCATTTTCCCTGCAGCTCTTTGCCTTTCTTTTAAAAGAGGTCCTCAACTTTATCTATATTACATAAGTTGAGTGGCCTCTTTCCCGTCCATATCCTGCGTCACCTCAGCATCCTGGTGTCACTGTATATGATGGCCGCCCCCTCCCATGTCTCCCCTTTTTGGTTACATGACCCTCTCTTCATTTCTGTCTACACTGATCATGGTTTCTTGGTCTCTCCTTACATTTTCCTCTTCCTCTGCATAAGGCAGATCTGCCCCAAAGTTCATGCTTTTCCAAGCTTTGCCTTTTTATCTCAGAGCTCCTCGGGTGGTGAGCTCACTCATGCTGTGTTTTCATCCTAATTAGCTACGTAGGATGCTCCTTCCTCCCCGGCTTTCTGTTGGGTTCAGACAACAGTAGGTACCAGCAGAAGATAAGAAGGAAAGAGAGTGAGGTTGTGGTCTTGACTCCCTGAGCTCCCTCCCTACCTGGTTCACTACCAGACCACTGTGTCCACGGCCCAAGGTCGTAGTCTCTGTCACATGGCCCTCTCCATAAAGCTCCGTCTGGGTTCTGGCCCTTGCAGGGCTGTTGCTAACTTTACAGGACTGTACCATGCCAACTAAACTATGGCCAAATCTTTGTAAGCCAACCCTTTATTAATATCTTCTCAATTTACCTAGGGTGTGTATGACTTTCTTCTTTTTCTACTTGGATCCTAATTGAGACAACCACACATTATATAACCCCTGGAGAAGCATGCAGGAAAGGGACTTGAGTGAGAAAACTTAGGTAAATTAAAAGAATATAGACATCTTTATCTCCTGCTTAGATAGCAAGGACTTTTATTCAAAAATAGAATGTTCTAATGAGTTAAGAATAAAGGTTTTGGAGTCAGACTTCCTGGTCTGAATCCTGGCTGTGCCATTTATTAGCTATGTGACCCTGGACAAGTGACTAAAATTCTCTATAATTTATTGTCCCTATCTATAAAGTAGGGATGATAATAGTCTGAGCACCAAGATTTATTGTAAAGAGTAAATGAGATGATTCATAGGGAATACTAAGTAAAATGTCTGGCACATATAAGTGCTCAGTAAATATTAGCTATCATTCTTATGTCTAACAGAATTGAGCTTGGGAGAGGCTGATAAAGGCTAGGTCCAGCAATTAAGCACCCTTATTAGCTGGAGGCAGGTTTCTGAGCTCTAATATTTGCTTCATTAGTACCTAAAGACAATACCAAGTTCATGCTAACTTTGAGAATATCCTGGTTACATAGTGTGACAAACAGGTTTTAAGATGGGCTCAATTATACCCTCCCCTTGAGCATAGGCAACATCTGTGAATTGCTTCTAATTGGTTAAATATGGCAAAGGTGATGGGTGGTCAGTTTTATGATATGTTACATAAGACTGCAGCTTTCATCTTGCCAGCAGACTCTCCCTTGCTCATTCTGATGGAGCAAGCTGCTATGTTGTGAGCTGACCTACGGAGAAGCTATGTGACAAGGAACTGAGAGCAACCTCTGCCCAACCGTCAGCAAAAAACTGATGTCCTTAGTTTAACAGCCCTCAAATAACTGAATTGTTCCTAACGTGAGACTAGAAGTGGATTCTTCCCCAGCTGAGCCTCAGATAAGATCACAGCTCCAGCCAACACCTTAATTAAATCTTGTAAGACCCTAAAGCAGAGGACCCAGTTAAGCTGTTCCTGGATTCTTGGTCAGCAGAAACTGTGAGATAATAAATTTGTATTGTTTTTAACTACTAAGTTTGTGGCAATATTTGCGTAGAAATAGATAGCACACTAAAATGTGACTGCATTCACTCATTGTTTCATTCTTTAGCACTTACAGTCACTGTGATAGTTTCTGAGGACAAGGATTGGTAAGACTCGGTATCTATCCTCAGACAACTCATAGAATAGTGGTGGTAGTCATGAGAAGCGATGAAGATAGACACTGAAACCACTGAGAAAATCATGAATATACAGATACAATAATAGATGTCTATACAGGATACAGTCAAGGCAAAAGGGAAGAATGGTTTGTTCTACCTGGAGGATGAAGGATTCAGGAAAGACTTTGGTGAGGAAATTATGTCTTAGGAAGTCTTATGAGTGTGTGTTTCATTGGCAAAAGAAATAACGTGACTGAGATATAGCATTATTTAAAAAACTGGGTGTGTCTGGGGAGTTGCAGGCCTTCCTTTATGGAGTAGAACACAGAGCATATGTATCGTGGAGGGCGTGCTGGTGAATGGGTGAGGAATACGACCCTTAGCTGGACGGGTAAGAGTGAGCATGGCAAGTGGCTGATCATTGAGGACTGCGTGTGCTAAAGAAAAAATTTAAAAAGGTTAAATGTTAGGTGATGTCGAAGAGCCATGAAATGTATAGTAAAAGGAAATGAGTGGATTTCTGTTTCTTCAAGACCACTGTGTCACAAACAATGTAGAGGCTGAAGTGGAAGAAGAGACCAGAGTCACAGAGGCCATTATAGAGCAGGAAGAGAGCAGGTGTGGCAAGAAGAGGACCCTCCCTGGAGAGAGTCACAAGGTAGAAACCATGGGCTGTGGGGAGTCAAGGTTGATGCTGGAGGCTGTGGCTTAGGTGCCTAGGTGGACCAGTGCTGCAAGTCCCTGAAATGGGACCATGGGAGGGAGTGGGATTGTAGGGAGCAGAGGCAGGAGGGTAGGGGACGAGTCCTTGTGGCAATGGCATTAGTTATCAAGAAAAAAGACAATATGATTCTTTCTTCAGGAAACTGAGACCAGGCAGCTGGGAGAAACTTGCCAGTCTCTAGATATGAGAGGAGTAGTTTCTCTGAAAGGAAAACTCCAAAATTGAATTATGAGAACTGTGATCAGGATGGGAGGCAGAAGTCAGAAGGGAGGGTGCAGTTTCAGACCGTGGATCTGGGAAGAGATTTCTGCACTGCTGCATGATCTCCTTAACCTAAGAGCAGAAAGTTCCAAAGATCCCTAATACACCTTCAGAAAGGCCTCGTCGGCCTGGACCAGTCTCCTTCTTGCTTTCTTCATTCCAAGCACACAGCCTTCTTACTGTCCCTGGAATGGTTCCTCTTTACCCAGGGCATAAATCCCATTGAGTTGCTTGCCAGAGGCAATGGAGACCATAAGAACAAGAACATAAAAATGCAACTTTCCTTTGAACAGAACTTCTAAACTAAGCCTGTCTCATGGCTCTTTGCATATCCTCTTCCCAGTGTCTGGCAGGCCTGTCTTCTCCACTTCCTTCTTCATTTTTGGCTTTGCCAAGTCATCCTTAAAGATTCCATTCATAGCTCATGTTCTGCAGGAAGTGTTTTCTATACCTCTAATATGAGCCAGTGCCATGCTTTTGTTTCCATAGAACTCTTGATATCTCATTCATCATGCTTCTCACAGAACTGAAATGATATTAAGGCCAATACCACATTAAATTGTGAAATACTGCATCTCCGATGCTTGGCATGTGATAGATATCCAGTTAGTATTTCTTAAATACATGGTTCCTGAACTGAACTGAATAGAAGAAAAAAAAAGGATTATAGTCAATATCCAAATGTTTAGGGAGACAGAGTTGGCAAAATGGCCTGTGAAGGGATTATACCCACCAATGGTCCAATTCATAATAGAGACATATTCAGGTCATGTTCTTGTTTGCTGCATTTGAAATATGTACTACTAATAGATAACTCTTGCCAATACTTTATGCTATTAAACTGCTGCCTCATACGTATTTGTAACTCCAGTGACTCCCAGGGGAACTTTCTGGTTCTCTTATTTTATTGCCTGGGCAACAACTACACTTGGGTTAGACCTAGTCATCACTCAGTACTAACAAGGGAATCTATAGGATCAATCACAGTATTCTTCTGGTGAGCAAAGCTATATATTCAACACATTTCCTCATGCTGGGCATTCATGAAAACTACATTTCCCAGCCTCCTTTGCAGATTATTCTATACAGTGTGACTGAGTTTAAGCAATGAGTTTGTGAGTGAGAATAATGATTCACTTTGAGTCCAAGGCAGGAAGAGGTGGGTAACGCTTTTCTAGATGCTCTTCTCCTGGCTCTGTAGCTAGAAGTGAAGGTCTCCAGCTCTTTAGTAGCCCAAATCCTTGCCTCACTCTTTGCAACTCAGACAATCTGCACTGGACTGTGATTTGAGCAACAAATAAATTTTTGTTATGGTAGGCCATCGATATTTGGAGGTTCTCCATTAGCAGCAGTCAGTGTTATCTATGATAAATAATAAAATCTCATAAAAATTGTTTTGAAGCAAATAACATTCCTCCACATAATCACTGAAATGTCTATTTATTAATAAGTGGTGTAGTATTTATTTAAGATAGAACATAAAAAATCAGGTAAGAATGATTTGCATAATATATATGGAAATCAACCTGTTAAAGTTGTTCAGATATTGGACAGAGCCAGAATATAAATTACACATACAGTTTAAAAATTACAGGAAATCATATTATAAAGAGCACTAAAGGCCACTTGTGGAATAGTTGTGTTCCCCTGTAAGCCAGAATGTGAAGAAAGCCTACTCGTAGCACGGAGACAAACCCAGGGAGCAAGGCACCAGAATTCTATGCCATAAAAAGGGGTTAAAAAATACAACCCAAAATCAAATATAATGGATTCATGTCACTGGGAACCTCAATTTGTTCTTCAAAGACTGGTGTTTTCAATCACTGCTACATTAGAAAAAGGAGGAAAAAAATAGCCATATCCTATCTGAAGCAAGGCAGAGATTATTTTCCTCTTTAAAACAAGGAAGGACTGACAAATCTGATGACGTCCACCTGTCTTTCTTAGATGAATTGTTAGGATGGGGTAGAGCTGACTTCACCTCTCCAACAGTGAATCTCTGACCCTTGGCACAATGGCTGCCCTAAATTTTGCAACTCGGCCACCACCTGGACTCTTAACCCTCAGGGGAACCGTGGGGGTGGGAGCTGCCCCCTCCTTGGAAAAGTATTCAGAGGGGTAAAGAAGGGCCCAATTACCAGATCAGATTTGCTTCCATGGGACACCTTGATCTTTTAATACTGAGAAAGATACATAACTGTTCTGAGTTTTTGGCCTCCCAGAGAATGCTTTTAAAGACTCACCTGTTTCTGCAGAATTTCAGAGCTCTGAAATAAAGGTACGGTCTAGAGACAAAAGACCAGAGTCAGCAGAGACAAGGAGAGATTTGAACTTGTTTGGCTACAAACAGTGACAGGAGCTCCTTAGGGGCAGAGAACAAGGGCTGCTTGTGGACGATCTGCAGCCACACCAAGCCCCGAGAGCTAATGGATTCCAGTGTGAACCAGGTGAATAATTTACGTGGCATTATTTTCTGTCACTGACAGCTGGATTGTGAAGCCACTGAAAGGCCCTGCTGAACAGCCAAGAGGAATAGCTGGCCCAGGCATCACTCTTCTCTCCAGGGAACTCATGAGTCTGTGATCATTTTACTGTAAAGCTGAGTGGATGTAGAAGGGCGAAGCATTGTGGAGGAGCTAGGGCCTGATTTGAGAGGAAGATGTGGGAGGGAGAATGAGCTTTACAGGTACACAGGCTTTGGTTAAATATGCAGCTTCACTTCTTACAATGTGTGACCTTTGACAAGGTCTTTTCCTTCACAGCTTCAGTTTCCTCATCTATAAGATGGAGACAATAACATCTCCCTCATGGGGTTGCGATGAGGATTGCATGAACTTGAGAGAGAGCTGTCATGTCACAGGCAACTCACAAGGAGCACTTAGTATAAGTTTCTCTCCTCCTCCCTGACCTTGCTTTTGTGGGCAGGGGAAGAGAATGGGACATCAAAATAAAATATGCTCTCATTTTTTATTACTCTTAGGTATCAAATTGCAGTCTGTTTGACAAGTAAGTCTAAGAGAAATTACGAATACATTCCTGAGCACTGAGCTGGGCTTTTGACTACCTAATTGTAAGCTGTTCTCGAATTATTCTTATATACAGCCCATTTTCAGCTGTGACAAAAATCATTATTTCTGCTGATGCTTATTTAAAGCTCACAACAGTGCTATCTGGAGGATGAAGACTTAGGTAGAATGACAGTTGTCAATATTGCTGGGCCAACTATTGTTGTCCTAGAACTTCACCATCCTTTCTAAGTATCTCTTAGGAGCTTTCACTGCAGTCTGACTCAGGAGAACTGAAAACATCCTAGCACAAGGATTCACAAGGACTACTGGGGAGCCCTGCCAAATTCTGGAATATTTATCCCCAGAACAATGTAAGTGGAAACTAACTATGAAGATGTTCATTTGAGCCAACAGAGGCCTGTTTACTTCCTAAAATAATTTCCTAGTTACATAAACATAAGATGCATAAGATGTCCTAAGCTGAGTCCTGTTTGCTTCTTTGTAGCTTTTGGAGAAGGCCCTAGAGTATCTGCTTGTGGCTTGACCACATGGGGATTCTCTGGGACAAGGCAAGAGGACTCAAGTTGTGCTCAGATGAGACCCAGAGATCCCAGTGCAAAGGGACACCTTTGGTAAAAACTGGCCACTTTGGGTCGTAGAGATCCCAAAAGAAATCATGCCTGACTTCTTAAAATCAAAACCATAGAGATTTATCAAGGAGAAACCCTGTTTAATGAGTCTACAGATGAGGATGCAACCTAAGGCATGAGTCTGGAGCTAATGAGTCCAAGTGATGGGACAAAAGGTGAATCAGTCCAAACATGGCAGGACCAATAAGGACCAAAGTAGGAGAGGGCAGAAGGTGGAGGGTAGAACTCCTGCATGGCCACGGGATTGCTCGTCTTCATTCCCTTTCTCAACCGCATCCAGTACCAGTGGTTTTTGCTAGGCCTTTTGAAGACAGCAGGAATCTGGGAGAAGGAACATCATCATCTTTCACGGCATGGAACCATCCATCTTATTCCAGAGAAGGGAAGAATTCTTCAAAGGTATGTCTGGTTTAACAGTTTCTCAAGTGGGCCAGGAAGTTCTTATTCATATTCTGAGCTCAACAGTGATGCTTTGATTTCACTTGTTATTTTATTTTTAGTTTTGTCTCCAACTTCTGGAGCAAAGATCAGAAGACCTGAGTTCTGGATTTATTCTGTGACTCTATCACTTCTTCACTCACTGAGGGGCGTGGTGTGATGTTCTTTGCTCTGATCTTCTGCTTCTTGATCTATAAAGACAGGTGATTGTTCTGGGTGACCAAGGTCTCTTCTTGTTCTACTGATCTTAGGATCCATGAAATTAGAATCCTTGCATCTATGATAACAAGTCAAAATATGAATCACAATTTTCTTATAGGGTTGCTGAGGTTAAAGCTGTCAAAGGCTGGGAACAAATCTCCCCAGGGAGGGTTTAAGCGAGCATCAACTCTTTCTTCTAGCAGTTCCCCCATTCATTGCTAGAGTGTTGTCTGACAGCCACCATGCACAGTAGACTTTCCTTGGGAAATCATGAGCCCTTTATTCTTACTATTTGGCTTTATCTCCTACACATCATTCAGATGGCACAACATCTGGTACTATATGGCCAATGGAACTGCCACAACTCAGCCACTGAAATCCAACATTCCTGCCTCTCTTCATTCCAGTATTTCTTCTCTTCCTTATTGTGGTGGACAAAAGTAAGCATTTCATTTATAGAGATGTACTTATTTAAAAAGCAATTGTGAAAATGCCTGATTTAATAATTGGGATTGTATCTCCACCATTATTTTTCATGAAAAAAAATTCTGATGTAAATTTAGAGTTTATAAGTAATACCAAAGACTGAGACAATGAAGTACACTCATAGTGTAAAAAAAAAAAAAAAAAAAAAAAGAAAAGAACCTAAGTATCATTGTAGTAGGGACTTTGTCTGTATATTGACTGTCCCATTTGAAAATCAAAACAGGGTAGAAGAGTCAAATGTTTTTGAACGTGTCGAAACTCAAATTTTCTTCCAGGTCATCTCTGTATGCTTCCTGTCTCTTTTACACTGCCATTACTGGCTTCTAAAACCAGTAAAGCTATGCAGATAGCCTGGTCCCAACATATTCTAAACTGAGCATTAGCAGGGGGCTTCCTGCTGGCTTGCTTAGGGGCCAGTTGGCTCAGTTTGGAATGGTGTAATATCAGCCACAATAGTGTGGAATTGATTTGGATATAAAGAAGCAAATTAGACTTAAAAAGTTCACATCCTGAAAAACAAGCCTTCAAGGACAAGTGAGGACATGGAGCAAATTCCTAAGGATGCCTGGGGTTCAGAAAGCCAAGAAGAATCTTTGGATATTCATGAAAACCAAATACCAGCTATGTGGCATCTTCTGGGGGAAGCATGGGGTGGACCCTGGGGTGTGTTTGGCAGCACTGTACAAAGACTTCTTAGCCTGATGAACAAATTTCTTCTTTTGCCCTGGGAGAATTTGATCTGCAGGTTCCCATAAGTGGAGTAACATCTTTCTCTTGAAATAGGTGCTGTGCCATAGTCCATATCACAAGCTTCTCTTGGTCAACATGATGAAATGAAAGTAGCTCAGCTCCTTGCCTGGTCTCAATCTTGGTAGGGAGTAAGAGAGAAGAAAGCTGGCTTCTCCAACAACCTTCCTCAGATTCCCTAGAACCCTTCTTTTTTTTAAACCACAGCTTCACTGGAGCTATGAAGTTCAAAGCATTGAATCCAAACTCAAAGTCCCCATTCAACCCACTCAGCCTTCACGGGGCTGATAGTATCATTGCCATTTTGATGTAGAATCTTTGCTCTCATTTTCATGTTTAATTTCCCATAGTTTCCAAGCTGGGAAGCAGTTCTGTCTGTATAGAGTGGTTTGCAAGGATGAAATCAGTTATTTTCTTTTCCTGGTAGACATAGTTTGAAGGGACCTCTGATATTTGAGAACTCTAGATTCGTAGCATTTTGAAGGCAGAAACTGTGGTTTTCTTATCTCTGAATTTCCAGTGCACTGCACAGTTCTGGCATACATTGGTGCTTAATAAGTCTTGTCAAATGAATAAACAAATGACTTTTTCTTTATTACACTCCCATTATAGTAGCATGGAATTGTAAGAATGATTTTGCCAAATTATGAGTAGGTCCTGTTATATTAGATTTTTCTACAGGAAATTATTCTTTTAAACTACAGTGTCTAGGAATTACCTTGCACGAAATAGGCATAGGATGCATAATTGCTGATTCATTAGTTCATTTTAACTCAGATACCTTGGGATTATCTAGTTATGTTTTCGTAAAAACTAGGGCTTTGTAATATCAATGTCATGTCTAATAAGCCTAAACGCCCAGTCCTAAAAACAAAGTTACTCAGTAGCATTTTCTCAAGTTGATGTGTTTTTCTTTTCCTGCAATATTTTTTTTCTTAAACTTTTGATACTTGCTTTTGTACTGGAATTTGATAGTCAAAACTCACACTTGATCTCAAGTCCTTTTTTCTCAGCTCAATAGGATCATGTTTCACCTAACATTTGTGAAGGTGATTTATCTCATCCATTTTAATGCTGATAAAATATGACCTTTTAAAATTTTCATGTCACATTGTGACCCAAAAGGACCAAATACATACATTACATCATGGTTTCACCTATGAATATTCCTACTTTTGATGATGGAATTAATTTTTCAATATTTCATGGGGTTCTGCTGAAAGGACTGTAATTTCTTGGGCAAGTTTCAGAATGACTAGTATATCTGCAGTCCTGTCATCGTGGGTCATGTTATTAACCAGTTCCATTGGATTACCATGCTGTTCCTTTGTCTGACAAAAGGATCTTTGTGGGAGTACACACTGCTTCTTCCTGTAACTCATGTTCAATTCCAGGCCCTGCATTTCTGCTTGCTCACTGTGAGCCATGTAGATGAGCTTGTTTCTAAGTAGGCAACTTGAGCAGCTTTGGTTTGCCTTTCTGGAATCTATTTTTTGGGGAACAAAAGGAGAATATCAAAGCAGAATTATTCCAGAAGATCATGTTTCTCTTTTTGTTTTTGTTTTCTTAAATGGGAAAAAGACAGCTCTTAAGGTTCTTATCATTTATTCATTCATAAAACACGTAGTTTGTCTGTGTCTATACTGATGAAGATGACTTATTAGATGTTGGAAGATCAATACTTCCCTGCTATTGATCAATATAAACCCAATCCCTGCTGTCCTGTTCCTATGATCCAGCAGGGAAGCTAGACTGCCTGCGTATGGTTTAGAAAACGATACAAGCTCTAATCCTTTCTAGGTTATTAAAAGAACCTAAAGTAGTTCCTCCAATTGTGGATCAATGATAAATACTTTAAGCTAGAACTCCACTCAGTTGCTGGAAAATGCATCTATTTGTAAGATATTTAGGTTAGTAATTTCTGCAAGAATATTAATGAATTGTTAAAAAATGAATTGGTGCATATGTGGATTCACTCGCCTTTTTTGTTGGTTTCCAGTAACTCATGTACATAAAGAAGAGCACAGTAACATGTTGGATGGTAGGCAGTGTGATCATCTCAAGTGAAAGATTCCAGGAAGATCAGGATCCAATAATCAACCCCTCAGGAAGGGGCATAGGGTTTCTTAGATTATAATCCCCAGTGGCACTTTCAGCCATACTGAAGGAGTGGGGAAGAGACCCAAATCACTCATGCCCTTTGTCCTTCAGATTTCCAGCACATCAAATGGAACATCATAAGGGATGGGCTTCATGTCTGATGTGTTGAGCATTCTGGTGTATTTCCCATCTCAGACTTCGAGGTCTACACCCATCCATTTGTGGAGCTGTCAATGAAAAACACCTTTCTGCCACTCACCATGACTGCCCTCGGCCAAGAACTTCGGGTTTTGGTTGTAAGCTCCTAAAGTCAGGGGCCAAGCTCTAATCATTACTGTATGCTGAGCTTTTTGTACAGTACCTGTTGACGTGAGTTGAAAGGAACCTATCTCTGAGGAAGTGATTCTTCTCTTCAACACAGTGCCAGACTCTTGTATTAGGAAATGATGAAACCATCTATCAAACGTCTGCCATAGCTACTGTGGCTCTTGACAAGGCTGTGAAGGAGAATAGCAGTGGCAGTGGCATTCAGACATTTGTCCAGGTCATCTGGATTATCTTGATCATCACCAGGGCAACTATCCACAACCAGTGCCTAGGTGTGTGAGAAGAGTGAGACAATAATACGGTGGTGTGGTCATTTAGTTAATTCAATCTAAGCCTACCAGAAACCTTTTCCACCAAAGGTTTTCCAAGTATAACAACACCTCATAAGTGGCCACGGATGGCTTGTGCTTAATGTCACACCTGTACCGTAGGGCAGTGCTTCCCAGGCTATCTGCTTACATTTTAGCTTGTCTCATGGTTACATGTGGTTTTAGCAGTTTCATTTAAAAAATCTGGGTTGGTTCCATACATTAGGAAAAGTAAAATTGGATGGTTCTGGAAAATTTGCCTATTTGCACATCAGTGAATGTAGTTTGCTGTATTATTTTTTTCTAGATCTAAAATGCAATGCAGCAAGCAAGCATGTTCTGTAATAAAAATGGAAGTCCCCTTCCTGCTGGATAAACTGAGTGCTTTCCACACAACACAAAGCCATATATCTTGGTGCAATCTCTAGGATGCATGATATAAATGGAAGAGTGGTGTGGTGAGGGGAAACAAGGGCAGGGAGAGAGCGAGCACACCTGATTTTTGAGTCCTGGTTCTCTATGAGACAACTGAGTGACTCTGGGTGTGTCACTTTACCTGAGCCTAAGGTTCTTCATTTATAAAAGGAAGTACTTGGAGTAGATTCTTTCTGTGTGCCTTCTTGGCTCTAATTTCTATTTTAGATGGATATTTTGTACTTCTGTATCATGGGGAGAAATGTGAGTTGGAACTTCATTTTAAAGGCACTGAACTTAGCTCCTGCCCAGAGGGGCATCTCACGTCTGATAAATTCCATTGTCCTTGGCTACATAAATTGGAAACTATTTTAACTTTGCGTGTGTGTGTATGTGTGTTTTCTCCCTGCCAATTCACAACTCATCAGAAATGCTACACTTGGGATTACTACCACTTTTCACAGATAAGGAAACTGAGGCATGATACTAAATAACATCAGACCAACTGAGGTCTTTTTGAGAGCTTTTAAAAGGTTTGCCAGTTTTCCCTTAAATATTTGTTTAGATTTTAGAGACACCATGACTATTTCATTCCTTTCCTAATGTTAGCTCAGCAGGCAGCCCCACTGATGCACACTGTGGTTTTGTTGAGAAAATTATTTCCTTGCTTTCAAAAACAGTTAGTCGCTGGAGTGTTTTACACAAGAGGGCAGTGATCCTAGAAATAACTTAAACTACTTTCTCTGCTTACTAAACCAAAACCCAAATCAGCCAACCAAACAGACAAATAGCATGGCTCATCAGTAATTTCTCCCTGTACTGGTCCAATCGTGGTCAAAAGCAAGAACAGCAGATAAATGCGTATCCTAGAAGAGATTTGCGGTACCATTTATATAGTGTAAAGTCATGCAAACCATGCTGAAAAGGAATCACTTTGTTGTGGTGACATGGGGAGGAAGAGGCTGTGGGAAGGCCCTGCCTGGGTGGGGCCACCACGCACACGCATGCATTTGATGCAGCCATTGGTGTCCCTGCTGGTAAGCGTCGGGTGTGAGAGTAAGTGAACTATACAAAGTCTGTCTACATTACAAGGAGGGGTCAGCCAGTGACCCCTTTTAAATGGGCTTGTTGGAAGGGGTCCATATTGAATCAGAAATCCCGTCCCCTGTGGACGACAGAGGCATGGAGCCACTGGGCGTGAAGGGGTCCGTGTCTGTGTCCGTCTCGCCCTCGGCGAGGTACCGCTTCTCCCTCATCCAGCTCGACCCCCCATTGGGGCCAAACACGTAATCATCTCTGTCCTGGGAGATGCTGAAGCCACTTGGAGACCTTTCCAGCTCCTCGTGGTTGACCGACATCAGGGACAGAGGTGTGTCGCTGTCCCGTGTGATGCTACGTCTCTGCGCGGGGGAGATTCGGTCCGAGTAGGGGCCCGGCAGTTCAGCCTGGGAGTGGTAACTCACTCCTGAGTCGAGAAGAGTCAAGATAGGCAGGACCGTGGGCCTCTCTGCATGTGTGGTTGCAGAGGGAGAAGGAGCTGCTTGAACCTTTGCAGAACTGGGTCCCCCTCTGGGTTGGTTCACAGGGTCATGTGCAAAAAACCCATAGGGGCTGACTTTGTCGATGGGCACCTGGTGGAAGCCGTACGGCGGTTCCGGGGGACCTGTCTCGGAATAGTTGCAGATGATGGTTTTCAACTCGGAATACCTGTTGTCCTCTTTCCTCTCCACCTCAGCTGGCGAGGAGGTCCCCTTGGTTGGGTAATACTCAGTGACGTGCACCTGCAGCCGTTCCATGTGCTGCATGTGCATATCCACAAGGAAGTCCAGCTTCTTTCCCATGTCCTGAACCTGGAAAATAAATGAAGCTGTGAACTGCTGCTTTCTCTGAGGGTGGGGGGTCGTTGCTGTTGGTTGGGAGGAAATATTCTAATAGTGTATTTACTTTTCAGAAGGGAAGAACATTCCTGCAACTCTTTAATAATAAGAGCAGCTAATAATTTATTTTCTGCCTCTTACTCACAAGCCTTGTACATGTATTAGTGCTAATCTAGAGAAAACCTAGGCAAGGTCTTTCTAGGAAGCAAAGGTGGAAAGCAGAGAGATGCTTTGAAGTGTTACAGGCCTGTTTTGTCCCCCAGAGGAGGAGGTGGCCTTGTTAACGCGGCCTGGGTCAAGGAGTAGGAGTTCTCAATTTATGGACATTTTCTTAGACAGAACGTGTGGATGGTTAGTGTCTGTTTCCCCTACATGGTGATATAAGCTCGAAAAACACAAGGGCAGTGGTTAGCAAGAACTAAGCTTCTCAGAACTGAAGACCCTACCTGGCGGTTTGCTCTTGCCTGCCTGAACTGGTACCTTATTTGAACTTTTATGAATGAATATACATGAGTGTGTGCACGTGTGTGTGATGTTCTTGCTCTGGCAATTCACAACTCAACAAGAAACACTGTCGTCAGGTGCATCATCCCATTTGACTGGTGAGAAGACGAGTACCATAATCAGCAGAGGCCAGGATGGCATCTGAGCCTCAATAATAACTGATTCTTATAGAAAAGTTAGTATCTGACTCTGTTTTATGCACTTTATTGATTCACGTGAATTTTACAACAACCCTGCAAGATGGATACTATTATTATCTGTATTTCACAGGCAAGAGAACAAAGACACAGACAAATAAAGTAGAGCTGAAATTATAAATTCAAATGTAAAAATCAAAACAAAATTCTTGATGTAACAAAAAGGAAATAATTCTGATCTTCTCCCACCTCTCCTGCACAGATCCCATTTCCAGTTTTGAATAAAACAAAAGGATTAATATGATCCTTGAAAAAACGGCAGTACCATTTATCTAGTGTAGAGTTGGGCAGATGATACTAGACTATGAGCTCTTTGCTATGAAAGCAAGAGTGTGCTACATGGTGCTGTGTGTGAGCGGATTTCCCTTTCCACCTTAAATGGATCTCACCCATAGCCTGCCCTCCTCCCGGCCTCTTCACAAAGCCACCACTGGCCTGGACATTGAGAAAAGGAGGACATGCAATATACAGGGGCAGGTCACTAACATTTCCTAAGGGGTCACTATGAAATGCATGATAACTGTAGCTGCCATCAAGTGTTCACTGTGCCCACTAATATTATTATTAGGTAATTTTCATGTACCAACTTAATCCTCACAGCAACCTAATAGGGTATTATAATCCCCATACTACAGATGAGGAAAACTGAGGCTCAGAACAATAATTAACTTGCATGTGAACATGCAGTAAATGCTCAATCAGTGATTCAATTTCCACATCTTTTTTGAATCGTAGGTAGTGTTGCTCAAGTATCTTATCTCCCTTTGAAAAACCATGGCGGGGGCTGGGTGCTGTGGCTCAGTCCTATAATCCCAGCACTTTGGGAGGTCGAGGCGGGGAGATCATCTGAGGTCAGGAGTTCAAGACCAGCCTGGCCAACATGGCAAAAACCATCTCTACTAAAAATACAGAAATTAGCTGGGCATGGTGGCGGTGCCTGTAATTTCAGCTCCCCAGGTGGTTGAGGCAGGAGAATCATTTGAACCCAGGAGGCCGAGGTTGCAGTGAGCCAAGATAGCACTATTGTACTCCAGCCTGGGCAATAAGGGTGAAATGTCATCTCAAAAAAAACAAACAAAAACAAAACAAAACAAAACGAAATGAAATGAAAATGACACTTGAATACACATTTTACAGACCTAGTTTTTGGTGAGAGAAAAAAAGACTTACTTGTCTTTCAACTTTGACAAACTTTCCCATCATGCTTTGGTCTTCAACTTCTGATGTGGATGCTCTGGCTACATATGGTTCATTCCTAAGAAGAAGTGAACACTTCTATGAGATCATTATATCTATTTTTGCTACACGAAGTCATTTCAGCTAGGCAGGCCGCAGCCAATAGAGCCATTGTTCTCACCCTCCCACTTGTGTGGCATAAAAGAGCACCATTCAACACTGGAGGCATATGTGAGTCAGGAAAAGTCAGAGTTTTTCTGCATTCAACACTGGAATCTCATGCTTACTTTCACTGTAGGAAAATTTGAAGCCAAATATTAAGCTGCTATTAAGGAAGCTTTGCTTTGTGTTAAAGATTATAAAGTACCTAACAGTACCTAGAGTGTCTAGTTCCTTTACATTAAATTCCTTAGCCTTTCAGTCTCAGATCTGAGACCTGAGACTTTTACTCTGAGTGTGTGTGCAGGTAGAGAAGGGGTCATCTAATGCCTGAAATCACATACAGTGGGTATAAATATTTCATCTGGCCAATTTTAATAAGCAAGAAAAAAATCCCAAATCTTAAAAATGATTTCAAATGAAATTTATCTTTGGAAAACAATGCAAAAGGTGACACTGGCGAGAAATGAAATTGAAATGTGCGCTGAATTTGATTTTTGGCTACCCACAGTTAATATCTGCCTACATTCTGTTTACTTTCATTATTTTTATGTTCTTTGCACATCAGGACTTTCAGGGAGTCCGGCTACTTCTTCGAAACCATTCACGCTGGGCACTTTCTCAATGGTTGATTTCTCTCTCGCATAGGCTGCTGAATCCTGCTCGGTAGGACAGTCTTTAGCTGAGCAGCCTTAAATTTAAAAATGCTGTCAAAAGTGGTGGCCCAAGTGCTAAATCCAGCCGACTGGTGTTTTCCTTGGCCTGCACGAGGTTTGAAAACATGTAAGCCATCTCAAACATTGAGAATTTCACGTAAAAGCTGGATGTTCTGTTTTCTGGAAACATAGGACCCACATTCCTAAAAGGAAGTAGGGCCCTTACTCCTATAAAGAGGTAGGGCCCTCATTCCTTAAAGGAGGTAGGACCTTCATTCCTAAAAGGAGGTAGAGCTCTCATTTCTAAAAGGAGGAAGGGCCTTCATTCCTACCTCCCTTAGTTGGGGCATTGGTCCTTGAAGGTCCCATCACTCCCTATTCTATCCCCAGGACTGAGGTTAAATATTAAATGCTTTCTATCATCATGTTGATGCTCTTTTTTTTTTTTTTTAGAGATGGAGTCACCAGACTGGAGTACAATGGTGTGATCTTGGCTCACTAAAACCTCTGCCTTCCAGGTTCAAGCGATTCTCCTGCCTCAGCCTCCCAAGTAGCTGGGATTACAGGCATGCGCCACTACACCCAGCTAATTTTTGTATTTTTAGTAAAGACAGGGTTTCACCATGTTGACCAGGATGGTCTCAATCTCCTGAGCTTGTGATCTACCCACCTTGGCCTTGGGATTACAGGCGTGAGCAACCGCTCCCAGCCTCTTGATTCTTTTATAAGAGGAAGGTTCATAATATTTCTTAAGCCTAACTCCCTCACTCATTGTGTTACCTGCCTTGAAGACATTTGGGAATAAAGAGATGTAAATTTAGGCAGTGGATTTTCTCAGGAACATCTTATTCAAAATTAGGAAGCTTTGGAAGGAGGAGAGCTGCTCTGTTAAGGAACAAAGCTCTCTGTTACAATGTTGTCAGGAGGCTGATATCTGAGTGGATTCTCTGGCTTTGTCCGGGGAGGGGTATCAATCAACTCAAAAGTAATTATGCAGGATGGAGAATGCTGTGGCTTCTGCTCACATGAAGTTTTCTTCCTGTTCCAACAAAGCTCATAAGTCTCCTCTTATTTTATAACAGGGAAACCGGTGCAGCTATTTTCATTTTCAAAAGTCATAGGAAGATTTATCATCCACATGGTCTGGGAAAAGGAGTGAGAAGATTTTTGTATACAGAAACATTTTAAACGGCCACCAACTGAAACACGCTTCAAACTCTTTCTTCATTTTACTTAGGAGAGTAACAACTTCACCCACATAAAGGACCCCAGTTGAGATTTGGCAAAGGGGATGCTTTACAAATTTTGCTCCCCTGGCTCATCAGTCCATGTCCATTGGCCCCACCTGGGAGATTGCTGGGATGGGAAGGTGAATGCTGACCCTTTCTGAGACTTCTTGTGTTTTGGCGTGGAGGGAGGTCCAGGGGTGAAAATCATATCTATTCTGAAAGAAACAAACAGAGCATGGATTAAATTACACAGAGCTTTCTTTGGGCAGGAAAACAAATCATTCTGTTCTCTCTGAAATGAGATACGGATTTGGAGTATATAAAAGGGGAGATGGGAGGGGAAAAGGGAGAAGGGGAGGGGAGAGGGGAGAGGGGAGAGGGGAGAGGGGAGGGGATAGGAGAGGGGAGAAAGAGGAAAGGAGAAGGGAGAGGGAAGGGGGAGAGGGCAGAGGGGAGAGGGGAGGGGGAGAGGAGTGGAGGAGGGAAGGGGAGGAGAGCTGACAGGAGAGGAGAGGAGAGGAGGAGAGTGCATGGTAGCTACAGAGAAATGAAAGAGACAGAGAGAACCTATAACCTCAGTATATTCTTATGCTTTTTTTTCGATCTGGTGATACTGAAAGCATTATTTATCCCAGGGGAGAAGGAGGGAGATAATCCACTGAGAGGTGAGGGTTGCATCTTATTAATTTTTTTTGTAGGAAATGTCATAGGTGCACTGCAAACCTGTCTTGTCTTCCAGTTCTTTTATCCCTTCCCAAAACATCTAGTTAGGGAGTTTTACAGAAAAATCCTAGGCTACGTTTTTCAGCTGCACACATCACCGCTGCTCTGTGGGCATCTCTGGCCAGTAGGAAGATAGATCCAACACCAGCTTCCACTCCTGCTTCTATTTCTGCATGACGTACCAGCTCCTTTACATAAAAAAAAACTCTGATTTTAGGTTTGGGGGTACAGGTGAAAATTTGTTACATAAGTAAACATGTGTCATGGGGGTTGTCTTTTCTGCTCCTCTCCCTCCTACCACCCTACTGCCTCAAGAAGACCCCAGAATCTGTTGTTTCCTTCTTTATGTTCATAGTTCTTATCATTTAGCTACCACCTTTAAGTGAGAACATATGGTATCTGGTTTTCTGTTCCTGCATTAGTTTGCTAAGTATAATAGCCTCCAGCTCCAACCATGTTCCTGCAAAAGATCTGATCTTGTTCTTTTTTATGGCTGCATAATATTCTGTGAGTCATCAGTTCCTGCTCTATGCCTGGACCAATAGGAAAGAAATGTTGCCTACCGCGCTGCAGGTTGGGACAAGGGTGGGAGTGAAAGCAGGCTTGAAGGCTGATCACAGGTCCAGGACCATTAAGACCATGTACCCAGAAATAGCTATGGCTCATTCCATCTCCTCCCTGGAAACCCAGCTGCTCCTCCACAGACAGCACTTCCTTCCTCTCTTGCCCCAGCATGTCTGGGGATATGCAATCAGAGACCCAGATTTTCACCCTCCCTAGAAACATATCTGCTTGATAAGTAGCAAAAATCATGACACTATCATAGTCTACTCGATGCTTATTAAAGTCTGCTGGTATTTTTGGAGTCTGGCACGTCTTAGACATCATGCTTCATCTTATTCTCTCAGAGAGCCATACCTGCATACGTAACAGCATGTCAGGTTCAGAATTTGTTCACACATCTATTCATTCAGCGGGCATTGAGCGCTGACTATGTGGCCACCACGACACTCGGGAGTCAAATTTGATATTCCAGTTAGAGATCAAGAAAGGCCATGCAGAAGCACACCTCCAAGCTGACAGCATCGTGAACATCCAACCCAGTCAGTGTCATGTTCCCGCTCTCCAGCAGGACACTCCCGCAGGCCAGCATCCCTCGGACAGGGAAGCTCAGGCCCAGAGAGCATGCGGGGCCACTGGAAAATCTCACACACGTCACAGAGTGAATCGCAAACAGAATTTTGGTGCCCTGACTGTTATTCCCTGACTCTTGACATCATAACTATCCCTTTTTAAAAAATGTTTTCTTAAAAGGGCATTTTTTACAATGTATTAAAGATTTGATATATTTTAAAAGTTGGAAACAAAGTCGCATATGGAGTCATCATCACTCAGTACAGCCACTGTAATCTCTTGGGGGAAGTCCTACCCTTTTTCTCCAGGCCCTGATATGGGAAAGTGTGTGCATGTCCTGTGAATTTCTGAATAAGCATATGTATGTATTTTTTAAAATTTATTTTTATTTTTATTTTTTTATTTTACTTTAAGTTCTGAGGCACATGTACAGATCTTGCAGGATTGTTACATAGGTATACACCTGCCATGGTGGTTTGCTGCCTCCATCTCCCCATCACCTCCGTTAGGTATTTCTCCTAATGTTATCCTTCCCCAATCTCCCCACACGCTGCTATCTCTCCCCTAGCCCTCCATCCCCCAACAGACCCTAGTGTGTGATGTTCCCCTCCCTGTGTCCATGTGTTCTCATTGCTCAACACCCACTTATGAGTGAGAACATGTGGTGTTTGGTTTTCTGTTCTTGTGTCAGTTTGCTGAGAATGATGGTTTCCAGATTCATCCATGTCCCTGCAAATGACATGAATTCATCCTTTTTTATGGCAGCATAATATTCCATGGTGTATATGTGCCACATTTTCTTTATCCAGTCTATCTTTGATGGGCATTTGGGTTGGTTCCAAGTTTTTGCTATTAATCGTATCATAATATATATTAGTTAACATCATCATAAGGTCTAGGCAGACTATATGTATTCTGTGACATATATGAATATAGAAATATCATATGTAGCTATAAATATACACATACACATATATGTGTATATACATGTCTGCATGTGTTATTAGTAATTATACCATGCATATATATCTACAAATCATATAATTTAAAAAATATTATTATATACTTTTTCTAAATATTATTTTATGGCTGTATAACATTTTCTTTTTTTTTTTTTTTTTTGAGATGAAGTCTTACTCTGTCACCCAGTCTGGAGTGCAATGGTGCCATCTCAGCTCACTGCAACCTCTGCTTGTGGGTTCCAGTGATTCTCCTGCCTCAGCCTCCCAAGTAGCTGAGATTACAGGAATCTGCCACTATGCCTGGCTATTTTTTTGTATTTTTAGTACAGAAGGGGTTTCTCCATGTTGGTCAGGCTGGTCTGGAATCCTGACCTCAACTGATCCGTGCGCCTCAGCCTCCCAAAGTTCTAGGATTATAGGCATGAGCCACTGCACCCAACCAGTGGCTGCATAACATTTTAATGGGAGCAGGTATCATTCTTTCCTTACCCACTATTTTATAATCAAGGAAATGTGGTGTGTTAGAGAACAGAGACTTTCTAATCAGTTGGAGCTGGTTTGATTCCCAGCTCTACTCTCTGCTAGCTGGGTAGCTCCTCTGTCCTTTCAGCTTCAGTTTCTTCATTGGAAAAATGGCACTATAATACAATACCTTGTGATTTCATAAAGGAGTATATACATGTAGGTGAAGTACTCAGGAGTTTAATAAAAATGATGGTAATTATTAGTTGAACATTGAAGCTGTTTCCACATTTTTCATTATTATAAGTAATACCTGATGAACATTTTTTAATGTGGTAAAGAATTATATTTAGAATTAGACAGCTGGATTTGGTTTAGATGATCCCGTTTTGCTGGCAACATCAAAAGCATCACAGTCAGAAGCCATTTAAGCATGTGCCTTCTCGTCTCCGACAGGCCTGATCAGGGTGCTGACCTCGGCCGTGACTATGTCGTACAGCGAGCGTTTTCACAGTCTGTCTGATCTGCTGCTTTGCTGGCCTAGACATCCACAATGCTTCGTGGAGATTTTTCTTCTTAAAATCTCTCCCTGCATTTTGAATTATTTCTGAGTATCTCCCACCTTAAACTCTAAGGCTCATATGGCTTTGAGGGGAGTGCAGTCCCTCCAGACATGACTGTCTCACCTCGTCTGAAGGTACTTTATCCTGGAAAGCATGTCGAGATGCCCTGCAGAATACTGCTCAATCACATCCTTCACGTCGTAAGGCCTCAGAGTCTCCTTGAATTTTTTTTTATAGAGACGGAATTGTAGAATTCTGCAAGGCAAAGTAGAGGCATTTGTGCATCACGGGTGGAAGGCACAGGAAGCTGTAACCCAAGGCTAGCAAACTCAAGGGCAGGGGAAGAAAAGAACCGAAGAGAAAACAGCTTGCTGGAAGAGCTTCCAACTTTTGGTTCTGGTTCTACCCCTTGGAACCACACAGAGTTACTATGTCTCCATCAGGACTATTCCCTTCAATCATTTGAATAATAAACAAATCACAGTATTAATAAGAGCTAATATGTATTGAGCAGCCAGACTGAGAGCTTAGTGCTTTACGAACAATCCTGATAACAGATCCATTTATGGATGATGTGATTGTGATTCAGAGCTTCAGCATTGTCTCGGGGCCACATCGCTAATAAGGGCGGAGCTGGTCCTCAAACCCAGGTAGGGTGCTGACAAGGCTGGTGCTCTTAATCGCTGTCACACTGCTTTCCGTTTGAGGACAGCTGATGTAGCTCATCCTCAACAGCCTCTTTAATTCTTTTGCTTGGGAGCTCCTAGAAAAGAAAAGCTAGCTTCCATTCTTTGAGCTTTATCACATTCTTTATAAAGTGGGGCACCCAGAACTGGTGGATGAAATAAAAGCCTCACCTCCGTACTTTATTGGTTCCTCCCTGGAAAGCAACCAAATCACCCCTGATAGTGTTCCTTGAGAGCCTCATCAAAAAGTTAACTCCTGCTGAGCACAGAGTCAATTCAAACCCCTAATCACAGGTCAGTGCCTGGAGGTCACAGCCCATCCCAGGCCTTCCCATCTGGTACTTGCACAAGTCTTTTTGATGGTGCGTTCAAAGTTCATTTTGTTTGTCATAGCTTGGGTCTTCAACCTCCAAACATTATTTTGATATATTGATTATGGTACTATCTAATCTGCTTGCCATCCTGCCCACCTTTGTGCCATTCTATAAGCCTTCTCTTTACCTAGTTCCATACAGGTGAGTCTATAAACTAAGGCTCACAGGCCAACTCTGGCCCATTGCCTGTTTTTGATGATAAGTTTTTACTGCAACTCAGCCACACCCATTCCTTTATGCACTGTCTATGGCAGCTTTTGTGCTGTAATGACAGAGCTGAACACTTGCAGCAGAGACCTATGGACCGCAAAGCTGAAAACATTTACTGTTTGACCCATTGCAGGAAAGTGTGATGACCTCTGAGTTAAGACATCAGTGAAAATGCTAAAAGAGGAGGGCAGAGACCAGACCACGAAATATTCCAGCGGAGATCTCCCTCCAGGCCAACTAAGGTTCCTTAACTGGTTTTCTTTGGATAAGGGCTTTCAGTGAGTTAGAAATCCAGATAGCTATGCTTTCATACCACCACACTTCTGTCATATCCTACCTAAAGGTGTCAGGAAAATCCACATCCAAGGCTTTGCTGAGGTCTACACATTATAGCACTACTGTGCTTCTGTCTCTATTAGACTGGGAATCTTGCTGAAAATACCACAATCTGTTGAAGAATTCACCTTGGTTTCTAGAATTCACTGCTATCTTTATAAAGTGCTTACATGCTGATGAAGTTTCAGTAGTAGCCTACTTTTTCATTTTCTCACAGAATTCTAAAGCAAAACAAAAATAGCTGGGATGGATTATGGCCTCTGCTGATACATGGAAAAAAACTATAATTTATTATCTTGTTAAAAATGCGAACTAATTAAAAAGAACTACATGGATGAAGTTAGGCAGAAGAGAAACCATTTTAAGCAAGAAGCCTTAAAGGAAGAAAACCCTCCACCCTGACACCCTTTCCAATACATGGTGGTTACAGGCAGAACAGAACAGAGCAGGTGGAAATACTGTCGGGGGTGGGGGGGCATGTTTATAACAAGGCAGGCACCCCAGAGTCACCCATCATGGTTTGCTAAGGTCTGGATCATTTTTCTTGGGGTGGCATATAGTATTTACATACTCCTGGGACCTGACTCAGGGTTAGTGGAGAGGCTTCTATCCCCTCTTCCTAAAGTACAAGAGAACATTATTATAAGCCCCAACCTGTGGGAGGTGAGCGGGAGCTGGGGAAGCACATGGGCACAGGTGGGGCCAAGGGGACATTACCTGACAGCTCTGATGGCAGTCTTCAGGGTGGGGATCATGTCTTCGATAGGGAACTCATTCCCATATCCCCTGTCTTCTGCCATGGGGTCGCCAGTCCCGGCATCTGGGAGGGAGACACACATATCAACGGCAGGCCACAGCCCTGGAAAAGGCTTGGGGACCCCACTGTTCAGTCAAAGCCTTCTAAGCCTCTGGACGTGTCAATCCCCAGAGTCTTTGTTTCCACATTGTGAGACTCCACAGTATTCTCCAGTTGTGATGCTGTTCAGTGTTTCCTGGCACCCTCATTCTATTATCCAGAAGTCCAAGTCAAAAGTACGTGCAGCTCATGGCTGGTGGTGGGGGAAAAGGCTAGCAGGGAGGAGAAGTGAGCTCCGCAGCTCCTGAGTGGACCCCGCAGCTCCCAAGGGGACCCAGAGCCAGAAGCCAGCAAAGGACACACACTGTGCAGACCTCGCAGCCAGAGAGACCTCAGCTGGGACTTTTGCTCTGTCAGTCTCTGTCCTGGTGATCTTGAGGAGGTCGCTTTCTAAGCTGCACAAGCCTCAGAGGTCTTGGAGAGAAATGTATGATACAGAGAGGGTTGAGGACCTGGGTGGGCTCGGACACTGAGGATACAGGCTTTTCTGCTTGTCCTCCCTGTGAATAAGTAAAAGAGGCACACGAGGCCGTGGCTTCTACCGTGCTTTCTGCCACCTCTTCCCATGTGTTGGTCTCCAGATCGCTCTGCACCTGGCACCTCCCCATCCTTCAAGTTGACCTCCATAACAATTCACTCATGGGGCGGGCTCACTCTTCAAAACCAAGGTGATGGGTTTCCCGGCTCCTCACTTGGGAGCCACCTGCCCAGACTCCTGGGAATACATCACCATGCCTCTCAGCCCAAGGGACAGGAGGAGAAAGGTAAGTAAGAAGCTGGTTTGTGGAAGGAAGGAAAAGAGCTACTCTGGGGACTCAAATGTTCTTAAGTGAGGGTGGTGAGGACGGAGGTGGACTTGGGGGAGGAAGCAGTGGAGGAGACCGGGAGGGAGAAAAAAAGGCATTACCTTCAGAACTCTGCCAGAAAGCGTAGGCTTTCATGCGGAAGGCCGTGCGGAAACGCTCTTTATTGTTTAAGCCAACAGGCTTTGGTTCTTTAGAAGGACTTTCTTCTATGGCATCTACATTCAGAGGGGTAAATAGCTTTCCTTTAGTATTGCTACCACGAGGATTAGAAAGGCGAACCCGATCCAAGAGACCCAGCTTTTGGCTACAAAATAAGCAAAAGTGAACAATTTTCCTCCTTCAGTGCAGGCTCTTACAATTTCCCATCCCTCCATAAAGACTCACACATGCTCCTCCAAGGAGGAGTGGGGACTGCGCATTTCACAGTGCTGAATCTGACCCAGCAGCTTGGAACTTGACAGGGTGTGGTTCCAGTCCTAGCTCCACAGTTTGCTAGCTCTTACACCGCGGGCAAGCTTTTTAACCTCTCTGAATGTCAATTTCCTCATATGCTTAAATGCAGCTTACAGGACGTGTAGGCTATAAATTGCCCAGCTCATCTTATCACGCTTCAGAGATTCGTCTTTCCCCATGCCTGTTCCCTGCATCAATAACTTCCTGCCTCTCCTGTGTACCATCCATGGTGCCCAGATAGTGATTTACACAGAAAAATCATTATCAAAGGATTCTTCCTTGATAAAGAAACCTGACAACACAAATGACATAAAGCAGCACTGTTAATCTGGTGTCCACAAACAGACCCTCATGGATAGAATTTGGCAGTCCATGAGTTTGGATGGGGAAAAGTACCTTTTTAATTTCCTAACTTCTTACTAAGGTTTAGCATCTCTTTCCATTATGAATGTAGGCAACAGATTCCAGTAATACCCTAAATGCCTGTGAATTTCCGCAACAGTAATCACAGATAATTTTATATCCTGTTATTTCAAGACATTGCTTATGCTCATGATGGCTTCAAAATTATGGTGGTATTCAGCCTGCCACTAGGTTCATCACAAAAATGCACATATATGACTACACCTCAAAATTTTAAAGATTTTGATAATGCTGTTTCCATATAATCTGCTTCTTTTGTAACTGAATATTATATTTTGTTTATAGATTCAAAATCATTTTTCTGAGAAGGGGTCCATGGGCTTCACAGTACTGCTGGAAGAGTTCCTGGTACAAAGAAAATGGTTAATAACACCAATGTAAAATTGCCCTACGCCGGGCGTGGTGGCTCATGCCTGTAATCCCAGCACTTTGGGAGACCGAGGCAGGTGGATCACCAGAGGTTTGGAATTGGAGACCAGCTTGACCAACATAGAGAAACCCTGTCTCTACTAAAAATACAAAATTAGCCGGGCATGGTGGCACATGCTTGTAACCACAGCTACTTGGGAGGCTGAGGCAGGATAATTGCTTGAACCCGGGAGGTGGAGATCACACCATTGCACTCCAGTCTGGGGAACAAGAGGAAAACTGTCTCAAAAAAAAAAAAAAAAAAAAAAAAAAAGTTGTCCTGGTGCAAAAAGCCAGTTGCACCTTGATTTAAGCCCAAGTCCACCTTTCCCATGTGGCTGACCTTGGGCAAATCTGTTACCTTTTTGAGCCTCAGTTACCTTGTCTGTAAAGTAGGGATAAGCATTCCCTGCTTTATCTGGTTGCTATGAGACAATGTCCAGGACCTTTTTGAGCCTGTTACCTTGTCTGTAAAGTAGGGATAAGCATTCCCTGCTTTATCTGGTTGCTATGAGACAATGTTTGTCCAGGATTTATTACAGAGTGTGACACATAGCAGGTGCTCTATACATGTTAATTTCTTCTATTTCTTGGCTTTTACCCCCTTAACCTAGTGAGCACAGAGGATAAAGTCCTTTTTTGTGGTATTTCCAGAGAGACCCACATTGCATGTTTTCACCCAGCAGTAAGCTTGCACCCAGCAGCATCTTCTGCTCCCTTACTCCACACAGAGCTTGGCACACAGGAGGCATGCAGCACTCACTCATGTACTCATGAAATAAATGAGACAGTGAATGAATATGGGTGATCAAATCAGCTCTGCACGGGTTTGCAATCATTTTGTGTTTTCTCAAGAGTAGGTCTGCTTAGGAGAGTCATGTGCTCCTGCCAGAAGCAGCTGCGATCTTTGCAGCTGGGTGCAATGTGGAGGTCATGGTGTTGACGCTACTAAAAGAGAAGTGAGCATTCCTCCTGCCACACAATCACCCTGTGCTTTCTGAACACCAGGTCCTCATCTGTCCTGGGGGCCTAACAACACCTGCTTCCTGGAGGGCTAGGGAGTATTACACACGATAATTTCTGTAACATTGCTTGCCTATAGTCCAGCATATAGAAGGCATTAAGAAATCTTTGAAAAAACAAATGAATGAATGAATGAAGGAAGGAAGGAATGCGTATATGAATGAGCAGCGAGCGGTTGTTATTCCTGACTTCCTCTGGATCTGTTCTCTCTCACCGAGCACTGTTCCAGCAGTATGATTGAGGAACTCCATTAATAACCAGCCCCGGATAAATTTAGAAAAACTCCAATGCTCAGCCAGCTCCATCTTCCTTGAACTGAAGTCAACATTTTTGGAATTGCTTTCCTGGCTGCTACTAGATAAATGACTAATAGGACAGAGAATATATCAGAGTCTGTGTGCTAAAAATAGTGGATGGAACAGGAACTGAGCTGAACACGCACTGAAGGCTTTCTGGCATTGCACTGCATGGAGACAGTATATCTTTGTGCCTGCCTGCCCCACTGGACTACGTAATGCTAGCTAGGCAGACTCTGCTTGGCTATCTTTGAACACAGCACATTTCCCTGCTCAGAACATCTGGATGTTCAGGATAGCAACTAAGATCATGGGCAAAACCAGCCTGGTGGAAGCATCCTGACAAACCATGTGACCTAGGACATACCACTTCTGCTTTCTGGTCTCCAGCTTCCTCATGGGCAAAATGATGACCATAAGTCCCTGCCTTTCATAGATATTTAAGGATTAAATGAGGTAATGCATGTCAAGGGCTCAGCCACCTGAGATTCAGGAAGTGCTCAATAGATGCTGGCTGTCATCATTACCTCGGTAAGTAATCCTTTTCCCACAGAAGCAGCAGAAGGCCGATGATGTGTGTGAGAAGGATGGATACAATTCCCTGGGCCACAAATAAAGCTTTGGGTTTTTGTTTTTGTTTAAATGAACTGAGATGGGTTTGAGAGATTTATATGCTATTTTACAGTACTTTTTTTTTTTTTCTTTTTTTTTGAGACGGAGTTTTGCTCTTGTTACCCAGGCTGGAGTGCAATGGCGCGATCTCGGCTCACCGCAACCTCCGCCTCCTGAGTTCAAGCAATTCTCCTGCCTCAGCCTCCTGAGTAGCTGGGATTACAGGCATGTGCCACCATGCCCAGCTAATTTTTGTTTCTCTCCAGTATGAATTTTCTTTTTTCTTTTCTTTTTTTTTTGTATAGTACTTCTTAATGCTAGTCCGAAAATGTTCAACATTGTCACTGCACTCCACTTCCATAGGAAATAAGTATATGAGAAGCTTAATTCCAGGTTAATCCTAACCCTAACACTAACCCTAACCCTAAGCAAGACAAAGTTAATAGCAGCCACTTTTTCTTGAACTGAAATTTCAGTATAATTGTTGAATATAAGGAAGATAATGAGAGGACTCTCTTGGTTCTATCTGTGCTGGGATTTAGGATTTGCTTGCTAGGGATTTAAATGCTTCACTGCAACCTAAAACAGTCTGGATTGCTTTGGCTACATTCACTTAAAACCCCACTGGTCAGAGATGACAGTTTAGATGGTGTTAGGAATCCAGATGTGTGGAACCAAGTCAGAAGTCTCAGCTTAGAATCACTCACGGTCATTCCACCTGAGAGGCTTATGGAATTCTTCCTCCAGCAAAGTGGATGATCAGCTTACTTCTTAATCGTGTTGCCTGAAATCCAAGACCCCAATGGATAATCAAATGCAAGGCAAAGTTCACTGATGAAACTCAAAACTCATCTCTGCTCTACTCTGTATGGATTTCCAGTGCATAATTAAGGTGTTGTTCTAGGAGGGCATTGCAGATCTTGCAAGAAAAGCCTTCCCCGGAGCTGACATCAGATTTGTTTCGAAAGCTAGGGCTCTTGATTTGTTAAGTGCAGGTGAACAATTTCCAAACATGAATTGTAAAAACTGCAAATAGATGGGCTGGGCATGGAAAAGTAAAATCAAGGTTGTTCTATCCTGGACGATGCGGCTCTTGTCCTGGGCTCCTCCTTCAGGTATCAGCATGGAGAACTTCAGCCATGTTCAACTCCGTGTAGTTTCTTCACATTCAGTGTTTAGCATGTGCTGTGAACTCTACCTGGGAAAACCTCATCCCTTTCCTCATCTAAATGACTCTTAGTTTTGCCTAAAATGTGGCACAAGCATCTAACCCAAGGCTCACTTGTCAGCACAACTGGATGTTCAATATAGTGGTGACTGAGACCCATTAGACATCCATTCCCTGTGCCCCTAGTCCGCTTCAGGCTTTCCTCATCCATGGCGCTCGTCCATTGCAGGGAAACAGTTGACTTAATAGGGACTCCCCTACTAAATCAGTGGTTCTCAATTAGGGGTGATTTTGACACTCCTGTCAAAGAACATTTGGCAAGGCCTGAAGACCTTTGGTTGTCAGGACGGCTGATATAATAATGGGAGCACTATTGCCATCTAGTGAGGAGAAGCCAGAGATGCTGGTAAACATCCCACAACAACGAAGAATTATCTGTTTCAAGTATCAATAGTGCTAAGGTTGAAAAACTAAAAGGTAAGATTTTGGGCGAGAAACTACCATGTTCAATTTGTATATCCAGGATCGAGTGCAGTGTCTGGCACGTTACAGGCACCGAGAGCATTATTACAATGCTGAATGAATGGAGTAATACAATCTTCAATCTTCTGATTAATAAAATACATCTAACCTCAGCTAAGAAAGGGAGTGCTATATAGTGGAAAGAGTTTGGACTTTGGAGTAAGAGAACTGAGTTCAAATCTCTGCTCGGTAGTTTGTATTTTAGTTTGGAAAGTCATCAACTCAGTTACAATTTTGTCTGTAAAAAGAAGCTATTATTATTTATTCATTCAACAAAAATGTGTTCGGCACCTTGTAAATCCCAGGCTCCTGGTAACTTGCTGAACGTACATTGGTGATTAAAACAGATGCAGTTTTTAGTCTCTAGTGAGTTTATGACAAAGTTAAGAAGACATACAATAAGTAAACAGACACATTCATTGCTAGAAATCTGACAAGGAAACCGAGAGAATGTAGTAATGAAGAACAAAGAGAGGCTGACAGGTAGGGTGGCTTGGGAATGTATCTTGAGTGGATGGGAAGATGAATTGGAAAACCAATTTCGGTAATCCAGGATTAAGACGATGGTGGTCCACAAACAGAAGCTGGGATCCGAAGGGCAAGATGCTGGGTTTGTTTCTTTTCTTTTCTCTTTCTTTTCTTTCCTTTTTTCTTTCTCTTTCTTTCTTTCTCTCTCTCTCTCCCTCCCTCCCTCCTTCCCTCCGTCCCTCCCTGTCTCCCTCTCCCTCTCTTTCTTTCTCTCTCTCTCTCTCTTTCCTTCTTTCCTTTCTTAATTATACTTTAAGTTTTGGGATATATGTACATAACGCACAGGTTTGTTACATAGGTATACATGTGCTATGATGGTTTGCTGCACGCATCAACCCATCATCTACATTAGGTATTTCTCTCCTAATGCTATCCCTCCCCAGACCCCCACCCCTGACAGACCCTGGTATGTGATGTTCCCCTCCCTGTGTCCATGAGTTCTCATTGTTCAACTCCCACTTATGAGTAAGAACATGGCAGGCAGTGTTTGGCTTTCTGTTCTTGTGTTAGTTTGCTGAGAATGATGGTTTCTAGGAGAAGCTGGATTTCAAACAAAGGGGGTGAGGGCTTTCCAGGCAGAAGAACTGCATGCAGGTGCAAGGGGCATGAGGACTGGACTGTGGCACCAAAGGGAGGGCATGTGGCCCAAACATTCTAAGTGAGAGGTGGGGGGGGGCACCTGATGAGATCAGAGGCCAGATAAGTCAGAGATTATAGAAATGGAAATAGAATTTAAACAGAAATAGAAAGTAGGAGTTTCTATTTTATTCTAAGTATACCTGGGGCCCCACACAAATTTTTGAGGAGAAAGTATATGAAGTCTGCATTTTAAAAAACACATACCTGTTCACTGCAGCATTATTTACAACAGCTAAAAGGTGGAAGCAACCCAAATGTTGTCCATCAGTGGATACGTAGGTAAAAAAATGAATGGACATGCAACAGGATACCATTTGGCATTAAAATGGAAAGAAATCCTGACACATGTTGCAATGTGAATAAAACTTGAGAACATTATGCTAAGTAAAATAAGCCCTTTATGATTCCACTATATGAGGTTATTTAGTGTGGTCAAACTCATACAAACAGAAAGTAGAATGGTAGTTTCCAGGGCCTGGGGGCAGGGAACAGGGGCAACATTGTTTAATAAGAATGAGGTTTTAGTTTTACAAAGTAAAATGTTCTGGAGGCTGGTTGCACAGCAATGTGAATGTATCAAATACTATAGACCTGTACTTTTTTTTTTTTTTTTCGACAGGGTCATATTCTGTCACCCAGGCTGGAATGCAGTGGTGCCATCTTGACTCACTGGAACCTCTGCCTCCCTGTTTCAAGCGATTCTCCTGCCTCAGCCTCCTGAGGAGCTGGGATTACAGGCACCTGCCACCATACCCAGCTAATTTTTGTATTTTTAGTAGAGACAGGGTTTTGCCCTGTTTGCCAGGTTAGTCTGGAACTCTTGACCTCAGGTGAACCACCCACCTCAGCCTCCCAAAGTGCTGGGATTATAGGTGTGAGCTACTGTGCCTGGCCAAGATCTGTATTTTTAAAAATGTTTAAGATAGAACATTTTATGTTATGTGTATATAAATACAATTTAAAAAAAATTAAAAGAACACAATGGGCTTTTGGTGGAGAATGGGTTGACGGGAAGTAAAAACAAAAAAGAGAGACTGAAAAGGAAGTCAGTGAAGATATCCAGACAAAAGATGCTGCTGCTGTGGAGTAGGGCAACTGCAGTGGGTAGAGGAAGGTGAACTTTGCCATCGATTTTGGACTAGAACACCAATGTTCTTTCCTGATGAGTTCTATAGGGGCTTTGAGGAAAAAAGACTGATAAACAACCATTCCTGGTTTCTGGTTGCACAAATAAGTTGTTCAACCACATAGGTACCCTTATTATAACCATCATTATAAGCTATTTTTTTTTTTGAATTGGGTAGGACTTGGAACAAGCAAGTGTGGGGAGAAAAATCAAAAGTGGAGTTTGGGACATGTTACTTTTAGGAAGACTGAGAGGCATCCTGTCAAGTAAGCAGCTGGAGACTCTGCCTTTTTTATTCATTGCTATATTCCCAGACTCTATAATGGTTTCTGGTACACAGGAGTGTCTTAAGAAATATTCACTGAATAGTGGATGGATGGATGGATGGATAAGTGAACGGATGATGGACAGATGAATGGATGGATGAAGATGAGTGCATGGATGATGGATGGATGATGGATATACGTTTGATGGATGAATGGAATCAGTGTCACTAGAGTCAAAAAAGAATATTTTGAAGAAAGGGTTAATCTGTCTTGTGCCATTTCAATATGAATGCTCAGTACAACGGTATAGACTGAATGCCCAGCACAGAACAGCCAATCCCACTTATAGGAGTCAATGCCATCTCTCCCTCATTCTTTCGTCCTTTCATCTCTTCATACGGACAGCGTGGGGACTAACACAAGATCTGCAGTCCCCTTTCAGAAGACTTTTAGAAGGCTTCCTAGCACCCTGGTCTATCCTGAGAGAGACAGAGAAAGCAGACAGGTAGTAGACACCTGTCACCTTCTACATGCCAAACTTTTGAGGCTTTGGTGTCCTATTTTTCTCTCTAAGAAAAGATTATAAATGGAAGTTGCTGTCTGTGCTTATTTCTTAAAATATTTTATTCTTTAAAACAATATGGGAAATGCTAACTGGAGATGAGATGATGATAAATGTGAAGTGGCCAAAAGGGGCCTGGAACGTGACAGGCCTTCCTTAAATGGCATCAACATTGGAGAAGATGATGGCAATTTCTTTACACCTTTCACTCTGTTCATGGTAGAGCTGGGAAAACCGAATAACTCCTTTCCATTGTGTGATGGTTAATTTTGTCAACTTGACTGGGCCAAGGGATCCTCAGATAGTTGATAAAACATTACTTCTGGATGTCTGTGAGGGTGGAGGAGATTAGCAGTTGAATCAATAGACTGAGAAAAGATCAGCCTTCACCAAAGTGGATGGGCATCATCCAATCCTTTGAGGGTCCAAATAGATTAAAAGGATGGAAGAAGAGTGAGTTCACTCTTTTTGCTTGAGCTGGGACATTCATATTCGCTTGCCCTTGGAGACTGGAACTCCTGGTTCTCAGGCCTTTAAACTCCAGGACTCACACCATTGGAGCTCATAGTTCTCAGGCATTTGGACTTGAACTGAATTACATGGCTGGCTTTCCTGGTTCTCCAGCTTGTGGACTCCAGACTGTGAGATTTCTCAGCCTCCATAGTCATGTGAGCCAATTCCCATAATAAATCTCCTGTAATACGCCTTGATAAATTCCATTGCTTCTGTTTTGCTGGAAAACTTTGACCATAAACTTTATTTCTCTACTGAGGAATTTATTATTTCGTAGCTAGAAACAAAGATTCACTGTTCCTTTAGGGTTTTTTGTGCATTTTCCTTGGGACATGGGCGTGCTTCTTAACTGATTTTATCAATTGATATTTCTAGAGATTTCTCGTATAGAATTGATAGACGCAAGAGGCAGACAAGGGGGAAGAGCCCAGAGAATCTCCAACTGGCCTGCCCACTGGGAGGATGGGTGGAGCCACAGAAGTTCCTGCCACTTGCTGCCAGAAGGAGTTTGGCCTTTCCTGTTCCCGGGTGTGACTTGAGATTCTTTCTGTGAGACAGGGGCCTATTAACCGGAACCATTCTCACTTTGCCATGTGGTTTTCTCCTTTTTCCTTTTGCCCTGTAAATTCTGTGATCCCCTCACCCTTCAAAGTGTCCACGTGCCTAATCTTTCCTGGTCGTGTGACAAGAACAAGGGTTTTTTTTCCTACAACAGAATCAGGTGGCTAGAGAAAAGATCACAGGCCTAGGCACCCAAGGGTGGAAGGAAGAAAGGATAAAAGATGGAAGGAACAAAATTAGGACCCTAATTCTTTCTTTAGCTCAGTGTCAAGCCATGTAGCCCTTGAAAGGCCAAAAGAAAGGTCCTCAGTGGATTCTCTCCTGTTCTCTTGTTTCAGGTAGAGCTTAGACTTTCCTTCCCTTGTGCCCATTTCCTCTGCCCCTGTGTCTCTAACATCTCCCTACCAGCAGCCCCACATCACACTGTTATTTTAGGCTGACACATCCGTTCTTCCCATCAGACTGTGAGGGCCTTTTCCATTAGAATATGAGTTATCGGCCGGGCGCGGTGGCTCAAGTCTGTAATCCCAGCACTTTGGGAGGCCGAGGTGGGTGGATCATGAGGTCAAGAGATTGAGACCATCCTGGTCAACATGGTGAAACCCCGTCTCTACTAAATATAGAAAAAATTAGCTGGGCATGGTGGCGTGTGCCTGTAATCCCAGCTACTCAGGAGGCTGAGGCAGGAGAATTGCCTGAACCCAGGAGGCGGAGGTTGCGGTGAGCCGAGATCGCGCCATTGCACTCCAACCTGGGTAACAAGAGCAAAACTCTGTCTCAAAAAAAAAAAAAAAAAAAAAAAAAAAAAAAAAAAGAATATGAGTTATCATTTCCTGAGACTTCAGGGCTGACAAAAAGCAGAGCTCTTAATGCTCATGGTTTAGGTTAGAGAAGGCAGAGGATAGAGGGAAGGAAGACAAAGCCAGGCTTCAAATCCAGGTTGATCTGCCTCCTAAAGTAGCTCTACACCATATGGAAATAACCTGGAAATATGAGTGCAAATCAGGATAACAATGATGAGAAGAGCAAACCCTTAAATGATACTTACCATGGGCCAGACTCTATTCTAAGCATGCAATCCTTACCGCAGCCCTAGGTGATAGGTACCCTTATTATAACCACCATATAGATGAGGAAACTGAAGCAGAGTGAGGTTTGTAATGTGCCCAGAATCACACAGCCGAACATTTTTAAAGTGATCTGTAACTCACAGTGTCTAACGTGGCAAAACAACATGGTTCCAATTCTACTACTGTGGCCACAAACTCACAGCACAGAGGACCTAAAGTGGCTTGGAAATCACCTAGAGCCATCTCTGCCTTCTAGAGATAGGCGACATTAGACCCAGGTGGTAGGTGGTTCTCAAGGGGCTGGCTAATCTGGGGAAGGGGAAGGACAGATAAGGGAGGGAGGAGGCACGAATGTGATTGGACTGACCGCTGGGCTGGAAGAAACAGTATCATGATTTTGAAATAACAGATGTGTTAATTGGATTCTCTCAGTTAAACAGCTTTGTAAAGTTAGTTCTGCTGAACTCAAAGGCCTATTTGGTTCCCTCTCTAATTCAGTGAGTCGGAGGATCTGTGAGTACGATTCCAGATAATTTTGCAGCTGGTACTCCAGAGACACTGATATGAATGTGGAGAGCGACATATTATTCTCTGCTGGTCTCCTAATAAATGTTTTCTCCATTTGCCTAAATATCATGTCTGAATAATACACCAGTTGATCAGCACTGATCTCTAGTGAGCATTTGCTACATGCTGAGCTCTCTTCTGGGTATGATATCTATGACTCCAACCAGTCCATGAGGTCAGCACTATTACGATCTCCACTTCACAGATAAGAACATGGAGACACAGAGAGATTGCATAAGTTGCCAAGAGCACACAGCTAATTACAAAAGAAGCCAGGTTTTGAAGTCTAGTAATCTAACTCTGGACTCTGTCCTCAGTCTCTATGGCTATGACTACCTCCCAATTATACACCATGCTTATTTTTAGTCCCTAGTCAAAGAGAAAAAATGACCAAAGGTCTGGAGGAATCCAGGCAGACACAGGTTCAAATCCCAGCCCCTGTGTGAGTTGATTCCTCTTGCTAATCCCTAGTGTCCCCATCGGTGCAGGGGGATAATACAATCTAAATAATTAATAAATATCTATCTCAAGGTCATGTATCCTGGATCTGCTAAGACAGCGTCTCACCATGTGCAACCTATGGCAAACATAGCAGGTTAAATTGTGTTGCCTTGCAAAAATGTGTTCTATCTCTAACCCAATACTTGGGAATGTGATCTTATTTGGAAATAGGGTCTTTGCTGATATAATCAAATAAAGATGAGGGCATACTGAATTAAGGTGGGCCCTTAATCCAATGACTGCTGTCTTTATAAGAGAAAGGAGAGGGAGATTTGGGACACAGACAAACTCAGAAGAAAAAAAGCCATGTGAAGCGGGAGGCAGAGACTGGAGGAATGGGTTAAAGCCCAAGGATCACATGTACTACCTGACACTAGGAAGAGGCAAGGAAGGACTCTTGTCAAGAGCCTTTGGAGGGAACATGGGCAGGCAACAATTTGATTCTAAACTTCTAGCTTCCAGAGCTGTGAGAGGATAAATTTCTGTTGCTCTAAGTTTACCCATTTTGTGGCAATTTGTTAGGGCTGCTGTAGAAAGCTAATAGCAAATGAGGGCTTGGTGAATGTACTTAGTGAATGTCCTGTTTTCAGACTGATGAAGCCAAGTCAGGGAGCTGAGACACATTCTTGTGTCGTCAGGGATGCCCTGCCCATAGGTAGAGAGAAGGCCACATAAACCATATGGAGGACCATCTTTTCCTTATTTTTGAAGTAACAAAAATGGAACGTCCACACTCTCAGAAGAACTGGAAAGAAGCCGATAGCTCTACTAGCTTCTCTCCACAGAAGGAGGTGAATTACCCAGCTGGGTTATGGTGTGTGCAGCAGCCGTTTCCCACATTTCTTGATTCACAGAGTTCTGTATTAAATGTCAGTGTCCAGATAAGGTCTTTCTCTCTCCAGCTTTCAGTGCCCTGCAGCTGGCTGAGAGAGTGTCTGCTTGGTCCCTGTCCTGTTTCCAAGGACACACTTGGTGGGAAGTATTGCCCCCAGATCCAATATTGCTTTATCCAGAAAATGCAACCTGTGTTTTATTTTATTTTTATTTGTTCCTGGACACATGTGCAGAACATGCAGGTTTGTTACGTAGGTATACATGCGCCATGGTGGACTGCTGAACTTATCAATCCATCATCTAGGTTTTAAGCCCTGCATGCATTAGGTGTTTGTCCTAATGCTCTCTCTCCCCTTGCCCCCCATCCACCGATAAGCCCTGCTGTGTGATGTTCCCCTCCCTGTGTCCATGTGTTCTCATTGTTCAACTCCCACTTATGAGTGAGTACATGCGGTGTCTGATACCTATATTTTAATCCTTTTTGGACTTCTAGGTCTATTTCTCAATTGGTTCATAATTCAGAGGGGAGGGGATATTATACATAACCCCCAACTCCCCATTATCCCAAGAGGAAAAGAGACTAAGCCTTCAGGACATATCTGGGATCTCTCTGAGGTTACATAAAATTGATCCAAATCTTACCTCTGCATCTCAGCTACTCTGCAGCCTGGGCTAATGTTGCAGGGTCTGGATGGCAGGAGAAAATACTAATAGCTATGGGTTGCGTTCAAGCCTTTGTTTTGCTCTGGTTAACAATTTCCTCATCAGTAAAATTAGGGGATTGGATTGATTGAGCTCTAAATTCATGTTTACCTTTAGTAGTTATTGATTCTGGAGCATGGAAGCTGTTTGATTGCCAACATTATTCATGACTGTGAGATAAATTTCATGTGGTTGATGTCACAGACAGAGGCAAAGTGTGAACTGTATGTTTGACCCAATGTTCTTTCACACCACAGATAATCCTGTCTCTGCCTTTTCTTGCCTCTATAGCCTCCTCCTGTGACAGGGACTTCAGCTATGTGCGCCAAGAAAGGGTAGAAGAAAATGAAACAAGCAAAAGGGACACCTGCAGTGACTGACTAGGTAACTGTTCCTGACTGCTGGAAGAAGGAGCATGGTGATACGGACCACGAACTACAGAGCTAGACCAGCTAGATCCAAGTCTTGCTCTTGATGCCTTCTAGCTGTGTGACCTTCTGCAAGTCACTTATCTATCTGACCTCCATTTCTTATCGATAAAATGGGGATAAAAAATAGTATCTGTCACTTAGAGTGGCTGTAAAGATGAGCTGTGCTTAGAACTATACTAGGGAAGTGGTCAGCATTCTTTGTAAGTTATTGTTGAATTCTTCGATCCAAAGCATGACTACTAAATTTGACCACTCTGTAATGGGAAAGACATAATCACCACACAGGCAATAAAGATGGTACCTGGGACAGATTTTTCTCCCTTTCAAAATATGGATACAGAGGAGAAGACTCCCAAAAGCTGCTGTTCAGATTGAATTGGTAGAAAATAGAGTGAACCATTGGGCTCAGGCAAGCAATTGTTGTCAACACAGTTATCTATTTTTAGAATTTTTAAAATGCCAGTTTCTATCAAAAAGATGTCCATAATTATCAGCACTGTTGCATGTCTACTGAATAGTTATTATTGGTGTTCAAAATGATTATAATGCCAGGCTTAATATGGTTAGCTGTTCATGTTTTTAATGCAATATTATTATTAGGAATTTGAAAACTTACAGGTAGAATTTATGCCTGTAATAAACAATTACCATTTTTTGTCTGCTTGATGTTTCATCCCTCATTCTTTGGGGAAAAAAAAGGGCCCTATTCTTTTCAGCAACTGCACCTCCCACTTCAACCATGTGATTTTAATGAGGGCTGCTAAGCATAGTATCTGACACCAGCACCCACCCACTCTAACAGGGGAAAATCTGGTCCAGAGCTTAGACAGTAGCAGATTTTACGCTTTAAGGGGTAGAGACTGTCCAGGATGTGAATATGTGACCCAAACTGGGTCAATCTGAATGCTTCTCTGGGATTTTAAAAACTGGTGTTGGGTGAAGGATAGATGGACAGAAGACAGGGAAAATACACGTGATTTTGGAGTTGCTAGCATCCACAGCTCACTGATATGGAGAAAGTCAGCTGAGAGAGTAAAATTATCACAAAAAGAGAAGCAGAGAGAAGAGACAAAGAGAGAAAATCCTGGGGTCCTATTCCTTGTTTCTTTGGGGTTTCCACCCTCTCTGATAGCTGGCTATGTGAACCAGTACACCTCCCTCAGTTTAATTTGGGTGGAACGCTATGACACTTGTAGAATAATGAGCCCATCCATCCATCCATTCATCCATTCACTGCCTCACTAAATTAATATCTACCGGAAACCAATCATGTGTCAGGCTCTGTCCCATGCACTGTTTCATGTGTAAGAGATAATGCAGTGAATAAAACAGACAGAGATTAGCCCCTTGGAGGCAACTGACTTAATATATGTAATAGGTAATCATCATAGGATCATGGAGATAGAGACAAGGGCATGGGCAGAGGTAAGGGAAAATCTCTCTTGGGAGGTGACATTAGGCAGGTTTCCAAAGGAAGTGAATATATAAGATGTGAGATAAGACCTCCTGGCTGAGGGAAGACAAGGGCTGACATCACGCATCCATTGTATTAGCTGAGCTCATTCTGCACACATGGATAACAAGGAGAGCATGACAGCCACCTGTGCTGCAGGCAGAGTCAGGCTGATGCAACGGAGGCCTCATGGACTCCTCATGCATTTGCAAGGCCCATGTTCTGTGTTTGACTTAGGTGTAAGTTACGTGAATGCTTGAGATCAATTTCCTCATAAGTAAAATAGAGGTAGTCTCATCCTTTAATTAGGTTATTTCTTTATAGTCACTCAGCAAATATTTGTAAGTCTAAGGGGTACATCTTACACTTCAGGCACAGTATTAGCCTTGGGGAGCTCGTGGTCTAGAGAGGAAGAGACAATTTAACAGGTGTATATATATATATGTATCATATTTATATATAAAATAACTTTGTTATATTTGTATAGATATATAATAATCAGTTTACTGAAAAGAACTCAAGCTCATAGTTGGTTATAAAGCTATCGCTTTATGAGGGCTGTCTTGACTGTTTTGATTTATAAGGATCTGTTTGAAAAATAAAAGCTCAGTTGAATTCTTACAATGAGTAGGAGGTTGGCTTGGATAATTTTATGCTTCCTTCTCAGGATCTCTGATTCTAAGGTTAATCGGAAAGAAGAGAGCCAACTTCTACTGTGGGCTTACTAGGTTCTGAGCGTTATAAAGTATACAGGCTTTATTAGGGGAGTACTGGGTCCTACCTCAGGGCATCATGAGTTGGGCATCTAAACTAGGTGAGAAGGGACGGGAGGGTGTCAACTGCCTTCACTTTCATGAGACTCAAATAAGATGACATATGCCAAATTCTTGGTATAAAATTATCAAAGCCAACCTCCCAGTCATTGTAAGAATTTAGCTGGTCACAAATGGTCTGGTAACGGTCTGATCTCATAATAAGATCAGCACAAAAAATTTTTTTAAGTTACAATTAAGTTGTCCTTAGTTAAAAGGAAATTTTAATAGTCTTTCTAGAAGTTTGACTTTGATATTAAAATACACTAATACAAGACTAAAAATTGGTTAGAACAAGATTTTTTTTTTTTTTTTTTTTTTTTTTTGAGACGGAGTTTCGCTCTTGTTACCCAGGCTGGAGTGCAATGGCGCGATCTCGGCTCACCGCAACCTCCGCCTCCTGGGTTCAGGCAATTCTCCTGCCTCAGCCTCCTGAGTAGCTGGGATTATAGGCACGCACCACCATGCCCAGCTAATTTTTTGTATTTTTAGTAGAGACGGGGTTTCACCATGTTGACCAGGTTGGTCTCGATCTCTCGACCTCGTGATCCACCCGCCTCGGCCTCCCAAAGTGCTGGGATTACAGGCTTGTGCCACCGCGCCCGGCAGAACAAGATTTTATTAAAAATATTGATTTACTTTTAATGCAAGATAATTTAATTTTTTTAAATTTTACTTTGAGTTCTGAGATACATGTGCTGAACATGCAGGTTTGTCGCATAGGTATACATGTGCCATGGTGGTTTGCTGTACCTATCAATTAATTTTTAAATTCTATAACCTGTTTTAATTTTAATTTAAAAATTATTCAGATTGATCTCTCAGAAGTTTAACTTATGCTGTACCCTGCTGTTTAAGCTCTTTCTCCCTTTTGAGAAGTCCTGGGATGGTAACTGTTTCCTTCAATTTTAGTTGGCTCCTGTAACTTTTTAAAATTATTAGTCTAAAGTAAGGGAGAGAATATTTGAAAACAGGCAAATAAAAAATCTTATAGAAAAATAAAAAGAATTCAGCTGGTCTTATGTGCCACAAACAAGTCCACATAAATCAAAACATTCAAGATAGCCCTTATAAAGCTATAGCTTTATAACTAAATATGGACTTGAGCTCTTTCCAATAACCTAATTGGAAAGTCATTTTTCTTATTCTCAGTATAGCATCAGCATATTAAGTTACAGAGAATAGAATTATTTCCTCAGGCTGACAAATAAACAAGTATATGGGCTACCTATGCTAGAAGGAGGCAATAAGATGAATTCCAAATCTGACTCTGTTTAGAAATATGAATAAAGGGACTGGGCACAGTGGCTCATGCCTGTAATCTCAGCACTATGGGAAGCTGAGACGGGCAGATCACCTGAGGTCAGGAATTCAAGAGCCTGGCTAACATGGCAAAACCCTATCTCTACTAAAAAAAATAAAATAAAATAAAATACAAAAATTAGCCGGGTGTGGTGGTATAAGCCTGTAACCCCCGCTACTTGGGAGGCTGAGGCAGGAGAATCACTTGAACCCAGGAGGCAGAGGTTTCAGTGAGCTGAGATTGCTCCACTGCTCTCTAGCCTGGGTGACAGAGAGAGACTCCATCTGAAAAACAAACAAACAACAACAACAAAAAAAAAAACAAAAACAAAAGAAGAAAAAAAGAAATATGAATAAGAAAACTAAGTCTTCCTAGGAAGACTAGAACACCAGGTAGCTATCAGCCTATTGAAGAAGCTATTGTAAGGTGGAAAATGCATACCAGCAAGTGTGACTCTAATGCACATGAACATTCCTGACATTCTGTAGTCAGCTGGTTCCCTGCCTCCTGGGTAAAGGGATTTATTCCTCTGTTGACAATTCTTGCATCCCATCTCCAGATTTCATTTCCACCTCCAGGCTGTGCAGCTATAATCATACCTGGCATCTCACCTGCTAACACATCAGCCAAACCTGACTTTGTCCCAACCCTGGTTGAAGGAGACTAAGCGACTTACATAACGACCTTGTCTTCTTCTCTGAGGAGGGTGAGCCAGCAAACACCCAACATCTCTGACCCTAAGAAATCACGAAATAGATTTTCCCTTTGTGCTCTTGGCAGAGTGGAGGATTCTTGAAAGGGATATGATCAAGTAGATGACCAGATATCAGAAGCCCCTTTTCTAGAGAGGCGTCCCCAGGAAAGCCTCAAAATGCATCTATCTGGGCCCCAATCAATCTGGAAGTGTTGAATCCAGGGCACAGTAATATTTGCATGCATATTTCAGTGAATTTTATTCATGTCTGAATAGAAGGCTCTAAAGGTAGATTTAACAATTCACTTGCAATGTCAAAATCCGCATGATTTAAAACCCTGTTGGTCATGAAACAAGGAAAGGAAAGGGCACTAGGATCAGATAAACTTATAGATAATGAGGACAGGCTCATCCTGCATCACACAGCCCATACGCACTAGGAGTAGACGATCCAGGTCTCAAGAATACCCCATTGGGAGTCTTTGAGACCTGGATCGTCTACTCTTAGTGCGTATGGGCTGTGTGATGCAGGATGAGCCTGTCCTCTCCAGGGATGTCGGTTTCTATAGAAATATCAGCAGAGATCTCTGTGGTGTCCTTTCACTCTGCCTCTGGGAGCCACGAGCTTCTACAGATTCTCCAGTAAATGTCCTGACACCATCACTGTCATTCACCTAACCCTCCTTTCCAATCTCCCCAATGGCCCTTACAGTCTAAAGTGGGTCCAGGCAAAACCCACATGGTCCATTTGAAAACACACGCAAAGGAAACAGAACCAATGCTGTCAGTAATTGTCTCTTCCAAACCGGATTTTGTGTGAATGGGGCTTCGTGGAAACACTTGGGGGTATTTGACTTGGCCTCCCAATGGCCATTGTTCTCAAGTGGTTCCCCTATAAGGTAGTTCAGGGTCCTCTCACCTCCTCTGCCCAAATTCTGTCAGCACTAGGAGAGCATTTGGACTTAGTATCCAGGATATTGATTGTGAGGCCTCACAAGTGGTTTATCAATAACAATAGTTTAAAAATGGTTTGTACAGGTCATACAGATATATAGATAGATGTGGTTTCCTGGGAAACCACATGAGGATCATGAAATTATAGTCATAAGGATCATAAATTACAGTCTTGATTCACTTACCATCTGTGAGCCCAAGAAGCAGACAAAGTGATATATCATGAAAATAACATGGTCTTAATATTCGGACCTGACTTTGAATTTTGATCTTTCCACTCAATCTCAACCCAACTTCTCTGAACCACAATCTCCTCATCCATAAAGGATGATATTAGGGCCTATCATACCTTTTGGTTGTGAAGACCAAGTGAAATAACATATGCAGAAGTCCTGACATAGAACCCAGCCCAGAAGAGACCCTCAGTAAGTGGCTCATGCCATGATTCCTATTAAGCTGCCCTAGGATCAACCAGAAGGAAATCAGGCAGAGGACTATGGTGGTCAGCAACGACGTGTGCTCCAAAGACTCTATCTTGGGACCAGCATGACCACAAATGGGGCCCTACACCATATGAAGCACGATGCTCCGTCCTGACACAGAGGTGGGAAGAAGGGAATTCATAATCAGAAACTTACCTGGATGCTGCCTCCAGCTGTTCTTTCCTAGAAGAAGAGGGAAAAAAATAAAGCATAAATTACGTGACACAGCTGTATTCTTCCCCCAAAGATTGTTGCAAAGCTTCCATCTGAAGATGATGGAGCAGAACAGAGATCTAGGACAGGATGGTCGGCGTGGAGGGAACCGACAAAGGAGGTGGGTTTCCCAGCCAGATCCCCATCCATGGAGCTCTCATCAGCTCTAAGGTTCTCAGGGTTCTTTTCAGCCACTCATTCATTCATTTATGCATCCAGAAAATGGTTGCTGAGCAATTACTCTGCCCCAGCTCTCACATTGAGCTCGGGAAATTTGTTTGGCGATGGGGACAGATCAGGAAACCAGAAATGTCATAATGTAGCAGTCACACACATCCTTAAGTTTGTCGACACCATTGTCATCATACTCAACACTCTCTTAACTCAATTAGTCCTCACAGCAACCCTATGAAGTACTATCATCTTCCCATTTTCCTGAGGAGAAAATTGAGGCACAGAGGGATTAAATGAATTTCACACTTCATTGTTAAATGAACTGTGATAGGGCTCCAAGGAGGCGGCAAAGTCAGGACCCAAACCCAGGTGATCCAGCTCTGGAGCCCTCACCAACTGGGAGGGGCACCAGCCGTGCTCTGCACATAGTCATGACTCCAGCTCTTTCTCAGGTTCTCCGTCTGCCTGGAACTCCCTTCCTTTTTTTTTTTTTTTTTTTTTTTTTTGAGACAGAGTCTCACTCTGTCGCCGGGCACCAAGCTGGAGTGCAGTGGCACAATCTCAGCTCACCGTAACCTCCGCCTCCTGGGTTCAAGCAATTCTCCTGCCTCAGCCTCTTGAGTAGCTAGGACTACAGGCACACGGCACCACCCCCAGCTAATTTTTGTATTTTTAGTAGAGACGGGGTTTCACCATCTTGGCCAGGATGGTCTCGATCTCTTGACCTCGTGATCCACTCGCCTCAGCCTCCCAAAGTGCTGGAATTACAGGCTTGAGCCACCGCGCCCGGCCTGGAACTCCCTTCTTTTTTTTCCCGGCCTGGAACAGTTCTACTCATCCTTTAGGTTTCCCAGGGGCCCTCCTGGGGTTTCCCAGTCAGTTGCTCAAGGTCTGCACTGAGCAAATCCCCTCACAAGTGAAATGTTAGTCTGCCATTATCACTTGGATCACATCATCCTAGAAAGAACAACTGGCCTAACATGGGGATCCACAGGTGGGAGGGATGGAGACAGAACAAGAGAATCATGGCAGAGAAGTCAAAGGGCCAGTTGGAGAGTTAAGAATTTCTGCTTTGAAAGTCAGCTCAGCATCTAGTCACAGTGTGGCCTTGGGCTCTGGCCATACATTCTCTGGGCCCATTTCCCCCCAAGCACAACAAAGTCATGAGTTAGTTGATCACAAAGCAGGTGGACACAGAAAGCTGTGACTTTCTAGAATGTTCTGGGTCCCTGAGGCCAGGAGAAGTAAGAACGGTAGTAAAGAGAAGAAAAGGGCAAGGGGACAGCTGAAGGGCGTACTGGAAGAGAAGGCATGGTGTGGAGAAAGGTTAAAGGATTAACACTGCTCATTCCTCTTTCATTCTCCACGATGAGTATTTCATGCTTCCTCCCCTCCTGTCAGACTTCTCTCACTTCCCCACCTTCCTCCCAGCTGATGACCTTGACTCCCCTCTCACTGAGGTCTGCCCATGGTCTTGCCACCCACCCCACCCACTGGACTTCTGTTTGTGCCAATGGATGAAGGGTCCATGCTCTTAATGAACACTCATACTCCACAGACCATCCATCTCTGCTTCTCTCTCTCTTCTAGTCTTTCCCCTCCCCTCATACGCATATTTATCCTTCTCTATTAGACCCTTTCCATCAAAGAAAAAAATCCATGGTCTCACATCCACTCAGCTGTCACCTATACTCACTGTCCCTACTTGCTTATTTCCTCATCGCCCTTTAGTTCATGTCCTCTGGCTTCTATGTGCAATGCTCAACTGAGATTGCTCCAGCCAAAGCCCCAGCAAATTCCATGTCACGGCATCCCCTGAGCACATCCCTATCTTATCTTCATTACCCTTATGATAGGTTAGGACTGGTGCAGTTGACCTGTCCATTCACTGCTACATCCCCAATACCAAACACAGGGCTTACCACATAAGGGATGCTCAATAAATATTTCCTAAATGAATGGAATAAATGAATAAAAGGGTTTAACTATATTCCAGAGTGTTCTAGATCATGGTTGTTAACAGCGGTTTCCCAGGACAGTAATTCGGGATCTGCTTTCCCCCTTCAGCATCAACACTCCCTTGTAGCCCAGACTCATTCAGCACAGACTGAAAACTTGCTATTGGCTAGGGACTAAGACAACCACTTTCATACATTTTATTCAATTTCACCATCCAAACAACAATCTTCAAGAATGGGTCTTATTAGCCAAATGCCTTTTCTCATCTTACTTTTACCCAGTTTTCTCCCTAAATAATGTTTTCTTCCCAGAGATATAATGCAAAATAAAAACACAGGTTTTGGCACAAGACCTGGGTTCCAAACTTTGTTCCATCATTTAACAACTGAGTGATATTAAGCAGGCTAATTAATCTCATTAACTCTTTTATTCTTCACCTATAAAAACGGGCTTATGAAAAATGGAGTTGCCCCTTCTACTTACCTTCCAGGACATCCTAAAACTTAAATAAGATAGTATGTATGAAAGCAGATCCAATGGTCTTTGGCTATAGGAAATGACTAGTGCATACAGTCCCCTTTCTGCCCATTTCTAAGCACTCCAATAATCTTGACCCTGGTCATAAAAAGAACAAGTCCTGGTTCCCCAATGAACTAACTGTTCTTGGTCAAGTATTTTCTACTCCATGGGTGAAGTCTTCTCAACTCCATTTCAGTTCTAATATCTAGCAATTCCAGAGCTGGGCTGTCCAGTCTAGTAGTCATTAGTTCCAGAAGGTTATTTATATCAAAATTTAAAAATCTCTTCCTCCATTGCACTGGTAACAGTCAAATTCTCACTAGCCACACGTGGCTAGTGGCTACCATATTGAATAGTGGAGCCATAGAAAATGAAAAGTCAGACATAATTCCACTCTCCCTTCAGGGAATAAAGTGGTGCACATGCTCTGTTGATAAAAAGTAATGTCCAATTTTTAACGGCTTCCCTCATCCCTCCTTGTATATAAGAGTGTATAATCTGCCATCATTCCTGCCCCAGCATCTTCCTGTACCCCCTCAGACTCTTACAATCAACTTGTACTAAGTCTCTTCAGCCTCCACTAGCCAGCAGACAGAAGACCTGGGTTTTCCCTCAGTTATGTCCAACATGCTATGTGGCCTGAAATTCCTCTGAACTTCTGGAGGCTCTCAGGTTCTTCTCATAGAAAATTGGATTTAGACTTGGTACTCTTTGAAGTTCTTTGCAATTCCAAAACAATGAGTTTGTAATTATAATTTGTAATAAAATAAAAATAAGAACAGACCACCATCATCCATCACTACTAGTCCCAAACACATAGATACTTGCAAATTAACAAAGAAGTACACTAAGCTGGAAATTGTGATATGGCATCACGTTGCAGATGGGCTACACAGCTTCATCCTTCAAAACCTTTGGCAGGAATCTAAAATGGTGCAGCCACTGTGGAAAGCAGTCTGGCAGTTCCTCAGAAAGTTAAACATAGACTTACCAATCCTACTCCTAGGCATATACCCAAGAGAGTTGAAAACATATGTCCACATAACGTGCATGTGAATGTTCATAGTAGCATTATTCACAAAAGCCAAAAAGTGGAAGCAACCCAAATTTCCAACCCTGATGAATCATTAAACATAAGGTGGTATATATAATCAAATATTACTCGGCTATAAAAAGGAATAAGGTTCTGATATGCACTGCAACGTGAATGAAAGGTGAAAACATTAAGCAAAATGAAAGAAACCATGCATAAAAGAAAGACAAGATGTTATATGATTTCTTTATACTATGAAATGTTTAGAATAGGTGAAATAAAGGCAGAAAGTAGATTAGTGGTTGCAGGGCCTGGGGAGAAGACGGAACCAGGAGTATCTGCGCATGGGGACAATTTCTTCCTGGGACAGTGCAATTGTTCTGGAATTAGACAGTGGTAATTGATACCCCACTTTGTGAATATACTCAAAACCACGAACTGTTCACTTTAAAAGGGTACCATTTATGGTATGTAAAATCTTCTTATGGGTTTTGAAATGTATCTCAAGAAAGTTGTTATTAAAACAAGCATAAACAAAAGACAAGAAAACCTTTAGGAGGCAGGTGAGAAAACACCAGTGACTTGTCAAATACTTCTTTGTCATTAACATGCGAGGTGGGTTGGAATTCAGGGGCATTATTTTCCCAAGGGATTCCCTTGCTTCAGAATGGTTGCTAAATAAATTTCTCTAGGGACACTATACTTTTGCCCTTGAACAAAAGAAAGAAAGAAATGTACTCTCTCAGTTTAAAAACCATTCTCATATCACAGCAACTGTTTGCAGCACAATGTATTCCTCCAAGTCTCTGCCAGCTAGGACAATGCCTTATTTATAATACATCAAGCCAAAAGAATGGGCCCATTGACAACACCTTGGGATGCATACCAAGTGGAAATTGTCTTGGTCCTGCATCCAAAGTGTTCTTGTTTGAGTTCAAGGTCATTGTGTTTCCTTAAGGAGAAGTCATCTGCCGATTCTAAGAAGATCTGCTTCATGCTATCCAAAATCCTCAATGATTATAACAAGCACAGCATTTTAGAATCAAGTGGAAACATGTAAGTCATGTTCTGAGCAAGTAAGTCTAGTTAAAAGTAAGTATATCCAAACTTCAATCAATTAGGTTTATTGAAGACTTGCTTCCTCTGACCTCTCTAACTCTCCCTCAAGTCATGGGTCTGTTTTACCTGATCTCTTTCAGGTCCTCCTTCTACTTTTCTTTCTAACTGCTTTTGCCTTGATCTAGGCCCTCATTTTTTGTTACTCTGAATCCTGCAATATTTGCTAGCTGATCTTGCTTTGGCTTCAGTCCATAGATCTACTCTCCACACTCTTTTCTGTTATCTTCCTGAAGCATGGATCTACTTATGTCATTCTCTGGCTTATCTGGCTTCTCATTGCCTTCACGGTCAGTTAAGATTGCTTTGCAAGTCACCTGTGACCGTGACCCTCCATGGTTGTCCCAGTGATTGAAACATAAAAGGAGATCAAAAATATTAGTGAACTGAGTGCCGTGAATGGAAAAGGGCACTTGCCACTGGAACCTTTTGGGGAGTGAAAGCAAGATAGGAGATACGTGGGGGTGGAGAGCAGAGGCCCAATCTTTCAGGGTCCTGGAAGTCATGGTCAGGTTTTGGGCTTTCTTTTCTTTGTCATGGTCACTCACTGGAAGGTTTTATGCAGGAAAAAGGGTTGCAATTCTCTTCTATTTTCATAATCTAAAGATGGGAGTAGAAAGAAATTGAGGCGTGTGTGTGTGTGTGTGTGTGTGTGTGTGCACGCGCACATGTGCATGTGCGTGTTTGTGTCTGTGTGTGTTTGCAGAGGAGTTGGGCACAGGGGGAGACCTCCTATCTAGTAGTATTGGGTTGTATGAGAGTTCACTGAACCAGAAGACACAATGACAGAAACTTGCTTTGAAGCAGGTTCTAGACCCAGCTATGAGACTAATGGTCCATCTGCTTTTCTTTCCAAGTCAAGGGTTCTAGGAGTCCAGCACACTACCCATAAACTTAACAATCTGAGTTCAGGCCCCCAGTATCAAAACCAAAACAAAGCAGTTTGTTCTAGAAGCCCAAGGAGTGAAAAGACCATGGGCTTTGAAGGCCTCCAGATGTGGCTGACATTGGTCATAATGTCCAAAGTGTCAGAGCCTGACTCTGCTGGCTTCTCTGAGAGGAGCTTGGGAGTACAGACCATTCGGCTTAGCTCCAGGTGTGGACTCTGGGTCACTGGTTCAGTCCCACCCTAGGGGCTCCTGTTCAGGATGCATTTACCATCACTTCTCCATCAGAATTGCTGAAGATGGAGGCCGGACCTACCTTTGCACAAAACCCCCATTGAATCTGTTGCACTTTAAATCTTCTGACTTACCTCATAGGGTATCTGTGAGGATTAAATGAAATATGAACTCTAATGCCTGGAGCATACCAGATATCCAGTGCATATTAATTTCCCTCTCCCTTTTCCATGAGGATGGAAAAAGGTTCTTATTTTTCTCTGAGATCTTTAGTTCAATCTCCCGCCTCTGAGAGCACAAAATAGCATCTCTGGGTGGCTAGAGGACTCTTCCTGCTGTCCTGTTCTGCATTTTCTTTCCTGGAATCCAGAATAGTCTGTGGGTAAAGGCCATACCCAGGTTGGAGAAGCATCAAGGATTTCCAGGGTGGCTCATTGTGTGGGCTGCCCACTTTCTCAGCCCACTGATCCTGCCCACACATTGATTGGACCTTCTTTAGTAGCCATTCCATGCTGGCTAACTAGGAAGCCCTGGCTGCACAGAGGAATTACCTGGGGATCATCAAATATACTGATGCCGGGGCCCCAGCTCTGGGGATTCTGACCTAACTAACCTGAGGTGTGGCCTGGGCATTGGATTTTTTTTTTTTTTTTGAGATAGGGTCTCACTGTGTTGCCTAGGCTGGAATGCTGTGGCAGGATCTCAGGTCACAGCAACCTCTACCTCCTGGGTTCAAGCCATTCTCCTGCCTAAGCCTCCTGCATAGCTGGAATTACAGGCATGCACCACCATGTCCAGCTAATTTTTGCATTTGTAGTAGAAATGGGGTTTTGCCATGTTGGCCGGGCTGGTATTGAACTCCTGACCTCAGGTGATCCACCCGCCTTGGCCTTCCAAAATGCTGAAATTACAGGCATGAGCCACAGTGCCCAGCCAGAGTTGTTTTAGCTCCCAGATAATTCTAACGTACAGCCCAAATGGGAGACCACTGCCCTGGAGAGTGTTCTCCAGGGAACCGTGAGGCCACAGACACAAATACAGACCACAGGAGAGATGGCTGGTCATGCCCTGAGCATTTGGGTGAGTTGCCACTTGCCTGAAGAAAGGAAAAGAGACGACTGATTCATAAAACCTCCATGTCGCCACCAGGTCAATCCTGTTGGGGTTGGTAGCATAGTACCTCCAGGCAGCCTGAGGGGCAGAAAAGAGGGGCAGCAATGAGCAGGCACCACCTGAAGCTTTCACACAGAGTCCTGCACCGTCAAAACAACATTTAAACCCCTTGACTCCTAAGAATTTGAATGTGCATTCAGCCAACATTCAGAAAAAAATGAGATTCTTGGTCTTCTGAAGTTACTTTGGGAAGAAAAAACTTACCTGACCATATAGGCGCTATAATTGGTGTTGTGGTGAGTGCGGGAATGGACAGATGAACCGGACTGCAGAGAGAGAACAGGGTGCTAGGCATAAAATCCCTGAAAGAAGCAAGTACTAAAGGCCAGTGTGACGGCTCACGCCTGTAATCCCAGTGCTCTGGGAGACCGAGGTGGGAGGATCGCTTGTGGCCAAGAGTTGATGACCACCCTGGGCAACATAATGTACCTTCATCTCTACAGAAAATTTAAAAAAAAAAAAGAAAAAAGAAAAAATGTTGGGCATGGTGGCATGTGCCTGTAGTCCCAGCTACCTGGAAGGCTGAGGTGGGAGGATTAACTGAGCCCAGGAGATTGAGGCTGCAGTGAGCCGTGATCGCACTACTGCACTCCAGCCTGGGTTGTCGGGTGAGACCCTGTCTCAAAAAAGGTAAAAAAAGTAAATAGAATAAAAGAGAAACAAGTACTACTCTTTCCAGAAGGTTCCCTGAGACTTCTCAGTCAACTAGACATGAGAACAGACAGTCCTTTTTTTTTTACCATTTCTGGATGTTAAGAGAGAGCCTAGGAAAGGAGGATTTGGCAAAAACATCCTGGAGTCTCTAGGACGCTCTAATGTTTGGGGTGTGGGGAGTTAATGGGACTGACTCTTGGAGAGTGGGACTGGCCTAGAAACCACATTATGCAGGATGACATCACGCACCATTTTGAGTCGGACACACAGACCCACAGAGACACTCGCTACAACTGGACAAAGCTCACGAGTGAGTGGCCGTGCCCTTGCATGCAGGCATCTGTAGATAGGACTCTGCTTTCCTATGCACTGTGCCCCCATCCTCCCAACAGCCCACTAAAACAAAGCAGGAAGTCTCTCTGAAGTATAAGAGGGAACACATCTGCCTCTCTCATCACCTCTAACTGCTCTCCAAAACCCCCAGCCCATGTGAGGCTAGTTACGGAGCAGAAGGCTGGCAGATGCATGTCCAACAGCCTCTGGTCCATGGTTGTCTACTGGGAAGGACAAATGGGAAAAGCGGTTTAATATTTTGTATATGTAAGTCATCTCTTTCTCTCTTGGCTTATGGGCTCTCTGCTTGGCAGATGTGAGACAGACCATTCTCCTTGTAGCTGACTGGCTAAGCACTTGGACTTTAGGCTGATTCTTCCCTATGGGTCCCTAGGTCAAATCTGAGGGGAAGCAGCAGAAGAAAGCTTAGTACAGCCCCAGGTCCAAGCCAAATTCTCATCTCCAATACATCATCAGTAAAAAAGCTGAGGCCAGGTGCCAAGACTCATGCCTGTAATCCCAGAACTCTGGGAGACCAAAGCAGGAGGATGGCTTGAGTGCAGGAATCTGAGACCAGCCTGGGCAACATACTGAGACCTCATCTCTATAAAAAATAAATTAAAAATTTAACCAAGTCTGGTGGTGCACATTGTGGTGCGTGTGGCAGTACACGAGCATAGTCTCAACTACTCAGGAGGCTGAGATGGGAGGATCGCTTGAGCCTGGGAGATGGAGGCTACAGGGAGCTATGATCACACCACTACACTCCAGCCTGGCCAACAGAGCCTCAAAAACAAACAAACAAACAAACAAACAAACAAACAAACAAACAAACAAAAAAAAACCGCTGGACTGATCTCTGAGTTCTGTGTCTATTTCTTGTTTGGCTTAGAAACTGAATGAGAGAGTGACAGGACTGTCACCTTCAGTACACAGAACAGGTGAACTAGAAATGGAGCCCTCCACAAGTAAGCATGTGCACTAATACACACAATTACAGGTACACATAGGACACCCAGAAACACATAGAATCCTGGGTCCTGTCCCAGTTCACGAGTATGTCCCCTCCACACGTGCACACACACACACACATACACACACACAAGTGTGTGTGCACACATGCATTTTAATCCCACTCCAGTTCATTACCAGGCAGACAGACCTGAATGAGCTCAGCAGCTGGCTTTCTCCTTTTCTCAAAGTGCTTCTGCCGGTGTTGCTCCTGCACCTTGAGGGCCAGCCCGGACCCCAGGATGCCCTGGAGGGAGAGGCAGGCAGTCAGCCCTCAGCTAGACTCTTCTAGCATTCCCGCCCCATTGCCAGGGTAATGGGGACTGTAGGGCTCAATTGCACTCCAAGTCCCTGTGGTGACAACATTGCACAAAGGAAGGGGGAAAGGGCCCTTCCTTCTCTTGAAGAGCATAGGGAACTTGGTTAAGTAAGCCTTGAAGCCAGGAAGACCTGGATTCCAATTCCAACTCTGCCACTTTGCAGGTGTGAGATCCTGGGCAGGCCCCTTAGCCCTGCTCCAACCAGGTGTCTTCTACAGACAGGTGGGATAATAATGCCTAATGCATGATTTGTTAAGAAAAGAGTGAGATAATGTGTAAAAACTGCCTAACAAAAGGTATTGCACAAAATAGATGCCCAGTAATGTTAACTGAGTTTTAAAAATATTTTAGCTGCTTGAATTAAAATACTTTTACTATAGCCAGAACTTCCCAGAATTGGGATCTGTTTTTAAGTTCAGTTCAGACATGCCCATGGATTAAGCGGATAGAAACACACACTTTTCAAGTTGAAAGAGAACTTGAAGATCTGGTAACATTCCCATGTTCCTGACTCACTGATGAGAAAACTGAGATTCAGGAAGGTCATTTGTTCAATGTCAAATAGCTTAGAAAAGAAAAAGACCAAGTAGGGCTGTGAATAGAGAAAGAACATGACCAGTGAAAGAATGGACGATGAAGTGGGTGGGAGGGAGATTGTTACTTAAAAAGGATTTTTTCAAGCTTCATGATTAAGAGCCAGGTTTTAGAACCAGTGGACTTGGGATTCCTGGCTCTACAGCCCAATAGCCTTGTGACTGTGGAAAATTTACTAACTCAATTAACTCTCGGGTTTCACATTTGAAAAATGGAGATTAAAACAGCACCCAACCCATAACGCTGCCATGAAGATTAAATGAAATGATGTGGGTAAAGCATTTGGCAGGATTTAGGCACACAGTGACTTCAATAAATGCAATCTGTTTTCATTTTTATTACATATCTGGATACTTGGCTTTGGGGAGGTTATTCCATCATAGGTCAAGGCCTATTCTTGAGGGATTTTTTTTTTTTTTTTTTTTTTTTTTACATAAGCCAGTAGGTAACAGGACAAGAGAAGGGAGCTCACATATATGAAGAACCTGCTCTGTGCAAGCCACTGAGAATGCATGAATAAAAAATATAATCCCAGCACCCACTGAGTTCACAGTCCTCTTGGGGAAGTGGATCTGGAAATGTGTAATCCCAGCACAGGGCCAGAAATGCCTTTACAGAACGATCCCCAGAGTTATACCCAGAGCGACTAACTCAGCCGAAAGAAGGCAGCATTGAAAGAGGAGCTGGCAAAGGAAAGCAGCAGGGGCCACGGCAGAAAGGCAGGATCATCATGCTTCAGAGAATGGCCAGGGAGTTGATAGGGCATGAGAGGGTAGAAGATGAGACTGGCAGGCTGAGCTGGAGCCAGGCTGTAAGGGGTCCTGCAAGTCACACTGGGAATGTCACATATCAAAGATACTTACCGCTGGAAGGGCAAAAAAGGAGACGCCAATTAAGGAAAAGGTGGCAGCAATCAGACGGCCCTCCCACGTTTTGGGTGTTTTATCTCCATAGCCAATGGTGGCCAGCGTGATCTGAAGAGAGAAGAGGTCAGATATAGAGTACCCCCTGGAGAGGAGTATCAGGGACACGTCAGCTGAGCTCTACCTATAAGCCTCTCTACCAGCTTGGACAATGCTCCCATTTATAACAATGTTCCCTTAGGAGAAAAGTCACCAAGTACCTACTAACTTATGAGGAAGCCTTGAGACTTGTTTATAAGTTAAGGATTTCCTACCTTAGACAACCAGTCAACAAACATTGCAATAATTGCAAACGCGTATGTACACAAGCATTCCTGTGTGTGTATATTTGCAAATTTGTAATCTTATGTATAGCCATGTGTGTGAATATATGTAGACTTGTGAGTGTATCTGTATGTATTTTGTGTATGTGTATGTGTGTGTGTGTATATGTGTGTGTGTGTGTGTGTGCATGTGTAATGTCTGTGCATGTGTCTGCTCTGGTGTGTTTAGTATATTTCTGTGTATGTTTCATGTTTATGTTATCAGTATATGTGTACTTAGGCATGTGAAAGGCAGGATTATCAGAGCAGTTGACAGTGTGGCTTCCAGAGCCTGTCTGACTTCAAATCCCACATTATCCACTTATTGACTGAAAGAAAGTTACTTAATCTCTTCATACATCAGTTTTCCCATTTTTAAAAGGAGCCAATGATAGAAGCTGTCTGTGTTTAAAGTAGGTTAGTGAAGGTAAAGCACCCAGAGAGATGCTCCGGAGCAAAGTAAGCCTTCAGTGAACGTCAGCTTTAGTACTGTGTGTCCTTCTGGGCATAGGGTTGTGCATGCACAGGTCTATGTGTGCCCATGTACGTATCTGTCACTGGGTTTGTTTGCACATGCATGGCTTGGCTGATAATAGTCTCTACTAAAAATACTGTGATTAATACTGTGATTAATAAGGCTAGGTCCCTAAACAACCATGCAACCAGGCTGTTCTAAGCCCCGACTTTTTATAAATACTAGAGAAAAGTCAATTCCAAGTGTACACCCTGAGGGAGAGTCTCCTGTTAGCAGGTTCAGAGTGGAAAGAGGTCTAGTTCTTACCTCTGACTGCAAAATGCAGCTGCCTGGCTGAGCATGCTCATGTCATGCCCTCCCCCTCTCTCTGCCTCTGACAGTCAATCCTACAGACTTGGCCTCCAAGGTAGTGACTCACCAGGCCCCACCACAGGGCATCTGCATAGGTCTCAAACTCCTCTTTCATCTCCTCTCCTTGTGCATCCACCTCTGGGACATCTTTCTCAACCAGGTAGACAAGAAACGAAGAAAGGATGAGTGTCAGGAAACCGATGTACCAGGCGGTGATGAGTTCCTGAAAGAACGAACAGTGGACATGAAGAGTGGTCACTGGAGAGTCATTGAGTGATTGTTGGAGCCAGACACACTGGAGTTGGAGTCCAAGTTTACCAGCTCTGTGACTGTGGCCAAATCACTCACCGTCTTTGATCCTCACCTTCCATCACTGTAAAATGGGATCAGTCACATGGAAATTATTTCATCATTAATTAACAGAACTAGCATATGGCTCCAGGGAGAGAGGAAGATTTCTAGCCTAGGGCCACTTCAATATCACTGTTCAAGAGGCTTCAGAGGAAGGCAAGAAGGGGGGAGGAAGTGGCTGCAGCCTCTGAGACAAGTCTCAGGACTCAGGAGACTAGGGTCTGTGCAGGACTGCACAGAGCAAGGAGAAAGCTCAGAACAACCAGGAAAGCGACAGCAAGGGGAGGCAGCACTACACAGTGGACAGGGCTGTGGACAGGGAGCCAGCCCTGCCACCAGCTTAGGGGTGGCCATGGGCAAATTATCTTCTTCTCCCATTAGTATCCTCTTTTTTTAATTTTTTTTGAGATAGAGTCTTGCTCTGTCACCCAGGCTGGAGTGCAGGGGTGCAATCTTGGCTCAGTGTATCACTGCAACCTCTGCCTTCTGGGTTGAAGTGATCCTCCTGCCTCAGCCTCCTGAGTAGCTGGGATGACAGGTGCATGCCACTATGCCCTGCTAATTTTTGTATTTTTAGTAGAGACGGGGTTTTACCATGTTGGTCAGGCTGGTCTGGAACATCTGACTTCGTGATCTACCCACCTTGGCCTCCCAAAGTGCTGGGATTACAGGTGTGAGCCACTGCACCCAGCCAGTATCCTCATTTTTTAAATGAAGGGACTGAATCACAGAGTTCCTGAAAGCATCGTGTACACCACTAGTGAAACGCAGCTTTATGTTAAATACTGATTTAGAGCGTATGTAAAAGAAGCAGAAGAAGGCAAAAAGCCTGAGATTTCATAGATATTATTGCATAATAGACCAGGACATGCAATTAAGTAAACAAGAGTAAGGTGATTTAATGAAGAGTTAAGTAATAGCAAGGATGGTATGGATGGAAGCCACTGAAGTTTCAAATCCCTAATGGAGACAAGACCTAATGCTCCTTCCAGCTCCAACTTTCTTTCTTTCTCTCATTCTATTCCAGTTTCAAGGTTTATCATAGGAGGTTGGGCAGGAAGAAAGGCAAGGTTATTGGTTAACACAATCTGGAGATTTAAGCCTATCTGTCATTCTTGCTGAGTCATCTCAGAGAACAAAGTTGTTCACATTGATCTCCTTCCTGTATCTGACTATCTATGGCCAGTCAGCTGGCCCTTTTGGGCCAGTAGAATCTTCCTGACAAAGTTGCTTCCTGCCTCCCTGCAGGGGTTGGCTCGCATGGGCCCTGTAGTCTGAAATGCCCTCCTGCAATGACACCAGCCAAAGAGCATGGAGTCATCTTCAGACTCATGTCACTTCCACTGTGAAATTTTTCTAGATGTTCGCTCCCCCAATGAGATAGAGTTCAGCTGTGTTTCCTTTATTCCCTTCTCATTTTCTAAACGTATTTCTCCAAGTCTCCAACATTTTTTATGCACATTTATTATTATGCTCTGGCTTTGCCCACAGCATCACATACACGTTACACTGGTATGAGTTTTGTCTACAGCAGAGGGGTTCACTTAGATGATACAGGCGACACAGCCAGCCACTCCCCTCGGTAAGTGAGGTTCTGTGCTGCCGGGAATTTGAGAAGGGAAAGGTACATGGGCTCGTCTTTCCCCAGTGACTGCCTGAGCATGAGCCTCTTGCCTGTGGAGTGTGGCTCTCGTGCTTACATGTTTTTTCATATCCTCTGGCCCCCAAATGCCAGTCAGAAGTTTCATCTGAGACTCAACCAAAGACATAGTTGTCTGTTTATGTGTGCCCCGAGAAACTGACTGTTCTGGGTTAGTAAGAGATGGTGTAACAGTCACCAATACGGAGTGAAAATGGGTCATAATTCCATACTTTGCAGTCATTTACCTTGCAGTTATTCAAAATAATTCTGACTTTATACACTTTTTGCCAGCAGCTCTGTGGCAGAACCTGTGATAGTTCCCCAGTACCCACCAGCTCCCCTACCTGCTAAGGCTCCCCTGCAGTCAACGACTGGGGTCCAGCCAACATGGAACAGTGATGGGAGTGAATCCCTCCTTGTCCCTTAAACCCATTCTGCAGGATGCTCCAGGTTCCTCTCCCCTGTCTTGGTAACTCAAGTCCTCATATTCAGGATGGACGAGGCCCACCCAGCTCACACATCAGATACAGCGTAAGCCAGAAGACATCTAGGTTTCTGTGCTGGGTGGTGGGAGCTCTAGGACTCATTTATTCTGGAAGCAGAACATGACCTATCCTAACTAGTGAAAGCATTAACTTCGAAAGTTTAACCCTGTGCAGCAGAGCCTCCCACTCTTCATCTTTGAGTGCCCAGAAGAGTCAGGCATGGAACCTGGCCCATAGTACAATGAATAAATGAATGAAGAAATGTGTTGATAAATGTCCGTTTGCCAGTGCCATTGGTGATTTCCTTGGGGAAGAGCTTCCTCCCAGCTCTGGTAGCACAGGCCTTCAGGAGGACTCATAAAATGTACTTTGGAGTCTAGCAAGAGCCCGCCAATCTAAGTCTGTGTGCAGAAAGCTCTGCTCCAGAGCCTTTTCCCACCCCTGGGAAAGAGTCTCTGCCTCAGTGGGGTCTGGCTGCAGTGCAAGCCCGTATTTACCAAGGAATTATATCACAAACTTCCAACAGTCTCTGGAAATTATAAGGCAAAAGCTAGCAGACACTGGGGATCTATTATAATTTGGAGGAACAGAGGCAAGGGCCTAAACCCGCAATTTTTAGTACCAATGTTGACCAGGACTGTGGATCAACTTAGCTCCATGGATACAGGTTATAACTGAACCCATAGAGGTGTTATGAACATGTCCTTTGATAAAAGATAAAATAGAAGGTCAGGAGGAAGAAACGACCCTGTAAAGGATGCTCTGACCTCACTTACTCTGCCGCCAGAGGTAGCACAACAAAAAATAAAACAGATGGCAAGAAACTGCATTCTAAGCTGAAAGATTCTCAGGTATTTTATGCTTTCATTCCATTTTATGTCTATACTTATATGTCTGGTGTGTGAGGAACAGCATATTCAGACATAATAAATGTTACTATTAATCAGCACCTATGACCTACCAGGCACTAAAATGCACCTTTTCTCGCATGAGCATCCAGGAGGATTCACATTTTTACCATTGAGGAAGCTCATAAAAACAGAATGACACCTTTAAGGCTTTCTGGCTGGAAGGTAGCAGGGCTGAATTTTGAGCCATGTTGCTGCTGACTGACTCTCAAGCTCATATTCTGAGATACGATCTCATAGGAAACTACCACCCCTTCAACATACCTAGGTGCATCCTTGAGAGAGAAGAACCAGGAATTGCGTGGGTATGTTTTGGAGCTGTCCAGCTACAGGTGGCATGGTCAGATTAATACAAATAAGGAAAACTCTAAACTCCTTAATGCCAAATTGCCCAGGGCTCAGTGCCTCAGGTCCAGCTCCCCAGAAACAGAACCCGAGAAAGGGATTTCAGTGCCTGTGACACACCGGCATGTAATTATTAAGGAAGTGGTCACAGGATTCCTATTGAAAGGGGACCTAGGTGGGGCAACAACAGCATCTATGAAGCTTACCACGGTGGGCACGAAAAGGTACTGCCTTGGGAAGCAATGTAAACTTGACTTTGTACCCCCAAAGAACATCTGTCTCAGGGGTTCCTCCTTCTGATTTCTCCTCTCGGGATTTTTTTTCTGCCTGAGCTGAGACACAGGGGTTTTCCTTCATTCCTCTAGAATCCAGCTAAAGCAGCTGGATTAAAACAAAGTCCTACCAAAGACCTGGGTTAAGAATAGGAAAGAAACACTGGCAGTACCATGAATCCAGATGAACTGGATTCTGGTTGCTTGGGTTTCATACCTGCTCAACCACACAGTACTTCGGAAAAGGAATGGACTGAGGTCCACCCCTCCTGGATTCTGATCTACTTGGGAGAGGTGAGCACCACCCTAGTAAGCAGCAAACCACTGGGTACAGACTCTAGAACCGGACTGCTGGGGTTTGTATCCCACTGCGTGACCTTGAACAGGTACTTCCTCTTTCTGTGTTTTCTTCCCTATCAGTCTAACGGGGTGGCGGTAGTGCCTGATTCATGGGGTGAGCTAGTTCATGTCAAGCACTAAGCTGTACACACTGTGCTTTGGGCTTTACGTAATTGTAACTGAACACTTTCTATGAGCTGGGTACCTTCTAAGTGCTCTTCACATATCAATGTATTTCAACTTCATCTAACCCTATGAGGTGAGTGCATTATTATTCTAATTTTATAAATGCAGAAACCAAGACATCAAAACTCCTCAACGTCACAGAGGCAGAGTTCAGATTCAAACCAGCCCGTGTGATTCCCAAGCCTTTTCCTCCCACTGCATGTTGCCTTGAATGAGCTTATTCCATCCTCTCAAAAATCTGAAAGAACAGGCATTATCATCCCTATTTTAAAAGTGAGAAAACTGAAGCCCAAAGAGGGCTGAGCAACTTGGCCAGAGTAATCTGCCTATGGAGGAGCCAGTACCTAAGTTCAGGTCTGCCTGTTCCTGCTCTCTGCACCTCACCTGCTCTTGCCCCAGACCACCGCTGCTTCCTGTTCCTCCTCCTCCTCTTACTCTCTGTCGTTATTGTCAAGGGTGGCAGAATGACTGACTTCTGGGGACACTATAAAGGAAGGGACGTCACGGAAGGGCACAGGTGAATGAGAAGCCCACGTGGTCTTGTAGCTTCTCCACCACACTTACTTTGCTGTGGGCACAGATGGCCGAGCCCAGAAGCTTCCAGGTGCCGCCTCTCCGGTCCATCCGCAGCATGCGCAGGATCTGCAGGAAGCGCAGGCTTCGCAGGGAGGTGGCCAGAACATTGCCTTGGTTTCCCACAGCAACCACTGGCACAGAGGCAATCAGCACAAAGATGTCTGGGAGAGGGGACAGACAGAGTGGGAGGGAAGAGGGAAAGGAAGGTCAAGCAAGAGAAATGGCATCGTCACAGGTGCTGTATGCTGTCAGATTGGCATGTGCCAATCAGTGGGACAATCTAAGCATTGCTGTTGAATTTTGACACCAACCATACATGGTAAGTGGGATGATTCTCCTGTGACTGATGAGGAAACTGAAACTCTGAGTCTGAGTGCCTTTCCAAGGCCAACTGGCCGAAAGTGGCTGGGTTGGTACTGGACATGGGCCTGCCATGCTTCAATGCTGACCCCAGAGCAACAATTTACCAAGGTCTCCTGCAGTGTGGTCCTTGAGACTCACGCTGGGGTCCGGAGGAGGTCTGTAGCTGCTCGGCTATGGAGATAAAGCCCGAAACTCAGACGCTGTTTCTATAGGTGTTTCTCCTAAAAGCATCACTTGAGATAGGATCTTGGGCTCAAGTAATTTATTGGAAGATGATCTTAGGAAGCCAAGGTAATGGCAGAAAGAGAGAGAGACAATATAAGGAAATGTAAGGGGGGGTTATCAAGGTAACTGTTGAGTCCTTTGGGCTGTAGGCAGACCTCCCAAGATTATCCATCTGAAAAATGGGAGGCCAGACCTCTTTCTCTTGCCTCCTACTGGTTGAAAGCCACCCCTCGCATTGGCAACGCCCCCACACACCTCAGCTACACTAGCCCAGTGATCTCCCTGAGCTTGAGAGAAGGCCTTGGGGCAGACTGTGGACAGAAGTAAGGCCCACCTATGATATGGGATGCTGGTATCAGGAGATGGCATGAAAATGTCCACTACAGACATTTTCAGAAATGGGCCAAGGGGACGAGACACTTCTGAGATTGTTAAGCAGGCTCTTGACATCAAATCATCTAGTACGGAAGAGCGAGGAACTTATCTCTTTTCTATTTCCTTGTTGCAGTCAATTTCCATATCCAATATCACCCTACTTTGCTGCAGAGAGTTACCAAGTTAAAAGGCCCACATGGCCAAGTAAATTTGGGAAAAAGTCCATTAAATGGGTTTTAAAAAATTATTAGTATTATTTATTCTTATTGTTATGAAATTGTACATAGAAACATAATAATCATACATATTCAGGGGGTTTGCAGGACTTCTCAGAGTCTTTAATCTGTGAATATATACTGTGGTTCTCAATTATCCAAGTATAGACTTTCCCAAAATATTTTGACCACATAACTATTTTTGCAAGGGCTCCAAGAGATCCAAGAAATACACTTAAAGAAATAGTTGTCTACTGGGACAAGGTCAAGCTCTGCAAAGCCCTCTGTAATCTGGCTCCTGGGAATCTGCCAGAAGCCTGTGTAGTTCGATGAGCACACACCTCCATATCTTTGTGTTCTGGTCTCTGAGCTTGGAATAACCTCCTCATCTCACATCAAGGCACATTTGCCAAAAAAGCTGATGCCTTTCCTGCCTTATAGAAGTGTTCTCCAGGTATGCCTGGCCTTTGGAAAAATCTAGGGGTCAAACCTCTGGATACTGATACATCTGCATCATTTGCCAGGCTTCTCAGATCATCTGTGCAAAGCTATTCATCTATAATGCTTGTAGAGAAAGCAAAAGAATGCGAAGATGTGCAGCGAACGCTGTGGTCTAAGATGCTCCAAGCGGCAGGTCTAACCCATCTTCACTCGGAATGGCAGGGTCCGAGGCTACCTTGAATGTCAAGGCCATCAGGTTCACGTGTGATAACCATCCTCTTCTCTAACACAGAGAAACAACGTTTCCCATAGGGCCACATGATGGAAGAAGTGGATATGAGTACAGTGGAAAACACAGCAACACTAACCAAGGACCATATGATGCTGAGGGAGGGTGGAGGGGGAATCTGGAGCTCTGTGACCACAGCTGATCTTAAAATAGTGGATACTGCCCCACGGGGGAGGCACCTGTCCTGCAGGGGTCCAAGCTCCATCTTTTAGGATGTTCTAAAACTGGGAAGGAGTCTCTTCGAATGTGGGCACCATCCATCATAAAGCTATCAGCCACACACTCAGAACTCAGGTCAGCCTTCGACAGGTCATGCCAGCGAAGAAAAATAAGTCTGCTTAATTGTAGTGCATTTGCAAAAGACTTGGAAGGAAGAAAAGGAGAGAGGAAAGAACGTTGGGATTAGATACTGACAGAGAGCAAAAGAAGAGAGAAGAAAGATATATGAAAAATCATTTAAAAATGTCCTCCAATATTGCGCGCACACACACACACACACACACACACACACACACCACCACCACCACAGAGACTCACATACCCTCCTTACATTCAAAGTTCTGACAACAAAAAAATCTCAGAAGTCCAACCTTAGCAGCAGGCGGGAATAGGGCAGAGATTTCAGCCAGGAGTGGGCAAGACAATGCAATTCCAGGCTACACAGAGAGAAGCCTGGCATCTGAGACAAAGCACATGGTCCAGCTCTTCTCAGTGGTCAGTCCTGGGAATGAATTTTCAAAAATGAAGTGAAGAATGGGTAGCATGCTCAGAGGAGAGGGAGTATATGTTGAGAATGCGTGATGTAAGGTAAGCTGAAGCCATCGATGACATTGTTTCTTGGTAAAAGATTCTTCTGGAGTGGAGAGGAGGAAGAAACTGTCTAGACTCAAATACCTGAAGAGTGCCAGAGGAGTTAAGATGAGATAAGTGCCTGGATAAGTGGTGAGCACCTTGTGACAGGGGGCATGCAAGCAGAATCTAGGTGACCACCTAACGGCTGCTGCTGGGGAATGGAGCATCAGGCAGGACGGTAAGTTGGACTAAATGCCTTTGGAGGCCCTCCCAAGCCTTGACATCCTATGATCCTGTCATTCCAACCTTCCGTGGATTTGACACTCTGAGACTCCTACCCATCATTCAAGGATATTTTGTTCTATGACTCCATAGATTTTAGTCCATACCGGACCAATAGATCAGTGAAGGCTTCCCCCTCCTCTACTCTCAAACTGCCTGCACACAAATGGAAGGATTCCAGTGACACCTCTCAAAGCAACTTTTGGATTAAAAAGCAAGACCACACATGGAATCTGCTGTTTCTGGCATGACTGAAAAATGACTCAGCTCTGTGAGCCTCAGTTTCTATTTCTGTAAAATGGACATAACATGATGCTGTGGAAGTAGATTCTCAGCCAGCAATGGTGTCAGGCCTACAGCCTCCGTCCCAACCCATCTGGAAATGTATGGACAACCCTGATTGTCACCGTGACTGGGGGTGCTACTAATCCAGGGACTGGGGATGCTCAATACCCTGCGACCTGCTTGCTCCTCTACAACTCAAATGCCAAGAGCCGCACCCTCCCCCGCCAATGAAGAATCCGTCCTGTGCAGTCCTATGAGGAGCAGTCACAGAAGAAGGAATTTGAGGATCCGGATAGTTGAGGCCGTCCCTTCTCATTGAGGCAGGGTCAGGGGCTAGGCTGGCCTCTACGGTGCTGCGTGATTTCCCAGAATAGCTGCTTAAAATTTTCTCAGAGAAACAATGCCTGAGAAGAAGGGAACGGAGGAGGCAGGAGGCTCAGGGTCAGGACTTACCTAGCATGCACAGGGGCTTCCTGGCAAACTTCAGTCGGCCCCGCCAGCCTTTGTATCGGCAGCAACACCCAGCAGCCCAGATCCTCAAAGCAAACTCGGCTCCGAAGATGAAAATCGCAAACGTCTCCTGCATGGAAGAGCATATGGAGAGGCACTGATTAACCGGGACCCACCTGCCGGGAGCTAGTGATTTCTATTTGGAAGTTCTGAAGAACTCCATTTCTGTGTTGTTGCTGGTTGTCTCGTTGGTGGAGATGGCTGGGGATGGGGGTGCGGAAGGGGATGGGGAGAAGAACAGATCAATCCCCACCATTTGGTTTGGAGGCCTCCCGTCTTCATTCCGATGTGCTAACTGTCAGCGCTGTTAGGCCTGGCACAGTGATGACTTGTTCTTTTTTCTATGTTTCTGTTCCAATGGATCATTATAAAGGGTCCCTTTAATGAATGAAAAGCCCCTAAGAAGTGCAGTTGGGTTGAAAAGAGGGATATCAGAAACACAATCTATTAATTCTACCCAGTGCCTGTATCCTGGCATTGCTAATTGTGGCCAACGGTTATTAAACCTGGTTCCTGGGCCAGGAAGCCCCCAAAGTGTTTGATAATATTATTCTCATCTTAAATTTTGAGAAACCAAGTCACAGAGTGGTTAAACAAGTCTTTTAAGGCTATGAAGTGGAGCAGAAGGGATCTTGGGCTCAAGTATTTAGGCGGTAGAGCCCAGGTGCTTACGCACTAGAAAATACTGCCTCCAGGACACGGGGTCCCACTTTCCTCCTGCACCTCCCTTGATGATCAGACACCGATACCTCTGCCTCTCTCTCTCTTTTGTGACCTCTCCGGGTCCTCTGAGGCACTGCTGCTCCGTGACAGTCCCTGCAGCCTAGTTCCTGGAGCTTGGCGGTTTCCAAAGAATTCCCCACCGAGCTCTCAGCTCTGGATCATGCCATTGCAAACACCTGCTCTCAGAAAGAAGTGCTAACTCTGGTGCCTCAGCTTGCCCAGTGTGAGAAGGCTCTGCTATTTTACAAGTCCTAACTGGGGGCAATACCACTTCCCTGTGTGCAGGATGGGGCCTCACCCCATGCAGTTGGCCTCACCCTGAGGAGGCAGAGCTGATTCCCAATCACACAAGGGTGTGGTCATTCAAGGGGCCAGTTGACCAGTGCTGTCCTGTGGCTACAGAAGGAGCAAGCCCTTGCTGGAGCCTCCTCTCAGCCGGGTGCTGAGGCTGGGCCCAGCCCCTGTCTGCATTTGCTGCTAACCTGACCTTACATCTTTTAGGCAAAGACTTGAGCAAATCGAGTCAGGGGTACATTAGGTGACTTGCTCAAGAATTCTAACCCTTCTCTGTCTCCATCACACCAGCTGATGGAGGACAGAGAGTGAGAACAGATGGAGGCTCCAGGAGGGGAGACTTAGAGGTTTCATGTATAAATAAAATTCTGTACCTGGCCTTGAAGAGAATGAGAGATCCTTGGAATTTACCATGTAGGATACCAGGGAGAAAAAGCAGAGACAGGTTTTAGAATGAAACATGCCTTTGTGTTAAGTTTTAGAGGATTGGGAAACTGTTTTTATCATTTAATAACATGCGTTGGTTTTTGCTTTGACTTTATTTCCCTGTCTCTCTAATGTGGAATAGCAAATCCTTACCAGGAATACCATTCCTCATTCCCCATGTGACCATGTTGAGCCTCACCAAGTAACGAAGGCTTTGCTTTTCCTTGGGCCTGGACTTGACTGGAGACCACAAGAAGCCCAACCAGTCAGGGATAATGGTACCCAAGGGCGACTGCCTTTTCATCATTGTGGATACCCAACTCAAGTGTTTACCCCTGAATGAAATCTTACCAGTAACAGAAGCCAATCTCCTGAGACAGTTTCATACTCCTTGAATGTGGTCAGGACAGCCAGAATCAGGCACCCCAGGACAATCAGGAACCTAGAGGGGAAGAAAGAAAGAGTCTAAGGAACATTTGAGTCCTGGCTTGCTCTGAGGCTAAGATGGGGAATGGTGTCTTCCAGGATGAAGTTTCAACTTCCACTGGACATTGGCATGTGCTTTACATGCTATCCCATTTCATCTTCGTGACAAACCTGCGAGGCAGGCAGGAATGATCATCCCAGTTAAACAAAACAAGATGAGAGAAATTGACCATGTGCATACTTTTACTTAAACAGCTAGTTAGTAGAATCAGTTAGTCGGAATTTAAACTAGATCATCTGGTTCCAACCTGGGGACATTGCTGAGAGTCCAAAAGTCAAGACAACTGTTCGCGAGTCTAATTAATTAATAATGTGTTCTACACACATAGGACTGATTTTAAAATATGAAAATGTTTTCTTAGTATGAAGAAAACAGAAATTTATTCCAAAGATTGAAAAATTCAGCAAAGGCTTCTGTCACCCAGTATGAATGTTATTCATTTTTACCATCAGTGGATATTAAAGGAAAGAACTTCTTTCAATTGGGGGTCTTTGGAATTGTTTGTAAAATGCTACAAAGAACAGGAACTACCACACTGAAGGATTCAGAATGCTTGTCCTTTAAAATTCATGGAAAGGTCACCTGGTTTATGCCCAGGACCAGGCAGGAGCGAACTACAAAAAATTCTTTTAGATTGTTATCTTTATAAACTCTGTGAGGTGTGTGTGTGTGTGTGTGTGTGTGTGTGAGAGAGAGAGAGAGAGAGAGAGAGAGATTGAGAGAGAGAGAGAGCGAGAGAGAGAGAGGAGAGAGATTAAGAGAGAGAGAGAGAGAGAGAGAGAGAGAAAGTGAGAGAGAGAGTCCATGTTTCATGTTTCATTGTTTTAGTAAGGAAAATGGTTCTCTCTCTTGATGGAGAGTCTTTGGTTCAGTGGTTAGCATCAGGTTCCCTGGGTGTCCAAGAGGGAATTTACAAGCTAGGGTTTATGGGTGAAGCTTGGTAGTACAGACTCTAAGCTCTCCTACTCCAGGTAATCTGGCTTTCCACTCTACTAAGGTTCTACCCATGATTTTTTGGCTTTTGTTCATTCATTCATTCAATATTTACACAGCAGACACCAAGCATACAGAGCTGGAAATCAAAATAAGCTGGATCTGTCTTCATGAGCTCACAGTTCAGATAAACAGAAAGCTATCTTATGGTTTGACAGTAAGAATCATGAAGTAAGAAGGATGGAAATATCTGCTTCTGACCTTGGCGGAGACCAAGTCCTGCCCCTGACCCTTAGTGATCCTGATTATATTTTCTGATCAATAAACCTGCTGATCTTCAGGCCTGAATCTCTGGGTCTCCAATCATGTCCGGGAACCTATACAAGATTCCCAACTCCTTCCTGTGTTTGGACATTTTATTTGACATCTTCTCGGGTAATAATGATGATGATGATTGTGGTGATGATGATGATGATGATTGTGATGATGATAGTGGTGATGACAGTGATGATGGTGGTGGTGATGATGATGATGGTGATGATGATAGTGGTGATGACAGTGGTGATGATGATGACGATGGTGATGATGGTGGTGATGACGGTGGTGATGACGGTGATGATGGTGGTGATGACAGTGATGATGACGGTAATGATGATGGTGATGGTGATGATTGTGATGATGGTGATGATGACGGTAGTGATGATGATGATGGTGGTGATGATGATGGTGGTGATGATGGTGGTGATGACAGTGATGATGGTGATGATTATGGTGGTGATGATGGTGATGATGGTGATGATGATGGTGGTGATGACAGTGATGATGATGGTGGTGATGACGGTGGTGGTGATGATGATGATGGTGATGACAGTGATGATGGTGGTGGTGATGATAGTGATGATGATGGTGGTGGTGATGATGATGGTGGTGGTGGTAATGATGTTGCTGGTGGTGGTGCTGATGATGGCAACAACATTCAGTAATTGTTACTACAACCTTCCAAGTTAGAGATGACCATTCCTATTTTAGAGATGAAGAAATTCATGAGAAAGAATCACTATCAGGGTAACTATGTTGTCAGTAAAATGACCAAAAAGCCTGGAGTCCAAAGACATGGGCTTAAAAGAAAGCTCTGGTGCTTTTTATGTGATTTTGAGCAGCTCATTGACTTGACAGATCCTGGTCATCGCATCTGTTGAATGAGAATAATGAATCTGCCTAGAGCTCACCATAATTCTGAGGACTTCAGGAAACAATTGATGTGAGATATTGTTGAGTCAATTGTTTAGAATTATGGTGCTCTCATAGTAACATTCTCATCATTGGCCAGTCAGGCCCTGGGAAAATCCAGAGAAATTAATCACTCTTAGAAGATTCTGCAAGTCCATATTACGGTTCTCTCAAGACTTTATTTTATTCATTCTTAGGTTCTGTAGATAAGACCTTGCTTAGTTAGAATCATCTTCTTTCTCTTATGATCTGTGTGTTCTTAGACAAAATACGAAACATTTCTGCATCATGGTTTCCTTCTGTGTAAAATGAATACAGTTAAAGTGTCCATATCCTCAGTTATTCTATGATGTAATCCATGTCAGGTGCCTGGAAAAGTTAGCCTTCAGTAAGAGTTAACTATCATTTTATTGTAATTTAATATCAACTTATTTCGTGCCTCTTTTGTCCCAGAGATAGTACTGGTTTTAAGGATACAAACATAAATAAAACCTATTACTTATTATGCAAGGACTCCTTAGTACATGGGGGAAACAGGACAAATAATTACTGGAGAATGTGGTTGAGGTTATGACCTACGTGTTCACTTGCTTTGGGAGAATCCAGGAGGGACTGCAGCCAAGAGGCTGGAAGGAAATTCAAAGCTGTGCTGCAATTGACCAAATTTCCGAGTTTACCCAGGACATTCCCCGTTTTATGTGTTAACCTGGAGTCTGGACCCCTAGGCATCGTGAACAATATGTACATATGCAGAAGGTGAAAAAGTTCATGGGCAAAGAATCAAGTTTGATTTTTTTTCTTAAGAAGGGATGTGGGCCTTTTATGATCTAGCCTTGCCCTCCTCACAGCCTCGTCATCTCCCGCTGCTTCCCCACACCCAGGCTGGTCCTACAAATGACAGAACTTCCTCAAACTCTCTGACCCCTGTGCCATCTGTCTTGATAGTCCTCTTCCCTGCCCACTTTTGCCATGTCCCCATCATTAACCTGCTAGGTCTTCGCACCGCCCATCATGCCTGGCCTCCAGAGCCTTCCCTGACAGCTGCTCTCTGCAGGCTCCTTTGTGTGATCTTATCCCTGGGAGCCCAGAGCACTTTGATGCGTTTCTATGCCAGCATGGACCACAACCCGTTATCATCTTGCAAGTGTTTGCATGCATCATGTGCTAAATAAAAATACTGCCTTAACACCTGAAAATAGGACTCCTTTAAGGGAAGAAACTGCCTTTGTCTAGAGAAATACTTTATTGATAGGATTGAGGTAAAAGTTGCAACCCTAAAAACACGAGACTGCTAAACTACTTAGCAATAAAAATTAACCAAAAATTAGAGATGGGGATTTGTGTTGAGGGCCAGGAATGACAAAAACGAGAAGAGGATATGGTCTAGCCACATACTGAAGGATTTGTAAGAACAAGATTGGTTAAAATGTTAAGTTTCTGGTGTGACAATGCAAACCACCAACCACAGCTTTGTAAGTTATTTTGTTTTTAGTTGGCATCAATCCTGGTGCTGGAACCCATGGCTAGGTCAGTGCATGGGGAGAAGAGACAGGTTGGTGTCCCACAGCTGAACTATTTTGGCAGGAATAGGAGTCTGTAGCTGGATTCTGAGACTTTACACAGCTCCCTGTACTTGGGATAAATATATATATATATAAATCTTGGAAAGATTCAAGTTGTGTGTATGGTGGGCATGGCCTAAGGTAATCTCCAATGAGTCATGCAGTTACATAATTGTCTTTTCTGAGTGTAAGCAGAACCTGTGACTTTCTTCTAACAATAGAATATGGTAAAAGAGATAACATGTCACTCTTTTGTGTACTTTTTCAGAAAATATGGCAAAGGCAACTGGATATTCATGCCCGTGATTATGTTACATTATATGAGACTCTGCCATGGCATACTGGGCGTAGGGATTCTCCTGCTGGTCTTGATGTGAGCTTCTGTGTTTTGAAAGGCTTGTGAGAGCTATGTGGAAAGGAACTGTGGTGGATTCTTGGACTTGATAGCAGCCCCTGTCTGATGACCAGAATGAAGGTGGGACCTGTTCTGGAACTGCAAGGATCAACAATCATGGGATCCTGGGGAGTCCTCCCACAAGCTCCAGAGAGGAACAGGGCCCAGCCAACTTCATGACTGCTGCTTTGTGAGATACTCAGCAGAGGACTCAGTTAAGCAATGCCTAGACTCTTCATGAAAACTGAGATTAAAAAATTGTGTGTTGTTGTAAGACACTAAGCAAGTGGCTATTTGTTACGCAGCAATAGAAAACGAATGCAGTGTGGAACGAGAATCTGCACCGAGTGCATCTGACTTTTATAGAGCAGGGTAACCCAAATGAGGTCTGGGCTCCATGTCCACATTGGCTCTGCTAGACTCCACTCCTGGAGGGCAGAGACTATGTCTTGTTCTCTGTATCTCAGTGACTAGCTCAAACCTGGCACTTAATAAGAACCAATATATGTTTAAAGAATGAATAAAAACAATTTTAGCAATTAGCAATGGCATTGTTGAAATTAAAGGCAAGGGATATAAAGTGAACCTGAAGAGACAGGCTGGAAGCATGATATGAAAGGTTTTGTAGATCAAATGAAGAGTTTGAGCTTTATTCGGCAGATTTTTTTTTTTTAAAGAGAGACATGATCTCACTCTGTCACCCAGGCAGGAAGGCAGTGGCATGATCATAGCTCACTCTAACCTTTAACTTCTGGGCTCAAGTGATTCTCCCATCTCATCCTCCCAAGTAGCTGGGACTACAGGTCCAGCATCGCCACCTCTGGTTAATTTTCTTTTTATAGAGATGGGGTCTTGCTATGTTGCTCAGGCTGGTCTTGAACGCCTGGTCTCAAAAGATCCTCCTTTTTAGCCTCTCAAAACACTGAGATTAGAGGCATGAGCTTCTGTGCCCAGCCTAGATGATCTGAATATCTATCTACCTATGTATCCACACACATACATATATATATGTCTCTCTCTCTCTCTCTCTCTCTCTCTCTCTCTCTCTCTCTGTGTGTGTGTGTGTGTGTGTGTGTGTGTGTGTGTGTGTGTGTGTTTGCATCCCTCTATCTCTATCTGTAATCTCTATCCCAGGACAGGTCTCTGCCAGGACAGCAGTCAGGACGGCGTTATCATGAGCTGTTCAGAGAGGAGGAGGGTGGTGCGCTGGACAGATGACAAGGGTCCCAAGAGAGCATCCTCTTGTGCTCTTGGCAGGAGTTATGACTAATGGGATATAAAGATTGAGCAAGAGGAGCACTCGGAGGGTCCTGGGGTGGGAAGACAGTGGACAACGTGCTGTTTGCAGACATCAGGAGGCTGTGCAGTGCAGCCAGCAGCACTGTGAAGATAAGAAGCTACCTGAAGACCTGCTGCACTTGAGGTTCAAGTGGAAATCTCCATCCCGCTGATTGAGATCTAAATTTAAGGCTTAGGGGAAAGGCCGGTGCTGAATATCTAACTCTCTTCCCGCTCTCATAGTCTGATTTTAGAGCCAGGAGAAGGGATAATTTCGCCTTTGCCAACCACCAAAATGCAGTTTCAGCCGAGTTCCCATCCACAGGGAGCCTGCGGAGCCCAGCTTTGGCCAGGAGGGGGCAGCAGAGGCCCGGCATAGCCCCACGCTTCCCACGCCTCACCAGCAACCTCAGGAACCCACTTTCTAAGACAGGACAACCATCATTAATTTACACAGTTAAAATCATCAAGAAAACCCTCCTTAACCTGAGAAGAGGAAACCCTCCTTAGTTTCTTGCACATTTCAATTTCTTCCCGGTTTTCTGCTTCTCATCCTGTTTTGGTTTCCTCTCTCTCCACTCTCACCAACTATTCCTGTTCCTTTTCTTCTGTCCTTTGTCACTTCAGTTTCCTCCTCCATAATCTTTTTTCTTTTTCTTTTTTTTTTTTTTTTTTTGCTATGGAGCTTTGCTCTGTCACCCAGGCTGGAGAACAGTGCGCTGCTCTTCTCTTACTGCCCTGGCATTCCCCGAGTTCTTTTCCTCTCCCTCTCCTGCATCCTTTCCTCCACTCCTCCTCTCCTCTCTTGTCCCTCCTTCCTCTGCTCCTGGCCCACCACTTCTCCCTCCCTCCTACACCCTGCAGGAGTGACCAAGGCTTTGTGGCCAGGAGTCTTGGGGAGAGCCAATAACAGCTTTCTGTTTGCAGCATCCAGGCTGTCTTTGCAAATGATGCCAGTCAAGGTCAATAGCAGCGAACATGCCTTTAAATCAGCCTCCCTGGCCTCCGTGCTTCTACCCTCAGTATTCTTTCCTCACCCTCGGCCATCGAAGCCCAGGTTGGGGAGGGCGGAAGGGAACTGACACAAGGAAGCTGGCTTTGTAGCTGCACATGGCTCTAAAGCATCAGACGCAGGGGCCTCGCGACAGGAACCCGTGCATGCTGTCCAGGCTCACTGGATACTCAGCCTCTGTCAGGCAGCAGTCAGGGAAGTCTTTTGCAGATGCAGATGTGAGGGATGACCACAGTGGTACCAGGAAATCCCTGCCGCCTCTTCTCACCCGTGTCTGGCATCCATTTATAGGCTCCAAAGCTGAGCCTGCTGGAAGTAAGAGGCAAGGTTTCCAGCCAAACATCCCCTCACAGGCTTCATTCACAGTGAGACAAGCACAGTGAAAACATTGATGCAGGAATTTTTTCATACACCATTTTCTCTTTTACTCCTGCGAGCAACACTGTGAGGAAGAGGCACTATTATCATTTTATTTGTATCCTGATTTTACAGATGGGGAACTGAGCCTCCAAGCTCAGGAAGGAGGGTCTCAAACGGAGTTAAGAGACAGACCCTGGGATGAGAGCAATGAGAACTTGGAAGAGAATCTGCAGAGAACGAGGTGTGGTCAGAGCCAGAAGGAGAGCAGGGAAGGCAGCCTGGCCTGCTGATCCCAGTTCTTGGAGGATTTAATGTCTTCCCTTCTCTTCCTGTGGAGTCTGTGGTATTTGGTGGAGAAAATCTCCTAACATTCCAGATAGTTCCCAGAAACCCCTGCAGGCTCCTGCTCTAATTACAGTTGTCCAAGGACAGCTTTCAGAGCATCTGTAGCCCTCATAACTTCCTATAAGGTAGCACTAGACTCTCTTTCTTAGAATCCTTGTCTGTCTGCCATTGAATAGTGATGTGTAGAAACATTTGTCCTAGCTAGGTGAAGGCAGAATTGAATTGTCTAAAAGACAGGCATTGCTACATCATAGTTAGCTGCACCTGTCCTCATCCTTAGCCACCATTCCTGATCTTTGATCTTAAGAAGGAGACATGACCTTAAAAGGCAGTGACAGACCTCAAACTGCATGAGGATCCTACTGACCCTCAACTGAAAGGCCTCAGATGGGAAGTGCCCACTGTGTGCCAGGGGTTCTTTATTTTCTGAGTCAGCCCCAGAAAGGATGTTTGGGTCACCTCCTAATAAGAATTGTTCCATCCACTAAGAACAGGCATGACAAATCTTTTTTATCTTGAAAACCCACTAGAATGGATTGGTTAAGGCTGCCAGCAATGTAGTGTTGAAAGGAATCCAGATTGCAGCCAGGTGAACCGGGGGGAAATGCCATTACTGATTAGTGATGTCTGTCCAAAGTGCAGGAAAAGACCATTTCCATTCCCTTGGAACTCAGACATGAGAACATAAGTCAGAACTAAAATAGTTTTTTGAAATCTTCCTCTTCCTTATTGGACTCATGCCAGGCTCTTCCAAAAGTTAAATTAGCTGGAAATTTCAGGAAACCTTAAGCAGGACCTATTATTCTTTCACCAAACAGAAACGTGTACAACAGAGTTCTGAGTGATTTGCTTCTGGCTACAAAATAACTGCCTGCAGGGCTAGAACTAGAAAGAGGATTCTGGTCTTCCAGCTTCTAGCCTGCTGCATCCTCCACTGTGCCACTTTCTACCCTGTCTATGGTAAATCAAAGACTGAATCTTTATGGACATTTGTGCTATTCTTTTATCTCGTTGCAACCTGTCCCCTTCTGCCAACCCCCACCAACATCAGGGAAAAAGGCTATACCACACACCAGGGTCAACAGAACCGAGGCGTCCACCTTCTCTTTTGAGAGTTGACTGCTGTTTTTCTTCATTTAAATTTATACTTTTTTTTATCCCCAAATATGCTGTGTGCTTATTTACCTATGCATGAGGTGTTCGGCACTACAAACCATGACGTCAAATGTCAGAATCTTATAGTACCCATAAAAAAAAGTGCAAGGAATAATTCTGAAGTCATTCAAAATGATTCCATCCCTTAATACTATCTTAAAAGTTGAAAAACTTGCAACTATTTAATAGAAGAGCATGGGAGGCAAATAAACACCCTACGTTGTGAGGCTGCATTTCAGGGTTTGCTGCATTTCAGGGTCAGCAAAGTGACACCACGGAGCCAGGCAATGGCATCCGCATGTCCCCTTGGGGGGCCTTCAGTGCTACTTAGACCTCTGAGCTGGAAAGAGGCAGCAAGAGCTGTCAGTGAGAAGAAGGGAGTGCAGGAGAGCGTACTGGAAGAGGGTGTCCTTCACCACTTCTCTCCTGCCTCCATTCCACCCTCTACATGCCTTCCAGTACCATTTTTCTAAGCAAGGATACTGATTAAGCCAAGTCCCTGTTTAAATACAGCTGTGAGCTCCTCATATCCATTACAGGATAAGGTTCCAACTCTTCAGAAAGGTAAAACGGATTCCCCCAAATCAGATCACATCATGAAAGAAAGGATGAACAGCATGATTCAACTATATGCTGTCTACGAGAGACTCATTTTAGATCCAAAGAGACAAATAGGTTGACAGTGCAAAGATAGAAAATGTTATTCCATGCAAGCAGGAGCCAATACAGAGCTGGGGTGGCTATAGTGGTATTAGATTTTAAAATGGACTTGAAGACAGAAACTGTTACAAGAGACAAAAATGGACATTATCTATTGATAAAAGGGTCAATCCATTAAGAAGGTATTACCATTTTAAACATGTGTGTACCTAATAACAGATTTCCAAAATATATTAGTTTTCTTTTCTAGGCTTACTTCTTCATTCTTTCTCCCTCCCTCCAGTCACATCAAACTTACAATTTAATCAAAACTGGCAGGTCTTTCATACTTTGGTTACTCCCCATGATACGCTTCCTCTCTCTCACTCAACTAACTCATCCTTTCTACTCTTTAAGGCTCAGCTCAAATGTTACCTCCTCTATTAATTCATTTATTCAATAAAATATTTACAGATCATTCATTACATGCCAAGAGTTAGGAATAGACAGTCCACTGTCCCCCTAGGAGCTAAAAGTTCATCCTTTCTTGTTCCCAAGTCAACATTAGAAAAATCCTTTTGTACATTCATGAAGGATTTTGTTCTTAATCTTCTCCTGGAATTCACCCATTCCTTGACCTGCACTTACCATTCTAGGCCCCGGGCACTCAATGATGAACAGAGCACATCACACTGTGCCTGCACCCTGTGCCACTGTGTTCTCTTATAGGCCACTCTGGAGAAGCAGAGAGGCTACCATTTTCCTCTTGGGATCACAGTGCCAAACACAAAGGCTTGGCTGAAGAAACTACACACCTCACTTCTATTTCCAGTTCTGCCATTTACTCACAGTAGGAGCTTGGAGAAATTCTTTCGGCTCCTCAGATTTCAGTGCCTACATCTGTGATGTGAAGGAATCAAAACAGATGGTCCCAAAGACTTGTCAGGGCTGTTATCATGGGTTCAGCCTTTCAGCTAGTAACCCTGGTGGGAGGGTCTGGAAAGGCTTTCAAAGATAAATGAGTTCCAACCTCAGCTCTGCCACTTAGCACCTAGGGGATTGTTTCCTCATCTGTAAACAGGAATGAGAATAGCTCTTAATTCAGGGATGTTGTGAAAATAAATGCTCACAGACTACATAGTGTTGTGCTTGGCCCAGCACACAGGGCTGATATGCGTCAGCTACTGCAAGAGAGAATTTTAGCTTAGGTGGGTCAGGACAATGACTGTGTCCCACATGGTTCATGGTTTTTTTATTTTTTATTTTTGGCCATTTTATGAGACCTAGGATTCCTTTACTTAGAATGAGCAAATCAACTAAAAATTGGCAGAACCCCTAGCAAGATGATATCTCAGTTCCCTCATACACGGTCCGTTGCCCCATCTATTCCAGTCCGAATAACCACTTGTCTGTTTCTGAAGAGCTCCTTTTTGTCAGTATTCGCAGATTCATCCAACCTGCTCTATGCATGCCCTATTTGGGTGGGTGGGGGTTGTGGTGGAGGCTTCTGCCTAGGAGAGGGTTCTCAGCCTTCTCCAGGCCGAGCAGCTCTGTTCAGGCCTATGTCATTCTCCACACTAACAACATCATCAGCTAAAATATATAACAGCCCCATGAACACTGCCTCCAATGCCTTCTCTCTATCCCTGTTCTCATTTGACACTTAGATATAAAACCAAAGCTAGTCAAGTTCTGGCAAGTCATATTTCTTTCTCCCTGTAGGCTACAGACAAGCCATTAGCTAGGAACTTCCAGCTCCCCTTGATCCTTGAGCCAGGCTGAGTGGGCAGGCACAGTGGGAATCTGGGCCAAGAAAGAAGAGAGGAACAGTTCATCTCCAGATGTTTTCCCTTTTTTCTCCAGGACAAGCCATGTTTCTGGTGTATCCTGGGATGCTAAGGTCAATTTGGTGACATTTAATTTGTCATATCTGTCATGTGTGGCATGCTTTCTATGCATCAGGCACCATGCTAGGGACTGAGGTATTTGCCTTCTCTTGTGGACTGAGGTTTCATGACTAACAAAGCAACTTTATTAAACATCCAAAAGTTTCCTGGCAGGCTAATCAGTACTACAAAGTGATGTCAGGTTACACTTTAAGCCTCTTCATGTTGCAAGTACTTGCCATGTGTCCCTCATAAACTGGTGCCAAAAAGGAAAAAAAGTAAAGATTTCAGAATCCAGTTGTGACAAGTACACCCTAAAATGGCTCTCAGTGATCTTTGCCTTCTGCTCGTCACACTCTTGGGTAATCCCCTCTCCATAAAGTTGGCTGGGAACTAGTGTATTGTTTCCAGTGAACAGACCACAGTAAAGGATGTCAATTCTGTGATTAGGCTACAAAAGATATCAACTTCTGTCTTGCAAGTAGACTGTCTCTCTTGCTGGCTTTGAAGTAAGCTGCTGTGCTTCAGAAGCCCATATAGTATGGAACCAAAGGTGGCCTCTGGCCAAAAACCACAATAGAAAGCTTGGAAGAGAATCCTTCCTCAGTTGAGCCTTTGGATAAGCCCCCAGCACTGGCCAACACCAGCTGTAGCCTTTGTGAGAGACCCTGAGCAGAAGACCCAGGTAAGCTCTGCTTGGACTCCTGATCCACAGAAAGCATGAGATAATAAATGTGTGTTGTGTTCAGCTAAGTTTTATGGCAGTTTGTTGTGCAAGAATAGATAACTAATACTAGTGTGCTGGGATCTGAATCTTAGCTCACCACTTAGCAAGGTGATGATCTTTGTCAGGTTTATTTTTCCAAAGCTCATTTCCCTACCTATGAATCAGTAGTAATAAATGAATGTATCTCTGTTATCTTAATATTCCTTATTTCAGTCTTTTCAGTTAAGAGATTGCACAGGACAGCAAAAACTTTTGTGACTAAAGGCACTAACCTAGTGAAGTCTCTGTGCAAACATCCTTAACAATTGCACAGCAACCTATATCCCGGGCATGTTACAGTTTTCCAGGTCAGTCTCTGTCTCACCATCCGATATACTATTCAGCAGTACAACATGAACCACTCACAAAGCAAAATGGAAAAGTTTACAAAAGATGTAGGATTTCACAAAATTGATAGAAATGATTATGGAAAGCTGTTCTAAATACAGCAGGGTCATTGACAAGTGACAATCTTGCAAGAAAAACAAAACAAAACAAAAACCAATTGAATCTTTATTAAAAACCTCCTACAGTCCTAGCCCTAAATGTTGGGAAAATAAAATGCAAAATCATGTTGTATTGTATAATTTGGCATTAAAAACATATCTCCCAATTAATACCTGATTAAGTCTTTGATTAAGTCTTTGTTCATTGTAAAAATTAGAGCAGTTACAATTATAACCTAAATTTTGTTAAATATGAGACACAATACACACATTTTTGTATTTTAATAATTTTTTAAAGATAAAGTACTAATATGATATTTTTGTTTTCCCTCTTTGGTATGAAGTATTGGTCCTCATTTTCAACAGGCTCCTCTGAAGTAGGTTTTTATTGATTCCTATTAGCTGTGGAATAAAAGGTTTCCTCTAAGGCTACCTTGTGGGATAATCAAATGGATTAAATTAGTATCATTTAAAGTATAAATGTGGATAAGGTGCAGTGGCTCACACCTGTAATTTCAGCATTTTGGGAGGCCTAGTTAGGTGGATGACCTGAGGTCAGGAGTTCGACACCCACCTGGTCAACATGGTGAAACATCACTCTACTAAAAATACAAAAATTAGCCAGGTGTGGTGGCAGGCACCTGTAATCTCAGCTACTTGGGATGCTGAGGCAGGATAATCACTTGAACCTGGGAAGCTGAGGTTGCAGTGAGCTGAGATCATGCCACTGCACTGCAGCCTGGGGGACAGAGCAGGACTCCATCTCAAAAAAAAAAAAAAAAAAAGTGTAAATGTGAAAAAGTGCCTAAAAATTCTGGCACATAGCGTGCACTTATCAAATGCTAGCTTTTTCCTTGTTCCTTCTTATCATATAATCACAGAAAGTACTCCAAAATGGACTTAATACTATGTAGGAACAAAAATAAACTGTCTTTAGAAACCTCCCTATTCTGGAAATGAGGAAAGAAAATGATAATTATAAATAACATAGACAAATCTTTATCTATTTCTACATCCATATTTATGTTTATATCTATATCGTTTCCCTCTCCATCTACAAATCCATAAATGTGTAAGATAGAGGCAGGTTTTGGCCACCTAACCCAGGTATTAGCAAACTATGGCACTCGCGTGTTTTTGTAAGTAAATTTTTATCATACCACTGTCATCTTCCTTCGTTTAATTTTTGTCTATGGCTGCTTTTGTGATGGAGAGGAAGACCTGAGTGGTTGCAGCAGAGATGGTCTGACCTGTAAAGCTCAGACTATTTACTATCCTGCTCATGAAGAACAAGTTTGCCAACTCCTTATCCAAACTATGAGCCAAGGGCAATTTAATTCAATGAGTACCACCTGAGGACATGTCACATGTCTAATCTTATACAGAAAAAAATATTTGAAACTTAAATATAGGGGACCTAATCTTAAAAGTACCCCTGTTGAGTTAGATAATGGAGCATTTAAAATGATTAGAGGAATAAAATGGGGGAATATACAGGTTTTATGGAGTTCTCTTTAAAGAAATTAATATAAATTATGAATAAGATTGGCTGAGGGCCTACAGTGCAAGCTTCTTTAGTATTGTGATAAATCTGCCTCTGGAAACATCTATTTAAGTTTCACGATATGTTATCATGCATTTCTTCCTGACTGCCTTATCTCCTCCTTAGTGGCTTTTACCTAAGGCAACAACTTTGTTTGAACTCACTGTTGCTGCCCTAGATGCATGTTTATGGATAGTGTGTTTTAATTCTCTTTTGGTCACTGTAACAGAATATCACAGACAGAGATATTTTGTAAACCACAGAAGTGTATCTAAGAAGCCCATGAGCATGCTGTCAGCATTTGGTGAGAGCCTTCTCATGTCATAACATGGCAGAAACTGTCACATGGCTAGAGAGCAGGTGAGCAAGAGAGGAAGAAGGGGCCAAATGCACCTTTATAAGAAACCTACTCTCGCAAAAACACACACACTTCTAAGATAATGGCATGAACCTATTTATGAGGCCAGAGCCCCCATGACCGCATCATCTCATAAAGTTCCCACATTTCTCAACGCTGTTGCATTGGGCATTAAATTTCCAAAACATGAACTCTGGGGGACACATTCACTTCACAGTATGCCACCCTTTACTTGCCAAATTTATGTCCTTTTCACATGCAAATTACATTCAGTCTATCCCAATACCTCTCAAAGTCTTAACTCTTTCCAGTATTAACTAAAAAATCCAAAGTCTGGAGTCTCATTTGAATCACACACATGAATGAGACTCACCGCACGGTTCATCTTGAGACAGCTTCCTCTCTAGTTTTGAGACTGTGGAATAAAGCTAGTTATCTGCTTCCAAAACACAATGGTGGGACAGGCACAAGATACATACTCCCATTCCAAAAAGAAGAAATAGGCAAGAAGAAAAAATGTCAAGGCCTCAAACAAATCCAAACCTCAACGGCACAGACGTTAAACATTAAGATAAGCCTCCAGAATAACGTTTCCCTTCATATGCCATCTCCTGGACACACTGGAATGGAAAATGGACCCTCAAGGCCATGGCCCCTGTGTCTTTGCTGGGCTCAGTCCATCCAGCAGCTCTCACAGGTTAGAGCCTCATGCCTGCTAGAGTCACATAAGAGTGGTCCTACAGTTATGGGGTCTCAGGGTCTGTCATTTTCATAACTTCACTGGGCATTGCCCTAATGAGGTCTCTCTGTGTTGACTATGCCGCTGTGACAAGTCTCTGCCTGGGCCCCCAGGCTTTTTGCAATATCCTTTTTAAATCTAGGTGGAGGTCCCTATGCACACACAGCTCTTGCATTCTTTATGTCTGCAGAATTAGCACCATGTTTAAGTTTCATGGTACGTTATCATGTATTTCTTTGTGAATACTGCCAAGGTTCATGGCTTGCACATTCTAGAGCAGTGGGTTGAGCCACAACTTGTCGACCCAATTGGGTCATAGCCGGATGGCTGAGGGGTGCTGTGCTGGAATTTGGGGGAGCAGAGACGTGAGGCATGGCATAGTAAACGCTGAGTCCCTGAGGCACCTCTCTGGAAACCTTGGCCTCAAGGTCATAGATTTTGGAGATCTGAAATGCCTTTGAGTTCATTCTCCCACGGTTTTGATGAATACAACCAGGCTTCCTTCCATCTATATAAACATCTTTAGAAAATTGTGGCTTGATCACACCCTTAATAGTCTCTCCTAAACATATTTTTTTATTCTTTACATGGCCAGACTGGGAGGAGCTTCCCACATCTTTCAATTCTACTGCTCTTTTAATTAAAAATTCCACTTTTAACGCATTTCTTTTTTCTCTCATTTTATTGCAAGAAGGCCAAAAGAAGCCATGCATCACTGTGTGTGCCTTGCTGCTGAGCTATTTCTTCCACCAGGTCCATGGCCCTGAGATTCTGTCTTCCCTGAAGCCGTAGGGCATGGACACAATTTAGCCAAGTTCTTTGTCATTTTATAGCAAGGTACTCTAGTTTCCAATACTTTGTTCCTCATTTTCACGTAAGACCTCATCCAAATGGCTTTTACCACTTGTATTACTACACACATTCTGCCTGTCACTCTCTCTAAGTAAGAATATTCAGCCTTTTCCTACCGCTCTTCTCTTCTTCTGAGCCCTTGCCAGAATCACCCTAAATGTTCCAGCCAGAATCACCCTTAATGCTCCCATCATGGTGATACACGTTTTTCTTTCTTTCCCTCCCTCCCTTCCTTCCTTCCTTCCTTCCTTCCTTCTTTCTCTTTCTCTCTTTCTATTTATTTTCTTTGAGATGGAGTCTTGCTCTGACACCCAGGCTGGAGTGCAGTGCCATGATCTTGGCTCACTGCAACCTCCACCTCCTAGGTTCAAGCAATTCTCTAGATACAGGATTTTTCTAGTCTGCTCTTCCAACTTCTTGAAGCCTCTGCCTATTGCCTAGTTGCAAAGCTGCTTCCACGTTTTCAGGTATTTGCCATAGCCACAGCCCCTCCTCTCAGTATTCCTTTCCTGTTTTGTTTTGTTATAATATAATACCACGGACTGGGTAATTGATTTAAAAGAATGCTTCTTAGAGTTCTGAAGGCTGGGAAGTCCCATACCAAGGTGCTGGTTCCTGTGAGGGTCTTTTTGCTGGATCATTCCATCCCAACGTAAGAGGGAGAGAGAGAGTAAGAGAGGGCCAAACTCACGATTATAACAAACCCCTCCTGAGATAAGAGCATGAATCCATTTGTGAGGCTCTGCCTCCTGAAGGTGCCAGCTGTTAACACCGTTGCACTGGTGAGTAAGTTTCCATCACATGCACTTTAAGGGGCGGATTTGAACCACAGCATGATACTAACTGTGTGTTACTTTAGACTTTGAGGCAAACTTTCCTATGACCTGACCGAGCTTCACGGCGGGCTCCTGTCAGGGAAGACCCTGGGTCCCTGAACTGGACACATCAAGGTCTCAAACCCAGCCTCAGCACGAGACCTCTGGTTCCTCATCTCTAAAGTGAGAATAAAGTGTCTACCTCATAAGAGGATTCAACAAAATAATGGATATAAAATCTTTACTGGCAGGCAGTAGTGACTCAGTAAGTGGTACTTTCTCTCCAATTTGCTGACAAAGGCATGCTCCCTTGCAAATTATTTATCATTTGAAACATAAATTTGGTAGTCAGACCAAGAATGAGTTTAAATTTTGACTGCATTATTTATTTCTGTGTGACTTTGAGTAAGTAACTTAACCTCTCTGGTTCTCCAATCCCTTGTGTTTATGATGGGTATAATTATTCAAACTCAAAGAGTTGCTGTGAGAACTAAATATGCTGTGAGAACTAAGTATGTATAATAGGGATAATAAAATGCTTAGTCTTGTGCTTGATAGATTTCAGTAATTATTATTAATGATGGTTATTTTTTATTATCACATTACATAGTGCCTGGGGAATTTGTAAATTCTTAATAACTGAAAGCAATTATCACTATTACAATACATTTGGATTTCATCAAACATGTATCTTTGGGGACTTCTACCAAGAGAGATTATATTTCATTGTCTTTCAGATACCATCAATTGTAAGACACACCGTAATTGTACAAACTACTAATAAAAGAAAACTGACAATTAGCTTATGACAGCCATGGATTGTGTCTCTCATCCTCATTTTAGAGATGTCAAGTGGGAAAACTATGCATGCTAGAACTGATGAAACAGATGTGGGTAAAGGTTCTTTACAATTATGTCCTTAAAGACAAACCCTTTGAACAGGACAGTGTTAAGAAGTGACTCTGGGTATGTCTGAGCCAAGCTGGAGGCAGATCCTACATCTCCAACACCAGCATGGCAAGTGCATGAAGGCAGGGTTTATTTAGCCTAAGTCTTTCGAGCTTTTCGTATTCTTCTTCCCACTTCACAGCTGTGCACTATCCCTGCCTAGCCCCTGGTACACCTGATCCACTAGCAAATGGTGTCCATTTTTCCTTTGAAATAACTTCTCAAATCTGGTCTACCTCTCTCTGCCTCTATGACGAAGGCTGGGAAAGACTTATCCTTCCCCATCCTCATTCTGGTCACCCATCCTCTGCCTAGCTCCTGGCCTTGACTGGGCATCAAGGAAGTGTTCTGCTTCCTGTCTCCTCTCTCTTTCTAACCCACCATTGCCTCTTCCTTCACCCTTCATACACACAGAGTCACTCGGCATTTGGGCAACTTGGTTTATTAGAAAGCAAAGGGCCTTCTTAGGAGTCAGGTAGATCTGGGTTTGAATTCTGAATCACATTTCTATCCATGTGCACTTGATCACATTGCCTCGTCTCTGGAAACTGCAGACTTTATTTATGAAATGAGGCTAATAAAATGCCATTGTAGATAATGCCTATACCACAGCATTGCGATTCCAGAGCAAATGAAGAGGCAGCTTCTATAAAAGTTGGCAAATTCAGACCCTTTCTCATCATCCTCAATGCCTGGAGTGCAGACCACACCCGCCCTCTGTTTTCTTTGTTAATTTTCACTATGGTGATAAGATTATGTCCTCCTACAGAGCATCCCTACACGCACAGCACAGCCCGTCTGTAAGGCCCATGCAGAAAAGCTCATACTGGAAGCTTGGGCAATATACAAAAATGCTTGAGCTTCATTTCCAGTTGGCCCACTCTCATCAGGGTCATTTTTACTGACTTTTTCCTAACTTCTTCAAGAGCTTGTCATATGACACATTGTATCTGAGAGCTGGATGGGGTTGTGGGGTACTTACTCTCCAAAAATATAAGAAGGAGGGCCGGGCACGGTGGCTCACGCCTGTAATCCCAGCACTTTGGGAGGCTGAGGCGGGTGGATCATGAGGTCAAGGGATCAAGACCATCCTGGTCAACATGGTGAAACCTCGTCTCTACTAAAAATACAAAAAATTAGCTGGGCATGGTGGTGTGTGCCTGTAATCCCAGCTACTCAGGAGGCTGAGACAGGAGAATTGCCTGAACCCAAGAGGCAGAGGTTGCGGTGAGCCGAGATCGTGCCATTGCACTCCAGCCTGGGTAACAAGAGCAAAACTCCATCTCAAAAACAAAAACAAAAACAAAAACAAGAACAAAAAAGAAGGAAAACTTCAAAAAATCAGAAGAGAGAAGCACCAAGAGAGAAGCTTATTTCTCTTCATTGTAGGAATCTGCATGATCTTCTAAGGTAGGGGAAACAAACGTGTTATTAAAAATCCATAAATCTCAAATCGAAATCCAGTCAACTTTGTAAACAAAACATTATGTGCCTGCACTATGGATGGTATTTGTTGAGGTCTGAATTCATCCTTCCACGGACACCCACTTTGCCAAGAGAATGATGCCAAACCTCAGGAGGATGTTTAATTTAACAAACAATTATACAACACCTACTATGGGCATTTATAAAGCACTGTCTGTGTACAAGGCACTAAACTAAAAGCAGTACAGACTTGGGGAAAGAGCGTGACCTTCAGAATCAGATACTGTCTTTGATCCCACCCTCTTCTCCTCAAGTTTTTGTGACTCAGGCTATGGTATTTAATTGTTTTTTTCTTTCTTTTTTTAAATTGTACTTTAGGTTCTGGGGTACATGTGCAGATCATGCATAAGTACACACATGGCAATGCGGTTTGCTGCCTCCATCCCCCGGTCACCTACATCTGGCATTTCTCCCCATGTTACTCCTCTCTGACCTCCCTACCCACCCCACTGTCCCTCATTTGGCACCCCCCAACAGACCCCAGTGTGTGATGCTTCCCTCCCTGTGTCCATGTATTCTCATTGTTCATTACCCACCTATGAGTGAGAACATTGGGTGTTTGATTTTCTGTTCTTGTGTCAGTTTGCTGAGGATTATGGCTTCCAGATTCATCCATGTCCCTACAAAGGACACAAACTCATCGTTTTTTATGGCTGCACAGTATTCTGTGGTGTATATGTGCCACATTTTCCTTGTCCAGTCTATAGTTGATGGTCATTTGGGTTGGTTCCAGGTCTTTGCTATTGTAAACAGTGCCGCTATGAACCTATGTGTGCATGTGTCTTTATAATAGAATGATTTATAAACCTTTGGGTATATACCCAGTAATGGGATTGCTGGGTCAAATGGAATTTCTATTTCTAGGTCCTTGAGGAATCACCACACTGTCTTCCACAATGGTTGAACTAGTTTACACTCTCACCAATGGTGTAAAAGTGTTCCTATTTCTCCACATCCTCTCCAGTGTCTGTTGTCTCCAGATTTTTTAATGATCGCCATTCTAACTGGCATGAGGTGGTATAACAATGTGGTTTTGATTTTCATTTCTCTAATAATCAGTGATGATGAGCATTTTTTCCTATGTTTGTTGTCCTCATATATGTCTTCTTTTGAAAAGTGTCTGTTCATACCCTTTGCCCACTTTTGGATGGGTTCATTTTTTTCTTGTAAATCTGTTTTAGTTCTTTGTAGATTCTGGATATTAGCCCTTTGTCAGATGGGTAGATTGCAAAAAATTTTTTTCCATTCTGTTGGTTGCTGGTTCACTCTAATGATTGTTTCTTTTGCTGTACAGAAGCTCTGGAGTTTAATTAGGTCCGATTTGTCTATTTTGGCTTTCATTGCCAATGCTTTTGGTATTTTAGTCATGAAGTCCTTGCCTATGCCTATGTCCTGAATGGTTTTGCCTAGGTTTTCTTCTAGGGTTTTTACGATGTTAGGTCTTATGTTTAAGTCTTTAGTCCATCTGGAGTTAATTTTAGTGTAAATTGTCAGGAAGGGGTCCAGTTTCTGCTTTCTGCACATGGCTAGCCAGTTTTCCCAACACCATTTATTAAACAGGGAATCAGTTTTCCCAACACCATTTATTGAACAGGGAATTCTTTCCCCATTTCTTGTTTTTGTCAGGTTTGTCAAAGATCAGATGGTTGTAGATGTGTGGTGTTGCCTCCAATGCCTCTGTTCTGTTCCATTTGTCTATATGTCTGTTTTGGTACTAGTACCATGCTGTTTTGATTACTGTAGCCTTGTAGTATAGTTTGAAATCAGGTAGAATGATGCCTCAGGCTTTGTCCTTTTTGCTTAGAATTGTGTTGGCTATGCAGGGTCTCTTTTGGTTCCATATGAAGTTTAAGGTGGTTTTTTCCAGTTCTGTGAAGAAGGTCATTGGTAGCTTGATGGGGATAGCGTTGAATCTATAAATTACTTTGGACAATATTGCCATTTTTCAAGATACTGATTCTTCCTAACCCAGAGCATGGAATGTTTTTCCATCAGTTTGTGTCCTCTCTTATTTCCTTGAGCAGTGGTTTGTAGTTCTCCTTGAAGACTAAAGGTCTCCTTGAAGACTAAAGGACTAAAGGTCCTTTACATCCTTTGTTAGTTGTATTCCTAGGTATTTTATTTTCTTTGTAGCAATTGTGAATTGGAGTTTGCTCATGATTTGGCTCTCTGTTAGTCTGTTATTGGTGTATAGAAATGCTTGTGATTTCTGCACATTTATTTAGTATCCTGAGACTTTGCTGAAGTTGCTTATCAGTTTCAGGAGATTTTGGGCTGAGATTATAGGGTCTTCTAATTATACAACCATGTCATCTGCAAATAGAGACAATTTGACTTCCTCCTTTCCTAATTGAATACATTTTATTTATTTTTTGTTGTTGTTGCCTAATTGCTCTGGCTAGAACTTCCAATACTACACTGAATAGGAGTGGTGAGAGAGAGCATCCTTGTCTAGTGCCAGATTTCAAAGGGAATGCTTCCAGTTTTTGCCCATTCAGTACGATACTGGCTGTAGGTTTGTCATAAATAGCTTCTATTATTTTGTGATTGTTCCATCAATACCTAGTTTATTGAGGGTTTTTAGCATAATGGGATGCTGAATTTTGTTGAAGGCCTTCTCTGCATCTACCGAGATAATTATGTGTTTTTTGTCTTTGTTTCTGTTTATGTGGTGGATTATGTTTATAGACTTGCGTATGTGGAACCAGTCTTGCATCCCCAGGATGAAGCCTACTTGATCATGATGGATAAGCTTTTTGATGTGCTGTTGCAATTGGTTTGCCAGTATTTTATTAAAGATTTTTGCAACGATGTTCATCATGGGTATTGGCCTGAAGTTTTCTTTTTTTTGTTCAGTCTCTCCCGGGTTTTGGTATAATGATGATGTTGGTCTCATAAAATGATATGGGAAGGATTCCCTCTTTTTGTATTGTTTGATATAGTTTCAGAAGGAATGTTATCAGCTCCTCTTTGTACCTCTGGTAGAATTCAGCTGTGGACCCATCTGCACCTGGACTTTTTTTGGTTGGTAGGCTATTAACTGCTGCCTCAACTTCAGCCCTTGTTATTCGTCTGTTCAAGGTTTCAACTTCTTCCTGGTTTAGGCTTGGGAGGGTGCAAGTTTCCAGGAATTTATCCATTTCTTCCAGGTTTTCTGGTTTATTTGCATAGACTTGTTTGTAGTAATCTCTCATGGTAGCTTGTATTTCTGTGAAATCAATGGTGATATCCCCTTTTTGTTTTTTATTGCATCTATTTAATTCTTCTCTCTTTTCTTTTTTATTAATCTGTCTAGTGGTTTGTCTATTTTGTTGATCTGTTTTTAAATAATTATTTATTTATTCGAAATGCCTTTCTGTTACTTCATAGTCATGAATTATTGCCCATAATAGTTGTGTTAAATTTTATATAGATTTGAACTTCACACTTTTTTTTTTTTTTTTTTTTTTTTGAGACCAAGTTTCGCTCTTGTTACCCAGGCTGGAGTGCAATGGCACGATCTCGGCTCACCACAAACTCTGTCTCCTGGGTTCAGGCAATTCTCCTGCCTCAGCCTCCTGAGTAGCTGGGATTACAGGCACGCGCCACCATGCCCAGCTAATTTTTTTGTATTTTTAGTAGAGACGGGGTTTCACCATGTTGACCAGGATGGTCTCGATCTCTTGACTTGTGACCGCCTCGGCCTCCCAAAGTGCTGGGATTACAGGCTTGCACCACTGCGCCCGGCCTATTTTGTTGATCTTTAAAAAAAAAACAGCTCCTGGATTTGCTGATTTTTTGAAGGTTTTTTTTTTTTTTTGTGGCTCTATCTCCTTCAGTTCTGCTCTGATCTTAGTTATTTCTTGTCTTCTGCTAGCTTTTGAGTTCTTTTGATCTTGTTCCTCTAGCTCTTTCAATTTTGATAACAGGGTGTCAATTTTAGATCTTTCCTCACTTCTCACATGAGCATTTATTGCTATACATTTCCCTCTAGACACTGCTTTAAATGTGTCCCAGAGATACTGGTACACTGTGTCTTCATTCTCATTGGTTTAAAAGAACATCTTTATTTATGCCTTCATTTCGTTGTTTATCCCGTCAGTAGCAGGTTGTTCAGTTTCCATTAAGTTGTGCAGTTCTGAGTTAGTTTCTTAATTATGAGTTCTAATTTGATTGCCCTGTGGTCTGAAAGACTGTTTGTTATGATTTTCATTCTTTTGCATTTGCTGAGGAGTGATTTACTTCCGATTATGTGGTCAATTTTAGAGTAGGTGCAACGCAATGCTAAGATGAATGTATATTCTGTGGATTTGGGGTGGAGTTTTCTGTAGATGTCTATTAGGTCTGCTTGGTCTAGATCTGAGTTCAAGTCCTGGATATCCTTGTTAATTTTCTGTCTTGTTGATCTGTCTAATATTGGCAGTGGAGTGTTAAAATCTCCCACTATTATTGCGTGGGAGTCTAAGTCTCTTTGTAGGTTGTTAATAGCTTGCTTTATGTATCTGGGTGCTCCTGTATTGGGTGCATATATATTTAGGATCATTAGCTCTTCTTGATGCATTGATCCTTTTACCATTATGCAATGCTCTTCTTTGTCTCTTTTGATCTTTGTTGGTTTAAAGTCAATTTATCAGAGACTAGGATTGCAACTCCTGCTTTTTTTTGCTCTCCATTTGCTTGATAAATCTTCCTCCATCCCTTGATTTCGAGCCTATGTGTGTCCTTGCACATGAGATGGGTTTCCTGAATACAACACACTGATGGGTCTTGACTTTTTATCCAATTTGCCAGTTTTTGTCTTTTGATTGGGGTATTTAGCCCATTTACATTTAAGGTTAATACTGTTATGTGTGAATCTGATCCTGCCATTTTGATGCTAGCTGGATGTTTTGCCCATTAGTTGACACATTTTCTTCATTGTGTCATTGGTCTTTACCATTTGGTACATTTTTGGAATGGTTGGTACTGGTTGTTCCTTTCCATGTTTAGTGCTTCTTTCAGGAGCTCTTGTAAGGCAGGCCTGGTGGTGACGAAATCTCTCAGCAATGCTTGTCTGTAAAGGATTTTATTTCCCCTTTGCTTATGAAATTTAGTTTGGCTGGATATGAAATTCTAGTTTGAAAGTTCTTTTCTTTAAGGATGTTGAACATTGGCCCCCACTCTTCTGGCTTGTAGGGTTTCTGCCAAGAGATCTGCTGTGAGTCTGATGGGCTTCTCTTTGTGGGTAACCCGACCGTTCTCTGTGGCTGCCCTTAGCATTTTTTTCCTTCATTTCAACCCTGGTGAATCTGACAATTATGTGCCTTGTGGTTGCTTTTCTTGAGGAATATCTTTGTGGTGTTCTCTGTATTTCCTGGACTTGAATATTGGCCTGTCTTGCTAGGTTGGGGAAGTCCTCCTGGATAATGTCCTGAAGAGTGTTTTCCAGCTTGAATTCATTCTCTCCATCACATTCAGGTACACCCATCAAATGTAGATTAGGTCTCTTCACATAATCCCATAATTCTTGGAGGCTTTGTTCATTTCTTTTCATTCTTTTTTCTTTATTCTTGCCTTCTCATTTTATTTCATTGAGTTGATCTTCATTCTCTGATATCCTTTCTTCTGCTTGGTTGAATTGGCTATTGAAACTTGTGCATGCTTCACAAAGTTATCGTGCTGTGTTTTTCAGCTCTATCAAGTCATTTATATTCCTCTCTAAGCCATTTATTCTAGTTAGCATCTCATCTAATATTTTTTCTAGGTTCTTAGTTTCTTTGCATTGGGTTAGCACATGTTCCTTTAGCTCTGAGAACTTTGTTATTACCCACCTTCTGAAGCCTGTTTCTATCAATTCATCAGATTCATTCTCCATCCATCTTTGATCCCTGGCTGGTGAGGAGTTGTGATCCCTTGGAGGAGGAGAGGCGTTCTGGTTTTTGGTGTTTTCATCCTTTTTGCACTGGCTTCTTCCCAGCTCTGTGTCTTTATCTACCTGTGGTCTTTGTAGTCGGTGATTTTTGGGTGGGGTCTCTGGGTAGATGTCCTTTTTGTTGATATTGAAGGTATTTCTTTCTGTTTCTTAGTTTTCCTTCTAACAGTCAGGCCCCTCTGCTGCAGAACTGCTGGAGGTCCACTCCAGACCCTGCTTGCCTGGGGAGCACTGGCAGGGGCTGCAGAACAATAAGCATTGCTGCCAGTTTCTTCTGTTATCTTCATCCCAGAAGGATACCTGCTAGATGTCAGCCTGAGCTCTCATTTATGAGGTGTCTCTTTGGGTATACAGGCGCTGGGGAGCTGCTTGAGAAGACAGTCTGTCCCTTATAGGAGCTCAAGTGCTGTGCTGGGAGCTCCACTGTTCTGTGAAGAGCTGCTGGGCAGGTACATTTAAGTCTGCTGCAGTGGAACTCATAACCGCCTCTTTTCCCAGGTGCTCTGTCCTAGGAGGGTCAGCTTTATTTATAAGTTCTTGATGTACTGCTGCCTTTTTTCAGAGATGCCCTGCCCAGCACGGAGTAGTCTAGTCACAGTCTGCCAGCAGAGGTGTTGCTGAGCTGCCGCAGGCTCTGCCCAGCTGCTGTGTGAACTGCTTCTGTATTGGCGAACTCCCTCGGTAGTGGAGGATGCCCTTCCCCCAACTGAGCTGGACCATCCCTGGTCCAGCTGAACTTGCTGGGAAACTCTCAATCCAGAGCATTTCAGATTGCTTGTTTTGTGGGGGTGGTGCGTACCAAGCCAGATCACCTGGTTCCTCATCTCAGCCCCCTCCCTTTCAGTTGAATGGGTGGCTCTGTCTCCCAGGCATTCCAGGTGCCAGTTGAAATGGCAACCCAGATTTGTGTGAGTTTCTGTGTGCCTACCCATGGCACAATAGGCACCAGCCATGCTGAAAACTCATGGTGCTTTTCAGCCTAGGAATCTCTTGGTCTGTGGGCAGTGAAAACTTGTTTGGAAATGTAAGCACTCACCCACTGCATAGTTCTTGCTGGGAACTGCACACTGGAGCTGTTCCTATTTGGCCACCTTGGATCACCACTGTATTTTTTGGTATTTAATTTAATAAGGTAATTGATCTGAGACCTAGCCTCCTTATTTGTAAGTTGGTGACAGCAATGTCCACTTTGTGAGACTACAGTAGAAACTGGTAATGAAGGATGCAAAGTCCCTGGAAGACCCTCTGAAAGGTGGAGGCATTCAATAAGTTGGTTCAATGATAGTCTTTCTGTTACTGCAGGTATTGGGTACAATACCCTGCTTCAAGCAAGGCCAGGGCAGGAAATATCTAGAGCAGCTGTATTAATAGATATGCAAGGTGGAGCAACTCCCCCCACCTCCAGCAGAAATCCCTCAGCTCCTCTTCCCTAGGCCCGGGAAGAGAAGACTTTGGTATGTGAGGGTGAAGGTGAAAAGGTGATATGAGGAATGGTGAACAGGCTGCATGGCTCCCTTCTACCTCTCACAGTTTCCAGAAGAAGAGGGCATATCTACAGTAAGCTCACATTAGATGCCAGCATTTTCTCAATAGTCCTCTCCCGCATCTTTCCAGCCATAAGGATCTCTCAAAAGGGCTTGGGGCTTATCGTCCAGAGCCTAAGATCTAGGGCACCTTCTCTATGTCATCCCTGTCCTTCCACCCTATGTCACTCGGTTTCCACAACCTCCCAGTCCTCTACTTTGCCCTGCCAGCCTTTTACTTCTGCATTTCCCAGGGAAAGTCTAAACTGTTCCAATTTCTTTTTCATTTTGATATTTTAGTGCCTTTTTTGCTTATTTTATATTTCTAATTGATTTCTGGTTGCTTTGACTGTCTACTGACTGACACCTTGTCCCCCTATGCATTTCTAGTCCTCTGGGTTTAAAAGACTCCATTCACCAAAGATATTCTAAAGCAAACAGTGGAAATAAAAATCTAAAAAAAATCGCTATAATTGAACTCAAAACCTAACAAATCAACTACTTTCATCTGCATCTGTCACCTTTCCAGACCAAGGACACAGTCATACACAATGTTTACAAAACACTGTCACAGTGCTGTAGTCCACATTTTATATTATTAAAGCATATCTAGAAGTATTTTCCATGTCTTCTAGATTTTAAATTTACTGTCATACAGCTGCTCATAGTAACCAATAATAATCCTTTGAATTTCTGCAGTATCGGTTGTTATGTCTCTTTTTCATTTCTGATTTTATTTATTTGGATCATCTCTCTATTTTTCATAGTCTGGTAAAGGTTTTTCAATTTTGTTTAACTTTTCAAAAAACCAGCTTTTTTCTTTCCCTGATCTTTTGTTTTTTCATTTCAATTTCACTTATTTCTGCTCTGATTCTTATTATTTCTTTTCTTCTACTAATTTTGGGCTTGCTTTGCTCTTGCTTTTCTAGTTCTTTAAGATGCATTCTTAGATTGTGTACTATTAAAGCTATGTCTTCCACATAGCTATAAAATATTCAAAACAATCATGTTTAATGAAAGAGCAACATTCTATGACATCAGTGCTCCAAAATATGTACAGCCATTGCCTTACTGATAGATACTTGTGTTTAGATTCTTCCAATTCTATGTTACTATAAATAAAACTGTGATGAATACCTTTGTACATATAGTTTCCCTTTGCTTAAGACCAACTCCTTATAATACATCTCTGGAATTTCTGGGATTTGAATATCTGTAGGGATTTTTGCTCCATTCTGCCAGACATCTTGTCTGACGGGTGACTTGATTTTACACTATCTCTAGGGTAATGTAGAATAACCTATTTTCATCCCAATTTCACCAGCATGGGTGATTACTATTTGCTAATTGTATTGCTAGTTTAATAGGTATAAAATGGCACCTGGAATTTGCATTTTAATAGGGAATAAAGCCTTGTGCCAAAGGACTCAGCCACTTCTTATGAGACCCCCAGCTGAGGAAGAGAGGTTCTAGGAAAAATGGAAACTAGAATTCTCAGCAGCTCCCAAATTACCTCAAGTAGGCATTTACCTTCTCCACCTACACGGCAGCCAAATCAGACTCCAGCCTTTTCAACCACTTCCAGGCTGAAGGCGGTGGGGAAAATGCCAATGAGTAATTGGCATATTACTTACATTTCTTACCATGCCCTGGACACTTTTCTCACTCACATATAAAAACTGATCCTCTCAGACTCAGACTGAAAGGTGTAAACATCTCATATTTCTTTTTTTTATCTCGTTAGCATCTTTCTACAAATGTCCCCACTGTTTCTTTTGAGAACCAAACATATAAACACAAAGTCACGTCTGAGTCCTGTGCTATTTCCCACCAGCATGACACAAACATGGATTATTCTAGACTTTTTTTCTTTTCCGTTTGGAAATCTCATTAGAATGGAAACATTTAGTGGCTTCAAGTTTCCAAAATGAGAGCAATTAAAAAAAAATAAAGAATATGCACCACATCGGCATTAACATGGCAGAGACAGCTTCTGCTTGCCCAGCTGTGCTTCTCGAGACAATAGCCATGATGGCTGATTGTTGCAGCAATTTTCTTCCCTCCCTGGGCTCCATGTTCATCTCTAAATGATCCTGGATTTTATGTTTACTGACTCAGTCCTTTGTTCAATACACATTTACTGAGCAATTACTCTGTACCAAATCCTCTGTACCTGCGTCAAGATAGAGAGGTGACCCAAAAATCAGTTCTGCCCTTAAGATATGTATGGCTTTGTAAGGAAACCAATTACACCAATGGAGGGTGCTCAGCCTTAAAGTATGCATGGCACATGCTACTTTGCGGGACAAGGAACGGCCAACAGTGGCCAACTAAGCTCTTGATGGTGACCAGCTATTGGCTGCAATTAAAAAAATAATGTACAGCATTCTGGGGCTTTGAGACCTCTATGTTAAGGCTAGTAACTTAACTTAGGGGAAAAAATGCAAAAAGGGCTTTCACTAGCTGCTGCTGGTGTTGTGAGCCACATCTGCTTCAGTTCTGTTGGCCCTACTATTCCCAACTCTTGGTACCAGTATCAAACTTTGTGTAATGAGGCACAATATGAATCTAGGAGAGCCCTGAGAAAGTAAGAACAGCTGCATATATTTTGATAAGTAAAGGGGTAGCAAGGGAAAGGAATATCAGGATCAGGAATTGTGATTTTAAATCTTTGCCACCAAATTCCTGGGCGATATTGGACTAGGTTGACTCTGAGCCTCAATTTCCTCACTTGCAAAATGGGTCTAATCAATACAATTCTTAGAGCAATTGTAAGAGGTTGGATGAGAGAATCAAGTGAGAGCATACACAGAAAATTCTAGTGCCCTGCCTGGCCCATAGGAGGCCTTTAGCTCAGGCTCATTCCAGACCTCTTCCTCCTACGACAGCTCCTGGATCCAGAGGAGGTTTGTGATTTGTATTTGCATCAGGGTCTAGGAGGCAGCAGCAGGGAGCATTTTGGGCTTCAGGCTATTGCAACGGAGGCAGACAAGCTAGTGTGGCTCAGCACAGGCCCCAGGGGTTTAATTATCTGGGAGTAGTGATGAACAGGAAGCAGACAGGCCTTTCTCATGGACCATTTATCTGCGTGGGAAGAGAGACAGGTCACTTGTGGGTATTTGGGCTTCTAGACACTGGGAGCAATTCTAGCAGGGCCCATCTTCTCCGAGACAATGGGCAGTCAGGCCTGGCCTCTGCCTGTCTCATCCATCAGTAAGTTTCTGCCCTCCCTGGAAGATTCCCTCCCCATTCTCTAACCCTGTGTTCCTCTCTGTGCCTTTCCTTTGTTTCTGCCTAGCAGACTTGTCAGAGCACTTGGGGAAGGTGATTGGTGCCAGCCAAACAGACTGGATGGTGTCTTGCCCTTCTTAGGCAAAAAGAGCTGGATGTGGAAAAAAATGTTTTCATTTCAACGGAAAATTGTGCCTGCTCTGGTTTATCAGGTTCTAGGCCTATTCATTGTCACTGAGCCATTTTTTGTACAATATGGGTAATACACATACACACACACACACACACACACATACACACACATGCACATGCACACATACACACACATATTGATGGTCCTGTACTTACAATAGTTTGACTTTGAAATTGTTTACTTTATAATTATGCGAAAGCAATATGCATTCAGTAGAAGCCATACTTCATTACAGTATTCAATAAATTACATGAAATATTCAACATTTTATTACAAAGTAGGCTGTGTGTTAGATGATTTTACCCTTTTCTAGGCTAACGAAAGTGTTCTGAGCATGTTTAAGGTAGGCTAGGCTAAGCTACGATGTTCAGTAGTTCAGGTGTATTAAATGCATACTCAACTTACATTATTTTCAATTTATGATGGATTTACTGGGACATAACCCTGTATATGTGTGTGTGTATATGTGTGTATGTGTGTGTGTGTGTGTGTGTGTGTGTGTGTAAAACCGTCTTATATCTGTATAACAGTCATGACTTTATCTTTTCTAGAAAATTTTCTTTTAATAAGGATATTCTTCCAGGATGTAATGATGACCTGGATTTCCTGGTCATCACAGTGTCCTGGAACCCTGGTTTGCAAAGCTAGCTGTGAATTAAAATCACCTGTGCACTGTAAGAAACCACACACCAACATCTGTCTTTAACTCATGTATCTTCTAATATACTTTCCCTGGGTGGGGCACATGCTGGTCTGGTATTTAAGCTTCCCCATGTGATAGTCATGTGCAGTCAGCATTAAAAGCCACTCTCCAGAAGGAAGAAGTCACCAGCTCACATGGTGGGCTCTGGAGTCTGTGTGGATGTGAGTACTGGCTCTAGCTGGTCACCTGTGAAAGAAACATGAACCTGCAGCGAGTGCCTGCCATGGGCAAGGCTGTGTTTCTAGAGTCAGAAAGAACGGGGTTTGAATCATGGCTCTGATACTTTCAGTGAGGAGCAGTGGGCAAGTTACTTGATAGTTATATCCTTACTATTTTCTTGATATTTTATATCATATAACAAGTTATCATGAACATGGCAGTTGAAACAACACAGAATTATCATCTCACAGTATCTATGGGTCAACTGACTGGCACAGCTTATCTAGGTCTCCTGTTTAAGGCCACAGAGTGTTGGCCAGGACTGGGTTCTCATCAGAGGTTCAACTGGGGAAGAATCTACTTCCAAGTTCTCTCAGGTTGTTGGCAGATTTCATTTCATTTTCTATGATTGCAGAGATGCATGCCAGCTTGCTTCTTCAAAGCCAGAAAAGGACAGAGAAAAACTCTAGCAAGGCAGTGCTATACTTTGATGTTATATCAAGAGAAGATCATGGAAGTCACTTTAAAGTCTGTCCACCACAGTATTCTCATCTGGAAAGTGGGAAGTTAATATCTTACACCATGCTATGGTTGCAAAAATTAAACAAGATGGTTTATGAAAATGGGTTGGCACATAATCACTCAATGGATGCTATTAGTAAAGTCCTGCACAGAAGCCACTTTTGCATGCTTTCCCATAGCAGAGAGCACTGGGTCTCCCTCCGGCCCCGCACAGCACTCTGCAAAGACCTGCCTCGTCTCCTTATCACAGTGTATTTTCCATGTATTCCTCAAACCTATTGGGCCCTCACTGAAGTCTTACCACGTGACCAGCTTTGATCAAAGATTTGATAAACATGCAAGTCATTCATCACTTTTTGTAATCCTCACAGCAAACTATTGATATACAATTATTGCTGTTTTCAAGATAGACAAAAGTACTCCAATAGATGTGAAAAAAAATTTGCTTCAGTAGAAAACTACACATTGGACAGATTACGCCTTTCCAGGTGACCTGACTCAAGTCTTTGACTGTCTTTGGGCTATTTTACAAATCTGTAAATTATAAACAACTGATAGCAATGCAAAAATAATTCTTGCCTCTAGATATGTGAATGCTGTCCTGTCTAGTAAAGTTTCAATTGACTTTTCCCCTCCTCCTGTGAAGAATCAGAATTGCCTCCATTTGCCTGTTTAGTTCAATACTCTGATCTATAAATGTGTCGGTTTTTCAGATAACCTTTTGAGTCCTTTATAAGATCTGCCTGGTTCCCTCACTGACTGATGAGTTAAAGAAAATCTTTAATATGGATTCATTTTATATATGTACGAGGGTCATAAGTCTATCCTTTTTATTAAAAAGTATCTTTTAACAAGGTTATGTATATTTCCCAAGCCACAGCTAGTAAGTGGTAGAGCTAGCCTTCAACTCTCACCTCTCATCCCTAACCCCCTAGGCTTAGCTACATCAGGACTCACATTCTTGACTATATGCTGTAGTACTAAACACAGGCAGGTGCCCACTGATGCACTGTAAGCATCTCGGCTCAGCTGACCCTGATTATGTTTGACTCATCACACACAAAGCATAGGCTCACACACTCACTTTTCCAGCTCAAGAGTTTACTTAATTCCTGCAATTCCTATAGCTTCAGACAAAAGGCCCTCATCACTGGCGTCAGCACCAAAAACCTCTACATATCCTTCCCTTAAAGGAATAGGCACCTGACTTCCCATAAATTTCAGTTTTCCCTTTCTCTCCTCTGAAAACTTATGCAGTACCACCTTTCTTTCCTGAAATGGCTCTTCAAGTACTGGGAGGCAGCTCTTATATTCTTCTCTTTTCTTTTTCAGAATCATGTTATTTAAACCTGGTCTTCTAGGACTGACTTTCAAGCATCTTGACTATCCTGATCATTCTCTTTGGGACATGTCCCACTCTCCATGTGTATTGCATAAGTGACCTTTAAATCTATACAAAGGTCTGGTTCATGTCAAGTAGAAAGCCTTCCCCTTCTGTGTGTTTAGCCAGGTCCATTTAAGAAGGGGAATCCTGGCCAGGCACAGTGACTCATGCCTGTAATCCCAGCATTTTGGGAGGTCGAGGCAGGAGGATCATGAGGTCATGAGATTGAGACCATCCTGGCCAATATGGTGAAACCCTCATCTCTACTAAAAATGTAAAAATTAGCTGGGCATGACAGTACATGCCTCTAGTCCCAAAATGAACTTATGGAAACTGAAACCAAGACTTCTGTTTTTTTACATTATGATGAAACCATGGATCATTTCTCAATGGTGTCTAATGGACTTCTTCCTGGACCTAAGCACAGGCCTTCACATTGATCTTCATTCAATTTCTTCTTCTTAGACCCAGCCCATAACACCAGCCACTGCACCCATTTTGGAAACTCAGTTTTGCCACAAGAGCTTAACTGTCCCTTCCAGCTTTGTCAACGGACAGTTTGACAGTCCTACCAGTGGCAACCAGGACTCCATTTCACTGACCAAGCTACCACTCTCCTTCTGCAACTTCTAATTGCTTATCCTTTCTTGACTTCCCAAACCCCCTGGGGGGGGAAAAGGATTCTGGTTTAGGCTTCCCACTCCCTCTGTCCCCAGTGTTGCTCTCCTTGAAAGAGCTTTCCCAGTTGGGCAGGACAGGCCATTTCATTTTTCTGTGTCTGTGAATAGTTACTGACAACTTGCCAGGGTCAGGACCGAAGACCCAACTCAATGTCAGTTACCCTTGGCTCCTGCAGAGTGCAAACCCTCCCCTCGCATGCTGGCCTGGTGGCAGAGCTCACCCTTGGTCTGTTCCTCCCTTGCTCAAAGGCCACAGGCTCAGAGAATATGGAGAGAGAGAGCTTTCTGAGTGGGCCCATCTAAAGGCCAGCCACCACTTTAGTAAGGTATTGCAAGCTCTGGTTTGAAAACCATCCCAGCCACAGTAACAAAGACCCCAGATCCACTTATCAAAGTCCCCTTGACCTCATGGGGCTTTAATGGGGACTGAGTAAATCAATGCTCTCAAGGCTAAGATAAAACTGCGTGAGAAATTTGTCATGAATGCAGCATTTCAGATGGGATTTTTTTTTCTGTCTCTCTATAGAGATGAGGACACTAAGTTTTCTCCTTGAAATGAGGACAAGAAAATACCATGGAAAATATACAGAATGACTCAGAATGTAACTAGCCAAGGCATTGTAGGTACCTATGTTCATCTTCGCTATAAAGATAAAGTTCTAGAGCAAGGAGGCAGGAAAAAGATCTGATACTGGGGTCAGGAAACCTGGGTTCTAGTCCTGGCTGTGCTCTCAAATCACCTGGGTGCCCTAGGACAAGCCACTTTACCTCTCTGAGCTACATTTCCCTCCTAGTAACTGGATAATTTCCATAGGTCTTTTATAGTTCTAATAATGAAATACAGACCACAATTTATGTAATAGATGTCCTCCTGAAAACAAGCCCGTAAACTTTTTCCTCTTGCAACTGAAGATGATTTTTTTTTTTTTTTTTGAGATGGAGTTTCGCTCTTGTTACCCAGGCTGGAGTGCAATGGCGCGATCTTGGCTCACCGCAACCTCCGCCTCCTGGGTTCAGGCAATTCTCCTGCCTCAGCCTCCTGAATAGCTGGGATTACAGGCACGTGCCACCATGCCCAGCTAATTTTTTGCATTTTTAGTAGAGACGGGGTTTCACCATGTTGACCAGGATGGTCTCGATCTCCTGACCTCTTGATCCACCCGCCTCAGCCTCCCAAAGTGCTGGGATTATGGGCTTGAGCCACCGCGCCCGGCCTGAAGATGATTTTTAAATGAACCAAGCCAATATTTCTCACTCTCTCTCTCTCTTCTTTCTTTCCTTCTGTTAAAAGCAGAATTCTTTAGTCACAATAAATCTTAGGTGTAAGTCCAACAATTATCATCTAATAAAAAAAAGGTTGCTGGCGTTATGGGGTGGGGTGTTGAGTGGAAAGCCTGCCTGTTTGTACCCTTGACATACTCTCCTCCCTCCTCTCCCCCTCCTCTCCCTACTCCATATGCACACATATAATTGGTACCATTTGCAAAGCACAGAATTAATTAGGAGAATTCCGTTTTCAAAGAGTCCTCATCTTGATGAATACACTACCTGAGAAAGCAATCATGACATTGCCACATGTCAAAGCATGTTCATGTTATTCTTTCATTAACTCTCCTCCACAAATCTGCCAGGCTGGGTAATCAACCCCATGCCACAGGTTAGGAGACTTAGACCGATTAGAGATGAGATGTGTCTGTTTTGATCACTGCTGCGTTTGGCAACTGGGACATTGCCTGGGATTCAGTAGGTGCTCCAGGAATAGTTGAATGAATGGTAGGACTTTCGGACCATCCTCAATCAACTCTGGCCAGGTTTGGGGTTCCAAATCCTCTGACTTCTGCTCATCCACAGATGCTAGAACTGCTTTCTGGGACATGTGATCACTTCCAAATGTGATTTGGATTGTCAGCTGGGCGTCTATGAAGTGGTGTGCATCTGTCCTCCCTGCTGGCTGGAGAAGGCAGATGGAGCCATGCACTTGGGCAGCTTGCCGCTGCAGCCCCGTCACCCACACCTGAGTCTCAGTTCAGCCAATCCATAGGTGTGGGACCAGTCACTTAATCTTTCTGAACCTTAATTCCATCACCTGAAAAATGGGACTAATAACAATATTTATCTCATACAATTTTTATGTGGATGTCCTGAGATTATGTATGGGAAATATGGAGTTAATTCTAAGTGTGTGGAAGAGAGAAAAATATTTAAAATAAAATTAACTATAGCTATGTATGCTGCAGTTAACAATCACAGGAACAACAGCAACATAGTATATAAGGGCAGTAACATAATTCACAGTAGAAGAAGATACATGTCTGTTCTGTTTACTTCTCTCCATAAAGATTAAGGAGAAAGAGAAAGAAAGTTGTTCTAAAGCCTTGGGCAGTTCTGTTTTGCCCTTAAAGACAAAACAGACTGTAGCAGGTGCTGTCCATGCTCTGCCCCATTTCTCTCCTCAAGGATCTTTTACTTTTTCCCAGGCTTCTCTGCCTCTGAGGAGCCTGTATGCTGCTCCGCTGCTGTTCCTTCAAAGAAGCAGCCAGTGAGTTACTGCCTTCTCTGTGGTCACCAGCAGAGAGCAGACAGGCCTGCCAGATGGGGGCTGGGCTTAGCCCATGACTGATGGGTTGGGGTGGGGGCGAAAGCCAGCTTCCCTGACTGGAGGGGTAACTCATATTGCAGAGTTCCCTGTGGTAGGAGGCTGAAGCTCTCTTCCATGGGGCGGGACTTCGCTGAAGCTGCCCCTCTGTACATCTCTCCTTCTCTGCTCCCTCTTTATCAGATCACCTCATCTTACAGCCCAGTTTTGGGGAACTCAACATAAAATAAAGGGGAGACTTGGATCTGAGGGTCTATGATTATTAGCAAATATAAACGAGTCTGAGAGTATGCAGAAAAGCAGAAAGAGCCATATTTCTCTGCTTAATAATCTCCTCTCATAATATATCAAGAGTTGTATTATGCCATTCTTAGAAGAGCTGCAGAATATAGGCCTAGAGAAAGATGGAAGGCTTTACAGAGAAAAAAAGGGCCAAACCATAGGGGAATGTAAAATGGCAATGATGACAACAGCAACAGCAACCACCACAACAACAACAGCAACAAAACACAACTCCAAAATAGCCCAAACCTCAGTAAAATGTGCTACATGCGCGTTTTGAGTGCGTGATATTCTGAGGGACATCAGAGGGAAAGTGCTGTGCACCAGGACTGGGATGCCACAGGCACTCACAAGACATGGTGATGACTCCTTTGCGGGATAGGAAGGCGTCACCTGCAGGGTTGCACAGTCAGAGGACAGCAGCAAACAAGATCTCTCCCCAGCCCTGTCTTTGGGCCGACTGGGTGGGAGGGACGGAGCCTCCCACCAATGGCTCAGTGCATGGGATCCAATTCCACTTGGATTCCAAAGACAGAGACCTTCAATTGACATCTGGATTTCGAAATGTTGACTGCACAGTCCCCAGTGGAGGGGACAAGTACACAAATCATTCTTAACACACATAGGACAAAGAGAAAAATGTCACAAAAAAGGGTGCAGAAAGTTGGAGAGGCTCCACGGAAGGAGAATGCATACACCATCATTTGGTTATGTGCATGTTAGGAAGCACTTATTAGTTCATAGTCTTCTCTGACGACACAGAGAGGACAGAGTGAGTATTTGTTAGTCTTGTTACTCACAGCTTACGTATGTTCAATGGGCAAGAAGAAGTGGGTGCCAGAGCCAATTCCTAAGGGCTCCTGTGAGCCAACTCTTAAGAGTCTCTAGAATTTTGCAAGGCTGGCAAACTGTTATTAAATAACAAATTATATATATTTACAATTAATAAATTATATTAAAACCAAAGGCAATAAATGCTCAAGACTCAACAGCTCCAAATGATTTTTCATTTCATTATTATCTATGACCTTAAAACTATAACTTTTCCATCCGTATCTTGGAATTCTTACATAATGGAGCACCTCTCTGCCCAATTCTATGTTAAGTGATGTCAGATTGGTAGGCTGAAATTCGCCATGGTGGGAGTATTTACACTAGAGAAATTGGTTAACATGACAGGTGATTGTTAAACATTCATCAGCATACCACTGGAGAAGAGTCCAGAGGGACGGCAGAGGAAGAAAAGCAAACTACGTCATTCATTCATCCAATTTTATTGATTGCTGACTACGTGTAATTTACGTTTAGTCACCATTTCTTCATGGCTAGTCTGTAAAGCTGATTCACGGAACCTCTACTTCATTGGGGTAGAGGCCCATATAAAACACTGGAAGTCTGAACTATTGAGTATCTTTCAATAAGTGCATTTGGATGACTTTCCAGCTCATGTGCAGCGGCTCCAACTAAGAGCTAACGAAGGGCTGCCAAGGAGGGTTCTGGCCAGGTCTGCTTCAGTAAATAGATAAGGATCATTTAAAAGCAGCCCATTAAGTGTTTGCATGCAAATGGCCCTGCCAGCTCCTTGAAAAACAGTTTGTTCTCCTAAAGAGGTTAAATATTTTCAGTCTTGTTTGTGTTATTAATTTGCCTAGCCAAGTGTGTGCTTGTGGGTGTATTTTTAATAGACGATGTAGAAACCTTGCAAAATGAGTCTTATCCCAAACAAAGGAGGCTTTATGAATTCTATACAAATGATCATGGACCTTGCCTGTACCCCATGGAGAAAAAAAAATCTCTGCTCCATTCATGCCAGGTATCCCTGGTATAGGTGCAACCCACAGGGGAGGGCATGAAATAGAAAAATAATAAACCCCAGATGTACTGCACCCCTAGCACCTAGGGGTGCCCAGCACAGAGGTAGCCCACAGGATGGATGAGGCATCAAACAGAACCATAAACTGACAGAGTTATACCACATCCCAAGCACCCAGAATGACATCTGGTACATGTGGGCACACAATACATTTTGGTTGAATGAATGAATGAATGAATGAATGAATGAATAAATGCTCCTATGCCATAATTCTAAGCACAGTTTTGACCAAAAGGATCTAATAACAACATACAGAATAAAAGAAGGAATAATCATAGAATAAAAGAAGGAAGGGATGGAGATTTATAAAGAGAATAAGGCTTTTTAAAAAAATATCACCTCTCATTTAACCCTCACAAATATCTGGAAGGCTTTAGTATCCCCATTTCACAAGCGAGAAAAACTAGAAGTAAGCAGTCCACTCAGCATTTGCACAGGTAGGAAGTACAGAGGGAAGTCAAAATCTGGCATGTTTGAATTCAAAATCCATGCTCATACCTTGTACTATGCAATGGTGGCAAATATTCTTGGAAATAGTCCATTTAAAAGGAGAAATCTTTTCTCTGCTTCCAAAAAAGCTATGATGAATTTCCCTTACATGGGAACATAGAAAATTGAAAACTGAAAATTCATAGCAGAAACACATGGAGGCGTAGCCTGCCTGCCTCACTTCCCTTCTCTTCTTGACCACAGAGGAATGGAGGGATGACTGTGCATGCTTTGTTACTGTCGTTCACTAGTTCCTGAAACACTGACCTTTAGGCTCAGAGCTAAACTCTACTCACAGCATCTCTGTCCCAGAATTCTCTGTAAGGTGAACACTATGGCCTCTGTGGTGTGGATGAGAAAATTCAGAAAAGAAAAGTGATTTGGCAAAGGTCAATACCAGCAAATGGAGCATCTCTGAATCTGGTGCAGGTTTTTCTGTTTCTAAAGTGCTTTTACACCAACAGTTTTCTGGAACGCCAATGTCATAGGAATCCTTGGGGACCCTGATGAGTGCAGATTTTGATTCAGCAGGTCTCGGGTGGGGCCTGGAAAGCTCCTGGGTGATGCCAAGGCTGTGGGTCTCAGACCACCCGTGATGAGTAAGTCCCAGCACATGCTGCCTTATTCATGCCCAGTGAGCTGTGAGCAACTCTTAGCTCATCTCCTTGTATGGAGTCAGTTCTCAGTTCTTCTTGCTTTGATGAAGGCCAAGCTAACCAACTACACTGATGACTTGAAAGGCCCTCACTATCCCCACTGAACTCTATCTGGCTACCTTTCTCTACCCCATCTCTGTCCCTGGGACATCATACTGTTTACCCTGGAGCCCTCACAACTTCTCTGCTATTCTCCCTCTGTCTGGCTTAAAGAATAACCCCTAAAAATGGTCTTTGTGCCTGCAATCCTGCCCCCTTTGAATCTGTTTTTTTTTTTTTTTTTACCAAGTAATCATTATAAACGATTTAAATATAAATGTAATAATGTCACTCTGATTCTTACATTCCTTCAAGAAGGGAGAAGCCACTAACCCTCCTGCCTGTCCCAAATCCTCTTTAATCAGAGCTGCTTTTTTTTTTTTTTTTATCTGCTATCAATATTGAGGTGCAACACAAACTTTAAAAGAAAATAAAAGATTTTGCTACTAAAGTAAGAATCATCTGATTAATAAACTCTATTTCTTCCATTGTACAGATGAGGAAAATGAGTCCCAGAGAGGTCATACCTTGTTCCTGAGGTCCCCCAGAAAGATAACTGTGGAGTGAACGTGAATCCCAAAAATCCTGATGATATTTTTTTGGTTCTGATTCTGTCTCCATTGGACCATGCTTCTCATAAACAACATTCTTTATATATGTATTTTTTCATCTATGTCTTTTCTAAGTTCCATTCAGTGGGTTCATTTATTGGTCGAGAGCAAAGTACTCAGGTCGGCATGCCCCTTCCCAATCTGCCCCCTGCAATTCCAAGAATAAAGAAAGGTTTGCAGACTGGGTGAGTTCTTATAAGTAGTCTGCCGCAGACTAGACTGACTTCTTGGCCATAAGATTCTGAGGGTGGGGGCCATTAGGGTTAAATAAGAAACATAAACCACAGCCACTGCTGCTCCTCTCAAAAATGGACAAATACTCTTTAAGGCATCATGGCCAACTTAAGCTGGTTCTCCAGACATGATAAAGTGAATGCAGAAGCTGATAAAAACTAGTATATTGGGCCTTGAGCTGATGAACTTTTTCTCAAATAATTATTCTTTTTAAAAATACGACCAGGCGTGGTGGCCCACGTTTATAATCCCAGTACTTTGGGAGGCTGAAGTGGGCAGATCGCCTGAGGTCAGGAGTTCGAGACCAGCCTGGTCAACATGGTGAAACCCTGTCTCTACTAAAAATACAAAAATTAGCTGGGCATGGTGGTTGGCACCTGTAATTCCAGCTACTCAGGAGGCTGAGGCAGGAGAATTGTTTGAACCCAGGAGGCAGAGGTTTCAGTGAGTCAAGATGGTGCCACTGCACTCCAGCCTGAGTGACACAGCAAGACTCCATCTCATAAAATAAATAAATAAATAATTAAATTAAAAAGAAATAAAAATATCAATGGCAGAAAACTCATAATTTTATGATGAGGTGAATCTGTCCCTAAATCAGAAAATCAACTGAAAAAAAGCTTCTCTTTTTCAGGTTCACATGAGCAAACAATAACACCTAAAATTGGCATCCCACATCCACCGATTGGTCTGAAAACCACTCAGGACAGTGGTTAGAAAACATAGTAGGCCGGGCGCGGTGGCTCAAGCCTGTAATCCCAGCACTTTGGGAGGCTGAGGTGGGTGGATCACGAGGTCGAGAGATCGAGACCATCCTGGTCAACATAGTGAAACCCCGTCTCTACTAAAAATACAAAAAACTAGCTGGGCATGGTGGTGCGTGCCTGTAATCCCAGCTACTCAGGAGGCTGAGGCAGGAGAATTGCCTGAACCCAGGAGGTGGAGGGTGCGGTGAGCCGAGATCTCGCCATTGCACTCCAGCCTGGGCAACAAGAACGAAACTCCGTCTCAAAAAAAAAAAAGAAAACATAGTCACAGTAGGTTAACAAGTATTTCTTGAGTGAGTGCATATATAGTAGGAAGCCTACTGTTCTCAGAGAAAAGAATGGATACTTGGCATATAATTCCTTGCTAAGTGTTAGATTCTGAGAAGAGTGAGTCTAGTGTAGGCTTAGGCAAGGGAAGATATTCTAAGTGGACTTTGAGGTGGTAGAAAAGGTAACATTCCAGGAAGATTCCAAGAGGAGCCAATTCCAGAGGCAGAGAGATGTGTCTATTTGTGCTGGGTACACTAAAGAGGACAACAGGCTGGAAGAGAAAGCCAATAACCACATGTAGAAGAGCTCAAATCAGAACTAAACATTCCAATATCTAGTACAGTCAGTAACAGGAAGATGAAGGACAGTGAGTTTCATAATGTGGGACACACACGTGTTTGGGATGCAAGGGCATACTTAGTAGTGCTTACATAGTTATGTGCTTCATGTGAATTTGAAGAAACCATAATTTTATACATCAGATACATGAATTCACAGATAGGATTGCTTAGGATAGGGCTGAGAGTGAGAACTAGTTTTACTTAAAGAAAAAAATATTAAATCAATACCAGCTTGGATGTGACAAAATCCAGGGGAGCAAGAATAACTGGAAAGTAATAAACAATTTGGCTAAAGCTAAAATGTATCCATGATCATTACTGGTTGTCTCAGAAAAGGCTACACTGTGAGTGGAAGTGCTTTTCTATTCATCAGTTTGCAAATGTGTAAGTTCATACATTCAGCAAAACTACTGAAGTGAGATAATACAGAGAATAATGACTAACTTATCCTCATGAAAGGAAGGAAAGAGGAAAGGAAGGAGGGAGGGAAGGAGGAAGGGAAGGAAGAAAGGGAGGGAGGGAGGGAGGGAGAGAGGGAGGGAGGGAGGGAGGGAGGGAGAGAGGGAGGGAGGGAGGGAGGGAGGGAGGGAGGGAGGGAGAGAGGGAGGGAGGGAGGATTTTTAAGGACCTACCAAGAATCTAATAATGTGCTGGGTCTGGGGACTCAGACAGGAATGAGGCACAGTCCTCCTCCTCAAGGGGCTTGCTGTCCAGCAGGGAGGCAGACAACTGATCAAATCACTGTAATCCCCCTTGAGAGGAACCACATCTATAAAAACATGCACACAAAGTACAAAAACTTGGAGCCAGTCAGAACAGGGGTAGCTTGGGAGAGGTGCTGGTATTTGAGTTTAGCACATTTTGCCAGGTGGGGCTATCAATTTGTATTAGTTATAATTAAGATATTTAAGGAGTTACAACACATGGATCCTAAAACATGGTAATATTAGAAAAGCACAAATACAAGCTGTTATATAATAGTAAACTATTGTTTACTGCAATGAATGGCATTAAGCTGCATGAGATGACCAGCGGAACTTATTTTAAAACATGCATTTTGGGACTCTCCCTTACAGGGTCATATAATATGCATGGAGTATGGTTGGATTACTCTGAAATTGTTATAAACTCTGGCGATTCTGATGTTGCAGACAGGTACACATAGAGAGACTAAACTAGAGAAGTCAGGGATCTTACTGACTTTTCATTCCTTGGGAGGGGGCACAACATCTGGCATATAGGAAGTATTGAAATAAATGTTTGGTAAACATGAACAAATAATAAATTATTAAAAATCCAATAACAAATCTAACACCAGAATCATAGTTTTGAGCAGAGTTTTGCTCTGTTGCCCAGGCTATAGTGCGATCCTAGGTCACTGTAACCTCAAATTCATGGCCTCAAGAGATCCAGACATCCTCTCACAAGTAGCTGAGGCTACAGGTGCACACCATCACGCCAGGCTTTTTTTTTTTTTTTTTTTTTTTTTTTTGCTTTTGGAGAGATGGGGTGTTGCTATGTTGTCAGGGCTGCTCTTGAACTCCCAGCCTCAAGTGATTCTCCCACCTCAGCCTCTCAAAGTATTGGGATTTCTAGAGGTGAGGCTCTGTGACTGGTCAATATTTTGTTTTCAAATAAATTTAATTTATCGATTTAAAGTTTACACTTGCATCCTTCCAGAAAGTAATGGAGCTAGCCATGTAACTAAAAATATAAGCAGGATTAATTGCTTTTTAAAATTTATTTTTATGTATTGATTAACTCAGGCTCATTCTGATGGGTGCCTCCTGGTGGTGGAGGCACTGAGTGTCTGTCTATATGTACTTGAAAGGAAGGAACTGTCCTTAAGAACATTCTTCCTTGTTACTCCCTGATTCTCACTGGTTAGTCTACTGATTGGTCTCCACTGGCGAGATCTGATGCACTAGCTTATCCATCAGCAGGAACATAACGTACTCTCAAGAACCAAACCCAAGGCATGCTTTCACATTTTGCAATACTCTCTGTTCTGTAAAAGTGCTAAAATTAGATTTATTATGGCCCATTGAGTTAAAGGGAACAGGACAATTCTCTTTCTAAGCAGCCAAAAAATAAGCCAAATTATCTAGTCCATATACCACTCAAATACCTTGATTTTGATACTTTTTTGAGCTGTCAGCAATGCTCTGTCCTAACTTTCCATTCTGCTCATTTGGAATCTGTTGTACTACCATCAGCTACATAATGGTTATCCAACTAATTGGAAGAAGAAGGGGAAATGGGAGAGAAGGGGGGGAAGGGGTCAGGTCATGTTACTGAGTGTATACCATCTTCCAAGCATTACACTAGGCATCAGTAGAATGATTAACAGAGCAGACATGATCCCTTCCTTCCCTGTGCTTACAATTTACAGAATGATGCTACATTAATGAAGCATTTGTAGTAAAGACTGAGACAGAATAGACAACAGTTTGAGCCCATTTGCAAATCAGGAAGAGATTTGGAAATGATTTCCAGCAGGACTTGTCCCCATAGGAAAAATTGCACTCTGTTGACAGATGCAATGGTGAAGAATATTGTATCCAAATGAAAAGGACTTTTAAAATATCTTCACAGATCTAAGGGGACGTGATAAGACTAATACAAAAGTAGCTAGGGTTGAGTTCCTGCTCAAAGGTAGAGGGCACTGAGTTCTCAGCCAGAGTTGAAAGTATTCACGGGAAAATCAGGTAGTCCACCTGGAAAGATCACTGGAATCATTTTTAGGGAGTGAGAAGGAGATTGTGGCTGGGAAGCAGTATAGAGCTTTAAGTTCTAAAAACTCATCAAAAGCAACTGAGATCAAATGCAAATACAGATACATCAAAAGACAGGATGGTTAAATACATGGGATTCTGGACCAAGAACTGGAACAATATGAAAGATCATTATTCCACTTACACATGATACCAAGAGGGTGACAGTGATGTGCTGCAGCCTGCCAATGCCATCTTGCAAAAGCCAATTATGGGTACCTCTTCCAACTCCAATTTCAGTCACTTCACATGGGTGCCTTGAAACTGGTTATCATGGGAGTATTTACACCACAGAAAGTGGCAAATGCTATGAATCAGGGCTTTGCTTTAAGAGAAGTGATGTCATATTTACCAGCATGTCACTACTTGCAGAGTCCAGGTTCACAGACTGACTCCAGGACCTGCATGCAACCAGAAATTTAGAACTGGATTTGTACCCAGGTAGCATTGGCTGCCTTGGAAATAATGCATTTCTCCTCAACTGATATAAACAAGAAGATTCAACAGTCACAGAGGGGCATGGAACAAATGGGCTCCAAGCCTACTCCCTACTCTGAGATTCTGCATTCTTATTCTAAAAATATTTATGAGGAATTTCAAGATGATCTCATGGTGATAACATACAGATGAGGATTAAGTGCCACACTGTATAATGTTTCTATCTGCTGCTGGAGGGGAAAAGGTATATATGTATGTGTATACGTGTATGTGTGTGTGTACATGTGTGTACACGCATGTGTGTGGTGGCAGGTATAGGGATTCAGAGTTTTGTGGTATACATAAAATAAACTAAGGAATTGACAAGTAGCAAAAGCCTAAATTGTAGTAATTTCTAAGAAATACAGAGCCAGAATGACATAATAGTACACACAAGGCATGGTGTTCTTAAAAATAAACCCAAGTTGTAGCTATTAAGGACCATGCTATTTTGCAGAAGTGTAAAGAAAGGCAGATTGAGGCTAGCATGCAGTCACCCCGGGAAGACAGCAGTGTATCAAGTGTCAACGAGCTCCTAGAGCTGAAGTCTGTGACTGAGCAGAAGAAAATGGGTCTTCTTGTGCATCCTGCCAAAACCAAATCAATGAACATGGCCTGGCTGGGGAGGATATCACTGTGTCCACATTTTGGCAATACTCTCTGAGGGATAAAAATAAGAAATGACCCTATATAAGGGTTTAGAAATTTCACATCCATTATCCTGTTGAATCCAGCATTTTTGTGGAAAAATATAAGTGACTTCATTTTTCAGAAGACAAAACTGGATCTCAGAAAGCTTGTCACTTGTCATAGTCACAGAGAAGGAAGTGGCACATGCAAGACATACGTAATTAAGTACTTAAAACATATCTCAGTCCTGCCAAATGCACACAGTGGTCCCATTTCCTCCACTGAGACAGATCTACATTCCTCATACCTTGACTCAGAACCAAGGACATGCAAGGCCCTTTACAACCTGGCCTCAAGGTACCCTGGCCCTACTCCACTGGGACTTCCCACGTACCAGTAACTCCAGTCACTCTGGACTTTCATTTCTAAGATATTTTAAAGTGCTGTGGCTTTGGACTGCTAGTCTGTGTTCCATATCTCCCTTTCCCCATTCTGCTTATCAAATATTTAATCATAATTCAATATTTAGCACAACTCTCACCTCTTCTATGAAGTCTTTCTGGGATTCCAAAGAGAATGTTATTCTTTCCCTCCCCTCCGTCTTCACTGTGGTTTGATCTCATTTCTAACTACTGGAAACAGAGCTGTTTGGGAGCTATTACTGGCTGAAGTATGTTCCCCGCAGGAGCCCCAGTAGCTCAGAATGTGACTGGATTTAGAGACAGGACCTTTAAAGACGTGATTAGGTTTAACCAGGCCATTAGGCGGAGCCCTAATCTAGTAAGACTGGCGTCTTTATAAGAAGAAATTTGGAGACACAAAGAGGCACTGGGGTGTGTGTGCAGAGAGGAAAGGCATGAAAACAATGAGAAGGTGGACGTCTGCAGGTCTAAAAGGCAGGCCTCGGGGAACCCAACACCTGCTGACGCGCTGATCATGGAATTGTAGAAAAATAAATGTATGTAGTGTAAGATACCCAGTTTGTGTTATCTTGTTACGACAGCCCTAGCAAAGTAATACAGAGGCCTCTTCGGCACTTTGTGGAAACCTGATTGCAGGTGACAACACTGGCTATGCCAGGGGCAAATGACACTCTCCCGGGCTCCAAGGAGAAATGCATAGTCCGTCTCAGATTCCTCATTTGTTCTGTTCTTGCACTTCCAGTGGTCATATCAGTTATAGGAATTCAGTATGACAGCAGAGAAGGAAGCAAACAGCAATTAGAACAGCGATGAATGGGAAGTGGTAGTCTTTCACACAGAGCACGTACTGTGAGCTAGAGTGTCTTCATACCTGAGTTCTGTGAAGTTGGTGGATTATACCAATACTTCAGATAATGCTCAGGCTCAAAGAAGTGAAGAAACACAGTCAAGTCCAAACAGAAGTTTTTTGTTTTTGTTTTTTTTAAACAATAAATCCAACATAATTGTGTTTAGTTTCTTCAACAGTAAATAACTTGCTTTTGATTAAAAGTCCTTTGCTCATGCAAAATCATGTTGATAAAACCAAAACTGCTGCAATTAGTCAGATGGTGCTCATATTAACTTGTCATATATTTAAGTCCCAAACAGTTTTGCCTCTGGGTAAACCTTCTTGATTTACAGAAGTCAGTCAGTATGATTTCTCAAATAGTGGGCTTTTTTTTTTTTCAAGAATCCAAAATATTCAGGCATCGAAGTGACAAATGAATAATTTTATTAAACAATATGGACAGAGAGACACCGTATTACATTGAATAACTTACTGACTCATCCATCCATCTATCCATTCACTGAGTTAGAGAGAGAGAGAGAGAGAGAAAGAGAGGATAGAGAGACCGTGTGTCCCTTGTATGTGTCTGGTTTAGAATTGGGCACTGGCAATATGCAATTGCAAAAGAAACAATCCACAGTACTTGCTTTCAAGGAGCTCAAAACGTGGCATCTAATTCAGAGAATTGTTGAGAGTTTTAGATTAATTACTACATGGAAATACTTAGAAAAATGCCCAGAACTTAGGGAACACTCAAAAACATAGTTTTTATTTTTACTGCTATATGATAGACAGTGAGGGAAGAAATCATGTTTTAGTCTCCCATAGTAAAGGTTCTTGGGGGAGGGTGCGGGGAAGAAGTTCCTATGCCAGTCTGGGGGTGCCTGAAACGCTTCCTCCAGCAGTAACCTCTCAGCTGACTCTTGAAAAAGAAAAGAGGCAGGCAAAGAAAAGGAGAAAGGAGTTCTATGAGATAAAGTCAGGAAGATGAAGGCCAGATCTTAAAGAGCTTCATGCCTTGTGTTAAGGAGCTGAACATTTATCTTGCAGATAAGAGGAAGCAACCATTGAAAGGTTTGACCTAGGGAGAGAGGGAACAATCATGATCACATTTGTGTATCATGGAAATCTTTCTGGATATGTGGTAAAGAAAATCATGAAAGGTGCTACCAGTGCCGTTTTTCCAAAGAGGATATTGATGACTCAACCAAGCCAGTGGCAATGGACAGCAAGAGGAGGTGGGCGACTCAAAATATACTGAGGACTTCCAGTCAATTTGACTTCACAACTCCAGTAAGGAGAAGGGAGAGTCAGAGGTGGCGTGGCTAGCAGGTGCCCTTCTCTGAGTTTTGGGATACGAGCAGGTTTGGAAGAAAGTTGATGAAATTCACTTTGGAGGTTGTGTTCAAGGTGTCTGTGGGGAAACTTCTAGGTGGTGATGTCTAATCCACAAACACAGGCTGGAACTCCTAAAAGAGTATTACCTGGAGCTAGAAATTTGGAGTCACAAGCCAAAAGAGGGAAAGTTAAACTACAGGCATCAAGCAGGGCACTGGAGACAAGCCGAGGGTGGTGGTGGGACACCCCAGGGCCTTCTAAGAGGCATGTTCTTGTCAATAAATGCACTAAGCAAGGGAGCAACTACAGCATCCCCACCCAAGGTGAAACATGGCAGGTGGAGAGAAGCCCTAGGCTGAATGCATTAGGATTCTAATGACATGCCACAATCTCCTTCAGAAGACTTGGTGGAAGGGAGCTGGCAAATGTATCAACTCACATAATTGGCATCTTTTACAGCACATGTCCGGTGCAGAAGAGCTGCTGCCTCTCGGAAAGAAGGGCAGGATGGGGTCTGATCACTCACCTTTTCAAGGCTACTCTTAGCAGCTTCTGTCTGGGAAGCCAGCTTCGTCAATAACTGTTCGTTTCTCTGCCTCAGGATCACGTTGGATCTACCTCAACAGTTTTCAGATGACAGCACCAAACAATCCCTCCCAGCTTCTCCCCAAGGCTGCCTCCAATTTGGATGCAATCAGCATCCAAATGGGCTCCTTTCCATATCTCCTAGTAGGAAGTGACCCTGGAAGCTGCAAAGTCCTCATTTGCAAACTGACAGTCACTTTTTCAGTTTTCCGGGCCAAGATGCAAAAGGCTCTTTACCTTCCAAGATAAAGCCCCCCGCCTGCTGCACCAAATGAAATCACACCCACACCCAGCCGACATTCATTCTCCATTTTCTCAGCCTGTCACTTCTGAGAAAGAGACAGCTGTTGCTGCCACCACAGGCAAAGAGAGAGAGAGAGAGAGATCCCTTCAACCTCTTACTATATTAAGTCACAGAAATTTTCTTGCAATGTGTCTCCCTGTCACTTATGCAGGAAGGTCCCTATGACATAATTTTGAAAGTTTTTACAGACAGCAGGAAAACAAGAGTGTTAACCCAAACCTCAATCAACTAAACAATATAAGGACATAATTCCTGAAACTCTTGCCCACACTAGTTTTTGGAAAGAAAGCACCGTATTTCACTGGTTGTTTCCAAACTGGTTTTTTGTATATGTATAACATTTGCTGTGGCCATCTATAGAACATTAGGTTGACTCCATAGTGTCAATCCCTTCTCCTCTCCAGAATTACATCCAATTCTTACCAGGAACGCTTACTTATTGTGTCCCCTTCAAAAAATATACCTTGAAGTCTTCATCAACAGTACCTCAGAATGTGACCTTGTTTGGAAACAGGGTCTTACCAGAAGTAATTGAGTTAAAATGAGGTTATGATGGGCCCTAATCTGATATGACTGGTATCTTTACAAAAAGGGAACATTTGGACACAGAGACAGACATGCACAGAGGGAAGATGATGTGAAGACTCAGAGAAGATGGCCATGCGACCAGAATGATGCATCCACAAGCCAGGAAATGTGGAGGATTGCCAGAAAACAGCAGAAGCTGGGAAGGACCAAGGGAGGATTCTCTCTCAGCACAGTTAGAGAAAGTGCGGCCCTATCAATACCTTGATTTCAGACTTCTAGCTTCCCTGGGCTGTGACATAGTAACCATCTGCTATTAGTAAGCCACAAAATGTGTGGTGAGTAGTTACAGCCACCCTGAGAAATAAATACACTCAAACAGGTAGGGTTCTTCACAGCTGCCTTTTTAGCCTTTCCTTTGATTTGTGATGTTCTCTCTATTAAGGACTGAATCGTGTTTGCCCCAAAATTTATATATTGAAGCCCCAATGTGACTGTATTTGAATACAGGATTTGGGGCAGTTATTACGGTTAAATTAAGACACAAAGGTGATTCTCTAATCGGATAAGATTAGTGTTCTCATAAAAAGAGAAAGAAACAGCAGAGATTGCTTTTCTCTACACACAGAAGAAAGGGCATATGAGAACGTGGCAAGAAGGTGGCCATTAGAAACTAGGAAGAGAGTCCTCATTAGAAACCAAATGTGTACTTTGATTTCCAGACTATGAAAAAATAAATTTCTGTTGTTTAAGCCACCCAGCCTATGATATTTTGTTATAGCAGCCCAAACTAGCTGATACACATGTAAATCCTCTGCCACGTTCCAAGTCACATTCATGCTTTGCATGATGGCTCCAAGTCACTGTGCTCATTAGGTCTTTCCCTGAATCTTTGACAAGAGTGACTTTAGACCCCAATAGTTGTACAACAGTTCTAATTTTGAGTATTCTAAGAAATTTGCATTCATTGAGCCCCCACAACATTGCAAGCACTGTGCTTAACACTTTAGATATCCTGTTCCTTACACCTTCCTACTGGGGTAGAATCCCAGTAATTTCCAGGAGAGTTAACGGAGCATCAGAAACTAAGTAACTGGTCACCCAACAAGGGAATGGAGAGACTTGGATTTACGTCCTAGACAAATGACTCCTTTGAATATGCTCATTCCCCTGTTATCACAGGAGCATCTGCTCTTTCTGTTGTCTGAGTTTATAGTCTTGGTTCTACAAATATGATCAAGGTACTTCAAGCATTACTGTAGCACCAGAGCTTCTTCATCTTTAATGTACACACAGATCACCAAGGGATTTTGTTAAACGGCAGACTCAGATTAAGTAGGTCTAGGGGGTGGCGCCTGACAAGCTCCCAGTGCTGCTGATACTGTAGGTCATTCCTAGAGTGGTGAGGATTTACACACCAACACAGTAGTTGACAAATTCATGCTTTCTTTTCTAATGGCCCATGTAGATGAATTCTTTATCACACACATTCAGAATCTACTATGCTCCTAGCTCTGTGCTAAGTAATGTGGACACAAAGAAGAATTAAAAACTTAATTTTAAATTCCTTAAGAGCATGGACTGTTATTTTGACTATTTTTCTTTGAATAACGAACACAGTGGGCACACAGTAAGCACCTGGTCAACAGGATTGTACATCCCCAGAGTCTAAAACAGAGCATTCAAATAACAAAATCAGACTGAGATGTATCCTGTGACAGATAGTCTTAGTCCTTACTGACGGAGACCAATTTCATTAAAAACAGCCCCAAATACTCACTCCCCCACTTCCTTTGTGAATTGAGGTGGTCGTGTGACTTTATTTTTGTCAATGAAATGTGCTAGGAAGTCTTTCGGTTTTTTTTCATAAAAAGGTCCCTATGTCTTCCTTCTCTCTTGTATATGGATGGATTTCATGCCCACAGATGCAGTGTTTTTGTGATGATGAGGCAACTAAGGTGAGAGAAAAGCTAAGATAATCATTTAAATGTTTTCATTGGCATTGCTAAGCTGCTGAACAAATATCAGCAGCTTCCTGCTTCAAACATCTTGCTACATGAGAAAAATAAAATTCTTTCCTTTAACCAATCTTATTGACCTTTACATGCAGTTCAAAGTGATTTTAACCAATGGTAACCTTTCCTAGTTAGGACATTTCTACCATGACAACAGCTGAGTTAAGAGTAGCCTAGTTAAAACTTGGAAGCAAAACTATGTTAGGCATGAAAAACATGTTTTCAAAATTAATTCCAGCCAAACATCAACCAGAAGCATATTCTATGACTGGATCCAGATTCTGTTAGAGGCAAATCTTCTTTTCTGTTTTTATTTTCCCTTGCTTTCTAATCCAAATTCTGTGGATCCATTCCATAAAATTATTTCAGCTCAGGTGCTGGTATGAAAAATGCAAAATCCCAAGTTGACCTAATAGTTTCTAGCTTAACCTTGATATTCTGCCAGGGTGTGTGGGAAGCCTACTGCTTTTGGATGCATTTTGGGTTATCTTTGAGCAGCAGTCTCAACATTAGCGTTGACTCACAGCTAATACATCACAGGGAGAGCCTACTCTAAAAGCATCAATAGAAGTTTGGTTTCCTTCTTAGACTTTCAATGCTGATTAGAAGAAAAAGCAGAGCCCTACATCCTGCTTTCTTCCATTCATCTCACACACAAACACATCACTTTTCTTCACTGCTTAAGACAGAATCAGTCTAAATGGGCCTCTCATTTCACTTTGCTTTAGTTAGAGAACACACACACAAAAGTTTGTCTTCGTTAATATTTTACAGAAAGTCTAATATAAATTAGATACTTATATAATGGAACCAATCACATCTTAATGCTGACTTTAAATTCTGAAGGTGGAGAAGCAGGCAAAAAAAAAAAAAAAGCTCTTTGGATATTTCAGCTGAAGCAATAAAGGAAAAGGTGTAATTTGATCTGTAGGGAAGCTGACAAAGTAAATAAATCAAGTGAAAACATAATTTATTGTCCAAACAAGACCACTTTGAACAGTGAAAGGAGGAGTTATTAGTAATTATGCTGGGGCAGTAGGCATAAATTACAACATACTGGGACAAACTGGGATGTGTGGCCATGCTGTAAATAAAGGTATGTCTTCAGTTTTTTCCTAACCCCAGCCTACATAGCTCAACAATGCACAGAAGAAATGACTCTGCTCTGTATTTGCAGGTAGGAAATCACACAAACACCTCATCTGCCTTTGTATAGCCCCTTGTGTTTCCCATGGAACCTCCTATCAGGTCTCGTTTAGTCTTTGTTCTGTAAGGTGGCTGTTTGCATCTTCTTTTGGGAAGCAAGAAATCAGAATCTCAGAAAGGTTGTGATTTGCACAAGACTGTACAGCTCTGGGGCAATGGAGCAAAAAATATGCATAATTTTCTCCATGAAGAGTGTTTTTTATTTTTGGCAGGTGAAAGGCCAAGCAGTTCTTCCAAAGGATTCTTTCCAAATTTGGGAAATTGGCTCCAAGAAAGCCTGCTCGGAGTTCTGGAAAGCCAATCCCACGATGTGGCTACCTTCTGCGGGTGGGTGGAGACAGAGGGCAGAGAGAAAAGAAGATTCAACCTGAGAAACTTCAAAACAGAAGAAAGATAAAGCTCCTGAAATACACACTATATCCTGGGCACTGTAGTAGACATCTATGTATTCCATCTTACTTGATTTTTACAACGAACACGAGGTAAGTATTCATGGTCCCATTTCTCAGAATGAGGAACTAAGGCTCAGACCAATTAAGTGATTTGCCTCTGGCTAGGCAGCTGGAAGATGAACATAAAAGAAAGTTGCCCAGCCCCATAGCTTGTGCTCTGGTCGCATCATATTGCCTGACTTGGACAAATGGGAGTTTCTGGAATACCCACTCCTCTCCATTGGCACAGCTGCCCTGGCACAGCCCCCATCCAATCTTCCCTGCGCTGCTGCAGGGGCTTCATTACCTTGCCCCATACAGTCCAGAACGTAAATCACATTCAGTTGCCCAACCTTGTGAATATATTCAAAATAATTGATTTACATACATTAAAATGGTGAATTTTGTGGTATGTGAACTACATGTAAAATAGAAAAAGATGGTTGGCAGCCAACGAAATAACAAATCATAAAAGTTTGTAAAATATGAGTCAGATTCCAGCATTCTCCTTAACCCTCTCTGGTGGCTTCGCATCGTAGTGCATCCAGAAAAACACATAGCCTTCTGGATGTCCTAGGAAGCCCTAAATGATTTAAGAAAATTCCTTTTCAGCCATTAGCTGACCACCAAGCTAACTGGAGAGAAACTTAGGTGGCCACACATGAAAAACAATGCAGACATTACAGAATTAATTCTGGAAATTTACTAAAGCCAGTCACTTGCCTCCTTAACTAGCTTTCTCTCCTTCTCTCGGTCTTTGCCAGTCATTCCCTGAACACACCATATAAACTCCCAGGTTGGGACATCTGCCTTTTACTCTACGCTGTATCTGAAACACTCTGCTCCCTTCTGGAGGGCTGACACCTTTTTATCATTTAGATCTCAGCCAAAATATCATTTCCTAAGTAAGCCTTCTCTTACCAATTAGAATAAGTTAGCACCTTTCTAAGCAGCTTTCAATCCCATCACCAAGTCCACTTCTCGGTAGCACTTAACCCTGTCTGAAATCATCTGACACATGACTTGGCATGTGCTCTTGGAGTGAATGGGCTCCATGTGGGCTTCTTCACAGACCCAGCACATGGCCTGGCAGGAAACAGTTGATGAACGGGCTTCTTTTCTGGATAAACCCACCATAAAAACCTGTTTCTCTTCCACACGGCCACCTATACCAGCATGGAAATTGGGACTGGGCAAAAATAGAAAGTGGAGAATTATCTATTCCACTCTTGCTAACTCCAACACTACTGGAGTTTCCTGAGCCCAGTTATGGGATACAAATTGTGAAGGGCAAATCTTTTTCATTTGGAAAATATTCAAATCTTCCAGGGAATGAATATTTTAAAAACCTTTCCCAGGGACAATTGTTTTCCAAAAACTACAGTAAGCATAACCTCTATCAGGTTATTCCATCCAAACACAGAAAGCAAACAAGTCTTTGAAGCTTGCAGGGATTCAAATGTCTTCTCTTGTAAGTTAAAATAAAGGAAAAGGACGTAGTGTTGACAATGAAAAGACAGAGGCCTAATTGAGAATGAACAAGATTAAGGTTAATAATTAAAACAACAAAATACATATAGACATTGTCAGTGAACATCTGCCATATGCTAGTCTCATGCTGGGACATTCACCTACACTATTTATCTCTTTCTAAACCCAAGGTGGCAGGCAGAATTCTAAGGTGGGCCCCAAACTCCCTGTTCCTGCATAATTCCAAGGACTGTGATTATGAAGGATTTCACTCTGATTGTGTTTCCTTAGATGGCACAGCTTACTTTGAGTAAGAAGATTATCTAGGTGGATCTGACTTTATCACAAGAGCCCTTTAAATCTGAGTCTAGAGATCAGAGACAGAGGAGTACGAAATTTAAAATAAAAGATTTGACACAATGTGAAGCTGTTAATTGCTAACTCTGAAGATGAAGGGGACCATCAGTCAGGGCATGTGGGCGGCCTCTAACAGTTGAGAATGGCCTCTATCTGACAGCCAGCAAGGAAACAGAGACCTCAGTCCTAAAACCACAAGGAACTGAATTCTGCCAACAACCTGAATGAACTTGGAAGAGGATCCCAAGATCCAGATTAGAAGGCAGCCTAGCCAACTCCTTGATTGCAGAATTGTGGGACCCTGCACAGAGAATCTAGCCATGTTATCCCCAGATTTTTGACCTATAGAGCATGAGCTAACAATGGGATTTTTTAAGCCACTAAGTTTATGGTAATTAGTTCTAGTAATGGAAAACTAATTCAACCACAATAACAAAGTAAATTAAGTCTGCTGACACATGGATCCTGGATAAGAGTAATGATGATAATGATGGTAGAGATGATGATGATGATGATAATTATAATGATGATACATCTACTCTCTGTGTTCTGGGCATTGTGCTCAGTGCTATGCATATATTATATCAGTTGATTCTCAAACCAACATTTATAAGACAGGAACTAGTATTTTCATCTTTATTTGCAGCTGAAGACATTTAGGAACAGACACCTTAATTATGTCACTGGTCCAAGGTTATAGCATAGCCAAGATTCTAACTCAGAGTCCATCCAGCCCTAGATTTGTGCACTTAGCCAGTAAGCAGCACCAGCCAAGTGCTGGCCCATGGTTGGCAACAGGAAAGGGCTTCACAGGAAATGAAGAGAATCAGGCTGGTGGTACCCAAGAGGGCAGTCCAGTATAGGAGGGACAGTGTACATACAGGCCAGGAAGCTTAAGGCTGGATGAAAGGTGTGGAAAATTGAAAGCTAGATGGTTTGTTGAAATTGGTGCTTTAATAGTATTTCTTGATTGCAAATTATAGAAACTCAAAGTAAAACTACCTAAGATATAAAAGAAATTTGTCACTAAAATGAAAACAAGAACAAAACAAAACTAGAGCATCTCATGGTATTACAGAGCTGAGTCTAAGGTATTACAAGAACCAGGTTCAAACTGAAAGAGCAGGAGCACCATCATCTTGGACAAACACCACCACTTTGTTTCAGCTCTCTTTCTAACCTCATGCATTCCAAGGAAATCATTTCTCTTCTAACAACAAGCAGCCAGAAAGAGAAGACAGTAAAACACATGTAACAACAGCTCGGACACAGGAGGGGGCAAGTATCTTGGGTAACCAGCAAACTTCATACTTATACAATGGGCCCCAGTAAAACAGTGGCCCCTAATAAGCACATTCCTTTCCATTTCGGTGCACTAAGATAGGAGGCTAAAAGCAGACTCAGTGGGGTGGGGTATGCCTGCAGCTGCAGGAAGATGTATGGGAACAGACACAAAAACTCTCCCTCCCAGAAAAGCAAGATAAAGAGACACAGACTAAAAGCTGGCCTATGTGGTCTGAAGTGGGGTGAGAGCTGATAAAAACTCTGTTCTATACAGATAGCATATCCGGTCCTAACTGAACCTTTGGGGCCTAGGAGGGTAAGGCATCCCCTCATCATGAGCCCTTGAATGCTTAAATACTCTTAGTCTGTAAAAGAGAAGTCTCCTGACCTAACGGCCAGAAGCCGCTCTCAGATTTATTCTTTAAAATAAACCTCTTTGACCGTTGAGCAGCTCTGTGTTTCTTTCTTCCTTAACTCTTTCACAAACAATATCTCTCTCCATTTGCTCCTTCTTGTGCAACATTCTCATTCTTCTCTCATTTCTACTTTTCTCTCTCCCTGTCCTATTCTTCTCCTCCTTTTCCCCTGGCTTCTTTGGGTAACATTATTGCCAGTAACTCCCCAAATATGTTATACTCTAAGCATGATGAATAATGGCGTCTCTGAGGTTCAAGAGCAAATTCTCAGGGAAAGCATCTGTTGACCCAGCTTAGATTAATACCCCCAGACCAATGCTGTTTCCATGAAGTCATATGGTCCTAACCTAGACACTCAGACTGCAACCATATTAATGGGGGAGGGAAAAAAAGTTGTTAATAGAAGTATAATGGGAAAGCTACCCTGTAAGTGTTAAAAATTGTGACACAGAGTAGGAGAAGGTTATGGAGGTAAAGAAAGAGGCAAGGTCATGAAATAATTTATGGGCCAGCTTACTTAATAACAAATTAATTGATGGACCCAAAGTCTTGGCAGAATCTTATTTGGACATTGACATGTCACCAGTAAAGTCCTGGGCCCCTTAATTCATACAATTTATAGGATCAGATGCTCCTCCATAATTAAGTCTAACCCTGAAATGAAGATAGGCTTTAAAAATGCTGGAAAAACCAAAGCTGCAAATTCCAACACATGCCTTACTCCAGCCCTTCCTCCTGTTTAATTTTACTCCATTGGCTGATAGTGCCTGCAAATACATCCTGCTCCTCTTTGGCAAATTGCTAAATCCAAGAAGATGTAATCAACCACGTTCTAACACATGAATAAATAAAAGCTGAGTGAGAGATTGAGGAAATTTAACACCTCTGTAAGTACCACTAAGGTTATTGCTTGGAGAATTAAAGTGCATTTCATGAGAGCCACTGATTTAGGAAGTTGGTGATGTAGGGGAAGACAAAATGAAACTCAAAGTAATTTGAGAAGGGAGGAGACTGGAAGAAGATTGCTAGTACTCCAAGAAGCCTTGTATATTAATGTTGAAACCAACAGACTACAAAACGTGGAAGATCATGCCCATGCTGCAATTTGCTAATGCTATGTGTAACCCTTGCAATGATTTCCAGTGAAATATGACATTTAAGAAACACTTGCATTATTGAGCCAGACACCATATATGACCAGTTTTAGATAGATTGTAGAAAACCTTTGGTTAAAGGTAACACAGCAATTCCCGGGATTTGATTCTTAGCTCTACCCCATGATAGTTGAGTGATCTTGCACAAGTCATTTCAGATCTATGAGCCCCAGTTCCTATGTTGGGAGAAAAATTATTGAGTTGTTGAGAATATTTAAAGGTCTGATGACAACCTTTGACACAAAGTAGATAATCAAATATATGTCAGCTTTGCTATCTTCCATTTCACTTTCAATATGGCCTTTGAGGCACTCATGCAGTATTTAAATCTTGATTCTGCTATCTATTTTATTACCCTGGAAATGCTCTATGTCTAAAGGAATCTTTACAGCTTGAGTCTAATGCATCATTTCCAGATGGGTTGGGAAACAGTGCAGGAACACTGTATTTACTATCAATTCCTCAGGACACTAAATGTTGACACACAGATTGGGAGGACAGCACAACCATAGCCCCATGCCAGGATTTCAGCTACCTCTATCCTTCGTCATGTTCACCTCTCCTGTGTACTTATCCTGAAAAATAAAGCAGAATTTCCTCCTGGCAAGCAACCAATATCTATCTTGATGCCAGAGACATCATGGGAAGCCAATGGGGCTTTGATAAGTCAAAATGAGCCTAGAACCACCTCCCTATGATGAAGGCAGAGCTGTTTGTCACTTTTGTTAACTGTTGTATCCCAAGCATCTAGCTTTGTGGCTGGCACCTAGTTGGTTCTCAGTAAATATTTGTTGAATAAATGAAAGAATATTCAGTGAACTAGTCAATGAGAGTCTATTATGAACCTGGCATTGTATTAGGGATTTTATATACGTTAACTTCTTTAATCTCAGAACAACCCAATGAGCTATTTTTTTTTTTGAGACAGAATCTTGTTCTGTCACCCAGGCTGGAGTACAGTGGCTTGATCTCATCTCACTGCAGCCTCTGCCTCTCAGGGTCCAGCGATTCTCCTGCCTCAGCCTCCCAGGTATCTGGTATTACAGGCACATGCTACCACACCTGGCTAATTTTGTATTGTTAGTAGAGACTGGGTTTCACCATGTTGACCAGGCTGGTCTCGAACTCTTCACCTCAGGTGGTCTCCCACCTTGGCCTCCCAAAGTGCTGGGATTACAGGCATAAGTCACTGTGTCCAGCCTACATAGCTACAATTCTTATAACTATTTTATAGATGAGAAAACAGCCTCAGAGATGTGAAATAAGTTGCCCAAGGTCACATAGCTGGAAAACTGTCAGCACTTCTACCATTGTATTCATGTTTTTGAGTACGACGTAAAATTCTTGATACCTTTTAAAGGTGTTATGCAATGGAATTATTTAAAATAATGTTGCTTAGTTATCATTATCTATTGCCTCATTTGTCCTTAGAAAAACACTGAGTGGTAGAAGGGTAAAGAATTATTCTTTTTTTTGCAGAAGTGAAACTGAAAGTGAAATTGGACTAACATACTGAAGACTGTATCAAACATTGCACACTAAAAGGCATCTGGGTAGATCAAGGATGTTTTAATTTGCTTAGAAACTTACTCTTCTCTGCACAGCCACTTAACAGCAATGACATTTCCATCTCAGGCAGGAAGTAAATTCAGCTCATTCTTTTGGGTTGCATTAGTGGGAAAGTAATATCTATTTGAGTCAAGTAGATTGAATGGCAAGTACCTCATATGTGGGTAAGTGAGAGTTGCCGACCTTTGAGGTGGTTAATGCATCTGCTTGCTGCTATCCAATAGCTTTTTCTAGTCAATCAACAGACACTTGTTGAACACCTACCATCCATAGGACATTGTGCAGGGATTCATGGAGGTGGAGTGGGAAGAAGATAACCCTGTGTAGGAATTTGAGGGGTGCTCATCTGTGGACCACCTGTGATATGCTAGCAACCTTCACATCTTGCATCATCTGATCATTAAAAAAGCTTCAGAAGATTGACACTGTTTATGCTTAGAGATATCAAAGGACCTTCCCAGAGTCACACACTGTTACCAGCAGAGTTGAGATTTGAACCTAGACTTCTCTGATTCCAGAGCTTAAGTTCGACATCTGTACTACATCATCTCTAACATTTAGTTTTATAATAATCTATTTCCTTCTTCCAGACTACATAAGTGATAGAAACCTAAATTCATAGATACAGTAAAAATATAAATTCCATTACTATTTCATTCACTGTTGTATCTCCAATACCTAGGACAATGCCAGGTACATAGTAGGTACCAAATGAACATTCATCGAATGAATGAATAATTGCATTATTTTTAAATCTGAATCCCCAGGGCTTATCATGATACCTGACATTGCAGTTTTTAAAGAACAGAACCATGTTTATGTTCATTTACAGGCACTTTGCCTAAATCCTGTGGTGTAGACTTCATATTCCTAGTTTTACAGGTAAGCACATAAATCTCTGAGAGAATAAGGAGGTATCTCGGGGTTAAATGAATTTTAGACAGAGAGGCTACTTCTCTTCACTTCTGTTCTACCATGATATTTTACCCCAAGAAACAGGGGCAAACTTGAAATGTTTTGGAGGCAGAATAAGATGATAAAATCCCATTGCAGAAGGATCTGCAGCGGCAGTGGACAAAAGGCTTCATGATGGGAAGACAGTAGACAGGAGAAAGAGAACCATCTGATTAATATGCCAACTCAATTCCGATAAATACCTATGAGATTCAGCTCTAATAATGTTCAGCCAATTCTACGATGAGCAACTGGAGGAAACAAATGTTCAATAATTTGCCCAAACTTACAAAACTAGAAAGTGGTAGAGCCAGGATTTGGATTCTCACATGTGAGATCTGACGAGTCTCCAGTCTCACTACTGAAACTCTCAAAAAGGGAAAGAAAATGTGAGTTGGAATTATGCCCATTGCTTCCTGGAGGAGGTGACAGCTGACTCGCATTTGGAAAGCAGAGCAGGTGGCAAGAGAGTAGGGAGGAAATTCTAAACGGAGAAACTGCCAAGGTTTGTGGTCAAAAAAGGAAGCACATGTAGGACACTGAGGGGCTTCAGTCTGATGGGAGCAGAGGAAAAAACAGAAAATTAAAAGTTAATCCTTTTCTTACCCTGGTAAAAAGATTATATTGGAATTCTCACCACGTAAGACAAGAGTGCCTCATGGAAAGAGCAATGACTTTGGTGTCAGAGACTTGACCTCAGATCCTGATTCCCAACTTAACAGTTATGTGCCTTTGGATAAATGACTTCATCTCCCCAACCTCAATTTTGTAGCAAGGTAAGGTATCTAATGGTTTGGTGTACACAGTAAGTACTCAACAGTTGTTCATTTCCCTTTATCACTTCCTTTCACTGATGGACACAAGGGTAAAAATGCCCAGCAATTACCCTTGCATCCAGATTCTAAGCTTTCAGGATATTATATTGACTTAATGCTCTAGGTATTATCATTCTTGGACTGTGCGTGTGTATCCATCCTTTACTGAAAATCAGAGGAAGATCAATGGCAACAAGCATTTACTAAGCCTTCCGATGCCAGGTATTCTACTGCTTAGCAGAGAAGGTGGGTGTCCTAGATGTCACTGTGCAGATTCAACACTGATGAGGGACAGAGGCTCCTGGTCCTCCAACACCCCCTGGAATCTCAGAACTGGTCATGGCAAGAGATACCAGACCGTTCAGCGTTCTGAAACTTTATGATGATGTCTCCTCCATATTTATTCACCACCTGAGACAACAATGATTTATCTTTCATGAACTTGATAAGTAGAAGAAAATTATAAAAATTAGTACAATGAAAAAAGAAAATAAAAGAGCTTAGGTTTTGTTCTAAGAAATAAAAAGCCAGAGAGAGAAAGGAAGGGAGGGAGAGAAGGAAGGAGAAAAGATGGAAGGAGGGAAAATGGAAAGGAGGAGGGAGTAAAGGCAACTCATAGATGATAGAGAGGTGTTAAAAATATTCCATCCCTAAAATGAGATTTTTCTCTTTTTAACGAAAAACATGAAAAGAATGAAAAAGGCAAACACCCTCATACTGTATTATTCAGTGTTTTACAGTGTCCTGTTTCTCCATTTACTTTCTAAAATACATCTCATGAACAAAATCTATGTTTGGGAACATGCAGAACCAGACTCACATTTTTCACATGGGAGACTGAGGTCAGGTCAGAAGGTCTCCAATTCAAGTCCAGCTGCACAGAAATGAGCTCATGTCCTCCCTGCTCCCTTTCCAAGTAAGCACGGAAGCCTAAGGGATGCCTCTCTCACTTCTGCCTGTGTCATCCCATAATTATTTATTGGCGACTCTGGAGCCTTGAGGTAAAAGGCTTCTCATTATTTATAGAAGCACAGTTTTTATTACACAAGTAACATAACCACAGGACCTCACTTGACCACCACCACCACCACCATCACCACCACCAACACCAACAACAACAACAAAAGATGAAAAAGCTACCCACAATTCCACTACTCTGGCACACTGGTATATTTTCAGTCAGCATTTCTTTTATGCATTTATTTACATAAGTGCAATCACAATATACATGCCTTTTCTTTTAGTATCTTGAATGCTCTTGTCCAATCTCCTGAAATAATTTGTGCCTGTTCATAGCAAAAGGCTTGGGAAAAAACGGAATTTCCTCTGTGACTACTTTCATGTTTGTCCTTTAGTTCCTTCATTTGTAAAACGTGAGATAAACTACCATACTTGCTCTCAGGGCAGTTATAAGGATTCTCAGATGGGATATATGTGAAATACTTGGGAAGATCTGACTTGTAACCACCTTTCACACATCATCCTCCGCAGTTTCTTCCTATTTATAAGTCTGTTGCTCAGGGTCATCATTCTGCAAAACTCCTATCTACTTGTCAAAGCCCTACTCAGATGTGCTCTCTTACAGGAAACCTTCCCTTCTTCCTAAGAATCTTTCCTTCTATATTATGCCTGCAGCCTCTCCATGCATCAAATGTGTTTAGTAAATGAACTCTAACTACACAAGTGTGAAACAAATATACTTATTGGTTAAAAAAATTACAGATGAAGTTAAAACTTCTGAGAGTTTTAACCACCATTCTCCATGCTCACCAAAAAAATAACTTAGTTGCTTCCACCATTCATCTTCCAAGTTAACCGCCAAGTTGACAGATTTATAATGTCTCTCTAGTAACTGTCATACTCAATGTATCATGGTCCCATTTAGTGTATGTCTTAGAAACGTAAGCATATTGGAACATATAGATTATCTCATTTTTTTCTAACTACTGCTTGTCACAATTTATTTAGCTATTCCTCCACATACATGTTAGCAACGTCCTTGTACATGCCTTCCTGGTCAATTTCCATTTGTTTGCTTGACTAGTTAGATCATGAGTTCCTTGGGGATAAGGCCTACATCTTATTTACCTCAGTACTCCTTTAATTTAGCAGAGTGTCTGTTACATACAAAATTCCCAATAAGTAGTTGGTGAATAAATATTCACCAATGTATTAAATGAATGAATAAATAAATGATGAGAAAATCAAGGGACCCCTCCAGAATCTAGACATGGAAACGAGAAGGCTTTCCTGATCTTTCTTCCCAGTACATTGACCTTGAAGATTCAGAGCATGGTAAGTTTTCCACATGGGGCATGGCCAGGGGCCCTCAGTTATTTTAGAGGAGCACAGCTGCTTACAGTAAACAGACTGCCTGTCCCACTTACCAATTCTTGTGCAAGTGCCCAGAGCCCTTTGGGCACAGGCAAAGGGGATTTAAATAAACCTAGGAAATAAATAAATAATGGCTTCAAAATAGCCAAATGGGATATTTCCAATAAACCATTTCTTTACAGGACAGAAGGAACACTAGGGCAAAAATGCCCAAAGCAGCAAATTTATGAAGAAGTTATAAAGTTCACAGAAATAGGAGGTTTGCAGAGAAATATGCTGCTTTAGCATCCCATCTTCAGGGTATTGCTGGAGTTTTCATTTCTTTTATGAGGCAGTTATGAAGTTAGAAATATAAACAACACTTTAAATCATTATTTAGCAAGAGGGGAGCAATTTCTCTGCTTAGGCAAGCCTGATTGCTGCCATGATAATGTCCCTTGTTTGTTTGTTCTCTCCAAGAAGCTGGAAATATTTGATAGATTATTACAGTCTGTGCATTTACCATGGGACACCATCACATCAGATTATTTAATGGAGTGTTCCATTTCAGGGCTGAGACAGCACTTTCTGCCTTTATTTGTGCTGTCTCTTCAACTCAGTCTTTCCTGATCCCACTGATTTCTCAGCTTTCAGCCCAGCATTACATCCTCCAGAAAATCCTCAGCACCACAGAGAGGTATATTGCAGGGGCTATCAGTACCATGCACTGCCTGTGTGAGACTGTCAGCTGCACAACACTCTGAGTCTCACTTTTGGAATTTATAAAATACAGAGAATATTGGCAGCTACATTGTAAAGTTCACATAAAGATTAGATGTTTATAAGTACTTGCCAATTATTTGCCATAGTAATAATAATTATAGTCATAGTAATAATTATTATTATACCTTTCATCACCTGATATTCTATCAAAGACAAGCTGGGATCTCTTGTCTTTATACCTACAGCATACTGTGACTGCCTCATTGTGACTTTTATTATATTGTCTTGTTATCATATATGGACCTGCATTTTCCCCTAGCTATGCTCTTCTGGAGGGCCTACTTTCTTCATGAACTCCAACAAAAGCCCCACCTTTATTAACATCTATGCATTTTCTCTTCTCTATTTTATCTGCATGATGAAGCTAGATATTAAGCTGGGTAACTTTTCAACTTTCTTTTGATGCAAGAGAAAATGAAGTTCAAAGAGGCAGGGTGACTTCATCAAAGTCCCCCACGTTTGATGAAGTCCAAGTCCTGACTGAATCTCTCTACACCACAAAATAACCTTGTTATCATCCCTTAACACGTGGGCCATCTTAACTCCTTGTTGGCTAACAGGGCAAGAGAAAACGCTATTAGAGACTAAGACGACGACCAGGCGAGGTGGCTCACACCTGTAATCCCAGCACTTTGGAAGGCTGAGGTGGGCGGATTACCTGAGGTTAGGAATTCAAGACCAGCCAGGCCAGCTGGCCAAGATGGTGAAACTCTGTCTCTACTAAAGGTATTTTAAAAATTACCCAGGCATGGTGGCGAGTGCCTGTACTCCCAGCTACTCAGGAGGCCGAAGGGGAGAATCCCTTGAACCTAGGAGGCAATTGCAGTGAGCCAAGACTGCACCACTGCACTCCAGCCTGGGCAACAAGAGTAAAACTCCATTTCAAAAAAAAAAAAAAAAAAGACTCAGACTATTTCATTCAGCCTGATTATTTGGAACAAAAAGGGAGCAATGAGGTTAACGGTAACAAACACGTTCATAACACTTACCAGGTGCCAACCACTGTTTTAAGCACTTCACAAATGTTAGCTCATTTAATCCTAATCAGAGCCCCAGGAGTGAACACTATTATTATCTCTATAGTATAGGAGTGGAAACAGAGACACATCACTTTACCAGAGTTTACACTGCCAGTAAGTGGCAGAGCTGGGATTCAAACCCAGGTGTCTGGCTCCACAGCCTGTTCTATTAACTGCCATTAACATTACGACTCCATGAAATGTACGTATCAAAAATATATATTTGCACTGCAGGTAAGAGAAACACTTCCTAGCTCTCTCTTGGGTTTCTGAGAATTACAGTTACTATTGTGGGAAAGGGTATTGATGACATTTTAGTTGTTAGATACTTTTCCTTTCTGATACCAGACTCCATATTAGTGGCTCCCAAAAGCTGATCCATGGACCTTTTTTAGTCCATAAGTTTCCATTTATCTATATCTATATATGTCTGTATCTATCTATATCTATATAGATATACTATCTATATCTATATCTATATAGATATACTATCTATATCTATATCTATATAGATATACTTAGTTGGAAAGAGAATACTATCTCATATCTATCTATACCTATATGAGATCATATTCTCTTTCCAAGTAAGTATAGGAATAAGAAATAAATATCCTATTAAAGTTAATTAGTTCACCACCACTGCAGCTCCAACTGAAAGCAAAAAGTGACCAGAGCTCTGCTTTCTTTGTGTTAACTTCTACGGAAAGCTCAAGACCCTCTCTGGCCCACTCTGAATAATCTAATTTAACATAATGAGCAAAACAAAGTGAGAGCTCAAATTCTAACAAGATTTGTTGAGTTAATTTATTTGACAGCAGCACTCCGAAATCCTTCACTTGTCTTTCCACTCCGATATGCTCAGTCCATGTGATTCACTTGGGGCTGCATCTCTTCCATTCCCAACATAATTGGGCCCAGGCCCCTGCCCCAGCCAATCAGCAGATTACTTTTACTTCCCGCCGTGGTGAGTGGCTGAATAACAAGACCCAGCTGAATTAGTTTGTTTACAGGCAATAAAGAGACAGGTGTTTGCTGGGACTGTTGAGAAAGGGAATTTGTCTTCACCGGGATGGCTTAGGTCTAGGCCAGAATCCCGGGTGTGCTGGTGGCAGTCTTTCTTCCAGGAGAAGAGAGTCTGACAGAGAATGGAGCCTACATGGAGAAAAGAAGAGCCAAGCAACAAGGAGACAAACATATTCCTGACAACATCACTTGAGCCTCTGGACTCAACCTGGCTGGAAGGATCTTTAGCAATTCTTTAATGAAGAAACATAGAAAGGCCGACCCCATGGAATATCTTCTATAAATCAGACTTGTATTTAGCCCTAAGTTAATGAACTGGTAAACAGTGTGTGGTTATCATTTTATACTGTGAGGGCATAATGTGTTTTAAATATTTCATAATGTCTTAAGTTTCTGGGTCAGGCTAAAATAAGGCTACACATACCTTAAAATATAGAGTCGAATTTTGGGGGGCTCAGTGACCTAGTTTTACAGCACATGAACAGATTATAAAAGCAATCTCTCAGGAGACTTTTGGCTCACTTGTGGACCATTTCTCCATTCCAACGTGGATTGGGTGGACCTCAGGTTGAGACATTGGTGTCTCACAGGATGCATGGGCTCCTTCCCCAGCTCACTGGGCACTCTGTCATGGGCTAGCTCCAACCTGGCAAAACGTAATGGCTGCCCTTAAGGGTCTCAAAGAGGGTGATCTCAAGCCCTCCTTGACCCATTATATACCAAAATTTTGACAGAAGAAAACTTTATTGAGGAAGGATTTTGTGAAGTGCATGCAGTTCATCAACTTTCCCAGATAGTCTAAGGTGGACCCCTAGAGCAGTAAGATCATTAGAAAGACATGCATTTGTGGCTCGTGCCTGTAATACCAGCACTTTGGGAGGCCAAGGTGGGCGGATCATTTGAGCTCGAGAGTTTGATACTAGCCTGGGCAACACGGTGAAACCTTGTCTCTACCAAAAATACAAAAAAATTAGCCAGTGTGGTGGTGCACATATGTGGTCCTAGCTACTGCCATCAGGAGGCTCAGATGTCAGGATCACCTGAGCCTGAGAGGTGAAGGTGTCAGTGAGCTGTGATTGTGCCACTGCACTTCAACCTGGATGACAGAGTAGATTCTATCTCAAAAAAAAAAAAGAAGAAGAAGAAGAAGACTTGCTTTTGTATTGCCCTCCAAAAACTCTGCCTTCATTGAACTGCAAGGAGGAGAGCAGCATCCACTGAAGGTCTGGACCAGAAAAAGCTGCAAAAAGATCCACTGACTGTGAGGATGACCCCTTTGAAGATGCTGTGGAAGATACTACTCTACCTGATATCATTTTAAAAGAGAACTCCTGGGAAAACTTCTGAATGGTGATGGTTTTACCGAGAAATGGGATGCTTTGTTTTTGTGATCTCTTCCAAACTAGATACTTTATGTTTCTGATGGGTTCCAGTTGTTGTGTTGCCAGCTCAGGCAGAGAGATTGGCTGAGCCACCTGCAGAGAAAGTGTGTCGGTTGTGGGAGGCTCACTCATTTAGGTTTCCATTTTAGTTTTCCTTTTGGAATTGGCTCCCACCATTAATGTTATGTATCACTATGGGCTACTCACGTCCTTTTTAGAACAAGGCCTCCTATAAAACAACTCAGTAAGGGAATGTTCAAAAACATAGCTATAGAGAGACAGCTGGAGCCTGTGGGCCAGTGAGATTCTGCCGTAACCAGGCAAACAGCCCTCTTGCAGAATTTTATATCGATCTGGACCTTTAGATGCCCCATTATGATCTGAAGGGTTATCATCACTATATCTAAATACAAGTGGGAAGGACAGAGGAAAGTATTCTTCTACTAATAAGTCCATTAGTCCTTTCTCATCTTCTGGATCCTTCTGAAACAATTCTGTAGATTCTTCTTGTAGTTGTGGGTCTCAGAGTGAGTTATGTCCTTTGTTTTTCTCCTGATGGGGAAGATGGTGGCCACTGTGTGCAATCTCAGTGGGCATCATCTGCTGTTTCCATCATGAAGCCTCTGGGGATGCCCTCCAGCACGCTCTTATTAGACAGGCCCACTGGTCCTCTAACCATTGTAGATCATAGACATTCAGAGAGTGAAACTACTCTGGGTAAAACACTGCCCTTCTTCTCACTTTTGCCTTCATCCCTGGCTGTTGAAAGGTCAGCCAATGCATTTCACCACCCTCATCAGTAGAACATTTCCACCATTTCTGGAAAAGCACCTTTCCACTTCTTCAGAGAGGGATTTTATAAAGGCAATTCTGGATCCCTTTTCAAAATTTACCTCCCTACCCATTCAAACACGGGCATATATTTATGGACGGTTTTCTATGGGTCAGCAAATGTGTGAGGGAGATTAAAAAACCCTGCTTACTACACAGGAGTTTGACTTACAGCCAAAAATGAGATCCATTTTCAAGAGGCAAGGACAGAAAGGCTTGGAAATTAGATGTGGGAACTACTCCTAGTTCTACATCTAGCTATCAACTGTAGACAGGTTACACTTTCTTGGCTTCAGGGACTGAGTCTATAAAATGAGGGTAATAACGATTATGTCACTGAGTTAGGATAAACTAACATTACTAATCACCTACTACAAACCAAGTATTGGCAAGTAGGTACTGATGTTTTCCCCATATTACAAAAGAAGAAACTAAGGCACAGAGACGACAGGCCCAAAATCATGATACCAATGAATGTGAGCTCCAAGATTTGTACCTGGACTATGTGACTCCAGAAACAATCTACTCTCCTGCAGCTCCTGGAACACTAAAACTGACTCATGTGCCCATGGAAGTGTGAGCACTGCTGCTCTAGGAAGAGGCAGAAGGAAGTGTGGAATGAGCAGGGAAGTGCATGTCCTCCCTACAAACTGGTGACAGAGAGTAGATGAGCTCCACTTTACACAAATGAGTGACTGGTGAGTAAATAGTACAGAAATTAAAGGGGATTTTGAGAAACATTAACAATTAAAAAACACTGCTTGCATAGACAAATTAAAAACAGGCAATGCATAAAGTGAGGTGTATCAACTTGCACCCTGAGGACGCTACCATGATCAGAAAGCTGTTGGATATATTAATTCCTTTGTCATATGATAATTTGATTATATGTGTTTGTTTCTTTAAGAATGTGGATCTCTGTGAGGTAAAAGTGTGTACATTATTTCTCCTTGCATTCTTAAAGACTCATATTCAATGTTTCAGTAGTGAATGAGGCCGTATGTGGTGGCTCATGCCTGTAATCCCAGCACTTTGAATGGCTAAGGCAGGATCACTTGAGGTCAGGAGTTTGAAACCAGCCTGGCCAACACAGTGAAACCCATCCCTACTAAAAAAATACAAAAATTAGCTGGGTGTGGTGGCATATGCTTTTAGTCCCAGCTATTCAGGAGACTGAGGTAGGAGAATCACTTGAACTGGGGAGGTACAGGTTGCAATAAGTGGAGATTGCACCACTGCACTCCAGCCTGGGTGACAGTGAGACTATGTCTGAAAATAATAATAACAATAATAATAAAAATTACTGAAAAAGACTGGTTCAGCAATGGTGAAGTAAGGACCTCCCAAAGTCCTCTCTTCCTTAATAGCCACCCAAAGAAAGTATAATAAACTTTTTCAGATCTCTAAAAATTAACTAGAAGTTGGAACAATCTGAGTGTTTATTTTTTTAAAAACTGGCTGAATTGGTAAGAACAATGAGCTTTGTTTCATTTTAATTTGCTTAATCCTATTCGTCCAATGCTCCCTCACCTCATGATGGCCTTAAAAACCAATGGCTCCAAAAATCACAGTGAAAATAAGCAGCCCATATGCATCTGGAGGAGACAGAATGGAGCTGAGTTCCTCCAAAACCCAGTTCCCAGGTAGCTGTCATCGGTTGTTCTGTCTGGTAATTACATGAAAAATTCCACTTACAGGACTTGTCTATATTTGACCTGACTCAGAACTTTCTCAAAGAGAGTAGACATTTCTCCCCAGAGAAGTTTGTTGAAATCAGTCAGTGGCAATTGTTAAACACTGCAGGTGCCTGAGCTAGCAATATGAGTTGGGGAAAATAACAAGTTAACCAAAAAACTTAAAAGGAAAATCTGTGCTACAGGGATTTTCCCACATAGCCCTGGAAACCTAGAAGACAAATTGCATATTTTCTCTAGCACTGGGCATATGCCCAGGGCTAAGTGCATACCCAGTAAAGACCTGAGAAATCCCTAAGCTCTCACCTTTCGATGATTTTAAGACTCTAAGTAAGATGTGAAAACAAAGGTGGAGTTATAAACTAGCTGCCTGAGCATTAAAGTTATGGCCTGTCATGCACATAGAGACTCTTATCAATGGTTGAAAGACTTATTGGTCCCAGAAATCTAAGACAATTACTGTCCAATAATTAGCTGACCATTAAACCAACTGAACAGAGACTTAAATGGGCACACATAAAAAAGAATGCAGGTATTACACTCTTAATTCAGAAAATTCATTTAAAAATTACATCAACAACAAAGAAACCATTGTTTCATTTTATCTAATTTCTAAAGTTGACACATTTTATTTAAAATGTCCAGTTTCAAAAACAATGAGCTATGCACAGAACAAAATGCAATACCTATACCCAAGAAAACAAACCAAAAGACCAGTCAATAAAAAAATTGTCAAAAAAAAAAAAAGAAAGTTGTCTGAGAGAAAGCGCAGATGTAGAACTTACTAGACAAAGATTTTATGCCTACTACCTTATATATACAAAACACGAATTGAAACCACATACAAGAACTAAAGAAAATATCAAAACAATGTCTTACCAAATAGGTTATATTGACAAAGATGTAATCTATATGTAATAAATAAATAAGGAAGCAAAATAAAAAATTCACAAGAAGTCAACATTATGCTTGAGCTGGAAGAAGAAAAATAAGCCAACTTGTAGATAAGTCAATTGAGATTATTCAAATTGAGGAACAAAATAAAGACAAGTAAATAGAGCCCTAGAGATCTGAAAGACATCATCAAATGTAGCAACATACGTATATGGATGTTCCAGAGGGAGAGGAGTGAGAGAAAGGGTCAAAGCATTTGAAGAAATTTGGCTGAAAACTTCCAAAATCTGATGAAAAATATTAATCTAAATACCCAAGAAGGTCAATGAAGTCCAAGTAGATAAACTCAGTGAATCAGAGCTAGATACCACATGATAAAACTCTTAGTAGGCAGAAACAGAGAATTTTGAAAGCAGCAAAAGAGAAACAACTCATCATATATAAGATTGGTCCTCAATAAGATTAACAGTTGATTACTTATCAGAAACCAAGGAGGCCAGAAGAGCATGGGATGACATATTTAAAGTGCTGAAAGAAAAATACTGTAAACCAAGATTTCTACATTTAGCAAAACCATCCTTTAAAAATGAAGGAAAAATTAGGGCATTTCCAGATTTAAAACAAAACAAGCACAAACAAAAGGCAGAGAATTTGTTGCTTGCAGACCTTCACTACAAGAAATATTGAAAGGAGTCTTTTAGGATGAAAGAAAAGGACATTAGTAACTCAAATCCACATAAGGAAAGAATGAAGGTAACTGCAAAGTTTACATATACAAGACATTAGAAATGTATTTTTTGTTTGCAGTGCTTTTTTTTCCCTATCTGACTTAAAAGACAACCCATGAAGAAATAATTATAAATGCTTGTATGCAACGTATAAAAGATATACTTTTTATGACAATGCTAGCACAAAGAAGCAAAGAGTGAATGGAGCTATATAGAAGCAAATTTTTTTTGGTAAACTATCAAAATGAAATTGGTATTAATCTGAACTAGATTATGATAAATTAAAAAAATTAATTTATTCCTCAGAAAATAACTTTAAAAAGTAGTTAAAGAAAAAGGAGAATTAAAGCAGTGCACCAGACAATCTATTTAATACAAAAATAGTAATGAAAGAATGGAAGACCAACAAAGACATGAGACATATAGAAAACAAATAGCAAAAAGGCAGATGTAAGTTTTAGAGTATCAGTTATTACATTAAATATGAACAGATTAAATGCTCCAATCAAACATAAGAATTTAGAAAAATGGATACAAATCATGATAAAACTATATGCTGTCTATAAGAGACAGTTCAGCCTGGACATGGTGGCTCACACCTGTAATCCCAGCACTTTGGGAGGTTGGGGTGGGTGGATAATGAGGTCAGGAGATGGAGACCATCTTGGGCAACATGGTGAAACATTGTCTCCATTAAAAAAAAATACAAAAATTAGCTGGGTATGGGGGCACACTGCCTATACTCCCAGCTACTCAGGAGACTGAGGCTGGAGAATTGCTTGAACCCAAGAGGCAGAGGTTGCAGTGAGCTGTGATAGTGCTACTACACTTCAGCCTGGTGACAGAGTGAGATTCCATCTCAAAAAAAAAAAAAAAAAAAAAAAAAAGACAGTTTAGATTTAAAAACATAAAAAGAAAAAGATTAAATATAAACTATAGGAAAAGATGTACTATTCATATAGTAACCAATAGAGAGTGGAGTAGCCATAATAATATCAAACAAAATAGACCTAAATATAAAAACTGTTACACCACAGAGCATTTTAAAATGATAAGAGTTAATCCATTAGAAGACATAACAATTATAAACTTGTATGCAAGTAATAACAAAGCCCCACAATACATAAAGTAAAAAGAATCAAATTCAAGGGAGAAATAAACACTTTAACAAGAATCACTGGAGATTTCAATATCCCACATTTAACTAATGAATACAATTTCTAGGCAGAGTTCAACAATGAAATGGAACACTTATATGATGGTATAGTTAGACTAGACATAACAGACAACTACAGAACAATCCACCCAACAACAGCAGAATGCACATTTTTCTCAAGCACACATGAAACATTTCTCAGAATATACTATATGTTGGACCATAAAACAGGTTTCAAAAAGTTAAAAGAACTGAAATCATACAATATATGTTCTCTAATCACAATGTAATAAAATTAGTGATCAAAATTAAAAATTTGAGAAATTCATTAATATATGCAAATAATAATAATACAGTCCTAAATAATCAAGGGGTTGGAAATAAAAGTCACAAGGGAAATTAGAAAATGCTTTGAAATGAATGAAAATGAAAACACAACATATCAAAATGTATGAGATACAGCAGAACAAGTACTTAAAGAAAAATTTACAGTTGTAAATGTCTATATTCAAAAAGATGAAATATCTCAAATAAATTACCTAAACTTTCACCTTAAGAAACTGGAAAAAGAATAGCAAATAAACCCTAAAGTAGGCAGAAGAAAGACAACAATAATGACTAGGGCAAATAAATGAAATAGAGAATAGAAAAACAACAGAGAAACCAATAAAACCATAAATTTATTCTTTGAAAAGGTCAACAAAATTCAAAACCCTTAGTTAGAGTGACAAAGAAAAAAGAGCAGGTGACTCAAGTTACTAAAATTCGGAATGAAATAGAAAACATTTCTAGTGATCTTAAAGAAGTAAAGAGAGTTATAAGAAGATACTGTTAATAACTGTATGTCAAAAAGTTAGATAACCTAGACAAAATGAACATGTTCCTAGGAAGACACAAAACATTAAAACTGAGTTAAAAAGAAATAGAAAATTTGAATAGGCTGTAGCAAATATAGCTACTAAATTAGTAACAACAAAACATCTTTACCCCATGAAAAAGAGTATGATCAAATGTCTTCACTGGTGATTTCTATCAAGCATTAAAAGAAAACTCAATAGTAATATTTCAAAAATTCTTCTCCATACCAGGAAAAAGAGAAAATACTTCCCAACTCATTTTATGAGGCCAGTATAATAATAAAACCAGATAAAAATGTCAAAAAACCCTACAGACCAATATCCATTATGAATATAGATACAAAATACCTTAATAAAATACCAGCAAACTCAATTCAGTAACAAACAAAAAAGTTTATACACCATGACCAAGTGAGATTTATCCCAGTAATGCAAGGTTGATCCTGTAAAATCAGTCAATGGAATACATCACATGTTAATAGACTAAGAAACATTGAGCCCCCACAAGAATATTTCAAAAAATAGAGAAAACACTGACAAAACATGCCACTTTTCATGGGAAAAATACTCAACAAATTATCCGTCCATCCAACCATCCATCCATTCAATCATATTTCATCCTCTTACTTATTCTTTTATTATTGAGATATAATTCACATAAAATAAAATTCAGTCTTCTAAAGTGTAAAATACAGTGGCTCACAAAGTTGAGCAACCATCACCACTATGTATTTTCAAAACATTTTCATCACCTCAGAAAAAAAAAAAAACAACCCATACCAATTCACTATGTCCAACAGCCCTAATGTTCAAGTAGCTACTAAGGAGGCCAGAGAAAGAAAAGAAACTGGGACTAGGAATATGCAGGCAATTCAGCTCTGTATCTGGCACTGAGAAAAGTAGGGCTTTGGGTGGGATACCCCAAAAGCAGATCTGTTTGGATGTATTGGTTTCCTCTATGAAAACTGAGTTGCCTTCTTTTCTTTTTCAAATTATTTATTTATTTATTTTATTGCCATGCTTCCTGGTGCAGCTGCCTTCACATATGCCTGCTTCTCTATCCCAGTTGAGGCTGTGTGCCTCACCCAGTGGGGCTCTGCACTGCTAAATGGACCTTCAGGATTCCACTCAGCTGTGCCCCTTTCTCATTGTGCCAATGTGGCCTGAGTCTCGTATGCATCTTTTGTTCTCTGACTGGCTCACTTCCTCATCCTCAGCTCTGGGGAGCTTCCCAAATGGTGGGGAATGTTTTGAAGCTTGAAATAGAAAGTCAGTGTGCAGTCTTCCCTTGGCTGGCTGCAGGAAAGAGGCAGGTGGCAGAATGTGTGGGTGACAGAGGGGACCAAGCTGGCAGGCACAGATGTGACTGGGAGGACAAGGAAGTGCAATAGCAGAGATGGTCTGTGAGAGGGGGCTTTGACTTTGCTGCCCCCACTGTGAATCTGCATGCTTCCAGCCTTCACCTGCATAACCCTGGATGTTGATGACAACACCCTACTTGGGAAAGAGGCTGCTCTGGAAGTTTGCATCTAGACCATAGAATAAAATTCTTCTGTGTAGTAACAGGGATGGACTAAAGTGAGGTAAGTGAGAAATTCACTTTGGGCACAAAGTTTAAGAGGGTACTTGTGCACAAATGCTTATGGCAGCATTAGTCCTAATAGCCTCAAAGTGGGCAAAACCCAAACATCCATCAACAGATGAATGGATAAACAAAACGTGGTATGTCCATATGATGAATTCTTATTTGGCAATTAAAAAGAATAAAGTAATGACACATGCTACAATGTGGATGAACCTTGAAAGCATTATGGTAAGTAAAAGAGGTGGAACACACATGTACAATTAATCATATTGTATAATACGACATGATAACATCTATACAAATATCCATAATAGGCAAATCTATGGAGACCAAAAGTAGATTCGTGGTTGCTTTTGGCTGCCACTAATTCAGGGGATGGGGAAGTGATACCCAAAGGGCATGGAGTTTCTTTTTGGGATACTAAAATGTCTAAATTTGACTTCAGTTATGGTTGAACAACTCCATTTAGATTTTTTAAAAACATTATACACTTTAAATGGGTGAACAGTATGATATATGAATATCTCAATAAAGATGTTAAAAAACAAATGTAAAGGGGTGCCAAAGATCTCAGCAATCAAGGTAAATAATATTTGAATGCAATAAAGACTCAATGAAGGCGTCGGGGGGGCTTTAATAAGCAAGAAACTTCTGAGCTAAGTGGTTCAGGTTGACAAGAGTAGGAGAAAGGCATCATGGGTAATAGAATAATATGTATAAAGGTAAAGAGGCAGGAAAGGATAGACCACAGTGAGGGGTGGAATTTCTAGCAGCAGTTTTTTTACCTTAATACGTTCTTGAGGATGGGGACATGAGCTAAGGAGGGTGGGAACAAAAAACAAACACCGTGACACTGTTACACCCATCTTGGACAGATAGAAAAGAAAAAGAAATGTCTGTCTGTTTTGTTAGTTGGGTTTTCTGTTTTATATGTTGAAGAATAAGTCTAACTGAAACAGCAGCACTCATCATTTACGAAGTTCCTACTATGTGACATTGATCTACTAAATCCATTAGATGATTTCACTCATCAATGAGTCTGAGTGCTATTGTCCTCATTTTAGTCAAGGGGCCTGAAGCTCTGAGGAACTGAGCAACTGCCCCAATTCCATGCTTACTAGGAGGCGGATCTGGAATGTAATCTCCGTCTATCTGACCCCAAAGCCAAAACTCCCACCACTGCTCTGCAACTGTCTCCCACTGAATGTAATTAAGCTGGCGTCACACACCCTTTCCTGTTGGCTGGTGCTGGCCTCAATGTAGTTTAGATGGTGGCCTTATGTCTTATTGCAGACCACTCCTCCCGATGCTCCAGCTCTTACAGCTCAGTCCCTGGCATCTGCCTGGTAACCTATCCACTCCTAGGCGGAGATCTCAGACTGTGTGTTTTCTCTGAGCCCCCTCTTAAAGGCTGACTTCCTGGAGCCTGAATCCCATCTTGGGCCTGGGACCCTGATTCCCCTGGACAGGCTTATCTGATGCTGATGGCTCCACCCTATGGACCCATTACTGTCCAGTTCCCTGAAGTGTGGGCAAGTGCTGTCCCAAGGACACTGGTTCATCAGGCTACTGCTAAGGCTGCCTCGTGAGGCCGGGGCTGGATGAGCTGGTCCATTACTCAAAACGGCCAGAAGCAGATGAAGCCAGAATCCATCTAAGCAGACTCTAAAATTTAATCCACCATATGGGCCAAAGAAAAACTTATTGACAAAAGTCAAAAGAGGTAAGTGACTGCAGAAACAAAGAATGATGGGGGAAGCAAAATCAGAAAGAAGAAAAACAACCCAGAACTTTTGGAGTGGGGATGTAGAGGCTCCTTCTTCATTAGTGGCTCAGGTGAGAACAGCAGCCTCAGTGCTTGGCCAGCCTGTGGGAATATCTGTGACTGCATCTTGGGCTCCCAGTGTTGATCTCTTCCTCTGTCTCATTCCTTGGACATGGTGCACTCTTACTTGACTGAAGATCTCCAGCTCTTCAGGTCACCCTGAGCCACCTCTTGCCTCACCGTGTGACCCCAGCCTCTTTACTCCACCCGGTTCTCCTTATGTAACCTGAGAGCTACCATGTGTTCAGCACGAAGTCCAGCACTTTCATATTAGCTAGTGTAGCCCTCACTAGGATCCAGCGTGGTAAATATGACCATCTCAGCGTTGGGACACTGAGGTACATACAGTTCAGTGACTTGCTCAAGTGGACTCAGCTAGCCAGTGGTGAAATTGGGATTCAAACTCAGGGTTTTCTGCCTCTAAAACCGAAGCTTTTGGCCATTAAGGTATACTTGCTATTTCATTTTCGTCTTCAAATCTCCCCCAAGCCAGTCACTGCAAGATACACGTAGTTCCTATCCACAGGTGGTTTCAACAGTCTGGGCTGGAATGGCCCCAGGTAATTATTCATTATTGATCTGTGCAGAATTGAGACAGAGCCCCACTTCACCAGCTCCCAGCTATCAGGAGGGGCCATGTACTGGGGTCATCTCTCCAAACCTTCCTGGGCATTTTATGGGGCTCACCAAGGCTGCTATGCAGTGAGTCCAGTGGGCAGGCGTGAGATGGGCCTATTGGGAGAATTGACAGGAAGAAATGGAACTTTCAGACACACAGTGACCTCCAGGCAGGGGTTCCTACTTGAATTCCATATCAGAATCATCTGTAGGACTTCATAAAACACTACCTGTGCCAGGAGTCCTACCCTAGAAATTCAAATATCATGCAGGTCTAGGCAGGAGACCATTTAAGGGAATGGAGAGCAGATCCCATTTGTCTGGCTTTAAATTCATGCTCTACCTCTGACTAGCAGAATGGCCTTGGGTAACTCACTTCTCTGAGCTCAGTTTCTTCATCTATATTTCAGGATAATAACTTACAAGGTTTTTGTGAGTGTTAAAGAAACTTAGAATATAACCTGGCCCTAAGTAAGCATGTAAGGGTGAGTTGTTATTATTACCTGTTAGCTCTAGCTATAAAATTCTTCATAAATTAGTTGAGAACTATGGCAAAAGGAAAAAGCAGGTGTAGTTGAAAAACCCAGACTTGGGCTCAGGCACACCTGTGAGTTGTGTGACCTTGGGCAAACCACTTCACAGCTCTGAGCCACAGCTGCCCCACTTGTAAAATGGGAATAGCTACCATGTAGGTCTGTCAAAAGGACTGGTGGTAATAAAGGTACAGGTCCTGGCACAGCACCCAGCACAGAGTAGGTGCTCAACAAATCACTGGTAATATTGTTAAGGCATTCTAGAATAGGAGCTTAACTAATTTCAACTGGGTCTAGTGGTTTTAAATTTTCAGTAACTATTTATCCTCTTTGCCTAGATGAAATAGGTCCCCCACATTTCCAAACAGGAAATTTATACTTGCTTGTAACAGCAAGACCATCCACCGTCAAACTGTATGCTTAGAACTTGAGGTGGATGGTGTTAATGGTGCAACCTTAATTCCTTGGCAAAGAGTCTGCCCATCACTTCCAGGTTTTCCTAGCATAGTTAAACTGCAAGATAAGGAAAAAGCATGGCATTATTCACAGACTCCACCGCTTCTACAGGGTTTGTGTCCCTGATGTTTCTAGCTGTTCCTCCTAAGCCCTAGACAATGTCTGGGACACAGAGACAGTTGCTATGGAGATGGGGGCTTTTCCCACAGGGGCAGCCAATAGTAAACTCTTGTTCAGCGAGGCTTATGTGTCACACACTCTGCATCAGTATGGCAGATTTTAGCAGTGAAACACGTAAATTGCTCAAACTGACGTCACAGCGCATCACAGCTGGCCCCTGTATCCACAGCTCATAAAGAACTTAGCTCATCCAGCTTTAAATGGCCTCATGTGTCAGCTTGTCTTAAATACACCCCTCCCTTTTTTCTTCCCTAGAACAAAGTGACGAATGAAACATCCCTACACACACTTTCTGTCAGTATGTTTTTTCTCTCCATCCTCTGTCCTCATCTAAATGGTAAGCTCCTTGAACTTGAAGAATTCACCTCTCACTTCCCTCGCCTTCCTACAGTCCCCTGTTGGCAGGCCAAAGTTAGGCAGCCTCCTTCAGCCATCACGTGCCAGCTGTGGACTGTTGCCAAGCAATTTATCTCTCAGAGCCATGGATTTCTCCTGTAAAAGGGGAGTTAAATGTAGTACCTTCCAAAGGGTGGTTAGGAATGAATGATGCCATTTACGTAAAGTACCTTTCAGACAGTAAGACCTCATTCAATGTTGTCTTGAAATCATTATTTCGAGTCAAAGCATTTGGATTGACTTGATAGGTGGACAGATTTCTCAGGATATGTTCTTTGCAGACGCAGAACAGAAAAGTTACCAAGCATCGTAAATAATGGAAGACTAATAATCTCTTGGCCACCTGAGGGGACTGGGGGAGATGTGGTTAGGGGACAAACACGAGCACCTCTTCTAAGCTAGGAGCCAAGAGCACATCTTTTCAAGTAATACGTCACAAGTCTCTCTGTAAATGAGGTATTACAGTCACTGTTTTGCAAATGAAAAAATGGGAAAAGGCTAGACTGCAAGCTCATCACGGCCTGTTTTTTATGCTTTTTGGACACTCATACAGCCAATCCCAGCCTGCCTTGCAGTAGGTATGGCCAAAGAGATGAGAGGGAATGTGCTCTGTTTGGATCCAGTGCATCAAACCTGCTACACACACCTCCCTACACTCTTTCCACTTCAGCAGAACTCAGAGGGCCCCAGAGGCCGAGAGTAGGGTTTCTCAAACTGGAGCTGCGTCAGAATCTCTGGAAGGCATATGAAAGCCCAGACTGCTGGAGCCCACTCCGGACTTTCTGAGTCAGCAGTTCTGGCGTGAAGCTGAAGAATCTGCCTGTCTCGCAGCTTCCCAGGTAATGCTGTTGGTCCGGGACCACAGCTGGAAAACCTCTGTTCTAGGGCACAACAGAGCCACAAGATGAAAAGTACCTGGCTCCCTGTATCACTGTATGGTGTAAAGCCTCCCACTTTATTTTTATTACATATAGAAAAGTTCATTTCAATTTATTTTTTATAATTGCTAGCAGGACTCTAGAAAAGGAAGGCTAAAGAAAATATTTTCTCCATGAAAAATGGGTGGCTTTACAAAAAACAAAAACCTCTGAAGGGAAGTAAGGAACCCTGGGTTTCATAACCAGACCTCATCACCTCGAGTCCTTCAATAAACACCAATATGATTTCCATCGACTGCAGTCATAATACCAAGTGCCACCTTCAAATTCCACTGAACATAAAAAATGGCTACAATCCACTATAAAAAAAAAGACTGGCAAAAAAACCCAAAATTGCCCACTTAACCAAGGTCTCTAATTATGTCAAACCTTCAACACTGGAATGTGGCCCTAATTCTTCCTCCTTATTCCCATTGCCATTATCTTGACTCCAGAGTAAACATTGTGACTGAGAGGTACTGCCCACTTCCTCTGTGCCAGGCACTATTTAAGGTCTTTGCAGGTATCCTGGCACTTAAACCTAACATATATTTCCTGGAGGTGTTGTAATGGTTTCTGCTGACAGCTTGCAGATTAATCTTCTCAAAGCAACACTTTGAACATGTCACTCTCCTGATCAAAACCTCAGGGCCTCTTTACGGCCTACAGTGCAAAGTCTAAACTCCTCAGCATGCCCTTAAATTCTCTCCAAAATCTCATACACAACTACTTGTCAATCTTAAACTGTTATTACAATCTGCATCAGTGACTCCCAGATATTAATGTATCTATCAGAACTCCCTTGAAGGCTACTGAAAGGCCGATGCCCAGGTACCACTCACATGTCCTTAATTAAAAATATTTGGTGATAGCCCAGAAATCTATATTTTTAATAGACTATATTCTAGAACATTTAAGGTTAACAGTAAAAATAATCAGAAAATACAGAGATCTATATATCCCTGTCCCCAGACACACAAAGCGTCCCCAACTCTCAACATCCTCAAGTAGCACAACACGTTACAACTGAGGGAACCAACAGTGACACATCATTATAACTCAGAATCTATAGTTCACATTAGGGTTCACTCCTGCTGTTGTGCATTCCATGGACTTTGGCAAATGTATAGTGACATGGATCCACCATTATAGCACCATCCAGAGTAGATACACTGATCTAAAAATCCCACGTCCTCTGCCTATTCACCCCACCCTGCTCCCTCCCCCGCCAGCAACTGAGGTTCTTTTTAGTATCTCCATAGTTCTGTCTCTTCTAGAATGTCATATAGTTGGAGTCATATAGTATGTAGCTTTTTTCAGATTGGCTTCTTTCACTGAGTAATATGTATTTAAATTTCCTTCATGTCATTTAATGGCATGATAGCTCTTTTTGTTTGTTTGAGATGGAGTCTCACTCAGCTGATCACCCAGTGGCACAATCTTGGCTCACTGCAACCTCTGCCTCCAGGTTCAAGAGATTCTCCTGCCTCAGCCTCTTGAGTAGCTGGGATTACAAGCATGCATCACCACACCTGGCTAATTTTTGTATTTTCAGTAGAGACGGGGTGTCACCATATTGGCCAGGCTGGTCTCAAACTCCTGACCTCAAGCATTCCACCAGCCTTGGCCTCCCAAAGGGCTAGAATTACAGGCATGAGCCACCGCGCCGGCCAACTCATTTCTTTCTAGTGCTAATGAACAGTACATTGTCTGAATATGCCAGGTTTATTTATCCACTCATCTACTGAAGAACATCTTGGTGGCTTCCAGTTTTTAACGATTATAAATAAAGCTGCTATAAACATCCATGTGCAGGTTTTTGTGTGAACATCAGTATTCAGCTTCCTTGGGTAAATACCAAGGAGCACAATTGCTGGATCATATGCTAAGGATATGTTTAGTTTTGTAAGAAACTGTCAAACTGGCTTCCACCGTGGCTGTGCCATTTCGCATTCCCACGAGTGATAAATGACAGTTCCCACTGCTCCGTATCCATGCTACATTTGACATTGTTGGTGTTCTGGATTTTGGCCATTCTAATAAGTGTGGAGTAGCATTTTATTTTTGTTTTAATTTGGATTTCCCTGATGCAATGTATGCATATATATCATGTGGAACATCTTTTCATATACTTATTTGACATCTGTATATCATCTTTGGTGAGGCGTTTACTAAGGTGTTTGGTCCATTTTTTAAACGGGTCATTTGTTTTCTTTGTATATTTGGACAACAGCTTTTATCAAATATGTCCTTTTGCAAATCAGACAGTCTGTGCTTGTCTTTTCATTCTCTTGACAGTGCCCTTCTCAGAGAAGAAATTTTTCATTTTAATGAACTCCAGTTTATCAATTCTTTTTCATAGGTCATGCCTTTGGTGTTGCATTAAAAAATCATTCCCATATCTAAAGTCATCTAGATCTTCTACTATGCTTCCTCCTGTAGTTTTGTGTTTTACATTTAGGTCTGTAATCCATTTTTAGTTAATTTTTTTGTAGAATATATAAAGTCTATGTCTAGATTCCATTTTTTTCCTTTTCTTTCTTTCTTTCTTTCTTTCTTTCTTTTTTTTTTTTTTGGCATGTGGATGTTTGGTTGTTCAGTACCATTTGTTGAAAAGACTATCTTTTCTTCATTGTATTGCCTTTTCCAGAATCTGCATTTTTAACCAATTCTCTTTGATTTTGGCGTATTTAGACTAAAGACTCACACATTGAAAAATATGGTTTTTTACACATCGACTTATTGTTACTCATGAGCATTAAAACAACTGAGCCCCCTATTGCCAATTAGACTTCATATCAGAGAGAAATGACCTTGTAGTTTAAACCTCTGCTATGACAGCTAGCATTGTCTTAACAAAGAAAGAAATCTTGTCTTCCCATTAGACCCTGGGCCTCTTAAGACAAGGGCCCAGTCTCAGCAGCCCTTAGATGTTTCTCACCTCCTCCTGACCTACCCTCTCTCTATGACAACCAGACTTAGTGCAAGAGTTGGTAGAGAGCAGGGGCTCAATGGTATTTGTTGAAATAAAATTTCTGTCTTTGGCATTCAGTCAACAGCCAGATTGGGTGGGGGTAGGGCAAAAGGATGCAGCTCCCAATCCAGACATACCTATATTACTAGAAAAGTTACAGTTTGATCACCAGCTCCAAAGTGGTTAACTGTTGAGTAGTTTTCAAGTGGTCCATTTTCTATGGGAACAGCTTTCTCTAACCTTCCCGCATTCTTATTAAACACCTGCAGCTTCTCTACGATTTCTAAGCTTTATATTCTTCTGAAAAAAATTAAGCAGACTTTATTATTCAGCTTTGGCAAAGTAATCAAAGAAAGCTTTAACTTTATGCTTCCATTAAAGCTTTGGCAATAGGCGTTCACACTGCCAGATTGACACTAGCGGTGGGGAAATGGCTGCTTTTCTAAAAATACCAAGTTAAGAATTCTCCAGTTTCCAACTACATGAAAGAGAATCTCCATATGCAGGGAGTCCTAGTCACAGACATTTTATTGCAGAAACGGGTACATTTTGTTTTCCAAACATGCTTGTCTGAGGCTGTCCTTCTAAGAGCTGTGTGTAACAGAAGGCAAAACCTGCCCCACCTCCCTCCCTTTATCTCTTACTCTGGGCAGGACTTTGATCCTCTTTGTGCTTACCTTCATATATAAAATAAGGAGTCTGGATTCAGGGACTGGTAACTATAGCCTATGGGCCAAATCTAGTATGTTTCTTGCTTTTATAAATAAAGTTTTATTGGAAGACAACTATACTCATTCCTTGTTCTTTACCAAGTCAGAGTCGCATAGTAGCAAAAGAAGCCCACCAAGTCTGAAATATCTACTATATGTATTTTTACAGAAATATTTGCCAGAATGTTTTTGTTATTGGAGATTATTTTTACAGGATATTTCTTTACAGAAATAATTAGCCAACACCTGAACTGCACCCTTTTGATTGTAAAAATTTAAAAGAAAGTTCATTCATTCATGCTAAATTTGCATATTTGGGATAGGGCCCAGGGATATTTATCTTAACAAATTCCACAGGAGATGTGTCTGCAGTCTGTGCATTAACATTTGAGAAGTGTGGGTCCAGGCAATTGTGTTGCAGTGATTTGTGAGCCTCTTAGTGACTAAGAAAAGATAAGGAGTGAGGTGGTTACATATTTCAGCAAGCATGTATTGTGCCCTGATGACGTGGAAGGCTAACTCTTCTAGGCATTGCAGATACAAAAGGGACCACCAGGACAACCCCACTGCTGTCATGAAGCTCATGTTATTTCCATGAACACCCTGAGAATCTGGGCATCCCAAGACCTCAAGCAGGAGCTACTGCTCCAGGACTTGGGCCAGTGCCTGATACAGAGTAGGCAAGGGTCATACTTAGTCACTTACATTATCTAACTACACCCTGAAATCCACATCATTGTAAAGTGACTGATCAAAGGGCTAAATGGCCATGGGCCAAAATGAATGCTGTTGTATATTACATTGGTCAGGGCCAAGAAAAAGATGGGCTTCTTCTATGACCTCCTTTGTCATATTTTATTTATTTATTTAATTTTCAAAAACATCTCTTGAACTCTGCAACCCAGCTTGTTTCTACAATAACTTTGGCTGTCATGCATTTCACTTCGAGTAACTTACCTTAACCTACACTGTCTGCTGAGACCTCTCTGCCCTTCACCTTCCTTTTATTATTGTACTAATTAATGTTGCTGTTTTACTGGTTTGTGGCCTTCTCAAATCTATTTGGGAAAGTAAAACTTGAAAAGGAATATAATAAATGTACTGTAGTGATGACAGAGAAAGTATTCTGCAAATATAAACACTACCATCATCTCTCCACCACCAGGAAGCTGATTGCCTTTCCTTTTCTGGATGTGGAAAGGCTGAGTGATTCACTGCACCGGAGTGAGTCAAAGACGAAAACATGCAAATCCGTCACTGTGACGTCTGCTGTCAGCAGGCTGGAGATTGGAATGGGCATGGTCATTGCTATCATCTTGACCTGGTTGATCCTTTCATGAACCTTGTTAGATGATAGTTGTTTTCATTTAGTGTCTAAAAAAACTGACCTGACAGAGGGCTCAGTTCCTGGCCTGAATGGAAGCAGAGCCGAGACATTCTGACTCTTCTGCCTAGACAGCAGCTACAGACGAGCCTTGCACATGTAGACTTTGCTTCCTCTCTCACTACATCTGGGTAACTACCTTGGACCTCATGCTTAATCTCTCTGAGCCTCAGTTTTTAAATCTGCAAAATGGAGAGAATAACATATGCAAAATGCCCAGTGCAGTGTCTGGCATGAAGTAGATTAATGGTAACTTGATAGTTCTTAGCCCTTCCCTACCCTGCCAATAGCAGTGTTCAATGGGAGCTGATAGGACTCCCAAGAGGATGGCTGTCTATGGAGGTGAGGCTGGAATATGAGCTGTGATCAAAGGACTCATGACTGGTTCATGGGCCCACATGACTGAAGCTACCATTGCTGTAGCCACTGTCTAGCTAGCAGAGTCAGAATGTCTGGGCTTTGCTTCAGTTCATGCCTGGAACTGAGCCCTCTGGCAGATCAGTTTCCATAGTAATCCATTTTCATGCTGCTGATAAAGACACACCCAAGACTGAGAAGAAAAAGAGGTTTAATGGACTTATAGTTCCACATGGCTGAGGAGGCCTCACAATCATGGTAGAAGGCAAGGAGGAGCAAATCACATCTTACATTGATAAAGCAGGCAAAGAGAGAGACCTTGTGCAGGGAAACTCCTCTTTTGAAAGCCATCAGATCTCATGAGACTTATTCACTATCAAGGGAACAGAACAAAAACACCCAGCCCATAATTGAATTACCTTCTACTGGGTCCCTCCCATGATATGTGGGAATTATGGGAGTTAAAATTCAAGATGAGATTTCAGTGGAGAAACAGCCAAACCATATATTCCACCCCAGCCCATGCCAAATATCATGTCCTCACATTTCAAAACCAATCATGCTTTCCCAATAGTTCTCCAAAGCCTTAACTCATTTTAGCAATAACTCAAAAATCCACAGTCCAAAGCCTCATCTGAGGCAAGGCAAGTCCCTTCCACCTATGAGCCTGCAAGGTCAAAAGCAATTTCCAGGCCCACAGTGCAAGCTATAGGTGGATTTACCATTCTGGGGTCTGGAGGATGGTGGATCTCTTCCCATAACTCCACTAGGTGGTGCTCCAGTAGAAACTCTGTGTGGGGGCTCTGATCTCATATTTTCCTTGTGCAGTTCCCAGGAAGAAGGTATCCATGAGAGCCCCACACCTGCAGCAAACTTCTGCCTGAAAATCCAGGCATTTCCATACATCCTCTGAAATCTAACTGGTGGTTTACAAACCTCAATTCTTGACTTTTGTGCACTCACAGGCTCAACATCATGTGGAAGCTGCCAAAGCTTGGGACTTGCATCCTCTGAAGCCATGGCCTGGGCTGCACCTTGGCCCCTTTTAGTCATGGCTGGAGTGGCTGGGGCACAGGGCACCAAGTCCCTAGGCTACACACAGCATGGGGACCCTGGGCTGAGCCCATGAAACCATTTTTTCCTCCTAGGCCTCTGGGCTTGTGATGAGAGGGGCTGCCATGAAGAACTCTGACATTCTTTGCAGACATTTTCCCCACTGTTTTGGGGATTAACATTCCACTCCTTGTTGCTTATGCAAATTTCTGCAGTGGGCTTGAATTTCTCCTCAGAAAATGGGATTTTCTTTTCTATCACATTGTCAGGCTGCAAATTTTCCAAACCTTTATGCTCTGCTTCCCTTATAAAACTGAATGAGTTTAACAGTACCCAATTCACCTCTTGAATGTTTTGGTGCTTGGCAATTTAATCTGCCAGATATCCTAAATCAACTCTCTCAAGTTCAAAGTTCCACAGGTCTCTAGGGTAGAAGCAAAATGCTGCCAGTCTGTTAAAGCATAGCAAGAGTGACCTTTGCTCCAGTTCCCAACAAGTTCCTCATCACCCTCTGAGACCACCTTGGCGTGGATTTCATTGTCCATATCATTATTAGCATTTTGGTCAAAGCCATTCAACAAGTCTCTAGGGAGTTCCAAACTTTCCCACATTTTCCTGTCTTCTTCTGAGCCCTCTAAACTGTTCCAACCTTTGCCTGTTACCCAGTTCCAAAGTTGCTTTCACATTTTTGGGTATCTTTTCAGGTGCATCCCACTCTACTGGTACCAATTTACTGTATTAGTTTGTTTTCATATTGCTGCTAAAGACATATTTGAGACTGGGAAGAAAAAGAGGTTTAATGGACTAACAGTTCCACATAACTGGTGGGGGGGGGTGCTTACAAGCATGGTGGAAGGTAAGTAGAAGCAAGTCACACCTTAAATGGATGGCAGCAGGCAAAGAGAGAGAGCCTGTGTAGGGGAACTACTCTTTTTAAAACCATCAGATCTCATAAGACTTATTCACTATCAAAGAACAGCCTGAGAAAGACCTGTCCTCATGATCCAATTACCTCCCACTGGGTCCCTCACACCACCCATGGGAATTATGGGAGTTACAGTTCAGGATGAGATTCGTGTGGGGACACAGCCAAACCATATCCGTTTCTGTATATGCTAAATGAGAATATGTACTATCTAACAAGGTTCACAAAAGGATCAACTTGCCTGCCACCCCTTTATACAGAATATAGTGCTCTCCTCCTTGAGCCTCCACTCTATCTAAAGCTTACGTCTCTCTTGCCCATGTTACATTTCATTCATGCATCAAACACTGATTACATCTGATGTGCCACACACCAGGCTGGGCTCTAGACATACCTGTCTTCAAGGAACATGACCTACAGTGGCAGAGATATGTCAACAAGATATGTCAACACATAAATAAGTGCAAACTGTAAAAACCTGAGTGGGGTGCCTGGAAGTGGGCAGCTGTTAATATTTCTCTAAGAGGTGACTTCAAGCTGGACTCTGAAGGATGAGAAGGAGTCAACCTTTTGGAGTGTGGGGTGGCTGAGGAGTTTCCTGCACAGGAGCTCTGAAATCCAGAACAGAGCTCAGGACTGGTCAAAAAAAGCAAAGAGATCCGATCAGCTTGGGCAAAGGGTGAGAGGAAAGAGCAGGAGGTCACCTGCCCCATGAAGGAGGTCATCTATCAAAGAAAGGTGGTAGGCTTAATTGGTAGTGAAAAAGTAGGAGAGGCATAGGGAGGTGTCACCAGAGGGTTTTAAGTCAAGTCAGGACATGATTTTCATTTTAATAGGACCCTTCAGGAATGGCATTTGTTGAGGGTACCATGTCTAATTTTTATTTACCTCCCCAGAGAATGAACAATGGCCAACAGACAGTAGTCACTCAATAAATATCTAGGAAATGGGGGAACTGATAAAAAGAAAAAGGGATATGTAGAAAAATGGGGGAAGATGCTTTCTAAACTACAACCCATAATAAATGTGAATCAGTAATTGCTATTATTTAAAGATTATTTACATGCCCTTTCAAATCAAATAGAAGCAAATTTGATGAATTTAATGCATGATCCCTTAGGGAGAAAAAGAAAGCTGTAAAATGACATAGAAGAGGGTTCCAAGCACAATCCAGTCATCATTAGCAATGGCAGAACCCCAGCCTTTGGAGGCTGAAAGGAGCTGTGAGGGTCATTTACCCCACCCTAGAGGCCCAATACCTACCTCACAGGATCTTTATGAGTACTAGTGCAACCTTCTATATGTGCACTCATTCTCATGGGTGAGACCTGGAGCCTTCTGTGGCATCACCTGCTGAACCCAAGTAATTGAACTAAAATACTCCTATTATGAACTACAATTTATTGAGCGCACTTACTAGGAGCCGCCACACATCAAGCACTTGCACCCAGGACCTTGGGTCTTTGCATCTCATCTGATTTGCACAATTGCCTCAGTGACTGATAGGAACCACAGAATAGGCCTTTGATTCTAGGACTGCTCGTTTGGCAAAGGAGCCAAACCATACAAGAACTCAATTTTTATTTTTATAAAAGTGAAAATAATTCTAGCAGCTACATTTATTGTACCCCCATCACAGGTTAGAAATGGTTCTTGACACTTTATGTGGTTTATCTCAAAGCTTACGCCCACTCCAGGAGGTGGGCACCCTTTGTGGGTTTTACAGAAGAGGAAATGGAGGTGCTGAGGTATAAGTAATGCAGGAGAACTGTAGAAAGAGGAGTGGCAGGGGAGCTGTTAGCAGAACCTCAGAAGCATCCAGGGCAGCCTCTGTTCCTCACCAGGAAACTTGCTGTTCCCTGGCTTCCCTGCCCAGCCCCTGCAGCGGGCTATGAGGCTTCCTGCTTAGATATTCAATGGTGGGGAGCTCATTACCTGTCCCCACCTCCAACGAGGCAGCCCATTCTAATTCCAGGCAGTGATGGGTATTTAAAACTACTTCCTTATGTTGACTCACAATATGTCTCCTCTCACTTCCCTGATGTATTTTTATCCTACTCTGCTCTGGGGCTGCACCTGCATTGTTTTGAAATATCATCACAATCCTCCATGGTCAGCACCATCCACCCTAAGACTGAACACCGAGGAGAGTACGTACCTCAGGGAGAACCAGGCAGAAGTAGATTTAGTCCCCACTCCACCAACCAGAGCTGGGTGACTGCGGGAAATCATTCAACCCCTGAGAGTCTATGTCCTCATCTGTACAATGGGATAATGCCAATAATAATAACACCTGTTTCAGAGCAATGCTGTGAGGCCAAGATGTCATAATGTATATGGAATGCTGAAACAGATTAATAAATGCTCCTTCAACTTCCTCATCTTCTTAGCACAGAATGAGCCCACCACATCAAATAGACAAATATTACGACTGAAGAAATACACAATAAAAATGGTTTAAAGATGGCAAAAACAGAATAAACAATGATTTAAAAAAATAAAGGAAAAAGAAACTTGATTAAAATTTATTATGTGCTAGACTATATACTTACCACTTTTGTGTCTTCTATTCTAAGTTTACAACCTGCAAGGTAGATGCCATCAGCCTCATTTCACAAATTAAAAACAAAACAAAACAAAACAAAAAACAAAACTGGGACTCATAGATGTTGAACAACCTGCTCAAAGTCACGCAGCTTTTCAGTAGCACATTCAAACTCAGGATTCCTGACTCCAATCCAGTCCCCTTTCCATCTCTTTCCTCTAACATCTGGCCAAGCCAAGGTTGTTATCAGTGTTTTCTCAGCCCTGGAATAGGCACGGATCATGCTGAGCATCACAGATAATGCAGAGGAGCTACACATTCAAGTTTGCAAAGTAAATCCTAAAAAGTCTTAGAGAAGGAACTGCGGGAATGCCAAATCAATCTGAAGGAGGCCTCAGTAGACAAGGAGGCATGGGGAAGACCGGCTGGGGAGACAGATTTTTGAGCGTCTTTTCACAAAATCTAAAAATTACTAACCTTCTACATGTCAAAAGATATTTTTTGTCAACATATGCAAGAACACCCTGCTAAGAAGAAGCCCAAATGAGCAGATGGATGAGTTCACAGACTCGCAGATGCTGGAGTTGGAAAAGTCCCTGCTGGCAGTCCCCAAGGGACGGCCCCGAAACTCCACCCTGTCCTCACCCCTCACCGGGCTGAGTTCAGTACCTTTCAGAGAGCCTTCAGGGTTCTGGCCTTGGACTGAATCTTCCTCTCTGGAAACCAGGTTGTTGGAAGGTTTTTTATTTTTCTTTTTATAATGATACCACTGTCTCTGCTTCCTGCTCCTACCCCACTCACTCTCCTCAGCTTCTCTCTGCTTTCCGTTTGGTATTCTACAAGCATCTTACCTTCACCTCCACAGGACAGAAGGGGTCATCCCTCTGTGATAAGAAGGAATTCAAGGCTACAGAGCTGGGATTCAAACAAGTCAAGAAGACACAATTACACCAAAATCTTTCTGTCCTCAAAGACCATGAGATTTCCACAGTATCACATTGCCTCTAACGAAATACAATCCATGAAATTTCCACAGTATCACATTGCCTCTAACGAAATACAATTCATGAAATTTCCACAGTATCACATTGCCTCTAATGAAATAGAATCCCCATTTTGTACTCTGGAAATTTACAACCCAGAGATGTCACATAAATTGCTTTCACATAGGATAGAAAGACCAAAGACAAAATTAGCATACAAAAGTAGAGGCATAGATCTCAATATCATTCCTATTTTGGGCTGCCATTTGGTACTGTGCTTCCTGTGGCTGAAGGAGAAAAAAACGGAGAGAAAGAAACAAGATTAATCACACAATCAGTATTGTCCTCCAGGAAACATCTACCAGTGCTGCATTGACACAAGATACTCCCGTCGGAAAGAGCAGTTTCCTATGGGCTAGCGAGTCTGGGACAGTAAGAACAACTCTCAACTTTCCCATGACAGTTTCTTTTGATGAAAGTGGAAAGAGACCCTGAGTCAGGCCTTCTGAACACAGTTCGATGGGACTAAAAGTCCATAAGTAGAACTGTGGGGTGCTCCCACCTAGGTTAGTGATAAGAAAAAGATCTGCCTTACTACTCCAAGTGTGGCCTGAAGACCAGCAGCATCAGCATCCGTGGAGGTGTGGGTAGACAGGCAGAATTGCAGACCTCCTGAGCTAGGAATGAGAATCTGCATTTTAGTGAGACCGAAAGAAGGTTTGTTTGCACATTCAAGTTTAAGAAGTACTGTACTAGGGCAGTTGCTCCAATTAGCCCCTCCTTAAGAATTGGGGTGTTCACTAAAATATATAAATTCCAGCCTCCCCAAAAGCTAGATCCCTGGTCCTTAACCTTGACTGCACATTTGTATCAAGGAAGGCATCAGTAGAGGGTCTTTATAAAAAATGCAGGTCTGCCAGGCATGGTGGCTCATGCCTGTAATCCCAGCACTTTCGGAGGTCAAGGCAGGCAGATCACTTGAGGACAGGAGTTCAAGACCAGCCTGGCCCACACGGTGAAACCCCATCTCTACTAGAAATACAAAAAAATTAGTTGGATGTGGTGACAAATGCCTGTACTGGCTACTCAGGAGGCTGAGGCAGGAAAATTGTTTGAACCCGGGAGGCATAGCTTGCAGTGATCCAAGAATATGCCACTGCACTCTAGCCTGGGTGACAAAGTAAGACTCCATCTAAAAAATAAAATGTGGATGCTTAGGTCCCAATCACCAGTGATTCTGATTTATTAAATATTTGGTCTGGGGTATGAGCTAAGTGTCAGGATTCTAAAAATCTCCTAGGTGATTTTACTGTGTAGCACGGTTGAGAAGTCTTGGACCAGAGGATCACCAGCATGTGTAGCCCTGCTAAACAACACAGGGTAAGCTGTCAGTGGACACTATTGTGGTGAGATTTAGCTTAGAATCAGTTAGATCTGGATTTCTACTCCATAAGAATTCAATGAGAATCTATGGATGTGAAGACCAAGATTTTGAATGTTTTTAAAGCTCTGAAGTGGACTCTTATTTGCAGGTTGAGGATCACTAGTTAAAGCATATAGCATAGTACCTGGCACATAGTAGGTGACTTATGAATGGTATATATTTTTCCTTAACAAAATATGATGACACGTAAAATCAACTTATTCACTCAGCTGACATGCTCCTCACTCATTCACTGTATTAGCTGAAGCCAGTAAGAATTAACCACCAAAACTAGAATTCCATCTGAGAAGGGCTGGTGGGGAATAGTGGGGCTGGAGGTTCTTTTGGTGGTCCTCAGATCACAATCCGGCCCTAACTGTCAGCCAGGCCTGTTTTCTGGTACAGTCATGAGTTCCCAGAGTGTCCATGGGAATTTCACTCGACCTGTGGAAGTTTATTGCAGCTACTTAGACTAGAACAACTCAGGAATAACCATCTACACACCAACAATGCAACATAATTTGGGGAAATATGGAGTCCCAATGGCCAACATTCTTGGACTTCAGACACCTGAATTGTAGTGACTTCTCTGACATTCAGTGGCTGTGGACCCTTAGAACCATCACACTCTTTCTCTAGGCTTAGTGTCCTTGTGATGGCTAATTTTCTGTATATACTTGGCTGAGCTGTGGTACCCAGATGTGTGGCCAAATGTTATTCTAGGTATTTCTGTGAGGGTGTTTATGGATGAGATTTATATTTAAATCAATGGGCTTTGAGCAAAGTAGATTTCCCCCAATAACGTGAGTGGGCATCACCCAATCAGTTAAAGGATTGAATAGCACAAAAAGCTGACCTCCCCTGAACAAGACGGAATTTCACAGCAGACAGTGTTCAGATTTAAACTGCTATATCCCCTCTTCTTTGAGTCTCCAGCATTCTGGCCCACCCTACAGATTTTGGACTTGCCATCCTCCATAACTGCATAGGCCAATTCCTGAAAATAAACAGATCTCAATATATTCACATAACACACACACACACACACACACACATACACACACACACACACACACGCACATGCACACACACACGGTGTTGGTTCTGTTTCTCGCGAGACCTCTAATAATGTTCTCAACTATAGTGTGTGTGTATGTGTGTGTGTGTGTGTGTGTGTGTGTGTGTGTGTGTATTATAGAACATTGGCTTGGATGCACATTTCCAAAGTGTTATTCATAGAATGATCTAGGAGATTTTAAAAAGAAAAACAAAACAAAACAAAACTGATCATGCATGAAAGAAAATACCATAATAAATAAAGTTAAGCAAAGCTCAATGCAGGACTTTTCAGAGCCCTTAAACCTTTGTTCATGTAAGCTGTGTCTCTGAATAGTATTGACAACACAACCTAAACTTACTTGATTTATATGATTCTTTTGTTGCATGAATATTCAAAACTTCCTAAACTGGGGTTCATAGATCCTCTTCCCACAAGGAGTGTGTGGATAAAATTTAGGGGTGAATCAAAAAATTTTAGCAGAAAATTATGTATTTTTGCCATCCTCTAATTTAAGTACCAATAAACTATAGTCTATGGGTCAAATCCATCCCCAATACCTGCCTTTTAAAATAAAATTGTAAGCTTTGCCCACTTTTTGATGGGGTTGTTTGTTTTTCTCTTGTAAATTTGTTTAAGGAAAAGTGGGCAAAGGATATGAACAGAAATTTTTCCAAAAAAGACATTTATGCAGCCAACAAACATGAAAAAAACCTCATCATCACTGCTCATTAGAGAGATGCAAATCAAAACCACATTGAGATACCATCTCACACTAGTTAGAATGGTGATCATTAAAAAATCTGGAGACAACAGATGCTAGAGAGGATATGGAGAAATAGGAATGCTTCTACACTGTTGGTGGGAATGTAAACTAGTTCAACCATTGTGGGAGACAGTGTGGCGATTCCTCAAGGATCTAGAAATAGAAATACCATTTGATTCAGCCATCCCATTACTGGGTATATACCCAAAGAATTATAAATTGTTCTATTATAAAGACATATGAACATCTATGTCCATTGTGGCACTGTTTACAATAGCAAAGACGTGAAACAACCCAAATGCCCATCAATGATAGACTGGATAAAGAAAATGTGGCACATATACATCATGGAATACTATGCAGCCATGAAAAAAGGATGAGTTCACGTCCTTTGCAAGGACATGGATGAAACTAGAAACCATCATTCTCAGCAAACTGACACAAGAGAAGAAAACCAACCACCACATGTTCTCACTCATAATTGGGTGTTGAACAATGAGAACACATGGACACAGGGAGAGGAACATCACACACTGGGGTCTGGGGGTGGGGGGAGCTAGGGGAGGAATAGCAAGGAGTGGGGAGATTGGGGAGGGATAGCATTAGGAGAAATGCCGAATGTGGATGATGGATGCAGCAAACCACCACCACGGCGTGTGTATACCTATGTAACAAACCTGCACAATCTGCACATGTAGCCCAGAATTTAAGTATAATAAAAAATTTTAAATAAGTAAATAAATAACATATTAGTGTTAATTTGGAAGACAGTCACACCCTTTCACTTACATTTTGTCTGTAAAAAGCTGTTTCTTGCTATGATTGCTGAATTGAGTAAGTGTGACAGAGACTTAGTTCTGCAAACATGCAAAGTCAGAAACATTTACCAACGGCTGTATACAGTGTGATACTGTGATTTATACTAAGAAATATACAGTTTGTCTTTGTCCCTGGTTATTGGCACAGCGTTCCTAAAACCCTTGTGATTTTATGAATGATAGAGTTCAAAGGAGCATCTTTTGCTTTATTTTGTCTTAGACCCCAGTTCCTGACACAGAAATCTCAGTCTCTTAGAATTTCCTGGGTGGTAGGAGCATCTTTTGTTCTAACGAGGTGACTCTTGGTGAGTTCCTGGATGGGAGCTGATCACCAGAAAGGAAAAGCCAGGATTAGAGCTTGGAACTATTTGTTCCCTCTTGCCCTCATCCTCTGGGAAGCGGAAGTGGCTAGAGACTGGCTTAGCAGTTAATTGTGTCTACACAATGAAACCTCCAGTAATCCAGGACCTACTGGGTTTAGAGAGCTTCTGGGTTGGTGAACACATCTGTATGTCAGAAGGATGGTGCATCTCAACCCCACAGGAACAGAAGCTGCCCTTGGGGCCCCTCTGAACCTCATCCTATGTACTATGTATCTCTTCACCTGCTTATTTGTATCCTTTAAATATATCATTTGTAATAATTTGGCACTAGTAAGTGAACTGCTTTCCTGGGTTCTGTGAGTCACCCTAGCCATTATTAAAACAAGTGGGTTGTGGGAATCTCTGATTTATAGCCCAGCCAGGCAGAAGTTGTGGTTAACCTGGTGTCCGAAGTGAGAGGTGCTGATTGAAGAGGGTGGGCTACTTTAACTTGGGTGGTTACATTAGGACATTCTTGCACTGCTATAAAAAATATATCCAAAAGAACCCAGCCATGAGAAGATCTGCAAGAGGCATACTCCAGGCAGAGGGAGCAGCTGATGCAAAAATCAGAAGGTGGAAATGAGTGAATCATGTTCAAGGGCAAGTGTGATTTCATTCCTCTTTTTGTCACGTAGTTGCATTTGTCATGAAGTTGGCAGAGAACATGGTAGGAACTGGGCATACAGAGCTATTCTGGGGTTTGTTCCAGGGTTAAGTGTCACACAGTTTTGAACATGGGATAAATGAGTGACACAATTCCTTTATTTTCTGAAAAAGCCTGGATTCTAGGAAGACCAGAATGAAGCAATCATCAGGGTGATTGTTTGGCTTGGGGTGGGAGGAGAAAGCTGAGAGTGAGGAGCTCTCATTTATTAGGCACCAGCTGTCTTCAGTAGCAGGCAGTTGTGGCTTCATTTAATAGTCCACATCAGCCCTGCGGACAAGATATCATTAACTTTCCCGGACAAATTTGGAAACAGAGATTGAGGCTGAGCACCTTGTTTGGCATTATATGACTAATACCAAGTGCCCTTCCTTTAGAAATGCTATGTCTCCTGAAAACACAGTTAAGTGGGAACTTACTGGCAAACCTCAGGCATGTGCTCTGGCACCTCAAAAGCACCTGACCTGCCTTCTTTGCTGCCTTACTCCAAGAAGGCAACACTGAACTCCATTGAAAATTATATAGACACACACACACACACACATTATATATATATTTTATATATATATATATATATATATATATATATATATATAATAAATATACACACACTTGGGATACAATACACACATGGAGTATGTATATATGGAATACATATCTGTGTATATACATGAAATACATAAATATGGAATATATATGTGTGTGTGTATATATATATATATATATATATATATATATATATATATACATATAAATGAATATTCACCTACTTCATTCCATCTCCATCTCTATCTTCATCTCCATCCTAGTACAAGATTCCAGTGGACAACTACAACAACCTCCAATCTAGCCCCTGCACATTCACTCAATTCCTGGCTGCATGCCACCTGCACCCCCACACTCTAGCCGCCACCATGTTTACTGCAGCTTGGGAGAACTTTTCAAAGATAGCTTCATGTAGACCTTCACAAGCTCAAAACCCTGCAGTGGCTTTCCACTGTCTCCAGGGTAGAGCCACAGTTCCTGTCAAGGATCAACGTGCTCCCTGGGCACTTCTCTTACCTCTCATCTCACTATTCTCACTGATGGTCTTGCAACTCTGGAAACTTCAGCTTTGTCTCTTTTCCCTGGGTCTTCACACACATTCTTCCCTCGGGTATCAATCACTTTCCTCACCGTACTGGCCCATCACATATGCTCCCAAAGCACCCTGTAAGGCTTAACAGACATCCCTGCTCTATCAGCATCATAAGATTAAGAACTGGTTTTATCTTCCAGGCTCCAGCAAGGTTTAAAATCACTATCTGCCTAAGTGAATTACACTGTGACTTCCTGAATAGTATGGCATGAGATGATCCTCTGAGAGTTTCTCTTCCAGCCTGGAAGTTATTCTCAAGTAGGTTAAGAAGAGTCATGCATGTATGCAACAATCCTGCATATTCTTCACATGTACCCCAAAACTTAAAACGCAATAAAATATATATATATATTTTAAAAGGGCCATGTCCTTCTCCTGAATTTTAACAGGTGAGAAACTTCAGTCCAACCTTCCTTTGCTTGGGTAAAGAATTATAGGGGGAGAGTAGGCCACCATATTGTTCTCAGTCCTATCTGTCCCCCTTGCTAAGTTTTGGGGGAATGAACACAATTTTGATTGTCGCATATTCTCCAGCATCTCCCAGGCTCCCTCTTTGTCTCCTCTTCCTTCCCACAGCGCTTATCCCCTCTTGCTCTGCTCCCACCCCCTGCAATACATCTTGTTCTGTTTGCATTTTCCCTTCTGCTCCTCCATGAGAAGGATCCCATTTCTAAGACTCATGCCTTGCCAGGGCTGCTTGGCATAGGGCTGCCTTCTCCCCGAGATGCCTGCCAGACCAGCTCAGGCACCAAGGCAGGTGCCACTAGCCCCCCCGCTTTCCTTCAGCATCAGTTGTCAAGAGCTCTGCTTGCATGAAGCTTCTAAAATAGAATTGTGCCCTGACCTCCACTTAGCAGGGTTGCCCTCCTGATAGGCAAACCTGCATGTTATATGCCAGCAGCCTGGCCCAGTGACCACTAGGGTGCTTGGAGGCCACAGGGTCCCAACAAAGTGTAGTGAGAGAAAAGCTGGCAGGAAGGAGCCAGGATACAAGAAAGTGAAGGAAGGAGCTCAGTGAGGGGGCAGAGAGAAGCCTGGGCAGAGAGAGAAAGGAAGATAGTGGCTGGGAGGGAATCACAGATGGGAAACAGAACATGCAGAGAGAATGAGGAAGAAAGGACAAGAGGATCTCTCTCTCTCTCTCTCTCTCTCTCTCTCTCTCTCTGTGTGTGTGTGTGTGTGTGTGTGTGTGTTTGGTGGAAGACATCTATAGAAATTCTTATTGAGTGTCTGCTCCATTGCTCCTAAATATCTCATCAGAATTTTTCTGAGCAGACATTATTATTAACTCCCATTTTCCAGAGGAGTAAATGGAGGCTGAGAGAGGCAAAAAAGACCAAGTATTTACCTTTGGTTCTCCAGCATGCAGTCCAGTAACAGGGCACAAAGCAGGCTCTATTCAGCAAAGTGTGGCATGAAAAATGAATATATTAACAGACCAGCATGTGTGATTACTAATCCTGTCCTTTTACCATTATATTTCCCTGCATTTCTCTCAACAGGAAACATACTCAAAGGAAAGACCAGCATACTCAAGTGAACAAATGTGATGTATTTGTTTCCATATGTTCTTCTTCATTTTGCTGGCAAAGAGTCCAGTGCTGGGTGGAAGGTCCTCTTCCTGGTCTCTTTTGCATCATTAGCAATGGAGGTCAGCATGGCCAGCAGGCTGCTGTCTCCATGAATATCTTAGTAGATTTCTGATTCTCCTTGTCATTGGTACCCTATGCCAGGTTAGGCCGTGGGAAAAGGTATCAGTGACACATTATGTGGGGTTTGGACATGCTCGGAAAATACAGAGAAGTATACCCATATAGAAGGTAATTGTTTTTGCTGTTACACAATTAGTTCTATAAAATAGAAGCTGGGCATTTCTGACATCATCTTTTACAAACCGGTTCCTTGTAGCACTAGGAAAACACGGCCATAAGGATTATAAGCCTAGTAAGATCAGGACTGGAACCCCAATCTTTTGATTTCTATTCATTCAATTTAAACAATATTTGTCAGGCATCTACTTTTGTAATAGACAGACTCTGTGTTTGGCACTAGGTATATAGATAGGACTCCAGGAGTCGAGAGTCAGGTGAGGAACTGTATATCAAACAAGGGTAAACATAGAAGCACAAAATGAGTTACACGCCATGAAGGAAAGGAGTGAGAAGCCACAAGGAGATCCGCTCTGCTGTTGCTAACAGGGCTCAAGGGGGTCTTTCTAAGGAAGTGACCCTGGGGCATAAGGAGGCAGATTCTGGATGAAGAGGAGCAGATGGTCATTCCTGGTCCAGTCCAGTGACCATGGGTAAATATACCTTGTATTGTAAGTTATACCTCAAAAACAAGAAACTCAAGAAAACATCAGATTAATTTTGATTCAAAAACAATCATTTGTTAAAACCCACTATGTGTCAGTATGTCTCAGGTAACACAGCTAGGAAGTGCCAAGGTGGTATTTAAATTAAATATGTCTGTTTGTAAAGCTCTATAGATTTTTTTAATATATACTCTTTGGAGATAAGTGTCTCCTGGAGAGGAGGATAGGGGAGCAATTGTCAGCCTGCAATTGCTTGAGTTACCAGCCCAAAGCAAATCTGCAACATAGCAGCCTACATAGGGAGAATTTTCTAGAGAGATTTTAGAAATATCTTTCCAAGGAAAAGAAGTTCAGGTCATATTTACTACACTTAGGATTAGGCACTTAAAAGTAGACACCTAGAATGGTTTAGATTTTTTCCTCACCAAAACTCATGTCAAAATTTAATTGCCAATGTGACAATGTTAGGAACTGGTGCGTTTGAGGGTGATTAGGTCATTAATATGGATTAATGTCTTTCTCATAAGACTAAATTAGTTCTGGCAGGAATGAATTAATTTCCATGAGGGTAAGCGTGCCTCTCCTATTTTGCTCTCTTTGCATGCACTTGCTTGCTCTTCCACTTTTCCGTCATGCTATTAAGTAGCATGAGTGCTTCACCAGTTGCAGCTGGCTCATCTTAGACTTCCCAGGCTCTAGAACTATGGGTCAAAATAAACCTCATTTCTATACAAATTATTCAGTCACAGATATTTCTTTTTTTTTTTTTTTTTTGGTAGCAACATAAAATTTATTGAGACAGAAAAATGGTACTGAGGAGTGGAATGACACCTGAAAATGTGGAAGTGGATTTGGAATTGGGTAAGGGGTTGGGGCTGAACAAATTTGGGAGTAGCAGACAGGCTGGAAAAAAGCCTGTACTGCCATGAATGGAGCATTGTGAATGAGCTGGTGAAAGCTCAGAAGATGAGAAGATTACAGAAAGTCTGGATCTTTTTGGAGATTGGTAAAATGGTCATGACCAGAAAGCTGATAGAAATATGGAGAGTAAAGGCCATTTTTATCAGATATCCAGTGGAAAATGAGGAATATTTCACTGGGAACTGGAGTTAAGGGAATCCTTGTTGTATGGCCACAAAGAACTTGGATGCACTGTGTCCATGCCCTAGGGCTTTGTAGGTCAAACTTAGGAGCAATGGAATAGCATATCTGGCAGAAGAAATTTTAAAGTAGCAAAGTGCTCAGGCTGGTGTATGGTTATGTATAACTATTTATAGTGAGCTGCTAGAAAACAGAGACAGAGTAAAAAGATTTGAAAAATCCATAGCCTGGCCATGTAGTACAGAATGAAGAGCGTCTTCAAGAGGAAATCAAGGGTATGGCCCAGAGACTGTTTGCCAAGAAGACTAACATGTTTAGAAGGGAGCTAGATAATACTCGTCAAAACTATAGGAGAAAGAACCCAAGGCATTTCAGAGATCAAGGATATCCCTCCCATCACATGCCCAGAAGCCTAGGAGGGCAGAATAATTTTCCGGGATTGACCCAGGGTGTTCCCAACAGGTTCACTGCCCAGGCTACCTCGGGACTCTACTCCTCAAATTCCAGCACAGTACCCCTTGGTCACTCCAGTCATAGTTCCAGTGGCCTCAGGTGTGGCTCTTCCTATCACACTGCAATTTGGAATGCAATTTGCAGACGGTGGTGGTATCCATATGGTGCTAATACTACAGGTGTGCAGAATATAACAGCTATAGAAGTACGGCTTTCTCTACCTAGATTTCAAGGGATGTTATAGAAAGCCTGTGATTTGCTTCATGGATGGAGCCACAAAAAGCCACTAGTTACACCAAGTGGAAATGTAAGGTTGAGGCCACTGTCAGGACCCCAGAATAGAGCCACCAGCAGCCTGCAATAATGCCTGCCTTAAAAAGTCACAGACACCAGGATGTAACTTCCTGGAGAGAGCAGCCATGTGGACTGCACCCAGCAAAGCTGTAGAGGAGGAGCTACCTGAAGCCTTGGGAGCCCATCCTTATTCCAGTATGCTCAGGAAGCAGCACACAGAGTGAAAGATTATTTGAGGCCTTTAAGATTTAATGTCCTCCCTGCTGTGTTTCAGATTTGCTTTGGGCTGGTAACTCATTTCTTCCTCCCTATCTGTTCCTTTAGCGTGAAAATGTTTACCCTATGCCTGTTCTGCCGCTGTATTTTACAAGTATTTTGTTTTTAATTTTACAGGTTCATAGGTGGAAGAAGCTTGCCTTGAGTATCAGATGGGACTTCGGACTTTAGACTTCTGGGTTGGTGCTAGAATGAGTGAAGACTTTTGAGGCCACTGGCGTGGATGACTTTGGCATGTGAGAATGACATAAATTTTGGGGATCCAAGGGAGGATTCCTATGGTTTAGATGTAGTTTGTCCCTGTTAAAACTCATGCTGAAATTTAATTGCCACTATGGCAACATTGGGAGGTAGTTCTTTTAAGAGGTGATTAGGCAATTAAGATGGATTAATGTCTTTCTCATAAGACTGGGTTAGTTTTCACAGAAATGGATTAGTTCCCATCCCACCCATAAGAGTGGGTTGTTATAAAGAGAGGTTACCTCTCCCATTTTGCTCACTTTACATTAGCTTGCTCATCCTTCCACTTTTTCACCATTGAAGTAGCACTAGACCAGGCGTCCCCAAACTACGGCCCGCGGACCGCATGTGGCCCCCTGAGGCCATTTATCTGGCCCCCCGCCACACTTCAGGAAGGGGCACCTCTTTCATTGGTGGTCAGTGAGAGGAGCACAGTATGTGGTGGCCCTCCAACGGTCTGAGGGACAGTGAACTGGCCCCCTGTGTAAAAAGTTTGGGGATGCCTGCTCTAGACCCTTGTCAGAAATAGCTGCCAAACCTTAAACTTGCCAGCCTCTAGAATTAGGAGCCAAAATAAGTCTCTTTTCTTTGTAGATTATTCAGTCTCAAGTATTATGTCTAGAAACATAAAACCATCTAAGGCAGATGTTTTGATTTTAAAAAAAAATGCTTTAGATACAATAACCTGATCTTTCTCCTCTAACTTTGTAATGGAAACATTTCCCTATGTTATTAAAGATTTTACAGGATTATTTTACATTGCCATGTAACAGTTAAAAGACTGGTTGAGAGTAATCACATTCCCAAATCAGATGCCTTCAAGAGACAGTGTAATTTAAAGGCAAGAATATAAAAGAGTTGGGTATAAAACCAGATACAGTGGTTGAAACTGAAGCTAAGCTGAATACAAAGCCCAATAAAGACATTCACGTTCAATTCGTTTTGAATTTGGCAATCCAGAAATTTTACTCACACGTATGTACTTTCCCAATTGAAAATAGGTATTTAAACAAAGCTTGTACACAAATATTCAAATAAGTGCTATTGACAATAGCCCAAAGGTGAAAGCAACCCAAATATCCACTAGTGGATGAATTGGTATACAAAATGTGGTCTATCCAGATCGTGGAATATTACTCAGTCATGAAAAGGAATGCACTACTGATATTTTATTCCTTGCTACAATGTAGATAAACCTTGAAATCTTTATGCTAAGTGAAAAAAAGCAAGGCACAAAATATGTCTGGTTCATATGCATGATTTTATCCATATGAAATATCCAGAATAGATAAATCCACAGAGACAGAAAGTTGATTAGGGATTACCAGGGACTGGGAAAAAAATGACATGGGGAATAACTACTTAATAGTTACAGGGCTTCTATTTGGGGTGTAACAAATATCTTGTAACTAGTTAGAGGTGATGGTTGCACAACATTATGCATGTAGTGCCACTGAGATGTACACTTTAAGGTAGTTAATTTTATGTTATAAAAAATTTACCTTATTCAAAAAAAATTGACAGAAAGTAATATTTCTAGCTTTGATCCTGAGCTGCTACCTTGTGAGCTCTAGAACACATGATTTAGTTCACTATTTCCTTCTTCTTGTACATATAAGTTATTTTTTTATTTCCACATCATAAACATGGCTGAGGTGAACATATTTATGTATGACATCTTTCCATATTTTGTGCTTTTCCTTAGGGTAGATTCTTGAAGGCAGCACTCTCTGTGTAAAATACATGGATATGTTTACGGTTTTTAATACATATTGCAAAGTCATTCCCTAACAAAATTGGATTAACTTAGCCTCCCACAAACACTAATGAGAGGTCTTAATCAACTCATCTACATCAGCATTCCCATGTTACTCTTTATAAATTGCTTGCATGGTACAGGACATAAGGCATCTCATAATTTTTCCTTTGATCTTGTGAAAGTCATTTCTCAACATCAACTTCCTTTAGGAACTTCTTCCATGTAAACATGAACTTCTCTACTGTTTTTGGACTACCTGTTGTTCACTAACTCCATAAGTCACCTTCATCACCTTTGCCCACACTGTGCTACCTGTTTAAAATGCCTCTTCTTCTCCTCCACTGAACTACAAATTAATCAAGGCTGAGACTGTCACATTTCTTTATAGCCTTCGGACTCTCTGGCATTGTACTGTTTCCACATCTCTACTCCCAAAGCCCTTTGTCCCTACCTCTTTCATAGGGCAGCACATTGTATGAATGTTTTTCTTTTCTTATGTGTCTATTTTGTTTTCTGGATTTTGAGATTCTTCAATACAGAACTAACATTTACAAAACTAAAAGCTGAACTGACCCTACTAGCATCATCCCTGACCCACTCTTCCACTGGACTCATCTGTCTACTGGTGTGTCCAGGATCTTTTAACAGCATGAAAATGTGGTCTGAATACTCAAGAGCCATTCACAGTGAGGGAAGAGTGCTATTATTTATATTAACAGATGGCACGGCCTTGTCAATGTGACACAATTATACTACTTGTGATACAAGTGAAAAGGTAGGAGTTCCAAGTGGCAGAACTATGCTTGGTGTTCAAGAAATTGAAGTGGATTTTAAAGTGATTCTGAAAGCAAAAATGCCAACTGAGCTGCAAAGACACTGAATATAAGACGTGGGTTAAAAAATATATCACTAAGACATGTTCTCAATCCAAGGTTATGTGGAGAGTACATAGCCAGGCCCTCATTCAACAAGAATACTCCTCAAAAGGGCTGAAGGGATAGAAAGAAGATTTGAGCATCATTTTATGGCATGCCAATATAAAACACATGGATTTTAATGGTGAGACTTCTCATTCATCATCTATATGATCAATAAATGGAGTATAAAGTTTCCTATGGCTGCTGCAACAAATTATCCAAAGTCGGTGACCTAAAATCAGCATCCTTGAACTGAAAAGAGTTGCCAGCAGGACCAGCTCCCTCTGGAAGCTCTAGGGGAGAATCCTTCCTTGTCTGTTCTAGGTTTTGGTTCCTGCTGGCATTCTTTGGTTTGTGGTTATATCACTCCAATCTCTGCATTTTTGGACCAGCTCCCTCTGGAAGCTCTAGGGGAGAGTCCTTCCTTGTCTGTTCTAGGTTTTGGTTCCTGCTGGCATTCTTTGGTTTGTGGTTATATCATTCCAATCTCTGCATTTTTTTCTTTTGCGTTTTTCTCTTCTATCTCTGTGTTAAATTCCTCAATGTCTCTTACTTACAAGAATACATATGATTATATTTACAGCCCACCAGGAAAATCTGAGATAATTATCCCATCTCAAGATCCTTAACTAAGATAACATTCACAGGTTAAATGGGTAAAGACATAGATTTTTTTTTTTTTTTTTTTTTTTTAGGATGGAGGAAAGGAAGGGGATTATTCATTCTATTACAAATATATAAAAGAAAATATCTCAATTTCCTGTAAAACTCTAAGATAAGTAATGCATTTATATTGTTTCTCTGTCTCTTTTTATATATTACAGACTTTTCAAAGGCCAGAATGTGACCTTCTGAGTCTCTTATCTAATCTGTGACTGTATCCTTGGTAACAAGCAGAAAAAATTCCCAACATCTCCAAATACAGCTAAGTCCCAATGACACAATTCTACTCTCTTTCTCTTTTATAGACTCTTCCCTGCATGTTTAGAAGGAGTTTCAGTCTCCACATCTGTAGAAAAATGGTTTTGGGTACAGCAGACTTTAATTCATTCAGCTAGTATCAGCTAATGTAGAAGCCAACACAAAAGCTCATCCATGAAAGTTCTCTCTTGCCCTTTCATATCAAATCTGAAATCCTAATAAAGAGCAGAAAATTCACAATTAATGTTTACTCCTGATATGCAAAGTCTGGCCGCTACTTTGATTAGTCACTAAGTTAAAAGAATTAAATGAATATCTCCCATTGTGTCCTCCTTGAGGTCTAGCCAAGGACTAAAATCTAGTGAACAAGAGGAAATGGTAGGGGATGAGACAAGAGCAGAAGCTGGAGGTCATTCCAGGCAGAAGTGGCTGATATATATTGGTAAGGATGTTGTGCTTTATCTCAAGAACAATGAAAGGCACTGAATGTTTGGTTGAAGGGAAGATTAGGGAAAGGAGTGAGACAGAACCCTAACTGTATTTTCACATGGATTACTTTGGTTGCAGTGTGGAGATTCAAATGAATGAAGCAAGAATGGCCGGTAAGGGAACTGCACTAATCCTGAAACAAAATTATGTTGGCTTGAACTAAGTGTGGCATTGGAGATGGAGAAGTAAAGACATTAGCAAATATGGGAAGATGAAGACAAAAGGGCTTGGTGGATGTGGAGGGTGAGAAGTAAGTTTCATGGATGGTTTGTTAAGTTTCTGGTAGGAAGGGATGGAAGTGCTACCACACTGAGTTAGAAAACACTGGAAAAGGATGAGAGTTTTGAGGTAAGATGAAGTTATCTAAACAGCAATAAAAAGAAGGCATGTGGATATTCAAGCAGGGAGCAGACGTACTACTGTGATAAATCAGTACCTGGAAGAATACTAGAGTACTGCAGAGCGTTCCGTCTAGAAGGGACAAGCACCTCTCAGATGACAGAGGACCAACAACTAGTGAGAAAGAAAACCAGGAGATAGAGTGCCATGATAGCTAAAGGAAGAAGAGACTTCAAGAAGTGCTGAATACTGTCGAGGTATTAAATACAATTGGGACTGGAAACAGTCCACTGGATTTGATGCCATGAATTGAGCATCTCAGCAAAAATCATTTTGGTGAAACAGTGGTAAAAAGAAGCCAGACTAGGGTGGGAGGAAAGGGAGACAGCAAATTGAGACAATAGTTTTTGGGCTTCACAGAACCCGGTAATGCATATAAAGCACTCGGCATAGTGTTAACAACTAGTAGCCAAACGATAAATGTTAGTTTCCTTGCCTTCCTCATCTTGAACACCCAGTGATTTTCCCTTTTGGATACTGATGGAGATGAATGCAAATATTTCTTTCATGGCTTTGAAAAAGTACCGATAAAAATGATTTTCTATCACCAAGATATAGCCTGCTGCTGAAATATATCCAGGGCTGCTTATTATCCCTGTTATTCTCCAGGACATTACCAATGTCAAATCATCTAAATTTATATTATCACAAAGGCAATTTATTAATTGTATGTCTAAAAGTGCATTATTTTTTGTACCTCTGCTAGAGTTTTTGGACATATTTCTGAACCACACACAAACACAGTTAGCTTAGACAATAACATCCCTGATGTTTATGCATTATTGTACACAAGATTCATGTTTTATATTTTTCTTATTATAAAATCCATATGAGATTTCATTTAGAAAAAATAAAGGCTTTTACTACTCACACACAACCAGATGCAGAGAAGCTTCTGAGACACCATAGCCAAGACCCTCAAACTGTTGGGGTGATCCATTCATTTATGCTATCTATAACTGTGTATTAGGAACCGGATGAGAAACTTATGGGGCACAATAATGTAAAAAACAGCAACATTAAGCCTGTCTTGGAATATAAAATGTAAGAAGATTACTTGGCTTTCATAAGTTGTAGACAACAGAAGAGAAATAAAGAAAATACCCTGCAGACTAACACAGAGCAGGAGCTCTCAATAAGGAGATTCTCAATAACTTTTGTCTCCCAAACAGTCCACCCCACTCTTGTCCTATCTGAATGCCAGAAATCATTCATTGCTCACATATTTAAGAGTTTTAATCTTTTTCACAAATTGAGTTATAATTCCCAAATGATAGGCTTCATTGACCTGTTGCTACTTGAAGTGATACATGCTAAAATAATCGAATATATAAAAAGCAGAAAAAGTTTGAGTCTCACTGGGGTGAAGAGCTCCTTGAAGATGGCAGGACCTCAAGAGTCTTGATTTCCCGACACTGTCTACAGTAGGCTATTAATAATTGATACCAGTGGTTGAAATCTTTATGTGTCAAGAAGTTTTCTTGAGATTTATATGCACCATTTATGTAATTCTTATCCAATCTTAGGACTATGAGGTAAATATTATTCATCCCCATTGTGCAAATGAGGAAAAAGAGGTTCAGAGAGACCAGGTCACATGGTAATAATTTAAAGAGCTAGAATTCAAACCCATGGAATCTGATTACAGAGATTAAGTCATTGACTGCATTACAAATGTTTGTGGGTGGATATATGGAAGGAAGGAGCAGAGAAGTGGAGATATGGTTGAATGAATGTATGGATGGAGAGACAGCAGGATGGACCAGCAGGGAAAAAGGTGGGTGAAGAGTTGGATACATGGATATTCATTTGTCTTAGGTTCAGTAAAAAACACAAACTTCCAAAGGAACTAGTGTGGTATTACGATACATAATTGGTTTCCTCCGCGGTTCCTGGCTCCTAACTCCCATAGTCCTTGCTATAACATTGGGTCACTTTGGGCCTCAGGAAACAGAACCTCTCCCTCTGACCTTCTTCATGTCCTTCATTCGCCTGCCCAACGCCAGACTCTCTTCTGACTGTGGGTCAAAAGACCATAATCCAGAGACAGTGTTGCCCCCTACTCTAGAGGAAAGAATGCTAAACAGAAGAGCCAAGAAAAGTCTGAACAGACAGGCCTTGCTGGTGTTGATTATGTGCTTTTTGTCCAATCACATTTCCACAGGGTTGTCAATCATGCCTATGTAATGAAGCCTCCATAGAAAACCCAGGACAACTGTGTTTGGGGAGCTCCCAGATAGCTGATCATGTAAAGATTCCCGGAGGGAGGTGGTTCACCCAGGGAGGGCATGGAAGCTCCACGTCCCTTCTCCCAGACCTCACTTAACCCATCTCTTCATCTATATCCTTTGTAATATCCTTTATAATAAACTTTAAATGTGTTTCCCAGAGTTCTGTGAACTTAAAAAGGGGGTCATGGGAACCCCAACTGGCAGCTGCTTGGTCAGAGCTCTAGAGGCCTGAACTTGAGACTGGTGTCTGATAGGAGGCAGTTTGGGGACTGAGTCCCCAACCTATGGGACCTGACACTATCTCCAGGTTGATGGTGTCAGAATTTATTTAGAGGATACCTAGATGGTGTCTGCTACTTGGTATGCAGGGAAAAACCCCCATACCTTTGGTCAGATGTCTTCTTTGGTGTTAATGATTATTGTTTTGCTGTCAGACCAGAGGAAAAACACGGTTTGAAAGAGGTTTTCCCATATGACTAGAAACGATGATTGAACGCTGACTCTTATTCTTTTATACAGTTTCATGTGAGAATGAGTCATCAGTCCCTGCATGCTATGCCTCTTATTATGCAGTGCCGTCAGACTGCAGGAGAGGCAGGTTTTCAGACTGGGACACAAGGGATGAGAGGGAAGATCTTGGATGGGGAAGCATGTCGCATCTCTTTGGGTCTAGATTTTTGAAGAGTCAGGCATGCCATGTGACATGGTGTCGGAAAATGGGTGATAAGTTGTTATCTGGAAGTGGAAGCAAGCAAATCACGCAGGCGAGGGTCTTGCTCCTGTAACTTAGGATAGAGCCAGGGAGCCCTGAAAAGGACTAGAACGCTCCTTCATCAACCATGTTACTGAAATTAGATTCTTCATAGGCTCGGAGATCACTTCACTAACATTCTTCCTCAGGGTTCACTAAGGTATTTTTGGAAGACAGTGTTTATCCCAGTGATGTTGGAGTGAATCAGAGGTGAGGGTTTTGGGGTATTGCAGGTATTATTATGGAGAGCAGGGCTTCCCCTGGGACCACCTTAAGGAGAAAAGAAGAATCAGACAGAGAAAGGAAATCTAAAGCTAGAGTTAGGAAGAACAGAATCAAGCCTTCTTGGTCCTATAGGTCCTTTTTAGTGGGAAATTCTCATTCTGGGTATAACCTTAGGAGATTTTGAGATTTATTTTCTTCTCCCTGGGACACATCTTTTATAAGTTCTTGTGGAATGTTTGGTGAGATACTCTGTCTTTCGTAAGCTGCAGATTGTTTAGACTTAAGGCTGACTACATTGCATCAAGGTGGCCGCACTGACAGCTGCTCATCCAGAGTGATGCCCACCCCTCAATCCATAGGAGTATAGATCAGATAAACTCCTGCTAGCAAAAGGAATACTTATCATATTGAGCAACTATCCTAGGTCAAGTATTTTGCAGGGATTCTCTCTACTTCTTAAGGTTATTGGACACTTGGCATATGCAGAACATTGAAACTGGACCCCTCCTTTACACTTTATATGAAAATTAACTCAAGATGGATTGACAGAGAGAATATAAAACCCAAAACTACAAAAACCCTAGAAGAAAATCTAGGCAATATCATTCAGGACATAGGCATGGGCAAAAACTTCATGACGAAAACACTGAAAGCAACTGCAACAAAGCAAAAATTGACAAGTGGGATCTAACTAAACTAAAGAGCTTCTGCACAGCAAAGTAAACTAACAACAGAGTGAAAGGCAGCCTACTGAATAGGAGACAATTTTTGCAATCTGTCCATCTGACAAAGGTCTAATATACAGAATCTATAAGAGACTTAAACAAATTTACAAGAAAAATACAAACAACCCCATTACAACATTGGTAAAGGCCATAAACAGACACTTCTCAAAAGAAGACATTTATGTGGCCAACAAACATGAAAAAAAGCTCAACATTACTAATCCTCAGAAAAATGCAAATAAAAACCCAATGAGATACCATCTCTCACCAGTCAGAATGGTGATGATTAAAAAGTCAAGAAACAACAGATGCTGGTGAGGCTGCGGAGAAATATAAATGCTTTTACATTGTTGGTGGGAATGTTAATTAGTTCAACCATTGTGGAAGACAATGTGGAAATTCCTCAAAGACCTAGAACCAGAAATACCGTTTGATCCAGCAATTCCATTATTGGGTATATATCCAAAGTAATATAAGTCATTCTATTATAAAAAGACATGGAATCAACCCAAATGCCCAGCAATATAGACTGGACAAAGAAAACGTCATAAATATACACCATGGAATGTGATGCAGCCATGAAAATGAATGAGATCACGTCCTTTGCAGGGACACGGATGGAGCTGGAAGCCATTATGCTTAGCAAAGTAAAACAGGAACAGAAAACCAAACACTGCATGTTCTAACTTATAAGTGGGAGCTGAATAGTAAGAACACATGGACACAGGGAGGGGAACAACACACACTGTGGCCTGCTGTGGGGAGTGGGAAGGGAGAGCATCAGGATACACAGCTAATGCATATGGGGCTTAATACCCAGGGTGATGGGTTGGTAGGTGCAGCAAACCACCATGGCACTCATTTACCTATGTAACACACCTGCATGTTGTACACATGTATCATCCCAGAACATAAAATTAAATTAAATTTAAAACAATATTTAAAGTTATTGGGGACTTGGAATGTGGGTAGTCCTCTGAGGAAGTGAATTTTACATTTTATTTGCCTACTTAAATTTGTTGCAATTTGAATGCCACATGTGGCCATCCAGTACCATACTGGGCAGTACAGAATAGAACACTTCCATCATCACAGAAAATTCACTGGGACAGTGCCGCCTTGGGGCAACTTTTCAAGGAGGTCTTGTAAACCCTGTTTTGACTAAAGAAGAAACTAAACCTGAGATGCCAAAGCATTTTCCCAAGAAGACAAAAAGTGTGGGTAGCAAAGGCAGGACTTGAACTTTGGTCTTTCTGACTTCAAAGCCTCTTTTTATTTCATGACCCTATTCTATCTACAAAGCTGATTTCATAGACAGTGTGCTAATCAATAATTCTGCTTGTCCAAGAAGATTTAATGTGGCTTTTCCTAGAGCCTTTCCCATCACAGTACAAATAAAAACCAACCTTATGTCATAAATGTACTGTAAGTTATTTTAAATGTATATATTATTGATTCAATAAGGACACTACAGTTTACACTACAATAAGACATAATCTTCTTTGTGGCTGAATGTGATGAAATGTCATTTCTGTCTCGCTCACATGGCAAGTCCACTGTGGATCTGGGCAGGGCTCTGCTGGAGGAGGCTACATGGCCAACTCTCCTTTCACAGCCACCCAGACTCCCTGGCTCCTAAAGCTGCTAACCACAACTCAGGTATCAGTTCCATTCCCATTCACTGGCTAAAGCAAGTCACAGTGCATCTTAAAGGGGAGGAAATATGTGGTGAGGGCACTGATGACTTTTACAAGCCATTCATGGTCTTGGCATGTGTCACTTTCTTTTAAAAGTGTGTTTTAAATTACATGAAATCTTTTTTGGTTGTTCAGATTCTGAAATCACAACTATTTATGCTTTTGTTCCCTTAGGAGACTTTGTCGGGCACCCAGCTGTAGAGTATTCTGGCCTTTGTGTTAGAGAGGAGGAGGATGAAACAGTGTATTTCCTGTCTACAAGGGTTTGCTGGCTAGTTGGGGACATATGAAGAAATCAAACATCCCAGTTTGCCTGGGACTCAGAAGTTTCCCAGGACATGCGACTCTGAGTGTTAAAAGTAGAATTGTTGGGCAAACTCTCTCTGCATTCATGGAGCATGAGATTTGATGAACATCCTACACAAATGAACAGACTACTGTACTCCTATTTGAGAGAATTATGAAGGGGAGCAAGAGATGTTTTGAAAACACAGAGACAGGCCATCTAACTGGAGAAGGTAGAGTGAAGGCCCTTAATCAGGGTGTGGGGATGGAGGTGCTGGAGGGAAAGTAGGTACCGGGCAAAAGAACTGCACACACAAATGTATGGTGGCCAGAGAGAAAGTGGCTCATTCAGAGAACTGCCATTGCTTAATTATGCCTAGTGTATAGAATCTGACATGAATGTAGGGTGGGGGAACCTTAATATACTGATTCAGAATGTCCAGAAAAGAAATTTATTATTTACAAATGTACTCAGCCAGGAGTGGTGGCTCACACCTGTAATCCCAGCACTTTGGGAGGGCGAGGTGGGCAGATCACCTGAGGTCAGGAGTTAGAGACCAGACTGGCCAAGGTGATGAAATCCCTCTCTACTAAAAAAGTTTAAAAAAAATTGCTGGGCATGATGGTGGGCACCTATAATACCAGCTATTCGGGAGGCTGAGGTAAGAGAATCACTTGAACCCAGGAGGCAGAGGTTGCAGTGAGCCGAGATCATACCATTGTACTCAGGCCTAGGCAACAAGAATGAAACCCCATCTCAGAAACAAACAAACAAAAAGTACTCACTTTTAATTTTAATTAAAATTATTTTAAAATGAAAATACATTAATATGACACAGAGTTTAACAGGAAACAGGATCTAGTCTGTCTCTTATTCTGCTATTTAGATAACTGTTCCCATTTCCATAGGCAACCAAGGTTTTTAGTTTCTTACATATTCTCCCAGATATATTCTGAGCAGATATAAGAAAATATGCACATTTTCCTCCCCAGAAATTGTTTCCCACACTAATGCTACTGGATTACACACTGTCCTGCATTTTGCTTTCCTCACTTAAAAATCTAGTGTAGAGGTGGTTTGAGAGGATTTGTATTCACATGGAAGCTGGATCTTTGAGCAATTCTAACAAACATCCAGGGTTAAGACCCACAGGGGATCTTTGCTATTTTACCCATGTCTTCCCTGTGCCTGGCAGCATTAGTGGCAAATTCTGATGGACTGGACCAAGGGAATAAATGAATAAAGTGAGAGAAGGGAAAACGAATTTCAAAAAGCAATAAGAATGGAAAGGGAGAAAGAAGGACCCAATTAATATCTAATCCTTTGGAAGCATCTTGCCCCATATTAAATGATACGCCCTCGTTTTGGAAACTATCACACAATTAGGGAGGTGCCAGTCTGCTTCAGCCTGTATATCCCATTGCTTTTTCCATCATCGGATACACAACTTTTCTGAGGTCTCAACCAAGCAGTATTTTCCTGCCCTTCTGAAAAATGAAGCAATTTAAATTCTGTTTATAAGGTCACAGACTTGAGCTCAATGCCAGGCCATGATAGAAATGCTTTCCTGCTGGCTGAAAACACCTTGGCTTCTAAAGAGGTCATGTGCTCCTCTTCTCTGCCCTCTTAGAACTCCCCGGACATCTTTCTATTTCAGCACCTGAGGTGGGGGATTGACAGGATCTATGTGTCTGCTTTCCTCACTAGAGGAAGTCCCTGACTGAGGACAAGGATTACATCTCATTCATCTTTGTCTCCAATAACATGCCGGCAACACAGCAAACACAGTCAATAAAATAAGGCCTATTGCGATGACAGGTGAATTGAAAAAATGTGCCTATTAAGGGAAAGAAAGGACGAGACAAGATAAGAATGGACCGTGGATCATTCTGTCACAGAAGATGACACCATTTTTTTTTTATATTTTCCCTCCTGCCAGGGAAAGCCCTTTGCTGCTATTTCATGTGTAGAATGTTGGAAGTCAGCCTCCCATATGACAGGAGTGTCCTGCACAGAGACAAGAATATATGAACTTGTTTCATGGTTTCTATTTTTATTCCTGGTAGGAAGGGCTATTTCTGTTTCAACACTGAGGGGTTGAAGGCAAACACACGGCAGTTTTTGTTGGCTGTCAGAATGTGGCACATTGTAAAAACTAGAACCCGCTGAGAGGTACCCCAAAAATGTTTCAGGGGTTTGCAATGGCAGCAGGAAGTCCAGAACTCTGGGACACATCAGCATGTTGCACCAGAACTCTGTACCAGTAGCACCAGAGGCAGGGTGGGTCTCATGCCTTAGCAGCTGGAGAATAGCTATGTTTTCCAAAACTGCCAGGGCAAGTTAGTCCACCCAACTTGCACTAAAACAGTACCTCTGGGTTTTAACCCAATAAACGATGTTTTAAACTGTCCTACCCAGGTAAAGGGACTCCACCTGTCCAACCTCTGGCACGTTGATTCTTCTCTATGATCCCTTGTGGGCTCATCTGCAGAGGATCAGCACCACCGATCACTGGGCATGATGTGAGAGTTAGGGAAGTTGATGAATGAGCAGTTTGTCATGCAGAAAGCAATTACGAGGGTTCACTAGCATCAAGATGGTGATAATTATTATTATTAACATGATGCCATAACAAGGGATTAAGCCAGCCGATGGAGAAAGAGAACATCATCAGTTCAGACATTTTCCCAGGTGCCTTCTGGCTGGCCAGTTTCCACTGAATCCCAAGCCTATCATCCACGCTTTAAGCATAACCCACCATTCAACACTCTTTGCTTGCCTCAGTCCTTTCTTTTTCTTTTCTGTGACAGGTAAACACAGATTTTCTTCTCAAGAACCAGTGAAAGTGCTCTATTTCTGATGCATAAACTCTGAATAACTTCGCCACACTTCCAGATACTCCACACGTCTCTCTGGCTCACCCATCCCACCTCATTTCCAACCGTATAGCCATCCCATCATATTCCACTCATATCAGGTCAACATCCATCTGTTGCTAAGAATTGAACACTGCTCACTCCAGCCACCATGCCCACCCTCCCTGCCTGTCAAACCTTCTTTGTTATTTACATAGACACTCACCTGGTCAATAAGGTCACACTCAGTCCCATTTCCTCAGGGAGTCTTTTCATTGTTGCATTCCTTACTATGCATTTTACTCTGAAATCATAAATAATAATGGGTCCATAATTAAACAACTAATTAAAGAAGCATTTACTGATCACCTACTAAGTGTCAACAAGGGTGAACTGAGATTAATGATGACTAAATAGAAATACTGAACCAAGGTCTTGCTGGGTGATTTTTGGGATCAGGAAGGTAAGGAAGATGAAGGAAGCTAAGATGAGCCCCAAGTTTCTGGCCTAAGAACAGGGTGGAGCGCTGCTACTCACTGAGATGGGGATACAGAATGGGATCAGACTGGTGGGAGGGGGATGCCAGGCAGCTGCAAGTGGGGCACATTGAGTCTGAGGTTGCTGTAATAACACTCGTGGAGAGGTGTCCCGCAGAAAGTTGGCTCTGTGAATTTTCTAGTCCCAGAACTCAGGAGCTCTCTGTCTAATGACGGAAGCTCACAAATAAGCCCAGAAATTATCATAGAAAGTAGTAAATGCTACAGGAAACGGGGAAACAACCAAAGGAGCCCAAAGGAAGGAGCAATGCCTGTGGCTATTGGGAAACTTCTAAAGGTGGTGGCACTTGAGTGGGGCTGGAAGACTGGTCCAGGTTTAACATGGGAATGGGTAGAAAGGGCACACCCAGATGAAGCAGAAGCATGTGCAAATATACCAAGTGGGGACGAGGATGGGCTAGTCCAGAAGTGGCAAGCAGGTCACAGTGGCTGGAAAGTAAAGGATGTGAAGGAATCCATGGCAGTGGAGCTGAAGCAGATGGAAGCCCTGCCAGCAATGACCTCTGGACCACATCTGACCCATAGATATGCTTTACTTCATCTGCAAAGTAGTTTAAGACACTAGATATTTTACATCGAAATCCAGATTTCCCTCTTCTATTGAAAGGAAAAGGAGAGCCAGGGCTTCCATTTTCATGGTGACAACAGTCAGTCAGGGCAGTGGCTGCTGCCATGAACAGTCAGGCCTTTCTTGTTGGCCACAACTCTCAAACTGACACTTTACTCTCGATATTATCCACCTCGCTCCTGTTGGCATTTTCAGCTTGAACCATTGCTGGAACTGGAAGACAATGCTAAGGAGTTTGGACTTATTTCCAAGGGCAATGCAGGCCCTCTAAGGGCAAGGATGGTCAGAGTGCACAACATAATGAAGACATGTGGATAAGGTCATTTTTTTGAGTTCTTTCTCCTGAAAAGTTTGATTCCAGACTAGGCCTAAATAGATGCCATGAGAATGTTCTCTGGTCTTTAAAATCAACTTCCTAGGACTCAGTTTTTCTCTCTCTCCTGCCCTGTTGGTTAACAATGCTGTGTCCTAGGTGTTGAGTCACAATGGCTCTACTCAATTTTACTAGGAAATCCATCTACCCCAAGACTCCTCAGCATGGGGGTCCTCTGGCCCACAGGTACCCTGGATGTTGAGAGATGTATGCGTCTGTCCAGGAGGCAGCTGTCTGCTTTAGAAGCTACTCAGGATAACCTATTGAGTTGTATCACAATTTTCAGGTACTTCTGATCCACCGGCCTCCTGGCGAGCATGCTGGGAAATGCATGACTGCTGAGGGAAGAAAGACTCAAGTCAAAGGGTAGCAGGCTTAAAATACTCCCGGCTAGAGCCATTGATCATGCAAGAACAGGAAAGGGAAGGAGCCCAAGAGGGAAGCGGGCTGGCCCAAATTTTCTCTCAGCAGAGATCTTGCTGATCTGCAGAATTTAAATTTATGAAGATAATCTAGGAGATTTACACCAATAGGCCCATGCTACAGCATTACTATTTAGGTGCTTATGCATCCCATTAAAATGATAATAAAGCATTCATTTGCTAACCTTTTTCTTTGTACCTACTATGTGTCTCCCACAGACTCAGTTCCTGTTCTCAAAGGCCTCATAGTCTATTTAAAAACATATACAACTAAATGAATCACTATAATACAATGTGAAAAGTGTATCTATCAAGTGCATCCATTACATATTTACCAAATGTTACGGTATTCACAACTGTGGCTGGGTATTACGGAGGCTTCATGGAAAAAGAGAGAGTTTGGCTGAATTTTGAAGAATGAGTAGGAATCTGGCCAAGAGGCTGAGAAGAAGGATGTCTAGGCAGAGGGAGCACTTGTGATCAGATAAAGAAAATGTGATTTTTTTTATATATATATATATACACACAGACATATATATGGCATATATATATACATATACCATACACATATATATATACCACATATATATGTACATACCATACATATATGTATATATATGTAAATATCTGCCTCCCACAAAATGTGTATATATACATAGATATACATACAGACACACATAAATATTATCTGTGTACATATGTATACATGTATATACACACACATGTAATATTTTATGTAATATTATATGTAACATTCTTTTCATGGCTGAGTATTGCTTTTTATGGCTGAATATTTTCAGCCATAAATACATACACATCATAAAATATTATTCAGCCATAAAAAGAATGAAATCCTGCCCTTTGCAGTAACATCAATGGAACTGGAGGCTATTATCTTTAAGTGAAATAACTTAAAAACAGAAAGTCAAATACTGCATATTTCTCTTATAAGTGGGAAATAAACAATGTGTCCACGTGGACATAGAGAACGGAATAGTGGACACTGGAGACTCCACAAGGTGGGAGGGTGGATGGGAGGTGAAGAAGGAGAAATCACCTACTGGGTACGATGCACACGATTGTGGTGATGGTTACATAAAAGTCTACACTTCACCACTATGCAGTGCATCCATGTAACAAAATTGTAATTGTACCCCCTAAATCTACAGAAATGTTTAAAAATGAAATAAAATAAAATGTGGTATAGCCAGAGAAAAAAGAAGCTGAGCATGTCTGGGGCCAGTGAGAACTGGGTCCTTGTTCTGGCTCCATCAATAACAACCATTGTAATTAGTGTCCACGGGCATCTTAACCTCACCAGGACTCAGTTTTCTCACATCTGAAATGCTGGTAATAAAAGCAATCCCTATAGGGTTATTTAGAGCAGCACTGTCCAACAGAGTAACCCTAACCACTTGTGGCTATTCAAGTACATATTAGTTGAAGTTAAAATTTTTTTTTTTTTTTTGAGACGGAGTTTCGCTCTTGTTACCCAGGCTGGAGTGCAATGGCGCAATCTTGGCTCACCACAACCTCAGCCTCCCAAGTTCAGGCAATTCTCCTGCCTCAGCCTCCTGAGTAGCTGGGATTACAGGCACGCGCCACCATGCCCAGCTAATTTTTTGTATTTTTAGTAGAGACAGGGTTTCACCATGCTGACCAGGATGGTCTTGATACCTTGAGCTCGTGATCCACCCGCCTCGGCCTCCCAAAGTGCTGGGATTACAGACGTGAGCCACCGCACCCAGCCCGAAGTTAAGTAAAATTTTAAAATCCAGTTCCTTATTCACAATATGCACAGTACAAATGTTCAGTGGCCGCATGTCCCAAGTAGGACCATATCGAAAGGCGCAGCTCATAAAACATTTTCATCATTGCAGAAAGTTCCATTGGACAATGCTGATTTAGAGGATGAGACTCTGGATAAAAAAGTCACCTTGCATATTGTTTAGTATAAAAACTGTTTAATGGCATAATTTTACCAATTATTAATTATAATAATAATAATAATTTGTAAAGGCCTAGAGTCATAATTCTCACAGTGTGAAATGAATGAAGGAAAGAAGGATGCACAGATAAGGGAGAATTGCTATCAATTGGGAAGTGAGGCCATGAGAGAGTAATGGAAGGAAAGGAGGAAGGATGGGAGAAAAGCAGGCAGGCAGATAAGTATGCCAGCTCCTCTGCATTTGTTCCCTAAAGTCATTTTTCTCTTTCCTGCTCTACTCAGTGCCTAGGAGGCTGATCTCTGCAGACCACCTCATCTAAGCTCCCTAACTGGCTGGCTTCTGACAGGGTTTGGTTAATGGAAGTGAAAAATAAAACAGTCACCAATTTGCAAAATAAACTATGACCTGCAAAAGAGCTCAACTGATCCAGCCATGACATTCAACACAAATTAGCTCAAAACATTTTTAAATACCAGCTCATTCAGTCCCATGTGTTCCCAGCTAATACTGCAAACCAATGTAACTACAACTCTGTATGAACTTATATGCTCCAGAGATAAGACCACTGACTGTCCCAGAAAACTGCCTCATTCATAAATTCTGATCAATCCTTGTCCAGACCATGCTTATTAAAATCATCTCATGACTAGCTTTAGCCACACAATATTACAAGTACCTTCCCTAACTCCCCTTTTTCAAAGCATTTTTGAGATTTTGTTGCAGGGCTACTCTTCCTTGCTTCTCATATTTAATAAATCCAGCTTGGTAAGATTACCAGTGTTCCCTGGTGGTAGTTGCTTCAACAGGAGGCAACCACAGGAGCCAGGAGAGCAGGAAGCAGGATGAGGCATTGCTTTCCACTCCTCACTCTGTTTTAGTACTGACTCTGGCTATAGCTGCACCTGCCCCCCAACTATAGGTTTTGCTTGCTCTTTTATGAGCTCCAACAACATATCTTCCTCCTCTTGTCCCTTCAGCCTGGGGGACAGTAATAGTGTTTGAAATTGCTAGCTTCTGGCTGCTTCACTATTCCTCATCTGTTTCCTTAACCTGCCCATTTTCTACACAACTTCCCTTCATTAAAGAGTTGTTGTTGTTGTTGTTGTTGTTGTTGTTGTTGTTCTTTTTAGTGTGTGGGCAAATTGAGTTTCTGAATGACAGGTAGTACAGCTTATTTATTGTCAAGAAGTATGCTAAACTCCCTCTCCCTGGGTATCTTTATAGACACCTGCATGATAGACATTCAACCCCAATTTACAGATGCACAAACCTAATTCATGGGGTTAAGCACCTCACCCAAGGCCAAGTCAATCAATATTCAGTGTGGGAACATATACCTTTCAAATTCAGATACCTGTGTGCTTTGTACTACTCTGCACTGAACTCAAACGTGGGCATTTGAAAAATGGTTCTCTCTTTCCCTCAAATGAATATCCTGTTAGCTCCTGGAGGTTGTTCTCAGTGGTTATGTTTTTGTTTTCTTCTCCCTCTCCCAATCCTGGTAACATTCTGAATTTGTATTAAGCTTTTACAGCTTCCCCTTAGGAATTGATGTATCTTTTTTAATCCAAGAAACAAATGGCCAAAAAAATCATCTACTCTCCTTGCAGATCTCTGATCATCCATCTCTGTCTTCAGCCTCAGAAGACACCAGTGTCCTGAAACCCAGCATCACAGAGATCAGATGATGACTTTTAAGGAGGGCGGAGTGCCACCCTGGAAACCTCAAGTGGATCTTCCTACCCAATTCACAAATCTATTTCCCAGCAGTGTGTGCATAGGTGTAGCACAGCTAAATCGCACCAGTATATGCACATCTAAATTCATACCAAAGGGGCAACACTATAGGAAGCGGGCAAGCTAGCAAGAGTCAGCATGAATTAGAAGTTTATATAAAGGATAGCAAAATCTTCCTTGATGGATGTAGCAGTAAACTTAGAAAGATCAATATTTAGAGGAGAATCTCTTGAGTAATATCCCTTAATTATGTAAACACACAAATCATTGCTGGGGGAAAAATAATGGAATATTCCCCGGCTTAACAAAGGCGGACTCTTGACAACATCTTTTTATATCTTAAGTTGAAAGGTGGTAGAGGACTCTGCATAAGGAGTTTATGGGGATTCTAGATAGGAACAGACCAATACAGAATACAAAGCGACTCAGAAGCTGTGGAAGTGTTGGCTAGTGCCATTAATTTAATACCTGGGTCACAAGAGTTTGGGGGTGATAGCTGATCTCATCATTACTTGTAGCTGAGGCTGATTCAGCCACTTAGCCATGTAATTATTTAACAATAAATGACTGAGCATATAAAGCTGAAATTAAAGAGTTGAAATTTTGGAGCCTGAGTTTGTGGCATCTGGGAAGCAAGTGTTAGAATTTGGGCCAACAGCTTAAGCGCAGGGGAAATAAACAGCCCCTGAACTGTGCAGGATCTGTGTTCAACAGTGACACCATGTGGCAGTGAAAAATTACAGCAAGTGTAGACTATGCACACTTTCCAATTTTCTTCACAGGAGTGTTAAAAGCAACACTGGCTCCTGTTTTGTGCTACATAAGCCCCTTATGTTCACGGCCAATTCAAGAGGGAGCTACTGGTAACCCTGATGATAACTCACAAACTGGAAAAGTAGAGGTGAAGTAAGTTACAGCAATTACATTGAGAAATGTGGGCTTATTTCTCAGGTTGTAACTTGCTGTGCATGACTTAGGCCAAATCATTTCATTTCTCTTGACTTTCTCATTAAATCTTTAAAAACAGCCTTCTAGCCTTTCTAGTTCCAAGACTTCCCAGAGGACCATGAGCTCCATAACAGAGAGAGAAAGTTTTGTTCACTGCAGTATCCCCAGAACCCAGTGGACAGCACAGAGTACTCACTAAGTGCTCACTTAATTGAATCAGATTAATGATATCAGGCATAAACTATTCCTCAACAAGCTTAGCCTTGAGGCAAATGCAGAAGAAAAATCAGATTTGGGCTGGGATATTGGTCACTAAAGGAGCCAGAGTAGTGCTGAGTTCATGGAAGACAAATGATAAATGTTCATCCCAATCACATCGGAAGATTAGAAAGGTTGTGTGACTCAAGGAGACACATAGCTCCCCACACTTTCATAGGGTTCTCTATGTTTCCTGGTGACAGAAATGTGTCCACCAGCTTCTTTTCTTCCTGGGCCAGCTGGCTCCTCCAATGAGAGCCTGCTCCTCCTCTGGCCCCCTGAGGATGGCAACCCTTGCCTCCTGCCCTAGAAACAAGCACTAAAGCTTCCTGGGGCTTCTCTGAGAGTTTTCAGTGTCAGGCCCAGCAGGGAGCTGCAGGCAGGAAGGAGAAAGAACAAAGAGAAGTAAATAATGTCTCATATCTCATGGGGCTCACAGCAGAGGTCCTCCCAGGTTTGGGGTTGAATAAAAACAAAACTGGGCTATGAGCTTCCAACTGACTTTGAATCTAGGTCCCTCTCCTCCTCCATGACCTTATGGGTCCCCATGCTTTCTTCTCTATCAGTAGCTCCAACTGCAACCTGCCCTCCCCAAGCCTGATCCAGTGAGGAAGAGAGCAAATAAAGAGGCCAGGCAGAATCTACAGTGACAAGTACCATTATAGAAGGATGAATGACGGGCGGGGGAGTCCAGAGAAGGAGGCAACAAAGATAGCCTGTAGGGGAAAGGCTTGACAAGGGACCTGGATTTGGAGGCAAAGAAGCACTGAGGAGCCAAGAAGGCATATCAGTGAGAAGTACAGCAGCAAATAGAAAAGCCATGTGCTCAAAGTTATTTATTATGCTTCACATGAGGGACGTGAGGGAAATCAGAAACTGTAATTCAATGACTGCATGCGTTTGCTTTTCTAATTATTTATTATCATCAATGGGAGCAATAATAAGCACAAGGCGTAAGATTTGTCAAGTGCTGATCCTGGGGCAGGCACTGTGATTGACCTGGTTTATTTGCTCATGTAATTCTCACAATAACCCCATGACGGAAGAATGTTATCATCCCCACTTTACAAATGGGGATACTGAGGCTCAGAGAGGTTAAGTAAATTGCCTGAGCTCCCACAGTTAGAAAGTGGCAGAACTAGAATTCCAGATCAGGTCTTCCTGACTCCCGAGTCTAAATTGCTGCTATTTGTGATGGTTAATATTGGGCCGCAACTTGATTAGATTGAAGGAAGAAAATTATTGTTCATGGGTGTGTCTTCGAGGGTGTTGCCAAAGGAGATTAACATTTGATTCAGTGGACTGGGAAAGGCGGACCCACTCTCATTGTGGGTAGGCATAGTCTAATCAGTTGCCAGCTCGGCTAGAATAAAAGCAGGCAGAAGAACGTGGAAAGACTAGACCGGTTTAGCCTTCTGGCCTCCATCATTCTCCTGTGCTTTTAACAGGAGAACTGCTTCCTGCCCTAGAACATCAGACGCCAAGTTCTTCAGCTTTGGGACTTGGACTAGCTTTATGTGAGTCAATACTCCTTATATATACTCCTTAATAATGCCCCCTTCATAGTAACATCTATCCTATTAGTTCTGTCTCTCTAGACCTTATTAGACTACTATTATCTCCTCTGCTCTTTAATTCATTCATTTCACAAATATTTATTAAGCATCTAGTGTATACCAGGTGCTATTCTACACCTTATTACACTGATTTCTTGATATCTGAGTTAGAGGCAAATTTCTAGGGGCACAACTACTCTATGGAGCATTACGCACACTAGAAGATACACTTGAACTAAATAATGGTTCAGCTCCCTTTCAGGACAAGCACCCCAAACACACTGAACTACATCCATAAGTGTGTCCCAGAAAATAAGACACCTTCTGGCATCGCTGACAATCAAGCTGAAACACCAATTAGCAAGGACCACACACAAGAAATTCCCCTCACCACATGGCAGCTAAAAGAATCAGCTAGTAACTGCATGACAAGGATTTTGCAAACACAGATCTGGGATGAAGGAGCCGACAAAGACAGGACAAATCAACCCTTTAATTACAAAGTCTGACAAACAGGAGGCCTCTGTGAGAGTTGGAATCCCAGCTGTCTCAGAGAGAGCTCTGAGCTGTGAAATATTAAATTTGGATGGGCCCTAGACACCTTTTAAACTTTGCCAGTTGTTGGTTGGTCAGATACCCCATCCCCAACTTGGCTTTGTTTAGGCACAATCTGTATTATTAACTACTTTATGTATTGTTTTAAATCAACTTTCTTTGCCACCTCAATCCAATTACAGCATAAGAGAAGGAGACTATCTCACAACATTTCACAGGAAAGCCAGACCCCTCATATAAACAGGTTACCGTATGAATAGATCTACTGGCCCCAGAATGTGACTGAGTTCAAAGCAATTTAATACATCTCCGTGTGCCCCATATTCAGGGGAGGACACTGAGCAGAAGGGTGGGAATGAGCCCTGCTCAGATCCCTGGGTGGCTGCTGCTTTACTGGGACTGGCATGCAGACCCAGGATGCTTTCACTGCTATTTTACTGCTTGTTGGCTGCCTGTCATATTTATCAGCCACTGGTCTGTGTGAATAGCTGGGCAACCTCAGGCCCATCTCCATTTAACATAAAGATCCCCGGCTCACCTTTTCCATTGCAGGTTTCTCTCTCTCTGAGCGTCAATCTGCCGACCACGGCTTCTTAAGGCTCCTCTCACTCCTGTCTTCATGAGGAGTGCAGGAGTGCAGGGCAAAGCGCCCCACCAGGATCACCAGAGGGAGGACGTGGGCAAGGGTGACCTATAGGAGGAGAGGTGGGGTGGGCAGCAGAGGACAAGCCCCATCGCCTGGGCTGGACTTCTTCCGCTTCTGTGACTGGCTGAGATGATGCTTCCCTCCCTGTAAATGAGCTGTCAAAGAGCACAGGTGCTTCTCAAAGTGGAATTGGGCACCACAGGTGACTGGAGGCCTTCACAGCTGAGCATCCTAAATATGTTGAAGTCAAACTCATCACCCTACCCGCTAGAACATTTGGAATCGTAACAGTGGTATATGAGATGAGCGGTCTCTGTTTTTAAAAAGGGTTAAAAGCGAATTTACCAAACTACATCCAGATAAATCTTGGAATGGGTTCCTTGAAAATTTCTCTGTGGTTTATTAAAGTGATGGGTTTTAGGAAGACTATAGGTGGCCACTGGGAAGTAGCAAAGGTTTGCTATGAACTAATGCTATCAGAGTCACCTTATGACTATTTTTTAACAAGACAGGTCTGGTAGATTAAAGTGATTTACTTATTCCACAAACCTTTATTGTACAGTTACAATAGGTCAAAGAGTTTGTTGGGTGCTCTACATAAGCCATTTCATATCAATTTCTTCAGTAGGGCCTGATAACAAAAAGGCACCACCAAATAATTTGGGAACTGAGAAAACAGCTTGGCCTCTGGTTACTAATCGATTGTAAAAGTGACTAAACAGAATTGGAGAACAGATGTGTAAATTGTCCTTAAGGAACAGAGAGGTTACAAGGATTTCTTTCTAGTAATCCTTTCTAGTAACCCTGTCCAGTGTCCTTCTACTTCTCATTAAAATGCCACCAAGGACACAAGAAGAAGCCAAAACTTTCTAACTCATAAACATGCTGAAAATCAAAAGTGATCAGCCAGTTATTGCCAAAATTAAGAAGAAATTTTCATTGACTTCATTTTTGAAGAATTTGCATATGTGAAGTGCTTACAGCAGTGTCTGCCACATAGAAACGCCAATTGTTAATTATTATTAGCTTAAGTTCAAAGGAACGGAACTGAGGAAAACAACTGGTGACCTCTGCAGACACTGCCCTATGAAAGAGAGGCCCTACCAGGCTGAGCGGTGCTCAGCAGATGCAGTTAAGCTGAATAATTTCTCCCAGATTTGTCTACTCAGAACCTGAGAAAGTGACCTTATTTGGAAAGAGGTTCTTTTTAGATGTAATTAGCTAAAAAGGCATTATAGTGGAGTTGGGTGGGAACTCAATCCAATGACTGATAGCCTTATAAGCAGAAGAGAAGAGGAGACACAGACACCCGGAAGAAGTCTATGTGAAGATGGGGGCAGAGCTGGAGTCATGCATCTACAAGCCAGAGAATGTCAAAAACTGCTGGCAGCCACCAGCAGTAAGGAAGAGTCAAGAGAGGACTTTTCCCGAGAGCCTTCAGGAGGATCGTGGCTCTTCTGACACTTTGATTTCAGACTTCTTGTCTCCAGAGCTGTGAGAGAATAAATTTCTGTTGTTTTAACTCACTCAGGTTGTGGTACTTTGTTATGGCAGACTCGGGAGAGGTATTTGTCACCTCTACTCCACTGGCAGAGAACCAGGGTCTGCATTCACTGGTAAAACGTGCCATATTTCTGCTTTTGGGTGCTGTTTTATGAATCAGCAGATACTATTTTCAGTCATTTCCAATCTTTGCATCTCCAGGGAAGAGTCAAAGCAGAGAACAGTTAGACAGATTACGTCTGGGGGATGCAGCCACCACCGGCAGAGCCTTCCTTGCCTTGGGGATGAAGACAGAAACAACTTGGGGGGCTTAATGTGCAGGGGGTTGAGGTCTTTCAGGTGCTCCACCACTGGATCAATAGAAGAATGGTGATATGGTTTGTCTCTGTGTCCCCACCCAAATATTATATAGAATTGTAATTCCCATAATTCCTACTTGTCAAGAGAGAAACCTGGTTGGAGGTGATTGGACCATGGGGCGGTTTCCCCTGCATTGTTCTTGTGACAGTGAGTTCTCATGAGCTCTGATGGTTTTGTAAATGTTTGACAGTTCCTCCTTCGCACTCTTGCTCTCTCTCGCCTGCTGCCATGTAAGACACGCCTGCTTTCCCTTCTGCCATGATTGTAAGTTTCCTGAGGTCTCTCCAGCCAGCCATGTGGAACTGTGAGTCAATTAAACTTCTTTTCCTAGTCTCAGGCAGTTCTTTGCAGCAGTGTGAGAATGGACTAACACAAACGGACTTCTTAGAAATGGAAGCTCCCACCACCATTCATTAAAACTTCACAAAACAATTGTCTGTGAGGCCCTGGGACCTAAGCTTGGCATTACGCACACGAACTTTCCAGCAGTACTTTTATGAGGGAAAGCTGTGTGTCTATTCAGGTGGCAGTGAGCAAGGCCAGCAGCAATCCACATAACCCTGCCTGTTGGCAAATGCTAGCCTAGAAAGACACTCCCTGTTTACAGATACATTAAGAGTATAAAATAATGAACACAGAGCCTACGTAGAATACTGCGGTATGAGTGAAGCAGAACATTATCTTGAAGTCTTAAAGAGAATACCACTGAAAAGAATGTGCTACGGAAACCTGAAGAATAGTTTGGAAAACAGAAAAGGCTTTTGTTTTGCAACAGAATAGAGAACCTGGACTCTGTGAAACAGGAATAAAGCGTTACATGAAGACGGTTTGGAAGGAAAGGAGAACTGGGTATGATAAAAGGCAAACATCCACCTTTAAAAAATGGACGCAGTTTGTTTTTTTCAATGTTACCATATGGATTCTGGAAGGGTATTTTAGAAGACTAACCCACCATGACTTAAATAGAACTTTTCAGAAATGCTACAAGGGTTTAAAGTCAGCCAATCATTTAATTATTTGTATCAAGAAGACATTTAATCAAAGTAATATCTATTTTTGAAAAAAATCTAGGAAACTGACAATGGAAGGTTATTTTGCTGACATGAGGAAAGATCTTACTTGTGAGCTATCAGATGGGATCCAACTAATGTCACTGACAAGATAAGGACCTATATTATTGTTACATTAATTTATTATCCTTTTGAAAAATATAGTCCAAATAATCAGAACAAGAAATAAGAGTCCTGGCTTTTGCAAAAGCAAAGAGAAATAGAACACTGTTTCCAATAATACGACTGTCTACCTCCAGTAACAGAGGTTACATTTACTGAAGTGTCAATAGGCCTACCCATTGCTTAACACTTCTTAAGTTCCCAGCTGAATCTCCGTAGTAACCTTATGAGATAGGTTCTATGATTATACATTCAATGAATAGTTCAGACAAGTTAAGAACAGAGAGGATGATTTTGCTCAGGGTAATACAACAGTAAGTGTAGAGCCAGGTATGTTGGCTCTAAGATCCATTTCTGATGGGTACTTCCAAGCAAATCAACTGAAACCTGGGCAAAATGAACAGCGACGCAACCAAGCCAAACTAAGCATTACAACGAGTATGACCAGGCTGTGAAGTGGCTGGATATAAAAATAAATACTCCCGGCCCGGCGCGGTGGCTCACGCCTATAATCCCAGCACTTTGGGAGGCCGAGGCGGGTGGATCACGAGGTCAAGAGATCGAGACCATCCTGGTCAACATGGTGAAACCTCATCTCTACTAAAAATACAAAAACTAGCTGGGCATGGTGGCGCGTGCCTGTAATCCCAGGTACTCAGGAGGCTGAGGCAGGAGAATTGCCTGAACCCAGGAGGCGGAGGTTGCAGTGAGCCGAGATCATGCCATTGCACTCCAGCCTGGGTAACAAGAGCGAAACTCTGTCTCAAAATAAATAAATAAATACTCCCAACACAAAATATTTCCCACATATAAACACTTAGGAAAGGTAAGATTTTTTAAAATTCCACTTATATTAACAAACCAACAACAACAGTAACTCCAGCAACCATATGATGAGGGACTAAACATCCCAACATTAAATCATCAGGACTAGAGGAAGACAGACAAAGGAAAACCATGCTTCAAGAAAAAAAAGACTAACCATAAATACTTTGAGAATGTCCCAGCTAAATTTAGGCTTCATATAATTCCTAACAAAACCCAAAGATTTTGGTGGAGACATGGGGAAACTGATTCTAAAATGCAACTGAATATATCAAAAGGTTCAGAAAAACAGAGTAATAAGAGGGGCCTTGCCCTAAAATAAAATGACAGCTATTAAGTTTTTTTTGTTTGTTTTGTTTTGTTTTGTTTTGAGATGGAGTCTTGCTCTATCGCTAGGCTGGAGGGCAGTGGTGCAATCTCAGCTTATTGCCACCTCCGCCTCCTGGGTTCAAGTGATTCTTCCGCCTCAGCCTCCCGAGTAGCTGGGACCACAGGCGTGTGCCACCATACCCAGCTGATTTTTGTATTTTTAGTGGAGACGGGGTTTCACCATGTTAGCCAGATGGTCTCGATCTCTTGACCTCGTGATCCACCCACCTCGGCCTCCCAAAGTGCTGGGTTACACATGTGAGCCACCGCACCAGCCCTTATTAAGTATCTTTAATAACAAGAACAATAAGGTCAATAATTGTATCTGTGTAACAGGAATTATTGAGTCAAGGCAATAAAGTAGAATACATGGAAACGAGTCCCAGGAATATAAAACGTAGTTTATGGTGAAGCTAGCAGCACAAGTAAGTGAAGGAATAAGAATGACCCAACAAATGTTTTCCAATATAGTTAGCAAAAGTGGCATTTTCTCCAATCCAAATACCAAAATAATCCTAAGAGTCCTAATAGAGGTTATGATGTTTGAGAGAAGTCTTAAAATATCAGCAGGATTATGTCAAATGAACTAGTAAGGTAACATTCATAACAGGCAGAAAAAGTATGCAATGCATGGCATGACAGAAGAGAAAACCATATTCAGACATTTGCAAGAAATTGGCTAGATGGTGCGACAGGGAATGGCAAGAAAGAAGACCATAAAGGTAAATCGGACTTACGAAGTTTAGATTCTATCTCACAAGGGGGAACAAACTGCTGAATACTTTTAAGCAGATGAGCAGCATGTTCTGTTTAGTGTTTTAGGAAGATCAGTTATCTGGCAGTGTGGAAGAGAGACGGGAGAAAGGAGAAATTGTATATAATTAGGAGGCTGATACAATGAAATTATGCAACAGGGCAAGGAGAACGTGGGGAAGACGAGAAGGAATGAGCTTAGGTAGTAGAACCACGTAGACTGGCAACCTGGTAAAAGTGAGCTGTGAAAAAAAGGTAAGGGTGAGGTGTGAAAAGAGGTCGGTGTGATAGTGAAGAGGAGGATAAAGTCTTGATTTCTGGCTGGGGGCAGTAGAGTCATCGCTGGAGATGAATTTGGGGAGCAGAAGGGATAATGGTTAGGATATGTTTTATTGATCACATAGCTGAAGGAGCTGAGCTATGAACTTGGCTTGGGAAAGGGAAGAGTGTAAAAGTTCATACTCCCGGGGTTTGATTTACCCAATGTCTACTTTAAAAGAAAAGGTTAAGTGTTTCTCCCTAGCCCATTTTCCTTTGGGTCAAGATACAGGGTCTCTTCTATAAGTAGTTTCTTCAAATTGAAAGATGACTTTTTTCCCATGACATCCCAGTTTCTGTTTTCCCTTCTGCAAGGGCAATCCATGTTCTTTATTTCCCTTGCATCTGAAGTATTTCTATTAAATTAGCTAATTTATCCTTGAAGTCATATCCTTCACTTTAATAAGAATAAAATGAGGCCATTCTATGTATTATTAAACTTCATTTCAGGCTGATATTGAATTATAAACTAGCTATAGTTCCTCTCATGTATCACAAGTTATTGCCCTATGATTCATGCTTCTGAATGGTTTTCAGTCTTTTGGAGGCAGTAGGGAAACTGTCTTAAAATAGGCTGAATGTAGCACAATGAATAGTTTTGAGAAGTTTGTAATTTTAGAAACTTTTATAGAAACATTTTTACTAACAACGACCCTGGAAAAGGGAATCTGCCGTGGGCTTTTAACATGTGAGATACTGTTAGTTTCTTTGCTTATTTTTTTTTTCCTGAATGCAGTGGTATTTTAAAGGGCCACATAAGGCACTGTGATTAAACAGGACCCTTTTATCCAAACCCTAAGATCTCAGTGGTGCACTGTGGCATAAGCTCTCTTGACATCATTCTGTCCTGAAGGATTACATACAAACGTTCAACTCGCCTCTTCTCCCCTGAAGAGTTCCTGTCTTCTCCCCTTCTGAGTCACTCTGTCACAAATTACTCACCACCTCACAGAGTGAGGTGTTAGGAAGTTCCTAAAGCCAGATAGACCTGGTTAGAACATCGGCTCTGCCACTTCCTTAGTTCTGCGACTTGGGGCAAGTTCCTGAGGTCTCCAAGCTTCTGATTTCTCATTAGTGAAGCAGGAAAAACAGAAGTTCCTTCACTACGGGCCACTGCGAGGTGCAGTGTGTGATCCTGGAGAAGCACCAGTACTGCATCCAGCCCAGAGTGATTGTGAAATTCTGCACACATATGCATGGAATCACTACAGCTGGGATCAAGCGGTGCTGCAGCCTAGCTGTGCAGACGTGGGCGAGTCATCTACCCTCTCCCAAGAGGTCACCAGTTCTTTTCCTCAGTTCAGTTCCTTTGACTTTAAGCTAACAATAATTAACAACTGGCATTTCTACGTGCCAGACACTGCTAAGCACTTCACATACATGAATTCTTCAAATATAGTCAATGAAAATTTCTTCCTGAGTGGGCATGGTGGCTCATGCCTGTAATCCCAGCACTTTGACAGGCCAAGGCAGGTGTATCACAAAGTCAGGAGTTCAAGATCAACCTGGCCAACATGGTAAAACCACATCTCTACTAAACATACAAAAATTAGCTGGGCGTGGTGGTTGGTGCCTGTAGTATCAGCTCCTTGGGAGGCTGAAGCAGAGGAATCACTTGAACCCAGTAGGCTTAGGTTGCAGTGAGCTGAGACCATGCCATTGCACTCCAGCCTGGGTGACACAGCGAGACTCTATCTGAAAAAAAAAAAAAAAGAAAGAAAGAAAAAGAAAAATTTCTTCCTAATTTTGGCAGTAATTGGCTTACCACTTTTGGTTTTCGGCGCGTATTTATGAAGGACATTTTGGCTTCTTCCCGTGTCGTTGGTGATATTTTAATGAGAAGTAGAAGGACCCTGCTAGAAAGAAATCATTTTAACCTTTCTGTTCCTTAAGGACAATTTACACATCTGTCTTTCAATTCTGTTTGCTCGTTTTTACAATAAATTAGTAACTAGAGGCCAAGCTCTTTTCTCAGTTCCCAAATTATTTGTTATCTTTTTGTTATCAGGTGTTTTTTTGTTATCAAGCCCTACTGAAGCAATTGGTATGAAATGGCTTATGTAGAGCACCCAACAAACTCTTTGACTTACTGTAACTGTGCAAAAAAGATTTGTGGAATAAGCAAATCACTTGAATTCATCAGGCTTATTAAAACAGTGGTAAGGTGGCTCTGACACCATTTGTTCATAGTGAACCTCTGCTACTTCCCGGTGGCCACCTGTATTTTTTCTAAAATATGCCTAAAACCCATTACTTTAATAAACCATGCAGAGTTTTTCAAGGAATTCATTTCAAAGTGTATTTGGATGTAGTTTGGCAAATTTGCTTTTAATCCTTTTTAAAAGAGAGACCACTCAGCTCACATACCACTGCTACGATTCCAAATGTTCTAGGGGGTAGAGTGATGCATTTGACTTCAACACATTTAAGATGTTCAGCTGTGAAGGCCTCCAGTCACCCGTGGTGCTGCCTGTGGTGCCCAATTCCACTTTGAGAAGCACCTGTGCTCTTTGACAGCTCATTTTACAGGGAGGGAAGCATCATCTCAGCCAGTCACAGAAGCGGAAGTCCAGCCCAGGCGATGGGGCTTGTCCTCTGCTGCCCACCCCACCTCTCCTCCTATAGGTCACCCTTGCCCACGTCCTCCCTCTGGTGATCCTGGTGGGGCGCTTTGCCCTGCACTCCTGCACTCCTCATGAAGACAGGAGTGAGAGGAGCCTTAAGAAGCCGTGGTCAGCAGATTGACGCTCAGAGAGAGAGAAACCTGCAATGGAAAAGGTGAGCCGGGGATCTTTATGTTAAATGGAGATGGGCCTGAGGTTGCCCAGCTATTCACACAGACCAGTGGCTGATAAATATGACAGGCAGCCAACAAGCAGTAAAATAGCAGTGAAAGCATCCTGGGTCTGCATGCCAGTCCCAGTAAAGCAGCAGCCACCCAGGGATCTGAGCAGGGCTCATTCCCACCCTTCTGCTCAGTGTCCTCCCCTGAGTATGAGGTGCACAGAGATGTATTAAATTGCTTTGAACTCAGTCACATTCTGGGGCCAGTAGATCTATTCATACGATAACCTGTTTATGTGAGGGGTCTGGCTTTCCTATCAAAGGGTGTGATATAAAGTCTCCTCTTATGCTGTAATTGGATTGAGGTGGCAAAGAAAGTTGATTTAGAACAATACATAGGCTGGCGCGGTGGCTCCAGCCTGTAATCCCAGCCCTTTGGGAAGCCAAGGTGGGTAGATCACGAGGTCGAGATCGAGACCATCCTGGCCAACATGGTGAAACCCTGTCTCTACTAAAAAGACAAAAAAAAAATTAGCTAGGCGTGCTGACGTGCGCCTGTAGTCCCAGCTACCCAGGAGGCTGAGGCAGGAGAATTGCTTGAACCCGGGAGGCGGAGGTTGCAGTGAGCCAAGATCGTGCCACTGCACTCCAGCCTGGCACCTGGTGACAAAGTGAGACTCTGTCTCAAAAAAAAAAAAAAAAAAAGAAATACATAAAGTAATTAATAATACAGGTCGTGCCTAAACAAAGCCAATTTGGTGATGGGGTATCTGACCAACCAACAACTGGGGAACTTTAAAAATTGTCTAGGGCCCATCCAAGTTGAATATTTCACAGCTCAGAGCTGGGATTCGAACTCTCACAGAGGGCTCCTGTTTGTCAGACTTTGTAATTAAAGGGATGGAGATTTGTCCTGTCTTTTTTGGCTTCTTCATCCTAGCTCTGTGTTTGTGAAATCCTTGTCATGTAGTTACTAGCTGATTCTTTTAGCTGCCATGTGGTGAGGGGGATTTCTTGTGTGTGGTCCTTGCTATGTGGTGTTTCAGCTTGATTGTCAGTGATGCCGGAAGGTGCCTCATTTTCTGGGGCACACTTATGGATGTAGTTCAGTGTGTTTGGGGTGCTGGTCCCAAAATGGAATTACCATCATATCAAAATGCCAAAAGGAAGGGAATGGATGGGATTTGTTCACTCACTGAACCATGTGCTGAGTGCCAACTCTATGGGAAACACTAGGTACTATGGGACTGTCAGTCAACCCCAAATCCATTGTCCTCAGGAATTTTTATCTCTAAAAGTGCCTAGACCCCTTGACCTTGGAGAAGTACCTTGAAATGGCCACAGACCAACTGGGATGTGAGCCCAGGAAGCTGCCAAAGGTGGGAGACCTAAAAAGTATTAAATTCTGAAGACTAAGGAGGAAGATTTCAGGAAGACTGCACTAGCGCAGGGTAGAACTAAGACCCAGTAACGTGGGCTCCGAGACAATTTAAAAAGTGGGATAAATCAAGGCAACCCAGAAGTTGGAAAAAGTAAGTGAAAGGGCATGTCTGGGGAAAAGGAGGGCATGTTAAGTGATAGCATTTCTCAGTGGATCTCAGCATCAGGAAATACAGGAACAGTCACTTCTGTCCATCAAATTGCACAGATAAAATATTCTGGGGGCAAACTGAGGCCCAGAGAGACTGAATAACTTGTTTAAGCTCAGATCACTCATCTGACCCAATGGGAATTTGACCCCAGGTTTTTTCTATTCCCACAGCGATGCCTGTTTCTGAACAGGCTCAATTCACCCTCTACAGGACTCTCTGAAGGCAAGGATTGTGGGCTTATTCTTCTCGTCTTCCAGCACGGGCAGGCTCAGTACTTATTTGTTAAGTGAAGTGAAATAATAAATCTACACGCAGGCGCCTTCAGAACAAACCTGGGATCAGAACAGAGACCAAAGGCAGATTTCTCAATTATCTGAGACAGGCTGCCAAAGACTCTGCAGACCCTGAGGTTGGGCTGACCCTGGTCTGATGGCCCTGGGAATAAAAGAGTCATCGAGCTGCCACAGCGAAGCAGCAGCACTGCTGGATGATGTGATGGATGACGGCCACAAGTCCCTCTGGACTCTTGCATCCTCCCCCGCCCATCTATAATCCTTGGATCACTGACGCAGCATGATGTAATGGACTTTCCATCGCTCTAATAGTCTGGCCTGTCAGTGTGGATTTATCTCAACATGTACAGGGACATGGGGCCTGAAGCCTGTTCAAGACTATATGATGGAAGAGCTTTAGTAAAATGGAGTCTACTATTACTATGGCAGATCTCAATCTAACCTTCTCAGTTCCCCAGATGAACCCCCTCCCAATCCCCTCAGAACCTATGGTGGCTAGCCTTGGACAAACTTGAGTCCCTTCTTGAACTACATGTTGAATGAATCAATGAAATTAAAAAATGAATAAATGCTAAATATGATTTCCAATAAACCCATAGATTTTATTTACAGTAAATAGTGGTACACACAGCTGTCAATTTTGAAAGCAGTTCTTTAAAAAACTAGTATGTGGTTGGATTTGTACAGTTCCCAGTTTCCACAGGATTTTCATTTATATTAACTGGTCATTAAGACTGTGGGCTCCGGAGGCCAAATGTGAAGGGTAGAATACCAGGCTTATAATTTACCAGATATGCAACCCTGCAAAAGCTACTAAGCTCTTAGACCTCAGTTTATCCATCTGTGAAACGGAGCCGAGGCAAGAAATAACACACATGACATAGGTACACAGCACAATCTTCACCTCCTTATCTGAGTTCTGCCCTTCTATGGAGATGGCCGTTTTGCCGATAAAGCTACTGAAGCTCGGGGGAACTATTTTATTTGCCAAAGGTCAGTGTCATCAAAACCCAGGACAGCTAGCTCACCACCATCCCCCAGCCAGAGCCACTTTCAGCCTGAAATGTTCCCAAATTCTTCATGATTCAGGTAATTCTCCCTGACCCTATTACCCCCATTCTGTTCTGAGGGCTATAAACAGCTCCCACTCTACTCAAAGAGAAGCTGGAACTTGATCTTCTGGAAGGAAATCTAATACATACTGACAGCCCCACTTGCTCAGAGACAGAGCCCCTGAAATTGCACTTAACACCAAGCAGAAAAGGTAAGGAAAGGCAGGCTTAAGGAATCTGAGGCTGCTATGATTTATAACAAGAGAAAACAAATGAACACTGGTGCCTGATCACATTTGCCACTTATCAGCACCTCTGTCCACACCTGGAAAAGCCCTGTATTCACATGCAATGGTGAGAACCTCTTTTTCACCCACAGTCTTTCTCATCAGTGTTTTTCTAGCTGCCCACTAGAATCACCTAGGTGACCTCTAAGAAACACACAAGTAAGCAGAGGTACATGAAACTTACCTATAGAGAGTTCACATTTAAACAGCCTAAGACAGGACCTGGCCTCCATTGCTTTTTGAAAGCTCCCAGGTGATTTGAATGCACAGCCCAGGCTGAGACCCCCAGTTGTAGGTTGTGATTACTGAGCAGTTGGCTGGTTTGGGACATAAAGTCAGCCCACGTTGTAGAAAGTCCATTTCAGATGGAATTGATCACAGAAACTCATGATGCCCAATCATAAGGCATTGTTTCCCAAACCAATCCCCCACCCCCTCCCAGTTCCTGCCAGGTTCTAAGTACCCTACTAAAATCTAGCTAAAGCCCTCCATTTTGCCTCAATAAAACCTAGTCTTGGTATAGCCATCTCACCCTGCTAACACCAGGCTATGGCACCAGCATATTGCCGAAGCCCTTGGATATCACCAACAATATTTTCTCCTCCAACCTACAACCAGACACAGAACACACACCTGAAACTCGCTTCCTCCCTCTGCTTTCTCCTTGAGGTCCTGGACGGCCTGTGCCTGTACCAGCACCATGGGCCTCCTGCTTCTAATTTGCTCTCCCTTCCCACACAGACACACAAGGACGCTTCTCAGAAGTAGCGAAGCCTACTGGGTCATTTCCTGGTTGGACCTGATTCATACAGGATCAAATGCAAACTTCTCAGCAAAGCGCTTCACATTTTCACCTAGTTTTCTAACCACATTTTTCTGGGGATTCTCCACATGATTTATACCCTAGCCAAACTCAGATCTACCTTGCATTTCCAGAACATCCCAGTCACCACCCTGCGCTTTGGCCCAGGCTGTTCTTTTCACCAAATATGCCCTCCACACCAGTGCACTCGGAGAAATCTGACTTGTCCTTAAGACCTCTGTCTCCTCGGGGCCCACCTCCCCACCTGTGCCAGCTGGGCCTTGGGCTGAGTCTCTTCCAGCATTGCTGCTCAGTCCTCCCCACTACCCAATGGAAGAGGAGGAGCTATTTTCATGCCCACATGAGAAGTGTTTTTTTAAAGCACATTTTCTTGACAATGGCTTAGATGTGGCCTGGGGACAAAGTGTGTCAGGAGAAGGAAAGCTGAGAAGGGAGGTGAAAGAAGAAGGTCAGACAGAGATGAGACAGTTAAGTCATGTGACAGGTAAGAGGTCAAAGGGCTAAGAGAGTTGAGCTAGTAATTCTTCGTGATGTATTCGCCAAATAACAGAGGCCAATTAACCGATTTGAATCATTTGCTGTTTAGTGCTTGCTTGGCTTTTCTCATCTCTGCTAATTCCTCAAACTCTCAGAAAAGGTGACTCTATATGCAAATGCCACGAGAGAGAGCAATTTGGAAAGAAATCAATGCAAGAGGCTTGGGAGGACATCCCTGTTGACTCAGAGCAGAGGGATGAACAGGAACGGCAGGAAAGGCAGGACTGAGATGCAGAATTTACTAGGGCAGGAAACTCAGAACCCACTGACATGGAGAAGCGCATCTTTTCTCCACCCCACACCTCCCGAGCTGCAAGGAAATCAGCAGAATTAAAAAATAGCCCGCTGGTGTTCCCAGCATGTGTGCATACGTGGAATAAAGAGAGGGAGTTCCTACCTTTTATTTAAATCTCAAAGATGGAGTGACCTCAACGGGTACTTCGCTGATGTGCCAAAGCATGATTACCACACAGACCAGGCTTTCAGACAGGCAGAACTGGGCAGGCAGACAAATGTGCCTCTCTGTTCACCTGTTCAGCTCAAATATGTTCGCATCGGAATCTTGGGGCAGAAATCTTCGCCCTCATCCCTCATATGTCAGCTCAAGACAATACAGGTTTCTAAGCCTCCAAATAACCAATGAAAAACAATCACTTCATGAAGGCCTTTGAACACAGTTGGTGATGACCCATCTGAGAATAGAGAGCTCCAAAATAATTACATTTCCCCATGCAGCTCCTAGAAAAGTGCCCACTGCACCACTCGCAAGGTTATTGGGTTGGTGCTGAGTCGAGCACTTTGGGTCCTTTGTTTCAAAGGGCGCTGATTACGTTTGCAAGACACCAAGTACTCCCAGCAGTGCTCCAGCCGGACATGCTTCCCTGCCTGTCACAGATGGGGGAGGCTTCCTCCAACCCCAGGAAGCAGGGGAGGTGGTTCACATTTTTAGGAGACCCTACGCTAAGTACTGAGTCACACACTCTTTATTCACAGCTCAGTGCCCTCTGCCTTCTTCCTCCCAAGCCAAATCCTGATTATGATCACTTAAAGATGGGCGGAGGATGAGGAAGAGATCTCCTGACCTCAGGATAGGGGACTTTAGCCAGACTGGTCCAATCCAAGGGGCTTGCGGGCCAGATCCAACCAATCTAGTCTGCCACCTGCCATCTGTAAAATTCTACTGGAAAATGGCCATGCCATTCATTTACAGACTGTCTGTGGCTGGGTTCATGCCACGATGGCAGCTCTGTATAGCTGTGATACTGGCTGTACGTGGCCCACAAAGCCTAAAATATTTACTTATTCTTTGATCATTTACAGGAAACATTTACTGACCTTTGACATGACTTGACGTGTCCCAAATTGTATTGCTTTTCCTCCAAAACCTGCTTCTAGCCTGTTTTAGGAAATGCTATGGAGCTAACTTGCTGTTGAACTATGATTGGGCTTATTGCTCATTTCTTTCCTCTCCCTCACTTCACATTTCCATTAAGGCACTGTGTCAACTGACTGTACCAAAATCTGTGTTTCTACTATCTGTCACCTTCTTTCATTCCCCTGCTATAGCTGAGTTGAGTTCTGTTCCCATTCTCAGGTAAGCCATTAAGCCAACTGTGTGTCTCGGCCTTGCTCACCTCAGTTCCACAGCCCCTCTCCTGCAGTAGTGTTTTAAAAAACAAACCTGATTTTGTTGTTTACTCCTTATGATACTTAATTTGCTTTCATCACCTACAAAAGGAAGCACATGTTCTTGACCATGGAAATCAAGACCCTCCAGTCTGACCCTTGACAATCTCTTCAGTCTCCTCTTCGATAACTACTTTTTTTTTTTTTTTTTTGAGACAGCGTTTTGCTCTTGTTGCCCATGCTGAAGTGTAATGGTACAATCTCGGCTCACTGCAATCTTGGCCTCCTGGTTCAAGTGATTCTCCTGGCTCAACCTCCCAAGTAGCTGGGATTACAGGCACCCACCATCACACCTGATTAATTTTGTATTTTTTGTGGAGACCGGGATTTACCATGTTGGTCAGGCTGGTCTCGAACTCCTGACCTCAGGTGATCTGCTTGCCTCAGCCTCCCTAAGTGCTGGGATTGCAGGCGTGAGCCACTGCGCCCAGCTCCCATGGCTACTTCTACATCAACAGTGTGTGGTTCAGAAATTCCACAAGGCTTACAGTTTCTCTGGAGTCATCGTACTGTTTCATGCCGCCATATCTTAGCTCTTCTTGCTATTCCCTCCGTTTGTAATTCCCTCTGGGTATTTTCCATCTGAAATATCCTTCATGCCTTTCAGTACCATGTTCCAGTATCAACTCAATTCCAGGAAGCCTTCCCTAATGTCTTCTCCCATCAGCGTGATCAATTCACCTCTTCTGCTCCTCTAGCTTACACGTGCTTCAGTTTTTGTACCTTTACTTCATTCTAACGTCTTTCCTTGGATTCTCTCTTCTCAGCAAAACTAGAGAATTATTAAGAGCAGGAACCCTATTTTCATGTCTCTTTATCCTAAATCTCTAAGCACAACATCTAAACCTCAGTAGCTTTTTGTTAATTAAGTCAATAAATGTGTGAACAAACAAATGGGTGAATGCAGACACAGCCATTATCCCCACGTTGCCACCTAAGAAAACTCTTTCCACTCTCACCTTTTCTTTACCCCAGTAACTTGTCTCTAAGGAAGAACCACACTTAGAAGAAAAGAGGAGTGGACACAGTTTATGAGGATTAAGGGTAATGACCAAGCAGAATTTCCCTTTCCATTAAGCAACCATTTATTGAGCACCTTTGGTGTGCCAAGCATTGTACCAAATTCTTTACATGTAATTATCTGAAACCATTGCATGGGGAGGGTAAGAACAATAAGTAGATCAGCCCCATTTTTATAGGATAAGGCTAGATAGCGACCTCCCAGGGTCTCCCAGTGGGCCAGTGATGGCTCCAAAGGTGGAACCCAGCTCTGCTGGCTCCAGAGCCCAGCAGTTGCATTCATAATGTGCTGCCTTCCCAAGCTTTCCTGCAACTGAGCTCCACTGAGTTCCACTTGTTATTTAATTTTGTGTGAAGCAATGTTAGAGGCTTGCCAGTTAGAGGCTGAACAAACCCAGAATAATTTTGTATTCACTGTCCTAGTTAGTTTTTTTTTTTTTTAGAAGAAATAAATCAGGGCAGCGTGTTCCCTGGCCGCATTCCCACTGTTTCCAGGATTGCCACACGGCACAGCTCGGTAGAAGCCCAGGAGTGGGCACTGCTGATGCCCACATGGTAACAGGCTTTCTTGAGCCTTGTCCTGGGGTCCTGGAGGCGCAGATGGGGACAGTCAGTCGGTCAATAAAAGAAAAGAAAACCACCTAACTGTGAGAGCTGCTGATGGATTTCATAAAACGTTGGACTCAATGGATGCAGGGGAGCAAAGTGTGTTGGGGGTCAAGAGAGCTGGGATCTGTCCAGGGTCAAATATAGACTTGGGACACTGGTCAAGACCTTTCCATTTCTGGGCCTCTGGTCCACACCTGAGAAAAGAGATGACTGTCTGGTGTTATGCACTGAATGGTGCCCCCTCAAATTAATATGTTGAAGTCCCAACCCCCGGGACCTCAGAATGTGACTGTATCTAGAGGTAGGGTTTCTAAAGATGTCATTAAGTTAAAATGAGTTCATTAGGGTGACCTGCTCCCATATGACTGGTGTCCTTGTAAGAAGATATTTGAACACAGACATGAACAGAGGAAAGAAAATGTGAAGACACAGGGGGAAGACAGCCATCTATAAGGCAAGGAGAGAGACCCCAGAAAAACCACCCTGTTGACAACCTTGATCTGGGACTTTCAGCCTTCAAAACTGTGGGAAAATACATTTCCATGTTGAACTCACCCAGTGTGTAGCACTTTGTTACGGCAGCCCTAGCAAACTAATGTGGCTGGATACACTGGGCATCTAGCTTCTGCTCCCACTACGGCACCCAAGTGGATGGTCTGATTCTGGGATCTCAGCTGGAGAGAACAGGATCATGAAAGGCAAAGAAAGGCAGTCAAATACAGAACTGAGACTATTTAGGTCAGAGAAGAGAAAATTCTGAAAGAACAACCTTTCCTTCAAATGTCCCATGTAAAAGGGACAACATTTGTTGGGCTTTGTGGGAGGCAACTGGCCACCCTGAATGGAAGTAGCAGAGACACATGTCTCAGCAGGAGGTTGAAATGGGCATTACTTTAAGCTTCCTGTCTCTGGGGGCATTGAAGCAAAAACCCAAAGACAATGTGGTGAAGCTGATGCTGAGGGCTCCACTGTGTCATGGCAGAAGGAGGAAGTACCAAGAGGGCAGAAGGTGGTGTGACATACAAAATAACTTTGCAAAGCTTCCTCAATAAGGACAGAGGGTTCCAAATAAAGGCAAAGGGTTCCCGTGCCTGGAGGTCATCAGGCAGGGTTCCAAGGCCACCACTAGCAGGGCTGGTGGAGATTCTGACTCTTGGCCAAAGCCTGGAACTTCATCTATCAGACAAATCTTTTGAGTGTCCATTGTGTGTTAGGCACCGTGCAAGAGAAGGAAAGATCCAGTCCCTGCCCCCAGGCAGTTAATATTCACTCCCTCATCCACCGCTAGGATTTGAATGTGTCTCCACCAAAGTTCGTGTTGAAATTTAAGCCCTAATGCAATGTATTAAGGGTGATTGCGTCAGGAAGGTTCCGCCCTCTTGAATTGGATTAATATCCTGATTAAAGGGCTCAAGGTTGAAGGGAACTATCTCTTGATCTCTTCCATCCCCACTGCCAGGTAAGGAGACAGTGCTTCTTCCCTCCAGAGGACTCAACAACAAAAGGCACCATCTTGCAAGAACAGCCTAGCCTTCACAAGGCACCAATCCTGCCCATGACTTGACTTGGGCTTCCAGCCTCTAGAACCATGAGAAATAAAGTTATGTTCTTTATAAATTACCCGGTCCCAGGTATTTTGTTATAGTAGCACAGAGGGACCAAGTCACCCACTCATTCATTCATTCATTCATTCACTCATTTGCCTTATCAAAGAACCTTCCTTAACCAACTCACCTAAAATCGCAACTGTCAGTCCTCTTTCCCTGTTTTACTTTCCACCCTAACACCTCCAGTGTCCAGCCATATTCTATATTTACTGCTCTTTCATTAATCCCCTTCGCTGAAATAAAACTACCAAGACAAAGAAGGCTTGACTGATTTATTCAGTGCTATACCCTAGAGCCTAGAAAGTCAGTAAATAGTTGATTCTGACTATGTGCAAGGCATGGAGGCAGGTGCTGAAAAATCAGAGGTGAATTTGACAAATTTGGTCCTTGTTTTTTTTTTTTTTTTTTTTTTTTTGTTGTTGTTGTTGTTGTTGTTTTGAGACGGAGTTTCGCTCTTGTTACCCAGGCTGGAGTGCAATGGCGCGATCTCGGCTCACCGCAACCTCCGCCTCCTGGGTTCAGGCAATTCTCCTGCCTCAGCCTCCTGAGTAGCTGGGATTACAGGCACGCACCACCATGCCCAGCTAATTTTTTGTATTTTTAGTAGAGACGGGGTTTCACCATGTTGACCAGGATGGTCTCGATCTCTTGACCTCGTGATCCACCCGCCTCGGCCTCCCAAAGTGCTGGGATTTCAGGCTTGAGCCACCGTGCCCGGCCTGATCCTTGTTTTATAGCCTTTAACACATGCAGGATCTCATGTGTGAGAAGAAACATGCAACCAGAGAAAACTGGGAAAACAGAAAGAGCTAAGAGACTGAGGGAAGCACTCTTAAGATCAGGCACTTTAAGACCTTTTGGACTTTATTTCTTTGAATTCCCATAGCGTCTCTCTAAAGTTAGATGATATCATTATTCCTATTGCACAAATGAAAAAACTGAGGCTCAGAGATTTCAAGTACCCTGCCTCAAACGACATGATCACAGGGTTTGATCCTAGATCTATAGGTATCAGGATGGCCCTTGAGTCTGGGTACTCAGGAACCTGTCCTAGCTCTGGCTTTTGGGGTTCCACTAGGACCCTCATTCTGCTGTGCCCATCTGCACAGGTGAAGGAGATATGCCCACTTGGAGCCCATGTGCCCCCTGCTGTCCCACAACTGAGCACCCAGGACCATGCAATTCCCTGCCTGACACCCCAAGCACCTGCTAGGCTCCATGGGTTTCACCGTGTTCTCTGTTCCTAGAAAAACCCAGGACCTGTGTGAGCCCAAGGATGCCTAAAGGGGAAACCCTGGGGGCTGTTTTATGAGAGATGAAAGGAGCTTAGATGTATGGGCCAGGGGTTCACAGCAGGCACGTGCATGAAGCCCTCATGGTGTGGGCAGGAAAAGGGCAACCTGGGGTGCAGAGGGCCCCACCTGTACTTGTACTCCAGCTCCCCACTCACAGAAATTAGGAGAAGGCGTCTCTGTGGGATCTAGGGCCTGGAGCATCTCCAGACTCTATACCACAAGCACCATGTCCCATCGGCCCCAGAGCCAGCATGGGGGCATGGGGGAGCAGGATGCCTGCTCTCTGCACTCACACAGAATGGCTGGGCTGTGCCATGTTCACCTGAACCATAGAGGGAAGGTACTGAACCCAGGTGGCTTGAAGGAGGAGCCCACAGCATCAAGGCAAACACCCAGGAACGGGAGAGTGACATAGGCCTGGGCTTCCCATCAGCTGGCCCTCAGGACCCGTTGCCTGCACACTTCCCAATTCACCGCACTCGGTCTAACCAGGCTCCCTGCTGCAGGAGACAACAGCACCCCCAGTGTCATAGTCATGCTGCCTAAGAGTAGGGACAGAGGGGCAACTGGACTGACCCTATATAAAGGAGAACCAAATCTTTCACCTTCGGCAGGCCAGGCCAGCCTCATAATTAGAGAGACAAGATGACGAGGTGGCCATAGGTGTGTGCTCAAGGAATGATTCCCTGAGTTCCACATGACACTGACTCTGGACAGCTGGGTGAACACACCCATGTTACTTGAACTTGAGCAAGTGATTTAAACTCTCCCACACCACAATTTCCTTATCTGTAGGGCAGAGAAAACTATACTCTCCACCTCAAGTCTTGCAGTGACAACTGGAGAGTTAATACATGAATAGGTATATAGAACAATAAGTAGACTTATTCTCTATACTATAGTAAGCATATAGAACAGTGCCTGGTACAGAGTAAACGTTCAATAAGTACCATTTTTTACAGTATTCTGAATCTCTCCTCTGCCCCTCAACTCGAGCTCTTCCTTCGTCTCTAGGTATTACAGTTTCTGGTTCCTGAAAGTGCCCTCTCTACCTCTCTTTCTCAACTTTACCTGCTCCTTCCTAGGCCACATCCTCTCTCCTGAATCACTGCAACACTTTCTAAGGAGTCACATGCCTCACATCATGTCTCCACAAAGTATTCTCAGGCCACAGCCAGAGAGACCTCCTGGTGATGTAAATCTGCTGTCATATCCCCACCCGCCCACTCAGTTACTGAGCTCATCACTGTCACGTTCAGCAGGTACGTGCCGAGTGCCTACTAAGTGCTAGGCAATTTCTGGATGTTGGAGAAAGAGGATTGAACTCCAGTAAACAAGAACACTGCCTTTATGGAACTTCTCATGGAGGGAAGAAGACAGTCCCCAAATAAGCAAGTAGCAGGTAACACCAGGAGCTCTGCAGAGCATGAAAACAGGGCAACAGGCAGGACCTTTGTAAGCCCTAAGATGTCTCCATATAAATGAGAAAACAGCATGCCTTCCTCCTGGCTGAGGCAGCCCCATGTGCTGTTCAGCCCCCACTCACCTCCTCCACCAGCCCCACCATGTGCTGCAACCCAGGTAACGGGGTGATGTAACAGAAAGCACTTAAATGCCTAGAATCCTTTAGTGCTGAATTTGCAGCTCCAACCAAGTCCTGGAAGGATTTCTAATTCTGTATAGGCGGCAAAACGTCTGCTAGTAGGAAAGGATACTAGATTCTGAGATTCTCTTGAAATAAACCTTTGTGGCCATCAAGGGTGACACATGCCTTTCTGGAATTCAGAGGCCATGCACACCTTGTCAGCTCCCATCACAACATATGACAGTGGCCGGTGTAGCTCGGTCCTTCCCACATCCCAAGGCACCCCCAGGGAGCTCTAACCGTGACAAGCCTTTGCCAGCAAACCTTCCATGGCATTGTATCACCAGAAGGCTGCCTCTCAGTCCCTCCCAGATCTGCTCTCATTATCTCTCTAGCTTTGACACAGTATTCCCCAAACTCTAGAGGACAAGCACAGCAGCTTGATGGCCGAAGCCTGAGAAGACAGGGAACTGCCCTCATCCTCAGGACTACCCCACACGGTTGTTCAAGGTGTGCCCTTGTAACTCATGAATTAGGCCCCCTGGAGTTGTTCTGTGCACACTCTGTGCAGCTGTGTATGGTAGACCTGGGTAGTTAGCTGAATGGTGGTCCCTAAAATATACATCTACACCCTGGAGACTATAAATGAGATATTTGGAAAAAGGATCTTTTCAGATATATTAAAGCTAAGGATCTTCACATGAAGAGATTATCTGGATTATCTGGGGGCGGGGGTGGTGGGGGGTGCTAAGTCCAATGACAAGCATCCTTATAAGAGACATCCAGAGCATAGATACACAGATAGAAAGGTAAGGTGAAGACAGAGTGGAGATGGAGTGATGTGGCCACAAGCCCAGGAATGCTGGGACAGGCACAAGAACCTGTAAGGGGCAAGGAATGGATTATCCCCCTAGAGCTCTGAGAGTGGGAAAGACCCTGATGGGTCTGGGACTTCTGGCCTTCAGAACTGGGAGAAAATAAATTTCTGTTGCTTTAAGACACCAGTGTTGTGGTACTTTATTATGGCCATCTCAGGTAATGAATATTGCCTGCACCAGGTCTTAGTTCAAATGCCATTTGCTTGAGGAAAACCTCCAGGGATCTATCTCCCTCCTGCCGCTGTGCTAAGTGCTCGCACTGGGGGCCATCAGGCACACTGCCCTCCTCTTGACACCCAGCGCCTTTTGCCATTTGGGGGACTCTAGTCCCTGACTTTGCCCTCTACTCCTGGGCTTGTCTCAGAAGTGGCAGATGGACATGTCAGCAAAAACTCACCATGTCCTCCAAATGCAACGGATTCTTTTTCAAAATCTTGAGACCCCAGAGGCAAAACGTTAGGAGCTGGGGAGTAAGTGGGAGTTCCCTAGTCCCTGATTTTCTGCAGCCAGAGACTTGTGTGTCGACATCTATAAGGCATATATAAGATGACGGTGATACACACCTGCAGCGGGAGGAAGACGCAGCAGCTGCTGGGCCACTTCAGCCCCGGTGTCTTTCCCAGGCCACGCTGAGCAGTCTGTCAGTTGTGTGTCCCAGTACTGAGAGCCCGGGAAGTTAGTGGCAGCCACTGGGTCTGACAGACACATCTTTCCTGCCCTGTATCTTGTCCATGATCAGCACGTCACAGTGATAAAGGCTGTATCCACTGGGGTGGCTTCTGACAAGCCACAAACCTGAAAGTCCCCACCTGTTCTATTTTTCCTGGTTTCCAGGCCCTTTGGGTGGCTGGGTGCTGTACCCACCAGGGGAACACGAGAAGCACTATGCTAGCACTTGTGAGGCACCTTCTAGGAACCAGGCACTGTCCTGTGCCCTTCACCTGGAGAAATCCATCTAACCCCGGGACAATCCTGTGATAACTGTTATCTCTGCACACTGAAGAAGAGGAATTTGAAAGTCTAGTGTTTCCCAAAGTCACAGAGCTCATCGTAAAGGCCCTGAGATTCAATCCCAGGCTATCTGCTTATGAAACTCATGCTTTTAACTTAGAAAGTCAGAGGTGGCCTCAGTCAGAGTCTGAGCCTTCAGGAGGATCACCTTTGAGGGCTGACTCAGTCTCATCTGCAGGGACCCCAGCTGAGACTCAGGGGTGCCCCCCATATGGCCACTCTTGGGGCCTCTGGTTTGGAAAAAATGGCATCCAGGGGTTAACATCTGGTATCTGTTCACATCTATCAAACAGACTTGAAACAGTAGTAGCCTGGGCAGCTGTGATTGCTGCTTCCTCCCCTCCCTGTCCCCGTCCCCTCTTCTCTATTCTCTACCTCCTCTTTCTGCTCCTTCTTCTCTCAAAAAATATCTATTGAGCACCCACCTTACTGAAGTACCTGTGTCCACTGGGAATTTAGCATTGTAAAGGAGACACAGCATAGTATAACGGGATATAAACAAGTAAACAGGCAAATACAACATAAATATCATACTCATTGCTGCTGTGGGAGAGGAAGAGATTCCTTAATGGGCTACTTCGTTTATGTCACTGAGAATCTGTCTTGCAAAGGCTGAAGATGAAGCATGACTGCAGAACTCTGAAGTAGTCCAGAAGTCTCAAGAGAGCTGAGTCATCAGGGCATGCCAGTCAGAATTTCTGTGGTAGGCAGCGGTCGGCAGTCTCTAAGATGCTCTGATCATGCCTGCCTCCTGAGAGTCATATCCTTGTGCAATCCCCTCCCCTTGACTGTGATCTGGATTTAGTGCCTTGCTTCTCATGCATAGAGTAAAACAGAGTGATGGGATGTCACTTCTGGGATTAGGATATGAAAAGACTTTGACGTCCTTGGGGGCCTCCTTGCACACTCTCTCCCACTCTTCCTTGGGTCACTAGCCAGTGGGGAAGCCAGCTGCCATGTCATGAGGCAGCACATGGAGAGGTGCCTGTAGGGATGGACCAAGGCTGAGTAAAAACCACGTGAGTGAGCCTGGAAGCAGACCTTTCCTCCCCACTCTAGCTCACAGATGAGACTACAACCCCAGCAATAGCTGTAGGGACTTAAGAGACTCTGAGCCAGAGGCACCCAGATAAGCCATGCTGCCGTCAGAAGCTGGCTAGAAATGCATTAGACATTAAGCTCCTGCGGAAGGCACCTGCTGCACAGTAGGATAGCTCTGACATGCAAACTGTGCCACCTCTACCCCTGAGCACGAGTTCTACCTGCCAGAAACACACAGAGATAATGAATCCATTCCTTTGCCATATGATAGTCTTTCAGGTGTGGGAAGTTGGTAACCTAACGGTGGGTTCCCCATTCTGTTTTCTTCACTCCTGGCCACACTTTCCTAACTGGTTCTCAAATCCTTCTCTGTCCTTGTGCTTCCTCCCAATACAAGATCCCACTTATTTTCCCATAATGTCAAACCAACTGAGCTATCTTGTTTCTGGCTAGCAAAGCTTTGCCCAAGATGTGCCTTGCACCTGAAATTTCCTTCCTTTTCCTTATGTGGCCCAATCCTTTCAGGAGCCTGCTCTCTCAGCCTAGCTGGACCCTTCCCTGGTACAGAACCTGTCCTTCCTGTGGCACTCACCTCTCTCCATTGCATCACTGTGCCATCATGATGTGTTTGTGGGTTTGCTTCTGTAACTCTAAGTGCCTTCAGTGCCGGGAAGGACCCATGGTTCATCTTTGAATCCACAACACTTGTTCCTAGTGAGAGGATGGATGGATAAATGGACGAAGGGATGGATGGATGGATAGATGGACAGTTAATGAACAAAGGAACAGAGGGCCTACTTTTTAGTAGACAGGGTCCCATGGCATCCTCAGTGCCATCTTTCTGGGTATGTGCACTTTGTAAGAAAGCTTCGGTGACCTTCAAGATAAAGCCAGGGCAATTCCTCCCAGCCTAAAGCAAAGCAAGCCTTACCAATCACTCTAAGCCTTGCAGGTACAAGTGTCAGGACTTCAGTGGTAAGAAAGTGGTAATAAAGAGAGAGAGACAGAGAGAGAGAGAGAGAGAGAGAGAGAGAGAGAGTAAGAGAGACAGAGAGAGAAAGACAGAGACAGAGAGAGACAGAGACAGAGAGAGCAAAGAGAAAACAACAGAGAAAATGAGCCTAGGTTAAAATATTTAAAACATTCCCATACTTCCTGGCCTTATAAATATTTCATTAGTAAGATGCTGTCCCATATAAATGCAAACTCAGGGGAAAGGGTCTTAGGAAAGCTAGGAGTCAGCATTTTAAGGAAGCTGATTCCCTTTATAAACATAATACCTTCTCACTACAATGTGAAAAATGGAAATACAAAGAAGAAAGAAAAATTGATGTTTTCCGCAAAGTCCCATCACCCAAAAACAACCGTTTTTAGTATTTTATAAATTTTTGACCCATGGATTTTGTATATTTGGGGTGGTTGCATGATACTATATATTCTCTTGTGTGCCGATTTTATTTTTTTTCCTAAACATAGTAACATAAACTTTGTCCTATGCTACTGTAAACTCTTTATGAAACAAGTTTTTTGTTTTTTGTTTCTGAGACGGAGTCTTGCTCTGTTGCCAAGACTGGAGTACAATGGCACAATCTCAGCTTACTGCAACCTCCCCTTCCCGAGTTCACGGGATTGTCCTGTCTTAGCCTCCCAAGTAGCTGGGATTATAGTCGCACACCACCACCCTCAGCTAATTTTCTTTAGTAGAGACAGGGTTTCACAATGTTGGCCAGGCTGGTCTCGAACTCCTGACCTCAAGTGACCCACCCACCTCAGCCTCCCAAAGCGTGTGCACCACTGTACTTGGCCATGAAACAAGTTTTAACAGGACTACATAATATTCCACCTAGGGCATGTACCATCTCGGAAGTCATCAAGACATCTATGGTGCAGTGACAGAGATAGGTGTAGTTGATTTACATCTTCCCATATTGGGCATTTAAGTTGTTTCCAATGTTCTTACTATTAGAAAAATGTCAAAGTTGTGGCTGGGTGTGCTGACTTACACCTGTAATCTCAGCACTTTGGGAGGCAGAGGCGTCCTGTTTTCTTGCCTCTCCCAACTGACTGTGTATTCCCATGGGGAGGTTCTAGGGCTGGGCACGCAGGGACCTACCCTAACCAATGTCAGCAGGGTTTCCAGAGGCAAGTCACAGGGGCCTCCCCTGCACCATCAGCATGGCCCCCAGCTGTGCCTCCACCTCCACATCTGGGGACCCTCATGGGGTGGGCCACACACCACCCAACACCTTCCAAGCCAGAGATCCACTTTCAAAGGGTGGCTCTATCCCATGTCCAAACACAAGGCCTGCTGTAGTGACTTACTCTCCTAGGGTTTCTGTGTCCCTTTCTGTAGAAAGTGTCTGCATGATGGGGGAGGGAGGGTTGGAGGATAATATTCATGGAGCTCCAGACAAATAATAGGAGACCACAAATGGTAAGAGGCACAGCGGTGTTATAAGGCCCATAAGATGAATAATGGGGATCTGAAGCCAGGGAGCCTACCTTTGGGATGCACGTGCTTAAGCATTGCACTAACCTCTTCCTGTCTTGATAGCCAAGTCCCCCTACCCCTTGCAGTGTCATACAATCCTTCCCAGCAGCAGTTTATAGTGCTCACTCCCTCTCCCTCCTCATAATTATTCTCTATATTGGGCAGCCATCATCCTATAATGCACCAGTGCCTATTAAATCTTTTTTGGATCAGAGACATCCAACATAACACATAGCTCCCTCACTCTAAAATGATCATAGGTATAGGCAATAACTCACAGGCCCTCTTGTAGGACTGTTCAGGTTGTGTACTGCATAAGGGTACCTGTCCAAAGGGCCTCTACAGGAATCTAGACTCCAGCCCTCATTCCATTCAGCAAGCACTGAGTCCTAGAGAGAAAAGCCAAGAGGAAAAGGTCCATTTTGGTAACACGTCTGCTCAGAGAGGAGATCCTTTTTGTATTTTTTTCCTTCTAAAAGTGTTGGGTGCCACCTTTTTCTAATGTGTATGAAGGCTCCTTATTGGCTAAAGTTGGCCATGACACTTACATGTAATTCCAGAGAGATGGATACCCCAGAAACCTGTCCATGGAACATCCTGAGGTATAATGGTTTCTCAAGTCAAGAATGGTAAGGCCAGGCTTGGCGGCTTATGCCTATAATCTCAGCACTCTGGGAGGCCAAGGCAGAAGAATAGCATCGCTTGAGCCCAGAAGTTTGATTCCAGCCTAAGCAACAAAATAAAAGCAATAAACCCAGTCTCTATAAAAATTTAAAAAGTTAGCCAGTCATGGTGGTGTGCGCCAGTAGTCCCAGCCTCTTGAGGGGCTAAGGTGGGAGGATTGCTTGAGCCCCAGAGGTTGAGGTTGCAGCGAGCCAAAATTGTGATCATATCACTGGACTCCAGCCTGGGTGACAGAGCAAGACTCTGTCAAAAACAAAACAAACAAACAAACAAACAAAAAGTTAGAGTCAGCACCCACTATATGAATGTCTGAGTGAAGAAGGGTTGGTAACAACATTACCTGTTGTTAATCACACGTTGACTAACAGTTTGGGACTCAGGAAACATTTCTTCAGACATGGCATTCACAGATATAAAAGACTCCTCACTGTTCGCTATGGCAATGACTTGGAACCAATCCAAATGTCCATCAGTGATAGATTGGATAAAGAAAATGTGGCACATATACACCAAGGAATACTATGCAGCCATAAAAAGGATGAGTTCATGTCCTTTGTAGGGACACAGATGAAGCTGGAAACCATCATTCTCAGCAAATTGACAAAGAACAGAAAACCAAACGCCACATGTTCTCACTCATAAGTCGGTGTTGAACAATGAGAACACATGGACACAGAGAGGGGAGCATCACACACTGGGGCCTGGGGGGTTGGGGTCTAGAAGAGGAATAGCAGGGATTGGGAGATTGGGGGTTTGGGGAATTGGGGAGGGATAGCCTTAGGAGAAACACCTAATGCAGATGACGGGGTGACGGATGCAGCAAACCACCACCATGTATACATAGGCATCTGTATATCTACATAACAAACCTGCACAATCTGTACATGTACCCCAGAACTTAAAGCATAATAAAAAAAATAAGTAAGTAAATGAAGACTCCTCAGACCCCCAAAACCCACTGACATTGTAGTTTAGAAATCGCAGTTCATACACCATTGCTACAGGAAAATGCATTTGCACTCAATGTGAGAATAAAAATCGACATGCCTTGATCCATGCCTGGGTAATAAATACTCAATGCATATTGCTCCAATATTTTGGGGGTTGATTCTATGCTGTAAGATTGAACTCTGAAGTTTGGCAGAATAGAAATGAGCTTTGCAAACCACTTGCCAAGAGAGGAACATCATAAATGCACATGATATTCTTATCATTTAAATATTTTTCCAAATCAATTCAACATAGCAAAGATAGGAACCATCTTGGGGCCACATAGAGATGGGCTGGCTAGGAGGGAAAATTTAGGGGCAAATCTCAGATGGGTCAAAAGTCTGGAGAAATAAATGGCTTCTATCATTTCCTTTCTTTTTGGATTTATTGAGGACTTTCAGATACTGGGCAGAGTATAGTAGGTAATCACTTTGTAGATATCATCCATTTTATTCTCATAATGACCCTGTAAGAGTATTAGCATACCTAGGAGGACTCTGGAAGTGAGGAGGCTTAGGCGTGGCCCCAAGGTCACAAATAAATGTATAAAGGCAGAACTGAAATTGAATACCCCAGTCTGACTTCCCAGTGGTCCTCCTGCACAGGGGAGTGGCTGGGAGCCCAGACTCAGGAGTCCAACCATTGGGCTTTAAATGGTTGGACTCCTGAGCTCTGCCATTTCCGACCTATGTGAGCCTGGACACGCTCCATGTCCTCTTTGAGGGATAATAAAGTGTGGGTGATTGTGATACTGACCTCAGAGGGGCACAGGGTAATTAATTACTATATGATAGCATTTAGAAGAGTACGTGACACATACGTGCTGTTCATTTCAATATCATCACTGTTGTTTTGATCATGGCTCTTTGGATGTTGGTGGTTTGACAGTGGTGTTCCGAGGGAAGCCGAGGGTGTGAGAACACTCAGTAGCTTCACCCGCCAATAGCATCTGCCTGTCCAGAATTCCCATCTGTGCTCTCAGGAGCACACTGATTGTATGTTAGCAAATGCTCTTTCTTGTTGAGGGGATGTTGACACAGAAAAAACTGAGCTACTTCTAGCAGAACAGTCAGGCAGGAAACTGGTCTTCAGGGTAAGCAATGGTTCAAGAAGAAGGGATGCTGAGACCTCATGGATATGTGAACTTCAAGACCTCCATCATCTCCTCAAGGAAGCTTCTCTTAATGGGGCTTGTATAATATGGGCCGGGGGTAGGGGGAGGGCAGCTAGCTTGGTCTCACTCAGGAGAAACCAGTGTTGAGAATGAGGAGATACCACAGGGCAAAACCATTAAAGAAGCTGCGTGCATACTAAAAACTTCCTCTTCCCGCATTATAAAAGTGCTTGGGATAAGATAGCATGGGAACTGGCATTGAGGGACCTGAGCTCCAGTTCTTGTTCTACCATGCATCAGGCAGCTATGTGGCCTCGGGTAAGTCTGTTCCCCTCTCTGGGCCTGAGGCATCTCCTCTGAACAAAGCAGTGGCTGGAACAAAGCCAGGAGCAGGGCCCTTCCAGATAAGAAATTGTAAGTTTGGTTAAAAATAAGAATCTATATTATATATTATTTTTAACTTCTTTTGTTCATTCATCCATTTACTCATTTATTCATTCATTCCAACTCAAAGCGGGCAATCTAGAGGACTCCCTCACCCTTCAAAAATCTAAATTATACAAGTTTGTCCTCTGCCAATTCAAAATGCCTGGGAATGCAATGAGTTCACTCAGACACCTCTGTATCCCCCAGACTTCCTTGCTGGGTGAAGTCTCTGTTTTGCAATTTACCACCAGGTACCATGGTCAGCTTCTTCACTGGTTTCTTAAAAAACAGAAAAATGCACTCACACTACATTTATGATTTGGATCCTTAAGATGGGGCAGGGGTGAAATCCCATCTCTACTAAAAATATTTTTTAAATTAGCTGAGTGTGGTGGTAGACGCCTATAATCCCAGCTACTCAGGAGGCTGAGACACAAGAATTGCTTGAACCCAGGAGGCAGAGGTTGCAGTGGGCTGAGATGGCACCACTGCACTCCAGCCTGGAAAGGGCTTATATGACAAGCAAATAGCCCGCATTTCCTGCCTGCACTCTGTTTACACCTCCCAGTGTTTTGCCATCACCATGAAGTCCACATTTTCCTGCTATTAGAAAGATTAGCTTCCCCATTCCCCAAAGCCTGGATTCCTGGCTACACCCAGACCATGGGAATAGAGATGGAATAGCTTTCACTGGAAGACATGTAGACCCAAACCTATGAAGACATCCAGCAACACAAAGGCCTTCTCTGTAGAGAAATTTACTCTTCTGAATGCAGCCAACAAACATATGAAAAAAAACTCATCATCACTGGTCATTAGAGAAATGCAAATCAAAACCACAATGAGATACCACCTTATGCCAGTTAGAATGGTGATTATTAAAATGTCAGGAGACAACAGATGCTGATGAGGCTGTGGAGAAATAGGAATGCTTTTACATTGTTGGTAGGAGTGTAAATTAGTTCAACCATTGTGGAAGACAGTGTGGCGATTGCTTGAGGATCTAGAACCAGAAATACTATTTGACCCAGCAATCTCATTACTGGGTATATACCCAAAGGATTGTAAATCATTCTACTATAAAGACACATGCACATGTATGTTTATTGCAGCACTGTTCACAATAGCAAAGACTTGGAACCAACCCAAATGCCCATCAACGATAGACTGGCTAAAGAAAATGTGGCACACATACACCATGGAATACTATGCAGCCATAAAAAAGAATGAGTTCATGTCCTTTGCAGGGACATGGATGAAGCTGCAAGTCATCATTCTCAGCAAACTAAAACAAGAATAGAAACCAAACACCGCACGTTCTCACTCATAAGTGGGAGTTGAACAATGAGAACACATGAACACAGGGAGGGGATCTTCAAACACCCAGGCCTGTCGGGGGTTGGAGGCAAGAGGAAGGAGCGCATTAGGACAAACAGCTAAAGCATGTGGGGTTTAAAACCTAGATGGCAGGTTAATAGGTGCAGCAAACCACCATAGCACATGTATACCTATGTAACAAACCTGCACTTTCTGCACATGTACCCCAGAACTTAAAGTAAAATAAAACAAATAAATTAAAAAAGAAATTCACTCTTCTTAAAGAGCTGCCTAGATTTTAAGTAGGAACAAGCAGTTTCCTTCATCTCACGTGTATGTTGAGCACTTGCTGAGAGCTCGGAACTGAGCTGGATACCTCAAGGAGTTCTCTGATGTACTTGTCACTAGCTACATGTGACCATTCATCTAAATTCAAATGACTTGCAGCTAAATCACATTTAATATTTGGTTCCTCAGTCACAGGAAAGACATTTCAAGTGCTCGGTAATCCCATGTGGTTAGTGGCTACAATATTGGATAGTATAGATATGGAGTATTTCCATCATCACAGAAAGTTCTACTGGACAGTTCTGGTCTGGAAGGAGCAAAGAGAGGGAGAGAAAGCCAGCCAGGAGCCAAAGCGTCAAATACTGAGGAAGAGGTCTCCTGTTGAGTTCAGCATTCGTGTGTGACTACCCCACAGGCAGGAGTCATTCACAAACCTCAATGGAAGAGGTATGTACTGGAGACCTGTCATGGTCAATCTTTTTCAACCTTAAAGTTAGATAAGGAGTTTCATTTAGGCAGCTGAAGGCACCTTCTCTCCATCTCAAGAGGTTCAAGTCAAATGTGTCCTCTTTCTAAGCCTTCTCCTCTTGACTTCTGAGCCTTCATCTAGCTCACTCCTGCCAGACCCATGGACATTCTACCTTGCATCACAACCATATACATGTAGGTCTTATGGCCCTGTCATCTGTGAGTGCCTTCTCTTCCCTCGGGTCCTAGCAATGCAATTTGATAACTGAACGAATGAATGAGTCAGTGAAAAATAAGTGAATAATTGAATAAACAAATGAATGAATGAAAACATGCACAACTGTGCATTCTGCTCTGGGCTTAATGCAGACCTGGTTTCTCTGTCATAAACCCATCTAGTCACTGTTGAACTTGAAGAGATTAGGTTCTATGTCAGCTACCAGCTTCCCATCTCTCTAATCTTAGAAACCTGTGGAAAAAGAGACATTCAGAGCATATCCACCTCTAATCAACCTGACAAATGCCTATACAAAACTCTCAGGCAACCATGCAGTTTTCACCAGACAAAAATAACTCTGATGAGTCATTGTATTTTCTCTAATAAAGGGGATAATTTTGCATGCACAGAAACATCCCCACTTTTCCACACAGCTTTCTTCCTATTCCTCCTCTTTTCAGACTTGGAGGAGAACAGTTCTTTCTGCTTGTGAAGCAAAACTCTTTTCATGTGTCCTTGGCAGTGACCTCCTAGTTCCACTGGGCATCAATCCATCAATCATTGCCCTGTTCCCTGCCCAATCTCATATCCACCATTGTTCATCATCAGTTTTCTGTAAATTTGGATGGAGGATGATCCCTTACCATCTTTCTAACACTCCCTAAACTCATTTGATTGCCTCTAGCTCAAATCCAGACTCTCCTTCTTCAGCATCATATCTTCTTCAAAAGGCACCATGCCTTCACCTCCCCTTTCCCCTGATTTTTTTTTTTTTTTTTTTTTTTGCAAGGAGCGTCATCCCCGTTCTCACTACCTAAACCACCATCAAATTTCCAAATTCTCTCCTCAGGTGTGGTGCCAGAATAGAAAAGGCAATAAGGAGGGTGAATGTGGCCAACACAGTACAAGGGCAAAATCTGGCCTATGAATGTGTTTTGTTGGGTTCACAAGGTATGATAGAAAATGGCGTAAGTTAACAGAAAAATCCAGGTTCCCCCTCTTGTGACAAATAAGATCTGATAAATTATCATCCCCACTCAGCGTCAATTAGCAGAAGCAGTGATTGCTTTCTTTAGCGAAATTAGAGTTTGCCAGTTTTCTGCAAACCTCCCTACTCCTTATTGTCTTGCCCTAGTCATGCCTTTCATTTGAAATACTTGCCAATTCCTGTAGGCATTTGGGTTTATAACTGCCGAACTACAAAGTTTCAATCTCATAATATTTTATAATAAATGGGTTTCAATAGTTCTGACATATGTACAGTCATAAGTAGAGCAGAGATTATATATACTTCTTCATCATGAGATAGGGCTTGAATTCTCCCCCATCACCTACAGCACTATTACTGTATTTTCTTACATACTCTAGTCTTTGCTTTTACAGACATGTCAAAGAAAGCGTAGGGCCACTTTTTTAAGACAAATGTGCTGGGCACTGTGAGCTTTCCTGCAAGCTGATGCCTCTGTCCAAGTGCACTGAGACCACAGCACACAGGGCTTCAATGCAACCTTGCTCTAACACCAGGCATGGCATAAGGACTGCTGGGATGGCTGGGACTGCTGACCTCTTCATTCTTGAAGCATTTCCTACTCTCACAGTGAATTACGGTGTTCAGTGGATTTGCTTGCTCACTGCATTTCATTCATTCACTCACTCATCATAGAAGTTATTCATTCTCTATTCATTACAGTTAATTTATTGAGAGTATACTGTGTTCCAGATCCTGTGCCAGGCACAGGGAAGACATATCTTTGTTTATACCCTTCCCATGGTGTCTAAATGACACTGCCTATATTATATTTATCTGTGTTCATATCTTGCATCAGAGGCTGAAACTAGTGCCCAGGCCTAATCTTTCTGTGTCCCAAGCACCAAGCTAGGGAAATACCCCAGGAAAACTCCATAAGTGCTTATGAAAATTGGATTCGACCTGTGGACCCAAAGCTGGCAGAGGCTGGAGAAGATGAAAACTTGCTAAAATCATGGGAGTTAACCTCAAGGCTCCAGCTGTTTCATCAAAGGCCATGTAGGCTGAGGCATCATGGTCAGTTCAGGAGGCAGGAGGAGGATCACGGTGTTGCTGGTGGCTTCTTTAGGGACCTTCCAAAGAGAGGTTTGCTTTCCAGCTACTCCTACCACCCAAGAGATACTTGCTCCCTGATTTCCCAAGCGGGAGGTGGCATGCTTGTGGGGATCTCCACCTGGTGTCCTGGGTGGCTCTGCCTGTGGCTTTTCCAGTTTCTACAGTGTGCAGTCTTCAGTTCCATATTTTCTTTACCACCCTGAAATGAAAGGCCAATCTGTGCCAGATCTGCTCAATGAAGAAGACAGGAAATGAAATGAGATTTGCAGCCAAGATACTACTCCTTTCTCCAATTTGAAGACTGGCTGAACAGATAAAAGACATTCAGATAAGTGGCACATGTTCTCTGTGTTTAAATAGAGCTTGTTGCTGGGCAATATTTGGCCTCTGCATGCAGGTGCCTTTGGTGAGAAATCCAGGCTTCTTTGGAGACATGATCTGAGTAAGTGCACAAGCATATTATGGGAGATATCTAAGGAGGAAAAGGGATTCTCCCATAATACACTATGATCTCATCTGATTACATCCAGGTTGCAAGGAAATCTCTACAACTTACAGAGCATTACAATGTCAGTACCCTATTCTCTAGTCATATAAATTCATAAATGGTCCTTGCATTTACTAAACATTTAACATCTTTCCCAGTAATTTTATAAGTGCATCATATTCAGAGACATTGCCAAATCTAAATCTGTGTGTGTGTGTCTCCTGGGAGACTATCTACTGGGTGCCACTGGAGGGAACTGCATACCTTCCTTCCCCTCTGCCTCCACTTATTAGAGCTGAATAAGACAGACATTTAGTGAGTTTGTTCTAAGTGCTGAGCACTGTCCTGAGCACTTGCTGTGTATTAACTGTGACTCCTCAAGTAAAACCTACAAAGTGGTGTATTTGTGATCTCCACTGTGCAGATAAGGAAACTGAGGCCTGGAGGAGTAAAGAAACATGACCAGAATCACACACTCATCATGGTACAATAGAATTTGTACCTCCAGCGCCTAGGCAAAGAAAATACGGCAAGTGGCTTTGTTCATGTTCCTGGGAGGGATCATAACATAGGCTACAGGTTCAGGGTGTAGAAAGCTGGTGGAGACAGTTGGATAAAGGCAATAGGTGAAGTTGAGGTCAGTGAAGAAGGAGCAACAGAGACTGAAGAGGAACCTGTTGGTGGAGTCACTTAGAGAGGAGGGGGCTGGGTACTCTGAGTGGAGTAACTTACCAGCAGCAGTTCCCAGAAGCTTGGGGGAAGGGGGAGAGAAGATGTCAAAAGACAAAGGATGTGAAATGACCCAAAGGAAAGGCCAAACAGCTGAGATAGAGCGGCCAGTCTCTCAAGGTCGGCCATGCCAGCAACATTCAGCTCCATGTGGCCAATGGTACCATTTCGCTAGGCCATGCTCCCATGTGGTAGGCTGATCAAGGGGCACAGAGTGGTGGTCCTAACTTGCTGAGGGATTTCGAGTGAATCCTTGCTCCACTGGGGCCCTCACGACGCTAGCATTTGTAACCCTGATTAAATCTAGAATCACATCGACTCACAGGTCAGAAATTAAGATTGGTGGTCTGCTTAAGTCAAGGAGTAGCTACATTCATCACTTTCTCTCATTTGTCAAATGGAACCACCCACACCCATCCTGCCTTCCTTAGTTCTGCCTCAGGATTAAAGAAGTACAATGAAGGTGAAATACATTTGGAACTTGGAAATACAAGTACATTAAACTGAGACAGGGTGATGGTCCACAAATGTACTCAAGAAACGAGTGGGTACTGAGAGCTGACTCCATGCAAGGCCTGGATGAGGCACTGGGGTTACAGTGAACAAGATGCCCTTTGCCATGAAACTAACGCCAGGTCAGAAGACGGCCACCACACAGGTAATTCCTCGAGTGCAGTTGTAATAAACACTATGAAGGAAAAGTCCCATGTACAGTGAGAGCACACACTTTGGAGACAGGCAACATTTGGTTTGAATACTATCTTGATACTTTCCAACTGGGGAACGTATTTTCTGCCCATTGTGTAAACCACTCTCAGTCTCATTACCCCTATCTCTGAAATGCAATCTTGGAGGTTGGTGGGGAATAAGATCGTTATCACAGAGCTGTGCACATAATAAGAGCTCGGTAATTAGTTCTTATATATCGTGTAGAAGACTGCAGCTACATTAACAATGATGAGATACTGATGATGATGATGATGATGACGATGAAATGGTGATGATGGTGAAGAGGATGGAATGGTGGTGGTGATGATGATGAGTTAATGGTGATAATGTGATGATTATGATGACGAGATGGTGATGATGACAATCATGATGATGGTGATGATGACGATGAAAAGGTCTTGATGGTGATGGTGAAATTGTCATGATGGTGGTGATGATGGTGATAATAATGGTATGGTGACAATGATGGTGATTGAGGATGCCGCTGGCAGTGATGCTATGTCAGGGTGTGACCATCACTTCTCCCTTTTTTCTCTTCCCAGAGGGCCCATAGAGGCTACTCTACAAGTGAGTCTGGAACTTGAAGCCACATGTGGGTACCCTGCTTGGGCTGTCAGGTTCCAAAAAAGGCAGATTGGCATTTCCACACTGGCATTCTCAGGCTACATTGCTTCTGCCTCTGCTCACGCAACTGCCACTTCGCTCTGAGAAACTGCCAGCCTCTTCGAGGTGAGCTGGCGCCTAGAGAGGCGGAGGCAGGAGCATTTCCAAAGGTCAGGATGACTCAGCAGTCCTCTGAAAAGCCTCTGGTAATAGGGACGTGATGCTGTCAGAACAAGGAAGTACTAGAGCCCTCTCCACCATTCTCCATCACAGCTAAAAGCTTTCTTCACCATTTCTTTGCCCTTTTCTGCAAGTCTAATGAAGGAATCCAGATGCTTACTATATTTAAGCTGCAACTAATGCTTCAACTCTGGAAACTCTGAGCAAACTCCTTGATGTTTGCTTGGACAAATCTCCCAGGAGGCCTAGGCTGGAAGGTAAACTGGTACCCAAAAAGTCACAGGGTCTCCTACCAGACTTACTTAGCTTGCAGGACAGAGCCTGGGAGGGGAGAACAGGAAGTCCCACCTCACAGTTCTTCCCTCCGTGTGCACACCTCTGGGGTCTTGCTGATGGTAGAACTACCCCCAATACAAAACGGCTGCTTTGCAAAGGAAGGCAATCTGGCAGTGCTTCTAGAGACACTGGGGAGGAGGAATCTAGCACAGACTAGAGTAAAGTGGAGGGCAGCAGTCTACGGCACTAATCTTCTTTTGACAGAGTTGAATGTAACTCCCTCTAGGTGAAGATGCTGGCAGTTTTGCCATCACCCTCCATTGTCTTGTGGGGGCTGATTCACACAGGTAAAACACCTGCCTGGCCCCTGTAGATGCCCGAGTCTCTACCCCTAGGCTGGATATTTTTAAGGATATCTTCTGCTCCTAGAGTCCTGGTTTTCAGAAATAACAAGTGGTAAACAAATCACCCAAGAATGAATAGCCATGGATTCTAATCCTGATTTTGCCAGTGGAATTCCTGCCAAGTCCCTTGACTCATGTAATATTTCAATGCCCTGGGAAGTACCCGTTCATACCTTTGCAGACATGATGATGAGATGACCATGATGACAGTGATGATGACGGTGAATAACCTATAATCCTGCATTTGTTCACTCTGCTCTTTGCTAATGCTCCCATTCTTGGAATACAACAGTGAACAACATGCTTGTGTTCTTTCACCTTGCAGAATGCTTTGCTAGTGGGGGAGGGAGTAAAATAAGGTATATATAAATACTTGAGCCAATACACAATGGCAAACGGTGACAAACACTGTGAGGTGAAAGGGCAGGTCCCTCAGGGCAAAGGGCAGCAGCAACCTAACTTATGTAACTCATCAAAGAAGAGCTTGTTTTAAATAGCCACTCTCTAAACTGAGACAGAAAATGTTAGGTAAAAGTTATCCAGGTAAAAAGAGAAAAACCAACTATTCCAAATAAGAGGAATAGCACTTGCGGATGCTCAAAGGCAGGAAAGAGCTGGACTCTTCTCTGAGCCTCCACTGCATTTCCTACATTGTAATTTGCAATTGAAATTCTTCATTATGAAGATGGTGATCTGCTCCTACGAGTTCACTCTAAGTTTCACCCTAGGAGAAGTGAATTACTATTTGCAGCTGCTGATGAAAAAACAAACAGACAAACCAACCAACCAATGCTTCCAGGATTGTAAGCCAGGGTATGAACTGCCCTAATTTGGAATCAGTACCTTCAGAGGTGGTTACTTAGCTCTTAAAATATCTCTGTGTAAATTTGCAACAGAGGGTTTGCTGGACTTGGATAAGGGCTGTTAGAGACAATTTTTCATTGGTGAAATGAATAGTATTTACGTTAGAATCTGGGAAGCCCTGTAACTGAGGGTTTCTCTGCTGCATGGGAAATCCAGTGGGGCACTGTCCAACAGAACTTTCTGTGATGGGAGAAGCATCCTACATCTGTGCACCACGATGGTGTCACTGGCCACCTCAGGCTGTAGAACACTTGGAGTATGACTAGGGAGAAATATACATAAACTAGGATTTTAATTATAAACGATTTAAATTACTTCAAATGCAAACAGCAGCATGTGGCTGGCTAGTGGCTTCCGTATTCCATAGATGCAGAGGCTGGCTGATCCACCCTCCCTCCCCTTCACAGAGGGCTCTGTCATATGATTGAACACAAACCTGACAGTCCTACTTGAAAAGATCATTGTGTTCACCTGAAAGTGACTGTTTCTTGACTTTCAAGGCCAGTAAATAGTTTGAAATACTGTTCATTTATTCGCTTTGCTTTTCACATGTGTGGTAGTGAATGTCCACACATTGGCAGAATTTAGTCCTAAATTTGCTTTCACTGTAACATGCCATGTGCACACAAGATTCTGAAGAGCAGACAGACAGTCTCCCACCTGTACCCTCGGGGCCCACCTATCACTAGCTACAGGAAGCTATTAATGTTCACCAAAATAATCTGACTCTTTCAGAAAAGCCAAATTGAACTGAGTCTGTTTCCAACAGCCTTGGTTTCCTCACCTGTAAAAACAAGAGGTTGAGCTAGATTGTCCCCAGGAGCCCTGCCAAACTTCTTCCCTGGGAGCTTGTCAGAATCCTTTAATTTTATCATGGATAGATTAAAGTTTGGTGTAGACTTACCTTTACGGGTTTCAATTCTGATTTTTTTCATACTCCATTACTTTGAAATGTTTTTTTGAAAGAGAAAAAAAATTGTTCTTGAAAAAAAAAAAAAGAAATGAAGATTGTTGGAGCTGAAAGAGACTCATCCAGGTTCCTGATGCTCAGAGGTGAAGTGGCCTACCCAAGGTCGCACAGCAAGTCAGCGACTCAGGGCAGCATGTATGTCGAAGTTGTCTGGTTTCTATTCCACTTTAATGGGAATATTGTGAAGAAAGATTTACTTTACATCACACTAGTATCTAGGGAGGACTTCCAAATGGAACAACCCACAAAATCAGAAGCACAGGTGAGAGATGAGCTGTATTTTTTCTCACCTTACAGTTGACAGGGGGAAGAACAGAATCAGAAGAGAGAAAGAGTCTGCCGTACTTGATGACTCATCATTGACAAAGTGGACTTCCCTGTTCCTTCAGTCTGGGCTTGTCATACGACTTGCTTTTGACTAATAAAATATTATAAGATGTTAGCAGATGTGATGCAAGCAGGGGCTAGAATCACATTTGAGTTTGCCCCCTTACACTTCCTCTAAGCCCTGAAAGAACATGCCCTAATTACTTCATATATGGAACAAATACAGCCCAGGCAACCTGCAGGTAGAAGCAAAGCCATTCAGCCAAAGCTCAGCCTTGTTTAAGCAGCTGTATTCTTCCTGAAAGCATATGTGTGCAAGCTCAGCCAGGATCAGCAGAACCACCTAAGCCAACCTGCAGATCTATGAGAATAAAAGGTTGTTTTGAGCCACTGACAACTGGGGACAGCTTGTTACACAGCATTTCTGTGACAACAGCTGACTGATGTACTCAGAGCTGAAATGACCTGCTAAAGGCTATACCACTAGTAAGAGAGTAGTTGGAATTCTTACTCTGCATGAAGGGAGATCATGCTTCATAGATAGAAGAAGCATGTAATGAATCATTTAAATGGAGCCTCTTTTTTTCTTTCTTTCTTTTTTTTTTTTTTTTTTGAGACAGGGTCTCGCTCTGTTGCCCAGGCTGGAGTACAGTGGCATGATCTCAGCTCACTGCAACCACCCCCTCCCAGGTTCAAGCAATTCTCCACCCTCAGCCTCCTGAGCAGCTAGGATTACAGACACATACCACCACACCCGACTAATTTTTTTTGTATTTTTAGTAGAGACAGGGTTTCACCATGTTGGTCAGGTTGGTCTTGAACTCCTGACCTTGTGATCCACCCATCTCAGCCTCCCAAAGTGCTGGGATTATAAGCATGAGCCACCACACCTGGCCAGTGGAGCCTCTTCTGAGAGTGAAAAGGAGCAGTGAACATTACTTTGGACCTGTGAAATGGTACCGAAGTGTGAGGTGCCTCCCCACTCCTAAATGGCACACTTAGTCGGGTGCATACAAACATTGGCAGTCTGGATATGTCTTGCAGACATGAAAGAGTTCAGAACATGTAATATCTGCACAGGTTGACACACAGACCCAACTGTCCCATTGCAAGCAAGTTCCTTCTAAAAGAAAATGTCAGGATTTCAAAATTCCTGGTGGGGAGGGGCTGGGGGCTTCGGCCCTGGTGATGCTGGCTATACTTTGCTCTAACTTACCCTAGCTGATGTCACGGCCAAGTGTTTGTTTCTCTTTGTTCTGGTCTTCCTAAAATCCCAGGGACAGAAAGGTTTTATAGGTAAGATCCTGAAGTCCACTGAGGCCAAGCTGCCTGCTGCAATCACCTAGCCAAAGAGCACCCAGATGGCACTGATACCAAAGCTGGGGCCACTGCATCTGCTCATCCCAGTAAGGGTGGACACCACAACATCTTACCGAGGATCCTGCCAAGCAGGCAAGCAGGGCTCTTTCCTGGGAGCACCACGGAGTGCAACAGAGAGGAAAGAAGGGACTGAGTTTTCCATCTCCTTTTCCTTGCTCTTCCTTTCCTGAGAAACAGTCTAGGGCATCTAGAGTGGTCGCTCGGCATTCCTCATGCACGTGAGGACTAGCCAAACACTGCCTGGTATTGGATTAGGTGGCCATGGAGGAAATGTTAACAAACTCTCACCCCAAGTACCCATCTTGCAATTCTGCCAGCTTTCTCTTTAGGAATTTGAAGTCCTATTTTCTTTATTAGAATTTAGAATTGAAAACTCAAGAGAGGGGAAATTATTTTTTTTAACAAAGGAAATCCATTCGTGTGGCTAATGACAGGAAGCTCATGGGTTGGCCCCAAATTCCAGGTAGGGATGCTTCACCCACCTGACCTACTCACACCCTACCACTAATAATGAGGGGCCTGGCCTCCCTCACCACCCCTTCCCTTCCCACACCTCCACTCTCACACAGTTCTGCTTCCCCCACGGTGACAGATCCCACTAATACAACTTGAATATCTGCCAAGCACTAAGCATTCTCTAGGTTACAGTAACATAAATGATCCCATGTACATTCAATCCTCAATCCCCAAGGCTGAGATTTGATTATTCCCATTGGTTCAGATGAGGAAAGTGAGACTCACTGACATAAATTGCCAGAGATCATACAGCTTAGCCAGGGTTAGATCCAGGGTTGAACTGATTTGTGTGTGACCCCAAAAACCATTCCCCTTCTTCCCTTCTTAAACTTACTTAATCAAAAACTACATCCTCAGGGATACCGTGTTGAACAAATCCAATTGGAAAGCAACTGGACTCCTGCCCCAACTCTCTAATTTCTACCAGAGCCAACCTCACTCAGAAACTGATGAGCTCACCCCTTAGTGAGTCCAATGAAGCCCACAGAGGGGGCTCACTACAAGAGATCCCAGAATTCTTCAGACGTAGCCGTCCCTCCTCCATGGTGGCTGTGGGGCTGGAAGCAGGCCCTCTCAATGGAGGACCATCAGGGTCATCTGCTACAGCTCAGGCTACATAACTCAGGGTACAGGGCACAGGGTGAAGGAGCTTTGCCCTTCCCATGGGGGGCACTGTGGCTACCTGGAAGCAGGTAACTGTCCTTGGCTGTGGCTTGAGAAGCATCCCACTCACTGAACCAGAGTCAGGCTCATCAACCCTTGCCTCAGTTTCCCTTCTTGCACCTGAGAGGCGCTGGCTATAGGGGTAAGAAAATCACTTTGGGTTCCAACAGATGTGGAATTAAATTCTGGACCTGCCAGCTGGCAGTGGGCAAATCGCTTCTGCTCTCTAAGCCTCGGTTTCTTCAGTTCCATCTGGGGTGACTTCAAATGACCCCCACTGCACCCCTCTCGGCAAGGAAGGAAGACAGTAGTCTTAGAGTCAGCATTATAGCTCACAAGTGTGCAGAATATACCATTTGCAAGTCATGGTTTGGGCTCATTTTATGAATTAACTCAGTTAATCCTAATAAAAAATCCCATGCACTGTGAGGGTGGCACTGTTTTCAACCCACGTTTAGACGAGGAGGCTCAGAGAGATTATGTAACTTACCCAAAGTTACAAAGCAAGAAAGCAACTGATGGAGGCTTTACAATCAAGCAGTGCTGTAAGGCAGTGGTTATCACCAGGGGCAGGGTGTTAGGAGCAGAAATAGGGGAGAAAGGGATGATCTTGACCCCCCCAAGGAGCATTCAGCAATGCCTGGAGACAGTTTCGGTTGTCACAGGTAGGTGGGGTGCTCCTATGATCTAGTGGGCAAGGATGCTGCTGAACATTCTACAAGGCACCGGACCAAGAATCCTACAACAAGGACTCACCTGGCCAGAAATGTCAACAATGTTGAGGCTGGAAAACTCTGGCAAGTTCAGGAACACACTGCAAGACTCGCTTAGGAAAGTCACTGCCCGGGGCTGCTGTGAGCGCTAAGTCAGAAGTTGCCTGTGGGCACCCTGGCACCATAATCCTTGCGGGGAGGTGTTCCTTAGTTCTCGGGGTGACAGATCGGACCACAAGGTGGTGCAAGTAAGTGACAGCAACAGTTATGCCAAAGCGCTCATCCTTTTTCTTTGATTTTATTTGTCATGTTTATGGAGATTACGCTATTTTAACACTGCTATGGCAAAAATACTCAGTGACTCATGTGTCATGATTTTCCTAGCTGATTTCATGAGTTTTTGACAGTTCATGGTGGTTCCTATAGTTAGGGTTATTTTCTGTCTTTGGGACAGTATCCGGGGAGGTGATCATTGCAGGCTTCCCTGCCCGCAATTCTACACTGGGCATGATGTCCCAGGAAGGCTGGTTTGGATTTACGGAAGGGATGGCATGATAGTGAAGCACAAGAAGTAGGAGGGAGAAGGCAGAAGGTGGAAAGAAGAGAAGGGAGAGGAAGGGAAGAAAGCAGAAGGAAAGGGAATTTCAGGCAGAAGGACTACCTGAAAAAAAATATTAATAGACCACTAAGAACAACCATTGGTCACACGGAAAGGGTCAAAACTGGAGAGTTGAACAAATGTTTATTCAAACTTTGGCTCTTTCGCTGAAAAGGGACTTTGTGCAAACCTGGTAATCACTGATGGTCTCATTTTCTCATCTGTAATTTGATTTAAAAATACTTGCTTTTAAAACCTTTGGATTTTTCTTTGGGAAGCTGAAGCAGGAGGATCATCTGAGGTCAGGAGTTTGAGACCAGCCTGGCCAACATGGTGAAACTTCATCTCTACTAAAATACAAAAATTAGCTGGGCGTGGTGATGGGTGCCTGTAATCTTAGCTGCTTGGGAGGCTGAGGCAGGAGAATTGCTTGAACCCAGGAGGTGGAGGTTGCAGTGATCTGAGATTGTGCCATTGCACTCCAGACTGGGCAACAGAGGGAGACTCTATCTCAACAAACAAACACATAAACAAACACTTTGGATTTTTGCAGCAATAAGATGAGGTCACAGGCAAGAGAGAACACTGTAAGCTCTAAAACAGCTGCAGATAAAAGTTACTAGAGCCTTGCTTGTTGTCATGAGTGTGTGTTTCCTACTTGTCTACTAAAATGGGAAAGAAGACCTGAGCCAGGTACTACTGGGAATGCACAGAGCAGGAATATAGCATCTGGCTCAGCACTTTGACCAAACGGGAGCTTGAATTGTGACCCTTCTGTGAAATGCAGGAGCTTGCCTGATTTCCCTCCTAGTGCCCACCTTGTGCTGACCACTCACAGAACCCCCGGTGTATGAGTTTGAAGAAAAGATTAGATATCTGCAGGAGAGGCAGGTGGCTGCTCTGTGCTCTCATGGGATGGAATTCACCATTAGTGAATCATTTGTTATTTTCAGGGTCCCCACCCCCACAGGTAGACTCACATTAACTAAACTGACACATATCTACACCAGCATGCTAACTGCTCACTATATAGTGAGAACAACTGCCAAGGATACCAGACAATACTTCCATAGGCCAGTCTACCCCTGCTGATCACCTATAATTAGAAATTGGGTTGATGAGACAGGAATCAAAACAGGGGGCATTAGTTACATTATCTGAGTATTTCGTGGCACTGAACTTCTAGCCAGCCTGACATTGCCATCTTGATTTCAAGGATACAGACCACTGAAACCAGGCAGGTTATATTCTGGGGTCAGCACATCCCTCCCCTGGACAATACTCAGAGGACACTTCCCGTCTGCTGCTCAGTCTCCCCATAGCCTATACGTCCATCGTGAACCAATGCTACTTCTGATGGGCAAATTTATCCTCCAAGATGCTCCTACCTTCTGTGAGATGACAGCTTGTTCTTCCTCTGGACTGAGAGTCATTCTGCCATATAGACCTTGGATTTCCTCCTCTGAAGGCTGAGTTGCTGGTTAGTCTCTTATTGTTGTACTACTGGGCTTGTGGAGTCAGTGGAGGAACCCCAATACGTCCTGGTAGCCTCTTCTCTTTACAGTCCTCATATACAGCCACCTAGCCTGGGGATGGGTTTGAAGGACATGGGTTCAACATCCCAGCAGCCTTCCTAGACCATCACCCTGGCATTGTCTCTGTGACTGTCCCAAGGATATAACCCCAGAGAGCAGTCAGCAAAAGGGCCGGTTCTACAACAGTCCTCATGTCAGCAACAAAGCTCTAAGGAAAGAGAAATGTTCCTTTTCTTTATGCTACTTAACTAAGAGCTGATCTATTTATGAAAATGTCACAAAGCACCTTTAGACCAGATTGAGGTCAGGATTAGGATGTTTTCCTTTACTTTAACGCAGAGCCGTATGTTTGATGTACACAAATTACTGCTATAAAAACACCTCAAGGCTATTAGTTACTCAGTGGTGAGCAAGGATCACACATCTAGTAGGGCCTAAGATGGTACCAGGGCCTCTGCACCTCCCCTCTAGCCCACCACTATCACAGCCACCCTGATGGATGAAGGAGTCCTGCAGTCCAAGAGAAGCTCTGTCCCTCCAGTTATCTGTCCCTCCAGTTATCTGTCCAGGGAGAGGTCCCTGATCCAGGCTGGGCCAATCAGAATACTTTACTCTCTGCCACAGTGATGGGTCCAGGGATTGGCATGTAACCCTGAGTCTGCCAATCAGGACCCTTCCCTGGAAATTGATGACGAGAGGTGAAGAGGAAGAGCCCAAAATAATCAGAAGGTGAGTTTCAGGCTGGTAGCAATTGTGTTTCCATGCCCACAGGGAAGCTGATCTGAAAAAATAAAGCTGGCAAGCAGAGAAATAGGGATGAGGGAGGGAACACTAGTAGGATCTGAGTGTCCCCTGGTTTCTCCTGAACCTGCCCATCACATGGATCACTGACATGAGCCCATACAGTCTCCTTGTGCTTAGTCTTGGGCAAACACAGATTTTATCACTTATGACCATAGAGTCTAGGCTCACTGGACCTCTGAGATATATTCACCTACCAGAGTCCCTCAGCTACCTGGTCCTGAATTTCCCTTCAGAAACTCCAAAGACTGCATGGATTATGGATTCTCCAATGGTCCTTTTACTCAGGGAGAGTCAAAAAAAAAAAAAAAGGCAAACATCATCTTGATGCCAAGAAGTCAAGTAAACGTGGCTTTCAGGGCAAACTGACCTGAGTATGGATGCAGTTTATGAAGGTGTTAAGTCAGATGAACACGCTCCTTCTCTGAGCCTCAGTTTTCTCATCTATAAAATGGTGACAGTTGCAGAGCCATTAGTGGATCTCCTAAGACTGTCAGCACAGAGCCAGAAGCTGAGTAGAGGCTTCATGAATATTAGTTCCCTGTTACTCAGAAAGCAGCAGAAGCCACGCCACCGCTTGCAGGCTGCTCACCTTCAGCTATCATGGAAAAAATATGAGTGTTCATTCAAAGCCAAGTTTCTAAAAGCAAAATGTGCTGGGAAGAGAGCTGGACTGGGACAGGAAACGCGGGATTGACTGAAAGGATGAGATGGCAGCAGTCCGACAGCTTTGGTGCCCACTCCTCTACGAAGCAGGAATGATGTTTTTAAGACCACATACTCAAGTATCTTCCTACATGGAGGCTCTGAGTCCTCTGGATATGAGAGCTGTCAGGTAGACCTCAAGCCACCACAGAGTTGGATGGATGTGTGTCCACTCTGCAGACTCATCTTTCCTCTCAGGAATGACACATGCTCTAGACTTGGAAAGAGAATATCAGGAAGCTCTTGGGCTCAGGAGGAAGCCCCATTTCCTGATGTATAATTATCTGCAACAAAGCTGATATCTATGAGACCCCCATCTAACTGTGTGCTATTTCTTAATTGCTTTACAACCCATAGGGAAAAGGACTGTGATTAAGGCCCTTCCCAAAAACTCCAGCACCTGGCACTTAGTGGATGCTAAATAAATATTCATTGGGTCGATTTCGTTGAGTGACGGCCCAGGAATGGGATGGTCTATCTGGAAAGTAGTGAGATCCCCATCAAAGAGATAAAAAACAGACAGTGATGTCTACATGACAGAAATGGTACAGAGACAATTTAAATATGAGCTGTAAATTGGATTAGATGTCTTTTTTTTTTTTTTTTGAGACAGAGTCTCACGCTGTCACCCAGGCTGGAGTGCTGTGGTGCAATCTCAGCTCACTGCAGCCTCTGCCTCCCAGGTTCAAGCAATTCTCCTGCCTCAGCCTCCAGAGTAGCTGGGACTACAGGCATGCACTGCCACGCCTGGCTAATTTCTGTATTTTTAGTAGAGATGGGGTTTCACCACGTTGGGCAGGCTGGTTTTGATTTCCTGACCTCATGATCTGCCTACCTCTACCTCCCAAAATGCTAGGAATACAGGTATGAGCTACCAGGCCTGGCCAGATTTCTTTTAAAATATGTGCCAGGCTTAAGGTTTTACAGTGGTGTGGGTCAGGAGAGACTAAAATAAATCTAAAACGATTTTGTTAACAACAGCAACAAAATTAAAGGCCTTGGAATTCTGGAAGTTGAGTCACTTGCCCACATGGACACAGGGAGGGGAGCACTACACGCTGGGGTCCGTTGGGGGGAAATGGGGGAGGGACGGGGAGGTGGGGAGATGGGAAGAGATAGCATGGGGAGAAATGACAGATACAGGTGAGGGCAAGGAAGGCAGCAAACCACACTACCATGTGTGTACCTATGCAACAATCTTGCATGTTCTTCACATGTACCCCCAAACCTAAAATGCAATAAAAAATTTAAAAAAATTAAAAAATTAAAAATAAAAATAAAAATAAAAATAAATCTTGAAGATGATCATCCCTTTCTAAATGAGCCAGAGATACCACGTTACTCACCCCGTCAGACCATGCAACATAGATTCATTCGATTTAAAACTAAAATAATGTTCGTATCTTAGCTTGGGTTTCCCCAAAAGCAGAACCTGAGAAGAGGGCTAGGGGTAATTCCTTTGGAAGGTAATTCAAGGAAGCAAAAGTCAGGAAGTGAGCAGTAGAGTAAGACAGGCAGAGAGGCGCATCAATGTGAGGGTGTGCTGTGGAGAACAGGGGCTCGATTCCCCTGAGACCACTTGAGACATTGAGAGAATCTTCCGTAATTGTCTGCACAAAAGACAAAAGACTGGCACATTTATCCATGTCACTACTCAGCCAATGATTGTGCCAGCACCTGCTCACTCACTGCCCTGCAATCGTGGACTGAGTTTTCCTGTAAACAGTCATGTGAGGTCAGTCTGCAAGTCTGAGCTGCCCCAGACAGTGCCAGACAAGAGGAGAAGCAGTATGAGTGCAGGAGACATGGGCATCACAGGCAGCTGGAGCTCAGAACTCATCACTCCATGTCATCCAGAGCTCCAAACTCATAGCCCTGTGTGCCAGTCTCTGAGCTGTTGCCTCTGTGATCTTCCTAAGACTGTCTTCTTTGCTCAAAACCCATAGGAATACAAGACAAGTCTAAAACCCTTCTCGACAGGACCCCCACCCCATTGGTCCATCTCAACCTTTGGCTGCTCCTCCTTCAGTCAGAACCTTCCCCTTGCATCCCAATGAGTCACCTGCAATTCCTTACTCATGTCCTCCTCTAAAGGCCTTTTTGCTCTGGCACTAAAGATCTCTGTCTGGAACGCCACTTAGTTTCATTCATCTATCAAACTCCATCCAGTCCTCAACAGCCTAGCTGAAACATTTCTTCCAGGGAATTCATTCCCTTGTGGGTGTACTTACTGGATTGCATTGTAATTTGCGTGTTGGTGTCCTCACCAAAAAAAAAAAAAAGGAGCCTCTTCAAGGTCAGGTCAGGGATAAAGTTCTAATCTAACTTCAGGGTCAAAGTTGGCTAAGTAAATGAATGGATGACTCCAAAAACTTCTGCCTTCACAGCCTCAGCTTCTTGCACTTTAGAATGAAGAAGTGGAAGGAGCTGAATTAGAGTTTCCTGCAGCATTTTCTGAGAAGTCCTAGCACTGTCAGATGCCTCTAAAGAACATACCTGAGGCCTAATAGGATCTGGAGAAGTTAGACCCACTTTAGGAGTCCCTGTGGCTTTATAGAGAATCCTTTCAGCTCTTTTTAAGTCGGCAATGCCCAGACCCATTCAGCCACAGAACGTCTAGAGCAGGCGTCCCCAAACTACGGCCTGCGGGCTGCATGCAGCCCTCTGAGGCCATTTATCCAGCCCCCCGCCACACTTCAGGAAGGGGCACCTCTTTCATTGGTGGTCAGTGAGAGGAGCACAGTATGTGGCGGCCCTCCAACGGTCTGAGGGACAGTGAACTGGCCCCCTGTGTAAAAAGTCTGGGGACGCCTGATCTAGAGGAAGTAGTCTATCAAAGAAGGCTCATTGGGTAATGTTAGCTGAGACATGACTTTGGCTCCTTCCAACTCAAGAAGTCTGTAATCATCATCAACCTCTGATGAAGCTGAACATTACGAATATATGTGTGTGATTCAGAAAAAAAAATAATATTGCAGAGCTCTCCAAAGGTGAGGAGACAGGAAGCTTGCCACCATGACTGGGGTTGTTCAAAAAGAATGGATGATACCCACAAAGTGCTGGGGACATCCATGTGGAATTCAAATGTAGGCAATATCAGGGGATCTTTATCTGGGGTCCAAGGACATGCTTGTGGGGTGGGTACGAGCCCCTGAGATTATATATGAATTTGTGTGGATGTACGCTGTTGCTGGATAAGGACTCAATACTTTCAATGCATTCTCAGAAGGGATTGTGAGTCCCTACCTACATAATGGTCCAGAAGGGTCGCACATAAGAAACACACAGCCCAACCCCAACAGCTCGAGGATGAGGAAAGACAATGACTCTGGAAACTATCCCTCTCCATTGCTGGAATTCTGCCTCCAATACTCACTAAAGAATTATCTGCATTAACACTCATTACGCTTGCTATCTCTTCACCTTGACCCCATACTTGGCTTCTCCATACCCTCATTTCCTTATCTATCAACTGGGAACAGCACGGTAGTAATTGGGAGGGTCAGTTGCAATGATGAAGCATCATATAACTTGAAAGTTCAACAGTAGTGGGATACTCAACCAAATTACCTGCCATTTAAAAAACAGGAAAATCCTCACTCTTTAGTTTAAATCTAAGAGGGAGAAATGGTTCACGTCTCTTGCTGTAGCCTGCATTCTATATCTAAACACTTTCCAGTTTCCCAGAATTGTTGGCACAAGGGTTGGTATGAGGCTCGTTGCTTCTCTCTCACAGGCTTTTCTATTCCTGAAGCCCTACCAGAGTTCTCACTGTGTCCTGCTGGCTGCTCCAGGGAAGGGCTTTGATTCCTCTTAGCCTCCTCTACTTGGATCAAGCCATCAGACACCTTCACTGCATCATGTTACGACGCCCCTTGGGCACGGCTAGATTTCTGCACCAGAAAGAGGGCTGGCTACCAGCTGAATCTGCTTACACACTCCAGAAAGAGAGTCCTTGGGGCAAATCCAGCTGTGGATTGTGTGACAAGGTGAAAGTTCAGTTAGTGCTTCCTAATTGTGTCACTGGTTATTAGGAAACTACTCATGATAATGTTAATACAACAAATAACTAGATGCAGTTTACAAAGCACCTTATGTCTAGAAAACAAAATGAATTGAATGAATTAATTGAATTCATTCAATTCATTTTGTTTTCTATACATACCCAGGTCAAGGCACGTGGCAGGTGAACAAGACCCCTTTCCCAGGAAGCCCAGGCCCATGCACTGCCACATCTGCAGACTCTCTCCTGGTTCCCACCCATGACTTCCTGCTAGTGCTTCCTTAGCTTCTGACTACATCTGCATGTCCACGCCTACACTGGCCCCTTGGATCTGATACAGATTTAGTTACTTAGGCCTGAACCTGGGCACCCTGCTTCCCCTGATGCCATCTACCCTTGATTTCCGGTTCTCACTTCTCTCGGTTACAATGTCCAACATGGCCTTGGCTTTTAGAACTCTACAGGAGAGCTAGGTCAGTGACCAAGATTCCTTTCTTGGGGTGTCAACCACAAAATGACACCCGTTGCTACAGCCTGCAAATCTCTAGCAATCCAGCCCCTCAGGACCTCCCTGTCTCTCCTCCACGTTGCTTATGTTGGTCCCTCCGGGCTGGCTTCCCAGCTGTTCCTGAAGTTAGCCAAGCAACTCTGTCCAGATATCTAAAGAGCCCCCTCGGCTATGCCCCCTTCACCCTGTCTCTCATCCCACTTTATTTTGCTTCCTCACACTTATCTGCACCTGACCTGTAAGATTTGGCTTATTTGTTGATGATCCATCTCCTCTCACCAGAATGTGAGCTTCATGGGGACACAGGTTTCATTTTCTTCCCTGCTATTGCCTAGCACAGGAACAGAGCCAGGCACACAGGAGGGGTTCGGGAACTTCTTGTGGAATGAGTGAAGGAATGCACTTTCAACCTCCCAGAGGCTCCTCAAAGAGTCTCCAGCTCCAGCCCGGCCTCTGATCTAAGCCTCTCCTGGCAGAGACCTGAGACTCGTGGTAAGAGCTGCTAGCTGTGCTTCCAGGCCCCTCTGACATCACCAGTTCCTCCTCTTTCCTCCTGCCTCCCTTGGATGTCAGCTCATCTACTTCCTTCTTAGTAATGTTCAATGTTCACAGTCCATAATTCCCTTGTGTGTATTCCTCTATATTCTCCTTTCCTGTCTGTTTTGATCTTTAAGTGTCATGAAGGTATTAGCTTGGTATCTTTTGGACACCTGGAGTCCAGGACAGTACTTGGCACTCAGCAGTCATTTATAAAAACGGAGGGAAGAAGACAGGGAGGGACCATGACCTGCCTTCAGCTTCACTGCTCAGACCCTGCCTTCAGCTTCACTGCTCAGGACCATGCTTCCACCAGGCTACTGCTTGGCTCTTCGCTATGGCCTCAATCCAGAATGCCACTTTTTGAGTTCTCTTATCTCTCTGGTTTCCATTCCATCCTCTCATCTAGTAACCAATGCAAGCTTCTCAAATTCCAGTCTGTTTTACAGACGAGGAGGCTGAGGTACATATCAATGAGGTTACTGATCTGCGACTGCAGTGAACAAGCTGGTATGCTAGATGCCAAAGTCCAGACCCCTGACCACTCTCCAATAGCCTCTCTGAAGCCCAGTAGTTTGGTTATAAACGGAGCTGCACCAGAGAACACCCTATGCAAAGAACAACTCTGACTCATCTGATGCTTCTGCAGCATGAACCTTCTCAGCTCCTCACTCCAAGATTCCCTTAGCAAAAACTCTACCCCATTGCCCATACCTGGTAGCTCCAAGGCAGAGGTTTTATATGTCTAATATGTTCTTTTACGTACTGACCTTTTAAAAATTAATATAATATTTTTCATCATCTGAATTTCTCAGAGTGAGGACTTGTGGTTCATTGCTGTTTTAATTGTGTCTTAGAATACCAACCTTGTTTATCAGGCTGTGAAATTACTGTTTGTGAGAAATCTTCCTAATAGATAGAGTAGAAGGATATAAACAGAACATTCAAAAAGAAAAGAAAAGTAGAATGAAAAGGTTAACAAAATTTATACGTAAAAGGGTCAACTAAGGAAAAGAAAATGAAATAAACTTCCTTTTTCACCAAAAAATTTAGAAAAAATCAAGAGGACAGGAAAACAGAATTCTGAATTATTGATTGAGAAAGAATACACTGGTAACTATATTTTGGAAAATAACCCAGATAAGATATTTTTAGGCCTTTAAACTTTCCATTCATGTGTTAAAACCAAGTCAAAGATACATGCCCAGCAAAGGCCTTCAGTTATTATTTATAATGATGTAATAGTGAAAAACAATAACTTCTTTTTTTTTTTTTTTTTTTTTTTTTGAGACAGAGTTTCGCTCTTGTTACCCAGGTTGGAGTGCAATGGCGCGATCTCAGCTCACCGCAACCTCCACCTCCTGGGTTCAGGCAATTCTCCTGCCTCAGCCTCCTGAGTAGCTGGGATTACAGGCACGCGCCACCATGCCCAGCTAATTTTTTGTGTTTTTGGTAGAGACAGGGTTTCACCATGTTGACCAGGATGGTCTCGAACTCTTGACCTCGTGATCCACCTGCCACGGCCTCCCAAAGTGCTGGGATTACAGGCTTGAGCCACCGCGCCCGGCCCTTTCCAGGCGTGGTAATGCCTGCCTGCAGTCTCAGCTACCAGAGAGGCTGAGGTGGGAGGCTAACTTGAGCCCGGTGTGGGAAGTAGCAAAGTTCCTTTTTTTTTTTTTTTTTTTTTTGAGACGGAGTTTCGCTCTTGTTACCCAGGCTGGAGTGCAATGGCGCGATCTCGGCTCACCGCAACCTCCGCCTCCTGGGTTCAAGCAATTTTCCTGCCTCGGCCTCCCGAGTAGCTGGGATTACAGGCAAGTGCCACCATGCCCAGCTAATTTTTTTTTTTTTTTTGTATTTTTAGTAAAGACAGGGTTTCACCATGTTCACCAGGATGGTCTCGATCTGTTGATCTTGTGATCCACCCGCCTCGGCCTCCCAAAGTGCTGGGATTACAGGCTTGAGCCACCGCACCCAGCCCAAAAATAACTTCTTTAATCTACATGTAGGGGAAGGAATATTAAAAAGTCATCAACATTATATTAACACATTTATGTTAGCAAATATTAAATAATAATATAGTAAAATGATTATGTTTTGTATACATGACAAGAGTAGTATTTTGAATTATATGATGTAACTTGAACAAAGAAAAAAACATGCAAGAGAGCTCCTAAAATGTCAATAGTGCTGCATATTCTGCATGTGGTTTGGATGATTTTCTTCAGCAATCTTTTTTCTAATACTTACTTTATAGTATTTCAAAATAGACCACTATTAATTTCATCCTGAAAAAAAACATAATTTTTAAAAACTCAAAATGTACTTGCAAATCATTCAAGATCTTTCTACATCTTAGTTTAGATCTGCCAGAAGTTTCCAAACATGGGCTATTATTTTCTAAGAATTTCACATTTTTACCTGTGGAAATTCATGAATTCTTACTACTTATCCCAATTCAAACCATGCCTTAAGGACCTTCCAAAATGCCACACTGCCAAGTCATTTGCAAACATCTACTGAGCAGCCACCTTCCAGTTCCAGCAGAAACAGAGAGAAATAAACAAAAATCATGCCCTTGAGATGTTCAGGTCAGTTTGGGGCAATTGGTGCTTAAATAAACAAACAAGAAATGAGGACATGCTGGGACAAATGTTCGAGCAGGGGTTTTTGTGCTTGCTCCTGAGTAAGCCTCAAAAGGCTCTGCTGAGCAGGAGCAGTCACCAACGTACCTTGATCCCAGAAAGTGGAACCTTTGAGCCAGCTATGAAGGGGACACGGGATTTACCAGGCAAACAGGAGGGAGCATGGGAAAGCAGAAATCAATTGAATGCAAAGACAAGCAGGCTTGAAGGGTATGTGGTCTTCAGAGGCAGGAAAGAGTCACAGCTGACAAGAAAGCAGATGTATTGATCTGGAAAACAAGAGGCCAGAGAATTGGTGACCATGTGAATAAGTCTTGTGATAGGAGGTTTGTAAACAAGGAACAACATAGCGTACACCCGAGTTCTTAAGGCTAGCGGGAAGGAGAGGCAAGAGGTAGGAAGTCCCATCAGGTGAAGATTTGAAAAGTGAAGGGGGAATTACCAACATCTGAACCAAGGCGATATCCCAGAGGGATGCCCGGTACCTAGTAGACTCAATGAGTACTACCAACAAGACAGACAGAGGCAGGGGAAAGGGGCTAAGAAACTAGATTCAGAGGCAAGCAATTCACTCAATCAAACCAGCCACTTTCAGGAGCGCTAACAAGATGTACAGAGCATCTCTGATTACTGAGCTCAAATCTCTGAAGATGTAACACTAGTTCAGAAGAATATAGGTAGATGAAACACAAAAACACAAAAGGGTGTCATTTGGAAAATGGGTTTGGAAAAGGCTAGATTAAGATGCTGGACTTCTCAGCACCTCTAATAAGTTAAATAAATTATTCAAAAGATGGAGAGTGTTTCCCAAATTATTTGGCCATTGAACACTTACTTTCATAATTTATTAAGGTCACTTGGAATGTACTTTGGAAAATGCTACCAGGACACGTGAAAGGAAAGGGAGAGAGTATCATGTGGGTCTGGTACAGATATATTAACATATTCACATAAAGAAGACCCAACAGCACCTGTAAGGAACCATGTCAAGGAAGGTTTATACATGAAGCCACCCCTGTGTTCCTCAAGTTCACATCTCCAAAGGCACCGGCCCAGGGGTAACCTGATTCTGCTGCATGCTGTTGCCATCCACCCTGGATGTCATCTTTTAGCCCACAGACTTAGCCTAGGGCCTGACAATGGCTCTCGCATGCTCACATAATTCGCTCTTGTTTTCACAAGCCAAGTTCCATCGGAACTTCTGCATTCCACAGATCCTGCTTCTGCTTGTCTTCCTGTCTTTCTTTCATACTTTCTGTGGGTCAGCTTTGTGCCAGGAACTGGTGAATTTTAAGCCAGCTTGTTCTGCTTTATCCCTAACTGACCCTGCATTTAAAACTACAATCTCTCAGCAAATCTAAACTCAGATGCAATTATCTGTCTTTTTTAAAAAAGTTCATGTGTTCCATTGAAGTTCATGTTCTGCCCTTGGCTAGCAGCAGCATAATTTACCTCTTCATTTGTGACCCTGATATTTGCAGGAAAATATTGTCCCCAAATGCCATTAGTTTCAGCTCCTCAATCCATCTTCCCTGACACTTAGTCAATGATTCTCTAGCTCTAATTTGTCACATCGAACATAATGCAAAAATTGAATTAAAATATTTCAGGGCAGATAGAATACAGATTAGGACACAGGATGTGGTTAGCACTGTGAAAGGCAGCATTGGAGAAGATATAATTTGTTGCATTTAAAAAGTGAATTACTTTCAGTGGGGGTAGAAAGTGGAGACCACCCCAATCTAGGGCTCCTAGTGCTGGCAACACATCTATGTAACAGATAGCTTATTGCTCTGGGCTGATGATTCCGCATCATGTAGAATTGTCTAAGTCTTTTCCACTGAATCTGCCTTTCACTGTGAAAATGTTCCCCATCATGCCAGGGGAGGTCACCTCTGTTGATCACCCCAAGATTCAGGAAGTAAAATGGTGAGATCCTAGGCTGGAGGCAGTGTCACTGCTGCTTTTCTGTACATTCCAGAAGGGAAGATACAGGCATGCCTGGCTCACAATTATAGGTTCAGGACCTAGGACAGTTCCTAACATATAGTAGGCAGTTTTATACAGTATTTAACAAATGGGTTCAGTAAATGGATGGATGGAGGGAGGCAGGGAGGGAGGGATGGAAGAATGGGTCGGTGGGTGGGTGAATGGATGGGTCAGCATGTACTAATGCCAATACTATTACTCCTACTGCTAATCATATAATAAAAAACATTGATAAATTACCTAAGCATTTGGGGGATATATTTAACACTTTCAACAACATTGTGAAGTAGATACTATTATTACATTTCTCCTTTCACAGATGAAGTAAGCAGGGAGTGCTAACTTTGTCAGAATCGTAGAGCTAGGAAGTGGTTGTCTCCTATTTTCCACCTTCATCTGGTGACACAGAATATCAACAGAAAAGTAAAAAAGGCCACTCAAGCAACCCAGATACTGGTTTCTGTTTTATATTTTGCTTGTGCTGTTGTTTGTTTATTCCATTTCACACTATTTAATATTTATTCCTTTTTATACCCAGAGTCAAGCATGAAGACCAGCACACAGTGAGAGTACAAAATATCAATATGCTATTAATTTGTTGAACAAATTAATGAACAAAGGTTAAATCTACTTTATGCTGAGGTCTGCACTAGGTGCAAAGGAACTAACATTTATTGGGTGCCAACTTTACACTAGGCATTGCATTAGATGCCTTATGTAGTGAACTAATTTAATTCTTACAGTAAACCCCAGCATTTTTCCTACGTTTTACCCATAAGGAAAGACAACAAGTGTGAGTGCCTATGCCTGCTTTTTCTATCATACCATCTGCTTCCAGTTGCTTCACAATGTAGCACCTTGGCCCGAGGGGATGAGGACTCAGGAGGTGAACTCCCTGGGTTTTCAGGCTGGCTGTGACATTTTGAAGCTGTGTGCAACCTTAGACAGACAAATTAGCTTGCCTCTATGTGCCTCCGTTTCCTCAGCTGTAAAATAGATGTAATGATAATAATTGCGCATGCCTCAAAGTTTGTTATCAAGTTAAATAAATGAATGCTGTTAATAAACGTAAACAGAAACTGGAACAAAATAAGCATTTGATGTGTGAATCTACCTATATAGTTGAAAATTCCCCACTATGGCTGGGCACAGTGGCTCACACCTATAATCCTAGCATTTTATGAGGTTGAGACAGGAGGATTGCTTGAGGCCAGGAGTTTGAGACTAGCCTGTGCAACATGGTGACACCCTGTCTCTACCAAAAATACCAAAATTAGCAGGGTGGTAGCACATGCCTGTAGTCCCCGCTACTCGGGAGGCTGAGGTGGGAGGATGATTTGAGCACAGGAGATGGAGGTTGCAGTGAGTCAAGATGGCACCACTGTACTTCAGCCTGGTTGACAGAGCCAGACCCTGTCTCAAATAATAATGGTAATAATAATAAAGTCCCACTATATTTATATTGAGATTAACTATATAGATGAATACAGACAGAATTGGCATCTTTATCTTGTTGAGGCATCTTATGAGTCCGTTAGACTCTCTCATTTGTTTAGAGCTTTTGTTGTTTACCTTATTTTTAAGTTCTCTTCGTATAGCTCTTGCGCATTTTTGGTTAAGTTTATCCTTGGGTATTTTGTATTACTATAGTAAACAGTTTTACCATTACTGTAATAAACTGATTTCTGCATATAACTTTTTTGTCTTGCCCCCTTACTGAGTCTCTCCTAGAAGTACATTTTACTTGATTTAAATTTTCTAGGGATTAACTGCGTTATCTGAAAATAGCAATACTTTTACCTCCTCTTTCCTAATCTTCATGCCTCCAATTCCTTTCTCTTACATAATCATATTGGCTAGTGTTTCTAGTTCAATGTTAAATAACAGTGTTGGTGGATACTCTTACCTTTCACCCTCCTTTTTTACTTAAAATCCCCTCTGTTTTACTCTGAACTCTTCCATTGTTTTCTCAGTAAGCATGATGCTGGCTTTTGAATTGAGGTAAATACATTTTATCAAGTAAAAGTAAGTATCAATTACAATTTAACTATGAAAATCTTCAAGAAATACATGTTGAATTTTGCCAAATACCTTTTCAGCGTCTATCAAGATTATTATATACTTGTTCTTTTTATATAATTTTATTGAGATTAAAAATGTTACAGATCTCCTAATGTTACATCCCAGAACAAATCCCACTTGATCATGGAATATTCTTTTAATGTACTGCTGGACTGTTTGCTAATATTTTATTTAGAATGTTTTCTTATGTTCATAACTGAGATTGGACTGTAGTTTTCTATTTTTGGGACCTCTTCATTGAGTTTTGGTATCAATATTATAATTTCTTCATTAAAAAAAAACTTTGGAAGTTTTCCGTATTTTTCTATCTGAGCTGCACATTTTTTAGCCAGGGGAGGAGGCTGGAGGATAAAAGAGGGAGACATTACATTAAAGGCACAAACACCAGTATGTACAGAGAACTCTGACATTGAGGCTACTTCATGCAAGGCCTGAGCCCTTCTCCTCCCCCTCAACCCCTAATGTCTGTTTGGAGGTAGCTGTATACAATTGTTTTCTCTTGTATATTGATCCACAATGATTTCCCACATCGGTAATTTTTTTTTTCTTCGACAAGATTATGAGACCTTCTGTTTATCACAGAGAAGTTCTTGGATTAAACTCTGGCAGCACATGGATGTATAAAGGGCTAGGCCAAGGCATCTCACTAATAAATTAAGTCATTCATACTCATCAAGTCAGTCAGTCACTCGTTCTTCCAACACATCTGGAAAAATAAGAGATGGCCTTTGCGTTCAAGATCTTAGAGTCTAGCATAAAAGAATAATATGCTTCCAATTCCTTTCTCTTGCACAATCACATCGGCTAGTATCTCCTATTTCCAGTTCAATGTTAAATAACTAGTATAGTTGTAACCTGCATGACAAATTAAGCTACTAGATGGACTTGGCTTTCTCAACAACAAAACAGTTTTCCCTACAAATGTTTCTTAAACCTCTAGTGCCTGCCACCAAAATCTCAAAGATAAAATCAGACAGTAAGAAGCATTTCTGGGATAAACTGGAGGCTGCAGCTTGCTGAGTTTCACAAGTCCTTCTGGTAAACCTAGTGCTGTGGGTCAGCTTGTACTTCCTGCTGATACCTTTCTCCAAGATCAATTCTCAGAATTAAACATGTTCATGAGTCACTGTGCCTCATCCAGAATGACAAGGCTCCCAGGATCTCTAGTCCTCCCAGACATATTAGAGAATCAGAACTCCCAGAGAATCAGAGAATATGGCTAGGCACACACCAGGTGATTAGTAAAAACTTATTCATTGACAAATATTTTGACATTCAGCTACATAAATCCTGCACCATCATGGTGCAGGAATGTACTGCACCAGCTAGAAAAGGAAACAATACTACCTTCTTCAAGGACGTATCATGAAGTAACAGCACCTCCTTTCACAGATCTGTAGGAACTAAGTACAGTAAGTTCTTGGTTCTTGGAAACTGAGACTTTATATGAAACAACATATAACAAAATCATTTTCCTTATAAACATCCTAGTAAAACAATATTATTCATTTTTTGAGGGCCAGCTGTCTATCGTTTTTTCCAAGAACCTATTGAGGGCATTAATGAGGACTTACTGTAATAGGAGTGAGAGTAAGAATCAACATGAATTGAGGACTAACTCTGTACACGCACTGTATGTGCTACTAATGTCTCATGTCTTTTTCACAACAATCTTATTTGGTATTAATAATATAACCAGCCAGGCACAGTGGCTCATGTCTGTAATCCCAGCCCTTTAGGAGGCTGAGGCAGGAAGATCACTTGAGTCCAGATGTGTGAGACTACTCTGGGGAACACAGGAAGACCCTGTCTCAACAGAAAAAACAATAAATAGCTGGTTGTAGTGGCACATGCTTGTAGTTCCAGCTACTCAGGAGGCTGAAGTGGGAGGATCACTTGGGCCTGGCGGGGGGCAGGTGGTCAACGTTGCACTGAGCTGTGATTATGCCATTACATTCCAGACTGAGCGATCGAGCGAGACCACTCAAAAAGAAAAGAAATTTTTTTTAAGAAATGTTAAAAAATAAAAAATAGTATTACCTACTTTTTACAATAAATGTTTTAGTTTATACCAGTTTTAGATTAACTGAAGACTTCAGAAGATAATACAGGGAGCTCTCACATATCCATAACCAGTTTCCCTGCTGTTGACATCTTACATTACCATGGTCCATTTTCACAGCTGTATTAAGTAAAGTCACATTTTTTTTCAGATTTCACCAGTTTTCCTTTATCGGCCCTTTTTTTTCTGACCCAGGATCCCCTTCAGGATTCCAAAAGATGTTATGTTCATTACACTTCTCTAGACTTGACAATTTTTTAACTTTGCTTGTTTTTGATGACCCTGACAGTTAAGAGATACTAGTCAGATATTTTGTAGATAGTCTCTCAATTTGGGTTTGTACAGTGTTCTTTCTTGTCATGATTGGACTGGGTTATGGGTTTCTGGGAAGTAAAATGGCCTTCTCATTACATCATACCAATGACACATGCTATGAATGTGACTATCACTATTGATGTTGACCTTGGTCACCTGGCTGAGGCTGTGTTTCTTAGGTTTCTCCACTCTAAAGCTACTTTTATTATTCCTTCTTTACATGCTCTACTAATTAGCAGTAAGTTACAACATGCAGTTCATACTCAAGGGTTGAGGAATTATGCTCTACTTCCTTTAGAGGGAGTTTCTACATAAGTTGTTTGAAATTCTTCTGCACTGGAAATTTGTCTAGAAGCAACAATATCCCAACAGCAATGAGCATACCCATCCCACTGTCCAATAAAAGAAACCATGATTCCTTAGAGTAATGTCTGTTTTTAGGGCTGGTCAGGGACTATGAAAATGAAGCTGGGCACTAAAAAGTAAGGAGGTGCTCAAACACCACACACACACAATATCACACAATGAGAGTTAGTGAAAAGACACAGGAGCCAACAGAAATAGTTTCCAATGATGAGGAACTGTGGTTCAGCAAGATTCAGTAACTTGTCCATGAGCACACAGCAAATGAAGGTAGAGCCAGAACTTAAACCCAGGGTTTGATCCCGGAAACAAGTTTTTTGTTTGTTTTTTTTTAAGATGAAGCCTCACTCTCTCACCCAGGCTGGAGGGCAGTGGTGCGATCTTGGCTCACTGCAATTTTCACCTCCTGAGCTCAAGCGATTCTCCTGCCGCAGCCTCCTGAGTAGCTGGGACTACAGGTACGCACCACAAAGTACAGCTCATTTTTGTTTTTAGTAGAGACTGGGTTTCACCATATTGGCCAGGGTGGTCTCAAACTCCTGGCCTTGTAATCCACCCACCTTGGCCTCTTAAAGTGCTGGGATCACAGGTGTGAGCCACTGCACCTGGCCACAAGTTTTTATAAGCATAGTCCACACACCTGGCATTATAAGCTCATTGAGACTTGAGATAATGTGTTCAGAGTGTTTAGGAAGACATTCAGTATGGCAAGGCTTTCAATAAATCTCTCCTATTAAGTTATCACTAGTACTATCTTTCCCCACCCACAGTGAGGCTCTTTATCCACATTTTCCTGACTTCAGGCATTTCCTGTGCTGCTGTTCCCCCTTCTGACAATGCCCTTTCACCTGTTCTCTCTTGCTGGAATCCCACTCATCTTTTAAGACTTAGTGGAAACTGCTGCTGTCTCCTAGACTGGCTGACTGCCATTGTAACTCTCAGCACCCTATGTAGGTACCTCCTCTACCTATTCATGGTTTCCAATGGCTGGTACCCCCAGTTGATCAAGCTTAAAGAGGGAAGGGACAGTGACCACACACAGAAAGCACTCTAAATATCCACTGAATGCACGCATGAATAAACAAGGGAATTTGTGTCTGTGATCCCCTTGGTGTCCAGCACAATGTTTGAGCACAGCAGGTGCTCAATGCATGCCTGCTGGATGGATGAATGGATGGATGGATGGATGGATGGATGGATGGATGCATGGATAGATGGATGGGTGGATGGATAGATGAGCAATTGAACATTCTTGCAGAAACCTGACCCCATAGGAGCAAGAGGTATGATTAAGAGTATCCTGTAATTTCCTCCTGATGCTTGCCTGGGGCAGTGAGTCCTCAGCACCACTGGTCAGCTGGTGTGGGAAGAGGGGCAGCATCTGTGAGCTGTCAACCTGCTCCTTCTGGCAAGCTCTCTGTTTGTGCCATTAGAGCCCTGCATTTTCTTCATGGCCTCAATCAGCCCCAATCAACTGAGAAGAGGAGGGCAAGATGTTCAAGCCAAATTCAGCTGAAGAGCAATGGGAGATCTGGTTACACACTTGGTAAGGGTGGGAACCAGGCACTCCAGGCTGGGCAGACCCTGGGGAGCAGAGCCCATGGCGAGGAATGCCCTTCTTACTGGTACTATTGGAAATAATAGTTTGTTGATAAGAAATATGAACAATAACAAGAGGCAGCACTTCTCAAACGCTAAACAATGTGCCAGGCTCTGTGCAAAGTGCTTCTCATGCCTGACCTGGCTTACTACTTACCAGTCCCCAGTGAGGTCAGTCATCATCTCCATTTATAGATCAGGAAACTGAGGCACAGAAAGTTACACTGTCCAAGAGCCAGCAATTTGCAAACCAGGGGCCAGAACTCCTAAGTCTAAGCCCTTAAACCACTACTCTAGGGCCCTGTGCTCGTCTCATTTTCCAGTCCTTGGCAACATCCTTCGTTTCCAGTACACCCTCTCTCATCACTCCCAGATGCATTTGTTGTTGACTCCCAGCCACAAAAAGATGGATGTAGACACAAACCTTCTCACAAACTTGCCTCATCTACTCTCTCCTCCATTTTCAGTCTGACTCTCCCTGAGGTCAGGAACTGAGGTTTCTTATCTCCCTCAGTGGGACGTGGGACACTTAGTAAGCACATTTGTTGATTGGTTGTCTCACTGGGCTCTGGTAATTTGCTGGGCCTATTTGTTCCCCTGGAGTCTTTAGCCACCGTGTGGAATTTCAATATGATCTACCAGAAATGATACTGAATCCCAAAGCAAGTACTTAATAATTTGGGTAAGTGACTTATTCTATCAGAAACTTTACCATTGCTCTAAATGGGGCTAAGTGTCTGCCTGTTGTGGTTGTCGGCTTTATACGTGGGCAGTCAGGGAAGACTTCCCAAAGAAGGAGATGTCTGAGCTGAGTCATCAAGGATGAGATGAAAATGACTGGCAAGTGAATACATGTAACCTATGGCTACCTTCAATACGCTGGTCGCCACAGAGGGGCAGGGTTTGTGAAAGAAATCCCTCTTTGAGATCTTGCTCTGTTATAAGCAGGGACAAGTATCTTCAGAGGCAGGGAAGGTGGTACTTGTCTTTGTTCCCAGCTAGGACAACCAGGCAAAAACCAACACTACTCTCCATGAAGAAAGATAAAGCTTTACCCCTTTAAGACTCAAGAAGCGCAGGCTGCATCCTCCCAAGCAGTGGCTCCAATGTGAACAGTGAGTTATTCCAAAGTAAACATCAGCAGAGGAGGCCTCTTGTTTCTTCAATCTCCCTCCACACACAGCAAACACATTACGCCCCTGCCCTTTGGTGAGCACCCTTCCTTAGGCTGTGGCCTGTGACTGAATCTTGAGACTTAGTCCGGGGGATTGGTAGCCATCTAAGACACCGTTTTGCACAGGGTAGGTACAAAGTCTTGGTCAAGCCCTGCAGTAAATAGCAGCCAGTCTTCCAGGGGCATTTAGCACCAGGCCATGCCCATCACTGCCAGCTTCTGTCCCAGTCCCATCCTTCCCCTTGCTGCCAGCTCCATCAGGGAACATCTGCAACCCTTTAATGGCTTCCTCTGGGCTTCCAACATCACCATTCTATTTATTAGTGGTTCTGTCCCAAAATTCTGGGTTCTTTTTCTTGCTTACCCCACTGAGTCAGCTCCACAGGTCTCTTCTTTCTAAGGTTGCAGCCTCATGGATGGCTCCAAAATTAGACTGTCTCTGACACTGTCTTACTTGTGATGCTTACTAGCTAAATGCCCTTGGGCAATTTCCTCCACCTCTCCAAGCCTCAAGCTTCTCATCTGTAAAATGGACGCCTTAATAGTACTACTCCCACAGGGCTGTTCTGAGATGGGAGTGAAGACATTAAAGTGTTTAGAGACTGGGCATGGTGGCTCATGCCTGTAATCTCAGCACTTTGGGAGGCCAGGGTGGGTAGATCACTTGAGGTCAGGAGTTTAAGACCAGCCTGACCAACACGATGAAACCCCATCTCTACTAAAAATATAAAAAAATTAGCTGGGCATGGTGGCATGCACCTGTAATCCCAGCTACTCAGGAGGCTGAGAAAGGAGAATTGCTTGAACCCAGGAGGTGGAGGTTGCAGTGAGTGGAGATCATGTCATTGCACTACAGCCTGGACCACAGAGTGAGACTTTGTCTCAAAAAAAAAAAAAAAGTGCTCAGAGCAGAGCCCAGTGGGGTGGGCCTCAAGTGAGCATCCATCACTCTCCTTAGCCTTGGCTCACGGGCCGGTTGTGAATATTAGAGGCAGAAAAGCATGCAAATTGCAGAGCTCGGCTCCTGGGAGGAAGTGCTCTCTGAACGTTACCATGGTTAGCAAGGGGCAGGTAGAGGAAGGAAAGAATGGTAACATGACCAAAGATCTAGAATCTCACAAAATTGCCATGGCCTCAGTCTGGCTGGGATTCTGTTTCACTAATGGACCACCAGGCCCATTCCATCTCCCTGTGCTTTCCCAGCCATTTTTTTTTTTTTTTTAACCAGGGAGCTCCTCTTAAGGCAAATCATGCCAACACCCAGGGCCTCCAGCATCAGACATGGGCATTGAAAAGTCAGCCACCTGCAGTTTGAACACACAGGGAGGGAGGCCAGAGAGATGGCCCTGGAGACCTACACCTGGGGTAAGTCACTTAACGTCTCTGTACCTCCATTTACTTATTAATATCACTGGGCAATAATAAAACATCAAACACAGACACGCTGTGAAAATTAAATGAGGAGATGGGCCTTAAAAAGCTACCAGATACTAATATGACATACTAAGAATCCTATAATAAGATGGTAGAAATAATGTTTGTCAAGTGCTTTCTCTCTGCCAGGCCAAGATCTAAGGGTTTTACATGTACTTGTTTATCTAATTCTCACCTGCTCTACAAGGTGCCTGATACTTGTATATACTATTTCCATTTGACACAGAGGAAACTGAGGCACAGAGGGACTAAGTCAGTGCCCAGGATCACCCAGCTAATCAGTGTCAGAACAAAGTCTAGAGCCGCCGAGACCCAATGTCAGTTCCGCCTCTGCTTGCTGACTGCATTGAAATAAAGTTAACAGGTGTTTGCTCCTCTCTCCCACTGGACGAAGCTTAGCACCTGGCAGATACAGGCGCCCAGTGAGCTCTACTGAATGACTGCAAGGAGGTAGCTGCCCTGAAGATGAGTCCTCCCTCACCAGCTCTCCAAGTTGGTTCCACACAAGGGCAAGCTCATCACTGTTGCAAACTTTTTGCAGAGCCCCTGCAGGTCATGGAAACCTCCTCAGTGGACAGTCATGTTGCCAGATCAGCATCTACCACCCTCCCCGAGGCGGGTACTGGTGTCCGAGTTGGCTGCCACCCCCAGGCTGCATGTTCTCCTGGGTGCCATCAGAGACCATCTCACAGGGCAGCCAGGGGCAGGGCCAAAGCTCCGGGCATTTCTCATGGACCAGAGCTTCAAACACCCTTGGGGCCACGGAGGCCCCTTGTCACAGGAGAAAACTGCAGTGGCCCAGAAGTCAGACAGACCTGGATTGGAACCCTGGCTCCAAGCCGACATGTTCCCTGTTGTCAGGGAAGCCACTTGACCTCTCTGACCCTACTTCCTCCCTTGATACAAGAACAGAAAACCAAACACTGTATGTTCTCACTCATAAATGGGTGTTGAACAATGAGAACACATGGAAACCGGGAGAGGAACACCACACACCGGGGCCTGGGGGAGTGGGGGTCTGGGGGAGGAATAGCAGGGGGTTGGGGGATTGCGGAGGGATAGCATTAGGAGAAATACAGAATGTAGATGATGGAGTGATGGATGCAGCAAACCACCACCATGGTACGTGTATAGCTATGTAACAAACCTGCACGTGTACCCCAGAATTTGAAGTATTAAATAATAAAATAAATAATAAATAATAAATAAAAATAATTTATAAATAAAAATTTATAATAAAAATAATAAAATATAAATAATAAATAAATAAATAAATGTAAAACCTACCAGCCCCTTTCTCATGGTGATGTTGTAAAAACAAGATAAAGGGCAAATGCCAGCTTCAGCACCAGGCACCTGAGGAAATGCTGACTCACTTCTAGAACAGAGAGTGTAGAAACTTCCTGGAGTGATGGCCTGCTGGGGGCTTCCCTTTGGCTCACTATCCTCCTCCACTCCCCATCCCACTTGTATCCTACCTCCTGCTGCAGGGGCCTTGGCCCAATACTGCCCCCGCTGGCACGTGTGGCACACTCCCCTCCTGGAAAGCTAACCTTTAAAAAAAAACCTTTTATTTCAAGTTCATGGGTATATGTGCAGCTTTGTTACATAGGTAAACCCATGTTACGGGAGTCTCTTGTACAGATGATTTCATCACCCAGATACTAATTTTAGTACCCAATAGCAATTTTTTCTCCTCTCCCTCCTCCCAGACTCTACCCTCAAGTAGGCCCCAGTGTCTGTTGTTCCCCTCTGTGTGTCCACGACTTTTCATCATTTAGCTCACACCTACAACTCAGAAGATGTGGTGTCTGGTTTTCTGTTCCTGGGTTAGTTTTCTGAGGATGATGGCCTCCAGCTCCATCCATCTTTCTGCAAAAGAAGTGATCTCATTATTTTTTATGGGTGCATAGTATTCCATTGTATATATGTACCACATTTCCTTTATCCAGTCTGCCATTGAAGGGCATTTAGGTTGGTTTCATGTCTTTGCTGTTGTGAATAGTGCTGCAATGAATATTACATGCATGTGTCTTTGTGGTAGAATGATTTATATTCTTCTAGATATATAGCCAGTAATGGGATTGTTGGGTCAAATGATAGTTTCATTGTTAGCTCTTTGAGCAGAAAGCTAACCTTTAATCTAATATTTTTTAAACTTAAATTTTATAAAAATATCCCAAAGAACTTTCATTTATGCAGATCATATCCACCAATATTCACTATGTTACAAACAAAAACCAAGCTATTTTAAACAAGTTTTAAATTAATTTAAACATAAACATATTAAATCTATTACCCATTTGCATAAATAACATATATTTATGAAAAAAAATCATTACATTTTCCAAAACAGGTAATCACTACTGAAAAGAACGGCACTGTTGTGCCTTTCGGGAAGTCTCTTAAACGTCTGGTTCAATAGGAGACAGCTGAACTCCCATTTCTGCTTCAGCATTCAATCTGTCTTGATCTCACTCATCCTGTAGCCACTGAGAAACTCAATTGTACACCCCTGAGAGAATGCGACTGAAAAGGGCACGTGAAATCTCAGCATAAGGAAAATAGGTTTGATTTCTCAGACTTCCTGAAAGGGTCTCAGAGGCCCTGGGGTATGCAGAGAGGGCTGACCACACTTTAAAAATAGCTGCTTTAAGTGGTTCTGTTCCCTGCTGCTCTGTTCCCTAGAGCACTGCCTCCCTCTCCTAGGATCTCCCTGAAAGAATGCACAGAAACATTTCCCACCTGAGTCTTTGCCAGGTTACCCTCTCTCTCCAATGCCATCTCAGCCTCTTCTCCTGGCCCATTCCTTTTCACCCCTGGAAATTCACTACAGATTAACACTTCCTTTAGAAACTCCCCCCGACCCCTGTCATCCCTATGCCAGGTAAATGCTCACCTATGCTCACCTGTGATTCGTCATCCTATCATTCACCACTCTGGAGTCAATTACCCAATCAGAAATCTGTCTTGAGCTCCTTGAGGGCAAGGTGGTGTGTTACTCACTATGATGAGTCAGCTCAAAGCCCAGGCCTATCTCTTGTCAGGCTCCCATGGAACATGGATGTGGATATATTTTTCTCTAATTGAACTTGCCTAGCATGCCAAATTTATTTTCTGTCTACTTAACTTCGTCTGTCCAAATTCCCATTTCCACAGTCATTACCCTAATTCTTCAATTCTAAGAGGCATGCTTTTTTCTCCCCACATTATGATATTTCTAAAATCAGAATGTCTTAAATTGATGTGTACGTTAACATTTCTGATATTTCTCTTCTTGAAAAGTTGTAGTTAAATTGATGGCGTATCTTCCAATCAGCAGCATTTTACATTATAATGAGTATAATTACTCTGTTCCAAATATGGTGCTGGCAATCCACAATTGTGCATTTAACTAACTGCTTCCGTGCAGCCCTCACATTATTCTCTCAATAACCCACCCAGCCCTGGGCACACAGAGCAATGGTTTCATTAACTGGGAGTTTTTTTGGCAGGGAGAAAGGAATGGAAGAATTTCAGGCAATGAAGCCTACACGCTGAGAACTGAGAGAGAGAAAGTACCACCCAGCTTTAAGCGATCTGAGCTAGAAAACGCATCACTTTGGTGCATGTGACTATCCAAACACTTACGAAGTTGATCCCAATCCCTTTGCTTTCGACACCTGCAAATTGTAACTTACATTGGCATATCTTTTACCACTTGACCAGTTGTTCAGTGTATTTGATCTTCCCGCCATCCTATCTGAAAACCAGAGCAGGAATTGTTTTCTTCATTTCATTGCAAAAAAAAAAAAAATTAAGAGGCCCAGAGAGATAAGTGACACTGACTTAAATCAGAACAGGAATAGGATTCCCAGAGAGCAGAGCACTGGTCCTGTGCTCGTCCCCTCTACCATGCAACTGCCATCCACTCCAAATAATTGGAAGGACTGGGTGAAAGGAAAGAATGAGGAAGAGACTGAGCTACTAAAATAGAACAGAGTGAAGGAGAGAGAGGGAAAGGGAAGTGTGACGGTTAATTTCATCTGACAGCTTGATTGGGCTAAGGGATATCCAGGTGGCCGGTAAAACATAAATTCTAGGTGTGTCTGTGAGGATGTTTTTTCAGAAGAGATTACCACGTCAAACAGCAGACTGCCCTCACCAACATGGGTAAGTACCATCAATCCACTGAGGGCCCAAGTGGAACAAAAAGGCTGAGGAAGAGCAAATTTGCCCTCTCTGCTTGGCTGGGCATCCCTCTTCTCCTTCTTTTGGCCAGGGACACTCCTGGTTCTCAAGTCTTCAGAGCTGGACTGGAGCTAATCCACTGATTTCCCTGGGTCTCCAGCTTGCAGATAGCAGGTCAAGGGACTTCTCAGCCTCTATGACCACATGAGCCAATCCCACATAATAAATGCCTTTCTAGATATCTCTGTATATTCTCTTGGTCCTGTCTCTCCCTGGCTACTACAAGGACTGAAGGTTAAAGAGGAGGAACCAAGGAACATGAGAGGTAAGAAAGGGGCAGGAGGATGAGGCTGGGTCAGGGAGTCTGCAGGCCTCCCAGCCTGTCACAGAACTTGCCAAGCTCTACTGAAATTGCTGGTTTGCTTGTCTCTAGCTCTGGCTGAGACTACAAAACGTATGGGGATGGTTTGTCGCCCTGTTCATGATTCTGATCTATCTCCAGGGCTAAGCACAGTGATAGGTAAATAGTAGGTGCTTGATAAATATTAGTAGAATTATCTTCAAATAGGGTGGTCCTTGAAGCCAGAGTAGTGATGGGCCAATAACTTTGCTCTCTCTGACTCAGTTTTCTTATCCATAAAATAGAGATGACAAAGTCTTTCTTAGAAGATTATGTCAATATTTTTTTAATGTCAATAATTAAATGAATTCAGTCTGTTAAAGGTGCTTGGAACTCAAGAAACACTAGCATTGTTAAACTCCAGTCCATAGGATACCAATGCCATTGCCAGAAATAAGGCCTATCCTTGAAAACAGAGTAATCAACACATTCTGCGGACTTGGAAGAAGGTTCTACAGGAACAGATTATTTTATTTGAAAAATGACACTTTAAAAAAAATTGAAAAGTAATACAATAGATATTACATTCTGTATTACATACAGAAAATGGGATGCCTGGGGCTATTGTAAATGATGAGGGGGTCCTAAGGACTGTGATTATGGAGAAGAAACTTAGACTCTAAACTGAACAACATGAGTCACATTCCTGCCCCTCTCTAAAATGCATTTGTATTACTTTTATAACATTACATTTTATGTTTTTAAAATGTCATTTTTCAAATACAATAATACAAAAAGCAATATTATAAAAGTAATTCAAATGCATTTTTAAAAAGTCAGACAATGTGGCTGGGTGTGATGGCTCATGCCTGTAATCCTAGCACTTTGGGAGGCCAAGGTGGGTGGATCATCTGAGGTCTGAAGTTTGAGACCGGCCTGGCCAACATGGTGAAACCCCATTTCTACTAAAAATATGAAAATTAGCCAGATGAGGTGGCACGTGCCTGTAGTCTCAGCTACTGGGAAGCTGAGGCAGGAGAATCACTTGAACTTTGGAGGCAGCGGTTGCAGTGAGCCGAGATCATGCCACTGCACTTCAGTCTGGGTGACAGAGCGAGACTCTGTCTTAAGAAGAAAAAAAGAAAGTCAGACCATACTAAAAACATGAAAAAGGAAGTAAATATAATTTATACTGCAATCCTATGGCAACAATCATATTGCAATAGCATGTTGGTGTCATTCTTTCCAGGACACTTTACCGTATGTTGCCTTAAATAACGGAACAATACTAAATGCTAAGGCAGATACTCTTGCCTTCCCACTTCTAAACCATTCTCTTCCAGTTTGTTCACTAACTGAATATTTTTGTTTGTTTTCAGCATGGAGGGATCATGTGACCATGTGCTTCAAATGAAGTCCCTTCTATTCCTAAAATATCGATCTTGACTAGGCTAAGGGAAGTCTCATTTGTTCCATTCTTATTGCCGATAATTGGTGTGTGAGTAGATTAGGCATGTGATCAATTCTGGGCAATAAGACAATGAAGTCGGTTGGGGGTAGTGAAACAGTTTCTGGGTTTGCAAAAGATACTTCCAATAAGAAATATTTTTTCCTGTTTCCAAACATAGTTGCAGAAGGATGTGCTGTTCAGAATAAGAGCAGCCATCCTTTAAACATGGGAGCAACTTAGAGTTGACTTCAAGAGAATCACTGAGAAGCCAATGGGAACCATAAAGTCACTGAACAGTTGAGTTAACCAAGCCAGGACTTCCCGTTCTGTAGAATGATAAACACTCCTCACATACAAGTCTCCTGCATTTTAGTTGGCTGTTACTTGCAACCCAAAGCATTCTAACCATACAGTTACTATTGATTACCAGGTTTATGGCTTATGTGTTTCCTTTTTACCTTCTCTCCACATCAATGAACAGAATCACAATAACTAATGTCTATGAAAGACTGCCTATTTGCAAGTACTTTATAAGGCACGTTACGGGGATTGTCTCGTTTTTAATCCTCATAACAAATTTCTGTAGTCGAAATGATTAGCTCTATTTTTTTCAGATGAGGAAGAAATCAAAGATTTAGAAAGAGCAAATGATACAGCAACAAAACGGAGGAGCAGGAATGTGACTCACTGTTCAGCTGAGAGTCTAAATTTCTTCTCCACAATCACAGCCCTTAGGACTCCCCTCATCATTTTCAATAGCTCCAAGTGCCCCATTTTCTGTACATAACGTGCACAGCTACCCTCCTACTGATGCCCACACCCCACGAGGTGAAGCTTTTATCTTCCTCCCTTCCCAAACTCTTCCCAGTTGGCCCTACGTGTTTGGCATCTTCTAATCATCCTGATTCCTAAATATGCAAAACAACAATATTCCCCAATTGCCTCCTCCTATAATTTCATGTAACAGGTTCTCTCGTATAGAGCGCCCTTAATTTTAATTGCATATTGTGCTCCCTTTCTGAGGGCAGACAGCTATTTATTCATCTAGCTAATCGTTCAGGAGACAAAGACATGAAACATATCGCACCAAATTAAGTATTTGCTAGTTGCTATTACTACTGGGGCTATAAAACATACCCCTGATTTACGTTCTAGAAGCTCCTGAGGAAATCTTGGCATCTTTTTTTTTTAACATTTATTTTTTGGCTTAGCCTACCTATGATTACATGAAGGCCAACAAATCCTGGGGTTGTACTATTAGTGGTGATGATAACAGTAATTAACGCAATATATCGATATACAGCCATACGCTTTATACAATGAAAGAAGAAACACAGTAGAAAAAATGGTGTTTGTGGAATACCTATTGTGTGCCAAGCATTGGCCTGGGCATGAGAAAATATTAGCCCATTCCCTCATTTTTGTTCAGGAACTTCTTAAGATACTCTCTATAAACCTCGTATTTACTAATGGGAATTGCAGAGTAGAGAAGTAAAACCACTTGTCTGCACCAGGCACACAGCTGGGCATCAGAAGAGATAGGTTTTGAGCCAGGCCAGTGTAAGACTAAAGTGTAGGCTCTTGTGGGGCTACTACGGAGCACATGGCTGCTTCTAACCTCACTAATGGCATATGAGAAAGAGGCAAGCATCTCAATGACTGCTTTATAGATATGGTCACCTGCATAGACAGGAAGTGATTTTCCCAACCTTGTAGGATCAAATTATTCATCCGAAGCCAGACGAAGAAGGTGCTAGTTCTCATACAAAACAGCCCCCAGTACTAACAAGCCTTGCCTGCTTCCCAAGCTGCCCACTTCCAGAAAGGGTGGGGCTGTGTTGCCACCTGCACGTGCCTGGATTTCCCTCTCCATCTCCCACCGCCCCCCCCACCACACCCCACACACCCACAGCTGCAGGAATTTGGGCCTCCTTCACCAGATTTACCTTCTGCTCCCCCTCCCCACCCCACCCCCGGAAGTGAGTCCCACAGCCGAGTGAGAGAAAATGCGCAGAGAAAAACCAAGTTTATTTAGTTAATATTCACAGAATATCCTGCCTGTATCAGGTGGGCACTGTGCATGCAGAGACGTGACAAACACAGCTCTGCAGACCACTCAGTCCCAGAGTGAGTCCCAGCCCATCATGAACTACAGCCAAGGGAGATTGGGCAGGAACTAATACACACACACACACACACACACACACACACACACAGACACACTTGGAAGAGGCGAAGGACATTGTGCATCTGGGTAGAGGAGCCAGGAAAAAAGAAGGGAGGATAAAACAAATGGAAAATGAGCGATCAGAGTTGCCAAGAAACCTATTAACCTGAACGCAATGACTGGGTGCCACTATATGCTAAGGGCACTGCACACATATGTTCAATCCACCACAAGGTTGGTCTGTTATCCGTAATTTTACAGGCAGGGAAATGGAATCTCAGAGACGTTAAGCCACTGGCTTTAGACTGCACAGCTGAATAGTGGCAGTATTAACATTCAAGCCCAGATTGGTCTGACACCAAAACTCACTCCCTATGTAAGACAGTCATCAACACTAGCCCGAATTGGCATTCACAAAAGCTCCACAGCTGAGATGTCACACTCATATAAATGTGCCAGACACATCCATACACTCACCAAGTTTCATGGTTTTGGATTCATTAATAGCAGAAATTTCCACTAAAAAACAATATCACTTCCCAAAGAAGAGCTGTAGAGAATTCTAGGACTTCTAGATTATAGGACCCCAAAATGTTTAGAGAGAGCCAGAACTATGATGCTGCAAAGACAAGGAGAAGACTTCCCCAGAGAGAAAAATTCTCCATTAAGATAACTCCTGCTAACATCCTACCAGCCTACAATTGGAGCTCATTCATTCAACAAATACTTACGAGTACTCTTCTAGCTGCTTAAGATAATCAGTGAACAAAACATGTATTGACCTTGCAGTGCTGACATTCTAGTGATGGATGCAGAAGGAGCAAAACACCCCGAACCCCAGCTGTGAAGTCCAGCAGCTCAAATGCGCCCAGAGAGACCTTCCCTTTACATTAGCTTAGCCCCTCCCACAATCTTGGACACCAGGGGATCAGCAAGGCCTGGGCAGACTTTGTCTGAGGTCAAGCTGAGCCTCCTGGCAGAACTGAAGAGGAAACATCCTGAACCTGTGGGTAGATGGGTAGACCCTTTCTGGCCTGGTCAAATCCCATCTCAACAGGAGCCTGGAGGTCTCCCTCATCATGGCATCTGTCCACTGAACTAACCAGGCAGAGAGCTTGTCCAAATCACATTAAATAGCAAGGAATGCAGGACTGCAGGGCAGGCTGGCCAGAAGGTGTAGCATAATACATCGTTTTAAGTCTTTAGAGTTCTTTTTTTTTCTTTAATAACACCTTTATTGAAAAAAAGTTTGCATGCTGACATGGTCTGGCTATTTGTCCCTTCCAAATCTTATGTTGAAATGTGATCCCCAATGTTGGAAGTGGGGTCTGGTGGGAGGTATTTGGGTCATGAGGGCAGATCCGGCATGAATGGCTCGGTACTGCCTTTGCAGTAATGAGGGAGTTCTCACTCTTCAGTTCATGTGAGAGCTGGTTGCATAAAACAACCTGTATTCTGCCCCCTCTCTTGCTCCATCTCTCACCATGCGACATGCCTGTTTCCCCTCCCCCTTCTGCCATGATTAGAAGCTTCCTGAGGCTTCACCAGAAGCTGAGCAGATGCTGGAGCCATGCCTGTATAACCTGCAGAATTATGAGTCAGATAAACTTCTTGTCGTTGTAAATTCAGTCTCAGTTATTCATTATAGCAACGCAAAACAGACTAAGACATATACCGTAAAATTTCACAGGATTTTTAACCAACTCATTGGGAGAGTCAGGCATTTTGAAGTGAAGTGTGGAGACAGGCAGCCAGCCCCCAGGAGAAAGAGATGCCTTTAGCCTCAAGAGAGTCAGTGCAGGCTTCGGCTCTGAGCTCCTTGTGAACTGGGGAAGGGAACAGGAGAAGGGAGTCAGGGACATACCATCCTTGGTGGGTAATATTACGGAAGAGCCAGATAAGGAATCCAAGGGGCCTGCACCCAGATCCTGGTTCTGCTGCTTCTCAGGTCTGTTCATTTGGCTTCTATGAACCTCAGCATTTCCATCAGTAAAATGGATATAAGCCAAGCACCTGCCTAATGGAGCTGTTGGGAGGATTCAATGAGACAGTCTCTACAGCATCAGACCTAGCTCCAGGCTCACAGTATCATCATCAAGACCTAAGTCTTCCTAAAACTCTCATTCTAAATGTTTCTCATTCTAGATAGAAAAAGTTTCTCATACTAAATAGAAAAAAACTCCAACCCCTTGTCTTCTAAGGGTCCACAGCTGAAAAAGCCCCACACCCAAGCCATCCCTTTGCCTGCTTTCCCCATGAATCCAGCAACTTTGCTTTGAAGACCAAGTGCTCACCCCTACAACGAAGATCAAGATAAGGGGAACAAGAGACACAGGTTACAGAGGAATGCCTCCAGCTTCTCCTGAGACCACACAGCACTAAGGGCCTGAAAATCATAAGAGTTTTCTTATGAAAAATGGCTTGTGCAGTGAGTTTTCCTTGCAGAGTGCAGGAACATTACGGTGAGAGGACCAGGGCAGCGAGGGAGGTGGAGGCACTGCCAGCCTACAGGGAGCTGCGGCCAGGAGAGGCTGGTGGGCAGCAGAGGTCAGAGAAAGCCTCAGGCTGCAAATGGAGCCATGAGGCAAAGAGAAGGCGGCAGTAACTACAGTCTGGTCCATTCACTTGGCACTAAAATGGTTTGGAGTCCCCACTTTCATATACTCAACAGACCTGGGCTGAGCCCCAGAATCATATAACATCAACTGGGTCTAAACACTGGAGGGATGGATGGGACTCTGCTTGTTCATCTCCACAGCGCTCAGCCTGAAACGGTGCCTGTGACATGCACACACAGGGGATGCAGACCTCGTGGATGAGGATTGAGAGAGGGAGGTAGGAAGGTTTTCCTGACGGAAAAGGAACGTATTTGTAGATGACTTTCTCCTGTTTCCAAAGATCAGGTTGCCCTCTGAGCATTGCCAAACAATGAAGCAAACTGTGCCTCTACAACAACCTGGCTATGTAACTTTGGCAGTCCAGGTAACCTCTCTGGGTCTCAGTTTCTCCTCTGAAAATTAAGGATTAAGTGAGTGAATAGAGGAAAAGCATCTAGAGATTCCAAGTTAAGTCTCAGCTACAATTTGCTGTAATCCACTTTGTCAGGCCTAACTAAGGAGACTGGGAGTCAGTGCTAGGACACCAGTTTGTTTCCTGACAAACTCCTTGGCATCCTTCAAACCCCAAATCAGAGTTCACCTTCTACAAGAAGCTTCTCTGTCCTAAGACCTGCCCTCTGACTCAGTGAGTCTTTGCTAGGTCTGTTTCCCCAGCACACACCCACCCCACAGCACTGCACTTTGCGTTCTTATCTGTTCCCTTATCCCTGTGAGCTGCCATAGCTCTTATCTCTGTGTCCCCATCTCCTAGTACTGTGTCTGGTAGGGACAGAGCACCAACACATTTTAAAAGATGAATAAATCAAAGAATGAATAAATGATTTCCCCACGAGAAGAGCAGATAGGAAGGAAGAAAACATCCTGAAGTACTGTGATGGCAATTTTTCAAATCCAGGATGGAGACAGACTCCTACAAGCATACAAACAGAAATAAACAGGTCATGTACAATGGAAGAGAAAAGAATCAGAGGGCCCTAAAGACTTCTTCTCGGTACAGTGCATTAAATCTCAGAAGGCAGCTGAACATCCAAGCAAGGGCTTAATGGGGAAAGGTTGCAACCCAATAATTCTACACCTGTCAGCTGGTCATTCATGTGTAACGGCAACTCGAAGACAACCATATAGTCATTTGAGAAATACAGGTTCAAAGAGTTTTTTAATATTTAAAAGTAACTGCTAGGAAAAGTAAGAGCAGGACTCATAACTTTCTGATCAAAAGACACAGTATATTAAAGTCAGACGGTCTAGCTTTGAGTATTAGTTCTGCTACTCTATGCCTAGTGGTAAATTCTTTAATCTCTTGCTTCCTCATCTTCCCATCTGTAAGATGGAAACAATGATAATTAAAGAGGATAATCCACATGCAATGCTTTTCCCAGTGACCAGGAAGGACACGGCAGGTTGTAGTACATGCTGTGATGCCAACAGATCTTCCCTCTGAAAGAAAAGGTGGCCCTCACTAGAGTGCCAGAGTGCTCTACAAGAATACCTCAGCAATCAGCTCTTAGAGGACTATGTTGGATCAAATAAAACTCCTCACCCAAGATCATGCCTCCTTCCAGATGAGATCCAACAGCCAGTGACTCATTAACATACAAGTAAACAGGCACAGCCCCAACTTGAAGCAATTCTGAGAGATCATCCCAGCTTCAGAGGTTGCGTGAAGTCAGCGGAGGTGTTTACAGGGACTGCAACGCCACTCCTCCCTCAGCCCAGTGCTGCTTCCTTTCCTTCCCTTCTACAGGAGCCAGTGGCAAAGGCACTTCCTAACAAATAGCATGCATGCCGGTGTCCAACTCAGAGTGTGCTTTCTGGGGAGCCCAACATGCCGGCAAAGAGACTGCAGTGGTCCGAATGTGTCCCTCAGAGTTCTGTCCTCAAGAATGGACTGTTATCCAGGGAGTGGGTTAGTCATCTTGAGAGTAGGCTTGTTATAAAAGCAGGTTCTACCCCTTCTGCTCTCTCACACTCTCCTCCCCTGCTCTGCCCCTTCCTCTCATTCTTCCATCATGGGATGATGTAATAAGAAGACCCTCACCTTGAAGAGTAGAATGGTGGCTGCTAGAGGTTGGAAGGAGAGGGGGATGGGCAATGGGGAGAAATTTGTCAATGGGTACAAAGTTACAGTTAGAAGGAGTAACTTCTGTTGATCTATTGCACAGAGTGACTATGGTTACCAATATTGTATTGTATATAGCTAAGTGGGGATTTTGAATATTCGCACCTCAAAAAAATGATAAATGTATGAGGTGATGGACATGCTAAATACCCTGATTTGACTTTTACATAATCCATACATGATTCAAAACATCACACTACATGTACCACATAAATATGTACCAATAATAAAAGAAGGTCTTCACCAGATGTGGGCCCCTTAATCTTGGATTTCCCAGCCTCCAGACTGAAAGAAGTAAGTTTTTTTTCTTTATAAATTACCCAGTCTCAAGTATTCTGTCATAGCACTATAAAATAAAAACAGACCCACACAGAGTCCTTGACACAGAACCATCACTTAAAAGCAACCAGCCACTTCAAGGCAAGGTGAATACATTGCACCTCTTCACCTAGAATGGCAGCCGTTTTAACTGGAACCAATACACATTTTGATGGTGGGTATCCTTGTCTTCAGGACCTTGTACCACTTTTACCTCAGAAATTGTAGTATGTTTAGTTGAGCAGCACTGGATCCCACATAATTTCATGCTAGACCGGGGATCTGCCTTACGGCAAAAGGAGGTGTGGCAGTGAACCCCTAGCAAAAAAAATATAAGAGCAAGAAAAAAGCAAGGAAATATAATGAACAGAAAGCATAAAACAAAACAAGATGGTAGTGATGATGGATAATCAAGCATATAACTTAAAATTTGTTTAACTCTCCTTAAATCACCCTAATAGGATAAAGAAATCAAGTCTAACAATTTTGTATCTATTAGAAACACACTTAAAACAAAGTACCAGAGAAAAAGTAAAAAAATTAATTAAAGGACCCTGGGATGCAGGGGATGGTGCAGGGAAGAGATTGGACTTTCAGGGATTGCTATGTGGTTTGAAAAATTCCTCAGGAGATTTTGATATACATTCCTACAAAAGCATATTCTCCTGATTGGGGGAAAAATGACATTTCATTTCAGAATTTAAGGTGGTATCCAAAGCTGTCCTCAGAGGAAAATGTTTAGCCTTGCATACTGTCAATTTTAAAGGAGCCTAGATTAACATAAATAAATATTTCAATAAAATATATTTTACTCTTAAAAAACAGCTTAATAAAATTAAAAATTATAAAAACCTAAATTAAGAATAAAATTGAAAAATGAATCAGAGCCAGTTAAACATAGAAAAAAATAAAATTTTCTTAGGAAGCATATATAATCACCTAGAGCCAGTTTCACTAAGACAATAAAGGAAAGGTTTAAGAAGTAGAAACTAAACAGAAAGGAAAATACTGATAGAAAAGATTTTATACATAAAAATGTAAATTTTTTGAAGAAGAAAAAAGAATGAACTTTAAAGAAAAGTGACAATTTGGGAAACACAGATATAGATCCATTTTTAAATCTCAAAAATATTAATTATAGCCAGTTCTGTGTAGTTATCTTAGAAGCAGGTGGTTAAATAGATGGGTTTAAAGGTAAATATAAATTACCAGAGTGAGTTCAATAAAAAAAATCTTGAGGAATACCACACAAAATAACTTAAAAGAATGATAAATAAATTCTTATTAAATAAGATATTTCCTATTGGTTTCAAATAACTCTTAACCATATTAAGGAAGTTTACTCTTATGCTATTGATTTAAAAAATTGGGAACAGATATCAAACTAGATCAATTACCAACTGGTCATCTATTAAGGTAATTATATAATTTTTTTTCTTTAATTTATTAATGTGATGACCCCTATTAGAAAACTCTTCTAATGTTGGAATATCTTTTATTTTCCTGGACTAGTTCATGAATCAGTCCTCTGACTCTAAGGAAAAATGAAAATTCTCTAAATCCATTTTGGGGAGCATTGCATCATGTTGAAAACTAACAAAAATGTGATTAAGAAAACCAAAGAATATCCTCACTACAAAGAAATGACAAATGTTTGAGGTGATGAATATGCTAATTACCCTGATTTGATTATTACACAATGTATATATGTATTGAAATATCATACTTTACCCTACAAAATACATATAATTATTATATCTCAATTAAAATTTTAGAAACCAGAAAGGACATTCTCTCAAATACTCATAGAAGTCAAAATCCAAAGTAAAATCTTAGTAGGAGAGTCTACAGCATATTGAAAAATAAAATAAAATTCATCATGTCCAAACAGGATGATATAATTCAAGAACTCTGAAAATAGGGCTTATGCTAGGAACATAAAAGACAGCCCATGGCCGGGTGTAGTGGCTCAAGCCTGTAATCCCAGCACTTTGGGAGGCCGAGGCGGGCGGATCACGAGGTCAAGAGATCGAGACCATCCTGGTCAACATGGTGAAACCCCATCTCTACTAAAAATACAAAACATTAGCTGGGCAGGGTGGTATGTGCCCGTAGTCCCAGCTTCTCAGGAGGCTGAGGCAGGAGAATGACCTGAACCCAGGAGGCGGAGGTTGCGGTGAGCCGAGATCGTGCCATTGCACTCCAGCCTGGGTAACAAGAGCGAAATTCCGTCTCAAAAAAAAAAAAAAAAAAAAAAAAAGACAGCCCAACATTAGAAAAATTTCCAATGGGAGTCATTACATCAGGAAGTCAAAGGAAAAATTTATAAAATCACCTTAATAGATAACCAACTGGTGATTAATCAAATTTGATATCTGTTCCCAATTTTTAAAAATCGGTAGCATAGAAAGGTATTTTCTTAATATGTTAAGAATTATTTGAAATCAATAGGAAACTTCTTAATTAATGGTGAAAACCTAGAGCCAGTTTCACTAAGATAATAATGGAAAGGCTTTAAGTAGAAACTCTAAGACTAAATGACAAAGGAAAAGACTGATAGAAAAGATTTTATACATAAAAATCTTTTTATGAATTTTTTGAGGAAGTAAAGAAACAATGAACTTTAAAGAAAAGTGACAATTTGGGAAACATATTTGCAGTATACCTGATACCAAGAGATTACTGTCCTCAGTAAATAAAGACCTCTTAGAAGATCTTGTTAGTTATAAAAGAAATAGGCTGGGCACAGTGGATCAGGCCTGCAATCCCAGCACTTTGGGAAGCCAAGGCAGAAGGATCACTTGAGACCAGGAGTTTGAGATTAGCCTGGGAAGCATAGTGAGATTCGATCTCTATAAAAAATGAATTTTTTTTTTTTTTTAATTAGCCACTCGAGCCCGGGAAGTTGAGTCTACAGTGAGCCATAATCACCTCACTGCACTGCAGCCTGGGTGACAGTGCAAGACTTTGTGTCAAAAAAAAAAAAAAAAAAAAAGGAAAAAGGAAAAAGAAGAGGAGGAGGAGGAAGAAAAAGAACAAGGAGAGGAGAAAGAGGAGGAGGAGCATGGTGAGGAGAAGGAGGAGGAGGAAAGGGAAGGGGGATGGGGAGGGAGAGGAGGAGAAGGGGAGGGGGAGAGGAGGAGAAGGGGGAGGGGGAGAGGAAGGGGGAGAAGAAAAAGGAGGAGGAGGAGGCAGAAGAGGAGAAACATAAAGGGTTATATGAAGAACATTTTCTAATTCACTTGAAATAAATCATTTAAAATTAAAATGTGATATAATTTTTTCCATCAAATGAGCCCAGATTTTAAAAAAATGATTATGCAAAAGATCTGGAAAAGAGGCATGGTCATTGTTTGCTCATTGAAATATAAATAGACTCAAATTTGTTTAAAAGTAATTTGGTAACGAGTTTAACAATACATATAAATATTCACACCTTTACCTACTGACTCCACTTCTGGGAATACATTCTGAAGAACTAAACTGAAGAGCATAGGAAAACTTCAGAACAGAGAATGTCATTATTCTAGTTCAAAGGTAAAAGTAACATACAAGTTCAACAGCAGGATACTGATTAAAAACATTCTACCTTTGATGGAATACCAGATAACTATTAAACATCATCAATTAGAAAAAAATAATATTAGAAAACAGTTAATGGCTATACTTAAGTGAATAAATCATGTTGGCAATAGATGTATAGTATAACTTGGATTTGTGTATATACAAAAATAAAAAAAGATGGAAGGGGACAAAGTTTTCATTCATTTATTCATTTCTTATTTATTTCAAAGAATATTGATTAAACATCTACTATGTGTCAGGCCTGGTTCCAGGCACTGACAAATAAAATAGACAAGATGCCTCTCTTCATAAAATAAATTAATGGAGTTATTTCTGGAAGGTAGAATTAGTAATGGTTTTTACATTTTTCATTGAGATTTTATACTTTTACACAAGTGTCTTATATGAATCATGATTTTGATCATCATGCAGTGGTTCTGATTTCATTCTATAATTTGGAGTATACTAGGAAGCTTAAATACCTACACATGCACAGATAAAGCAGATTCTTAAAAAATGTTCTGGGAAAATTTGGTATCAACTGGAAAGAAAAAACGAACACACTTGGTCTCTACCTCACACCATATACAAAAATCAATTCCAGTTTGACAGTAGACTTTAATATTAAAAAGAAAATGAAACTTCAACAAAAAAATGGAGAAATCTTCATGACTTTTTTCATAAAGGACATAACTGACCAATCTGACTGCATTAAAATTAAGAAACTCTGTAAGACGAAACAATAACAAGAAAAACATTAATAGAAACACCACAGAGCGAGAAAAAGTATTTGCAGCACATATAACTAACAAAGGGCTTGTATGAAGAATCTGTAAGGAAAACACAGGCAATCGAATGGAAAAATGATGTATAGACTAGAGTACTCACTTCATGAAAGAGGATATCCACATGGCTTTTAACCAAATGAAAAGTGAGCAACCCCAGAAGCCATCAGGGAAATGCAAATTAAAGCCACAACAAGACACTGCCATATACTCATCAGAATGGCTAAAATTAAAACCATTAACAACATGAAAGATGGTTGAGATGTGGAGTAGAGAGAACTCTCATATGCTATTGCTGCGAGTATGAACTGGTGCAACCTCTGAGCAAAACACCTAGACATTATGTACTGTATTTGAAAATTAGTGTACCCTTTGCCCAGCAATTGTGCACCTAGGTACAAACCTTGCAAATACACGTGCAGGTATGCTCCAAAAAGCACATACAGAAACACTCCTAACAGCATTATTTGTAATAATTCAACATAAGAAACTGCCTAAATATCCATCAACTGTCATTGATAGTATAGTTACACAATGGACTTTTATTCACCAATGAAAAGAAGCTAGAGCTACACGCAACAACATGGATACAACTCACAAACTTAAGACTTAATGGAAAAAGCTAGACACAAAGTAACACCTTCTATATATGATTCCAGTTATATAAGACCAAAAACGGGCAAAGAGAAAGTATAGTATTAAGGATGGATACTTAGGTAATGAAAGCATAAAGTAAGGTAGGAAAGTGATGACCATTAAAGTCAGGATAGAGGTTGCTTTTTGCGGGAGTCCGGGCTTGAGTAGAAAGGAACAGTACAGCCGGGCGCGGTGGCTCAAGCCTGTAATCCCAGCACTTTGGGGGGCCGAGGCGGGTGGATCACAAGGTCAAGAGATCGAGACCATCCTGGTCAACATGGTGAAACCCCGTCTCTACTAAAAATACAAAAAATTAGCTGGGCATGGTGGCACGTGCCTGTAATCCCAGCTACTCAGGAGGCTGAGGCAGGAGAATTGCCTGAACCCAGGAGGCGGAGGTTGCGGTGAGCCAAGATGGCGCCATTGCACTCCAGCCTGGGTAACAAGAGCGAAACTCCGTCTCAAAAAAAAAAAAAAAAAAAAGGGACAGTACAGCAGCTCCCAAGTCCTGGCAATGGTCTTGCTCCTGGTGGTGACATAGCTGTTCCCTTTACGATAATTCAGTTGTACACTGTGTTGTGCTTTCTGAGTTATAATATGCCATAAAAATAGTAATAAAGCAACTCAACAAAAACTTTAACGCCTGGGCCCCACTCAGACCAATGAAATCAGAATCTTTGAGAGCAGGGTGTGGCCTGGGTGTTTTGTAAACACTCCCAAGGAGAGTCTCAAGCACCTCCAGGGCTGAGGAGCCTTGGAGCACTGCGGAAGAGCAAGCTCAGGCTCTCCAGGCTCCAGCTCTCTCCAGCACATCTCTGGGCCTCCATTTCCTCTTCTGTTAAATGAGTGCAATCACAGTACTAACCTGATGAGGTTGTTAGAATTCTAAGTGCCAACACCATGAAGGGTTTAGAGTATTACTGGTACATTTTAAGTACCCAATTAGCATTAGACTGGTAACTTTACAATAATAAAGTAGCAATACATCTCATTTTTTAAATAAGACAATGGGAAGAGTCAACACAATTTCAAACATTTAGTTAACGCTTTCAAATGTTATTACTATTAAATATTTGGTTTCCAAAATCTCAGGATGAACTAGGATGCTCCTCTGCTCTGGAAAGCCTCTCTCCTTTGGGCTTGGGAAAGGAATGGAATTTCAGAAAACAATCCATTGTCATTCAGAATCTGTCGGAATACGTGGATATGACCACTTGGGATACACCCACTAGTTTTTAGCTTTGTAAATTTCCCAGAGACAAAGCCCAGGTCCTTCTTGTCTTGATTCTGCCGATGGTGCCTACGGCATACCTTGTAAGTAGTAATGGGCACAATGCTATTTTGAACTAAGACTCATTGGTTCAGTAGGTCAGGAAACTACCCATGAAGATGACGGCATCAAACAGCCAGTGCTTAAACATTCATTCCACCTTTTTACCGGCTGGATGACTTTGGGCAAGGCAAGACCCCTGCAAGCTTCAACGCCCACATCTGTAAACAGAGAGGATGACAAATACAGCGCTCTCACTTCTTCAAGATGTGTTGGGGATGAGAAAAGAGATGCAAAAACTCCTATGATGCTGAGAAAAGAGAGGCAGAAACTCCTAACACAATATGTGCCCAGCTAACAAATGCTTTACGCCTCTGCACCCAGCAGGTGGCCGGGAAATGGCACTGACAAAACAAATTCTGCAGGCTGAACTGGATTTTGGGAGCCCGTTGAGCTGAAGCAAACATCAAACTACTCTGATAGGCTACACTTGGGTACACAACGCTCAGTGAGAGAAAAGAGAGTTGGAAAAATCCTTTCCCATTAGTCTACAGCTATCAGAGGAGAGATAACATCTTCCCCTTCCCCACAGTAGGATGCTCAAAAACAGTTATCCCACTTTTCTTTCTAACCCCCACCCCCCCACTGGGGCATAGTCTCATCCAAATGCCAGCCAGCCTTCTGCACCACATTCCATGTGAGGTGGAGCATCTGCTTCCGATACAGATGCCCATGGCGCCTGGGCAGCCGCTGTCTTGCAAACTGCCTCCTGCACTGGCAGAGGGTGGGTGTGGAAATGGTGTGTTTTCCTGAGCCACAGAAGGGAAATAATAATCCATCCTAAAGCCTCATCGAATATACACTCTGACACTGACAAATGAACAGCAAGGCATCTGTGTCTGCACACCACACCTGTGGGGGTGTGTGCTCATTTTTGTGTGCACACATCCTGCTGTCATAAACCACTGTGGACTTTAATTACCCAGCAGTACCAAGCCTGAGCCTTTTAAAGCCTGCAGCATCCTGCAACCCCCCTGGAGAAACATATCTGGTTACGACGTAATTCCTCTGACCTACACTGAGTCACTTTCTTGTCAAAGAGGACACCGGCTCTTCAGCTCTGGGGTTAATTTTATTGACTTTTCTCCAATAGAATCTCTGTGGAACTCGTCTTTTGTTCCTGTCTTGGATTAAAAGTTTCCAGAGGAGAATTTACCATTTTGTGTTTTAAAACAGAGGTGCTATGCTGGCCCTCGAGCCCTGCCCCAGCCCAGTACTCTCTGATCTTTCTCTCTGTCATGCACCCTCTTCCTAACTCTTCCCTAGCCACACCAGCCCATTTCTGTTCCTCAGAAAGATCAGGCCCATTTCCAACGCAGGGTCTTTGCACTGGCCCTTACCTAGATGTTCTTATTCCACATGTTTACATGGCTCACTCCTCTATCTCTCTCAACTCTGTGTTCAAACATCACCTTTCCATGATGCCTGCACTGATTCCCTATTTGAAACTTCAACACTCTTAACCTGGGAAACACAGCAAGACCCTGCCTCTACAAATATATATATATATATATATATATATATATATATATATATATATATATATTTTAATTAGCTGGGTGGACTGGGTGCGGTGATTCACTCTTGTAATCCTGGCACTTTGGGAGGCCGAGGCGGGAGGATCACCTGAGGTCTGGAGTTAGACACCAGTCTGACCAATATGATGAAACCCGTCTCTACTAAAAATACAAAAATTAGTCAGGCATGGTAGTGTGCACCTGTAATCCCAGCTACTGAGAAGGTTGACACAGGAGAATCACTTGAAACCCAGGAGGCAGAGGTTGCAATGAGCCGAGATTGCATCATTGCACTCCAGCCTGGGCAACAAGAGCAAAATTCCATCTCAAAAAAAAAAAAAAAAACAAAAAACGCAAAGCAATTAGCTGGGCATGGTGGCACACATCTGTAATCCCAGCTACTCAGGAGGCTGAGGCAAGAGGTTCATTTTGGTAGAGGCTGTTGTGCCACTGAACTCCAGCCTGGGGAACAATGCAAGACCCCGTCTCAAAAAAAAAAAAAAAAAAAAAAAAAAAAAAGCCCAAGAAACAAAAACAAAAGGCAAAAACCTGAAACACTCTCCCCCTATCAGCTCTGACCTTGTATTTTAGTCCACAGCACTTTTAATCTTTTTTTTTTTTTTTCTTTTTTTTGAGATGGAGTTTCGCTCTTATTACCCAGGCTGGAGTGCAATGGCGCGATCTCGGCTCATCGTAACCTCCACCTCCTGGGTTCAGGCAATTCTCCTGCCTCAGCCTGCTGAGTAGCTGGGATTACAGGCATGCACCACGATGCCCAGCTGATTTTTTGTATTTTTAGTAGAGACGGGGTTTCATCATGTTGACCAGGATGGTCTCGATCTCTTGACCTCGTGATCCACCTGCCTTGGCCTCCCAAAGTGCTGGGATTACAGGCTTGACCCACTGCGCCCGGCCTTTAATCTTTTAACTTAAGAGAAAGTATAAACCTAGAGGGTAAGTATTTTTGGCTTCGCATGCCCTGATGTCTTTGTTTCAACGACTCAACTCTGCCCTTGCAGCACAAAAGCTGCTGCTGACCACATGCAAACAAAGAGTATGGCTGGGTTCTAAAATAAAACTTTATTTACAAAAACAGGTGGTGAGTTGGGGCTGGCCTACAGGACACAGTTTGCCAACTCCCGATCTAGAATAATGTCTGGCACATAGTAGGTGTTCAGCAAATATTAGCTGAATGAATGGACTGAATAATTTAACAACTTAATTTACCAGTTTACTGTATGTCAGGCACTCGCTCAGATCATCTTTCAATCATGTCTTTTCATCCACAGAACACCCATTAAACTAAGGACTGTAACTCCTCATTTAGAGGTGAAAGAACAGAGAATAAGGTAGTCTCTGACTTTCCCGGGCTATCACCACAAGTGAGGATTAAAATACAGGTCTTTCGGGCCCTGCTCATTCCACCACTGAACACGTACCTCCCCACCTTGCTGCATGCTCCCAGAAAATGCAAAGTCATGCTGAAAATGATAACTAGAATTCTTTACCACCCACTGCGTACAGATTCCTTCACTCATCTGCCAGCCGGGGTTTGCCAGCTACCTACTGTGTGCTCTTGCTGTGCTCAGTGTGATAAAGCTCTAGTCAGACTCTGGCTCTATAAGACAACAGAGCTATGGAAACAGCCAAATATCAGCCACGTGCCAGGCACCAGGCTGCCAGCACGAGAAACCTGACTGATTCAGGGCCTGCCTTCAGGAGAAAGGGCAGTAAGCACAACTACTCCCAGGGCCTTCTATGTGCCAAGCACTGTACAACGATTTCCTTGCCACGCAAGTAAATGACAAGTGTCCACAGAAATGCAGAAATGTCCGGCGCTCTGAGGAGAGAGATGGATTTCCTCCTTGAGACTTCAGAAAGGCTGAGTTAAAGGGCATGGTTAAGCCATGTGTTTTTGGGAATCAGAACTGAGACCACCTCCCATTCCAAGCACTTACTAGCTATGCAGACCCTGGGAACGTGACTCAGTTTCCCTATATCAAACAGCGATAATAGTGTAACCTCCCACCTTTATAATTTTTTTTAAAAAAGGACTAATATATATAATATATAAGTGATTGCTTGATCCAGTGTAGAGACTTAAAGTGTGGCCGTAATTATCACCCTGGTCACTCTTGAAGGACCTGAGAGACCTTCAGAGTGAAACCTTAGGTCAGGCGTCCCCAAACTACGGCCCACGGGCTGCATGCGGCCTCCTGAGGCCACTGATCCGGCCCCCCGCCGCACTTCAGGAAGGGGCACCTCTTTCATTGGTGGTCAGTGAGAGGAGCACAGTATGTGGCGGCCCTCCAACGGTCTGAAGGACAGTGAACTGGCCCCTGCGTAAGAAGTCTGGGGACGCCTGCCTTAGGTCTTCAGAGACCTACACGTAAAAGTGCTACCCTACCCTACTTAACACACGGGTTGCTATCAACCATGACAATGGTGTGATGGGGGTTGATGGGAGAAGCTCAAGGACTTCCCAGATCATGAGGCTTCTGTTTGTTAAATAGCCTGAAGTCAGACAGGACCCCAGATTGGATCCTTTGCTTGCTAAACCAGCACCCAGCACTGAGCAGGCATTCTGGCTGCTGCCAAAAGCCAATGCATGCACCTTGGCCAGAGCTGCCTGGATAGCCTCAGAAGATGAACTATGCTTCTGCCCAGAGAAACAACTTAAGTCAAGACCAATGATCCACTCCAGCTGCGTCGGATGTGGAAGCTGAACTGGGCCTGCTGGTAATGGGGTTTGCCTCCCTGACAACCAACCCTTCCTCCATCAGTCAGTGCAAGCCTCATGCATTTAGAGCACACAGATGGGAGGGTAGTGCTAATAGGCCCTTCATTACTGTTCCCTCCCAGCCCTGCTGTTTTTTAAAATTTTAATGTAATTTAATTTTTAACTTAATTTTTTAAATCCACAAATAATAATTGTACATATTCATGAAGTGCACAGTGATATAGTAATCAGATCAGGGTAATGAGCATATCCATCACCTCAAACATTTCTGATTTATTTGCGTAGGGAACATTCAATATCTCCCTTCTAGCAATTTGAAATCATATAATATTGTTAACTATGGTCATCCTACAGGGTATAGAACACTAGAACTTATTTCTCCTGTTTTTCCTGGAACTCTCCAATCACACCATGCTCTAATAGAAGTATCAGGAGTTCTAACACCACAGCAAAGAGGTGCCTTAGAGTCTGATTTGACATAATACAGTTCAAGTCAAAGTGGTACCCAACCCCACTTAATACACCAGTGACTACCAACAATCACCTTTTTAAAACTCAACCAAACATCTTAGCTCAGGGCAACTGAGAAACAAAAACCAACCCAGGAAAGTGCTGAGACTTTCAGTCACAGAGTAGCAACATGCGTGTTTATCCAGCATCTCCTGCTAAGGAGGTTTCTCATTCACTGAGCATTCTGGAGCTTCTACAGTGATGTGTCTGGAGCTTTCTAAGATGTTCCCTTATTTGTTCCTTCTGAAACCTTCTAACAGACATTGCACTCATCCCCATTTGGCTGAAATCGAAGCTCAGTGAGCTCAAGGGACTTACCCAGTGGTATCTCGCAGGGGAATGTTTCATCTCACCAAGGAGGAGGAATGACAGAATCCTTGGGACAAGAACTGGCCCAAAGCGTTTAGCAGAGACCCTTCCGGGTGCTAGGCCCTGGATGTGGTCGCCACCAGACCTGAGTTCAGTCCCAGCTCTGCCAATCTGATCTGGAAGGATTTGAATTACTGTTACCTATTACTCTAATTTCAGTTTCCTCATCCACTAGATGGAGCTAATGCCAGTCTCTCTGCTCAGCACTATAGTGAGGATTAGAGGAGACGGCGCAGGAGAGGCCATCAGCACACTGTTGCCACAGCCTTCATTTCCGACCCAGGCAGTGGGCTTGGTGCTCCACATATGTTTCTCATTTAGTCTTCCAAATGGCCCACTCTTTGCCCCATTTAACAGCGCACATAACAAACACTTGGGTCTCCCATTCAGTTTCCATGGAAATCAAATCTCTAACCACTATGTACACTGACACTCAGCAACTTAGAACTGATCTTTGCAGAAGCAGAATTTACATGAGAAAAAACTTCCACTTATACTGCAAAGAAGAAACAAAACAAAAGCCTGACCTCTTCAGAGCCATGAATTTGGTAAAAGAACAACAACAGCAAAAACAAAACAAAACAAAACAAAACAAAACAAACAAACAAAAAACACAGAGCCTGACACAGCAGTAACTTCATGCATTACATTGTCAAAAGGGAGACATTTCTTCCTTTTACTCTCAAATTTGGTCTCAGACTTTTCCAGTCTTGCTGGTACCAAAACCTTGGAAAAATACCAGAGTTGAGGACAGACGTAGTGGGTAAGATTATAAGATAGCCCTCAAGACTCCTGGCCTCTGTGGATCCACACCTTTTTCTCCCAGTGAGTTAATCAAACACAAAACCAGGGACTGCTGTGAAGGGATTTGCTACCATCATTGAGATCCCAAATCAGTTGACCACAGATACAGAAAGTATCTGGGTGGGCGTGACCTAATCACCTGAATTCATTAAAAGCAGAGAGCATTCTTAGAATTCAGAGAGAAATACGTGAGCTAGAGAAGTGGTCCAAAGTAGTTGGATGGGTCTCATCAGAGATGATCAGAATTCAAAGAAAAGCAATTAAAGGGATGGGAGAAAAACTGTGTGTGTGTGTGTGTGTGTGTGTGTGTGTGTGTGAGAGAGAGAGAGAGAGAGATTTAAGAGAGTCAGGGAGAGCCTCTCTAGGTGGTGCCATTTATTCTTCAAGTTTTTTATTATTATTACTACATTTTTCATTAAAAAAAGTCTATTGCTTAAGACAGAAATCAAATCCAGTTGATCTAGTTGGATGGTTGCTTAATGGGCTAACATCTCAGTTTGCCAAATCACTACTTGAAACTTCATTACTCAGTCTGAGAGGCTGAGTCAGGCCCACTGTGCCCAGAGGACTCCTGCCTGGCATGACCCACATCCCCATCTGACCCTGCCTCAGTGCCCTCTTTCAAGGTGCAATGAGCTGGGAAACATGGTTAATAGCCACCTTTGCAGCTGGGTGGAAAGATGGCAGGGACTGAGAGCAAAGTTTCCACTCAGGCCTCCTTCTCCCTGCCAGGGTATCCCCTGGAACCTCTTCTGTGATGACGGAATCAGAGGAAGCCCATCTTCACTGCATAGAGCTGTGATGGAATCATGTAAAATCTTGTATCGGGAAGTGCTGGGTACAAAGCAGATGCTCATGAAATGCTCTTCTTCTGATCATGATCCTTAGGAAACTAGGATATGTTTTATAGAGACCATCAACTGTGAATTTAAACAGGTTTTCAATAAACTGTGCTCAGTAAGGGATTACTACAGGAGATTTAAGGAACTTCCTTGGCTTATAGACAATCTGGTTTGAAAAGTCCTTTCCCTTCATTAATAACAATAATAATAAAGGCTAAAAACACTTCCCAGAGAAGCTGAGTAACTTGCTCAAGGGTGCACAGAAAGGTCCAAGGTTGTTACCGTCTCACTTCAAGTTCAGGAATTTGTTTTCTTCATCTTCAGCTAAATGCCAACTATCTATCCATCTTATCTATCTGTATTTCTGTATATCCGTCTATTTAAAATCCTAGGAAATTTTTAAAGAAAAAGCATCTCTACTAAAAAAATCAAATTTATAAAATATTTACTCCTTGTGCAAAAGCATACATGTTTCTTGGTGTCTTTGGGAAGTTACGCAAGGGTAGCAAGGGAAACCAGTGATATCAGAGGCAAACACTGAGAATTTTAACTCTAGAGAAACAGCAAATTCCATCCACAGCCATTTTTAAAAATCATCAAGTTTTTAGAGAAGTCTTTTCTTTTTGTCAAAAGTAAACACAACTCCCCAAATCTAATCACTCTCTACAAGTAATTTCTGCTGAACCAAAAGATTAGCAACGAGCTGTAGATCTCTCGCCTTCTTCAACTAGCTGGTTAATTTTCACTTTCCTTTTTTCTGTGTGACATAGTCTCATCATTTGGGACTCTTGATTTTGCTTTTGCATTTTATGCATTTTTTGAAAATACATTAGAGTTGGCCAGGCGCAGTGGCTCACGCCTATAATCCCAGCACTTTGGGAGGCTGAGGTGGGTGGATCACGAGGTCAAGAGATCGAGACCATCCTGGTCAACATGGTGAAGCCCCGTCTCTACTAAAAATACAAAAATTAGCTGGGCATGGTGGCGTACGCCTGTAGTCCCAGCTACTCGGGAGGTTGAGGCAGGAGAATTGCTTGAACCCAGAAGGCGGAGGTTGCAGTGAGCCAAGATCGAGCCATTTGCACTGCAGCCTGGGTAACAATAGTGAAACTCTGTCTCAAAAAAAAAAAAAAAAAAAAAAAAACGAAAATACATTAGAGTCAAATAGAAAGAAACCAACTTACACTAGCTTTTATTTTTAAGTGGCATTTGCTGAAATGATTTGCTTATTATTCACATTTTCTAAATTCTCTATGTACGTTTTACTGCCAAAAGAAAAATCTCAAATGTCAAAATCTCATTTGGGGGTGCCTGAAGAACTCAACACTTTATTAAAGGTTACTTGCATAAGCCTTTGCCCCTATTAAAATGCTATTTTAATTTTGCTAGCGATCTATAAAGGGTATAAATCAGTACAGGTTAAGTGGCAGGAAACAGAAAGGCAGAAATTGGATGATGCTTCCAGTGCAAAGGTGGGAGATACAGCAGAGGGGAGCATGAGAGTAAGGAACAGAGGAAACGGGTGGATAACCCTGAAGCAAAGGGAGAGAAGGAAGCCAGCAAATAAATTAAGCAGCATGTTGAGGGATTGAATGGGCTTTCCCAGAAGCCCAGGTGGTAATGGCATCTGCCCAAAGGGAAGGGAAGCTGAATTTAGACTGCCTCCCTGAGACAGACTGAGTTACAGCCTGCAATGGTGAACGCATGCATCACATGACCTCTGACCACAGAGTGAAGCCACCACGCTTGCAGGTACCTAAGATAAATTCAGTGCAGCCATATGTCAAGTGCCTTTCAGCCAGAGCATCGTAAAAGTCCACCAGCGAAATAGGAAGGCTTCTCCAGACCTTCATCCTAATCATGGTAGATGTCTGCAGAGATGCCAGAGTGCACATCAATGACAGAATATGCAGCTATGATTTAGGAGTTTATTCATAAGATGTGTCTCTATGGGCAGTAGAATCAACTTGTTTTGCAGGTTCTTATTAACAATGTTGCAATTAAAAACTCTTTTAATGAGATACAGAAATAGCTCTCTCTTCTGAGCCTGCAGAGCAGCCTGAACCTCACCTTCTGGGGAGGATATTTTTCCTTCCAGTGTATTTGATCATTTCTGCAGCTCTCACAGAAAGCAGTTATATTAGGTGACAAGCAACCAGCTGCCTGTCCCTCAGGAAGACACTTCTCCCATGTATCCAGTGCCTCTTGGTTTCCTGTCTTCTACTTCCTCCTATCCCATCTCTGGCCATCCTGACCTTTGGGAGTCATTTTGTATCTGAGGCCCACAGAAATTGGAGAAGGGTGAAAAAGCACCCTCCGCCCCAGAGGAAAATAAACTCTATGATCTGTATAACTCCTTACATTGTCCAAAATTCCAAGCAGCATGAATTCACTTCTCCTGGATGGGAAGAACTTAATGGACACCTCCCGTTAGAATGAATCAGTCTAATAATTCCATTAGAATTAGTACAGCAATACGCTCCACACATGTCTGTGTTCCTACTCAATGGTGAGATACTTGAAGAGAAGGGAAATCCTACACATCTCTAGGTCTCAGGAGGCCACACGTTTACCACCTGTTTGACTTCAGATAAACACCCTGTAGACCTTGGTTTCTTCTTCTGTAAAGTGGAAACATTAGGCATTTGAACTGCAGAGGACTGTTGTGACCAGGCACGAGAGGAGTTAAGAAAGACTTCTGAGTCTACTCAGTTCTGTGAATGAGCGAATTGGATCATCTTTAAATCAGGTTTTCTGGCTTCCAACCCTGAACCACAATCTACTGGGTGTCCAGGCCAAGGAAGGGGTAGGTGCAGGAGAACCTAACCTGGCCACCAGGGAGGGCTTCCTGGAAGCAAGGACGCCTTGCCAGGCCTGAGCAGTGAGTTGAAATTGTCAGGTGAAGGGCTGCATGTTCAGGGCAACAGACAAACACATACGTGCTATTCACCCATTCCATTCATGTGTTAACAAATGCATTCAGCGTCCGTGTGCCTGTTGCCTGGAATCTGCCTCTTTCGTGAAATGAGGAGACTGAGCTGAAAAAATGCTCAAATCTCATCCACTTCTGACATTACCTGACACAGAGCTGGGTTCATGGCTCATTTAACCACAATCTGCAGGCATAGAGTAGAACCCCAGGGCCGGTTTCTCACCACCCTTGTACTCAAGCATGTGGCGTTTCATAAACCTAAATGAAAGCGACACTTGATCAACTTTGAACAACTGACTCTCAACAGCACGGCTGTCAGTGGTCCAAGCTGCGGCACGAGGCTTGTCTATGGCTCATCAGCAAGAGCAAGGAGCCAGCTCCCAGGCCCTGGTGATGCCACCGTGGGCCCCTGCACAACGGCTTGCACACCAGCTCCAGCCAGGCTTCCAAGGGAGCCCACCTATGTAAAGGAAAGCAGCAAATGTGCTCTCTGAAAGCACCTCCACTGCTGTGTCATTTCTGTAAGGAAAACAATCACAGAGCCTCATCCCAGTGGAGAGGGAATAGTGGGGAACAGCATATAAAGAATCAGAACGGTGAGGCCCTCCAGCGGCCTGGGGCTATGCATTTATATTCAGGGCCTTGCTATCCCCGAGCACAGTGGCGTTAATTCTAATCCCTTTCCCTCTCCTCGTGCTCACACTGTCTCATTTGCCTTTTGGCCACAATCTCGAAAGGCAGGTAGTGTTGTCTGTTGCACATCTGTCCAGAGGGAGCCTGTCCAGGCCGCTGACATGATCTCAGCATTCTGTTAATTCCCCTAGCCTTTGCAGAGGCCACAGCCAGCATTCAGGATAAACTAGTTGGGAAACCCTGAGTCAGCTTCATAAAACAAGAGCAGGAAGGCGCAGGCCAGGGTGAAGTCCAGGAGAGTAGCTGGGCAGTCCCCACCAGGAGGCAAATACACATCTGAACCCCTGCCTCAGAAACTGCTAGAAACCAGGCTGTATCCATGAACAAGGAGCCAGCAACATGGAGACTGAGCTGAGAATCCACCCAGCTGGTAGGCTTTCAAGGAAAACTGTACACAGAGAAGGCTTGACTTCATAAGATGATTCAATCTTATGAAAACCACTCCACTGTGAATTTTTCCCACTTACACCCCACTGTCCCATGTCCCTTTTATCCCCATGAATATGGATCCTAGCAATGACATTTGGGTAGAATAGAACACTTTTAATTACAACATATCTGCACCTGAAAAGCTATGAAAGCATCTCTTCTGATTCAGCAATGTATCTGCAACTGAAAGGCTATGAAAGAATCTCACCCTCTGCCCTGCCCACCCTCCTCCTAGTGAGTGCTGATGCAAGATGAAATGCTTGAGGCTTCCACAAATGCTGCAGTGCTTCTACCAGCAGTGCCCTGGCACGAGGAGGGACCAAGGCTAGACTTGGCCAGAAGGACCTGAGAAAGGGGTTGGGAGAATAGAGTCTGGAACTATGAGGACTCTGAACCCTTCTGAGTGAGAGGGCTGGTGTAGTCTGCCCAGCAGCTGCTAAAGCCAAATCAAATCCCTGGGGAAGGAGTTGGCTGTGCCTGTGTTTTCTCCTTGCAGGCCTGGGGGGCAAGGGTGGGCACGTGCCTGTGGCGTCATCATTCGTCCGGGGCCACAGGCTTTGGAATGTTAACTCTGGAAATACCACGCTACCTAGAGCTGTCCCTTGCCCAGAGAGCGTGCCCATGTGTGTGGGGAGCATGGGGGCCACAGTGCTTCCATCTTGCTCTTATTTCTATCTATGGCCTGTTGAGTGCCAGCTTCCTTCCTGGCTAAATGAGAAGGTGCCCAGCTTGAGAATTGGCCCGCAGTGCCTGGCCCCTTCCCACACTGCATTGTGTCTGATGGCAACCAACCTGCTCAGCTTCCGGTGAGCAATTAGACTGCATTCATTCTCCCAGTTCTCCTTCTTACACAAGACAAATCTCAGCTAAGTAAACACCTTCAGCACATTTTAATTCAGAGTAGCGCTAAAAACCGTTATTACGGGGTAAGGTCTTTCGTGTACCTTGCAGAGTCTAAAATGACCAAATAGGTTGTTTATAAATGTCTTCCTTGGCACATTTAAAGGCTTTGCACGCTGTTGCTAAATGGTTTCTAATAGGTGGAGTGCAGGGAATTTGTAAAGCAGTAAAACGATTCTGTAGGTACTACAATGGTGGACACATGACATTATTCATTTGGCAAAACCCAGAGAACTGTACGATGCAAAGACAAACTGTAATATAAACTCTATATATACTTTAGTAAATAATAATGTATCAATATTGGTGTAGCAGTTGTAACGAAAGTGCTACACTAATGCAGAAAGTTAATCATAAGGGAAATTGTGGAGCCGGTAAGGGAGCATACAGAAACCTTCTGTATCCTCTGCTCAATTTTTCCTGGGAAACCTAAAAATGCACCCCCCCAAAAAATCTATTAATAATTTTTTTAAAATCCCAAGGTAAGAAATGTCCAAATGAGGACTTGTCTCAAAAGAGAGCCATGACTCTGGCCCTCCTGTGGATCCCTGGGTGCCCCTAACATCCAAACTGGTCCCATGGCTGCTCTGGGCCACCCCCAGCCCCTGTGGATGGATACACTCCCTCAGAAGCCCAAGCCTTCTGTGCATAGGCCTGCATCCCATTCCTGCTCTCCAGGGAGTGGGCTACTTCAAATGCCGTGACCGTGACCGGCACATTCAAGGAGGCACAGCAGCTTTGGGTTCATTCATTAGCAGTCAGGGTATTAAGCAGCATGCAGACCCAGGCTGCAGGTGTGAACCTCACTTCCTCTCCACAACTCAAAAACACCCCCCTATAAGGAACACCAATGATCCATCCCAAACTGTGTAGATGGTGAACTTTGAAAACTTCAAGGAAGAAATGTATCATAGTTCCATTTCCACCTGCCATCATCTATGAATCCTTCAAATTTTGGTTCAGTGTCATCTCCTCAGGAGCTTCCTCTGGCACACACAGCCCCAGGCCTCTGATTTGCTCCTGCTGGTTTCCCAGGGCACCCAGGCTCACCCTGCTGGAGATAACTCTTTCCCCATCTGTCTTTGTCGCTGGTCTGGTGGATCCTGCAGAGAACAGGGACCTTATTTTATTCATCCTTAGGAAACTTCAGGAAACATCCTGCAGCCTGGCTTGTTTTCAGCTATAAACTCTCACCAAGGGGCCAGAACCATGGGGCGGGTACAACACAGCCCTCTTTCCAGGACTGATCCTGAATCACTTCTCTCTGAATCTCTTCTAAAGGCCAAGCCCCGCTCTACACACCTCCATAGACCGCCCCTTGCCTTGAATAACATGTCTCAGACTTGTCCATTTCCCCTTCTCTTGCATAAAACTCAGAGCAAATGGGAGGAAGAAATGGGGCAGAAAGGTTTTGATTATGAAAGAAGAAAGTGAGATAAAGGGATACTCTGTAGTTTCATGGTTCTAAATGAAAAGAAGTGTCACCTACCAAAATCTCCAGGGAAAATGGGCTTCTGTCTTTTGAGAAAGTTCCCTGATGCCTCAGATGCCCCTCTCCCTTTTCCCCTGGATAAGTAAGAACTTGGCTCTTCTGATGTGTCAGCTGGGCAGGTACAGCGCCGCCCCCCCCCCCACCTCCCCAGCATTTAATCAAATATAAGTATTTCCTGTGAGGCTAATTTATAGAGGTGATTACAGTCCCTAGTCAGATGATTTTAAGTATGGGAGAGAATCCTAGATAATCAGGGTGGGTCTAATTCAATCAGTTGAAAGGCCCTAAAATTAGCAGAGCTAAAGCTTCTTTGGTAAAGGCGAAATCCTGACTTTGGACAGTGGCTTCAGTCCCTGAAGACAGTTCCAGTCTTCCCTTCCTGAAAGCTTCCCCTGAGGGGTTCAGATTTGCCTAGCCAATCCCCACAATGGTATAGCAAACTCACTGCAATAAATCCTTTCATATATTTCCTACCGGTTCTGCTTCTCTGGTGTTACCCTGGCTCATCCGAGAACTAAAACTCTTAAGTAGTCCCTGCAGTTCCACCAGCAGACACTCAGGAGGAAGGGACTTACTAGTAATCAAGCACTTTATGTAAAGATCAGGCAATTCACATGCAATAAGCATAAATCTTAATCTTCACAGTAACCCCACTGTCCGGATTTTTCAGATGAGGAAAACAGAAGACTCCCAAGTGACCCACCTATGACCACAATTAAGAATCAAAGCAAGGGTTTTGCTGTGTGGAGTGCGCATCTGCTGGAGTACAAAGCCTGTATTTCCCAGCACAAAGGGTCTGGGCAAAGTGTGACGTGGGGCAGGAAGTGGGTGTGAGTACAACAGCAGCAGATGACACATGTTCTTGGTTCATTTCCTCTTCCGCAAAAGTTTGCCCCTGAGTGGCCACTGGGCAAGATTTCAAGAAGCAGCCAGAGAGGAGAGATTGGCTTCTCTTGACCATGCATGAGAATGCCTGAGACGGGGACAGGTGCCACCATGAGCCATGAGCCCTCATGCTGCAAGGGTGGGTATGGGGGAAGCAGTTGTTCACGGCATAAAATTGCCTGTTCAACACAAAATAGCTCCTGAAGGTCCCAGGTCAAGCTCCTCAGCTCACTCTTCCTCCAGCACCCAGCCACCCAGTGGCAGTGAAGAATACAGACTGCTTCTAAAAGACCCCTTCTTGTACTTGGTTGGTTTCAGGGTAAGAGGAGTGTCGGGGCTCATTTCTCTAATGTCTCAAAGGTGAACTTCAAGATACGGTTGACTGGTGACTACTCCATTCCATCAAAGAACTCTGATAAAGCACCCACTCAGTGCCAGGGGCTGTGCTGGGAAACAAGGTGGGGTTCAGAGGTGAATGTGGTGGGGACACCCTTCTTTCCAGGAGTGTATAACTTAGGGTGTAGACTAACTCTACATTCAAAAACAACTCTGGGTCAAGGCAAGCTCAGTGCTACAGTAGAGTGCAATCATTTCTTCATTCTATCTGCATTTCTTCACGCAGTGAACACTGCAGATTTGGTGTTGGAGTGCTTTCACCATGCGGCAGGAATGCGACATTGCAACAAAGATGGAGGAGGAGACTAGAAAGGCACCCCAGAGGAGGTGGACCTGAAATGAACTATAGTTCAGGTGGCTCCTGCCCTGAACTGTAACTGCTTCTCCTGAAAACTCTACTCCCAAACAGCCTCCAGGTCAGGAAAGGCAACCCTGAACTAAACAGTCAACCACAGAGAACAAGAAACCAGGAAGAAATGTCCCAGGTGGGTGGCAGTGTGTGTGTGGGTGACTTAGATTTTCTGTGCAACAGTTTCATTTTTTTGCAAACTGGGAGTAATTATGCCAAATTTTCTAATTTTGTAAGGCCATGGTGAGGATTAAACCCTGATAGAAAGAAGGGTGTCCTTTCAAAATATTTAACCCCAGGTATTGCCTGGATACTGGTAAGTCAGAAGAGATGTTGGGCTTTGGTGGGATGGGGATGAGGCTGCCAATTGTTAACACTTTCCTTGCTGGATCAAGTGGGGCTTGGGATAGCAGTATTAGAAGGTGGGAAGGAGGGGACTCTGGAGCTTGGGCTGCAACCACGCCTAATCTCACACAGGAGAACATCGACGTTTCAACAGCTGAGCTTGTCCACTGAGTATCAGCCTTGCTGCTAATGCTCCCAGAAGAAAAGAGCTGATGAGTGTTATACGGACACAATTTGGGTCTGCCTTCTTTGTCAGTCTCATCCCCGCAACGCCATTCCTGAGCCCCACTCACTCAACACACGTGCACACACCTACACACATGCACACACACAGACACACACACACAGAAAGACACAGGCATACACTCTGCACACAGACCCACATGCACAAACATGGACACAAAGACACACACGAACACACACACACCAGCAATACTAAACCACCATGATTTCTCGTTCTGTGACACCACTGAGCATAAGAAACACCATCAGTTTAAGACTAAGTCAGGGGATGTACCGGGGAGGGAGCAGAAACCACATTAAATATACAATTTAACTGATTCTGACTTCAAGAGTTAACCCTGTTTTACGAATCAGGCCAAGGGTTCTCAGCTTTAGTGGGCTTAAAGTTCTAAAATGGAAGAAAGGGGACGAGACAATTTCATGTGGTGGGAAGATTACTTAATGACGTAAGAAGAAGAAAGGCAAAGTGAAGAAGTGAAGGAGTGACATTTCTTTCCCCTTTTATGAAGCAAGCCAGCCTCTGTGCTCCAAGGCTGGGCACCTTTGCTTCCCACACTGGCTGTTAAACTGAGCATGCCTCTGGGTCCAGGCCTTTACCAGAAGACATTCCTGCACAGATAGGCAGCTGCTGCTGAGGAGGAGAGAGAAGAGGAGGGTGTGGTGGGTTGGGCAGGGGGGTGAGGACCCTTCCCAGTTTCACCCCAGAAGCAGCCACAGCAAAGAGCTCTCCTTCAAGCCAGCGGAGACAGCTGAGCCCCCCACCCCAAATGGACCCATGATCTTATTTATTTGGCCTTTCAGTGGCAGTGGACAGCCTTTCCAAAAACTCAGACTCTGGGACCATCTCTAGTGGACAAGGAGAGCAGAATCCCAAAACAAGGCAGCCTGATTTTTCTCCCTACCCTGAAAAGCAGGGGCTTACAGCCGAAGTAAACTGGATTTAGTTGGGTTACACTGGACTCTGAACCAATCAATGCACGTAGCACTTCCTGCACCGCACCGAAGAACTGGGTGGCGCTTCAGAAGGACTTCACTTCAGTCCCAGGATCAAAGCAGCACAGTATTTTAGTCCCGAGCCGTCCCCATTTTCTGTCCCCCTGACCTTCTCTGGTGCTGTTCCTTCTCCCTGGGATACCTTCCTTTCTCACAGCGATTAAGGCATGCAGTGAAGCTGTTGGCTTGTTCCCCTATCTTTCACGATCACTATAGTACTTGGCTAGGGGTTCTTAAATTTCCACTGTTCTCAACTACTTCAAAAGTTTGTTAAAAAAAAAAAAAAAAAAAAGATACGTCTTCCTGGTGCCGCCTCCAGAGAGTCTAGCTTGGCGGGTCTGTAGCAGAATGCAGAAGCCTGTGTCTTTCACATGCTCTCCAGGTCACTGACAGGCAAGCAGCCCTCAGACCGCATCCTGGAGAACTAAACTCTGGTTCACAGATAAGAGTTCCAGAATCCATCAGATGATAAGGTGGAGGCTTCAATAAGCAGAGGCTGGATGACTGGCAAAGATAAGTCCCTGGCTGGGTAGCTCAGAAAATGAGTGAGCACATAAATTAATCTAGTTTATTACTAGTTTATTACTGACTCATTCAGTCAGTCACCCACCCACCCACCACCTAATTAATTATGCTACATACCCAACGACTATAAAAAGGATTGTGCACATTACAAATGTCAGATAACATCTTTTAAAAAAAAAATCATTACGGACTATATATACAATATGGAATCATTTTCCCAAAATTCTCCCTTGAAAGCTTTGGCATATATCCCATGGAGATACTTTGAAGAATCCAGCAATGTCTTAAGTCTATTTGCCAAGTTCCGGTGTGGGGAGTTTGAGGCTTCTGCCTCTACTACGTGAAGTGAGTACTGGAGTCCCTCTGTGCCCCCTCTGGACTTCTAGGCATCTCTCTGACCTTCAATCCGGCCAGTGTTCAGTGCTCTACCCAGGCCCGGACCCTGAGGACACAGGGATGAATTAAGCATGGGCCCTGCTGCGCTAGGCCGACATGCAAGCTCTCCTCTCGCGGTGTGCACACGCTGTGCAGCGCCCTCCCATGGGAGTGAGCAAGATTCGTGAATATGATGCAACGGCATTCCAGCCACTATTTTATCTTATGTGGCCAAAAGGATTTGGCAAGTGTAGGTAAATTCCCAGTGAACTTTGAACTAATCAAAAAGGAGATTATCCTGGGTGGGGCTGACCAATCTGGTGAGCCATAAAGGAGGTCAGAGAGTCAAAGCATGGCAGGAGCACGCTGCCATGTAACTGAGAGGGCTACGTGGTAGCAAACGGCACTAGGCAGCTAGGAGCTGAGAGCCGACCCTGGATGACAGCCAGCAAGAGAACAGGGCCTCGGTCCTACAACTGCAAGCAACTGAATTCTGCCAACACCACTGAGCTTGGAAGAGGACCCTGAGCCTCAGAAGAGATGCTGCCTGACACCTTGATTTCAGCCATATGAGACTCTGAGCGGAGAACACAGCTACACCGTGTCAGGACTTCTGACCTACAGAACCTGTAAGATAATAAATGCATGTTTTACCTTGCTAAATTTGTGGTAATTTTCTATATAGCAGTAAAATCTCATAGAGTCCTTTCCCCAAGGAGCTCACAGACACCTAGGAGTGACGAACACAAGTTAGTAATTACCATGCTATATTGTTTTCAAGACTACAGCAATTCATAACTTCAGCAGTTTTCAAAATTTGAGCCCAATTTGCCTTCAGAAACGTTTCCTATTCATGTCTGTTTCCATCTATACATTCCTTTAATTTACAAACTCATGTTGAGCTTCTATTCTGCGCCTGATACTATGCTAGACCCTGAGGACCCAAGGTGACACACACAGTTCCTGATTCCCTGATCTTAGACCAAAATGTCATTCCCAAACCTTGCACAACCCACTCATGCCCTAAGACCCAGCTTAAGTGCCACTCCTTGACCTAACTTCCTAGATCTCCTGTCAAAACAAACAGCTCATCCTCAGAATTCCCACAGCAAATTTCATGGCACTCTGCTTAGCATGTCTTGGTCCCACTGTGCGTCTGAACTGAGTGTGTGTGCATCTCACTGGACTGTGATCTCCCTGGGGACGGGGGATATCCCTGCTCATCTACCTTCACAACCTAATGTCTGACAGGTAGAAGACACTCTGAAAATACTGGTTGAATAATGAACAGTTCATCTAATTCATCCCTGGATTTCCTTGCCAACTAGCCCTGGGTTCTCCCTACTTTCCTGTTTTAGAGTCAGTCCATATCGAAATGGAGGAAAAATACATCAGGGGAGACACTGAGACAGCTAAGTATGCAGCCACCTTCTAAGATTGGCCTTGCCTGATGCCCACAATTAACCAAATTTCTTGGAATAATAATCCCTGGTCATGATTATAGGGGTCCTTTGCTTATGGAGAAGGTCAATTTCAGAAGCATTACTCATACATTGAATTTTTGCCAGTCAAATCTTATCTTTCAAATGATGGGTTTAGTCGGGCTTGGTGGTGCACACCTGTAGTCCCAGCTACTCAGGAGGCTGAGGATTGCTTGAGCCCAGGAGGTTGAGGCTGCAGTGAGCTGTGATGGTAAATTGAGACAGAGTGAGATCCTGTCTCAAAAAATATAACAAAAAATAAAATATAAAGCAATGGGGTTGCTGTTTTAAGGGGTGACTATGAGTTATTTTTAAATGAGGACTCAAAATTTTTTGGATAGCACAACTAATTTGAAAAGCATGTAAGGTCGGCTAAAATAAATAGAGAACATGAGAGTAAAACTGCAGATTTTCCTAAAGGGAGAGGTAAATTAATGGGGAAGAGGAAGAAGATAGGCCAAGAATCTGGAACAAGGTAGTCCCTGAACTTCTTGAAAACCAGGACAAAGAGGGAAAGATGTTGGACTTTTTAGCTGTTGCCGCCAGATGGAAAGAAGCAAACCCGTCCACCTGGACACAGAAATCTGTCCTTGGAGCTCAATTAGGAGTGGCTCATGAGCGAGATCTATGAGAAAACACACTGCATGCAAAGTATCTGTCCCAGTGCCTGGCACACAGTGAGCACCCGGTGACTGCCAGTTAGCAGCAGCTGCAGCAGCAGCCGCGTTTCCGTTTCCCAGAGGTCTTTGAAAGGAGAACTGGATGGCATCTAACGTTACCTTTCACTACAGCTCTGCAGAAATTAACAGTCTATTTTTCTAACAGGAATTTGGAATATGCCGAGTTCGCCTAATGCCAAGGTCATGTCATTACATGACAACTCTGGAGAGAGATTTTTGGAGACCGCTGAGCTAATTTATAGATAGTGTGGCAGATGGCAAAGTGGGACTCTGTTGCTTCTGTTTCACCCAGAGCCTCATAGAGCAGCCACCACATGACCCCTAAGGCCAGACCAGCCCATCTCTGACCTCACTGTACACACAAAGCACCTGGGCATCCAGCTCCTGCAGTTTCTGACTCATTAGGTCTTTTGCAGGCCTTAAAGCCCCCTTTCTATAAAGCTGCAGGTGATGCAGCTTTATAGTCATCTGGGATTTGAACCCTGGCTCCACCCCTTACTTACGGTGCTGTGTATCTGCTATGCTACAGAGGGGTGGCCAGTTCCAGGAGCAGGTGCTAGGACAAGTAACCAGGTCTGCACAGAGCAGGCTGCTGAAACCCATTGTGAGGACCAAGCTGTAAACATGCATCAAGATTCCACCTGAGGAGGTGAAAATGAGAGGGAGTGTTCTTTTAAGAGACATTGTTTGGCACCTTATGAATTCAATGTCCTCTGAAGGTGAGAGGGACTTCACATATTGTTGCCTAAGACCTAGTTAGAAGAGACCACCTAGAGAGTGTACTGTCCCCAGACCTTGGGGACACGACAGTGAGTAGTGCACTGGGCTTGATGACAGGGGACATCGACATGGGATTGGGGAGGTAGGAATGTCGGACTAGAGATGCAATGTGGCTTTTGCCAGCTGGAAAGGCTCTCTCAGCGGAAAGAGGAGGAGGGTGGTCCTGGGTGTGGCAGCTTTAAGGGACAGCCCTGGAGAGGAACTGCAGGGGTGGAGACAGAAGCAGGACAGGCGTTGGTGAGGGAGGCTTCCAGGAACCCAGGAAAGACCCATGAGAGGAATCAGCAGCTCTGAATATCTTCTAGGGCTAGAGAAAAACAAACTGGCATATCAGGGACACACACACACACATGCACGCACACGCACACACACACACACACACACACACACACACACACACACACAGAGGCCTCCTCCAGTCCCCACCTCCCTCCTTCTCCATGCTCCACCCAAAAGAACTAGAAGCTGGTCTGGGCATGTCGCTGCCTACAGTGAGATCATTCCTAGACTCAAACAACGGAGGGACTTCTCATTCTCTAAGCACAAGGACAAGCTGTGGGCTGCTGAGGTTTCATCGACCGTAGAGGGATGGAGCCCAGCTCCCAAGTGTGGGTTGAAATGGGCAACGTGGGGATGGTACGGAGCTTCTGCTCGTGCCCCGGGCATCTTTCCTGTTCAGTGAACCGCTTCCACCCCTTTTGAGCACCAATTCAGCGCCAGCTGGCCTTTGCTGGGGTTAGGCAACTGGGATTTGAACCCTAGCTCCACCCCTTAATTATGGTGCTATGTAGAAGGTTCACCCCATTGTTCCCCAGAGAAGAGTGAGAATGAAGCAAGCCCACTGCCTGGCTCTTGGCACCCCACAGGGCACGCCGCAGGGCTCAGCCAATAGTCCCTTGCTGATTCCGGAAAAACAATTCCATTTGTGCTTTAAAATAGTGCTTCTCCAACATAAAAGAGCTTCAGAATCACTAAGGGCAGTGATTAAAAATGCAAACCTTGTAGCTCCCCCGCCTCCCCTCAAGAAGTTCTAATTCCTAAGTCTCTATGGGGCTTAGGGATCTGCTTAGCATCTCTCCTTCCAGGTGATTCTGACTCAGGGGATCCACAAAGCACACCTTTTGAGGAAAAGATGTTCAGGATGGCTCTGAGAAGGGGAGGAAGCAGAGTATTCCATTTTGCTCCAAAGGAATACCGAGCCACCTCCAGCCAGGCTGCAGCCAGGACCTCAGGGCTCTGGAAATGTTTTAAACATGAAACAGAAATTCTGTTGCAAGTGCCACTGGCCACCTGAGATGTGTGAAGGTTAAAAAAAAAAAAAAAAAAAAAGAAGTGCACATTAGTGCATCCTACATATGAGCCCTCAGCCTAATCAATGGTAGCACCATAGGGAAGAAACCCTGAAAGCCCCGAGACAGGAGGGAGGCCATACTGATGCCCCTGCAGTGCCTCTCCAGGGCTGACCCTTAAGCTGCCACACCCAGGGCCACCCTCCTCCTCTTTCTGCTGAGAGAGCCTTTCCAGCTGGCAAAAGCCACATTGCATCTCTAGTCCGGCATTCCCACCTCCCCAGTCCCACATCGGTGTTCCCTGTCATCAAGTCTGCTGCACTACTCACTGTCGTGTCCCCAAGGTCTGGGGACAGTACACCCTCCAGGTGGTCTCTTAAAGTTCTTCTAACTAGGTCTTAGGCAACAATGAGTGAAGCCCCTCTCACCTGCCTCAGAGGACACTGAATTCACAAGGTGCCAAACAATGTCTCTTAAAAGAACACTCCCTCTCATTTTCACCTCCTCAGGTGGAATCTTGATGCATATTTACAGCTTGGTTCTCACAGCGGGTCACAGGTTTTCAGCAGCCTGCTCTGTGCGGGCGTCGTTAGTTGTCCTAGAACCTGCTCCTGTGGGAATTCCGGCACAGAAAGCAGGACAGCGTGGCCACCTCCCCTACCCCAAGACAGCAGGAAGAGGACAGCCCATCACTGCCCAGCATCACTTCTGGGGCCGCATACAATGTCTATAAATGGACCCCAAAAGAAAAACAGGGTCTTGCTGTGGTCCCAGTCAAACCTAGCACTTAGTTCTGTTGACCTGGATTATTTAAAGCAAAGTGATCAAGCAAGTGACTGGGAAGGTGGCCTCAGTGGCCCATCCACCACCTCCCAGCACACTGGCTTTGTGACCTCCTCTCTCCACTGACACCTCACGGTGTACTGCACGCTAGGCTCTCATGAAGTATTTCTTGCATTAGTCAAAGGATGAATGGATGAATTAATGAGTGAATGAATGAATGCACAAACTTATTTCCCATTTTCCAAGTGTCCTTTCTTCAACCTAGTCTATATCATGCAACCAAAGTGTTCCTGCCATGCTGCAAATGATCTCCAGTTCCCCTCCTACCCAGAACCTTCAGTAACTCCCCCCTGGATCATGTGCAAAGCTCCAGCAGTGTTAGGACTTCCACAACCCAGCTCCTATTTGCAGCTTCCTGAAAACAGTATTTCCTTGTATTCCTCAAAATCTTCCTTTACCTACGTTATTTCAAGTCACCCTTCAAATTTCCGTGTAAGCATTTACTTCCTCCAGGAAGCCTTCCCTGATTGACTCAGGCTGGGTTAAGTAGGTTAAGTAGCCTTTCAGTCAACAGCTAATTATTAATTCAGCAGAAAGTTATTAAATACCTATTCTATGTAGCACACATCCCTTTGAGTTTCCATAGCATTCTATACAGCTGTTTATCTCTGTTCCCCATGCCTATACAGGCCAGAATCCAGGAGGAATTGAAATGACTGTGAAATGAATAAATAAACTGATCCTCTAATTCCCAGGAGATGTGTGCGCTGCAATGGTTAAAAAATGTTGTCACACGTTGTCAAGGACACGGCAGGATGGAAAATACCCCCTTTCTTCCAGAACAGAGCAAAGCTTTTGTCACATATGGCACAGGCAGCAGATTCACCGCATCCATTTTCAGAAGCTGAGGTTCCTGCCCGTCTCCTCCAAGAAGCAGGGCTTCCTCAGCCTGTCTGTGTCACGCTGTCTGCAGGAGCACGTGACTGGGGAATCCCATCTGTTCTCACCCGCACGCCCACCCATGACAAATGAATTCATCTGCAGTGTTTGCCAGGAGCTGCTTCAGGAGCAAAGGAGACTGGTGATGAATTATTCATCCTGAGGAGATGCCCGCCCCAGCTTTCCAGAGTGGGTGCAGCCTGGAGAAGCACCCCTCTCAACTGCAGGGTTCAGGTCCCAGTACACGAAATAATTATTAATAATAACGGGCACATCTACCATGTACTGACTTCCTGTCATACATGCTGTCGGGAGCTTAACCTATATTATTTAATTTCATTTTCACAATAGCCAGTTGAGATTTCATCATCCCTATTTGCAGCTTCACAGAGGGGGAAGGTCACTGGCCCCTGGTCCCACAGGTTCCTCCGATCTCCAGAAGATGTGCTTGCCCCTGCAGAAGGATAGAGCATCAAGAGGGAGCGGGAAAGCCCAGGGAAGCCCAGGGAGGGATCCCCTCTGACAGAGCTGGGAGATGCCGGGCCTCCCCTCACCCCACTAGATTTAACATTCAGAGCAGCACGTGGATCAGGCAGGATGACTTGCTCGGAGCCCTCGCCAGCCCAAGCCATGTCAAATGCAGCTGCTATTTCCAGCAGCTTCTCTACCAAAGAAGCCTTGTCACATCTGATATGGCTGAATCCATGATTTTGGGGGATGGATGTGCAGTCAGCAATGGCTAAACAACAGATATGAGAAGAGTCACTGGGAGCTGGGGAGGAAGGAGGAGGAGGGGACTCCATAGGAGCTTAACCCTTGATACAATTATCCATCTCCAACCCCAGGGACTGACGGTGGGAAAGGTGGAGGGACAGGTGGCATGATCCTTTTAGGAGAATCAAAAGTGGGAGAACAGCAAAAGAACAGACAGAGGGAGCAAACAGACACCGTGCCTTTTAGGAACCCATGACCTACCTCATTTCACAAGGAATTTGGAGCCACCTACAAGATCAAATACATGACGACAAAATGGAAATAAGGAATCGGCGGAGTGATAAGTAATGAACGAGGAACAACGTGCCCGGCAGAAGTAGGGATGGAGAGTGGGCTGAGTTAGGGCTCCGAGCCCCAGACCACCCCCCAGAAAGAAACTGCTGTCAGCTGTTTTAGAGACACTTGGCAGTTATCCTGTCACTCTGGTGTTCTCTGGCTCGATTGCATCAGCTCGCCAGAGCAAGGGAAATTAAAAGGCCATCGAAGCTAGCACAGGTGTGGAAAACTATGGGTGTCGGCCTCCTGGGCCTACTCTCGGCCTCCCTCTGAGCCATCTACTGCCTCAACCTCCACTTCAGGCAGCTTGCCTCTTGTCCTTCATTTTCACTCAGGTCTGCTCCTCAGCCTGATGTCTTTGCCAGCCTGAGTGTAGCAGGCATAAGGATTCAGGGACCTCCACTCCAGCCTGCTCCAGCGTAGTAACACCGGAGGAGTGTCACCACCAGGCTGGCCAGTGAGGTGTCCTTTCCCCTGACATTTCCACTAACATGGTGGAAATGTCGCCATGTTGATGCTTAGAATATCAACACCACCATCCCCCCATGAGTCTGGGAGCTCCGCAGAAGCCAAGTCATCTACCTCTGGATTTCCAGGGCCTGACCCCTAGCTGCTGAACACAACAGCAGTGACATTCACCCTTGTGACTCATTTCTCTGCAGTGACAGTGCTCAGGGTCCCGGGCTGCTCTGCAGACCATAGGCTCAGAAGGGATTCCATTTCTATCTGTTCTCTGACTACGAATGTCTCAAGAGCTGCTCTGGGGTCTGGTGCTGTCCATGGTCTGGACAATTCTTTAGTTGGTCATCGAAGAGAGATAAATCACCAAAACTGTGCATTCTCAATGGGACCAAAAAAAAAAAATGGTGATTAGAGAGCAAAAGCCATCTTAGCTATTACAATGGTGTGTGGCCCTTCCATAGGCCACAGTACCTATGCAGTATATCTGTGGCATGAAAATGTCATGGGACTAGGAAGAAAAGGTCTAAAAAGGTTCACCATGGCAGTAATCATGAACAAAATATTAAGAAACACTGCTCCATACTACTCATGTGCATGAGAGCCCAGCTGGTAGCCACCTCCCAGCTATGCATTTCTCCAAAGAATAACCAGAGGCTCACGGAGGTCATATGACTCACCCCAGGCCACAGTGGTGGCACTGAAATAGGACTCAGATTGGGGCTAGAGGCTCTACCAGAAGACGCCTTCCACGTGTGGGAATGAGATGTTTGTGTTAAGGCACTCACATTTTTTGTTGTTGTTTTTATTTCAGTGTTTGTAAGCAAAAAATAATTTTCCTTTTCTAAAAATGAAATTAAGTTCTATAAATATTCATTGCTAAGATAGTATTTCTCTCAACACCATCTCTTTAAAATTCCAAACTGGACTTCCTCTTTGGAATTCAAAAACTCGTCTTCTCTTTGGAATTCTAAACTTACCAGCTTAATAATTCGTTAATTCAACCGGGCAGGGTGGCTCATGCCTATAATCCCAGCACTTTGGGAGGCTGAGGCGGATCACCTGAGGATAGGAGTTTGAGACCAGCCTGGCCAACATGGTGAAACCTCGTCTTTACTAAGAAAACAAAAATTAGCTGGGCATGGTGGCGGGCATCCATAATCCCAGCTACTCGAGAGGCTGAGGCAGGAGAATCACTTGACCCTGGGAAGTAGAGGCTGCGGTGAGCTGAGATTGTATCACTGCACTCCAGCCTCAGCGACAGAGTGAGACTCCATCTCATAAAGGAAAATTCATAAATTCACTCAAGAGGTGTATACATTGAGTAGATATTAGGCATGAGGCACTGAAGCTGCAGAGAAGACTTAGACACAAAACCTGCCTTCAAGGAGTTTCCAGTCTAGTGAGAGGCGGTTCTCAGGGCTGGGTCCACTCTGAGAAAAGGTGGGCTCAGAAGGCTGCAGGGTACAGAGAGGAAGGCTGGGTAAATGTAGTAGGCTTTGCAAAGGGAGCCCCTGTGACGCGAAACTGAAACGCAGGACAGATATTCCCTGTTGGAGCAGATAGAGAGGGAATCTAAACAGAAGGGCTAATATGTGCAAGGAGACATGTGTGAGGGAGCTTGAAGGGTAGAGGAGCTGACAGTTCTCCAGGGAGAAACTTATGTCCAAGTAGCCACCACCATTATTGGGTCCTCCTTCTGCCCAAAGAAACTGAGCAGAACAAATCTAATCCTTGTTTAATGTGACAGGTTGTATGAGTCTGATCCCATATACTCATGCAAACATCAAGAGTGGTCAACATCCCGTAAAAGGGACTATTTCCAAAGGTGGGGAAAGGTTTAGGGAAATCAGTGAGAGAAGGTGAAGCCCCTGGGATTGGCAATAACAAATGTTACCATCTCTCCAACTAAGAAAGCCAAGGAAGGGACCAGTTCTCAGAAACCAGGAAAGCTGCTGGCTCTTGGGAGGAGCTGTGGCCCACAATAGCCCAGCAGGGAGGGGACCAAATCCTCCCCTCCCAGCTCTGACTCACCCATCTCCTGCTGGTTCCTCCCACTGTCTACATCCAATCAGAACTCAGAGGCAAGGGGGCCACTGGTAAAATTTACAAGTTGAGTCTCCCATGGGTGGGGAATGGATTTGGAGGGGCAAACAGAAAATACCCAGTACATGGACAGCCATGGGAGACATCTACTTTTTTTGGAAATCTAGTCTGCCTACAATCTCTGTTCGGTGACACACACACTCTACGTGCTGGGGACTTGACCACTTAGCAAAAAGATGGTCATGTGACTCAGATCTGGGTAAAATCCATTCATTCATTCCAGGAACGGCACTGAATAAGGAGGACATATCCATGAACAAAACATATTTCCTTCCTAATGGAGTCCAAGAAACAGGAGTGCTCCCAGAATGCACAACAAGCCAATCATTCAGAACCCAGTTCTGGAACCTCTGTGGACAACAACAGGAAAGAGACATTCTCTTTCTGTTGGCCTAGGGGTTGAGAGGATGCAGGTCTGGAGACCCATGAGCCAGCCAGAGGACAGCAGAGTGAGGACGGCTTCAATCCACCCAAGGCCCATGATGCAAAAGCACTCCTGGCTCTAGATGAGGGGAGTATTTCTCCACCGAGCCACACCCGCCTCATCTTCCAGAGATTTCCTGAGTCCAGCGGGATCAGATCAGGGACATAACACTGAGCATGCTGGCTCTGTGGTTCGAAATAAGAGGCAATGCTAGTTTTTTCTGAGTAAGCACATATTACCCACACTGAGTGACCCACAGGAAAGCGAGGAGGAAACAATTACTTTGAAGCCTGAGGACAAGATAAATATAAGCTCAGATCATAGACTTTCTGAAGAGGAGCGGTGCTCACTGGCAGCCAGGAGGAAGGGATCTGTGGCAGAGTGGAGGAAACGTCGCCAGCTCTGTGTGGGTTTAATGAGGCGTGCTCACTCATGGGAGGCAGGCAGGAGAGCAGAGAAAAGCAGGCGAGGGAGGGAGGAGCTCCGTGTCTCAACCCGACTCTGCCTCTAACGGACTCTGTGACTAGGGGTAAGTCATTTATTCCCCATGCGGGTTTCACCCTCCTCAACTGCTAAATTTAAAGAGTAGATGGCCAGGCACGGTGGCTCATACCTGTAACCCAAGCCTTTGGGAAGGCCAAGGCAAGTGGATCACTTGAGACCAGGAGTTCGAGGCCTGCCTGGACAACCTGGTAAAACACTGTGTCTACTAAAAATACAAAAATTAGCCAGCTATGGTGGTGCAGGTCTGTAGTCCCAGCTACTTGGGAGGCTAAGGCCGGAGAATCACTTGAACAGGAGAAACAGAGGTTGCAGTAAGCCAAGACCATGCCACTGCACTCCAGCTTGGGTAACAGAATGAAACGACGTCTCACAAAAAAATAAATAAAAATAAAATGTAGGTAGTTTTAAGTGGTGTTGGGGGATGAGCACAGAGAAAGGTGAGGAAAAGCAGCAGGTAGCATTATGGTCAGACTTCTGTGCAAGTTCTAACTCAATCTTTAAAAGCCATGTGACATAAAGCAAGTCAATTTCTTTTTTTATTATTATACTTTAAGTTCTGGGTACCTGTGCAGAACATGCAGGTTTGTTACATAGGAATACACATCCCATAGTGGTTTGCTGCATCCATCACCCTGTCATCTACATTAGGTATTTCTCCTAATATTATCCCTCCCTTATCCTGCAACCACCTGCTATCCCTCCCCTAGCCTCTCAGCCTCCAACAGGCCCCAGTGTGTGATGCTCCCCTCCCTGTGTCCTTGTGTTCTCATTGTTCAACACCCACTTATGAGTGAGAACATGCAGTGTTTGGTTTTCTGATCTAGTGTTAGTTTGCTGAGAATGATGGTTTCCAGCTTTATCCATGTCCCTGCAAAGGACATGAACTCATCGTTTTTATGGCTGCATAGTATCCCATGGTGTATATGTGCCACATTTTCTTTATGCATCTGTCATTGATGGGCATTTGGGTTGGTTCCAAGTCTTTGCTACTGTGAACAGTGCTGCAATAAATATATGTATGCATGCGTCTTTGTAATAGAATGATTTATAATCCTTTGGGTATATACCCAGTAATGGGATTGCTGGGTCAAGCGGTATTTCTATTTCTAGATCCTTGAGCAATCGCCACACTATCTTCTACAATGGTTGAACTAATTTACACTCCCACCAACAGTGTAAAAGCAAGTCAATTTCTAAGCCTCAGTTTTCTCATCTGTAAAATGGGCATTCCAGCATCTACCATAGACAACTTCGTGAGAATTAAGTGAGATAAACTAACATATAGGTGACGTTCAGCACATGGGAGAAGTACGAGAAAAGGCAGGCAACATCACTGAGAAGGGATGAATCTAAAAATGTCGATACGATACTTTCCAGTCCAAAATCCTAATGCTTTGGGAGCTAAGGCGTGACAGCATTGTTTGAAGTAGGAGGAAATTCCCTCCCCTCCCAGGCTCCCTGCTGTACAACAGGGTTCTCTCACCTTGGCCTAAACACAGCACCTTTCATCCTGTCAATTTTCAGCTGTAACAGCCTTGAAAACTATTAGATCATTTGTCTGGATTTCTGGATTTGCAGGTCACAGGCATCGTTAAAAATAGAGTCACATTAGTAAAACACAGTATGTGGGGAACATTCCCGTGTGAGACCCCCAAAAGGCGTGAGTCTCATTATACGGTGAGTTTGATCCCAAACACAGTTTCCTACTGGAGGCAGTCGAGCTATCCGGAAAGAGGATCTGAAAGATGAATGATCAGTTTCTAATATCAACCACAATATTGTTTGGGCCTAAAACCATGCGGTGCTGCTAGACCGAGTGACCCCCTGCCAGCAACCAGTTCCTGCTTTTAATTTTTTTATGACTCTTTAAGAATAAGCCTTAAACCTTTTCTTTACTTACCTGACTGCCTTGAACCCTAGATAATGGTTTAACTGTCAATATTTGCAAAGCAAATGCCACCATAAGGGATGGCTTTGATTTCTGACTCAGAGACTCCTGAATGGGGAAGTTGAGATAAGTTGAGTCAGGAGCAGACAAAGGAGAATCCGGTTAAAAGATATTCTGATGAGCAAAACCAAAAAACCTTTTCACATCTCAGTTCTAAAACAAGATCAAACCAGAGATACCTGCAGCCAGGAGGAATAATGTCTGGATGTAAACAAGCTTTGTGATCACAGGAAATTCTGTTACTTTTTACAACCACTGATTCTGTATCTGACTTTTCAATTGTATAGGCCATGTAAGGTATACATTTGCATTTCCTCTTGCAACCATTGTGTATCTGATTTCTCTCTTGTATAGGCCATGTAAGGTATACATTTGCATTTCTTCTTGCTATGACGTAAACCAGAGCCAAGAAAGTGTATTTATTCCTGGCCTTTGAAAAATAAAATTTGCTGTTTAGGCACAGCCTATCAGCCCTCCAGACGCCTTGCTTTCTCTCTCTCTGTCTTTCCAAGCGCACTCCCTCTTCCAGGTATTGGGACCCTCTTGCAGGTTGAGAGACCCCCGGCAGACGTGCCTACCCGTCCCAGACAGTCCCCGACAACAGTAAGTGCAATATTTTTCATTTAAATACTACTTTTAAGAGCATTATCTCCCTCTGTCTTACCATTGTTAATTTACTGATGCAAAATTCACAAAAGAAGTCCAGTGCCTGAGTCCTGATTTCTGAGACCAGATAGAGCCTTTTTCAGCCTTAAAATACTTGCCAAGGAAACCATCATGGGGGTCAGAGAAAAGGCAATGGACAGCCCCACCCACCTCCACCACTGAAGCTGCCTGTGCCCTCGGAGAGTGCTCTCTGTGTATCAGAAAGATAAGGACTGTTTTCCATGTGGCCAGTAGATACAAAGGCTGTTCTTAGTGTTGTACCAGTTTTATTACTAATCCTCAAAACAAATCTATGATGGTCAATATTAGCAGCCCATTTTAGAGATGAGAAAACTGAGGCTCAAAAATCCTGAAGTGACTTGCCAAGGCAACACAGATATACAACATTAGTAACAACAACTGATATGGCCTGTATTTGAGCCCAGTATTATCTTGCTGGAAAACCTGCATTCTTCCAAACATGTCACCTCTTCAAAGACCAAAACTAACAGCACTTCCACGCTGGAACACATGGGTCCTGTCACAGTTTGGGCTGCTTCAACAAAGTACCATAGAGTGGGTAGCTTATAAACAACAGAAATGTATTTCTCACAGTTCTGGATACTGGAAGTCCAAGATCAGAGTGCCAGCACGGCTGGATTCTGGTCAGGGTCCTCTTCTGGGTTGCAGACTGACACCTTCTCCTTGTGGTGTCATATGGGAAGCAGAACATGGGCGTGCGCTCTGGGTCTCTTGTACAAGAGCACTAATCCCATTCGTGAAGACTCTCCCCATGACATAATCACCTCCCCTAAAGCCCCACCTCCTAACACCATCACATTTGGAGTTAGGATTTCAACATGTGAATTTTGGAGGGACACATTCAGTCCATAACAGGTTGCCCACCCAAGATGCTGAGTATTTGGCTGGGTAAGTCCTGATGTGCCTTAGAAAACATCACTGCAGTGTCACGGACACAGACGATGAGGGTCCATCAGCCTGCCGGGCTGCCACATCCAGAAGACCAGCCCAGCGACACGGGCAGCTTGCCCTTTTCGCTTGAGCCAGAAGCATCCAGCACCAGGAATTCATGTCTTCTCGACTGACACCCAGAAGTGTGTGGACTGTGTTCGTTTTGCAAAAGACAGAGATGAACCGGATCCCAGGCAGCACATAAGGGAGGTCACTGGTCAGAAAAGACTCATAGAGGGAAGCATCCCCTGGGAAAGCCTAAGTGTTTATTTAACTGCTTTATGCCTCAGTGAATAACCAATTTGTACCAAGCCCCCATGTTCTCGAGATGTGTTGATAAATGATGTTGCAAAAGCATCATGTTTCTGTGCTTTCTATGTGTTTTGCATTCCTGGAGTCTGTGATGAGAGAGTCTGCATCTCTAACTGGGATTTCAGATGCTGGGAAGCACTGTGCAGAGGGCCCCTGAGTTTCTCCATCGACCTCTGTCACTCCAGCTCCCAGATCAGCATGTAGTAGAGATGAAAAAAAAAAAAAAAATTGCCTGGGCATGGTGGCTCACACCTGTAATCCCAGCACTTTGGGAGGCCGAGGCGGGTGAATCATAAGGTCAAGAGATCGAGACCATCCTGGTCAACAAGGTGAAACCCCGTCTGTACTAAAAATACAAAAATTAGCCGGGCATGGTGGTGCGTGCCTGTAGTCCCAGCTACTCAGGAGGCTGAGGCAGGAGAATTGCCTGAACCCAGGAGGCGGAGGTTGTGGTGAGCCGAGATCGCGCCATCGCACTCCAGCCTGGGTAACAAGAGCAAAACTCCCTCTCAAAAAAAAAAAAAAAAAAATTGCCTGAGTTGACATGAAATACATTTAAATTTTAATCCCAAAAGTAAACATGATTTGAAAGGGAAACAGGAAGGCATGGGTGGCATATACCAGGAGAAGTCTCAGCAGGGGACGTGGGGCAAAGGTGAATGTTTAAAAGATTCATACAGTCAACCTGTCATTAGGGGGGCTTTGCTATGTTTCCTAAATTTCTGATTAGATTTATGTGTCTGTGCATATATAATACACAGTCTTGTGTTCAAATTATCTCTTGACATGAATAATATATTTTAAGATCGTTGGTGACTAGATAATAGTCACACATGTGAGAGAAAATGGGGAAAATGGTAGTGTTCGTGGCCCAAGAAACCCTCTAGGAAAATGGAAGTCCAACAGTTTGTGACGAATTGTTCCGTAAGAAGTCTCAAGGAGCCAACGCTGGGAAATGGGAAAGGCTCTCCAAGAACCACCAGGTGATGAAAGAAACAGAGAACACAAGGTGCAGGCAGGACACATTTTAAAACATTTTTCAAATCTACAGGAAGAGCACAGAGGAGCAGAGGAAAGACAGGTTATCACCAAAATGCTGCTGCCTGACCTAGGGTGTGTGGGGGTGGGGACGACACGGGGGATTCACTTGGGGCAGATGGTAGCTGACAGGAGAAAGGTCTTTTTAACCTCAGCTGGTGGTTCTGTCCTCAGCAAAAACAATGTTTTCCAAAGGAACACGAGGGACAAACCTCCGTAAGCAGGAACAAGTTGGAACATACGAAAGATCCTATGAAGATGCGAGACACTGGCCTACGTGACCCCTGCACCTGGATCTGGCTGCAGAATCAGACAAGAAATTAAACTTTTAAAACAGAGAATAGGAGGAACGCCTGGATCCCGAAGATGGGCAAATGCAGACTTCATTTCCCAAAGGGAGCCAGGATGGGGCCAGGTCCAAATCCTCATACTAGTTCCAATGTTCCGTCTTCTCTGTCTCTCTTCTTCTTCTGGTGAGATCATGAGTCCTCTAGTGCTGGTGTTGCACCATCAGTGTCAGAGAGAGAGAGAGAACGGTTATACCCTCCACTCGGAGCCACAGCTTTCCTACCCAGATGCCTGAGCAGTGCCTCCACCAGCCCACACCAACAGACAATCACTGCCTGCAAGACCGGGGCAGACACTTGGATTTCACCTCCAAACTGGCTCTTTCTAGGATCGCCCTTCTCAGGAAATGCCACCACCATCTAATGCAGTTGCTCCAGAGGCCCAGGAACCATCCCTGACTCTTCCTTTATCTTTAACTGCACATTGACTTCCAGAATAAATCCAGAAACCTCTGTCTTCCCTTCACTTCTATGCCTAGAACTCAAGTCCAGCCACCGCCACCGCCTACTGCGTCACTCCAGTGATCGCTCACCTGGTTCCCCACCAAGTCTCAGCAGAGCTGCCAGAGGGGCAGCCTCAAAGCATATGTTTTACATTATATTTAAATCTAAACTCTCTATCCTGCAGGTGTGCCTCTGCAAACCCACCTGCTAGTATTCTTCCCACTGTGCATGACATTCTAGCTCCCCTGGCCTTCCTTTAGTTCCTGGAACACGCGAGCTTTCCCACCTTAGGATCTCAGAACACATGATCCTCCAAGAATGAAGTTCTCTTCCACCAGCTGCACTCGCCCCCAGCACTAGGCCTGACTGGCTTCCCTTCCGGCAGCTGTATCTCAGGGACTCTCAGGGACGCCTCCTCCCACCACTCTCCATTTCACTAAGCACTTCGTTTCCAAATTGTAATGCATAATTATTTGTCCATTACTTGTCTGCCTCCGCAACTAGAGAGTCAGCTGCCTGGGAGAGGAAATGATGGATCCTTAAGCTTAGGCTTGAAGAAATTCTCAGGGTAGACAGTGGAGGGAGAGAATTTCAGGTACAAGAAATTGCATGAACAAAAGCACAAAGCCATACAACAGCATACATAGAGAGGAGCAGGTCCCGGAAAAGGGTGGGAAGGAGATGAGGTTGGAGATGCAGGCAGAAGAAGCAGGAGACCTCAGATGGCCAGACTGGGAGCCTCTTCCCAAGTCCCACACATTGTTCAAATGCCAATCCCCTCTCCAGGGAGAAGCCAGAATTATTTGTTTGATGTGATCTATAAAATAGGGTATTACCATGTAATTAGGCCCCACCACCACCCCTCTGCCACCTGTTCAGAGGACGATGACACAGTGTGCATGTCATCTGAAGGACACAGCCGCTTCCAAGACAGATCACTATAGCCGGTAAGGACCAAAGGGAACCATTTCTGAGAAAGGACAAAAAAGCTGCCCACGAAATGCATTGGTGTCCCAGGACTTTAACCCAATCCCACTGAATTGGGTCCACATTCTAGCAACCTCTCTTCCCTCCGGAACCCCCAGAGTGGGCAGCACTAACCTTCCCCCACAAAATGGCAAAAGTCATTCCTGAACATCCATCATCTGGAAAGGCAGGGAGGGGCAATGGTTAAGAGCATGGACTCAAGTCAGACTCCTGATTTGGCCACTGTATGGCCATAAGAGATGGCCATGAAACTGTTACTTAACCTCCCCATGGGGCCAAATCTTCATCTACAGCACGAGGTCAGTGACAGCTTCTATCTCACAGAGCTGTTGTGAAAATCCAACGAGCAAATCCCTACCAAAAGAAGACATATTTAAACCCACTGTGCAGCTGGGTAAACTGGGATTCAGAGAGGGTAGTAATTCAGCTGGGGTCACACAGCTGTGAATGGCAGAGCCAATGCAGTCCCATCACAGAGTCCCGTGTTACTGATCTCTGAGCCACAGCAACCTGCTCAGCTTTCAGGTAGAGCCTCACCCGGCTGGCTCCACCACACAGCACGGAGACCCCAGCACACAAGCAGCTCTGAAGGTGGTTCCAGGACACTGAGTAAAGCGTATTGTACTTCAGCTCAGTTAAGTATAACCACATCCTGAATGCGACCAAAACTAGGTCAAAAAAATTATTTCTGGAATTAAAAAAAAACATCGTGCAGAACTACCGTAAATGTTTCTCCCATCATTTGCAGCCGAATGATCTCAAATGATGGGGGTGATACTCTTCTTCTTCCCTACCATGTCACATCGCTGTGGCTGACTGGAATGAACTGGTTCTGACTGGCAGTCCACACCCCCCACGTAGCTGGCTTTCTCCAGGCACAGCAAAGTGAGCTAGGGACAGAATCAGCTGCTGCCTCCAAGGGGCGCAGACACACAGTTGTTCTGCCTCTGTCGCCCAATACACAGAACAGACATGCCCCCCACCTCCCCTCTTCCTCCCTCTCTCCTGCTGCCCCCCAGCCCCTGCGCCTCTCCAAATATCACAACTACTTGACAATTCCGGTTTCAATACCTCCAAAATCTCTAACCTCTACCTTTGGCCACTCTGTGTTCCCATTTCGTAATCATGTCCCCCCAACCCTCTCATTTTACAGATGAGGAAACTAAGGCTCAGAGAGCAAAACAGATTGCCTCAAGACCCACAGTCCATTGGTGGTGGACCAGGGCAACAGCCCAGGGCTCTGGGGACTCAGGCCAAGCATCTTCCTGCCTCACCAGGAGGAGGTCCTAGGGACACTTGGGTATATTCATTTCCTGGAGTGCTCTTAACAAATCAACACAGACTTGGTGGCTTCAAACCACAGAAAGTTCTTTGTCACGATTCTGGAGGCAGAAGTCTGCAATCCAGAACTCATCAGGGTGGCCCTCCCTCTGAATGCTCTAGAGGACAGCCTTGTCTTGCTTCTTCCAGTTTCTGGTGACTTCAGGTCTTCCTGGGCTTGTAGCTACACAATTCTAATTTCTGGCCCTGTCTTCACATCATCTTCTCCCCCTCTCTCCATGTGGCAAGGACACTATCGCTGGATTTAGAGCCCACCAGGTACATCCAAGATGATCTGATCTTCCAATCCTTAATTATATCTGAAAAGAGCCTCTTCCCAAGTAAAAGTTCATATTCACAGGTTCCAGTGTTTAGGACACCAATATGTTCTGGTTGGTCATCAATCAACCCACTATAATGAGTTTCTTCTTGGGGATTTCCAATGCCTTTGGACATCAAGAATTTGTGAGGACCATGGTGGGTAAAGACCTTCAGATCAAAGTTACATCTGCCCCATAGTGGAGCTCACGGATTGGCAGCAAAGACCTGGCCCCCACTGGACACCAACACATATAGTCACAGGAGAGTCACTGGGATATATAACGTCGGAATAAGGAGAAGAACTCTTATTTATAGAAGGCATAGTGCATAACAGACATGGTGCTAAATCATTAAACACCGTTGCCTTTCATCCTTACAGCTGCTCGGTAATGTTACGAAGCAAGTCAACTCCATCAATTACTGGTTGGGTGACTTGGGACAAGTAAATTCTCTAAGCCTCAATTTCCTCACCTTAGAAGAGTAATAATACTATCTGCATTGAGAGGATCTTGTGAGATAAACAAGAAAATGTATGGGAAATGCGTAGCACAGTGGCACACACAGACACACACAGTACAAACGGATGTCATCAGTATTCCTCTTTTTATTCAGCATCACCATCTGATTTTTTAAAATCGATGTTATATCTCCTTTCATAACAGCCATGACCCCAAAACCTTCCTTCATAGGTTGTAAAGAGTAGATATATACTTGGAGTGTTATTTTACATGCACGTAGGAAGTATGCTGTTTAACGGAACTCCTGGAGCACTCCTGCTGTAAGGCTTAAGATCCTCCGGCAGCATGAATATTAATCTGCCAAGGTATCTGCTCTACTCATTTGTATTCATGGTCACGTTCTAATTATTTAAGTGGGGCACAACTCCTGTCAGCTCAATGAATCTGTGTTTTCCAGCCTTGGCTCTATTCAGTCCCACTGACTGGTTACCTCATTCTCTGATGCGAAGACAAAGCCTGAATTAATTTAGAATAGTTTGGCTCTCCCAACCACTCCAATGTGACAGTACAAAGGGAAATTGGGAAGAAAATTAATTATATTATTAAACAATGCCCAGGTGCAAGGAAATACAAATACACACAGGGAGAAGAACCATTTGCTCACATTTGATTCCAAAAGAAGCTTTGGACAGGAGCCTGCATGGCGGGTGGGAAAGATCACAGGCTTTGCAGGCCAGCAGCCCTGGGTTCAAATTTCAGCTCTCCCTATCCCAGTTGTGGTCTAAGGCCTAAAGTTAAGGATCAATATGGCAGGCTGCCTTGACATCTGGTGAAACTGGGAGGGCCTCGGATGGCCTAAGCGAAAGTTCCCCTCCCTCCTCCCATGGATAAAGTCTCTTAGATAAACAACCCTACCTATCATGACACCAGGCATAGTTCCTGCTTATCCCTAGTGTGTTTCAGTTCAGTTCCCCTCCAACCCACAGCGTTGTTAAAATAAGCCAATCAGATCCCCTTATGGGAAGCCGGTGGCATTCCCGCCAATAAGCCTGCCTCCCACAGCCTGGCTTGCTCACTCTTATCCCACATACAATCCTCATGGGGACCAGTGTGGCACGTGGTGTCCTCCCCATGGGGCTGTGACTATATGTGAAGAATAAACTATCCATCTCATCTATTCAGTGTCAGATGTCATAGGTGCAGCCATTCCAATATCCCGTAACCCTAGGGTGAAATCCTTCCCTCACCAATGGAATGATTAAAGCACCAGCTGGTGTGCTGTATGAACTTGGCCATTCTCTGAGCAATGGTTTTATCAATTTATCCAAGGAAGACGAAAACTTCCTTGCCAAGAACCAAAACATAAATTCATATAGTCTAACTACAGGTATTCTCTGGCCCTCCAAAATAAACATTAAAGCAACGAGATAAATAACCCTTGAGACTGGATGATACATTACTGTCCACTCCTTCACTTTCCTGCATAAACAACACTTAGATTCCTGAGAAGGGATAGGCTAATCCCTTCTAACTCTAATATCATTTGTGTTATTATTATTAACCAGTGCACAGTGGGGCACAGATTAAGACTATAAAGCTATCTACATAAGAAACAGAAACACACATCAGCAAGAGAGTGGTGTTTGGTGCAGGAAGGGCAAAAAGGATGTCCCACATGCAGAATCTAAATGATTGTTGCTGTCCCCCAAGCACAGTCTCGAAAAGGATCCAGCAGCAGCAGGTCATGATTGATTAGTGATGCCTGTGGTTGATTCGTGATGTCTGCCATGGGCACAGGTGTGGGTCAAGACAGCAGGCTGATGGCAGAGGTGCCCTTCTGCCTCCACGGGAATAAGAGCACCAGTGTTGCACACAGATCCCTAGGGTTCTAGTCAGTCCTGTTCTCAGCAGCTCAGTCTCTGTCTGTAAAATGAGAGACATGAACTGATGATCTCTGGGATCTTACCTTCCTCTTTCTTACCAGGTCTCCTTTAACCTAAGGAGTCACATCATGGTGAGGGGCCTGGATGGGTCACTGACCTCAGGAAGGAGCGAGAAGAAACCAACCAGACCGTGCTTTTGGCTAACTTTATTTATTTATTTATTTATTTACTTACTTACTTACTTACTTATCTATTTTTGCCTGATAAACTCTTAAAATCCTACCAGGTCTGACCCCAAAGAAAGGCTCAGGAGCAAAGGCATTGCTGTAAGCTGCATTTGCTCTCTGCAACAGCAATTGAAGATGTAAAAATAACAGCCTTTGTTCCAGCAAGGCCTGAGATCTGGGCAGCAGAATCAAAGAAACCAAGGCCTATGCTAGGGCTCTGAGTGGGCTCTCTCTCAAGTCACCTGGTGAAGGGGAGCTCCCCAGCTCTGCCACAGGCAAGAGGAAGAGCAGGGGGGCAAAGCCACAACTCCTTCTCCAAGAACTGAAACAGCAGCTGAGCACAGGGAGGGAAATGGCCCAGGTTGGTCTCTCTTCATCAAAGAGGCCCAGATCTCTTTTCAATAAAATGGCCTTTAATCGCTTTAAAGATTTTATTAAAAATTCCCCATGGACGAATTATAGGCAATGCTTCCTAGCCACAATCTATCCAGCAATCATACCAGGCCTTATGCCTCCGCTGCAGATGCTCCCAGGTCTGTGCCTCTCCCTGTCCTTCCCAATGCATCTGTCTGTGTCTTTGACTCTGATGATGCATGTGTCCCCATCTCAGGCCTTCTCCCTCTGTAACTCCATCTCTCTCTACTTCTTGGTCTCTTCACCTCTGCTCTCTCAATGCCTGTCTCCCGCTCTGAAACTGTCCTCTTTTTCTTCATCTGCCTTACTCTGTCTCTCTTTGTGCCATTCTCCTGCCACCCCCTCCTCTTTACAATTTTTCCTTCTCTTTTTCTAAACAGAGTCCTGCTGTCCAGGCATTCTTCTCGTTCTTTCTGCCTTAAATAAGTTTTTTTTCCAACATGAAATGCCTGCTGTAGCTAGACAGAAATTCTTTGGATGCACACCCTCTCAAATGCTTTTGCATAAGGCAATTTATTTGCAAAACATTATTAAAATAATTAACAAAAACAATTTGAAATTGCAATCAGCCTCTGGTCCCTGGCAGCAGCACACGGAAATTAGTCAGTATTCTTAGTCAGTATTCTCTCCTTGCCCCCAGGCCACAGGAGAAAATTCACACACACACACCCCAAGGGAGGGAGGGATAGAGAGAGAGAGAGAGAGAGAGCGCGCACACTTTCTATGCTTCACTGTAAATGGTGAACCCTTGAAATGCTACCAAATTTGTGATTTCTTTTATTACATCTTAAAAATGGAAGACATAGCAAGCTACACCTATGTTAAACTGTAAATGTAAATTTACATTTTACAAAACTATTTAGCATATGCCTCACCAGGAGCATTACTTAAATACAGTTTAGAACTCCCATTGGCAAAAAATTATATTCACTCAATTACATAAGCAGATATTAAGCATCCGTTGTTTGGCAGAGGTTGACACATGAATAATAGACCATCCTTCGTCTAAACGTATGTAAACACTGAGAGAGGAAACATCCAAACAGAATATCACGTATGATAAAGAAGGTAATGGAGAGAACACCTGAAGGAGGTTAAGCAGGAACTACACAATGACTTCTAAGCTTGGTTCCTCAAGGATGGGTTAGCCATTCCTGACCATCAAACGGGAAGACACTGGCATTTCAATCCCAAACTTTGAATTAATGCTTTATATTCTTCAAGACATTATTTCAAAGTGCTTTCCCCAGCATCCATCTGTTTTGATCCTCACAAGCACAGTGCCAGGCATGTTGCAGGAACCCGAAGTAAGTTTGTCAACCACTAATGAAGGGGTGGTCTTCTCTGGTTGAGCAGCCATCTTGCCTTCTTATCTTTGCAGCCTTAGAAGCTGGTCCATGGGTGGTTCTAGTCAGACCTTTCATATGTGTACACTGAATGAATCTCTGGGTGTGAAAGGAACTGGAGGCATCAGTAGCACTATTCAGCAGATGATAAAACTAAGACAGAAAAGATAATCCCATGGCCACGGTCATCCAGCTAACTGGGAAAGCTGTTGAAAACAGAAGAGCATTCATCTATTCTGAGATTCCATCCATCCAACACATGCATGATCCTCTTAAGCATTTCTGCATCAATCCTCAAAATTTTGCCTCACCGTCATGTCACAAAACAGGAGAAAGAGCCCCAAGAATGAGAGTTTTCTGGCTGAGCGTGGTGGCTCACACCTGGAATCCCAGCACTTTGGGAGGCCAATGCAGGTAGACCACTTGAGGTGAGGAGTACAAGACCAGCCTGCCCAAGATAGCAAACCCCATCTCTACTAAAACCACAAAAAATTAGCCAGGCATGGTGGTGGGTGCCTATAATCCCACCTACTTGGGAGGCTGAGGCAGGAGAATCGCTTGAACCCAGCAGGTGAGGTTGCAGAGAGTGGAGATCGCGCCACTGCACTCCAGCCTGGATAACAAGAAGGAAACTCCATCTCAAAAAAAAAAAAGCAAAATAATAATAATAATAATAATAATAATAATAATGAGTTTTCCAATCACCTTACCTACAGTTCCTCTGCTTATGCCTTAGACCATTTCCAGAATCAGGTGCTCCAATTCATTCATTCATTCACTCATTCATCCAACAAGTGGTTTCTCATTCTTAGACACCTACTCCCTGCTACACCCTATGCCAAGAACTGGATAGAAAGCATTAGGGGTTCCCCTTTCCCTGAGCGGTTGACGGTCATTCAGAAACCATCTCAACCAGAGAGGCCTTTTGGTTCTTTCATGACCCGTCCCTTCACAGAAATCATGTTCAGTGTGTGTTTTCAATTTAGATTTCCACCCAGATCTTCCTCAATAAGCATCAGCTGAAATTAGTTTAACGAAGACTAGTCTCGGTCCCATCCAAGACAAAGTAAATCATAATCTCTAAGATGAAAAAAAGGATAAAAATGGGACATCAGAAATTTTAAAAGGGCCCAAGCAATTCTTACAAGCAGGCCCTTCAGGAGTCACCAAACCAAGCATTTCTGTAGCATCTTCTCAATCATGTGGCAGAGAGAGGTCACTGAGTCGGGAGTCAAAGGCCCCAGTGCCAGCCTGCTAACTCGTCTCCTTCCTTGAGAGGGTTGCCTTGCCTTTCCATTCCAAACTCAACTCTACAGGCAGAATGACCCATCCAGTGCAAAGCCAGTTGTTTCACTCCACTGCTGAAACATTCCCCATGCTTTCAACAGGACTTAGAAGTCCATCATCTAGGTCAGGCGTCCCCAAACTTTTTACACAGGGGGCCAGTTCACTGTCCCTCAGACTGTTGGAGGGCCGCCACATACTGTGCTCCTCTCACTGACCACCAATGAGAGGTGCCCCTTCCTGAAGTACGGTGGGGGCTGGATAAATGGCCTCAGGGGGCCGCATGCAGCCCGTGGGCCGTAGTTTGGGGATGCCTGATCTAGGTCCTGCCTACTTCTTCCTCTTACATCCTATCTCTGTCATCCACTCCAGACACACTGCACTTAGCAAGCAATATTGCAATCCTGCAGTTAAACGCCTGTCTTCTTCACTAGACTAAAAGCTCCCTGAGGGCAAGAATTAGTAGGATGCCAGGCACAAGTCAAGAGCTCAAGGAGTATTTGTTGAAAATATGACCCTGTTCATGCTAAGAATAATTTGCCAACACTTGAAGAGAACACACAAACAGGTATGGCAACTATGTAACACCAAGTTCTGGGTTAGATAAAATCACAAATGGTCTCTCCTACCCGTTAGACGAAGAATCCTCATTTTTTATTTAGATCATAATTATTGGCCTGTTCAATGCCCAAAGAAATTGGGGTCAAAGAATCTTACTGTACTGGAGGAGAATTGGAGGAGGCTTCCTGAATTCTCCAGGAGATGACTCCATACTTTAATTTGAGTGTCTGGATCGGAAATGTCCTAGAAGGCAACCTGACTCATCAGGGTCATTAGCCCCTCCCAGTTCCCAATTCAATGCAAAGCCACCACTAGCCATTCTGTTCATGAAAAACAACCCCAACTGATGTGTGGGTTTGTTCTGACCCAGCAGAGAAGGATTGGGAACAGCCAGATGCTCCTCCATTTCCTTTTGTATCTGCTTTCTTTTCAATCCAACAAGTACGTGTTCACCTCTGACCACAGATGCAGCATTCTCATTTCTGAAAATCACCAGGGAGAAATCAAGGCCAACACCAACACACATGGCAGTGCTGGACACGGCCTTTGTGGACGTTCAGGGGAGCTTATGAGAGTGTATTGAATTGATGAGTGCTTTAATTTGGTTAGTATAGACTTAAGAAATAAACTAATAGGCCGGGCGCAGTGGCTCACACCTGTAATCCCAGCAGGTTGGGAGGCCGAGGCAGACAGATCACCCGAGGTCAGGAATTCAAGACCAGCCTGCCCAACATGGCAGAACCCCGTCTCTACTAAAAATACAGAAATTAGTTGGGCGTGGTGGTGTGCCCCTGTAATCTCAGCTATCCAGGAGACTGAGACAGAAGAATCACTTGGACCCAAGAGGCAGAGGTGGCAGTGGGCCAAGATCATGCCACTGTACTCCAGGCTGGGTGACAGAGCAAGATGCCATCTCAAAAATAAATAAATGAATAATAATAATAAACTAGTATTTCTGTGGGTTTTTTTTAAGTAGCTAATTTGCCATCCATCACCCAAACTCCTGCTCTGTTTTTCTCTGTAGGTTTTATCACTGCTTAACCTACTATTAATATTATCTTATATTTTATATCTATCACCTGCCACCCCTAACTAGAATGTACAATCTATGAATGAAGAGGTTATTTTTTCTCTTTTGCTCACAGATCTATTCCAAGCACCTAGAACAGTGGCTGGCACATAGTAGATGCTGGAAAAATCCTTTCTGAGTGAATGAGTCAGTTCATGTGGTCAACCTTCTAAGGCAGGTATTTTTATCTCCATTATATAAAAGAGAAAATGGAGGCTTAGAGAAGTTAAACTATTTCTGGAGATTATCCCTCAAACTCAAAAGTTTTAAGCAAAATCAAAATGATGTGAATACAGGAAACTTCCAGAGCCATTTCAGGTAAGAAGGACCAGGAGCTGCTGGATGCTACAGAGCAATACTTAGACATGGACAAGGAAGAATCACGCATTCAGTATCAAATTGTCCACTATGGACAGCAAGTGCTGAACAAGGTGAGAGAAAACTGGATTTGTGAGCCATGAAAACAGGAGAAGCCTTCAGAATGGAGGTGACCCCGGAACAGGCTGGCTCTTAAAGGCTGGACAGGAGTCAGTATTACTTGAAACCAATCTGAACCTCTGCAAATTTTTCTCTGAGTCTGAACAGTTTCTGGCCCCAAAGCTCAGGTCTTTTAAACCTACAGCCTACAATGTAAAGGATTCATTCATTCTAGACACATTTCCTGAGCAGCTACGTAGGTCAGGGGTGCTGCCTCAGTGCTGAGCATCAATGACCAGCACAGGCCTGGGTGGGTGACAGCAGCCCATAAGCTCACAGTCAAGAAAGGATGCAAGTTAAAAAAGGATGTAAGCCCATAGGCCGACAGTCAAGGAGCATGCCCAGGGCATCCTGGACCATGGGCCCAATGCTCCCATTTATCATTATTCTCTTTGTTTTATTTTATTTGATTATTTAATGTATTCACATTTGCAGCACACAACAGATGCCCAAACATTTGTGAAATAAAATAGGGAGAAAAGGAATAGTACATGAACAGGTCGGGGTCCTTCCAGTAACTGAAGCTCAGAGCCACCGTGCCAGCTGATGCTGATCCTCACCAGTTCAGCCAGAGGCGGGGATGACTCTCCATACACCTAAGGAACTAAAGCTCAGACAGCTTGAGGAATGGCTTAGCAAGCACAGGAATCAAGATATGAGCCTCCATCTGTGTGACCTTAACCTCTGTAGGCTGCTTTTGGTACATTTAATCTTTAAAGCATCTTTGGGGGATATGTGGGCTATCTCTGCTTTATTGATGAAGGAAATGAGAGTAATTAGCCCAAAATCAAACTGCATTAAAACCGAGATTGAGTAGTGAACAGGAGCCCAAGAAAGTAGAAAGAAGAAAGCATAGACCTTTTATTTTTCTTCTTTTCCCAAATTAAAATGTATATTTATATTTATTATTTTATTTCATTAGGAAGAGGTCTCACGACATTGCCCTGGCTGGTCTCAAACTCCTGAGCTCAAACAATCCTCCCAAAGTGCTGGGATTACAGGTGTGAGCCACCATTTTTTCAAGAACCTCAGGGTGGAAGGCTCTCGGTCTTTATTCATCCCGCTTGTCTTGTTCTCCTCACTCAGCATTGTAGCCAAGTCTGTATCATCTCTGCCAGCTTCCACGCTTCTGCCCCGGCTCTGCCAGGGTAGGCCCCTGAAAGAGGGGCAGAGTCCAAAGCTATTAAATGGCTTTTTAAAAACAATTCATAATGATTGTATATTTTTCCATGAAATTTCCTTGCCTTCATTCTAGCAAAAGCATTCATTATGGTCTATAATCAAGATTTTCATATAATATGCACTCTGTTGACATAATGCCAGATAAAACAACCTTTGTTGAGTCAGACCATTTCTTAGACCATTTTTAATTAACCTTAATTTGGAGAAGCAGATTATCCATAACATTTTTAATACTTAGGTTTGGAAATGAACCTTCATTTTCACATTTTCACACTGAAACACTATAATGGAGCTATATATATAACCTGTTATATCATAGAAGATACTATAAAATATTTTAACTTGATCATATAAATTGCCATCACTAATAAACATTTTCAATATTTCTTAAGCAGTATCTAGATCCATGTAGAATATCCCAAATTCTTTCCAATTTTAATGCTTGTATATTATGAGAAAAACTGAAAACAGCAGTATGTTGCTCATCTTTGTTTAAATCTCTCTTCAAATGATATGATACCTTAACTTAGAATGAATGAAAAAATAGCCTCTATAGATACCAGTTTGGGGATTATTTGTACAGGAATCTTCTTCAAGCCAGGCAAGTATTTGCGTTTCTTCATTTTATTGCCCTTATATTTTACTGGAATTTCATTTTTGTTGTGTATTTCACATGAAGTTTTGAGTTTGTTTCCCCAAACTTTTAAAGACTAATTTTTAATCCCTAAGAAGTAAAATAGCCAAACTTAAATATATTTTTTAAAATTGTCCCAGGGAAATCAAGAAGCCACAGGGAAAACCCTTGGTGGTGGTTAGTCCTCCCTGGGCTTCTCCCTCAGAAGCTAGGGCTGGAAGAGACCTTTCCGGGGGGGGTCACAGATTTACACCCACTTGCTCCAAGCAGCCCAGACATCTCTTGTCTTTGGCCTGCTGTCCTTCAAGCCAGGCTTTTCAGGAGTTGGCCAAATCTTTTCTGCCAGTTTGCTTCTCTTAAGAGTGGGGTGGTGTCGGGGGACAGGCCCTAGGTTTTGCTTCTGTGGTCTCTGTACCTCAGTTTCCTAACATATGAGACGTGGACAGTGGTTCCACTTCCGCCTTCCTTACACGTTAACATGGAATACTGAATGTACCTTTCTTTGAAAACCTAAGCGTCTATTTCTAACATTTAATGCATTTATTTAGTTTACACATGGAAATGCAATACTCTGCCTCTGTGTTCATTTAGAAATATTTCTAATTTGACATACTCATTTGGCAAACCATTTATTCTTTGATATCACTGTTTGATTCCTCTAAAACACTCTAACTCCTCAACTCAGTTTTCCAGAGCACACTGTAGTATCATGCATCATATCCTCATGCATCTAGGTTGCTCAGGAGAGATACATCTTTTTTTTTTTTTTTTTTTTTTGAGATGGAGTTTTGCTCTTGTTACCCAGGCTGGAGTGCAATGGCGCGATCTCGGCTCACCGCAACCTCCGCCTCCTGGGTTCAGGCAATTCTCCTGCCTCAGCCTCCTGAGTAGCTGGGATTACAGGCACGTGCCACCATGCCCAGCTAATTTTTTGTATTTTTAGTAGAGACGGGGTTTCACCATGTTGACCAGGATGGTCTTGATCTCTTGACCTCGTGATCCACCCGCCTCGGCCTCCCAAAGTGCTGGGATTAAAGGCTTGAGCCACTGTGCCCGGCCTTCGAGATACATCTTTTGAAGCCATCCATGATGCTGTCACTGAAAACTTTATCCCAGGCCCCAAATACCCATCCATCTTTGAGGATCCTTACAATATAACCACTAACTCTAAGGAGGCTTTTCTTTCATAGATCTTTAAAATAATTGTTTACAGCAGTTTAACTTGCATTTGTGAGAACGTTGCCCCAGGAAAAATGATTAAATCCATTAAGCAGCTTTGGGTGTGTGTGTGTGAAGCCAATTCCATTGAGTGACTGCTACAAGTGTCTAAACTAGCCCTGACTATGTTTATATCACAAGCAAATGTGCCCCTTCCACAAATAGTAACCTGTTGTCACAGAATAAAACAATTGAGACAGTGCTGTATAATAAAAATTTTGTTAAGGATTCAATGATAAGGTGCTTCTTCTTATGATAAATATATTTAGAAAAAACTGCTTACTTTTTTTTTTTTTTTTTGAGATGGAGTTTCACTCTTGTTGCCCAGGCTGGAGTGCAATGGCACGATCTCGTCTCACTGCAACCTCTGCCTCCCGGGTTCAAGCAATTCTCCTGCCTCAGCCTCCCTAGCAGCTGGGATTACAGGCATGTGCCACCACACCCTGCTAATTTTGCATTTTTAGTAGGGACAGGGTTTCTCCATGTTGGTCAGGCTGGTCTCGAACTCCCAACCTCAGGTGATCTGCCCACATTGGCTTCTCAAAGTGCCAGGATTACAGAGGTGAGCCACTGCACCTGGTCGAAACTGCTTTCTATTATACGGTGATTCTTCTTATGAGAAATACATGTAGGAAAAATTGCTTTCTATTCAAGTCTGTATTACATAAGACTAGAATTCCTGCCACTTACAGGTCCTTAGATACACTGAAGTCTCCTTCTGTCATTTGAACCAAGCTGTATCAATCCTTGGAGCTCCTGGGCTGCTTCCAAATGCAGGCTAAAACAGTGGCAGGATTTACGGTCTCTGCCCCAATCCCACCCTGCCCATTTCTCCTTCCATCTGAGGAACTAAGAGACTCCATTGGGCTCTCTATCATTTTCCTGAGTCCTGCCCAATTTCTCTGTGGTCTGTGATGATCAATGGGAGATGTGCTCAGAACCCAGAGGCCCTGGTCAGCCTCCTTATCCAAGGAAACCCCTGAAACGTGTGGGTGTGGCTGCCTGGTGATCTCTGAGAGTGATGATGGGTGGTGGTCAGCTGTTGGACAGCCCTGGCTTGGGTGGTTTGATAATTCTCTGTGGCACTCATGGAGAAAAACTAACACTGGGGAAAGAGACAGCGAGACTGAGCTCAGGTCAATGAAAGGAAATGTGGTCAGAGTAAGACTTTCTAAGGAGAGCTGCCCTGCCTTGCTCCCTATCACTAGGGGAGTTCATGAAAAATCTAGGCTACAACTTTTGGAAATCTTGAAGAAGAGATTCAACATTGCATGTGGACTTCTAAGAAATGACCTTGAGATCCATTCCAGCCAGATAGAACATTTTGTTTAACCATTCCCAGCCTGGCTGAACAGTCTGCTATCTAGGGGCAGCTGTCAGCCACAGTGTGGTGGAGGTAAAATGCAGCTTCTCTTTATACCTTCTTTTGTGAAGAGATCCTATAACCCTGGCCTACCCAAATACCCATACCACTCACGCTATCTTCCCATTCCCCCATACTTCATATCAAGCTTTACACTGAGCCAATTTTTTTCAGCCGGTTTTAGATTTCCCACATCCCCAACCCATTCTAGCAAAGTCAAAATTTCCCACTGCTGAGTTAACATTACTTCTGGACTGAGCAGCAAACTCATCAGGATAAATTAGACTCAAAGAATTCAATTCATCCCAGCAAACCTTTTTGAAGTCTACTGCACAATTATAAATCCAAATTTCTGTGCCCATTTTAGAGGTGGAGAAATAAAGCTCAGATAAATGAAGTGAAGAGCTAAAGTCTCACAGCAGTTAGGCAGCAGGACTGGGACTTACCGACGAGCCCCCTGACTCCCCAGTGCAACTTCTCACTGAGAAAGAAGGTGCCTCCATTAAAGCCAAGGATAGTCACGTCTTAACCCCCAGAACCTGTGCTATGTTCGGTTACGGGCAAAAGAAAGTCAAGATTGCTGATAGAATGAAGTGAGCTAATCAGTTGACCCTAAAGAGATGATCCCGGATTACCCAGGTGGGCCCAACATAGTCACAAGGGTCCTTTCCAGCAAAGGAGGGGACAGAGGGGAGTCAGAGAGAAGAAAGAATAGTTTGCTGCTGGTTTTCATGATGGCGGAAGGATTCATGAGCTGAGGAATGCAGGTAGCCTCAAAAGCTGGAAAAAGTAGGGTAACAGGTTCTCCCCAAAGTCCAGAAGGGACACAGCCCTTCTGACACCTTGTTTTAGCCCAGTGAGACCCATTTTGGACTTCTGACCCTCAGGCCTATAGGATAATAAGTTTGCCCTGCTTTAAGCTGCTAAATTTGTGGTAATTTATTACACAGAAGTAGGAAACTACAGTCATCCTTCAGTATCCACAGAGGATTGGTTCTGGGACGTCCTGAGATACCACAATCCCAGATGCTCAAGTTCCTAAATACAAAATGGCATACTATTTGCATAGAACCTGCAAATATCCTTCCACATACTTTAAATCATCTTTAGATTGCCATAATACCTGATATAATGCAGATGCTAAGTCAACAGTCAAGATATTGAATTGTTTTTAATTTGTATCATTTTTTGAGTGCTGTACTGTTCATTATTTTTTTTGAACGTTTTCCATCTGTCGCTGGTTTGAACCCTCGAATACCAGTGGTCATCTCCATTACTCTCCCTTACTCATTCAAGTATCTGCTCAAAGTCACCTTAGAAGAGAGAACCTGCCAGCAGCACACGTGGAGTACTGCCCTGTGCCTGCACAGTCTTTCCACGCTTTTCCCTGCTTTGTCCTTCATGGCACTGGTCAGGTCCTGCAGTATCAGGCATCCCCTCAATTCCTGGCCTGTGTTTGTCTTCCCATACTAGAATGCAGCCCTGAGGAGTGGCCTTGAGTCCTTCCTCCCCTGTGTCCATGCCCAGAGCCTGGCCCCGCACAGGGTAATGTGCCCTGAAGAGCGAACACGTGAATGTATTGCTCACCATTCCACTGTGCAGCGCAGTTCTCCACGTCAGTCATGGGAAACTGAGGCTTGAAGGAGTTACATGACCCGATCCCCACACCAGAAAGACAAGAAAGCAGGAGGAGAAAGCACACTGCCTCAATCTGGGTTCAGACTCCACCTCTCCCCCTTACCACCCGCACACAGAGGAACTAACTGTGCGCAGGTGGTAAGGGGTACACACAAGGGTACTAACTCTTTGAAATCAGCTTCTTCCAGCAACATGGACAGACGCTACTGTGTCACCCTCACAGAACATTAAAGTGGGCCAAACCCTGCCAAATATATAGCCCAGTCCTATCAAGTCCTATTCAAAGGTGACCCTGTATTTATCTGGGACCATGAGTGACCTTCTGCTCAAAGGAATATGGCATTGCCACCAAGAAATCAAAACTCTTTGCTTCTCACTCGTTAAGAATTAGGGCCTGCCAGATACCCGACCTGCACTTACCTCTACGTTCTTGTCACGGTAACAGTGGAGCAGAATTGATTAGCCCTATTTTACAGACCAGATAACTGGGACTCCCTGAGGGGAGGTAACTTACCTGCCCCATATGCCACAGCCAAGACTGGCAGCAATGGTTGGGCCCAGTACCCTCTGTTCCGCCCCCAATACTTGAAGACCTCAAAAGTAGGTTGATGCCATGTCTTTGCTATTGTGAACAGTGTTGCAATGAACATAAGCAGGCACGTGTCTTTACAATGGAATGATTAATATTCCCCTAGGTTTATACCCAGTCATGGGATTGCTGGGTTGAATGGTATTTCTGTCTTTAGGTCTTTGGGGAATTGCCACACTGCCTTCCACAACGGCTGAACTAACTTAAACTCCCACCAACAGTGTATAAACATTCCTTTTCCTCTGCAACCTCATCAGCATCTGTCAAGTATTTTTTTTAACTTTTTAATAATAGCCACTCTGGAATCAACCTAAATGCCTATCAATGATAGAATGAACAAAGAAAATGTGATATATGTGTATATATACACACACAGACACACACACACACAGACACACACACACACACAGACACACACACACACAGACACACACAAACACACACACAGACACACACACACACAGACACACACACACAGACACACACACACACACACACACACACACACACAAAATACTATGCAGCCATAAAAAAGAATGAGATCTTTTTCAGGGACAAGGATGGAGCTGGAGGTCCTTATCCTTAGCAAACTAATACAGGACCAGAAAACTAAATACTGCTTGTTCTCACTTAGAAGTGGGAGCTACATGATGAGAACACATGGACACAAGAGGGAAACAGCACACATTGGAGTCTTTCAGAGGGTGGAGGGTGGGAGGAGGAAGAGAATCAGGAAAAATAACTAATGGGTACTAGGCTTAATATCTGGGTGACGAAAAAATCTGTACAACAAACCTCCATGACACAAGTTTACCTGTGTAACACACTTGCCCATGTACCCCTGAAAATAAAAATTTTAAAAGAGAAAGTAAACCAGATTCTTCCTCCATATGTATCTCAGTTTCAATATCTGCAAAGCCCTCTGTGAGGTGTCCCAGGAGGCTAAATCCCTTTATATACCAGGCATCTCTCCTCTGGAGAACTTAGCAAGGTGGTAATTTGACATGTATTTTTTTAATTCATTGATCAATGTATGTCTTCCCCACCAGGCTCCAAACTACGTGGAGTTGCAGAACCATTTGGTATGGGTTCCCCACTGGTTTCTCTGGTACCTAGCACAGAGCCCGTCAATCCCTCATCAACGAGTAAGGGCTAAAATATATTTTCAGAATGCACTGATGGCTGCAAAGATGGACCCTGAATGCCAACAGCAAACTTCTCAAACACTGGCTTCCACCAAGGTGGGCCAGATTTTCTCCTAGTTCCCCAGACAAGCTACCCTGGAAGCCTGCTGTCCCTCAGGCTGGGAGAGCCACATGTACTCCTATCACTGACCTATGAAGTCAAAGCATTCTCACTCCCCAAAGCAATATCCAGTGCAGAAAAACCACTCCCACCATGCCGAAAGCATTTCACCCTTTTGAACATTTTCCTGCTTCTTATTTTACTCATAACCAGGCAACCTGAAGCTTTAACAGGATACATGTTTTTTCTCTCTTCTAGATTTAGAGAAAAAAATGTTTGAGATATTTTTAACTGAGAACACCCAGCCCCTTCTCCCCATCCAACACCCTCTCCCCAAATCTGTGCTCAGACACCGGATCTCAGCCCCAGAGACAGGCTCCTGAGGCTGAAGCAGCTCAGGCCATAAATCCTCATCTGCGGCTGGTAATCCACATGGTGAGAAATGACAAATGCTCTATTTAGCCCTATTTCCAAGGAAATTAGAATTACAAATTGGAGCTATTGCTAAGGCCCCGCTTGAGCATAACCTTTGGAAATAAAGGTAGGGAGGGGGTGGGGGAAGATTGGCATTTGACTAGCCCATTTCTTTGTCAAGTTAGCTTTTGTAGAAATCCACCCCCACCATGGGAATCACCCCCACCTCCCCATCCCCTCCAACCCCAGCACCACCAATTAGAGCCTGTAGCCCAGGAGTATTCACTCTGGCTTTGTTCACCGCTAAAGGCACCACCAAACCAGGTAAGCAATCACTTCCAGGAAAAGTACAGAAAATTGCTTCTTTAATTGGGTAGTTTCTAGGACTAAGAATAATTTAATTGAAAACCAGCATTAATGAGAATCAAAAGGTTTTTGAAAAGGGGCCTGGATGGAGATGTCCACGTGTCAGGGACAAGTGAGAGCTGGCGTTCTCAAAAGACACATGGAGAAAAGGGCTTTGTTAAAAATTCATCATCCCCCACTACCCACACTCCTACCTCACCCCTCCAAACACCCCCCTCCTGAGCACAGATTCACAAGCCTGATTTGGATGCTTATTTTCAAAACCATAATCTCATCTCCAAACCACTGCGAACTACTGAGGAAGATGTTTTTTGTTGCATTTTGTTTAGTTTTCTTAATTTTGCAGCAAGTAGTGAAATACATGGAGAACAGTGTAGATTTCTATGGGGTGGGTTCCAGGAGCCCTGAGTTCAGGGCCCGTCCTGTACCCACTATAACCCTGGGGAAGTCACCCAGTCCTCTGACACTCTTTCCCCCACCTATTTGTCTTATTTACTCAACAACTACTTTCCCACAGCTAAGGGCCAAGCATTGTTCTCAGCACTTTATAAATACCAAGTAATTTTATCCTCTTACCAAACCCCTTAGACAAGCACAGTTCATCGTCCCCTTTTCTTCTTATCAGAAACCCAAGAGGTACAGAGAAGTTCAGAAACTTGCCACAGTGATACAGCTGGCAAGTGATGGAGCTGGGATTTGAACCCAGCAGTCTGGCTCCAGAGCCCATCTCTGGCAGTACACGGAGAGGATGCTACCGCTCCATCAACCTCTATTTCCTGGGGATGTGAGTGCTTAGAGGACACGGGTGGGGTGCTGAGCTCCTGGCTCTCCATGTGATTCAGCTCATGCCCCTCTGATCCTTTTGCACTTGTCTCCCATGTGCTCCCTCCTGCCCTCCTCATCCAGCCACCAACTGGCTCCTGGAATTAAGCTCTGTTTCTGCACTTTGAGTTCTGAATCTGCGTCTCTGTGCTACTATTGGGGTTATGTGTCCTGCCTCCAGTGAAGAGTCTACACTGAATATGGTAGAATTATGGATTTTATTCCAAATAGTGAGGCACAGACTTGTAATAAAAAGACAGCGTGGTGTGGAGGACAGGAGCCAACGCCTTGCAGCCCAGCAGCTGGGACTGAACTTAGGAAAGTCATATAACTTTTCTGTGCCTCTACTTCCTTCTTGTAAAAAGAATCAAACCTACTCCATAGAGCTGTGCAAATTGAGCATGTTAAAATAAGCATAGCTCTACAGAATGCTATGGGGAATGTGGTATGAGATAAATGCACGGTGCAACATAGCTGGCCATAGGTCAGTGCTGCTCCGCAGGCTGATCTGCAGGATGGCAGATTGCAGAGAACGTGGGAGTTGGTGGCACTGGACTTGGACTGAATCAGACATGGGACTCTGCCACATCACTCAGCATCTCCAAGCCTGTTCTTTGTATATAAAAAAAAGAGAATAGTAATTTCTGCTCACTTCACCTGGTTATAAGGATTGGACAAAGCAGAGTACCTTGTAAATTACAAAGTAACCTACAAACATTGAGCTTTATTCTTAGAACAAAATTAGTTGGTGAGAAAGTATAAGGAGACTTGGATTTCAGGGTAGTAATACAGGCTAAAGCCTGCAGGGTGTTTCCAGGTAACATGCTCTGCATCCAATCAATATCACCTTGTAATTCTCACAACTCTGTGCCTGTTTTACAGACAGAAAAAAAACCTAAGGCTCAGAAAGGCAAAAGGACCAACTGGTGTCACAAGAGGGAGTGGAGCGACATTTGGAGCCAAGTCCCAAATGCTCTTAATTTTGGCGTCCCATTGTCACATTCCTGTCACTGTCACTTCATGGGGGAAGCAAAGAGCTGGCCTTTCAGAAAGGAAGAGAGTCAGGCCCCAGATCAGGAGAAGGAGAGGCAGCTGTGAGCAAAGGCAAGGAGGAGGAATGTGCCTGGGAACGGCCGGGCAGCTCTCCATGGCCCAGGGCAGCACAGCCACGCAGCCTACCTGCCTCCCTCCTCCGAACTCTGCATTCACAGTGGGCAGGGACACGTTAGCTTTCACTTATTTCTCCCATGCACCCGGCCTCACCCCCAACATAAATATTTTTAAGGGAAATCAACTGGATGAATGAATGATATTACTCAACTGAGGCACTATAATCAAGTTAAGAAGAAGTAAGGAAACAGCTCTAATAAGCAGTAAGGCCATGAAGACATCTATGCCAATCCTACAAATCAAATTAATTTTCCCCACTTTGGGCACCTTTAGTTATTCTGTGATTAGCCCCCACTCCAAAATAAAACACACAAAAATCATTATTATTAATATCATGTATTGAGCTCTTACTGTGTGTTAGCCATTTCCCATATAGAATCCCATTCAAGTCTCACAACTACCCCATTTTCCAGATGAGAAAAATCAGGACTCACCAAGGTTACAGAACCTACCTAGGTTATATGGTTATAAAGGCTTAGTTTCATCCCAAGTCTCTGTTTCTGAGGCCAGAACTCGGCTATTTCTCCACATTCCTGTCTGCCTATTACATATCCCATAATTTTCCAAGCAAGAAGTCTATCGTACATGCCCAAATGCCCGGGATACCTTGAAAACTTCTGGGCACAGAGTAGTGTGCTCCATGGGCATTTGCAGAGCTGAACCATATTTAATCATCTGTGTCTATTCAAAGGCCGAGGTCTTTACGGGATGGGGGCCCAGAAGGGATAAGCTGGGTTACTGTTTGCCTCTCCAAGCAGCAAAAGCACCAGACGACCTTCTGGTCCGCCTTTATTGCTGAGAGCCCTGCAGTGGCTTCCGCAACATGCGTCAGCCTGGATCCACTGACCTTAAGCTCCTCTCAAGATAATGCTTTCGTGGTGGCCAACGAGATTAGTGCCCAATTAATAACTAATTTTGGAAAGACTGAAAAACATATTGGCAAACTGCATCATGCCACACATTAGCTTGACCTGAGAGCACCCTAACTGGAAATGGATAGGTCAAAGGGGCTGAAAAGATGAGCTTGGGAGACCTATGCTCTGCTCTCCTTGGCTGCTAGGAATCTTTGTGTCCTTAAGCAAAATCCTTCCCTTGTCTGGGTTCAGGTTCTTCATTCTTTAAGCTGAAAGACAGAGCTATACTGGGAAGGCCTCTTCCAGGTCCAAAATTCTGTAGCTCCAGGTTACAATTAAAGAAAGCCAAGCAAGGCAACCAGGATGAGTCTATGTGTCAGCAGAAATTCCCAGGCAATGCATAATTACTGGCACTTAACCAACTCAGAGTTAACTCCAGGTAATTTCCAGAGGATTTATTACAACTCTGAATGCTATTTTGTGAGGGAAGTAATGTATATTTAATATTGACAGTACAGGAGGCAGGTTCCCTTTCACCAAGCCCATAAATTATCCCGGGCGACAGGAGGACAAAACTACCAAAGGCTTGTTACAAGCAGGCTGCTTCCCAAACAGAAATCAGGCTTAATCGAAAGCAATAAAAAAAGTTGTAGGAGGAGATGAATTTAAAGCCAGAAGCATGTGAGTGGTGTGTGAGACAGCGTGTGTATGTGTGTGTGCATGGCCTCAGAAAATCAGACTATAGAAGTCAGAGACGAATGCCCGATTCATCTCACTAACATTAGGCTGGCTGTCTGTTCAGTCCTACAACAAACATTTCCTGAACCCCTTCTGAGAATCCAGGATGAGTCACATCAGACCTGGCCCGAAATAAGCTACTCATGTGGCTCTTTCCCTCTCCCCTGGGACTTTGAGTCCATCTTAGGATGCTCTGTTTCCACATCCCCAAAATGAGAATCCAAAAACTTACATCATGGTGTGTTCTGCAGGCTTCATAAGGCAATGAATGCAAGAACAAGATTTTTAACAAGTGGTGGTAACACAGCTAGAAATAACCCTAAAGCAGGGCAGAACGGGCAGGCAAAGGTCGAGATAAAAGTACCAAAGAAAACCATGGAAAGATGGTAAATGTTTCTGGGACAGGGATATGGAGAAGACACTGCAAGAAAGAAGAAAAGGAAGAGGGTGGGGAAGAAGTGGTGGAGGGGTACCTGAGAGCAGGCCACACGGTGATTGGCTGTGTGTGAGGAAAGAGATTGCAAAAACAGAAGAGAAGTAACGAAGATTAAAGAAACAGAAGGAGCAGAGTAGCAGGTGAGCTGGGTTACAGGAAAGAGAGAAGAGAAGAGGACTTGAACCATAAGGGAGACAGGATAGAACAGGAAATCAACAAAAGTGCCTAAAGTTGATGCATCAGCAGCGCCACCAGCACATGATTCAGAGATACAGGAGAACCCCCAAGAGTTCTAAGGACAGTAAGAAAGAGACTGGCTCTGGGGAGGGGGCTGTGGCTTTTCATATATCACCTGCCTTCCTATATGACTTTGGGCTTGAATACACGCATGCATTCCTCTGGCAGAAATAAAAATAATTGGAAACATTTTTAAGAGGTAGAAACGGAAGTTAACATGGAATAAGTACTACCTGCTGGGCATCACCTTCAGCAACGTATAAATACCACTCACATTTATCATCCCAACCATGCCGCAGCCTGACCAAACCCCCTTTTCATTTTCCTTCAACTGTACTTATTTGTGGGGGCTGCTGTGAGGGCTGAAAGAGCACAGGTAAGCAGCTACAAAGGTGCCTGGAAAACACAAATGCTCGATAAACGTTCCTTCCTACTGTCAAAGAATTTGACAAGCACACCTCCCTTTTCCTGGGAGCTATTCTTCCCCCTGCTTTGTAGCAGTTTTCATGCCATCTCATGATCCTTACACCCAAGGACACAGGTTGGGAATAAGGTTCTGCAGTGGGCGCCTGAAGCCAGCTAAGTCAATGGGTCCCAAACTTAGGAATGCAATACCTTGCTTCGTGGTAAAGCCCCACCCGTCGCTCAGGCCAGCTATTGATCTCCTTTGAGGTTTATAAGCCAGCAAGCTCCCTGGGATTCCTCAGCTGGTTTAAGATGGGCTTCTGCTACCAGCCTCTGAAAGTGTCAAGGGAGTTCAAAAGCAATCATCATGTAGGCGTAGGTCTCTCCAGGGGTTTCCTAGAACAAGAAGCTGAGCTCTAAGAATAAGGAGACATGAAGATTAAAAAAAAAGAGAGAGAGAGAGAGAAAGAAGAAGAAAATACAAGAAAAATTAAAAAGAGGAGGAGGAAGGATGTGCTTGCAGTGAATTCTGCATTTTGGTTGTTGCTATTTTATAGCTAAGGAAAAACTAAGCAAAGCAATCTCTGGTCACAGCTAGCAAACTATTCTTTGCATTTCTATCTTTCCAACCCACGATCTGTGCCATTTGGATTTCATGGTCTAAAAATACCTCCCAAACTTCCAAGTATGTTGGCATGGGCTGATGGACTCAAATTTTTAATCCATTTGTAAATGTTTTCACACAGCTCTTTTTTTTCCCCCTCAAATTCTATTTCTTGCTGAATCACTTCCATCATTCAGTTTGGCATTTATTCTGAGCAGGAAGGAAATCATCTTGAACACAAATGTCAGCCCTGGCCCTGAAGGCTCCTGAGAGAGACAAAAGGGGCCAACATGGGTTAGAGAATGGTGAGGTTGCCATGGCACAGCAGGAAAAGCACCAGCTTTGGCATAGACTTTTCCAGCTGCATCTAGCTGTGTGAACCTGAGCAAAATACTGGACCTCTCTGAGCATGTTCTTCAGCTACAATGTGGGGATAATGAAATTCAGTTTAACGGAGTATTTACAACAATTCAGTGGGTTAGAGCCCCATGTGTACCTCCTAGCACAAGGCAGGAGCTTAGTATATGGCCTCATTTTGAATTTTAGGTACCATCTTGAAGTGTGTCTTGTAAAGACCATGTGTATGCCTGCCTCCCCATCCCTTCTGCAGCCAATAGCAGAGTCACTCTTGTAAAACACAAATCTGATCATGCCACTCCCTACTGTGAAACCCAGTGGCCACAGGATCAGATTACAATGTTCACTGTGGTCTACAGTGAATCTTGTACAGTTGGTCAAGTTCCCATCCCCCCTCCAAACTGGTCTCTCCAACTGCCTGCCCTGCAGCCTCCCAGCAGGATGCTCCTACTCTGCCTCCAATGGTTCTGACTTCCATTTCAGGTCCTCCACCTCACCCACTCCCTTCTCTCACCACTCCAGACCCCCACAGGAAAAGACATCTCTGATGGTATTTCCTCTGGAGCCCTCAGATTCACCCTCCACACCACTGGCTCTGCCTGGGTCACATGCTCACTCCTGTACCTGTCATCATGGCCAGGTGAAGCCAGCTGATCCCAAACAATGAAGTGAAGAATAGGGAGGAATTAAGTTCCCAGAGTAAAATCATGGACTGGTTGTTGGGAGAGCTGGTGGCTACATGCGGGAGGCAAGGCCAGTTTCCACGGATGAGCACAGGACAATCAGAACCAGTGAGGCCTTAAAGTTTTACAAACTGAGAAATTAAGGTCCAAAATGGACCCACAGCAAGCCCAAGTTCATGCCATGCCATCACCCAGGGTCCAGCCCCCAACTCTAGCCCTCTTCCCACTGTATTGCCGACACCTTCCCCCTCCCCCGGGAAAACAGTTTCATAATTACATCATTTTTGCAATCAGCAGTTCCAGCCACAGGTTCCATAGCAGGATGCGAGGAATGGTTTCTGAAGATGAAGTTGAAGGGCTATGGGCATGGAAGGGCTGGTATCACTCCATCTTCCACAGGCAGGCCCACTAGAGTCAGGCCCAACACAGGTGAATGCCCTCTGAACCAAAGAAGAAGGAGGAGCTCACATGCTCTTTCTCCTTCTAGGGCAGCCTCAGCACTCCAGCTTTCCCTGCATTCCCCATCATCACCTTCCTGCACTCTCTGCCCTTCAGTGGATGACTGGGGTAAGAGAAGAGGTGAGAGAAAAGAAAGGCAGAACTTAAAAGGGACATCAAAAGATGGGTTGATTGGTAAGTTCTTTCCAGAGAAGGATGGAATGTCTAGAAATAATCTCTGTGAGGCCCTTTCCTCTGGGCCTTTCCGAAGAGCTTTGACTCATAGCTCAAGATCCGTAATATGGTTTCGCTCTGTGTCCCCACCCAAATCTCACCTTTAATTGTAATAATCCCTATGTGTCATGGGAGGGACCCAGTGGGAAGTAACTGAATCATGGGGGTGGGTTTTTCCAGTATTATTTTCATGGTAAGTCTCACAAGATCTGAGTTTTATAAAGGGGAGCTCCCCTGCACATGCTCTCTTGCCTGCTGCCATGTAAAATGTGACTTTGCTTCTCCTTTGCCTTCCACCATGATTGTGAGGCCTCCCCAGCCATGTGGAACTGTGAGTCCATTAAACCTTTTCTCTTTATAAATTACCCAGTCTCAAGTATGTCTTTATTAGCAGTGTGAGAACAGACTAATACAATCGGGCTCAAGAAGCATCTCCTTTGGGAAGACTTTCTTGATGGACTGCCCCCCACCAAGCAGACATTATCCTGTCCCTCCTATATGCCCACTGGTCTGGGACACACTGCACATTCTATTTGTGTGACTGTCCCTACAGCTTGCATTTTCCGGAATAGAAAACCAGTAGGTGCTCACTAAATGTTTAGTGAATTGGTTACGGATGCAGATGTACAAAGTACAGGGAAGAATAAGATACAGCGATGCAAGAAACAGAAATGTAGGGACAGGAAGGAAGAAAGGGGTCTATTCACGCAGGACCCCAGTGCTGGAGCAGCAAAGGATGAGCTTTGCAGAGAGTCACAGCACACATCTATCAATGGATAATTGTTGCAAATATTCAGCCACGACATTTTCTCCATTTAACTGACGAGATCTGCTGTCTCCAGGCCTTAAAACAGGCCAGGAGCGGTGGGAAGGTGGTGAGAGCAGGGAAAGTGTGGATGTTTGGATGTTCAGCCAGCCTGGAGTCTCAAGGGTGTGCAACGGAGACAGGTCAACAGAAAAATGGGACACTTTCAAATGAAGTTTTGTTTTGTTTTGTTTTGTTTTGTTTTGTTTTGTTTTGTTTTGTTTTGCAGAACTAAACATCCTGGAGTTGAAGGGCACCTTTAAAGTCATTGGGTCAAAACCCCCACAGTGGTACATGGTTTCTCACACCCCAGCCAAGGGTTGGTTTTTTCGTTTGTTTGTTATTGTGCTAAGATACACACAACGTAAATTTTGCCATTTTAACGATTTTTAAGTATGCAATTCAGTGGCATGCACTTCATTCACATCCTTGTGCAACCATTACCTCTGTCCACCTCCCAAATATTTTCATTTCCCCAAAATGAAACACTGTTTCCATCAAGCAACAGCTCCACCTTCTCTGCTTCCTCCAGTCCCTGGCAACCACCCCCCTACTCTCTGTCTCTATGAATTAAACTCTTCTAGCTGTGTCTCCTAAGTGGAGTCATGCAGTATTTTTCCTTTTGTCTCTGGCTTATTTCACTTAGCCTCATGTCCTCAGGGTTCATCCATGTCTTAGCAAGTGTCAAAATTTCTTTCATTTTAAGGCTAAACAGTATTCCATGCACATGCTGTTTCATCACCTCCACCAGAACCTTCCAGCAAAGATGAGACACGACCCACTTTCCAAGACTGCTGTCCCCCTGCAGTCAAGTATGACTGGCTCCAAATTCTTGGGTTGAGCAGCTGAGCATCTTGCTATTTCTCCTTCCACTGGCCAGGGGAACCAGAGAAGGGTCCTTTCCTTACCCACAGGACAGGACTAGGGATGTCTGAGGGTAAGGCTCACAGCCCTCTTCACTCCATGCCTCCAAGCTGGGCATACTCTATCAGTCAAGCATGATAGAGGATTCAGGTCATCCTCAGGCTGCCTTGCTCAGCCTCCTCCAGAAACATTCCAGTGAGGCCGTCTGGGTTACTCTGTCAGTCAACAAACATACACTACAGACAGGCCCCAAGCTCGGAGCAAGGGGACACCACAAGGAACTTGATGTGATGTTTGCCTGCGTAGAGCTCTCAGTTTCATGAAGGGAGACAAACCAGTAAATAAACATGTAACTTACAGCTTATGATAATTACAGCTCATGACAGGGTGCTTGGAAGAATGTAAAAATGAAGACTGACTTAGGGTGAAGGTGGTCACGGAGACCCCTCCTGGGATCTAAAGAAGCCAATTCATGGGAGTTGAGGGTGTAGTCTCTTTGGTAGAGCAAAGGCCCCAAGGAGAGGCAGGGCCTTGGATGATCTAGGAAGGGCCATCGTGAGCTGGAGAGCAGAATGTTGGGGAACCAGCTGGTCAGGCCAAGGGAAGAGAGGTGGGCAAGGGCTGAATCATGTGGGGCCTGTTGGTATTGGTGAAGACAGCGGGTTCTGGTCTAAGGTCAACAGACAGTCCCTGAAGGGCTTTGAGCCACGGAAGGCATCATCTAGCTCATTCTGGAAAAAGACGACTCTGGCTGCCAGGTAGAGAATGGGTGGGTAAGAGCAGAAGAAAGAAGAGAAGTCAGGACACTACAGGAGATGCAACCTGAGAGGTCTGGCTTCCTGGAATCATTATGGGGGCCCTTTAAGGCCAGTAGCACAGCCCTCTGTGTATCCTTGGCTATTCTTACAGTAGAGCCCAGGGCCTAATACCAAAGGGCCTGCACTGGCCTAGAGGCTCCCTCTAGGCAGGCGGTGTCCCTGAGTGCACGCTAACAGGCCAGCTGGCTCCTTCCTCTTCCCCTCCAAACCCACCAAGTCCCTTCTTGTGAGCTGGACCATGATCATTCAATTCCCATTGATCTGTTTTTTGGTTTTTTTTTTTTTGTCATTTCTGAGCACAGACATTAACCGACTTAAAAACTGGAATAGAATCCACACACAACAGATTCTGGCTAAATTATCGTAAATGGCAAGGGTGGTTGTGAGTGAACAGCAGTGGAGCTGACCTGGCTCAGCTAGAGGACGGAAGCTTCTCTCCGGGCTGCCAAGCGCCTGCCAGGAGTGAGCAAGTCTCTGTGCAATCCCCACGGAAGCCACTGGTATTCAGGCTTCCGAGAGCAGCTTCTAATGCCAGTGTTCGCATCTGGAGTTTGGTTTGGAACCAAGCTCGGACGCTGCAAGGCCAAAGGGATTAGTCAACCTTGCTTGTTAAACGTGGACCTCATGCCCAGCACTATGCCTGGCACCGTCGATTAAAAGAAAACATTTCATGCGTGGTTCTTGCCTGCCAGAGAACCAGGATCTGGTTGGGATGCTCATGGCAGACTCACTCTACCAAGGCAAAGCCTAATGCGAGATGAATCTGAGCGCCACCTCCACTGGAGCTCAGAGAGGAGGGCCCCAAAAAGGACTGGGAGAGAAAGCATGGGCCTATTCTCCGGCTCATCGGGTTCCAGCCCAGCTGTGTGCCCCTGGGCAAGTCACCCAGCCTCTCTGTTCCTCCACTCTCTCATGTCTACAACAGGTCACAGTGATTAAAATGACATACAATGTCCCTAGACTGTTACATTAATAATAGTAGCTTCATTTCTACAAGGTGTGCTACATGTCAGCACTGTTCCAAGTGCTTTACATAAATAAACTCATTTTATTTTCCTAATACTTTATAAGGAAGGAAATGTGAGTACTCTCATTTTACAGCTGAAGAAATGGAGACCCAGAAAAATGAAAGAACTGTCCAAAGTAATACAGCTAGGAAGGGGTCATCTCAGTGCCTGATACTCCCACTGTCCTTTCTCCCCACTGATTACCGTGGAGCCGCAGAAAAAGGATGAAGCTTGAGGACATGATATTAAGCCAGTCATAAAAGGACAAATACTCTATGATTTCATTCATAGGAGGTACTCAGAGGTGTTAACATCACAGAGAAAGTAGAATGTGGCTGCCAGAGACTGGGCAGAGGGGTAGGTAGAGAGTTACTGTTTAGTGAGTACAGAGTTTTAGTTTACAAGGTGAAAAAAAGCATTCTGTGCCACTGAACAATACACATAAAAATGGTTAAAATAGTAACTTCTTTTTGAGACAGTCTCACTCTGTTGCCCAGGCTGGAAGGCAGTGGTGTGACCTTAGTTCACTGCAACCTCCACCCCTCGGGTTCCAGTGATTCTTCTACCTCAGCCTCCCAAGTAGCTGGGATTACAGGTGTGCCCCATGACATCTGGCTAATATTTGTATTTAATAGAGATGGGGGTTTCACCATGTTGGCCAGGCTGGTCTCAAACTCCTGACTGCAAATGACCTGACCACAAATGACCTAACGCCTCCCAAAGTGCTAGGGTTACAGGCATAAGCCACCCTGTCCAGCCATTAAATGGTAAAGTTTTTGTTATGTATATTTTACTACAATTAGAAAACACTGATATGGGCAAAAGAGGCCTATGCTTCTTCTTGGGTGCCTCAGTATTACTCCCTGTATCTCCATTTAGATTTATTCATTTCTTCAGTTGGTATTTTTTGAGCTAGGTACCTATTCAATTTACAGCTAGAATCCCAGAGGCCTGAATTCATCACCACTGTCATTGTCATTGCTGTCCTAGCAGATACTTACAATCTTCTTTGTGCCCGGAACTCGTCATGTAATCCTCACCAGCACCCTTAGAGGCAGATACTATTAATATTCCCATTTTATAGAGGGGGAAACTGAGATCCAGAGATGAGAAGTCACTTGCCTGAGGTCACACCTCTGAGATTCAGACTCCCCCTAGTCTGGCTATAAACTCTGGCTCCAAAAAGGTCTGTCACCTGAAACACAAGCTGCATTTTCATCCACATTCTCTCTGCCCACCCCTAATCCAGCCAAAGTGGCAGGCTTCTGCAACGACACATTCTGCAGCCTGGGGAGGGGTCTGAGTCACCGCAATATCCCTGGAACAAGCCCACTGCTTCTGCTGTTTCCAAAGTCGGCATTTCCCACTGCTATTTTTTTTCCAGATGAAAGCAACAAGGTCCCCAGCTTAATTTGTTTCATACAGTGACACTAATTAATGTTCCACACACCAGGGCTTGGGGATTGAGGGTGTGTGTGTGTGTGTGTGTGTGTGTGTGTGTGTTCATGCATGCACACACGCGGTTTGTGTTTAACTAACTTATTACCCAACTTTTGAAATGATGTATGTAAGTATTTTACCTGAGCCAAGCTGTTTATAGTTCAAAAAGCAGAGTTAGCTTTCTTAAAGTCATTAAAAACGACTGTGAACTGCACACTCGCCCCACAAGTGCGATCCATCGTCCAGCCTCCTACATACGTGTTTTTGCATCAACCAACTGTGTGAATGCTGGAAATCTGAAGCCAGAGGCCTTAGGCAGTCGCGGCCTTTAGAACAAGAAGTTTTACAGATCACAGAGAGGAGTGGTCCTCAAACAAGGGGGCCACCACCCCAGTCAGACCCTTTGGAAAGACTGGGTCTGATTTATCACAACAGGGAAACTCTAACAGTGCTGTGGGAAGGAGCCCAGGATGTTGAACATCCTGCAGAGTGTATGACATTCCTGCCCCATGAGGAAGAGTCCCATCCATAATAGCTTCTCCACTGAAAAATCCTAAAAAGTGTCCATATAGTTTTTCAGGAAATAAAAGATACAGAGACTCCAAGGTTTCTTGTATAAGGTAACACAGCAATTCCCCAGTTAAGAAAGGTCCCACCCCTCCAGCTTCATCTCTTGTTTCACCCTCTTACCACTCAGCAACCCCACCCATCCCACTATCATATAAAGGGTCCCTGGATGCAGCCACTGAGAAATGATCACACTTTAGGGACCTGCTACATTTTCTCACCTCCAAGCCTTCATCAGTGACTCCCTTCCGCCTTCACCCCAACCCAGACTCTGACACCATTCCATCCTTCCATGCCTGGATCAAAGGCTGCCTCCTCCAGAAAGCCTGCCAGAGCTCTATCCCAGAACCCCTCACAGTAGTCTGTCTGTATTTCGACTTCCAGCCTGCATACCAACCTGGCTTTGTACTAGAGGTGTTCATTCACATTCTCCTTACCATAAACAGTACTATGCCAGTTGCTTATTTTTGAGTTATTTTCCTTATTGCTGAATTGTGAGAGTTCTTTTATGTTTGACACAAGGCCTTTGTCTGTTCAGATATTTTGTCTATTTTCTAGTTGTTTTCCTTATTGTTGAATTTTGAGAATTCTTTGCATGTTTGATACAAGACCTTTATCAGATACGTGTATGGCAAATATTTCCCCCAGTCAGTGGTTTGTCTTTTCATGATCTTAACACTGTCTTTTACCCATTAAACTTCCACGATTACTCTTCTGCAGAAGAGAAAAATCGAGGATCAAAATGATAATTTTTATAGCACTTTAATCTAACAAATGTAAACTATAAAAATCAATGAGTTATTACAGGACCTTGTAAAGATACTAAAACCACTGAATTGTGCATTTATTTATTTATTTACTGAGATGGAGTCTTGCTTTGTTGCCCAGGCTGGAGCACAGTGGTGCAATCTCAGCTCACTGCAACTTCCACCTCCTGGGTTTAGGTGATTCTCATGCCTCAGCCTCCTGAGTAGCTGAGATCACAGGTGTTCATCACCATGCCCAGCTACATTTTGTACTTTTAGTAGAAACAGGGTTTCCCCATATTGGCCTGGCTAGTCTCGATCTCTTGACCTCAAGTAATCCACCCACCTCAGCCTCCCAAAATGCAGAAATTTACAGGAGTGACCCACCACATCCAGTTATGAATTGTACACTTTTAAATGGTGAGTTTTTATAATATATAAATTATATTTCAATTATTTACAAATGACAAGAAAATCAGCAGTCACAGAGTGGCAGTGCTGGAATATGAACTTGACTGCATCACAGCCTCTGCATTCAGAATATCTGAGGCCAATGGCAGCCCTGCCCCTGAAAAACTCTGAGAAAGTCAGATACTTTTTCTGAGCCTCTGTGTCCCCATTGATAAAACAGGGGCCAGTTATACACATCCGACAGCTATCACAAGGATCAAATGCAACAATGTTTTTTTTGTTTTGTTGTTGTTGTTGTTGTTCTTGTTACCCAGGCTGGAGCGCACTGGCGCAATCTTGGCTCACGGCAACTTCCGCCTCCTGCATTCAAGCAACTCTCCTGCCTCAGCCTCCGGAGTAGCTGGCACTACAGGCGTGCGCCACCATGCCCAGCTAATTTTTGTATCTTTAGTACAGACAGGGTTTCACCATGTTGACCACGATGGTCTCAATCTCTTGACCTCATGATCCACCCACCCGGCCTCCCAAAGTGCTGGGATTACAGGCGTGAGCCACCACGCCCGGCAACAATGGTTTTAAAGATTAACCTGATACCCTGGACACAGGTCAATAAGGAATAGAAGAAATGATTACCATTATTATTACTACTGTTGATATCCAAAATCTGAAGAGTATTCTCCCTCTCTCCACCTACCATTTTCCCTTTCCCTCCTTCCTTCTTTCTGTCTCTTTTTCTACACACACACACACACACACACACACACACACACACACACGTATATATAAACAATATATGCCTGACTCAACACACACATACGCACAAAATTTTAGCATTCAGGGAAGACACAAACCATAACAACCTTTAACTTTTATCAGATTTTTACTCTAAAAATAGCTCTATTTTGGAAGACAACAGTTTGGCCCACAACATATTCACATCTATCAAAGAACCCAGGTTAATTCAGTGGGATTAAAAAGACTAGTCTGAGGGGATTCAATCGGCAAATTCATTTACAATGTGTATTGAGCTCTTTTGTGACAGAAAAATACAATCAAGCAACAAGAAGTGTTTGTAATAAGAAGTGCAGTTCGGGAGCACATGAGGAGAAGGAAAACCTAGGGGAAGAAAGACCCAGGCACAAAGTCTATAATGTTGTCACTCTAGTTGAGCCAAAATGCTACCCACAGCCCTGGCAGCCAAAGGGAAAAAAGAGGAAAAACAGAAGCATCCTGCAGAATTCATTTTCTACAAGAGGGAACCATAATTTATTCAATAAAGAAATCTGATAGTTTCTCACTCAAGTGAACCTAAAACCAATTAGATCTCTGTTTCTTTTCTCTTCAAGTAAGCAGAGTGTGTGGTTGGTTTAGATGTCTAATATGATCGCATAAACTCAGTCCTGGCCTGTCTGAAGGTCATGTGGTCTAGGCGAGTGTTTTTCATGACATATCTGCTTCCTCAGGTGACGTGGGCTAAGCAGCAAATCTTTCCTTCTACATCTCTTTTTTTTTTTTTTTTCCAAGTAAATGCCTCCCTTTTACCATAATGACACATCAGAACTCACACTTTATCATGCTCTGGGGCATAACCTTAGGATAGGAATTACGATCCCATATTGACTTCAACATCACTTTTATTCCGTGACATCATTTATTTTTCTTTGAGACAGAGTTTCCCTCTGTCACCCAGGCCGGAGTGCAATGGCGCATTTTATGCTCACTGCAACCTTCACCTCCCAGGTTCAAGCAGTCCATGTCTGTAATCCCACCACTTTGGGAGGCCAAGGCGGGCAGACCAGCTGAGGTCAGGAGTTCGAGACCAGCTTAGTCAACAAGTTGAAACTCTGTCTCTACTAAAAATGCAAACATTAGCCAGATGTGGTGGCGTGGGCCTGTAATCCCAGCTACTTGAAAGGCTGAGGCAGGAGAATCACTTGACATCATTTTTGTATTAGCAGAACTGGAAAAGAATGCAGATGGAATGGCCATTTATCTGACACCTACTATAAGCCCATAAGACTGTATTACAGCCACTTCATTCAATCCTTACCATGTGCACGGACAAGCTCATATTACAGATGAGCAAACCAGACTTCAAAGCCAGTACTTATATCCGTGCCTGCTTGTCAGTGAAGCTGCATGCTCCTTGGAGGCTAGTATTTTATTCATTCATGCAAAAAGACTTTGTATCCAGAGTGTCATGTGTTGTATCAGGCTCTGGAATGCAGAGAATGCATGCTTACATGTATGAAGTGTGCCACTAAAAAGCAAGTCTTCAATCTCTTCACACAATTCAACAGAAGGTTCACCCAGCTCAGGTTTTATGATTCTACTTTCCTCTGTATCACTTTCAGCAACTTTCCTTCACTGTGATAAAAAAATTGGACTTTGGATTCTTCAACGTCAAGGCTGTACATTAGAAAATAAAGGAGGAAGCAGTCTCCATCCTATACACACGATGAAATCTACTTGATGGAAATCTTCCCTGATATGTTTAAAAAGTGTTGACAACTTTATCTGAACCCCAGTAAACTCCGTATCTGCATATATGGGAGTGAGTATCACATCGTTATGCAATTATTTATTCACCTATTTGACCATGAGTCCCTTAAGAGCAGAAACTGATTTATTCACCCGTTTCCTCTATTCCTAGCCCAGGGTCTGGCATCTGCTAGGCCTGAAATCAACAGCCTCTGAGTGATCTGTCCGCATGTCTTGAGTTTGATTAGGGTATGTATACAAAACGTAAAGGATTACAGTTTTTCCAAGAAATGGCTTCCCAGCCAAACAAGATACGTTGAAGTTCATTGCACAAAAAGAGGAATTAAAAAAGAAATCTCAGCATTTCCTTTGGTGTTCCAGAACTGTGAAGGGGAATGTTAGTTACTTCCCCAGGAAACCAGAACTCCAGCAAAGGGCGGAAGTCACAGCACCTTGTTTACATCCAAGATCCTGCCATTTTCTTCACAAAAGATGTGTTTGTAAGAGTAACTCGAATATCTATTTGAAGCTTATTTTGAAAATGCTAATGTTTCCCACATTATAAATTAGTAAGAGTCTTCATTCTTTGAAAGTATCACAAAAGCCACTCAGAATTGTGTCAGCAGGATTGAAGTTGTTCATACTTATTTAGAATAACTCTCTTGGGAGTTCCAGATTGGCTTGGGTAACGTAGTGAGACCTCGTCTCTATAAAAAAAGCTAATTTCAAAGAAATAGTGGGCAGGGTGGCATACACCTATGGTCCCAGCTGCGTGGGAGGCTGATGCGGGAGGACTGCTTTGAGCCTAGGCGGTCAAGGCTGCGGTGAACCATGATTGTGCTACTGGACTCCAGCCTGGGAGACAGAGTGAGAACCTGTCTAAAAAGTAAATAAATACAGAAAATAAAATAAATAAATGACATAAATAAAAGGAAAGAACTCTCCTGTTTTATTTGGTGAGAATTAAAAACACGTGATCATACCATAATATTAACAAGGAGACAGCTCCTTTCCCCAAATGCTGACTCGGGCAGTGAGCAGGTTTCGCAGTGCTTCTGAGAATGCTGTAATTCCGGCACATAGTAAGAGCTTAGAAAGCTCAGCTATCTTTAGATACCAGGCATTGAATTCACATATTTACAAACATTTTCAACTCATTTTTTTCCTGAATGACTATCCTACATGAAAAATTAATGACGGGGGAAAAACACTAGAGAATCATCACCATCCTTAGGCTTCAAGACTTCTTAAGAACCACTGAGAAAACAGAGCCACATATTGTGAGCTTTAAGTCACAATATTTTTTTTTACTTATGTGCTAGTTGTCATTGGCACCCTTCCCATACCTCCTCAGGACTCACTCCCAGCCCCTGCCGAAAGTGGCCTAAATGTTTCACGTTTGTCTAAGAAATTTCCCTACCCCCAGGAGCAACCCTTAGCCAGTCATGGTTGGGGTTCAAGGATCATTTCAGGCTGTTCTAGATTGCATTCCAGGGTCCCTAGGAAGACGAAGCCTCAATTGCTGCCACGGGGACCTGCTTAATGATGCGTCCTTATGATCTACATATTCTTTCCTGTCTTATTTCACTTACTTTCCCAATTTTAGTTACTTCTCCAATTTTTCTTGGAATTACCTCCTAAATCATGCACCCTCAGTAGGGATGCTATTCCCTCCCAGGGGACAAAATTGGTGCTGGGAGTATAGAGTGAAAAAATCTTACTCTTTTTATATTTTATATACCAGGCCCATATAACACACAGTTCATAAAGACATACACAGTGTATCAGTAGTATTAACATTTCCTGGGTGGGGGCAATTGGGGGGAAAAAGTCTGGAAAGACTTCTCAAAGGGGAGATAATGGAAATAAGATAGAGCAATTCTGCGATAAATAAACCACATGCACTGAGGCCCCTGCCTCAGCGTCGGCTTCTGGTTGAATACAAATCAGGACAGAATGCCAGCACTCTTCCCAGTGCTCCGTGGGGCCGAGTCCCTCTGTTGCTTCATTTAACCTTTTAAATAACCTGGAAGGCAGGAAAAATTAGGTCCACATTTCAGAGGAGGAAACTGAGGCCACTAGAATTAAAATTAGTTATGGAGACTACAGAGGAAATCAGCAGAAGACTCAAGGTGAGAGCCTGGGTTTCCTGGTGGCTGGGCCTATGTTCCCTGGGCTCTCAGCCACATCTTAGAACTATCTAGAGTGCTTAGCCCATGGCACAGACAAGTAACACTACAAGTAAATGTAAGTGGCTGCTTCTAATAAACATAAATCAGGTCTCCAAGAATGAAACAGACAATGGTGTTACTCCACAGGTGACTTTATAAACCATTCAGTGGATAAAAGCATTAGTCGTCATTAACCTGAAGGTGTTGAATGCCCAATTCAATGTTGAGCTCATGGAGTTCAGAGACTATTTTGTAGTACTCTTGGTAGAAAACCAGATGAGTGGCAGGAAAGCGACAGAAAAAGGGAAATCTTAGCTCTGGGATTTCGGCAGAAAGAGAAGACCTCTTTGGCAAAAGTCCGGGTAGGGATGCCTGATCCCTCAGCCCGACCTGTGTTTACTCCTCCTTCTCTTCATTTACAAACACCTCAGATAAATCAAGAAGAAAATGTGGCCCTGATTGATAACTCATCGTGCCCTTGAGAAAAAAATTCTGAACCAATATCCCTAGCTTTTCTGAGATAAAGTGAAAGACCCCATCAAGCAAAACTACACTTCAGACAGGACTGGACTCAGATCCTAAGGTAGCTGTGAACCCAGAGGAGACAAGACTCCCCTAATGACACTGCCGTTGGAGGCTTGCGGTGATGCCAACGTGGCTGAATGGATGCCAGCCTTGCGTGAAGACCTGGTCTGGGCCATCCCCTTAGCAGTACAACCTTAGGCAAGTTTCAAATGGCCCTGAGCCTTCCTTTCCTCTTCTCAAAGGTCCCTTCCAGCTCCAACAGCCCCTGATTTTTGTAGGCTGCCAAGCGCCTCTCTCTGTGCCGGGACCATAAATCCCATAAATTGCTGCTAAGTAACTGCTGATTAGTGTGATTAGATTTGCTGATTATTAAGTACTGCTGGTTTCATTTTTCAGCCTGGCATTACCATGGGGAGAGGCATCCATAGCTGATACATGAGACAGCTGATAGCGAGCGAGACGAAGCAAAAGCTGGGATCGAAGAGACAGGCAGAAGGAGAGAGATGAATAGTCTGATAGGGCGAAGTGATCTTCCATAAGGACACATGGCCTGGGCTAGAAAAGCAAACTCTCCTAGCCCAGGACTTCCAAGTCTTATTGAGTAAGATTTCACTCCATCTCCCTAAGAAGACAACATCAAGGCAGAAAAAACCCTAAACTGCTGTAACGAGTTTACAAAGAACCTCAGGGGTCAAAGACAAAGAGGCTATCCATAGCCTGCCTGCCTTTGGGTAGGACACCAGCTTAGGAGAACTAGGTTTGGTGATTTGTAGGCAGGCACCTGCTGTAGGTGTTATAGTTACTAATGCACGTAAATCAGCTTACCCTGACATTAAACAGATGGTGGTGTTGCCCAAGAGGTGATATTATAAAATGTGAAATGATGTAAAAGAGTTAGCTGTTATTAGTAATATGCTGCTTCACAGAGCTTGACCCAACTGTTACACTCTTGCAAAATGCAGATGATTTTACATGACTCTTAAAAAGGAGCACATGGAGAGGAGAAGAGGTTCCCAACCCTGAGGAACTGAATTCAGTACAGAGAGAAGCCCACCTCAGAGGGAAGCCAGCCGGCGCCCATGTATGGGATACTTCATGAGCCCACAGCGTAAGTTCTCACTCTTACTTAGTCATACATAATATACAAATGCAATCTTACTCCTGAGTTGTAATCCAATTTATTCCCTAGAGAAAACATTTCAAACAACTATTCTATCCCTTCTGTGGTAGAATGAAAAATCTCATACAACAAGGCTATGATTTGGATGGAATTTGATGTGCATCCCAAGACACCTGCAAAATCAGAGGGGCCCTGAAAACTTCAAATTGATTTCAATTTTCTTAACTCCAAACCTAATACTCTCTTTGTCCTTTCAGAAGGTGATCACCTTGGGAAGCTGACATCCCTATAGACACAGGTGCTGAGGTATACAGTTAATAGGTGCCCAATACAAACAAGCAGTGATGGTCAGGTGATGCAGCATAGAAATGTGGCAAATCTGTGCATGGGCAGATGCTTGAACCCAATATAGACAAAGTCCTAATTGTGGGACCCACCTGATCCTTCTACAGCTTTAGGAAAATACTACCTTGGTGTGCCAACACTTGCACTCTCACACATTGTCTCACAGGATTCTCATACCAATTCTATGCAGCAGGTATTACGATGCCCATTTTGCAGACTGTGGAAAGTGAAGTGTCCAACTCACATAATTAATGCTGATCTCCTGAAAGCTTACCCAATGTACTTCTGACTAACCCAGGGCTGTTCCGGGCTATCCAAAATAAGGACCACAGAGCATGGTATCTAAAAAGGGTTTTTATTCAGTCCACATTTGAAGACCTTTTCCTTGCTTCCCTTGATACTGTTCCACTTGTCAAAAGATGACATAAATCTTGTTTGCATTCCGTCAAGACCTCCAGATCCAGACCGAAAAGAAAAAAGGAGCAGGGACCCTGACCGGTGGGAAAATACCATAGGATCACACTTGATTTATGCAACTTTTAAACATTTACGGAATTTTTTTTATTGCATTTTCGGTTTGGGGGTACATGTGAAGAACATGCAAGATTGCTGCATAGGTACACACATGGCAGTGTGGTTTGCTGCCTTCCTTCCCCTCACCTGTATCTGTCATTTCTCCCCATGCTATCTCTTCCCACCTCCCCACCCCCCCGTCCCTCCCCCATTTCCCCCCAACGGACCCCAGTGTGTAGTGCTCCCCTCCCTGTGTCCATGTGTTCTCATTGTTCAGCACCCGCCTATGAGTGAGAACATGTGGTGTTTGATTTTCTGCTCTTGTGTCAGTTTGCTGAGAATGATGGTTTCCAGGTTCATCAATGACCTAAAAATAGAAATCCCATTTGACCCAGCAATCCCATTACTGGGTACATATCCAAAGGAATATAAATCATTCTACTGTAAGGACACATGCATTTATGGAATTTTAAAAAAATGAATACAAACTTGAAAGTAGGAGCTTGGAAATAATGCAAAAATAATTTAGCATTGAATTGAAGAAAATTTGCATTCCATTCTCCAAGCAGGAAACGGAGACCAGGCATCACTTGGACAAACAGTAATACCTTCATCTCATCCCTGGATGCTTAAACCTCCCTTGAAGAAGTCTCCATTGATACAACACAACATAGGAGGGTTAGGAATGTTTCCTTTTCCTGCTCTCCTGAGGTTCCTCATTTGCATTCTATTATTGCATTCGCTAGACTATTTAAATTTAGTCATTCCCAGTCTCTCTCTCCATAGAGAAAGAACTATGGCTCATCTCCCTCACCAGCCTGGCACAAGGTTTGGCAACAGTGTCTACACACAGAATCCATGAATCCAAGAAAGCCCATTTTGCTCAGTCAACAGTTCTTAGGCTGGCTTCATGCTGGAATTGCCTCAGGACAATGCCTGTCATCAGGACTCACGTGTCTGCTTTGTGTGTTTGTATGTGTTGTCTTCTTTTTAAACTATTTGTAACATTTTTATTTCTAAAAATTTGTTTAAAGTTAGGTGAATAATATAACATACACATATATTCTCTTTACCTGGATTCACCAATTATTAGTTACGTTTGCCATATTTTCTTTTTCTCTTTCTCATTCTGGGTGTGTGTATTGTGTGTGTGCATCCACACACGCAATCCCATTGTCTGTATGTGTGCTGAACCATTTGAAAGTAAGTTGGAAACATCATGAGTTGTCACCACTAACTACTGCACCATGCATCTCTTTAAAGAACAGAACACCCACTTACATAACCACAATGAAATTATCAAACTCAAGAAATTAAATTGTGATACAATGATGTTATCTAATCTTGAGGCCATGTTCAACTTTTCTTAGTTATCCTTGTATAATATCCTCTGTTATTTCTTTTGTTCAATTCAGGAATCAACAGTGCATTCAGTTATTATGTCTCTTTAGCCTCCCTAAACTGAGACAGTTCCCCTCTTCTTCTTTTATTTGTTTGGTCATGACATGAAGCCTTTGGAAGAGACCATGCCAGATACCTAGCAGGATGCCCCACAATTTGAATTTGTCTGAATCTTTGTGATTAGATTCAGATCATTTTAGGCATCATTGAAGGTAAGTTGTACATTTCCACTGAATTATATCAGAAGGATGGGTTAGTCCGTCTCATTATGCACAAGTTTGATAACTTTTGTTCAGGTGGAGTCTGCCGGATTTCTCTCTTATGGTATCTTTTTGCTGAGGTGATTCATGTGCATGTCAAGGTTTGAGAGGCCTGGCTATGCAAAGTGTGGTCGGCAGAGTAGCAGCATTGGTTTTTCCCCGGGAATTTGTCAGAAATGCATCTAGCTATCAAGGACCCAGGAGGGAAGAGTGCTAGTCTCCCTTTGTTAATCCTCCTCTGAGTACACCATGACATGGTGAAAGAAGCACCACCCAGGAGTGAGGACTCATGTGTGACTCCAGCTGTGCCACTTCAGTAGCTTTAAGAGCCTGGGCAGATCACCTACCTTCTCAAAACCCCTTACTCATTTGTAAGAGAGCCACTGCTCAACCTCCCCCTGTCAATACAAATGGCCACCTGAGATGACTGCCAAGGGAAGTGTGCATTGATTTCACGAGGGTTGCAAGAAGGTATCAAATTAGATATGATCAAGAGGAGAAGCAAAAGAGAGAAATTATTACTAAATGCCTATACTGACATATCTAGGTGTTTCATATCCATCATCTCAATGAAATTTCACAACAATGCAGAATAATGAAATGACCTCTATGCCTTACCATATACAAAATAAACTCAAGATGGATTAAAGACTTAAAAGTAAGATCTAAAACTACAAAAATCCTTGAAGAGAATAGAGCAAATACCTTACGACCCTGGTCTAGACAAAGATTTTATACCCAAGACCTCAAAAGCATAGGCAACAAAACAAAAAATGAGCAAATGGGCCTATTTTAAACTAAACAGTTTCTATGTAGCAAATGAAACAATCAGCAGAGTGAAGAGACAACCCATTAAATGGGAAACAAAATCACAAACTATTCATCAACAAGGGACTGATACCTAGTATAAACAGGAAACTCAGCAGTTAAAAAAAATCCCATTACAAAGTAGACAAAGGATATTAATAGATATTTCTTAAAAGTAGACATATATATGGCCAACAGATATATGAAAAGATGTTCAATCTCACTAATTATCAGGAAAATGCAAATCAAAACCACAATGAGATACCATCGTACCCCAGTTAGAATGGTCATTATTAAAAGGACAAAAAATAACAGATGCTGATGAGGATTCTGAGAAAAGGAAGTCTTGCTTACTTTTGGTGGGAAAATTATGGCTGTAAATTAGTACCGCCACTATGGAAAGCAATATGGAGATTTCTCAGAAAAACTGAAAATAAAACTATCACACCATCTAGCAACCACTACTGGGTATTTATCCAAAGGAAAAGAAATTAATGTATTGAAGAAATATCTGCACTCTCATGTATATTGCAGCAGTATTCCCAATAACAAAGTAAGGAATCAACCTAAGTATCTATCAATGGATGGATGGATAAAGAAAATATCTATGTACACAATGGAATACTAGTCAGCCATGAGAAAATGAAATCATGTCATTTGCAGCAACTTGGATGGAACTGGAAGTCATTATGTTAATGAAATAACCCAGGCACATAAAGACAAATATCATGTGTTCATACCTATATGTGAGAGCTAAAAAAGTTGATCTCATGGAGGCAGAGAATAAAATGATAGATACCAGAGGCTGGGAAGGATGAGTGTGCAGGAGTAAGGGAATAAAGAGAAGTTAGTTGATGGGTACAAACATACAGTCAGAGGCAATAAGTTCTAATGTTTAATATCAAAGAAGGGTGACTACAGTTAATAACAATGTACTGTATAATTCAAAACAGCTAAGAGAGGACTTGAAATGTTCCTGACATAATCATAAATACTCCAAGTGACAGATGCCCCAAACACCTTGACTTGATAATTACACAGTCTACACGTGCAATGAATTAGCATATGTATCTTATAAATATATACAGATATTATCCATCAATTTAAAAAAGTCACAACAGCCTTGGGAGGTAGGCATCATTATCTTCATATTAGAAACAAAGAAATGGAAATTCAGAAAGTTTGAGCAAATTACTCCAGGTTACACAGAAGAAACAGTAGAGTTAAATTCAACCAAGGTTTGATCCCAAAGAGTATGCTCTTACTGCTGAATAAAGAATGACAACTTCTCAAAATCCCTGCTTCTCAAAATGAGAAGGAAATTGCCAATACTGAGGAAGGAAATGCAAACAGAGATTAGTGGGATGAAAAAAGGTGAGGATTGATTCAGAATGTTAAGAAAGGCAACATCAGGTGGTAGATGAGAAAGAATAAAATACATGGGAGTTGAAAAGGAGAATGAGCGAAATAGACTCAGAGAAATGGAAGTGCCAAGATAGTTGAAATCAGCTTTGTCTAGAGAAAAACTGATGTTACTTCAGTAATGAATTACAATTTATAGGCATGGCTAAGATACTGCTGGAGAAATTCATTCTGCTCTGGCTGGGAGGTTGACTAGATGACCAAATTCCGAGATTTCTCCTAGCTAGATTCTCCAAGGTTGTCATTAATGTATATGTTCCATTAGGCAGAGATTGTTTTGTTTGTTTACTGCTATGTCTCTAATATCTAGAAGAGTGCCTGGCACAGAGAAAGCATTAAAAAATATTAACTGATCAACATTAACAACACAAACATCTACTACTGAGTGTTTCTTTCATGTAAAGTGCTCTTAGCTTCACAAGAGCTTGTAACTTACTGATAACATTTTTCAGATGAAGAAATTGAAGCCCAAAGATACAGCAACTTGCCCAAGACCATACCAGCTATAAGAAGCAAAACAAGTTTGGAAGCCCAAATTTCTCTTACCCCCAAATTGGGAAGACTATGCATTACTGACAGTGTTAAGTGGGCATTCAGTGTCTCTCCTCCGCCATGAAGACAATAGATCTTCTTGTCAACATGCTAAGTCCACTGGGAAGGCCCTTTATGTTCCAGAGCAGCTGCTGGCTGCGTGTGTTTCACTACCCAGTCTTGCCTGCCAGATGTCCCTGGAGCCAACATACCCCAGAATGCAATCAGTGGGTATTTTTTTGTGATCATTTTCCTTTGGTTTGTCAACAGGAGAGTGATTGATCGCAGCTGGCTGTGGCAAGATGGTCAGGGCAGTAGGATGCCTATGCAGTGCCAAATGAGATGAATGCCAAGATGAAGCCAGCATCTTTTCACTAACAGGCTAGGAAGGGGGAGTCCCTAGACAGCCTCAGGACAGTCACAGTATCAGGTGTGTATGACTTTTAAGGAGATCCCAATTCAGAATTAACTAATGAATGTTGAATGTCTGCTGTTGGGCTAACTGCATTCATACACACTATTCTTTGAGCCTAAAAACCACCCTGTGACAGGGTGGTGGAATCATCCCCAACTTACGGGTCATCCGCAACCTGACTCCTGCAAAGTCACAGAGACATAAGGCAGTCCAGATGTGAACTCCAAGTCCAGCATGTTTTTCACAAAATCAGAACCTCTTTTAGTCATACGGATAAAAAAAAAACAGAGAAGTGATCAGCCTCCCTCAAGTTAAAGCATGGTTTCCAATCTTTTTTTCCCTCCCCATAGTCCATTTTTGTACTTCTAAGAACTGTTCTTATAATGAAAGTCTTATAATGCTGACTTTGACTACTTACTACTACTGTGATGATAATAAAGCTATTGCAGCAAATTCCTGATTAGCCAGAATCCTTGGAGAATGCTTTCATGAATCCATTCTTCAAATGCTTACTTAGTACCTACCAGGCACTCAGCCTGCTGAGGAGTGGTAAGGCTACAGGAGAACACACAGCTCCCATTCTCAAGTAGCTCTCAGTTCAACAGGACAGAGAAGCAGAGATCAATAAAATGCAAGGTACAAAATTTTATGTCTGGGGAAGCTGGGCCAAGATGAAGGCAAGTCACCAGGTGAAAATAGGGGATGGACATTTGATATGGTTTGTCTCTGTGTCCCCACCCAAAACTCATCTCAAATTGTAATCCCCACACGTTTCGGGAGTGGTCTGGTGGGAGGTGACTGAATTGTGGGCGTGGACTTCTCCCTTAATCTTCTGGTGATAGAATTCTCACAAGATCCAGTTGTTTGATAAGTGTGTGACTCTTCTCCTTCACTCTCACTCTCTCTTCTACCACCATGTAAGACATGCCTGCTTCCCCTTCTGCCATGATTGTTAAGTTTCCTGAGCCTTCCGCAGCCATGTGGAACTGTGAGTCAATTAAACCTCTTTCCTTTATAAATTACCCAGTCTCAGGTATTTCTTTATAGCAGTGTGAAAATGGACTAATACAGGAAATTGGTACCTGGAGTTTGAGGCACTGCTATAAAGATACTTGAAAATATGGAAGAGACTTTGGAACTGGGTAACAGGCAGAGGTTGAAACAGTCTGGAGGGCTCAGAAGAAGACTGGGAGATATGGGAAGGTTTGGAACTTCTCAATGACTTACTGAATGGTTTTGATCAAAATGCTGATAGTGATATGAACAACGAAGTCCAGGATGAGGTGGTCTCAGACGGAAATGAGGAACTTATTGGGAACTGGGATAAGGGTCACTCATGCTATCCTTTAGCAAAGAGACTGGTAGCATTTTGCCCCTGCCCTAGAGATCTGTGGGAATTTGAAGTTCAGAGAATGATTTAGGGTGTCTGGTGGAAGAAACTTCTAAGCAGCAAAGCATTCAAGAGTCAACCCGACTTATTCTGAAAACATTCAGTTATACGTGTTCACAAAAGTATGGTTTGAAATTTATCATATTGTAACTCATATTTAAAAGGAAAAGTGGAACATAAGGATTTGGAAAATTTGCAGCCTGATCATGTGGCAGAAAAGAAAAACAATGCATTTTCTAGGGAGGAATTCAAGCCAGTTGCAGAAATATGCTTAAGTAATGATGAGCTGAATGTTAATAGCCAAGAAAATAGGGAAAATGTCTCCAGGGCATGTCAGAGAATTTTGTGACAGCCCTTCCCTTCATAAGCCCAGGGGCCTAGGAGGGAAAAATGGTTTCTTGGGCCAGGCTGAGGGCCCCACTGCTCTGTGCAGCTACTGGACTTGGTGCCCTGTGTCCCAGCTGCTCCAGCTCCAGCCATGGAACAAGGTACAGGTTGGCCCGTTACTTCAGAGTGTGCAAGCCCTGAGTCTTGATGGCTTCTGTGCGGTGTTGGGCCTGTGGGTACACAGGAGACAAGAGTTGAGCTTTGGGATCCTCCACCTAGATTTCAGAGGACATACTGGAACATCTGGACGTCCACACAGAAGCCTGCTGCAGGAGTGCAGCCCCCATAGAGAACCTCCGTGAGGGTAGTACAAGGGGAAATGTGAGGTTGGAGCCCTCACATAGAGTCCCCACTGGGACACTGCCTAGTGGAGCTGTGAGAAGAAGGCTATTGTCCTCCAGACCCCAGAATGGTAGATCCACAGACAGCTTGCACCGTGTGCCTAGAAAAGCCACAGGCACTCAGTGCCAGCCCATGGAAACAGCCACAGGAGTTGAACCCTGTAGCACCACAAGGGTGGCGCTGCCCAAGGCCTGGAAGCCCACCCCTTGCATCTGGGTGCCCTGGATGTGAGGCATGGAATCAAAGGAGATTATTTCGGAGCTTTTGAAATGAATGCCTTGCTGGGTCGCAGATGTGCATGGGGACTATGGCCCCTTTGTTTTGGCCAATTTATCCCATTTGGAATGGGAATATTCACCCAATGCCTACACTCCCATTGGACCTTAGAAGTAACTAATTTGTTTTTGATCTTACAGGTTCATTGGCAGAAGCAATTTGCTTGTTTCAGATGAGTCTTTGGACTTTTTTTTTTAGTTAATGCTGGAATGAGTTAAGACCTTGGGGCACTGTTGGGAAAGCATGATTGGTTTTGAAATATGAACAGGACATGAGATTTGGGAGGAAGCAGGGGCAGAATGATACAATTTGGCTCTACGTCCCCACCCAAATCTCATCTCAAATTGTAATCCTCACATGCTGTGCAAGTGGCCTGGTGGGAAGTGACAGAATCATGTGGGTGGACTCTCCCCTTGTTCTTATTGTGATAGAATTCTCAGGAGATCTGGCTGTTTGGTAAGTGTATGGCTCTTCCTCTTTGTTCTCTTTCTCCTGCCACAATGCAAGACATGCCTTGCTTCCTCCTCCCCTTCCGCCATGATTGTAAATTTCCTGAGAAACTTACAATTGTAAATTCCTCAGCCATGTGGAACTGTGAGTCAATTAAACTTCTTTCCTTTATATATTACCCAGTCTCAGGTGTTTCTTTATAGCACTGTGAAAACAGACTAATACAGCATTTGAGGCAAAAGAAGCCAGGTAAAGGTTTGATGGATTTCCACATTTCCTATATTCTACCTTTAGGAAGGAGAAAAAAAAAAAATCTCATCTCATCTCATTAGCCTGGTTCATTAAAAGAAAAAAAAAAAAAAAGCTGCACTAGGTTACAGACCTATGGTCAGCCCAGCCCAATTTCCTGGGCCCACTGTTCCATTAGTCACAGTCCAGAACAAGAAAATGGATGCTTGAAAGTATAAACTTCAATGCAAAATCCTGAATCATCAAGGAAAAGTTCAGTTATGTTCACTTGACTGGACTGTCTGCTAAGCTGGAGGAAGAATGTACTGTGCATCTACTAAGTATGCTTCACTCTTAGGAGCTCAAAGTCAATTCAACACAGGTTTTGCTATGTAACTCCCGATTTATTAGAATCTGCAATCCCACCACCATCCCAGTTCATCCTCCATTTTCCTAACACTGTGGCTCCCTAGGTTCTGACCAGCCACCAGCTTGAATCCAAACTCCCATCTCTAGCCATATGCCAACTGAGAGCTAGCACGGGGAGGCCAAGACATTACTCAGGACCCTGCATTAACAATGGGGAAAGGGGCACCCAGTGACGCTCAGCAAAATGCCCAGGGTCCCACGATTGCTGGCAGAGGATCAGAACTGGGATCTGGGCTTGGAAACAGAGTGAATGCATTGCATTCAAATGTGAGCTCCAGAAACCTTAGCTGTGTGATCGTGGACAAGTGATTTTTCTCTCTTGAAGTTTTCATATCTTTATCCAATGGAGATAATAATTTCCATCTAATAGTACTGTGTGAGAATTAAATAAAATTAGTATATTTGCATATTTGCATATATATGTATTTGCATATATAGTTTCTAGCTAGGTAACTGTCTTCCCTCTCACAAACTCTCAAATCTTCTGGGATCTTTTTTGGGATAAAAAGCTCCAGGTTTTGGCATTCTCAAATCTGCTTCCAGGTGATATTCTAGAGAAAAACAATTGAGGCTCAGTCAGTAACAGGCTTTACCTATTCCCTTCCCCAGACTGAGCAAGGCAGGACTGGAGGTGCTGGCTGGGAAAGGTGGGAAGAGAAGAAAGTGGGAGCCCACATGCTTCCATAGGACCCCAGGATTTCTAGTCAATACGTACTGAACATCATGTACATATGAAAGGACACATGAATCCCTGTGTGACTGTGTGCACTCAACGAACTTATGCCTTTTTAACTATCACATATTCCAGTATTCACTTCACTTCAACTAAACATATTGCCAGAGAGAGATGAATGTATTTTAATCCTTTTTTGCCACCTAAGAAGAGCAAATGAAAGAGCAACAATTATTAAGCCCTCTCTCCAGACAGACCCCCACCAACACCTGCAAATACACACACACGCACACACACACACACACACACACACACACACACAGATGCAGACACCAAAATCCACGTTCCTGGGAAAATGCCCCACTCCCACCCCACCCCTCCTGCTGGTTCCTTAGTTTCCGGGAAGACACCATCTCCAGGCTTGGTAACCTCCTTGCAGAAACCTGTTGCTAAATCTGAGGTCCTGTGTGGACGCCCCCACCTGGTGGCCGAATCTGGAAAAACGTTTCCAACCAAGGAAGACTGGCAGGTAGTGAAACTCCAAGGTTCCTGAGCCCTTCCGACTACATCCGTCATGGGTGAATTGGAAGAGAACAGAGAGGAAAATCCACTGCTAAACGCTTGAGGGATGGAAGGGAGCCAAGGTCATAGGCAATTCCCTGCCAAAACCCTGGTACAGTACAGCTTCCTAGAAGCAGCCATCAGGATGACTAAACCAGAACCAGGAGGCAGAGCTTGGTAGCTGGACGTGCCCTGCCAGCTCCGAGGTGGGCGCTGACAGCTTAGATTTCCAATCCTGAGTGTGGAGCACCCTCACCATCCTCTCCCCCACCCAAATACGGGTAGATTTTCCATCTCCGGTGGCAGGTGCAGAGGGAGTCCCTTCTTCCTTCTGGCCATGCATTTACATCCAGACTAGCAAGGAGATTCTTTCTAGGAGAACAGTGCCTGGGAGCAAACCTCCAGGCCAAGCCCCTCACATTCCCGGTGCCCTCGCCCAGCCAAAGCAGGAGAAGGGGCGGCGACTGAGGCTGAGGGAATATCGAACCCCAAACCAAGGAGATGTTTCATCCAAAAGAGTCCCTGGCCCCCTCACCTTCTGGATCTGTGAAGCCCCAGCCCGTCAGTCTAGGCTTAGACCCACATATTTCCATTCACTTCCCTAAAAGGAATCCTAAGACATGCATTTCGGCCAGTCCCAGCTCCCAATCAGAGCAGCACCAGGTTCTTCCCTATACCAGTATCCAGCGCTAGGATGGGCGGCACAAGCAAGCAACACACACACACACACACACACACACACACACACACACACTCCTCTCTCTCTCTCTTCCCCCACCCCCCGCTATGAGCGGTGCGCACCCCCACCCATCCCCAACTAAACTCAGTGGCGATCCCAACAGAAGGGATCCACCCGAAACAGAAACACAGCGCTCATGGGAGGATCTGCTTTATCCTCTTCAACCCTCACATTAATTGGAAAAACCCACATAATTCTTTTAAGCTTCCAAAGCAACACCCGGAGGAGATGTCATAAATGCGCACCCGCGCGCGCACACATCCGCCCAAATCAGCAGGGGAACCACGCTTCGTTTTTTAAGCCCCGGTGTGGAACACCCGGAGAGCGGCTCGCGCGCACACACACACACCCCAGGGGAGCGCGCGCTGAGGACGGGCTGCTCTCCCATTCCTGGAGAAGGCATCTGTGGGTCTTAAAGCCCAGAGACTTCCCAGCTCTCACCCCGACCCCAAACCCCCACGCGCGCCGCCGCCGAGGGCGCCCCGAGCGGCCGGGTACTCACACCAGCGCGTGGTAGAGCAGCGCCCAGCCCCGCGGTCTCTCCAGGGCGTCGTAGATCAAAGTTTGGATGCGCCGGTACTTGGCGTTGTTCCTCTTAACGGGGCGGCTCAGCGGGGTCTTGGCCAGGAGCCCGATGCCCTGCGGGGTCCTCCGCTGCCCCTCTTCGCGGCCGCCGCCTTCCAGTAGCAGGGTCCCGTCTTTGTCAGCTCCGGCCCCGAGCGCCAAGGTGACTTGCTCCACGTCGCCGGGCGCCAGCCCCACTTTCCGCTCCTCGTCGCCGGCCGCCGCCGCGTCCCCCCCGGCTGGGTTAGCGGCCCCGCCGCCTCCGCCGCCCCCGTCGCCGCCGCCGCCAGCCGCCCCCGCCGCCCGGCGCGCCTTGAGCCCCATCTGCCTCGCCCCCGCCGGCCGCTTCGCCTTCTCCGCTGCTGCTCTGGGAAGAAGGGGCGCTTGGGGTGCGTGAACGAGGCGGCGGCGGCGGCTGCAAGCCCGGGAACTCCAATGCCATGATCCGCGCGCCCCTCCCCACCCACCCCCCCAAAAGCAGGCAAAGGCGGGCCCCCTGGGGGGTAGGGGAGGCCGGGCAGGGGGTCAAGGGATCACATCCCGCGCGGGTCAGCCGCGGGACCCCGAGGGTCGCGGGCCGGGGGCTGCGGGAAGGCTGGGAGGGCGCGCGAGGCTGGCTCGCAGGCGCTAGGGCGCGCGGCGGCGGGAACCTGGCACCGGCGCTCCGGGGCGGCGGCGGCGGCGGCGGCACCCAGGCCGGCAAGCCCAAGACAGCATCGCAGTTTATTTACAAGCCCGGTGCCAGCCGCCCTCCCGCCCGCCCGCCACACGCGCCGCCGCCGCCGCCGCCTCCTCCCTCCTCCGCCCTCCCACCCGCGCCCCTCCCCGCCCGCTCCAGCCTCAGCCTCGCAGCAGCCGCGGCAGCAGAGGCGAGCGCGCCGCGGGCCGAGCGCACGCCGCCTCTCTCCCTCCCTCCCTCCTTCGTCGGGGTGGGGCCCCATTGTCCCGCCCTGTCGCGGCGGGAGGCCTGGGCCGCGGTGCCCCGCCCCTTCCCGCCGACCCCCACCCCGATTATCTGGGGGACCTCCGATCGCCTGGGCTGCCACCGCCCCCGTTGCAGCCAGGCAGTGCGCTAGGCGGCCGCGGAGCGTGGCTCCCGTAGCTCCCGTGGGCGTTGGGGCTTCCCCTGGATGGGGTGTGACGGGGGTGGGGGGGCAGTGCGGGGAAGAAGAGTAGGGGAGGAAGGACTAGGGGGTGGTCTCCTTCCAAACACTGGCTCTGTGGTTGCAGCTTTATCAATTTCCCTAACCCGCTACCCTGCTTCTGGGCTTCAGAGGTAAAATCCAAGTTGTTGGGTTGGACATGCCTGGCGCACCGCGAACGCACCCGCTCTGTGGTAGCGAAGCTTGTGACCGCCTTCCCTCTGGTTCGTGATTCAAGGTGGATGCCGCGGCCCTCGCTCGCCCAGTCCTTGAACACCACCTCCACCAGCCTGGGTGGGCAGAAGGCTGAAGAAATGCAGTCAGAATCCTCGGTTCCAGCATTACTCCCGACTTGCACCCAGGCCAGTCATTCCTTCTCTCCTCCAAATTTCCAGTCATTCAACCAATCTTTAAGCCCCTCCACCCCCCATGAACTTCCCTAGCGAAGGGCAGTGATCTTTATCCTGAAGATATGAGGTCTCTGCACTTGTGAGACCCGCGTCCTGGTTGGTGGAAGACAATGAAAAGACAAATTTTAACTGCAGAATTTCCAATATTTGTAAATACTATGTGGTAAGAAAATAGAGTGCTGTGCTATAGTGACTGGGGGAGCCTCTCTAAACTGGCTGGTCGTAGAAGGCCTCATCTTGGAGATGACACTTCGAGGTGAGATCCCAATGACAAACTGGGAGCAACTATGTAAACGTCTAGAGAGCCCTCCAAACAGTGGAACAGCAGGTGCAGAGAGGAAGGGTGTCTTGAGCTTAATGAGAGGAGAGTAAAGTGAGGCCACGGTTAGGCAAAGGCTAGACCTTGGAAGCCACTGACTAAGGACAGGATCATCCTGCCCTTCTTCCATGACCACAGCCATCGGAGAGGCCTCCATTCCTGCGGCCCGGTGGCACCTGGTGCTCCTTTCCTTCCTACTCTCTCAGCTCATGTCTGTCAGCTGGGGTGGAGGGGCGAGGCTGTGAACAAGGCCAATAATCTATCCCTGGTGTATAAGAAAAGAGGAATCAGAGGCCTGCAGGAACGCCAGCTCTGGATTTGCCTGGAGAAATTGGCCAAGGAGAGCATAAGAGACAGGGAAGGAGGGAAGCGGGAAGGGGGAAGGAGGGAAGCGGGAAGGGGGAAGGGGAGAAGGGGGAAGAGGGGAAGCGGGAAGGGGGAAGGGGAGGGAGTAGGAACGCACGGGCTGCAGCAGGGGAGGGGTCAGAGAACCACCACGCTGTAGAATGACTGTAAAAGGGGAAAACCTCCAAAAGGGTCCCCAAATCGAGAAGGGAGGAGTTTCCAGAGGAAGTTAAACTATAAGACTGAAATCATTAAAACACTGCGATCCGTAAAAAAATAAACTCTCGGTGCAACAGAATTGTTTGTCCAGAAACAAACTCTAGTATGGGAACTTAAACAGGAAGAGTCATGACTAGAACCCCAGAGAAAAAGGCTGCTCATTGATGGATGGGTTTTGTGAGGATTGTATGAAATTGCACATGGAAACGTGGCAGCTGCACAGTAGGACCCCCATACGTTGATGATTAGGTTAACACTTGGCAGTGAGTTGAAGTAACCAGTCCGGGCAGGCTCTGGAAAGGAGAAAAACCCCAAGGAAAAGGGAATTGTTTGGATTAGAATATCTCCAAGTGGGAGATGGGCACCGCAAAGCCTTCTCCAGCCCACGTGTTAGCCCTGCTATGCGCAACACACCAAACCCACATGTATTCTTCCTGTCCTAGTCCCATCCCAGCTAACCGGGAAACAGTCTTCCCCTTTACCTATGAGCACCTTTTCCAAAGTTGCTCTTCTCCCTCAGTCTCTTCCTGTTTTGTTCCTTCGTTAAATTTATCACTGCCCAAAATGATTGCATGTACGTTCTGTTTACCTGTTTACTGTTATCTTTCTAAACAAGAGCAGGGACTAAGCATCCTCGTTTCGAATCCTGGAAGCGTGTCTATCACATCACAGGCTCTCAATCTGTGTTTACAGCATGAATGAATGATGAATAAGTGAATGAAGAGTGTAAAGCTCCCAGCACAATGCCTGGCACACAAGCATTCGATGTATGTTTGTGGGTGATATTTTTGTTTTGTTTCATTTCACCTTTGTGAAAGTCTTTATACTTAGGAAGTCTTCCTGCTCCTTTATGCTCCTTGCAACTTAAGAAACATGATAAAAAACATGTTGACAGTATTTAAAATAAAAAGTTTCACTAGATAAACATTAAAAAAAAGAATATGAGTCAAGGAATGTGGAAAGAAGACTTGAGAATTTATTATTGTGCAATTAATCAAAAGTTCATATTCCCAGAATTACAGCTGGGATCCTCAGGTACATGAAGAGAGTCAAATATTACAATTTAAGATAAGGTACAAGGGCTCTTTTCATGCCTCCCGTTAAAGATGAGGTTAAGTCAATAACAAATTCATAACTGAGCCAATTAAACTCAATGATAGGGAAACTGCCAGGTAGTTGAGTCTAGGAAACGGAGTTGCTTCAATGGTTTTATAATCCAATGGCAAGCAGTGTTTAGATTTCTAATAGGGGCTTTGGAAACATCATGAAAAGCAGGGTGTGCACTGAGTATCATTTGAGCAACTGTATAATCACAGCACTCCACAGCACAGGTTTCAGTGAAAGGAAATCAAACATCCTATATCCCATTAGAAGGAAACTTCTCAGAGGGCTAAAGTCCCTGAAAGCCTCAGGTTCTAGCTGAACATGTCACCAAAGAGTTAGTGACACAGTATCCATGAGGACACCAATGAGGCATTCCCCTTCTGGCTTTGAGCCCCAGCTAGAAGTGTAACATTGAAAACCCAGCCACCTGCTTCCCCTCCTCCATGCCTTAGCTTTCATTTTTGCATTTCTCTTTAGCTGGTCTTCATCTCAACGTCCAGGTGAGACATCCAGGTGAACTCTCTCTCCCTTGCAGGTGAGGCACTTCCTGGGAATGAGTAAGTAAAAAGAGACAAAAGGGCTTTCTCTGAGCCTACATTTCTGCCTCTACAAATACTACCTTTCAGGATTGTAAGCATCTAGTGATGAGGCAGTATTCCAGTGGTGGTTATTATGGCTGTCATTGAATGAGTAGGACAGAGTCTCAGGTTCACAGGCATATGCAAATGGTGGTCCTGCTCGTCTCTCTCACTCTGTTCCCCGAACACATTAAATAATTGCTTTAGGCCAATTTTTAATTCACTTTTATTATTTGTTACACAAGAAATGCAAAGTAGTTGTTAGGAAATTATGAAATGTAAATCAGCCAGAAGGCAACAGTAATCATCTTGTTACCCAGAAATACCCTCTGTGAATATTCTGATCATGACTACTGCTAACAGGACTGCAGCATGTCTGACCTGCAAGCAATGGAGATGCTCAGCCCCCAGTGGGCCACCTTCCCTAGGGGACCAGTCAGCCACCTCACAGCAAGTTGATTACATTAGACCTTCTAATCATGTGCAGAGGCAGACATGTGCCATTCTTGGAATAGACTCGTATCCTGGGTACAGAATTGCCTCTCCAACCCTCGATGCTTCTGCCAGCAACACCATCCATGCACTTAGGAATGCCTTATTCGCCGTCAAATAATTCCACATGAAACTACTTCTGATGAAATAATTTGTCCCCAAAATGCTTACTCTGGACCTGGCTCTAAATCTACCTCTGGGCGGAGCCAGTGAGACAGGTCTTTGTAGCCAAGAGCACCCTTTGCTTGTTTGGAGGAGACAGGACAAGTTCCAATTCTGGGCCTAGAAACAACCTGGGCCAAAAGGAAATGTGTTTGGGAAAAATGGATCCCATTCCTACCCTAGATATATTTTTTATTCTTGAAAACCCAATCTCAGCAAATTCTTCAGTTTGCTGCCCTCTTCCCCTCCTCCAGGTCTTCCTCTTGCCTCCCCCTTTCCTAGAACTCATATCACTGTACCCTGGGACAGAGGAACTCTTGCTTCCTTACAGGTGAGACGCCTTCCCAGGAACGAAGGAGAAGAAGCTAAGGAACACCCCTGCACATGTCACTCAGCAGAGGCGGGCAGAGTAGCGTTTAGGGTTTAAATCATCCTGGCTCTGCGACTTCCAGCTTAGTGATCTCAAGCAAGTTTCTGGACTTATATCTCGCCTGTTTCCTCAGCTATACAATGGGACAATGTTTCTTACCCTCCCTGCCTCAGACTTAGTCTGAGTATCATTCCTTCCAGGATCCACGTAGAGGTAGGGCTGTAGGGTTTTGCAGCCTGTGATATACTGTGCGCATTGACTGCATTACTGGAAGGCATCTGACAGCATCATGGAAGGCACTCAAGTCAGGCATGATGGGGAATGAATGAGCTCCAAGCCAAATGGCGCTCACCTTCACTCCAGATGGCAGTGACTAAGGGGCTTAGATTGTTCTCAGTTGGAAAAATATTTCTTTTTCTGCCTCACATTTGCAATGTTTACATTAACCTTTAATTTTGCATGTTTCTTAATGCCACTTTTGTCTTTTATCTTTTAAATAATTATGTTGGGTAAAATATTCAATTTATCTACTTAATGAATTCATTCATTCATCCTTCCAGTGAGCATTCACTGATTGCCTGTTTTATGTGTTGTTCTCCATGTATGAGAAACAGAAGGAAAAAATTCTACGTTTAGTTGCAAAGATGAGCTAATAAAATGCAAAACAATTTACTCATCTTTCTGTGGTCATTGCTGTCAATGACCTGACTCGTGATAGATGCTTATTACTATAATAACATTTATTGAGTGCTTACTGTACACTTGGCACTGGGCTAGTGCTATAGAGAGATTATCTCATTTATTCCTCACAACACGGTTACGAAATAGGCATCATGGCAATTGCTCTTTATATTAAGCATGATGAAAATTATACTTTGGTTAAGTACTGCACCCAACGTTACATGACTAAGAAATGACAGCCCCAGGAGTCAAGCTCAGGTGATCTAACTCCAGAGCCTATACATTGAGCCACTACAGTGTATTATTTCTTGAGAATGCTGTTCCAGGTGGCAGGTTCAGCATAGACAAAGGCTTGGAGGCAAGACAGAGAGTGGAGTTTCCAGGAAAAGTGGTTGTGATGGTTGGAGGCAAGCATGGATGGAACAGAGGCCACATGGGGAAGGCTTTCATATCAGGCTTATAAACTTGGGGGTCATGAGTTACTTTAAGCATAAACTGACCTAGTCCCAGGTGGTTCCACAAAGCGCTTTCTGACAACTCTGTGAAGGAGAGGTGGGAAGTGAGAAAAATCAATTCAATCAGAGAAATTACAAGGCAGAGCCCAGCTGAGAGATGTTGAGGCAGATCTTGGAGAGGAAGGGCTGGCTGCAAGAGGTATTTAGAAAAGGATATTGTCAAGAATTGGTACCTAAAAAAAACGCAGGGCTGGGCCATGGGTCACTTTGCATTTTAGAGGCAGAAACAACCTCCCCACAATGTCCCAGTCTTTCACCATCCTGACTGGGCTCCCTGCTAAGCTGAGCATCCTCTTCTGGCTTCAGTAATTGGCTCCCTGGGCAGTCTGTTCCTTTCTCTCCACCAAACGACACTTCTTCTCTTGGGGTCCTGATTGTTAAAACACCCAGTTTGCCCATGTCTTTTACATATCCCAATTATCCACTGCCATTTTCTCACTAATGAGCCCATGTGTCTTCATTTAAGAGTGTCTGACCCAGAGGCCACTTGCTCAAGGGGGCTGAAGGCAGCAGCCATAGACACTATTCTCAGTGCCTTCAGACAGAAAGGACCGGGGCTGTTTTTCTTACCTCCCTGTCTTAGGGCTTGACTGACTCTGTAGACAGCAGACCTTAAGCTTCATTACCCCACCCCACAGACACCATGATGCTCAGTGTACCTTGGGTACAAGAAGAAAAGCACCATGCCAACTGGAGAAACACTCGGTTTCTCCTGCAATTATAAAGGGCTCATTGTGCCCTGAGGCACAGGCACGGATCCTATTAAAGCCAAGACCTTCTTACCCTCCATCTCAGCTGATGTTTGTGTGCTAAGCCACTGGCCAGGAGATGATGCTGTCCACGCAGGAGAGGATGATGTTGACTAGGGAGAGTTCAGGCTTTTGAGACCACCCACCCTCGGTAGGAATCCTGTCCCTGAAAAATGCTAAGTGTCTGACCCTGCACAGGTTTAATAACCAGGCTTAGCCTCACCTGAAAAGTATGAATAATAATGATCACCTCGAAAAGATGTGTCAGGATGAAGGGAGTTAACATCTGTCAAACTTTAGCATGAAGAGGCATTCAGTTCCTATACACTGATATAATATGAATGGTACCATATCCATGGTTACTATTACAGCCAGGTGAGAAGAGAACTTTTGGGTATGAAGCCCAATGTTGCTCTACTTTCTGTGATAGTGACCCACATTTTATATCACAACCCAGTCCACATGATAGAATATACATATCACTAACTGAAATGATATTTTCCATTCCATATGGTATCAAACGCTGCCTGCAAGCTATATTCGTTTGATAGCACTGCCTAACAAAATACCACGGACTGGGTAGCTGAAACAATAGAACGTTACTTTCTCAGGGTTCTAGAGGTTGGAAGCCTGAGATTAAGGCACGGGTGGGGTTGGTTTCCCCTGAGGCTTCTCTCCTTGGCTTGCAGATGGCCAACTTCATGCTGCATCTTGACATGGTGTTTCCTCCATGTGCAAGCCCCCAGTGTCACCTCGTGTGTCCAAATGTCTTCTTATAAAGACCCCAGTCAGATGGGATTAGTTCCCACCCTAATGGTCTCATTTCAACTCAGTTATCTCTGTAAAGGCCCTATCTACAAATATGGTCACATTCTGAGGTCCTAGGTGTTAGGGCTTCCGTGTATGAATTTTGGGGAGCCATAATTCAGCCTATTACGTGAACGCACTACAGTGACTTCACATTTCACTGAGGGCTCATGAATCTAGCCTATAAAGTGTTAATACAGTTCAATCTTAGCCAAGCTGTTTGGTTTCTGCCTGAATATCTCCATCATGTGGGGCTCATTGCCTCCCAAGAAATCACATTGCTGAATAATCAGTATACTCATCAGTTGCTGAGTGTGTGTTCTATGGCTAGACCCAGTGCTAAGCATTTTCTTTACCTCATTTAGTTGTCATAACTGCCGACTGAAGTTGGCATTACGCAAATTTACATTCAAGAATGTGTGTGGCTGGGCACAGTGGCTCACGCCTATAATCCTAGCACTTTGGGAGGCCAGTGTGGGTGGATTGCCTGAGCTCAGGAGTTTGAGGCCAGCTTAGGCAACATGATGAAACCCCATCTCTACTAAAATACAAAAAATTAGCTGGGCATGGTGGCATGTGTCTGTAACCTCAGCTACTTGGGAGGCTGAGACAGGAGAATTGCTTGAACCTGGGAGGCAGAGGTTGCAGTGAGCCGAGATTGCGCCATTGCACTCCAGCCTGGGTGATATTGCACTCCAGCCCAGGTGACAAAGCAAAACAAGACTCCATCTCAAAAAAAAAAAAAAAAAAAAAAAAAAAAAAAAAAAAAGAATGTGTGTGGATTTCCCAGAGTCAGAGAACAGTGTCTGAACAGAGATTCAAACTCAGATTTTTCTCCAAAGCCCAGAAGATAGTGTCTTCATTACTGGAAAGTGCTTCATGCTGAGATAAAATTCTTCCCAAGTAATGTGAATATCAAAAACCTAATAAAATTCCGGTGTTTCATAGGAGGCCTGTAATTCAGGAAACTTTCGGTGTTTGAAGACCTAGCTTTCCATTCTAGCCTCAGCACTTTCTAAGTGGGCTTGGGGAAGCGATGGCAATTCTCTTGTACTGGTTTTCTTCTCTGGAAATGGATGAAGGAACTAAATAACATCTGCCTCTTGTGCTCATGATGAGTTTCAAAGCTAACTGTAGAGACACAAAGCACTGAGGGTCTCTGTCTCTCTCTCTATCTTAATCTCTGTCTGTGTCTCAGTCTACTGAGGTTATTGCTGAATCCCAGCTAGTTCCTTGGGGTATATTCTCATCACTGCTTGACCAATTATTAATCTCTCTGAACTTCATTTTCTGTTATGATGATTATCCTTGTATTATATATTATCTACATAATAATGACTTTCTCAGAAGATTATTGAAAGGTAAGATAATTTAATCCATGTAGGACACTGCATTATTTAGAATTGTCTCGACTTTTGATGCTCCAAATTGATCAAGGAAAAAAACAATGAAAAAAATATCTTTTCTTCCTCAGAGGAAGAACAGATAAGTCTCTTTGATATTGAGTTAAGGCTCCTCTTAAACAGGTTTTAATTGTTAAATGTTCAGAGACCACCCCAAACAGGTTTTATGAATGCAAGTCCCAGCCATAGTTTACAAGCCTCCTGTCTGCAGGAACCAGGCAGGAACTTAAGTCACCGCGCTTCTGTAAAGTGCTATGCACAGAATCTACCACAAGAGGGAGGAGTTCATAAATGGCAGCGGCAAGTATGATTGCCATGATGATGAAAAAGAGGAAGAAGACAAACAGAGTTAAGAGAAACAGGAAGATGCTCTTAGGCGCCAATTTTGGGGAATCAGTGCTCCCTCAGACTGACTGCTCCCCTTCACCTAGACCCCTGTTCTAGGGCAGGATCCCTGTGCTATTATTTTGGACTTCTCATCCTGATCTCAAACTTTATGGGTTATACCCCAAGTGGTTTTCAACCTAAACTGGAAATCCTCATTTTTCTTCTTTGGTTGTTTACCATAAAGTGCTTTCACTATAAATTATTTGTGGCAGAAAAAAAAAACAATCCATTAAAATATCACGTATCATCTATTGTCTGCATGTAAAAACTACAGCTGTCATCTTCTTTTGAACTAAAGTATTTCCTCAAGTTCTTTGAGTAAATAAGTGCTCTGGATGAATATTCCATAATTTTCCATTCTCTCAAAACATCTTTCTGAAAAACCAAAGGGCTAGATGTGCCCTATTTAAGAAACATCTTCCATCACCAACTTTTATCCAGCACTCATTAAACACACCAGGTAAGAGTCAAATATCTCAATGAAAACCCTCATGCTATTGGTAGATTATGTCAGAAAGCCAAGCATCAATGTGAGTTCATTTCCAAAAGTAACTTTTGGATGGGCAGCCATATTTTTTTTCACTTTTAGAAAAGGAGTAAATGATCCCAACAGGATATCTGTATGTAAAAGTTGTTCCTCTGTGTTTACACAGTGTCTCTCTGTCCAGATGTGTGGTGGGGTATTTTTGCTTTGTTTGTTTGTTTTGCATCTCTTGGCACAACCTGATGTGCTCTGAACATCAGAAGAATGATGACTCTTGAGCAAATATGCACTCCCCTGCATCCATGGGAGGATTATGCTTCCCGCTAATGTGGGCTGGTTCCCAAAACTTGCTCTGAACAGTCGAATACAGACAGAAGTGAAAATGTGCCACCTCGAAGCACAGGCATTCAGAGGCATCACATGCTCATGCTGTTTCTCTGGAAGTCCTGACCGCCACTAGGGAGAAGAGCATGCCCCAAGGAACTACTGCCTCCTCCAGCCTGGACTCCAGAATGAGACGTGGCGGGGAGAGCTACTTCACTGTCCCACAGACCTGTGAGCAGAATCAATGCCTACGGTGGAAAGGTATTGAAATTTTCACGTTTTTTTTTTTGTATAAGCAAAATTCAGAAATTGGCAAAGAGATTATTTGGAGTTCTTTCAGGGGATGGCCAAGATCCCTCAAGGAATCATTGATTCTATAAGTATCTGCACCTTTGTCTGTCTTTCTATTAAGTCTATTTACAACTCTGTAAGGATAAAAGTTAACTTATAGGAAACTGACAGCAATGCCAATGGGTTTCGTCCAGTCAAGATGCAACTGTTCCGTGCCATGCAGAAAAGATAACTCTAAATGTTACATGTTATGGCCTTTTGAACGTTAATCTATTTTGCATATTTTAGCAAATCTATTTCAACATTTCTCGTTACCTACGTATCTTCCTGTTCTACAAAAATCTCCTTTGAATTGATCTTAGCACACTACTGATTTGCTCATTACTGGATGAGTTGGATAAAAATTGTGAACAGAAACTGTCTTAAAACCTGGACTAACATCAACAGCATATAGATTTGGGAAGCCCAATTCTCAGCTGAAGGAAGCAGAATTACATGATAAAAGAGCTCCTGCTTAATCAAAAATTATGTGAACCCTAATTTCTAAAAATATTGATGAGGGGTATTATGTATTTATATGCAATTCTGGAAGACTTATATCCATCTTAATGGCTGGAAATGTCCTTCAAATTTTCCATCTGCCCTGGAATAGGTCTAATGTGATAACGAACAGGAAATTGACTGGGCTGAGGGACATGCAGTTCTGTTTTGTACCATAAAATATATGAGGCTGCTGACATTGCATGTTAATTAGCTGATCCTTTCCTTTCCCAATTAAGAGCCCAGTTTTGTATTACTTGCATGGATGTAAAGCTTCACTCTGTGGTTTTGGATGCATGGGGATCTCATTCACTAAATATTTTTGGAGCATTTAATATTTTTTAGGATCTTCCAGCCTTGGCAAGAAATGAGGTAAGACATAACTGAAACCATGGAAAACCTCTCCCCATCTAGGAAGACGATGGGGGGAGGATAAGACAAGAGTAAAAGTGAGAGCAGTAAATCACTTCAGAAGCATCTACGCTTTTCCAAAGCATCCAGTGTGTTTTATCTTGTAGTCGTTGGGAACCTTGTGAGCTTCATGTTTTTCTCTTTGTTTTGGCCAGAGGTTAAGGGCTGATTTTTCTCTGCTTTCCTATTTCTATGTATACGTTTTAAAACTCTTATTATTCATTTATTCATTTAATAAATAGTTATTGTACAACTGGTATATGCCAGGTACTCTACTAGGTGCCAGAAATACAGCAATAAACAAAACAGGCAAACATGACTGCACTTAGAAAGCTTGTAATCAGGGTTGAGCTCAGCAGCCAGTACCTGTAATCCGAGCACTTTGGGAGGCTGAGAGGAAAAGACCACTTGAGCCCAGGAGTTCAAGGCTGCACTGAGCTATGATTGTGCTGCTGCACTCCACCCTGGATGACACGGCAGGACCTATCTCAGAGTGAGAGAGAGAGCGCGAGCAAGAAAGAGAAACAGAGAGAGAGGAAAGCTTATATTTAAGTAAGGAAGGTCAACATTAAACACAACAGAGAAGTAAATATAGACTTAAGATTTTACTTGGGCTGAGTGTGGTGACTCACACCTGTCATCTCAGCACTTTGGGAGGCTGAGGCAGGTGGATCACCTGGGGTCAGGAGTTCGAGATCAGCCTGGCCAACATGTTGAAACCCTGTCTCTGCTAAAAATACAAACATTAGACAGGTGTAGTGACACATGCCTGTAGCCCCAGCTACTAAGGAGGCTGAGGCAGGAGAATTGCTTTAACTGGGAGGTGGAGGTTGTAGTGAGGTGAGATTGCACCAGTGTACTCCACCCTGTGTGACAGAGCGAGACTCTATCGAAAAAAAAAAAAAAAAAAAGAGAGAGAGAGATTTTACCTGATGTTCCAGTTACTATAGCCATGTAACTAACCTCCCCAATCTTACTCATGCAAAGAAAAACTGCCTTCTTTGGGTTAACAATTCTGACAGGGCACAGGGGGAATGAGCTCTCTCTACTGTTTGATGCTTGGGCTTCAGCTGGGAAGACTGCCAGTGACTCCAATGGCTGGGGCTGGATCAGGAGGGGCAAGAAGATCCACTTCTAACATGACACAGCTTCTTCACCGGAGATGGTTGGCTACTGGGCTCCGCTGGGATGGCCACCCAGAAAGCCGACACGGTGTGGCCCCTCCAGGATGGTCATGTCAAGATAGCGTGGCTTCTTGTGTAGAGGCCAAGTGTCCAGTGATTTAGGCAGAAGCTGTGCAGTCTCTGAGGAACTAGTCTCAAAGTCGCCTCGCGTCACTTAAAATGCGTGCCATTGGTTGAAGGAGTCAAAGCTCACTGAGATTCAGGAAGATGGAAAACAGACTTGATGGAAACGTCTCATATTATTTGTGAATGAATTTTAAAATCAGCACATGACTTTAGGATCAATTCCCGTTATCATGAGGAAGCGCTTCAGGTTTAGAGTCAATCACATCGGGAGTTGAACAGCGGCTCAGGCTTGTGCTCTTATTTGACGAGCATCACTGTGTGCTAATGGCAGGTCCGTCACTGTGCCAGGCGCTAGGGGTTCCACATTGAGGGAGACACACTTTCTCCCCTCGACTCAGGAATGGAAAGTGGCTAAACAGCCAATCATAAATGTACTGTTTGACAAATATGGTGGCAGAGAACACACAGGGGGACTATGGAGCCACATGGCAGAAGTTAGTTGAGTAAATTTAAGAAAATCGTTTAGCATTTCTCTGCCATTAATGTCTTTATTTGTATAACAAGGCTGATGAGACCTGCCTTATAAGGCTGGTGTAAGGATGAGATGAGACAAGTAATCTCCAGCAGCTCCCGGTCAGTCACTTCTCACCATCCAGTTGAGGTCTGTGCATGCTGCTTCTCACTCTCTTGACATTTTCCTGGTTTCTTTCTTTGCTTGCTTATTATCTGAACTCACCAAAGTAGAATATAAGATATATATAGTCTATTATTCAGGCAACTGTATAGAAAATAAACTCATCTCTGTCTAGAAAGCCCTTCCCTTCAGATATTTTGTGGCCGACTCTTTCCCCGTTTATAAAAAAAAAAAAAAAAAAAAAAAAAAAAAAAAGCACTAAATATGCTGCCTAGTCATTCTATTTAAAATTGCATCCTAGAACCTTCTCTAGGACTGCTGGCTTCCCATTCTACTTTTCTTTTTCAAATAGCACTTAAAACCTCTAACATATTCTACATACGCTTTAGACTTATTTGTTTATCTTCTCTCTCGCCCTGCTAGAATGTAAATTCCATTAGGACAGGGATCTTTGTTTTTTCACTGACACGTCACAAGTGCCTATAACCATACCATACCCTTCCCTTCATGGAACAAATGAATACATTGGGAAAAGGTAGGACATCGGGTGAGAGGGGTGGGAAGGAGTCCTTTGTAAGATGGGATAAAGAGTTTGCATTTTTTTCCAAAACAAGATAAACAGTGTAGACTTTTATGAGGGGGTATGACATGAACTAAATGACGTTTTTGTGTTACTCTGGCTGCTGTATAGAGAATAGAATAGAAGAGGTCGAGATTGGACAGAAGGAGATGAGTTAAGGGCTGCTTCTGGTGTCTGGAGAGAGAGTGGTGGCTTGGATCAAGGTGATGATCCTGGAGACGAAGAGAAATGAGCAGCTTTCAGATGTGTTTATACATGGAAGGAAGAACTGACCAGACATGCCGATGGCCTGAATAGCAGAGTGAGTAAGAAAAGGAAATTGGGGCTAACTCATAGGTTTTCGGTTTGAATAACATAGCATGACATAATGTCATTTACTGATATGAGTCAAGACTAAGGAAGAAGCAGAAAGTATGTGTGTGTGCGTTTGTGTTGCTGTGGGTGTGTGTGGAGTGTGTGTGTGCAGTGGTGTGTGTGTATTGTGTGTGGTGTGTATATTGTGGTTTTGTGCATGTGGAGTGTGGTTGTGTGCATGCAGTATTGGGTGTCTGTGTAGTGGGTATGTGTGTAGTGTGGTGCATGTGTGTGCAGTGGTGTGTATGTGTAGTGTGTGTGTTTTGTGTATTGTGTGTGTGTGGTGTGGTTCTTTGTGTGTGTACAGTATTGGGTGTGTGTGCAGTAAGGTGTGTTTAGTGTGTATGCTTGTAGTGTGGGATGTGTGTGTGCAGTGGTGTATATATGTAGTGTGTGTTGTGTGTATTTTGTTTTTTTGTGTGTGGTGTGGTTCTGTATGTGTTTTCGTGTGTGCAGTTTGGGTGTGTGTGTAAAGTGTACGTGTGTAATATGTGCAGTAGTGTGTGTGCTGTGTATGTAGTGTGGGGGGTTTGTGCAGTGGTGTGTTGCGTGGGGTGTGTGTTGCAGTGAAGTGTGTGCAGCGTGTGTGTGTAGTATGGGATGTGTGTGTGTGCAGTGTGTGTTTGTGGTATGGTAATGTGTGTGGGGGGTGTGTGTATGGTGTGGGATGTGTGTGTGCAGTGTGTCGGGGGTATGGTAGTGTGGTGGGATATGTATGTGTGCAGTGGTGTGTGTTAGTGTGTGTATATGTAGTATTGGGGTGCGTGCAGTAATGTGCGTATCTGCAGTGTAGCATGTCAATGAGTGTAGTGCAGTGTGTATGTATGTGTGTGTGATATTGGCCTTGTGGGGGGGTGACAATTTTTTTCTTGGCTTTGTTCATTGTGAGATGAATATTAGACTGACGAAGTATTCTTCATCTAGAATCCACCCTAAGGAGATAATTGTAAGTGATCACCAAGATTCAGAGGTTCTTTATTGTCTTACCATATTTGTAAGCCAAAGACTGGAACCTACCGCAGGGTCCAGCCTTATGAGAGCAGTGCAATCAATCCCAAGTCTTTCGTATGACAGGGACCTGGCCATCCTTCTAAGTGCTGCTTACTAAGATGATAATGAGACTGGAAAATTCTCATTAAATAATCAAATGGCTGGGTAAGTGCTTACTGCAGGGTATATTCATGTTAGTAGAGAAATATCTACAAAACACACTCATGGTAAACTCTGTAAATCACGAAAATGTGAACTGAAAGAAATCTCAAGGTCATCATTTCAAAATGCATGCTATAGTTGAGCAAAAGAAAAAAATCAGTGAAGACTAAAAGGCTGGCATAGTCCTTGTTTAAGCTGTGACATTTGATCCTATTAGTGAGAAAAGACCTGAACGAGAAGGACCCGTGTCCTCGCTCCTGGTTTTGTTGCTGTTGCTTTCCTGGGTGACCTTGGAGACACCATTGAATGTCTCTTGGCCCGGCTTTTTCACTGTTAAATATGACAGTTGGTAATTCCTTGCCTTTCAGCTTCCATGGTTTAGATGCCATTGACTCTTCCTTATAGAAGGGAGTTTTTCAACTGCAAAGAGTGGTGGGGTTCATTTCTTCCAACCCACTCATAATTTGGCTTATACGCAGAAGGCAGGAGACTTTCCCAAGGGTACACAATGCTTCTGTAAATAGCAGTTTATAGACTTCAGCAGAAGCAGCCGAAGCAAACAGAGGAAGTGAAAATGACCACTGGAAGAAAAACTGATGACAGAAAAACAAAATCAATTAGCCTTTATCTTGAAAAAAATCAACTATGACTTTAATTGGTTTCAGATAAAAATATTTGTAGATTTATGAGATACATTAGATCATTGAAAGTCATGCTTACAGAGAATATTAGTGACTGCAAAGAAAACATGAGGCTTCTGCAAAAGTTTTGCCTCTCGCTTCTAGTCCTATCCTCATGGCTAGTCCATTCTCTGCAAAGTGGACCCAAAGCAATTTTCCAAAAATGAGAATGTCATTGTGTCACACACACCCCTGACACCTGAGACATCTGCACTTGAAATGGTTCAAGGGTTACCATTTCCTGTGAGATAAAGACTGAGGTCCCCAGACCTGACTCCACCCACCTCCTCCAGTTTCTTCCCTTGCTGTTCCCCTTCCTGCCCTCCTGGTCCATGTCTGTTTGCTCTTAAGTATAGCTGTTTCTAAATCCTCTGGTCTTTGCCAATGCTCTCCTTTCGTCCTTGATCAGCTCTCCTCACCTAGCGCACCAGGAGAATACCTACTCATCTTTCCAGAATCAGCTGAGTATCGTCTCCTACAGGAAGACCTTTTCTGACCTTTGCTGCTTTTGTCCTTTGTAACTGATTACACGGGGCTCCACACAGACTGCTATCCTACCCAATGGAACATTTCATTGCATTGAATTCTTAACTTGCTTAGCCTCTGCCCCTTGTAGGCTAAAAGCTTCTTGGAAACAAGAAATATGTTATTTCATCTTGGTATTCTCAGTACCTGTGATGGCACTGTCATTCATTCATTTGATAAAAATTCTGTTACATCTCTGCTAAGTTCCCTGCATTGAAGTAGGCAGGGTAGACATCTGGCAGAGACTGTGCAGCAGAGTAGCAGAGACTGCACTTGTTCATGCAGCTCCCTTTCTTCCATGGTGGATTTTTAAATCCGGGTACATGGACACCCAATTAAAAGTTATATTTGCCAGTCCCTCTTGCAATTTTGGGATCATACGAACAAGTTCAAGTTAATGGGATGTGAGTGGAAGTGACGCGTGCACTTTCTGGGTCTTGATCTGAAAGGGGAAGTGAGCCCTTTCTTTTCTTTTCCCTCTTCCTGCTTGGTCTGAATATGCCTGTGACAGTGGGAGCTGCAGCAGCCCTTTTGGATCATGAGAGAGAAGCTGCAAGTTGAGGGTGGCAGAAGAAGTGAAAAGTAGGCTAACTTCCCTTCATCCTCAAGCCTTCACACCATCCCTCAACTGTGTCTAAACCTACATGAGAAAGAAGATCAACGGACAGTGGATTCAATGCCATGAATTTGGGGCCTGTTTCTTAAAGTAGCCTACCCTGTACCTTGCTCATATAAATGGTGTCTCAAGCAGACATGATCTTTTTACTGGTGACGCTTGTTTAACATAGACACTGGACACATGGCTAATGAAATGAATGAGCAAGTAAACAGTTCAAGGTCTAACCAGAACCAGCTCGAGTAAAATAAAAAAGTAATAATTTAGTCATTTGTCACAATCGACAGATGCCATCATACCCTATGAGGTTGAAATTATTTGGAGCCTGTGCCTCAGACAGTGGGTTTAGGCAGTGCAGCTTCACAACTCCATCTGTCTCGCCCTCTGCACACAGAGCCACAGCGGCCCTTTAACTCTCCCTCCATGTGTTGTCCTTATTCTGCTTTCTCCTAGCCTCTCCCAAAGCTGTAGCTCTAACTTAGATCCTCATTACCTATTACCTAACCCGTGGTACTAGTTAGTGAGCTGGCCTCTCCACCCTCCTGTCTTCCCCCAGAGCTGTTGCCATGGCAATCTTCCCCTGGCACAGTGTTGATCAAAACCTTCCAGGGCTCCCCACTGCCTTCAGGTAAGAGCCCAACCTCCTGAAATTATCTCCAGGCATTGGCCCGCCCCCTTTCCTGCCTTAACTCCTACTCGCTGTCCCCACCTATGCCCACTCGCTGTCCTCACCTATGCGGTTTCCCGTCCCACGACACACATTCCCTTTCTAGATGCTTATTTTCAAGCTAAATCCCTTTCCCTGGAATAACTTCTTTGTCCAGTTTCACTTCTACCTCTGCCTGTTAAAATTCTACCCTTCTTTCAAAGTCCAACAAAGGGCTTTTTAATGTTTTAGAGTCCAAAGAATCTATCCTTTCTCTGGACATTCCTAGCCTTCTTTATTCCTGATATAACATCTATCACACTAGGATTAGGATTAAGTGCAGGGTGAGTAGAGTGGAAGATGATATCAGTGCTAGTATTAACAATAACCATGGCTAGGCGTGATGGCTCACGCCTGTAATGCCAACACTTTATGAGGCCAGGGCAGGAGGATCACCTGAGGTCGGGAGTTCAAGACCAGCCCAACCAACATGGAGAAATCCCATCTTTACTAAACATACAAAAATTAGCCAGGCATGGTGGCAGTCCCTGTAATCCTAGCTACCCGGGAGGCTGAGGCAGGAGAATCGCTTGAACCTGGGAAGCGGAGGTTGCAGTGAGCCGAAATCACACCACTGCACACCAGCCTGGGTGATAGAGTGAGACTGAGTCTCAAAAAAACAAAAACAAAATGATAACAATAACCACAATAACAGTAATAATTAACAAGGTCTACTCATTCACTGAGTGCTTGCTACATGCCAGGTCCTATCCTAAGGACTTTAACCGCATGAAAGCATCCACAGCCCACAGCAATCCTACAGGGTAGCTCCATTTTAGAGCCAAGGAGGTCATAGGCACAGAGAGGTTAAGCAACCTACCCAAGATCACACTTCTGGGATTGGCCTGACCATTTACTAAACACATTAACTTAAGTGAATCATTTCACCTCCTTGAGTCTCTAGTGTCTTTATCTCTCAACGGTTTTGTTGTGACAATTATATGGTATACTGTATGGGAAGTCTCTAAGCCAGCTTCACATACATGGCAGACACTCAGCTCATGCCAGCTCCTTGTCTGCAGGGCTATATCTTACAAGTCTTAAAACATGACTTATTTCTCTCTGTGTGGTAGGTGTCTACAAAATGTTTATTTATGCTCAAGCTTATGTTTTGTGTTGGATGCCAAAGTCCCAGTCATACTCTGCCCAGTACCTCTCAACACAAATAAGGTAGCATAGTGGTGGCAGCATAGAGTGCCAGGTGTCCATTAATAATTCCGTTTTGACTACTATGTTAGTAACAACAATAATACATTTTTACTCAGAAGAGTGATTCACAAGCTTCTCTTGCTGCTAGGTATGACCACAATCCCAGTTCTGGTCAATGGTATGTGGGCAGAGCTAATGGAGGCAAAGAGCCTGACTTTCCTTTCTTTCCTTCTTGCCACCTGGGATGAGGATGTGAAGGTGAGTCTTCAAGGACCATGCAGAGGGGTCACCACCCTGGAGATGGCAGCTGAGTGATAAGGTCAAAGGAAACCGGTCCCTGACAGGTGACATCAGGATTGACACATGAGAAACAATTAACTTCTGATTTGTTTAAGCCACTATAGTTGAACCTTGGTTACAGCCACCAAACTAATACTCCAACTAGTACAGTTGTGAGAGCCTAGGTGAACACAACTGCCCTGCTTGCTGGCTAAGCGGACTTGGGAGAGGTACATAAGATCCCAGTGCCTCAATCCCCTCATCTTTTTTCTTTTCTTTTCTTTTTTTTGAGATGGAGTTTCACTTTTGTCACCCAGGCTGGTGTGCAATGGTGTGATCTCAGCTCACTTCAACATCTGCTTCCTGGTTGAAGTGATTCTCCTGCTTCAGCCTCCCGAGTAGCTGGAATTACAGGCACCCATCACCATGTCCAGCCAATTTTTGTATTTTTAGTAGAGATGGGATTTCACCATGTTGGTCAGGCTGGTCTTGAACTCCTGACCTCAGGTGATCCACCCACCTTGGCCTCCCAAAGTGCTTGTATTATAGGTGTGCACCACCGCACCCTCCCAATCCCCTCATTTTTAAGATGAGATCGCATGACATCTATGTGATAGAATTGATGTGAAGATAAATGAGATAATGCATGTAAATTGCTTAGCACGATGTTTGGCACACATTAAAAGCTCGATAAATGCTAGTGATTATTGCTATTACAAGTAAGCTAAAATTACAGCTTTCCGGAGACCTGCCCTCTTTTCTAGCTGGGGTGCTGATTCTGCTCCTGGAATAGCTGGTGTAATGATCTCATCCTCTCATGTTTATAAAATTCACTGCACAAATATGCTTCTCTTCAGTCCCTCCTACCAATGTCATCCTTGCTCTCCCTCCCTTGGCCTTGTGCTGAAGCGTGGAATGGCTTATATCAGTACCAGAAGGAAAGCAGAAAGCAAAGTCACACTACTGTCACCATGACACATTTCTGAAATGGCTGACCGATCTGCAGGATGTGTGCTTTGCTCAACAGAGGAGCTGAGGAGAAAACACATTTTTACTGAGCACCTCCCACAGCCTGGAACTCTCATGGGCACAATGCGTCTCACATAATCCTCACTTCTCCCCTCTGTGGTCATTGACACAATTGCACAGACACTAAACTGAAGCTGGGAACTATAAAATAATTGGTCTAAGATCACATAGCTGGACAATGAGTAGATGCTCATCCTTAGATGGCAAGCTGGTCTGAATGACGTCAGAGATCTCCTAACATTCCAAGGGTCATAATTAAGCTTCTACGGTGAAATCAAGAAGCATTAAGAGATATCTGGAATCTCTTTTAAAAATCCAGATGGCAAGGAATGTTAAGAGACCTCTGATTTCAATCAGCGCAGCTTACCCTCTGAAGATGAGAGAATATCAGCGTGCACAATTGATTTATTTGAGCTTTGGGGAAAGTCTCCTTATTAAAAAGTATTTCTTTCTCTGCTACCTGCCTTTTAGCAATGAAGCTCCAGGAGATTCCACTGCCCCTGAGACTCCCAGTTCAAAGCACCACAGGGAGACAGGGGCCCATAGCATCATCCAGTTTTCTCACAAAGCTACTGCCTTTCTATGCAGCACACTGTCTGGCTCGTCAGGTTATATTTTTGCTCCTGGGTTATATTTGAGTTTAAGTAAGAGAGACTCCAAATTTTAGATATGAATATTTTCTTAAATAAATAAAAAAGAGTGTTGCTACAAATTATGCATCTGTACTTGGAGCCTACGAGGATGCTCCTAGGGCCTCCATGGTTTGCAAATCCAGGGAAGGGACTTAGGCCTGCAGAGGGTGAAAATAGGAGGATGCGGGGGCTCAGAGTTCTCATAGACAAGCAAGCCACTATCCTATGGCCCTCCATTCTGCCTTAGCAGCTTAATTATGATTTGTTTCATATGCTGGATTCCTTTTAAGACTACATTTTGGAGAAAAAAAGGGCTTCTGCTAATAGAACTAAGAAATACATAAGTTTGGTATATTAGAAAAATTCCTATATTAGAAAAATTCCAAAACCATTGGTATATTAGAAAAATTCCTGATTGATAGAGTATTTCAAAAACCCTTGGACCTAAGTCCTGGTCTAGCACTGTGAGTTCTTGTGCAAATTTCCTTACTTCTCAGAGCCTCCACTTCCCCCTTTGCAAAATGGAAAAACCAAGTATCGGCTGGAAGGATTGTTCTGAAAGTTGAGATAAGAGTTGGTTGTTGTTGTTACTTTGCTTTCAGACGTCTGTGAGCTGACGGAGGTTCTCACCCTCTTTCATGGCAGGATGAACTACTAAAGTGAAATACATTAATAGTTTATTCTATTGATAATAAATATATTATTTTTTATGAACTAGTGATTCTACTCCTAGGTACACACACGAGAGAAGTGATTGCACATGTCCACAGAAAGACATAGACAAGCACGCGCATGGAACCTTCACTAATAGTAACTCCAAACTGCAACTAACCCAAATTCTTACCAGCAAGCAAATAGATAAATAAATTGAGGTGTGTTTGTATCATCAGGAAATAATTGCTAAGTTTTAGAAAAAGGCCAGAGGTCCCTGGACATCCTCTCATTGTCCAGCAATGCTAGGTGCTGTCTAGAGGACTCTCCAATATTATCTGAGTGTATAGAATGTATGCTTTTCTTTCTATTACCTAACGACTTTAAGTTATGGAAAACTGATAGCAGTGAACACATTTCCTGTTCATAGCAATGAAAAGGATTCTTGTCTACAGCAAAGCAAACACATTCTGTCTGGTAGAAAATATAAATCTCAGTAATTCAAATACATTCTCATTGAAACCTGTTTTTAGTGTTCTACTGATTCCTTTATTAATGAATCTGTTGAATAAAATCTTTGAGACAGTCAATTTATATTTGCATGAGTCAAGTTTTTAACTTAGGAAAATTATGATTTAGATGTGTACTTGACAAATACACAGATTTTATGTTGATTAAAAGAAGCTAAACACACACCAAAAATACATGCTGTATAATTCTATTTATGTGTAGACCAAAAATGGGTAAAACAAATGCATGGTTTTGGAGATCCAAACAGTGGTTACCTCAGCTGGGTGGGTTTGATGACTGGGAAAGAGCCCCAGGGAAGCTCCTGAAGGGATGAAAATATTCTACATCTTGGTCTCGGCAGTGGTCAAATGGGGGCATACATCTACAAACAACATCATCGGGCTGTACACTTAAGCTATGTTCCCTTTTCTCTATGAAAGTCATAGCTCGATTTTTTTTTAAATGAAACTTAAAAAAAATTAATGGATGATATTTAATCCTTTCAGCAATGGTGTCATCCTCTCAGCAAAAGATGGTGCTTTACCACCTTCTTAACAATAGTGTCACATTGCTGTAACTAAACTGCCCCAGCACTTTGAAACTCCAGAGATGGGTGCAGAGGGAGGTGAGGGAGACTGACAGCTGCTCTGGTCCCTTTTTCACAGTGCTGCTGCTGGAAAGAGTCTCCCTGACCCGAATCTCCAAAGCTGTGGCCAGCAACACACCCTGTCACTCTAACAACGTCATTAAAGTGGCTGAGGGCAGAAATAACCCAGGTCTAGACAGCTGGAAGCAGACAGATGCTCCTCATTTTAAAGCTCAGCAAAATGTATTTTAAAGAAGCCCTAAAAAGCTTTATTAGGAAAGTCTGTCAAAAATCATCGCAAGCATCCATCTCTAAAACAGCCCTATCAGCAACATCTTTTATACAAAATCAAATCAAAACGGAATCTTTGCCTAGAAAGGAAATTTCAAGTCTTCCGAGTCCTTCTCATTTGCAGGCATCCATGCTTGACGTCCTCCGAAGCGTTCATACTAAGGGTCATTCCGTCTTTACTACTGACAAGGAAGCTCATCACTTCTCTCTGTTTATAACGAGAACCTACTGAGGATTTACTTGGCTTCACCTCATTTCATCCTCACAATGCAGTGAGGTATGTACAAATGTCATTGCCATTTCACAGACGGGCAAACTGAGGTTTAGAGGGATTAACTAACTTGCCCAAGACCACGCAGCTGGCGAGGGGTAGAGCCAGGGTTCCAGTTCAGCTCTGACCACATGACCTCTCTGAGCAATTACTCTTCCAATGCAAGCCAATTCCACTCTTGGGAAGCTCTGATATTTACAAAAATTGTCTTTATAATGAGGCAATCTGCCTTTTAATACTCTCACCTCCTCAGCATCTGCCAAGTTATTATATAACCCTTGGAACTGCACAGAGCCATCTATTTTTTTTTTCTTACATGTGAGAACATTTCACCTATTTGAAAACACTCCCTGTTTCCCCCCTTGTCTTCTCTTTCCCACACAAAATATGGATAACACTTTACTTTCCAGTGACCAACTCTCTGGTTTTCAAGAGATGGAGGGAATTCTTAGGAGGGACTTCCAGTGCTAGAACAAGCACAGTTGCAGCAAACCAGATGAGTTGGTCACCCTCCTTTTTTGCTGATGGTGCTACCTGATGCATAGATTGTTTTTACTTTCTTTATAAGGCCTGTTCTGCATGATGACTATACCATTCAAAACTCTTATTGCAATTGCAGAAACTACCTCAACTGGCTTAAGCAAAAAGGGGAATTTCTGGGTTCATGGAACGAAATCTCCAGGAGCTGCAGGAACAGAAATGTGCAGAGATGGGGTGCCACCTCTTGTCTTTTGTTTTCATTTGCACTAGCTCTCCAGATTGTCTGAAGAAAACCTCTCTGTCTCCACCAAATCCCTGGCCCAGCTGACAGTGGCCCTCTGACATAACATGTCACACGGTCAGCAGTCATTCTCACATAAACTCGTTTATTTCATAATCAGCTCTACCGTCACCCTGGGAGTCCCTGAATATCTGTGTCTTGCTTGTCTTCATTTTCTGTCTTTCTTTTTTTAAATTGTACTTTAGGTTCTGGGGTACATGTGCAGATCACGCAGGGCTGTTGCATAAGTACACACATAACAAGGTGGTTTGCTGCCTCCATTCCCTCTTCATCTATATCTGGCATTTCTCCCCATGTTATCCCTCCCCACCCTCCCCACCCCACCGTCCCTCCCCAGTCCCCCTCAACTGACCCCAGTGTGTGATGCTCTTCTCCCTGAGTCCATGTGGTCTCACTGTTCAACACCCACCTATGATTGAGAACATGCAGTGTTTGGTTTTCTGTTCTTGTGTCAGTTTGCTGAGAATGTTGGTTTCCAGAGTCATCAAGGTCCCTACAAAAAACATTAACTCATCATTTTTTATGGCTGTGTAGTATTCCATGGTTTATATGTGCCACATTTCCTTTGTTCCATCTATCATTGATGGGCATTTGGGTTGGTTCCAGGTCTTTGCTATTGTACACAGTGCTGTGATGAACATATGTGTTCATGTGTCTTTATAACAGAACAATTTATAATCCTTTGAGTATATACCCAATAATGAGATTGCTGGGTCAAATGGAATTTCTATTTCTAGATACTTGAGAAATCACCACACTGTCTTCCACAATAGTTGAACTAATTTACACTCCCACTAAGAGTGTAAAAGTGTTCCTATTTCTCCAGATCCTCTCCAGCATCTGTTGTCTCCACATTTTTTAATGATCACCATTCTAACTAGAGTGAGATGGTATCTCAATGTGGTTTTGGTTTGCATTTCTCTAATGACCAGTGATGATAAGCATTTTTTCATATGTTTGTTGGCCTCATATATGTCTTCTTTTGAGAAGTGTCTGTTCATATCCTTTGCCCACTTTTGAATGGGTTTATTTGTTTTTTTTTTCTTGTATATCTGTTTTAGTTCTTTGTAGATTCTGGATATTAGCCCTTTGTCAGATGGGTAGATTGCAAAAATTTTTTCCCATTCTGTTGGTTGTTGGTTCACTCTAATAATTCTTTCTGTTGCTGTATGTAGGCAAGGATTTCATGACTAAAACCCCAAAAGCAATGGCAACAAAAGCCAAGATAGACAAATGGGATCTAATTAAACTTCAGAGCTTCTGTACAGCTTGTCTTTATTTTCTAAATTCATTTTACCTCTTCCTTTATCGAGTACTTGGCATTTGTTGAATGAATTAAGACTGTCTTACTTGGGATAGAGACTGTTCATCGCCCCCCAATATGCACATTTTCCCTTTTTCTCAGCTATGGAACCTCAATTTTATTCACAGTGACAATGTGCCCGGCTATAAAGCAACACTTCTAGATGCTGCTAGATGAGACCATAAGACTAACTTTGGGCCAAGGAGATTCAGGTAGAAGTGTTATGGGAAAGCTGTTTCAAGGAGCTGACCCAGGAGGGAGGAGCACTGTTTTGTCTTTCACAGATTCTTTTGCAGCCCGCTCAAAAGGGGACTTGATATTAAACTTCCACAGACTACTTCCATCCTGAATCATATTGAGGATGGAATCATTCAGTGATGACGGCTGATCAGATGAGCAGTTGGCTCCCTGAAGAAAGTGTGAAGCTTCCATTATAGCCCAGATTGCCTCCTCCTGACATTTTTTTTTTTTTTTTTTGAGATGGGCTCTCACTCCGTCGCCCCAAGGCTGGAGTGCAGTGGCCCAATCTTGGCTCACTGCACCCTCTGCCTCCCGGGTTTAAGTGATTCTCCTGCCTCAGCCTCCTGAGCAGCTGGAATTATAGGCATGTGCTACCACACCTGGCAAATTTTTGTATTTTTAGTAGAGATGGGGTTTCACCATGTTGGTCAGGCTGGTTCCGAACTCTTAACCTCATGATCCACCCACCTCAGCATTCCAAAGTGCTGGGATTACAGGCGTGAGCCACCGAGCCTGGCTGACATATTTTATGTGTGAGGGAAATGAACTATTCTGTGTAAATAGTGTTATTGGAGGTTATCCTGTTGTACGTGTTATGTATAGTTGATTTACTTTTAACTTACAATCAACTGTCTGTTTGAGTAAAGCAAAGTGTGTGTTTATGATTGATTAAATGGTGAAAATTAGATAAACCTTCCTGTTAACTAGCTTTAAAAATGAAGCTTCCTAGTTCACTTCCTATAACTACAACTCTCAGTTTTCTATTTTAAAAATTGAGTCATAAAAGATTAACACATCTTTAAAATGAAGCCACCAAAACAAAATATAAGTGGGTGTTCATAATGTATCCTCGCACTTAAAAGTTCTGGAAACTTTGCTGGTGAAAAATAGGTGAGCAGTGAGCCAGCAAAGGTTAATGACAGACCTGAGTCATTGTGACATAAGGAAAATCTTCAGTTTCTTTAGTGTGAAGTCTCTCTTTATTTCCAAAGCAAGGCTTGTACTTCCTGATTTGGGCTGACTGTGTTCGTCAAGGTTCTCTGGAAAGACAGAACAGGATAGATGTACATACAAAGGGGAGTTTATTAAAGAGTATTGACTCACACAGTCACAAGGTGTGGTCCCACAATAGACTGTCCTCAAGCTGAGGAGCAAGGAAGCCAGTCTGAGTCCAAAAACCTCAAAAGTAGGGAAGCCAACAGTGCAGCCTTCAGTCTGTGGAAGAAGGTCAAGAATCCCAAAGTGGAAGAACTTGGAGTCTGATGTGTGAGGGCAGGAAGCATCCAGCCCAGGAGAAAGGTGTAGGGCAGAACAATCCAGTCTCGTCATTCCATGTTATTCTTCCTGCGTTTATTCTGGATGCACTGGAAGCTGATTAGATTGTGCCCACCCAGACTGAGTGTGGGTCTGCCTTCCCCAGTCCACTAACTCAAATGTTAATCTACTTTGACAACACCCTCACAGACATACCCAGGAACAATAGTTCGGATTCTTCAATCCAATCAAGTTGACACTCAATATTAACCATCACATGGACCCTGCTTATTAGCCTGAAAATAGTGGAGGAGGCAGACTTTGAGAAAAACTCATCTTGAGAGGAACCCTTGCAAGAGCTTCAAGTAGGGTCTTTATATTAATACTATGTCCTTGTAAGAAGACTGTTTATCTTTTAAGGGGAAAGTGGCTTCTCTGTCAACCAGAGGAGTTTAGGAGACTTTGAGATTTTAAGATTCTCAAGCTCGTCTACACAAATATCCCTATCCTAGGTCTCATGGTCTCACTCTTTACCTAACATGGCCCAGACCTTCATATAGGAGACCTGTCAAGATTATGTATAGTTTCCTTTGAAACTATGTCTTTGCAAACAATCAGATCCTGGGCTTTGTTTTCAGCAAAGTCTGCCCTGTGACTGTAGGAGTTGAAATTATTCTTTAAAACTGCCATGGAGACTTAGTCCATTTATGTTGCTATACAGAAATATTTAAGGCTAGGTCATTTATGCAGAACAGAGGCTTATTTGGTTCATGGTCCTGCAGGCTGTACATAAAACGTAATGTCAGCATCTGCATAGTTTCTGGTGAGAGCCTCATACTGCTTCCACTAACGATGGAAGGAGAAGGGGAGCTATCATACAGAGATCACATGATAAAAAGCAGTGAAGAGACAGTATGAAGTGCCAGGCTCCACCAGCTCTTGCAAGAACTAACAGTCAGTGAGAACCCATTCACTCCTGGGAGAATGGCACCAAGTCATTCATGAGGGATACATTTCCATGATTCAAACATCTCCCAACAGGGCCCACCTCCACAATTGGGTACCAAATTTCAACAAGAGATTTGGAGGATCAAATAGCCAAACTATAGCAGAGATCAATCTGACTTTCATAGAAGCTTTAAGTTAACAATTAACATCTCTGATTTTTTTTTTTCATTTCTAAAGCCTTTATTGCCATCAGAAGTGGTCACTCCATACCACATTCTTCATAATTATCATTACTCACATACTGGTTGTATTAGTCCATTTTTATGCTGCTGATAAAGACATATCAGAGACTGGGTAATTTATAAAGAAAAAGAGTTTTAATGGACTCCCATTACCAGGTGGCTGAGGAGGCCTCACAATCATTGTGGAAGGTGAAAGGCACATCTTACATGGCAGAGGCAAGAGAGAATGAGAACCAAGTAAAAGGGCAACCCTTTATAAAATCATCAGATTTTGTGAAACTTATTCACTACCGTGAGAACAGTATGGGGAAAACCACCCTCATGATTCCGTTATCTCCCACTGGGTCCCTCTCACAACATGTAGGAATTATGGGAGCTACAATCCAAGATGAGATTTGGGTGGGCACACAGCCAAACCATATCATTCTACACCTGGTCTCTCCCAAATCTCATGTCCTCACATTTCAAAACCAATCATGCCTTCCCAGCAGTCCCTGAAAGTCTTAACTTAATTCAACATTAACTCAGAAGTCCATAGTCCAAAGTCTCATCTGAAACAAGGTAAGTTCCTTCCACCTATGAGCCTGTAAAATCAAAAGTGAGTTGGTTACTTCCTAGATACAATGGGAGTACAGTCATTGGATAAATACACTCATTCCAAGGGGGAGAAATTGGCCAAGACGAAGGGATTACAGGCCCTATGCAAGTTCAAAATCAGGTGGGGCAGTAAAACCTTAAAGCCCCAGAATGATCTCCTTTGACTCTATGTCTCACATCCAGGTCATGCTGATGCAAGACGTGGGTTCCCATGGTCTTGAGCAGCTCCACCTCTATGGCTTTGCAGGGTACAGACTTCCTCTTGGCTGCATCCACAGGCTGGAATTGAGTTTCTATGGCTTTTCCAGGTGCACGGTGCGAACCATTGATGGATTTACCATTCTGGGGTCTGGAGGACAATGGCCCTCTTCTCACAGCTCCACTAGGCAGTGCCCTAGTGGAGACTCTGTGTGGGGGCTCCAACCCCACATTTCCCTTCTGCACTGCCCTAGCAGAGGTTCTCCATGAGGGCTCTGCCCCTGCAGCAGACCTCTGCCTGGATATTCAGGCATTTCTGTACATCCTCTGAAATCTAGGTGGAGGCTGCCAACCTTCTTGACTTCTGTGCACCTTTGATGCCAAGGCTTGGGGTTTGAACTCTCTGAAACCATGGCCAGAGCTGTACCTTGACCTCTTTTAACCATGGCTAGAACAGCTGGGATGGAGGGTGCCAAGTTCCTAGGCTGCACACAGCAGGAAGCGCTGGTCCTGGCCAATGAAACCACTTTTTCCTTCTAGGCTTCTAGAACTATGATGGGAGGAGCTTCAGGAAAGGTCTTGGACTCCCTGGAGACATTTACTCCATTGTCTTCGTGACTAACATTTGGCTTCTCATTGCTTATGCAAATATCTGCAGCTGGCTTAAATTTCTCCTCAGAAAATGAGTTTTTCTTTTCTACTGCATCATCAAACTGCAAATTTTCTGAACTTTTATGCCCTCTTTCCCTTTTGAAACAGAATGCTTTTAACAGCACCCAAGTCACATCTTGAATGCTTTGCTGCTTAGAAATTTCTTCCACCAGATATTCTAAACATCTCCATCAAGTTCAAAGTTCCACAAATCTCTAGGGCAGGGACAAAACACCTCCAGTCTCTTTGCTAAGACATAGCAAGAGTCACCTTTACTCCAGCTCTCAAAAAGTTCCTCATCTCTATCTGAGACCACCTCAGCCCGAATTTAATTGTCCATATCATTAGCAGATTTTGATCAAAGCTATTAAACAAATCGCTGGAAAGTTTCATTCCAAACTTTTCCACATCTTCCTGTCATCTTCTGAGCCCTCCAAACTGTTCCAACCTGTTACCCAGTTCCAAAGTTGTTTCGATATTTTTGGATATTTTTACAGTAGCATCCCACTCTACTGGTTCCAATTTACTGTATTAGTCTGTTCTCATACTGCTAATAAAGACATATCCAAGACTGAGTAATTTATAAAGGAAAGAGGATTAATGGACTCACAGTTCCACATGGCTAGAGAAGCTTCACAGTCATGGCAGAAGACAAAGAAAGAACAAAGGGATGTCTTACATGGCAGGAGGCAAGAGTGAATGGGAGCCAAGGGAAAGGGGAACCCTCTTATAAAATAATCAGATCTCGTGAGACTTATTCACTACCATGAGAACACTATGGGGGAAACCACCTCCATACTCCCACCAGATGCCTCCCACAGCACACAGGAATTATGGGAGCTACAATTCAAGATGAGATTTGGGTGGGGATGCAGCCAAACCATATCACTGGTCAAATGCAGCTGCCATTTGATCCCCCAAGTCTTGCATTCCAGTGGCACTTTATTCCAATTAAATGTAAGTGAAACTTTAGTAATGGTGATTATGTTGAAAGACTATCTTTACTGCATTTACCATAAGCAATAGAGTTTGTCTTGCTTTCAGACTCATGGGAAATTTACCCTGCAAAACTTTATCTGGAAGGTCTGTCTTCTTATATCACTTCCTAAACCAATTATCTTAGCATGGGTTCCCTTGAAAGTAAAGACTGAGGCCAAGCTTAATTGAATGGGTGTAATACGAGGAGAGGAAGAGAGACACAGGAAAGAGAAGAAAGTAATGCAAACTGACATTAGCCTCTCAAGAAAACACCGCTGGTGACTTGGTCATGAGGGATTTTTCTGGAGAGGTTCTATGGAATCACTGCATCAAGGGAGAGAAGATCTATCTATCTATCTATCTATCTATAAATACACTCATTCCCAAGGGGTGAAATATATATCCCATAGGGGTATTAACACATTGAAGCATTTAGTGTTTATTGCCTTTCACAGGGATCCACTAGGGAAGCCACAATCAGGATGTGTCTAGTGGGCTTGGGCCAGGGTGGTGGAACAGCTCTGGTTTCCTCTAGGATAGGCCTGGTTAAAACTAGGTTGATAGAATGCAGTGTTATGACATGAGACTGTGGCCACAGGGAATTTACAATCAAGGATGCCATGAGCAAGGAACCTCCTGGAGAGACCCAGGGGGCCTCAAGTATTTCATAAACAGGACCAGTATACCCGTGTGCTAGCTGTTTTCCATTTGCCCCTTCCATATTTATGCATTTCCTTTCTTTACTTTTGTCTAGACCTTTAGAGGATGCCCTAAGGACTGCCTTACCCTATCTGCTTTTCCCTGTCTCATCTGGTTGGATTCAGCCAATGGGAGACACCAGGAAGAGATGAGAAAATAGAGGAACGAGTGGTTGAGAATTGTTTCTCCCACTCCCTCCCTGACTGATGCTGGGATTCTAGCAGTGGTTGCATCCTTCGATGACTAAGTCCCTATTGGAAATCACTTCTCCCACGATTCCACTAACACTGGTTCCTCTCTATGCCCCTTCAGGTGAACAGTTACCACCAGGCCTACTGTCAATGGTACTTGGGTTATTTGCCAGCTCTCAATGGTACCTTTTACCCAGAGCTGGCCTCTGTAAATGCACTCTTCATTAAATTTTCTTCAAAATTCTAGCTGAGTGCTATCCACATTTAACTGCGACATTAAGCCTACATTTTGTTTGTTTGTTTATCTTATTCTGTTTTTTTTTTTTAAATCAATTCTTGTTTGGCTTTGTTATTTTAAAATAATATTCCCATTTAGGTATCCTAGCAATTATGACACATTTCCTTCTCCTCTATGTCTAATGCTTTCCTATAGGTTGGGATCTTTGTCTTACTTCTGCATTCTGTGTTCATTTTTCCAGTGTATTTACTTCTTCTGCACTATATTTTCTTAATCATTGTATCATTTCTTACCATCTATCTCCGCATGAACAATTCTATACAGATGTTCTATTTGCTCTGATACTTTGGGGCTGATTTATTGATCCTTCTGCTACTGTATGTGACTCCAGTTAACCTTCCCTTTCAGGTACAGTATGTGTGAGAAAAGGATGTTAGGTTGTCTCTCCATTTTTCAGAACTGGAGGGAATAGCTTAGATGCACATGTATGCACATATGTGTATATGCACCTCCACATACTCACCATACAAACAAACACACACCGTGGAAAGAATAACTGAGTTGCTGACTAGTTTTTACTAACATACCTGAAGTTTTCTCTCCTCTGTTATTTTGTTGTTTGCTCCACCGGATTAGGGCACATATTCTGACTCTGAAGAGGGACTCTTGGGCTTTGGCAGTTTTCTCCAAGTCACTGATGAAGAGGCACTTGCAAATTCATCAACTCTGTGTTTTGACAAGAACTCCTCCAGCTATTCTCATTAGTTGACTGGGGTATTAGTTTCCTCTTGCTGCTGTAACAAATCGTTACACATTTAGTTGCTTAAAACAACACAAATTTATTACCTCACAGTTCTGGAAGTCAGAAGTCTAAAACTATAGGGCTGCATTTCTTCTGGAGGCTCTAGGGGAGTGCACTAGGTTGAATAGCATCCCCCTACCTGGAAAAAAATGCATGTCCATCCAGAACCAAAATATATGGCCTTATATGGGTACAGGTTCTTTGCAGATATAATCAATTACATTAAGATGAGGTCATATTGAATCATATTGGGTTGTAGTGGGACCTAAATCCAATGACTGATGAAAGTTCTTATAAAAGTAGAACAGATATAGAGACACAGACAGAGGAGATAATTATGAGAAGATGGAGGTAGAAATTGGATTAATGCAGCTGCAAGCCCAGGAATCCTAGGGATTTCCACCAAGCACCAGAAGCTAGGAAGAGGCAAGGAAAGACTCTGCTTTAGGCCCTTTGGAGAGGGCATTGCCCTAAAGACATCCTTGATTTTGGGCTTCCAGGCTCCCAAATTTGGAGATAATAAATTCCTATGTTAAACCACTTTGTTGTTGTTGTTCTTGTTTCTGAGATAGAGTCTCGCTTTTTCACCCAGGCTGGAGTGTAGTGGCGTGACCTTGGCTCACTGCAGCCTTTGCCTCCTGGGTTCAAACAATTCTCCTGCCTCAGCCTCCCGAGTAGCTGGGACTACAGGTGCATGCCATCACCCATGGCTAATTTTTGTATTTTAGTAGGATGGGGTTTCACAATATTGGCCAAGCTGGTCTCGAACTCTTGACCTGCCTTGGCCTCCCAAAGTGCTGGGATTACAGGTGTGAGGCACTGCACCCAGTGCACTTTGTGATACTTTGTTATGATAGTCCTAAGAAAGAAATACAGTGAAAATCAATTTCTTTGTCCTTTTGAGCTTTTAGAGGATATCTCCCTTACGTGGTTTGCTGGCCCCACATCACTCCAATTCCTCTTTCCATTGTCATATCTTCTCTCTGACTCTTACCTACCTGGCATCCTCTGATATCTAAGAACCCAGGTGATTACATTGGGCCCATCTAGGCAATCCAGAATAATGTCTTATCTCAAGATTCTTGATGTAGTCACATCTTCAAGGTCTTTTTTGTCATATAATCTAATATATTCACAGCCTTCTGGGATCTGAACATGAATATCTTTTGGGCATTGGATTGGGTGGAAATTATTTTTCTTACCAAAGCTGGGCTGGCTCCCTGGAGTGTGAGATATGCCAGGGGTCTATAATACACTAGGTAACAAGAACAAAAACAAATTCCTTGGCATTATAATAAGGAAAGTGTCAGAAGTCTCACAGAAGTAAGGGTTTTATAACAAACTTACTATGTAAGACCTGATAATCTACCACCTGACTATATCCTGAGAGGGCTCAGAGGATACTTTCCTCACTGAGTAAGCACTACCATGGTGAACATGAGAGTAAAATCTCTTGTAAGCTCAGTAGTAGCCTCCCTCTAAAAGACACGGTTGAGAGTTAAAGATATTGTCATGCACCTGGGTTTACTAACATCAATGGAAATGATGGGATTCCTGAAGCACTGACCCAGTGGCAGCATTTAACTCTAGAGAAAAGGTGAACTTAATTACTTAATCATTCCATTGGCAGGTCTGATAACCAAAGTGCTTTCACCCACAGTAATCGCAGGCTCTAAGAGATCATGGTGATCTTATGGGCAAGATAGATGTATTACTTCCTATTTATAACAATAAATAGCACATTGTAAGTATTGCTTACTATTTATAATAATAAATAATTGAGGGGTGGCAAACAGAAGGGTGATTTTAGCTACCTCAATGGAAATCTGAGGTCCCCATCAAGTTTCCAGATTTAGACAGTTACAGATACACAATATAATTGATGGTGTATTAAGACCCTGAAAAGTCAACACAAGTAGATACAATTAATATTTCTCAAATCCTTTCTCAAAGGGGCCAAATACCATTAAGCAAAGTAAATGTCCACCAGGGAAAAAGATTCAGATCTTTTTAATGTTGTTGCATACGGAACCTGAATGGGCACTGATAGTACTTTGAGTCTCTATAAAACTGTAGTGATAATTACAATCACTACAGTCAAATTATCACTATGCCCCCACCTCCCGGTAGGGTAAGTGTACATGGAAGAGAGGTTTCAAAGGTAGCACTGGCTCAGTTCATCTTACTAAGGGTTCAGTGGGTCCAGAAAATCACACTATGGTCATTTTCCTAGCCCCTGACATCTTAACAACGATGTATACCCCTGGTAGTTGGAAGACACACATACATTGCTTTCTCAATCCAAGAAGAAAGAGTCATTACAGTAGGAAGGGCCAAGAATATGGGGGTATTTCTTTCCCATTTCACAATCAAACAAATCCAGACACTTACTTGTTTATCTCAGCCTTTACAAATCTATTTTCTGCATGCATTGCAGGAGTATGCTGACTAATAATTATTTTGATAGTTAGGACTAGGCAAATACTGAAGATTAGCTTATTCAACAGCCATTCTAGCCCCCTATCTCTTTCTCTGAACTTCTGTAGAATCTGGAATGTGAAAAGCTCACATTCTCAACAAGGAGACGATGTCATATGATCCAGCTCTGACCAATGAGATGTAGCTAGAAGATCCTGAGTAGAGCGTTGTTTCCTGGGGAAAGCCACATGCCCTTTGCTGTTCTCCCTTCTTCCTGCCTGGAATGCAGATGTGGTACTAAAGAGACAGCAGACACTGTGTGTCTATGAGAATAAAAGTCACGTATTAAAGAGAGCAGAACAGCCAGAGACAAGGAACCTGGTCACCTCTGAGTCGTTGTTCTTACTCCTGGACTTTTTGCATAAGTCACTATGGCAGGATTAGCTATTACTCACAGGTTAACATCTTAACACAATCACAACAGAAACAGTAGGATTGTCTGTATTCCTTCCAAATTCCCTCCTTTCAAGCCTCAAGGGGGTGCCCTCTTGCCTAACAAGTAGGGAAAAGCTTACTGAGTGAGCAAATCCATATTTTGTTCTATAATCATAACCATGTTCAAGATATTTAAAATGTTGCTCATTCCTTGACTTCACTTTTTTCCTTACTTTAATTATCAGGAGGAAGATTGAGTGCTTATATATTTAAGGAGAAAGTAGAACTGAAACTGAGCACTTGCTATTTTTCACATAGAGTATATGATAAATTCATCAGCTGAGAGTGAGTTTGGGGAAAATTTATTTAACAATTGTCTAATCTTGAATATAACACAAAATCCTCCTAATCTGTTTCCTCTCCTGTGAATTAGGGAGAAAATATTGATGCCCACTAGACCAGGTTGTAAGAAGATTAAATTGAAACAGGAAAAGTGTAGAAGGTGGCGGTGGAATCTGCAGGATTCCTGACAAACATTAGCCAGAGTGGCCTCACTTCCTTGGGGTCTACTCCCCCGAAGGTCAGGGAACGTCTCATTCCTCTCTAGTGACAACCTGCTCAGCGCAGAACAGTTGTTGTTTTGGAGGCTTGATGAATGAATCAATGATTAAATGGATGGATGAATAAATGAACTGTGATTGAAAGTAAGAAAAGAGAAGGTGACGCCACCAAATTAAGCATATTCCATGCTGGTTCCATGGCTTCCTGCACGAAAACGGGTTTTCACATCCTTGGAAGCCTGGGGCCCCCCTTCTCAGAATCGGTTTTCTTTAAAAATGACTACTAAAATAAATAAATGTGAAAGCAGGAGCTTTATGTTTAGCGTAAAAAGGACTCTCACTAAGCATGACTCAAGCCTCACAGTCGCCCTAAGCCAAAACCTGCAGGGAAAGGCCCGTTTTGGAGCAGAGGGAGTGAGAGGAAGACACGGGAACAGGAGAAATAGGAACCCCAGGCAGGCTGAACTGGAGAAGGAAGCAGACTGGTTAGCTCCTTGTGTGGGCCCTTTGGCCTTTTAGAGATAATCGAGAGTAATTCAAGATCTAAGCTCAGTCTCAAAACAGTCCACAGAACAGGAAGCGGAAGCCAGTCTCTGCCTCTAACCGGATGTGACGTTTGCACTCCATTCGGATGTGACGTTTGTGCTGTGTGCGTGCGGCACTGCAGCTGGGCGGATGGTATGGCGCACCGTGAGGACGTTAGGCTGCACAGGACCTGGGGAGTAAACGTGATACCAGCTGTCTTTTACTGAGCACCTGCTGTGCGACTGGCTTCCTGCATTATCTGGCTAACTTTCCAGGCGGCCAGCACGGGAGGTTTGATCATCTTCCTCATGAAAGGATGCCCTGAGGTTCTCAGCTTCCTAAAGGCTACGAAAAAGTGTGTTCCACACCTGAGATTCAGACATCGTAGGGACATCCGGAGCATGCAGACAGAAAGGAAGGGTCTTCTGGGAAGGGAAAGGGACTCACAGTTTTTGAGTGCTAGGTTTTGTGGTTACTTCATCAGCGTTTCTTCTTTTTCTTTTTTTTTTTTTTTTTTTCTTTTTTCTTTCTTTCTTTCTTTTTTTTTTTTTTGAGATGGAATCTCGCTCTGTCACCCAGGCCTGAATGCAGTGCAATCTCAGTTCACTGCAACCTTCGCCTCCTGGATGCAAGTGATTCTCCTGCCTCAGCCTCCCAAGCAGCTGGGACTACAGGCGCCGGCCACCACACCCAGCTAACTTTTGTGTTTTTAGTAGAGACGGGGCTTCACCATGTTGGCCAAGCTTGTCTTGAGCTCTTGACCTTGTGATCCACCCACCTCGGCCTCCCAAAGTGCTGGATTTACAGGCATGAGCCACCACACCCAGCCTGTCGGCGTCTTATTAGTAGGCTTATATTTATAGCAGCCCTGGTAGATCAGTATTATTGGCCCTGCTTCAGAAGCAAGAAACGAGCCTTGAGATATCCGGTATACTGCCCAAAGTCGAAAAGATGGTAAAGGACAGAACCGGATTTGAGCCCACGCTGATTTCAAAGTTGTGTTCTTACCCACTAGGCAAAGGTGCTAGGCTTGGGTCCGGGATGAGACCCCGATCTTCCTTGAGGAAAGAGGGACAATCTCTTCAGTAGCAGAGTTGTCTTTATCTCAGGAGAGCTAGGAACACTTAATTCGATATTGGGATAATTCAATACTAGGATAAAATCAAAACCTCCATCCCTACATAAGTGGAGTGGAGACTGACCCATTACTCCAGGAGCAATGTCAGGGGCCCATGGCCTGCTTTGGTTTCACACTTCATGGCCAAGAAGGTACTGCATACCAAGCCATAAGTGTGCCCCATTTCAGACAGGATGAATGCTACCTGCCTCAAGGGTTGGATATGCAGATAGAGTCTGCATCTGGGAACCAGGTACCTATTTCACCAAGGATTTGAAGAGGTGACTCAGCAGCAGACTGCTGGGGAAGGCAAAGTCAAGGCAGTCAAGCCTGCCTCTGACACCAGAGTGACCTCAGACAATCTCCTTCCCCTCCCTGGACCTCAGCACCTTTAATTTACCTGCCAATCTTGGAGTTGTTTCAACTCTGGCAATCTAGGACTTCCAGGAATAATTAACATCTGGTCATGAGGAATAAATCAGTATAAAGGGAAATTCAGTTATTCAGAATAGTGAAGAAGAAGCTACAGTGGTTACCGCTGTGGAGAGAGTTCTGCTCCGGCTGGTGTAATATGGGTTTCAACTTTGAGCACTGGATTTTTTTCAGAGATTATACTCTGATGATTTATGAGTAAAATCCCCCTTGCAGAGTAGCTGTGGTTTTCCAGAGTGTGAATTACGAAAGACAGGGAATCCAAGTGCCTTTAGAGAGGGTGTGCCCTCCCTGATGTGTCACAGACCTGCTTTCTCCTTTGTCCTGGCTCCCAATGACAACGCATTTGAATTTGCATCTCCAAATTAGACTCTTGGTTTATCTTGCAGAACACTAGTCCAGCCTCCATTTCCTCCTATCCCTCCCTGGCCACTGCAAGCAGAGGGGGAAGCTGTAATTTGTGGGCTGCCCTTTCACTGCAGTGCGAGTAACACAAATGCCTTAATCCTTCCTCACCCTGCATGACTGTGCCCAGCAGCCAGGCCCCCAGAGCACATGAAGGCCAACGCAAACGGGATTCTCTCCCATGCATTATTCACACCAGTGCTTCCCTTTCTATTTTTAATGTTCAGCGTGTAGCGGTTCCCTCTGCCAGCTATTTTTAGCCTCGTTGCTGCCAGCTGACAGCAGAGACAAAGGCACCGAGGCACCTTGAGAATGACAAATGGTGATTTCAATGATGAAAATAGAAAGGCTAATTTCTTCCCAGGAAAGAAAAGGGAGAAAACGTCTATAGTTCCAAAGTTGCTTGGGCTTGAATTGAATTTCTAATTTGGAACATATAGACTGCCATGTACATAAAGGATTTTCTCTCACACACATACACTCACACTCTCATCATTTTCCCAGATCAAATACATCCCTTTTTGTGAAGCTTTATCTGACACTCTCCTCTGCTCCTAATAAGCCATCCTCTCTCTAGAGATAGCATCTCCATTATTGTGATCCTCACCTGGTGTTGTAAATGTTTGCTTCCCTGCAGGCTGTGAGCTCCTTGCAAATAAGGACTTATTGTTAAATCTCCGTTGTCTAGCAGCAGGAAAAACAAGCAGCCCCTTCTATCTAGAAGCACTCATAAGTAGGCATATCATTCCTCTGTTGGACATAAACAATCTCATTGAATAACAGAATCAGACAAGGTTACTCTGAGACCATGAGAAAGTGAGACAAAACAAGAAAACTTCATAATTTTGTCTGAACACAGACAAAAACAAGGTAGCTGTGCCAACCGCAAAGTACCAGATATCTTCTTTTTTGCCTAAAATGAATGACTGCTGTTTCTTCATCAATCAATCACATCTTTATTCTTTCTATTCTGACCTTCCTATATAAAAGATTTATTGAGCTATTCAATAATACAGTTACTCCACTTTCTGACAGCAGCCAACCTGGAAAAAAATCTCTGCTTCTTTAGACCCACCCCCAAGTCTCCAACAAACATCTGAATTCCATAATAGGTTACTGAGTGGTCTGAACATTCTTAGGGAGCTAGGAAAAGGGGGAGCCTTGAGGTCAGAGGAAGAGTGAAAGGAAGGAAATAAGAATTTCCAGAGCAATATATTCCCTTTCATTTTCCACTCATAGCTAAGGGAGCTATGTACCAGCCACACCTGCGTGTGTGTAATTTTACATAAAGGGATTACATTAGTGAAAACATGAATAAGAACATTTGGAGATTGCATAAGGAGGACTTCAATAATAGCTTTCTTTTAGGCCTGGTGATTTTTATATCATTGCTTTTTCCATTACGTTCATGTAATAGTTCAAAGAATTACTTGCACCTACCTTAGCCATCTTTTGCCACTAGGTTAACAAATTCTTCATTCCAATAATCTCATATCAGCCTGCGATTTCTAGGGCTCAGTCAGCTTTGGGGTTGCCATATCTCTGCTTCTTAATGGTTACCTCGGGCTCCTGGCTTCCATTCCTTCATTCCCCTGATATCAATAGTCTAGCACTTCCAAAGATGGATCCACAGCAAAATCTTCTGTTGTTCAACCCCTAGTGCTTTTATCCTCTCTTTTGTCTCTCACATAAGCCCCTTCTGTGTCTACTACACCCTGGCCCTAACTGGGGGTAGAGAGCCTGAGTTCCACCTTAAGAGGGGTTGTTATGTGAAAGATGATGATAATTGTCTTCAGTGGGCCCATAAGATGGAAACCTAGAGAGTCCAGAGAGACAGATTCCAACTTATTCTAGGGAGAAATTTCAATATTAGGAAAAATAACTCAAAGATATAATAGACTGCTGTATGAACTAATGAGTTGCCCAACACAGAGAATATCCAAGCAGAAACCAGAACTGGCAGAAATGTTTTAGAACACCAGCATGGGGTGTGTGAGTCTGGGGGTGGAGTGTCAACAGAAAGGAAGTGTGTTAGAGTAATTGCAGAGTCTCTGAATCCATGGGCTTCATCCTCCTCCACCTTTCTTACAAATACATATTGTTAAATGTACTATAAATGCTGCTGTGATTCATAAGATAAAATTTCACTTAAAATGATTACTGAGTTTGCAGTAGCATTATGTCTCAGTCAGTGAATACTAAACATAAAACTAATATTAGGCAGGAGCTTGTGAAATTTGCTGCCCCTAAAAAGTGACTTCTCGTTCTTGAAATAGTTTCATTCACACAAGGTGGGAGAAATCAGATGATGTTTACATTTTTCCCTGCTACCGTTTGAATGTTTGTGTCCCCCCTCAAATTTATATGTTGAAAACTCACCCCCAAGGTGATGGCACTAAGAGGCAGGGCCTCTGGAAGGTGATAAGGTGGTTCGTGTGGAGTGCTCATGAATAGGAATAGTGCCCTTATAAAACAGGCCCCAGAGATACCTTGCTCTTCTGCCACGTTTGAATACAGTGAGGAGGCATCATTTATGAAACAGAAAACAGGCCTCCAGCAGACACAGAATATACCAGTGCCTGGATTTTGAACTTCCTACCCTCCAGAACTGCGAGGAATAAATGTCTTTTGTTTATAAGCCACCCAGTATACAGTATTTTGTTAGAAGATCACACAGGCTAAGATACTTGTAGACCACTTCTTAGATTCTAAGCATTCACCTTTAACATAACATTATTTCACAAAGAGACATAAACAAGCTATTAGCAACAATGAATATATGTGTGTGATTTAGTTTGTCACTAAGAGATGGATATTTTTAACAAATATAGAAGGGTCATGCCCATTAAGAAAGAGGAAATTGTATTTAGTAATTCAAACGTCCAAGTATCTGTCACTGACATTTATTTAAGGTTTTTTTTAAAAAAATCCATTTGCATAGGCCACTCAAATGTCACATGGCCCTGAACTTCAGGTGTCAACTAAAGTGAAGCATACATCATGTCAGGCAGTCTGCAGGAAGAGAAAACAATTCCTGATGGAGACAGGTGCTTGGTCATTCTTCAACTCTCTCAGGAGCTGAATGAAACAGGGAGCGGTTTCAAACCTGAATCAGAAGTTATTTAAATTGGCCCCTAAGTAGGACTTTCTGAAAGCAAGTGTTGTCAAATCTGACAGCTCTCGCCGAATGGGCTGAAGTCTCTCCCAAAATACAGACATTCCTCCTCACTTTTGTGCAACTCATTTTAGAGAATATGTTTACCTTCTAACCAAGGTCAAATGGTTTCTAGAGAGAGAAGAAGAAGCGCAAAGAACCCGAGTTTTTAAAAATATATTTAAGGAAGAAATGATGCAACTTGCATCTTAAGGTGGTGGAAAGATCCTTGGGTCACAGGACAGGTGACCTGTGTCCTGGTTCAGTTAATCTACATCAGAGTTTGAGTTCTGGCCTCAGTTTACCATGAGATTGAATTATATCAATGGTGAGACCAGATGCAGATCCAAAGAGAGAAATAGAGGAGCGTTTTACAGTTTTATTATATGCACAGCTCCTTCGGGAGGACACGGGGTGCCACACAGGGCCACTGGAGGAGTCAGTGTTGGGCATGAGGCAGAGGGAGGGAGGGAACTGTGGGAAAGCACGTTTATTTGGTTTCTGGGGTAAGGAAATGGATGAGGCAGGGTAAGCCAGTTTAGAATTGGATAATTTGAATAATTTCAGCAGGATCAAGGGCAGGAGGGTTTTCCCTGGTTGCCTGGTACCTAGCCCCGAAGTGATTAGGGTGGGTATATAGTGGCTCCACCTTGAGAGATCCATGAGGGAGATGACTGGGGGAGGTGGCTTAACTGGCTTCTTAGGAAGGGGAACTGACCAGCTCTTAGGTAGGGCCTCGAAACTCAGCCAGACTGCACTTAAACGAGACCTTCACCCTTTCTGGGACTCAGTTTCCTCATTTTTTTCAGAGGAAGAAGGACCAAAAGGTATTTAAGTTTTCTTCAATTCTGAAGTTATTCACTTTGGTAAAAATGCCTTCTGAGATTATTTGTAACATCTCCCAGAAACACATTGCTTTCCAACTGGAATATGCTGAAATTCTACTTTAATATTAATAATTTTCAAGATATTGCGAGCATTGTCTTGAATGTAGAACATACCACAGAATACATATGCAATGCAAACTTAATTTTTAATCCAGTATCTGAAGCTCTGGTAGATGAATCATTCACGTCAGCGTTGTTCTCACATAAAGTACAGATTGCAGTTCCAAAGGCCATGCCCTGGACTTGCCTTTATTCTTCTAATTTTATCTCCAAGGATTCTGTCTCCCCTTGTAATCTTCTTGGGAATAACGAATCTCACTGTATATTCATTCGGTTATTCAGCCATTCAACACACATTTGTTGACTCAAAATTTCTATTTACCAGGTATTATGTAAGCACTGAAGATACAAAAATAAATAAGGCATTGCCCAGCTCCTCAAGGATTTCACTGTCTAGGTCAGGAAGCTATACATCTTAGCAGACGTGTTAGAGAAAGTGAAAGACGAGTGAAATTCAGTGTGACAATGTCACAATTTTAAATCTGGCCTAAAAAAATGACCACACAAATTTCTCTGTAAATAGAATGTGGAAAAATGTTTTCTTTTCTTTTCTTTTTTTCTGAGATGCAGCCTTGCTCTGTCGCCAGGCTGGAGTGCAGTGATGCGTTCTCAGCTCACTGCAACCTCCACCTCCTGGGTTCAACTGATTCTCCTGCCTCAGCCTCCCAAGTAGCTGGGACTACAGGTGCACACCACCACGACCAGCTAATTTTTGTATTTTTAGTAGAGACTGGGTTTCACCATGTTGGCAAGGATGGTCTTGATCTCCTGCCCTTGTGATCCACTCACCTTGGCTTCCGAAAGTGCTGGGATGACAGCCATGAGCCACTCACCCAGCTGGCTCAACGTTTTCTAAATTAATTAATTAATTAATTAATGTGAAAGCGGTGACATGTGGCTTACTCTTTGCGGGCCTCCTTTTCAGTGTCTCTCTACAAAACCCCATGGGCAAATTTTATTTAGATGCGCTTTTCCTGAGGATAATCTATTCTCTGAACTGTCTGTCATTTCCTCCAGCCACCCAATATTTTACCAAACCCATATTTAATCAGCAAAGTCATGTTATGTGAAAAGCAACTTAATTAAGCTAGACTTTAAAATGATCAGGTGATAAAGGCATTATCCTTGCCTTTATCACCTGATCATTTATTTTTAGTTTTGTAAATGTATTTTTAAAATTATGAAGTGTGTGTGTGTGTATACACTCACTGCAACAAATAAAACAGCAGATTACAAAGAGTTACAAAGGCAAAGATCATCATCTTCCCTTTCTCCCACTTTCATTCCTCTCCCTGAGGTAACCAGCATTATTAGCACATCTTTCTCATAATTACACACATACATAAAAGCACATATAGTCAGAGTTTATCTTTATTTTTTAGCAAATTAGAATCATATACCCATTACTCTGCAACTTCTTTTTTTTTTTCACCTTAAAATATAATCTGAAAACCTCTACAAATCCATGGAAGAGACCTATCTGCTTATTTTCTTCATGTATATGCACTTAAAATACACACACCAATGTCAACAAATACACACACATTAAATTAATTCAGGCTATATTTGACTGCATGTGATAGACAAGATACCTGAAGATACAGGATTAAAGTTTATTCTCTCTCATTTAAATGAGATCTGGAAGCCAGTTGCTCAGTGGTGAGCTGTCCAGGCCTGGGTGGCAAATCCGTAATCACCAGGGAGCCACACTTCTTTTGTCTTACCGCCACACCGTCCTTTGTATGCTGCCCCATGGTCCAGCATGGCTGCCAAACCTCTGGCCATTATGTCTGTCTTCCAACAGAAAAAAGAAGGGCTAAAAAGAGCACATTCCTTCTTCTTTAATGATATTTGTTTAAGGATGAGCATACAGCTGCTCTGCTTGCATCTCATTGACCAGCATTTAGCCATGTAGTGCAAGGAAGACTGGGAAATGTCTTTTTTCTGGGCAGCCATGTGCCAGCTAAAATGTCATTTGTCTCACTACTAAAAAGAAAAAATAAGATAGAAACTGGGAGCCACTCGTGTGTGTGTGTGTGTGTGTGTGTGTGTGTGTGTGTGTGGGTGGGTGTGTGTGTGCTCTTACATAAATAGGATCATATGAGCCAGAACATGAATAAGAACATCTGGAGCTTGAATGGAGAAGTTCTCAGCAATAGATTTCTTTTGAGTATGGTGGTGTTTAGATCAATGTTTTCCTACTAAATTGTGTTATTAATCCAAGCATTTTCTTGTACTTACCTTTAACCTCTTCTGTCTACTGGGTTAATAAATTCTGCACCATAATTATTTCATATAAGCCTGTAATTCCTGGGTCTCAGTGAGCTTTGGGATTTCCATGTCTGTACATGGGTCATAAGCATGAACCTGTGAGTTAGGACATTGGAGTTCTCAGCTCAGCCTTTCCATGACAAGTTCTGAGCTTCTGGATGAACATCTCCTTGCTGGGCTCCATTTTCCTCCTTTGTACTGTAAGGAACTCTAGTGCCTCTTTCAGAAAAAGTAAAAAGAGTACATTCTATGGAGTCAGATCCTCATGGGTTCAAATCTTACCTATGCCATTGACTGATAATCCCCAAGCAAGTCTTTTAACTGAAGTTTCTTCATCTATATGACTAGCACAATAGTAACTCCCTCATACAATAATTATGAGAATTAGAAGCTACATCCTGTTACCTATTTAGCACAATGCCTGGCATATTGTTGATGCTCAATAAATGTGAGTTTTCCTTACCTTGATTGTTTCATCTTTCTAAACAACTCTTAAAGCAATCTAAGTTCTGATTCTCCCAATGTGTCTGGACTCTTAATGACAATAATAACGACAGTAAAAACAAGAGTAAGCATTTGTTAAGCACTATGTTTAGTAATACTAATCAGAAGAGTTTGCTTACTTTTGAATCAGACATTGTGTTTGATTTGGAATTGAAGTATACTAAGTCAACGTGTTCCAGGTACTGTGAACAGGTTGCTAGATACTTTGGAGTAATATAAGAAGGCAGAGATCTTCTTGTGACTGCAAGAGTAGAGGCACATCATTAATGCTAATACACGTGATTTCCAGGAATAGACTTGGGGTTGGCCCATGTAAAAGTGGAGGGTCCTGCTGAGACCGAAGCTTCCCATTGTTTGCTGACAGGACCTCTTCTCTTGTTCATAACACAGTGAGAAAAGCCATATATGAAGGGGCTACATGCAAACAAGAGACTTGGTGAACTCCAGGGGAGGAGTTTGAGATAGTCTCACACAGCAGATCAAGAGGGAAACAAGAGGGGTGAATTCAGTTTATCGAAATGTGAGTTTGGCTAAGTTTGTGTGCTAGACATTCTGGTGTCCTGCAATTTAGGGGACTCTACCGTGGACCTAGGTCAGAGTCAGTGTAAATACACAATGTGGAACATGACTTCTGCCTTTCTGATACTCTCAGCATATGAAAAGAAGCCCTAGCATCAGCGGATGTGTGAACAGCAACTTTTACTGAGCACGTGCTGCATACAAAATACTACGGCAGGCAACTGATGAGAATGATGTCATGAATCCTCGTTGTAACCCCATGAGACGGATACTTTGACTTCAGAAATGTAGAAAATGAGACTCAAAGAACTAAGGAGGGAATAAGAAAAATGTATGAACTGGGCAGATACAACCAATTAAAATAATGTTAAGGTTAAAAACAACCTCAGCTCAACCAGAAGGAAGATAGTTTGGATAAATTGGTGGAGGAAAGGGAATCAGAAGTCACTGGGAAGGACTCTCCCTATGGTGGATTCAGGGTTTTGTTTTGTTTATGCCCAATTTTCATTTTCCTGTGTCACTGCTCCGTGTGTTTTCTTTCCCCTTGATTTTCATATTTGCTACTTTAACAGTTTCATGGCCCAGGTACGTAAAATTCACACACTGCCTGTGCCTGGAGCTTCCCTTCTGTGTGTCATGGTGGCAGGGTTTCCACCTGGATGCCCCACAAGCATAGCAAGCTCACAGGAAACTCACCACCCACCCCATCTCCTCCTTGCTTCCGGTTTCACCGTCTGCCCAACCTCTCAGGCTGTGAATGAGGAGCCAGCCTTGGCTCCATCCTCCTGTTAGTTACCGCTTCAGGCATCCGATTCTATGGGTTCTATGGACACTTTCTGTGCCTTCCGCCTCCCCTTCATCCCTCCAGCATTATTCCTGCTCAGATTCATATTCTACCACTTGGACTTCCACAATGGTTTTCTTTAGCCTCTCTGCATCCAGGGAGAGGGTGTTTAATGACCAGTCCTTTGACTATGGTAAATACATTTTCTACCTAAGAAAATCATGATTTCCCGAGTAGCAGATACTGACTCAAAGATTCACGTGCAGATGATGTTTGAGGACATGTCCCCAGGAGAACCTGGGAAGGGAGCAGGGGATGCTCTGCTTGGAAAGAAGCCATCTAAGAGTGCAATTTCAGGCCAAATCCTGCAGGAAGCTCTGGAGTTTGTACCAACTCAAGTAAGAAAGCTGGGCTTTCCTATTCCTGCATCAGTCAGTCCTTGGCTGAGGGCCACTCCAGGGAAACCAAACTCAGAGGTACTTCCTGCTCACTGCAGGTGGCTTCAGTAGCCTAAGGGCAGAGAACTTCAGGTGCTGGCTGAGGGCAGCAAAAGCACAACAAACCCAGAAATCAGGTAGGGACTCACAGAAACAGACAGGGCATCTCAGGGGCTCCGTGTGGATCATCCAAAAGTCTGCTGTAGAAATTTTCCAGTATTAAAGACAGGAGACAACTAACATTTTTTGAGAACCATTCACAACCATATTCACAACCATTCTGCAAGTGGGCATCATTTTCCTTACATTATTTTAATGGGACAAAAATAATATCATCTTCACTAGCTTTTCCAGAATTTCTCAAAAGGGAGAAATATTCCATAGAAAGGTTATCTAAGGACTTGGGTGTCCACAGAACAAAGAGGTTAAGTCACTCTGCATAGAAAATAAGCCGAATGCACTTCTTCATGAGAAGGAGAAGAGAAATAAGGAAGGAATAGGGAGGAAGTCGCGCAGGTAGTGAAAGATAGGGAACAGCATAGGGTGGCATTGCCAGAGTAATGCCCAATGGCGGGATGACCAAAAGGACCCTAGAAAGTGAAATGTCAGACTCGCTAATGATCAGACAATGAGGTACTTGGCGACACAGACAAAGCCAGGGACAAAGCCAGCAGAAAACAATGTTTTCCCCAAGGTCAACTGCAGCTCAAAATGAATGACTAACAGCCCTTTCTTTTGAGTGATTGCTACTTTGTTACAAGTGACTTCCCCAGCCTTCTCTATTTCTCTCACTCCTAAACAAAGAGAAACTCAGTTACCAAGCTGCTCCAGTTTCATGGCAGCCCCCAGTCCAGAGCCAATCATTTCTCTTCATCCCTCTCCAGCCCTCCTTACAATCCTTCCTCAGGAGCCTAAACCCTAAGAAAAATAACTCCCCACTCCTGCCTAAAGAAGTGTTCCCAGGATTCTCTGGTTTGTGGTCTCCCTTGCTGCAACAAGTTAGTAAAGGCCACTTTGAATAGTTTCAAGTACATTTTTAATGGTATCTATGGGCCTTTGCTAGACGTTTCACTCCCAATACATTTTTTGTTTGCTTGCTTGATTGGTTTTGCTGTTTTGTTTTGAGACAGGGTCTCGCTCTGTTGCCCAGGCTGGATTGCAGTGGTGTGATCACAACTCACTGAAGCCTTGACCTTCCTCGCTCAAGCAATTCTCCTGCCCCAGCCCCCTTAGTGGCTGGGACAGCAGAGGTACATCACTATGCACAGCTTGCTTATTTATTTATTTATTTATAGTGTTATTTTTTGTAGAGATGGAGTCTCCTTATGTTGCTCAGGCTGGTCTCAAACTCCTGGATTCAAGCTATCCTCCCTAAGCACTGCCTTTCAGTGTTGGGATTACAGGTATGAGCCATCACACCTGGGCTAATGCATGATTTTAAGATGCCATGCAGTACAGTAAATGATCCTTCCTCCCTCTTTGTAACTCCCTACAGCTTTGAGTGAAGGGTTTGTAGGGGGTTGAGTTTCACCCCAGGATCAACACTGCATGGCATAGAACTAGACAGAGTAAGGATCTTTTAAACTGTTCAAACTATTGCATGGCTTTCAGATTTCCATGGGCCTTTTGATTGTGCTGGGGGTGGGGGTCAAACCAATCTGATGGGAGGAGATCCTGCTGTTTATCTTCTGAGACCCATTGTCATCTTCCTCCTTCTAGCATCTTCGCTGAGTTGATTGGACCCATGGCCAACCCGCTAGAGATGAATCTAAATGTGATCATGAGCCTCGGTCTGGCCAAGGGGATAGAGGCGCAAGAAACCTGCAGAAGTTTCAGGTCAAGTCTCTAAGATGGAAGCTCGTTGCCTTCACTGCCTCTTCTTTCTTCTGTCCCACAGGCTGCAACATGCAACTGGTGTTGGTGAGTCAGCTTCGACCAGGGGAACAAAAGCAACAACGTGGAGGACGAAGGAGGATCTGAACAGAGGCTTTGGGTTCCTCCCCAGCCCGGCAGAGCGTCCTCACCGGCCCATTCATCCCCTGCTACCCACCTTCCCTGGTGCATTTCCTGTATAAGAAAGGGAAAAATCAACTTTAAAAAATGTTTCTGAGTTTCTCTCTTTCTCAGAGCATCTTAGCTTCTGCTCTAGTCAACAAATCTAGATCTCAAAGGATTTGGAGGCCTGAACTCATAACTAGGCCATGTTACGGGCTCACAAAAGCTAGGGAATTTGTGCAAAATCATGTAACTCATGTGACCGACACCCTGGGCAGGCACCTCTGTCCCCAGTCTGTTTCTGAACAGTCTCCAGGAGTCATGCTCAGATCTCTCTCTCTCTCTTAATTTCTCTCTCCCCCTCTCTTTCTCTCCCCCCACCCTCTCCCCCCACCGCCCACACAGAGGCATTTGGACTTCTTTGCCATCCCCACATCTTCCACCCAAAGTGTCAGCCCAAGAATCCAGACATGTCCATGATGTTTTCATGCAGACTCCTCAACTCAGAGTGTGGTTTGTGAAAGAAGTTCTGTGAGGATTGCCCTGGCTTCCCTGGAAATACCAGGATCACTGAGATGGCAGGTTCCACTGAGGTATTACACTCAGTCGCCTATAAAAACGTCACTCTTAAAAAAGAAGTAGAAAACATCACACTTTCAAATTATAAACCTAGTTATAAAATAGAATAAAGATTTAAAAAGGCAAAGAAGCTACCCCCCCCCCACATACAGTGGAGGTCTGCACCTCTGTGAGTGTGTGTGACCAAGGCAGTGTCTCTGGGGCAGGATGAGGACACTTGAAGAAATGTCTCACGATAAAGTCGTTAAGTGAAAAATACAGGCTTCAATGGTTTAACAACAATCCCCTTTTCTGGCATTTAGAGCCGGGCACTAGCAAAGCACTCCATCCCTCTTCTGCTAGCGGACAGAGATCCGCACTTGTCCCCACTTCCAGCCCTCCTCCAGCACCACGAAGAACTGGATCTCTGGTGACTGTATCGGATTGTTTTGTTTTCTCTAGGAGAAGTTACAGACCGAATGATCACTTGCACCACTTTGAAGTTATGCAGCTTCTATGTCCTATGGTCATTTTCCCCAGGATACAGTAGAGTGTCCTACGGGGTTATTTGAAAACTCTTTATTTGGGTGGTAGGATTGGGATTCTGTTTATAAGAAGTGAGCTCCTCCACAAATGAGGCATCAAGCTGTGCAGACCCATCTTTGACATTCCTTCCTCACATCCTCTTACAGGGTGGCCTGGCAGGGTAGGCAGAGCTTAAACTTGCATCTTGTAATGTCAGGGCTTAATTCTAAGCTGCTGCTAACTAACTCAGTAACGATAGATAAATAAGTTGACCTCCTTAGCTTCGGCTTACATGTCAGTAAAGTGAGTGTAATACAGCGCAAGTTTGTTAAGAGAATCAGAAGCAACACTAGTAATAGCTGACATATTTAAAGTGCCGCCTGCTCGCCAGGCAGAATCCTACTGTTTACAGGAAATCTTTCCTTTCTTCCTCATAGCAAGTCTAGAAGGTGGTGTCATCATTCTCTGTGGTACAGATGAAGAAGCAGAGCTTCCAAGGGGTGGAGAGGAAGCTGAAGTGCAGGAAGGTCAAGCAATTTCCTAGTGCCCCCCTTGGTCCATATAGCCCAGGAAATCGGCCTCGGGACTCTACATGTTTCCCCCTACACTTTAGCCTCCTGCTTTGCTGATGTCTTTCCTGTGTCTGCCACATTGTTCTTGAGTCTATGTACAGAGCAGGTGTCATTTCCTTTATTAGACACAGGAGGATACTGGCACTCAGATCCGCCTGCCAGGCTCACCCAGTGATAAGTGGCCAATAGGAATCAGGGCCCAGATCTTTCCAAAGCACTTTTCTGCCAAAGCCCCACAAGGCAGGTACTGTTATCTCCAATTTAGATAAAAAATACTTGGAGTACAGAGAGGCTAAATGACTTGCCCAAGGTCTCACAGCCAAGTGGTAGCAAAGTCACAATGCAAACCCTGGTCCTCTGACCTTGTCCTAAGACATGGCAGGAAGCACGGGGTATGTCCCAAAGGGCAATGCTGTTGTCAGTAAAATCACACACTGATGGAGAGGGTGGACAGGTGGCTGCCTTTATTGTTTCCTGAAAACACCACAAAACACTGCTTTTTAGAGCAGGGAAGTGTATCTGGCTAAGCAAGAATTAAGTTCTAGGGGTGGCATTGTGTATGTGTGTGTGAAAGGGGGTGGTCATGCATGCTTTAGAGAGACAAGAGGCATGTGAAATAGGGAGGACAGAATTGCATGGAGGACCCAAAGGAGAGAGAGAGAGAGACACAGAGAGAGAAACCAGCCTCTCAGTATGGGCTCAGAAAGGACCAGAAGACATCCGCTTGTGGTGTGTGTGTGCGTGTGCGTGTGTGTATGTGCGCGCATGTGTGTGTGCGCTTGTGTGTGTGCGTGTGTATGTGTGTGCACGTGCGTGCGTGCTTGTGCGTGTGCATGTGTGTGTGCGTGTGTGCGTGCGTGCGTGTGTGTGTGTGTGCGTGTGTGTCAGGGTCAGAAAGAAGTGCATGGAGTTTATGCTTAAGTCTCATTAGATTTCCAAGCACCTACATAAAATTTATTCATTGCCCAGGAATGATAGTTTTACTTATTTGCCTCCCAAACCAGCCTATTATCTCTGTGATGACAGAGGCTCTGTTTATTTATCTTTGCAGTATTTATTCTCCTAGAGATATTTGCATTTAAAGGAAAAGAAACCCTCAAAGACGCATTAATTTCAAGAACAACCTCTAATAACATCAGTGTTTTGCTTCTTAAAATATACCTAAGGCTTGATCTATCATGTAGAGAGTTTGTCAAAATGTACCTAATAAGACCGAATGCTTAGGGGACATGCAAAGTAGGCCACTGGCGAGGCAAGAGAGCCCTGGGAAGAGAATAAGTTAGGAAGTTCATTCTGAGACCAAGCGGTGGAGGCTCTAGCCTTCCATATGAGCACAGACTGCCCAGACAATGCTTAAACGGAACACAAATTCTGCTTCCATAAGTTTGGCCAAAAGCACCTTGAACGTCAGTCGAAAACTGATATGAGAGAATAATATAAATTGCCTGCCTGTGCTGGTCCTATTTTCCCAGTATTACTAAAGTGGACAGGAGTCCATCCACCATCCAGCCAGTGCAGCAAAGCCAAATGCTGGCATTAGGATTTGCAAGAAGAGAAAGTGAGCCATTTATTGCAGGGCACAAAGCAAGGAGAACCAGGGAGTTTGTGCTTAAGACCCAAACTCCCCAATGGCTTACATGTAAGAGTTAGTTTGTTTTTTAGTTGGAGTCTCATGCTATTGCCCAGGCTGGAGCGCGGTGGCATAATCTCGGCTCCCTGCAACCTCTGCCTCCTGGGTTCAAGTGATTCTCCCACCTCAGCCTCCCGAGTACCTGGGATTGCAGGCACACACTACCACACCCAGCTAATTTTTGTATTTTTAGTAGAGACAGTGTTTTGCCATATTGGTCAGGCTGGTCTCAAACTTTTCACCTCAGGTAATGTGCCTGCCTCGGTTTCCCAAAGTGCTGGGATTACAGGCATTTGGGTTTTAAAAGGCAGGAAGGCAAAGTCATAAATTAATACATGGAGGCTATCCATTAGTTTTACTTAAAAAGGTGGGACATCTCACAGGGGATGGGGCCCGCAGGTCACAGGTGGATTAAAAGAATTTCTGATGTATGGTTAAACTTTGTCTAAAAACTTAGGATCAGCAAAAAGAAATGCTTTTTCCTGGCGGGCCTGGAGGAAGTCACATCCAAAGGAATGGCCTCTGAGTGTGACTTCCTCCGGGAACCCCAGGGAGAAATTTAGAACAAAGAATAACAAAGTTGAATTCTCAGTTTCCCCTTATCTGAGGTCTACATACCAGGGGATGGCATTTTTCCATGTCATAGGGGTCTGGGTTTCTGAAAAATAACTCATGGACATATGCTATAATGTTATCTTCAGTTTCTATAGGAAACCAAGCATTTTGTGGCTGTAATATCCTTGGCTATTGTTGTAAGCTACTATTACTTCCTGCTTATCAGGTTGCTAATTTGCTTCTCAAGGCTAGCTAGGGTGTCTGAAATTTCCCTTGAAGGAACTCAAGATTTTCCTTTTTCTCCATGCCTGGGGGACCACGCAGGCCCCTAAGAGGTGCCCCTGCTCTGTATTATCAGTCACCTCACCTTTGAGGAAGCTCATTCACAGTCCTTCCCTGTTCTTCAAGTTCAATTTCTTACCATGGCCAGCACCGGCCTGATTTTTCTGCAGCCTCATTGTAGACTAACTCTTTTACCATGAGCTCTCTGCTCCAGGCTTCTGAACTTCCATTATTTCTCCAGATCTAAAGCTGGGCCTTCATACATGCGTCTGAACAGGTGCACTTCCCGGACACTTAACCGGTCTTTACCTGGTTACTCCTATTTACCTGCAAATGCCACCTCCTGGGAGGGAATATATTTTATGGTTCCAAATTGGGCTCTCAAAATAGCCGGGTTGTCCCTAGTTCTGCTCTCCCCCAGATGTGGACCCCCCATAGCTGTTCTTTCTCTAAGAGGCCCCTACTTTCAAGGCACCTCTGCAGGTGTGCGAGCCAGCTTCCCAAACCTCTTTCTAAAAAATAACAGCTTTATTGAGATACCATTCACATACCATTACAATTCACTTGTTTAAAACGCACTTTTCAATAGTTTTTAGCATATTCACAGGGTTGTGAAACCATTACCATAATCAATTTTTAAAACTTTTCATTATTTCCCCCCAAAATTCCCATTTATTAACAGTTGCTCCCCTCTCCACTGTCAACTCTAAACAACCACTAATCGACCTTCTGTCTTTATAGGTATGTCTCTTGTGGACATTTTATGTAAATGAAATCATACAATACATGTGGTCTTCGGTGACTGACTTCTTTCACTTAACGTAATGGTTCCAGGGTTAGCCCATGTTGTCATACGTATCGGTACTTCATTTTTCTTTAATTTCTGAATAACCATTGCATGGAAATAGCATCTTTTATGTATTATCATCAGTTGTTTGATGTTTGATTTGCTTCCACTTTTTGCCGTTATGCACATTCATGTACAAATTTTTGTGTGGACATATGTTTTTAATTTTCTTGAGTGTATTCATAGGAGTGGAAATTGTGGGTGTATGATACGGCTATGGTTAACCTTTAGGGAAACGGCCAGATTGTTTTTCGGTGGTCTCAGACCTCTTTGCTCCCAGACCCACTCCCAGCTCTTCCTCTACTATTCTCTAAGTGGCAGCAGGGCTGATCCCTGCAGGCTCTTGGTCAGTTGGAAGCCTGGAGGGTAAGAGGAAGGAAGAAGCCACAGCATTTCTCTCTTCCCTCTTATTTTCTTCCACCAGACCTCAGGCAGCCTCTCCAACAATGTGTGTCTCTTCATGATGGCCCTCGCTAATTCCAGCTTTCCCTGCTCGACACTAGTCCTCAGTTTCCATAACATACCCTCCTTTCCTCTGCCTCTATCTGGGGAGTGCTGGGGGCTTTCTGCTGTCGATAATCCCCCGTTTGGCCTCTCAATCCTTCCATCACTGGTGTAACTAACCTCAATTATCTTGTAATAGTTACAGCTGTTTCTGTTTTCCAGCGCATATTTGACCCTTACGGGAGGTACGTGTGTCAACCCCCTACCCCACCACACAATCAAAAATCCATAGAGCTTTGGACTCCCCCAAAAGTAATTACTTATGACTTTCTGTTGCCTGGAGGCTTACTGATAACATAAAGTCAATTAACATAGATTTTGTAACCTATCTGTATTATATACTGTATTCTTACAATAAAGTAGGCTAGAGAAAGAAAATGTTACTATGAAAATCATAAGAAAAACATACTTGCTATTTATTAAGTGAAAGTGAATCATCATAAAGGTCTTTCTCCTTGTCACCTTCACATTGAGTAGGCTGAGGAGGATGAGAAAGAGGAGGGATGAGTCTTGCTGTCTCACGGGCGGCAGAGATGGAAGAAACTCTGTATAAATATGGACGCACACAGTTGTAACCTGTTTTGTTCTCGTATCAACTGCATATGCACTGCACACAATACCAGTGCACATATGTATTACTGACCTAAACCCAAACAGAATTTTAAGGGCCCCGAGAGTGGCGGGTTGCCTCAATCATATCTACCCTTGTATCCTGGAGTGCCTGGCCTAGAATGGATCTTTAATAAATACTTATTGAATGATGAAATCGTGACTAAAGGGGTCAATTACTGAAAATTTTCTGCTACTCTGTCCAGGATTGTTCTTCTTTCCAACTCCTTTTCACTCATTTTCATCTCTGCACATCTTCGAACTCATTCCTGTGCACATAACCTCATTTCACAGATCCTCTAAAAGTTAGAGTGCTGCAGCCCATTCTCCTTCCTGTCCAGCCTCACTCTTTCGGTGACTTGGTCCACCTTCTTTCTTTAATTACAACTTATGGGTGGATGATTCCAAGTTCACAGCTCCTTTCCTTTATGCTCCAATAAACTCCAGACTCATATATTTAACTGTCTGTCATGTTTCCACTAACACCCATCTCACACCTAATATATCCAAAACTGAACTCCTCAAATTCCCCCCACAGTCTCTCCATGTGATAAATATCAGTCCTATTCCCTATATCCATAGGCCAAAATCATTGAACTTGTTCTTGGTTCCTCTCTCTCAAACCCCATATTTTATCTATCAGCAGATTATAACTGACTTCTGCCTGCTACCACCTACATTACTACTTTCTTAGTCCAAGATGTGGCCATCTCTCACCTGGATTACTGCAGTCACTCTTCCCGGGCCTCCCTGCTTCCACCCTTGCTCCCTACAAGTCTACTCTTAACAGGGCAGCCAGAGGGATCCTGATAAAATGTAAACCAAATCATGTCACTTCTCTGCCTAACCCTCCATGGGTCTCCCATCAAACTCAGCAAAGTAGAAGCCACATCTTCATGAAGACCTCTGTGGTCCGAGACAACCTAGTCCTCCTCCCCGCTGTACCCGCTTCCTGACCTCACCTTCTGCCTCCTCATGCTCACCTGGCTCCTGTCACCCTGAACTTCCCGCTGCGTTTCAAACACGCCCCAAGAATTCCTGCCTCAGGGTTTTTGCACCACTGTTCTCTCTACCTGACATGTGTTTTTTTTTTTTTAGAAAAAAAAAATCAGATATCTACTTTGTTTGGGTCATTATCAATCTCACCTTCTTAGTGAGGCCTTCTCTAGTAACCCTAACTAAATGCAAACCTTCCTGTTACTTCCTGTTACTTTTCTCTGCTTTCATTTATATCTATTTATATCATTTCCATTTATACCATAGTTAATTACTTCATATATATATATATATATATATATATAGAGAGAGAGAGAGAGAGAGAGAGCGAGAGAGAGAGAGTCTTGCTCTGTTGCCCAGTTTGGAGTGAAGTAGTGCAATCTCAGCTCACTGCAATCTCCGCCTTCAGGGTTCAAGTGATTCTCCTGCCTCAGCCTCCTGAGGAGCTGGGATTACAGGCATGCACCACCACACCCAGCTAATTTTCGTATTCTTAGTAGAGACGAGGTTTCACCATGTTGGCCAGGCTTGTCTCAAACTCCTGGTCTCAAGTGATGTGCCTGCCTTGGTTTCCCAAAGTACTGAGATTACAGGCGTGAACCAGGAGCCACTGCACCTGGCCTATTACTTATATTCTTTATTATCTGTCTCTACCCCCAACCTTGTCATGCTTAAAGCTCCCTGAGGACAGACAGATAATATTTCTTTCTCCTGAAATCTTTGGTGTGTCCTGGTGCTAGAATAGTGCTTTACCCACCATAGCATTTCATAGATATTTGTCATAGCAGTGAAAGGACTGCTCTGTAGAAATGTGCTTCCGAGTTTCCCACCCACCCTTGCCACGGCAGGGTTGAGGACACACTCTGCAATCAGACAGACCTAGGTTCAGATTCTAGCTCTGAAAGTTAATGACCTTGAGCCAAGGATTTAACCCCTGCAACTGAAAGTCTCATTGGTAAATTCATATTTCCTCAGGGCTTGTGAAGAACAAGATACAAAACCGTTATGTGTATTCCACATGAACTACAGTGTGAGTGCTGCCTGAGAATCTGGGATAAATTTTAGAGTCCCAAATATTCATAGACTTGGGTACTTAGTCTCACCTCTGAAATTAGCTGTTAAGTGTGGAAGGAGGTAGCTAGCTGGTTTTGAATCATGAGGTCTGAGATGTTACCTTATTATGTCAATCAACAGATAATTTTAGTAGACATTTTAACAACATTTAAATAGAAATTTGGGGTAATTAATGGATAAATGAGAACTAGCAGGTAGAAAAAGTTCCTATTTTCTACACCTCCTTTTGTAAAACACCTTTAAAATACTTTTCGAAGATAATTCTCCTTAATATTTAGTATCTGATTTTCTCTTTACCCCATACACCTAAAAGCCTGCCACACATAGGGGCATCTTTAACCTCTCATTCACTTATTTACTCCGCTTCATTTATTCATCAAACAAGTGTTTTTTGAACACCCAATACAAGACTTTATGCTGGGCCCTTAAATGCATGGGCAAATAAAAGATTTTACTTTCACAAAATTTACAAAATTTAAGAAAGGACAGAGATTAAGACCTGCACACAAATATTAGCTATCTCATATTTAGAAAGGTACAACAATGGAAAATAATAATTCAGAGAAGGAGATGAGTCATTTCCATGTGGTCATCCAATTGTACTCAGTCTTCTTTGAACTGCTTTGCACTCAGTGCCCTACGCACCTTGGTTCCATAGAACAAGCAGGAAAAAAACAGCGATTAACAAATAGAAAGACCCAAGGCTGCTCCTACTATCCTGGCTCTTCTGCCTGCTCTTGCTCAGATCCGCCACCTCCTACTTATCACATCTGCAGCTTTGTCCAGTTGTCAACTACATGGCCATCTGATGTGACTGGCCACCTTCTCCCTAGAGCTGCCTTTCCCCAGTTTCTCCTGGTTCAATCCCTACCTCTATTCCAATCCTATGAGTACTTCACTGAATCACCCTCCTGTGATCATGCCTTTAGATAGGGGTCCGTTGGACCATCTTTGCCTCTTAGAAGAGAAAAACCTCCAAGGTTCACAAAAATATTGCCTCATCCAGGTTGTACTTATTTTAGTAGCAGCAATAATATCGATAGTGTTTTTAATATGCTAACTATAATAAACAAAGATAACTGAATGAGGTACAAATGATTTATTTATGATAAAAAGACAGAAGATAAACTTAGCTGTCACTGCCTTACTACTTTTGGGGATTATACATGAGAAAGGACTTTAAAGATGCATGGTCAGGTGGGGAGAAGCATGAAGTTAGGTAGACTTCATTGACTCAGATGTATTCCTCTGCAATACAGATTTTAACATCTTCCCAAGATCTCCAGGAGATGATGTGAACTAGTAATCCTGAAAGTGTGGATAAAACAATGCCTTAGGCTGAGCAAAGTCGAAATGCTAGCATTTCCAGGGTAGAAGGTGGAGGAAGGGATGAAAAGTCTCATGGAAGTAAACATGCTAGAATTGACTAACCATGTCATATTGAGGAAGACACATCAGATGACTCATGGGAAGGGTCAGAGGAAAAACCTGTTACCAAAAACATAAGGAATACTCTGTTGAGAGGGCACCAGCATCACAAAAACTGGTAAATCTCCTCGGTAGGCCAGTGATGATGTAGGAGAGACTCTTAAAGAGTTTGGCTTGCAGATAGCAACGGGGATGATAGACTCTTAAAACAATGAAGATCAGGTGGCAGCACTGAACTGCCAGAACCTGGAAGCTGAAACTACCACAACTGTCAGGGAAGAGGGCCCGACTTACAGAGGCTTACAGAGATGGTTCATAGGATATGACAGCGTTTGAAGCAAAGCACATAGAGGGGACATGGATAATACTCAGATTATATGAGCCGAAGACATCAAGCATGAATGATTACCAAACTGGTAGCTGAAGAGGAGAAGTTTTTCTTACTAACTTCCCTCTTAAAACTTTCCCTTAGGAAGAGCAGCCCACCAGAATCATGGAGAGTGGAATCTTTCAACGTATTTGGAGAAGATCCGAGCAGAGCAAAGGGTGGGCTGTGACAGATATGTAAGTGTGCTTCCCAGATGCTCTTCCTAGAAGAACTTTCTGCCAGCTGCAGTAAGTGTATCAGCACACACCACAGCCTCTAGTGGCATGTTCATTCAGAGTTTGACTCTGCTGCTCTACCCAGGTGGAAGCTTTTCCTAGGGATGCTAGTGACTGGGTGGGATGGCAATAATCTCACCTTTACTAGTCTTCCTTACTAGTTCTTGTTTCTCTTAGCAAGTAGTCCCTCTTACGAAACCCTCCTTGAATTCTCTTAATTTGAGAGTGCCTTCACTCCGATTGATATCATAACCACCAAGAGCGGTACACCTAGAGAGACACCCATAAATACATGATTTGAGGTAGGCACATTTTAAGATTCTGCCTCTTGTTGTCAGGCCAGTACAAAAGCCAGTAAAAGCCAGATTACCAATATGAAGACACAGGTCTGGAATATATATTCCACTCTGAGTTTTCCGGAAGATTTTTTTTTTGTGTTCTTATCAGCTCATACATGATGCAATTTATTCCTCATTCCAAGTAACTGATTGCCAGTCTTCAATGTCACCCACTGAATATAGTGCTGGCTGGCCACCATCAATCAGCCCAGACTCAATCTCTTCTCAGCACTGCGGATCTGGCCAGGCTGAAGAAGCATTTGTTCGCTAGGGGTTTCCAAAAATATTGACAGTTTTTGGAAGAGATTTAACACAAATTTTGGGGACTTTCTATTTTTCTTTTCCATGGTGACAGCTTTCCTGACAGCATGAGGCTAAGCATTTCTGCTATTTAAATGGTAACTTTTAAAAAGATGATGATGATCTCATCTCCATAGCTTTGTCTGGGTAGGCATGAGTAGCAGAAACATCTCACATGCCAGACTGCATAATGAGTTTGAGAGGATCATGGTGCATTGGATTGCTAACAAGACTGTGGACTGTGGTCTTGGGATCAGGCTCCTTCTGTGTATCCACGGCATCTGGGTTATTGCATATGGGGTGCCTTTGCTTCTAAAAATGGAAGAGCTGGCATTTTCTTTTCCAGCTGGTCACTGGAAGCTCCTCTCTGTGGTGATTATATTTGTGGTAGATGCCTTCTTCCCAAGGTATGCTAGATGTGCCATTCCTCAAATGTGTCCTTTACTGCACTACCTCCAGGTCTTTGTGGTTCTCTCCACCTGGAATGCCTGCTCCCTCATTTCCACACATCCAATTTCTACTCATTTTATAATTCGCCATTGATTCCATAAAGTCCTCCTCCAATCTTTCATGTTGGGTTTAGAATTTTTCTTATCTGAACATCCATAACATGATAATTCTATGACAACTTAAGAAATAATGCTGTGTAACATTTCAGTTTTCAAAGCACTTTACACATACATTATTTTATCCCCACCATTTATGACATTACCTGCCTTGGTTTGTTTCAAGGCTTGGGTGTTATCCAGTCACTGGTGGTGTTCATCCAACAGCCCCAGTTCTCTTGACACATAATAACGCTCCACCTTCCTGTCCCTGGGAATTCAGGTGCAGCCACATGACTTGCTTTGGTCAAGAAAACAGAACAGGTATGTCATTTCTGGGCTATAGCTTGAACAGCCAGGGTGAAATTTCCATCACTTTCTGTTTCTCCCATTTAGAATGACCAGTGATGTTGGCAATTGTGGCTGCTCTGATGGCCTGGATTTTCTGCTAGGTGCTAGGGATACAGATAGGTTAGAACGGTTCCAGCCAGAAGGGCTTCTGCAGAATTACTGACACATTAGTAGTGCTGATGCATAGATTACTCTAAAATTAAATGTTACTATATTGGAAATATTTTCAAAATAATGTAGGTGTATGGAAGAAAATCCTGAACTTGCCTGGAAAGATTCATGGAAATATTTACATTTGAACTGATACTTGGAGGATGAGTACATGTTAGCCAGGACAAAAAAGTAGACATGGGTTGTTTCAGACCAAAGGCCACGAGAAAAGTGTACAAGTAGAAAAGAACTTGCAAGGACAGAAGAGCTAGACTGAATGAATAATCCCATAGAGACTATGATGCAGGCCAACACTCTGTAAATGCATAGACACTCACCTTTATTATTATATGACTACACAGTAGGCACCGAGTAAATGATTGTTCATGTTTATCTTCCCATGTTAAACTCTATATTGTTTTCTGAGGTCAGGTTGGAGGATGATTTCACATTCTGTGTAAATTTTGTATACAACTGGATCTGGCTTTCTTTTCCCCAATGCCTGACTCTTGCTTTGGAAAAGACATGGCTTCATTAGTAAATGCCATGGTTCAAAATAGTCAATGATTCTCCATCCACCCCCTTCAGGAGAAAGTTCAAACTTCTGGGAAGGCATTGAAGGTCATTGGCAATCTGTCCCTAAGCTATCTCTCTAGGATCAATTGTTCTCTGTTCGTGTTCATACGGAACCACGTGTCCTGAACTTTCAACTCCCTGAGGCTTCATCTGTCATCTCATCCACTGTAAAGGCCCTTTCACTTCCTTTCAAGATCTAACTTAACTGTCACCTCCTAGATGAAATCAAATCCTTCCCTGATTCCCTACCACTCTCCCAGAGAGCACACCTGTTTTCCCTCTTTTTGTAAGAGGGATTTTTCCCCTTTGGTTTTTGGCAGTTTTAATATGATATGTTTAAATGTAATTTGCTTTTTATTTATTCGGCTTGGGATTTGTAGCGGTAAGATTTCTGCATCTTTAGCTTGATGTCTTGAGTCAGATTTAGAATATTTCTAACCATTCCATCTTTAAATATAGCTTCTGCCCTATTCTTGATCTCTCTTTATCGGGCTCCATTACCCTCTCTTCTGTAGTTACCTGTATTTTCCCTGTTTTCATCTCATTCTAGACACTTTTCAACTCCAAAATTCTCCTTTCAAAGTTTGGTTTAATCTGCTGTTGAAGTAATCCATTGACTTTTAAATTTCAGTTACTGTATTTTTCACCTCTAAAATTTCAGTTTTTTGTTATATCTGATTCACTGTCAAAATTCCCAATCCTTTCTATCTTCTAGAAATATAATGTACATTTATTTTCAAGTCTGAAGTTGTTAACTGCATTATTCACATTATCTATGGGTTTGCTTCCATTACCTATTCTGTTTTCCATTTATATCAATCGTCTGTTTGTGGGCTTCGTTATTTTTTATTGATTTAATTGCACTGTATTTTAAAAAAAAACTAGGCAAAGTGAATAATAAACATTGCTTGACTATAATCCCTGATACAGAGGGATTATATGAAATGAGACCCATGATTGCTCCATTTTTCTACCTAGGGTAACTTTATAGAATATGGAAGAGGAAGATGAAGCCCAAACAAAGCAGAATGGTTCTGGTGAGCTGAAGAGACAGAGATCAGAGTTAGGAGGTGCTGAAGAGGCTGGAGTTTGTGGGTCAGCAAGTCAGAGAAATGGGAGGGAGCTCCAGAGCTAAAGAGCTCCAGAGATATGCATACAGCCGACTTAAATTTTTGACCAAGTACACTTATCTGTGCATGCAAAGAATGAGACCCTACTGAGCATGGTAGAGAAGCTGTGAACTGAACAGAGATTCTGGAGGCCACACAATGCTGGGGACATAGAAGTTCCAGCCAGCCAGAGAAATCTTGGAGAACCACCAGGTTACTCAGTTGACATCCACAAAGCTCTTTTTGAATTGACGTGTCTACGGCAGTTACTTTATGCTTATCTCACCACTGTATGCTTGGGGTTGGAAGGGATTTAATTTTCTCATGGATCTTCAGTTTGAGAAGAATCATATTTAAAAAAGCAGGCCAGGCACGGTGGCTCAAGCCTGTAATCCCAGCACTTTGGGAGGCTGAGGCGGGTAGATCACGAAGTCAAGAGATCGAGACCATCCTGGTCAACATGGTGAAACCCCATCTCTACTAAACATACAAAAAATTAGCTGGGCATGGTGGTGTGTGCCTGTAATCCCCACTACTCAGGAGGCTGAGGCAGGAGAATTGCTTGAACCCAGGAGGCGGAGTTGCAGTGAGCCGAGATTGCGCCATTGCATTCCAGCCTGGGTAACAAGAGCGAAACTCCATCTCAAAAAAAAGAAAAAAAAAAAAAAAAGCAAACCTGGCCAGGCATGGTGGCTCATGCTTGTAATCCCAGAACTTTGGGAGGCCAACGAAGGTGAGTCACCTGAGGTAGGGAATTTGAGACCAGCCTGACCAACATGGAGAAACCCCATCTCTACTAAAAATACAAAATTAGCTGGGCATGGTGGTACATGCCTGCAATCCCTGTTACTCAGGAGGTTGAGGCAGGAGAATCACTTGAACTTGGAAGGCGGATGTGGCGGTGAGCTGAGATCGTGCCATTGCACTCCAGCCTACAAGAGTGAAACTCTGTCTCAAAAAAAAAAAAAAAAAAAAAAAAAAAGAAAAGAAAAAGGAAAAAGAAAAAATACAATGCAAACCCAATAGTCTAATGAATCTCATCTGTACCCAGAACTAAGTAAGATGATGAGATTCTGAACTTCAAACTGGAACTATAATAGCATGGAATCTTGGAGGTCTTAGAAAGAGATGGCAATATTTTGCGTGTGAAGAAATAATTTATTATCACAAGATGGAGTGTGGTAAAGATGACCACAAATTCTTTGACACTCCTCCCACTGAGAGGCAGAATCTATAACTCTTCTCCCTGACCCCTGAGATCAGCTTTTAGGTAAACAAGTACATGCAGAACCTATCTTATGTCTGTCTTGGGAATCTTGGGTTCAAAAAGGCCACTCTCTGCTTGGCAATTTCCCTACCACAGAATCCTCTCCAGTGGTTTTCTTTTCTTTAGTAATACAGAGATAGGTCAGTAAATGTGGCCGAGAAGAATCCCCGTTAAGTAATAAGTTTCTGGCCAGGCATGGTGGTTCATGCCTATAATCTCAATAACGTGGAAAGCAGAGGTGGAAAGATCACATGAGGCCAGGAGTTTGAGACCAGTCTGGCCAACATGGTGAAACCCTGTCTCTACTAAAAATACAAAAATTAGCTTCATGTGGTGGTGTTCACCTGTAATTCCAGCTACTCAGGAGGCTGAGGTAGGAGAATCATTTGAACTTACGAGGTGGAGGTTGCAGTGAGCCGAAGGTAGCAGTGAGCCAAGATTGTACCATTGCACTCCAGCCTGGGCAACAGAGCAAGACTCTATCTCAAAAAAATTAAAAAAAAAAAAGATAGAAAAGAAGTTTCTATGATGGACAGCTTTGAGCATAAGACATTTTTATGTGATTCTGATTATTTCCTGAGGTTATATGATCAGACTCAGAACTTTGAGGTCATGGGACATAAACATAAGTGACATTCTTGCTATACTTTAAAAATGTTCTTTCCAAAAATGTTCTAGTTTACATCACAGTAATGGTTCTGAGAAGCTCAGATATGATAGATTTCGAAGGAGAAATCAAAGGCACATGGGGTTTTCCCTGTCCATAGAAAATGACATAATCTCCTGGTGTCTCTGCCAAAAGCAGTTCTCTGTTGGGTGGACTGTGAAGCGTGACTGCTTTTTAAGCCAACGAAAGGCTGTCTAAAAATGGGATCTTACACACTTTTTTTTTCAAGTCAGTGGGAGCCAGTTGGCTGTAGATCTGAGCTTAGACAGAGGAAAGTTTGAACTGAACTACAGTTAAAAAAAAAAAACAAAAAAAACAAAAAAAAAACGGGAGATTCACATGGGGATTTTCTTTTTACATCAAAACCCCTCTGCAATAGCACTGGAATGCATTTAGCACTTAGAGATGATTTGTAAACCAGGTTCAAATCCTGACTTGTTAGCTGGGTCTTGGATGTTGTACTTTACCTCTGTAACTGACTTTCCCTCACTGTACAATGAGGATAATGACACTCACCTCTAAGTGTTGCCAAGGTATTAGAAATCGTATCTTCTGCTCAATTCTCTGCCCTGAATACCAGGCTCTGTCTGCCTACACAATATCTCTCTTGGAAATTAAAACTCAGCATGCCCAAGACTGAACTCCCCACCTCCCACTGCCCCAGATGACGATTCCAGATCTCTGTAAATATGGAGTCACCTTGAGGTTTCTCAAGCAGTTCAATGCCACCCTTGATTCCTTCCTCTTTCTCAAAAAAATCACAAATCTGAAAATCCTGATGTGTCTCTCTCCAAAACATACCCAGAATCCAATCACTTCTCCCAACTTTCACTGCCGCCCCACAATCCAAGCCAGCATCGTGTCTGGATCACTCCTTCTAACAGGTCCCTGACTTTTTCCCTTGCCCTGATAGGGCAGCTAAAGGGGATCCTTGAAGTAGTCTTCCCCATTGCCCCAGCCCTTTAGTGCACCAGTGTTCTCTCCCATAGACCTCCACTAGGAATCAAAGCAAAGTGCTGGCCATGTTCTCCCAGGCTATACAATTGGGTTCCACCAACCTTCTGACCACATCTTTCTACTTAGCTTGCCTCCCCTCTCCAGCCATGTGACCACCTGGTGGAACTTGGCTCATGCCCACCACAGGGCCTTTGCTCTTATTACTTAAGCTACTTGGGATCCCCTTCCCCAAGAAGTCCGTTCTGGCTCTGACAACTCACTGAGTGCTCTGCTCAAATGCCTCCTTCTAAAAGAGACCCTCCCTAACCACAGCATTTATCACTGCAGCCCCATGAGACTCCCTGTCCCTCTCACTTATTTTTTCTTGACACCTTACACACCAACTGGTTGGCTTGTTTGTTTACTATCTATATCCTGATTAGAATGTAGACTCCATAAGAACAGAGATCTTTGTCCCTTTTGTTTACTGCTGTTTCCTCTGCCTTGCACACAGCAAGTGCTGGATCAATATTTGCTTGAACAACATGAAAGGTATATTGTAGATGTTCAATAAGTAATCTTTACCATTATTAGTATTACATTAGCCTCCCTTAACCACATATACCATGAAAAGGATGTGCTGATGAGCTTAACTTTTTGGTTTATTTTGAATTATATTACTGTTGGTGAAAGTTTTAAAATTTAAATCATATTTTTGAAAATAATTCTTCCCTAAAAAGGAAATAGATTAAAATAGATTGCTTATTTAACACCCCAGACTCATAGAATGGACTTCATTAGGTCGAATGAGGAAACAATGGTGTCTCTCAGGTACCAGTAAGCCCCAGTGCTGCTCTTCTCTCTGGAGCTCCGAGCAAAATCCTATGATGGGATGGGATACTGGTGACGACAGGCCAGGTGGGTTCTGCTCACTCTTCTAAGAAGTGTGATTGATTTCCTTAGGTACAGGCAGGGCCTGGGACTCCTCCTGCTTGCTGTGATAGCTGAGCTCCTCTTTAACTGTCTGCGTGCTGTGGCCTGTGTACTGCGGAGGTGTGTGGGCCAGGTTTCAACCCTGCTTCCTCTGCCTATCTGCTGTGTGTGGTCCTAGATCAATGACAACTTCTCTACCCAATGTGTTTATCTGTAAAAGGGGAACTTTGAGATGTACCGGAATTGCTCACAGGTTAAAGGTGAGGTCTGAATACTGCTGGTTCTATGCCTAGTCCATACCTGGCCCTCAGGAGGTCATGTCACTTTCCCCTCTCAGAGGGGGTCACAGGCACTTGTGCCACCTCAATGCCATACTTGTCCTCACGCTGCCAGGGTTCTGACCAGTGGAGACATTTCTAATGGTCACTAACCCATGGGAAGTAAAAAAGGACTCCATTCATCTCTGCAAATCCTCTGTCTCCCAGAGCAGGCCCATCTGGGAAAGGACTGTGCCCTGAACAGAAACCTTGGGACATGGATATTGATGGTTCCCTGAGGGACACAAGTGGACCTGAAGGACAGATGATGATACTCTTCACCGACCCAGATGCGTGGACCTGACTCCAGGTCTGCTGCACAGACCTAGAACCAACCCAGACTTTGCTCAGGAGGACTTACCTTTTGGGAATAAGAAGAGAAGGAAATTCTACTGCATGGCTTGAGTAAAATAAAAGAGGAAGCAACCACCCTTATTCATTTTTTTTTTTTTTTTGAGAGAGAGAGATTTTTGCTCTTGTTGCTCAGGCTGAAGTGCAATGGTGCAATCTTGACCCATCGCAAGCTCCTCCTCCTGGGTTCAAGTGATTCTCCTGCCTCAGCCTCCCACGTAGCTGAGATTACAGGCATGCACCACCAAACCCAGCTAACTTTGTGTTTTTAACAGAGATGGGGCTTCTCCATGTTGGTGAGGCTGGTGTTGAACTCCTGACCTCAGGTGATCTGCCCACCTTGGCCTCCCAAAGTGCTGGTATTACAGACATGGGCCACCACGGCAGGCCTTCATGCTTTTAAGACATAGTCATCTTGTTCACCATTAAGATGTATCTCAGTGAATAGCCTGCTCAGCTCAGGTGGATTGGATTAACCACTTGGTAAGCTACAAGCAAGGTGACACTGTTTTAGGAGGTTTCTTGTTGGACCTTTCACATGAAAATCTATGCACCACTTTTTAGGTGTAGATTTCTGTGTCAGTAGGAGTCAAACTTTATTTTTCCCTATTCAGATAGGTGCTTGACTAGCATCCTTTTTTTAAAAATGAAAACAAAACAAAAATAATGTATCATTTCCCTACTACTTTCTAGTCTCTCCTTTATTATAGATTGAGTACTCATGTTGGGTCATTCCATTTCTGAACTTTATTCAGTTCCTACATCACACTGTTTGAATTACTTTACATATCATGCATTTTTCTTCACTATCTTTACAATAACTGAGTAATAATCACGACCTCCACCACCATCACCACCACCCCCATCATCATCATTATCATCATTCTCTTGAGAGCTAAGAGTTACAAAGTGCTCAAGATGTGCCAGTAGTTACAGGCACACTTAGTCCTCACATCAGCCTTCTGAGATTGATATTATTATAACCTTCATTTTGAAGATGAGAAAACCGAGCCTCGATGGTAGTAAGTAGCATTCCCAAGATCATCTAGCTAACAAATGGCTGCACAAGGTTCTGGCCAGGTTCGTGAGAGCCCAGTCCACCAGGGCTTTCTACTTTATCTGAGTGCCTCTCTCAGCTATAACCCTCCTATCAAATGTGTCCCATCTTTGAGAGAGAGAAGGATATTTCCAGGCCAGGGGACAGATAGATGCTGGCTTGGGTTTGCTGTATTTCGTAAACAACTGGATGAGTAAATTTCATCTCAATGGGGTTACTAAATTTTACGAAATGTTTAAACATCTGAGGTTGGCTACTTGGGGCATGACTGAAGTTTATACTGGAGTGGAAATTCACAATCCAGGCAATACTAACCACAGGTTGGGCTGTGTGAAGTCTTACATGAAGGAAGTTCCGGTTGGAGGCTCCCCTTTTTCCTGCCAAACCACCAGCTCCTCTCCTCTTCGCATAGGGGTCCCTGGCAGGTAAGACCCAACATTGAAGGCAGGGGTAGCGTTTCCATAAGGCCAGGGAGTGGCCTTGCCCTTGTCTTAGTCTCACTGACATCCGTTATAGCTGATCCATCTAGGTGCTTGGAGATGCCGTGTGCTCTGTGCAGAAGTGTGAGCCAGGAACAGAACAGTTCCAGCCCAGAACAGCAGGCTCTGGAAGACTTTGGTCCTGAGTTTTGGGGGGCTGCAGATGCAGGGGACAGTGCAACCAAGAACACAGTGATTGGAAGGACACTGTTGGGCAAGGAGGGCTTTGCCTTCTCTGACCCTGGGATTCTGCTGATGGCTACTACGAACCTGCTGATATTTCTGCTGAGTGCCCATTCTTATCTGAAGTCAGCAGTCCAGAGGGTGCTATCTGCATTCAGGTAACACTTCAGATGTTAATTTAATGCCCAGCCAGTGCTGACGAGGCACGATTAATTTGGGGACACTTTAACACCATGTCACTATGCCAGCTTAGCAACCTGGCTAATTAATTTTTTAAAAAGAAGTAAAAGGTTTATTTAAAGAGACATTGAAATAAAAACTAAAGAGTCACTGCAAATATTTTGATGAAAAAAGGGAGTTTGCAATTCTATATATGTCAACAAAGGTAAAGCTATAACCTTGTTGATGCACATATATGGAATTTTATGTTTTTTATTATAAATCAGTAAAGTATAAAAGAAATATATATAGTGGTAAGCATGTGGGTTTCAAATAAGATAGATCTGAGTTTAATCCAGGCTCTTCTTACTAAAACAATGAAGCATCACTCATTTAATCTCAATGAAACCCAGATGTCTCACCTGTAAAATGGGGACAATGCTTCCAACATTGCAGTGTCATTTTGGAAACTGGAGATGGCTGTCTATGATGTGCTTAGCCTCGTGTTGGACCACAATAGGCTCCTTAAACATGCTTTATACGTTAGAGTCCAACGTGAGAACTTCACAGACATTGTAAACCACTCTTGAAGTAGATTCTGTGCACCAAGAGTTCTTTGGTCATAAAACCTCCTCATTATATTCCTGTACGTGGAATTGGTTGAACTGGAGTGGAGGGGCTTGCTGGGTTTACCTGAAGGGATGCTACCCAGTGCAGGTTCACTTGTGTGTTCTACACTCAGCACAGGGGCAGAAAAGCTGTTCCACAGGGAAGTCAGGCTTTTGATTCCAGAATGCTCAGCCTTTGCAGTAAAACAGTGACACAGAAGACAAGAACTCTAAGACAAGTGTGTTTTTGAGTAAAACAGTGACATAGAAGACAAGAACTCTAAGTGTGCAAAATCACACACATTGCCTTCTAGGTGGCCAGGCTTGGAAACACTCACAGTTAATGCGTGCCCTGTTCTCAGGAGAGATGGAGAGAGAAAGAATCAGAATAATTAAGAGGTTGCTTCCTCAAGTAAGTATTGCAGAGGTAAAGACCTAGATCAGAAAGTCTTAATGAAAAAGAAGATATGAAATATTATCAAAAGTTTTGGTGTTAAGATATGTGGGAGTGTCATAAGTAACACCCCCCTTTTTTATGTTCAAAACTTACAATAAACAACCATGACATCCATGGAAGTTATAATAAGCAGCCGTTACAACTCCAAGTTTTATCTAATTCATAGGAAAACTTATAGCACGCAAGGAATTAGTTCCTTCACCATTTCATTTTCTGTCCTTGTTGAAATGACTATAGAATTCATGATTTAAAATGAAGCTATGTTCTTCTTCTTATTATTATTATACTTTAAGTTCTGGGGTATATGTGCAGAACATGCAGGTTTGTTACATAGGTATAAACACGCCTTGGTGGTTTGCTGCATCCACCCCCCAACCCCCATCATCTACATTAGGTATTTCTCCTAATGTTAGCCTTCCCCAATCCCTCTACCCCCTGCTCTCCTTTCCCTAGCCCTCCACCACCTCCTGACAAGCTTATGAGTGAGAATATGCAGTGTTTGGTTTTCTGTTCTTGTGTCAGTTTGCTGAGAATGATGGCTTCCTGATTCATCCATGTCCCTGTGAAGGACATGAACTCATCATTTTTTATGGCTGCATAGTATTCCATGGTGTATATGCACCACATATTCTTTATCCATTCTATCATTGATGGGCATTTGGATGACTAAAACACTAAAAGCAATGGCAGCAAAAGCCAAAATACACGAATGGGATCTAATTAAACTTAAGAGCTTCTGCACAGCAAAAGAAACTATCAGAGTGAACCAGCAACCAACAGAGTGGGAAGAAATTTTTGTGATCTACCCATCTGACAAAGGGATAATAAGAATCTACAAAGAAATTGAACAAATTTACAATAAAAAAAAACAATAACCCCATCAAAAAGTGGGCAAAGGATATGAACAGACACTTCTCAAAAGAAGACATTTATGCAGCCAACAAACATGAAAAAAAGCTCATCATCACTGCTCATTAGAGAAATGCAAATCAAAACCACATTGAGATACCATCTCATTCTAGTTAGAATGGTGATCATTAAAAAAATCAGGGGACAACAGATGCTGAAAAGGATATGGAGAAATAGGAACGCTTTTACATTGCTGGTGGGAGTGTAAATTGCTTCAACCATTGTGGAAGACAGTGTGGCGATTCCTCAAAGATCTAGAACTAGAAATACCATTTGACCCAGCAATCCCATTACTGAGTATACACCCAAAGGATTATAAAACATTCAATTATAAAGACACATGCACACGTATGTTCATTTTGGCATTGTTTACAATAGCAAAGACTTGGAACTACGCCCCTGTTTTAATTGCCTGAGTTCAGAGTTAATGAGAATGAAGCAAGGAGGGTGACATTAATGGATGCTCATCCACATGGAAAGGAACATCAGGAGTAGGCAACACATGTCTTCTCCAACAAGAAGCTTGATCTAATTTGAAAATAAAATGTTGCCTCTTAATTGATGCTCAACATGTTACATTGTGTAAGGCATGCAGTTGGCTTCAAGGATCGCTACACTGTCTTGTGATCTAGTAAAAATATCTTTCAAAGGCCAAAATGGAATTCTATTTCCCAAAATTATCACTGTTGTTGATTAATTTTAGGATTCATTGCTCAGTTTATTTTTGTAGCCAACTCTTCTGGTTGTCTATGCAGTATGCATTCTCCCCTTCTTTCTCTCTAATAGAGCCCAGCTTTTCTTGGGTGCAAAACAGTACATGGTTAAAAATACTGCAGCTCTAACTCCCTTGCAGCAAGTGGCAGCCAGTGAAATGGTGGGAGCCACAATGTAGGTCCTTGTGTGTGACAAGTGTGCCCCTCTTACTTTCACACTTTTCTGGGGTTTCTTGCTCTTCTACGTCCTGTCCAGAATGTTGATGCACTGCTTGAAGGTACAGCAGCTAGTTTGTACCATGAAGATGAAAGGCATGTGCTAAGTATGATGGGAAAAGGAGATTGACAGAGCCAGTGTTTCTGATTTAGTAGTCTGTCCCTGGATTGCTCAACCCTAGACTGGCTAGACGTCTTGCGTATCACACAATTGTGTGTTGGGTTTTCTGTCATGTGAAGCCAAATGTATTCCTAATTGGTATAATTTTGAATTTTAACATTACACTAACAGAAGGCATTGACTTTTACTGTCTAACTTATAGGACATGATTAAGAAAGGATAATAAGCCATTAACTGACACAGGGGTCTGATAGGGAGAGTTGAAAAGCTGAGTGGCTAGTTCTTGGCAAAGAGGTGTTCTTCTCGGAGAGACAGAAGCAGTAACAATTTTTATAGTCACGAGTTAGAACGCAGAGTCTGAAAAATGGTCTTACTAGGACAACAGAATAGTTGAAACTTTATAGAATCCTGGAGGAGTAAACCCTGTGAGCAGATGCTGGTCTTTGAGGGAAGCAGCGAGGGATAAGATAGACCAGAGAGACTGTGATTCCATCTCAGTTCTGCCATTTACTGCAATGTGCTGGAGTAAATTCATCAATTGCCCCAGAACTCAGTTTCCTTCTCTGTAAAATGAGGCCATAAAGTCTACTTGGAACAGGAAAAAAATCCACATCCTAGTCCATGCAAAGTCAACCCTGGAGTTGACCATACCTGCACAACCAGGTGTGGCAGCCCTGCCTAAGTATGTGGCTGCCCAAAGAATGATCCTTTGCTATGGGCATTAACTTATTTTACCCTCACAACACCAGTGTGAAAAGATATGGTTATCCTTTTTCTATAAACAATGGAACCAAATTTCAGAGAACTTAGTAACTGACCTGACATCATGCTGCTACAACATGGCAGTGTAAAAATCTCCTCCCATAGCTGGGCACAGTGGTTCATGCCTGTAATCCCAGCACTTTGGGAGGGCGAGGAGGGTGGATCACCTGAGGTCAGGAGTTTGAGACCAGCCTGGCCAGTGTGGTGAAATCCCATCTTTATTAAAAATACAAAAATCAGCTGGAAGTGGTGGCAGGCACCTGTAATCCCAGCTACTCCAGAGGCTGAGGCAGGAGAATTGCTTGAACTGGGGAGCTGGAGGTTGCAGTAAGCCTAGATTGCACCATTGCACTCCAGCCTGGGCAACAAGAGTGACTCCATCTCCAAAAGAGAAAAGAAAAGGAAAGAAATCTCTCCCATCCTGGGTCCATTTAGTTTCATATGCAATCACGCTACCTACCAGTAGAGATCACTAGCCTTGGTTTTATGGCAGGAAAACCAAGCTGGGCAAGTTGTCATACAGAAGAAACACTCCATTTCACAGACTGTCCTGGAGCACAGAGTCACCACATCTCTAAGTCTTGGCCAATGAGAAGTAGGTAGAAGTGGGAACTCCAAGAAACTTCCTTAATTAATTAGGCATCTGTGGACATGTACTTTTCTCCTTTGTCTGGCTGGATGATGACTGTGATGGTTGGCGCTCCAGCAACTATGTCAGGCCCTGAGGCGACATTCAATAGAGAAACTATGTGCTTGAATGAAGGAGCAGAGAGTTAGAAAGCTGCTCTCTGATGACGCCATGTAACTTCCATACTCACTGATTAGTCCATTCTCGCACTGTCGTGAATAAATACCTTAGACTGGGTAATTTATAAAGGAAGAGGTTTAATTGACTCACAGTTCTGCATGGCTGGGGAAGGCCTCGGGAAACTTACAATGATAGCAAAAAGCAACGAAGAAGCAGGTATCTTCTTCTCAGGGCAGCAGGGCAAATTGAGTGCAAGCAGGGGAAATGCCAGATGCTTATTAAACCGTCAGATCTCATGAGACTCATTACCACCAGAACAGCATGGAGAAAATTACCTCTACCTCATCCCGCCTTTGACATATGGGGATTATGGGGAATAAAATTCAATTCAAGATGAGAGTTTGGATGTGAACACAGCCAAACCATACCACTCACCCTAAATTTTCTACCTTTGGACTCGTTTGATGAGGGAAAAATAATTGTTTCTCTTGTTTTATCCATTTATTTTATTTTCTATTATATGCGGTAAAATCAGCCCTAACTGATAAATCCTAACTGAGATAAGTGATGCACCTATCGGTGCTACTGGTTTAGAAGCTTAGCCTGGGGTAGTGGGTCACACACATTTATAGCTCTGGGAGAGTAGGAGAGTGGGCCAAGGGCAAGGTCTGCTGAGAGGGCCAGGGGTGTCTTCACATTCTCAAGGACAGGCAATTATGCAACACAATAAAGAGCCCTGGGTTGGAGTCAAGTCTAAATCCAATTGCTGGTCATGCTCACATGAGCTGTGTGGCTCTGTGCCAGGTATCTTGGCCTATCTGAGCCCCCAGCTCATCATCTGTAAAGCAGAGATCACATAAATGCTTCTACTGCATTAGTGTAGTTATGAAGAGCAAGCAGATGCTGAATGTGGAAGCACCCAGCACGGTTTTGCACCCTAAAAGGTGCCCAGTCCATGAGTACAACATAGCTGAATCTGAATCTGGAGAGAAACCCATGAATTTTTCAACTTTTTCGCTCTCTCCTCTCTTTTCCTCTCTCCTCATATAATCCCACCTTCCTTTTCAGTGCTTCTAATCAGACTTAATTGCTTCCCTCCATGGTCCCACCTTGATGCTTCACGTAGTTGGGATAAGTACTCACACAATGAGCTGCAACTGGAGGGCTCCTCAAACTGTGTGCAGCCAAGGACAGGGCCTGGGGTTTAATGTCTCTGTGAGCCCAGGGTCTGGCTGTGGCCTGGTGCTCAGAGGCTCTCGACATCATTTGCTGATATCAAGGGCCTTGATTTTTCTCTATCCTGGTAGGGAGGGATGGCTGTGGCGAATGCCAGTTATAATTTTCCTGACACCTCTCATGATTAATGAAGTTATATTTAGCTTCTAAAATCACCACAACCCAGAGCAAAGGCCATCTGACCGGAGACCAGACTACACAGTTGATGTGCAGGTAGTCAGGAGTGAAAAGGGATGGCCCTTGGGGCCAAGGAACCTGGCTTCATTCCCAGCCCTGTTTTCACTAGGCCTGTGTGTTCTCACGGGCTTCATGACATAAGTGACAGGTAGTTATTGAGATGACTAAATGAGTGTCAGGGACTGAGGACACAGATACAGGAACTTGACTCCATACTTCTCTCAAGCAGCCATCAATCTGGTGTGGGAGGCAGACTCAGAGGCAGCCAGGACTGAGGTGGGAGGGCAGAGGGGTGAGCGTGGCCTGCAGCAGGGTGGGAGATGGCCTTGTGGAAGGGCTGCAGGGCCTCTAGCATCCCTCTGACCCTTTTGTCCAAGTTCCTGGCAAAGAGAAGGCGCTCAGCAAATGTCCACTGACGAAAAACGGGGGCATGAAAAGTGCAGAAAGCAGACCTCAAATTAAATCCACAGCTGAGTGGAGAGTGCGGTGTTACTACCTTCAGCAGCTTCAGGGTATGCAAAATCTCGTGTGCTTTTGAGGGGAAGTAAAAGATCAAGACAAATGGGTGTCTGATCTTTTTTTTTTTTTCAATTCAGTCAACAAAGGTTTCCCACATGCTCCCTCTGAACCAAGCACTGTGCCAGGTGCTGGGGCTGCTGAGGTGACCAATCCAGCCCCTGCCTTCAAGTGGCATATAATCAAGGATAATACAGATGAATAGAACAATAATGGCACACTGAGGCTATTAGGGTTAAATCAACAGGTATCCTACTTTTCAAAACAAAATATAGAAAAATAGGCAGGGCACAGTAGCTCACGCCTATAATCCCAGTACTCTAGGAGGATGAGGCGGGTGGATCACTTGAGGTCAAGAGTTCAAGAGCAGCCTGGCCAACATGGTGAAACCGTGTCTGTACTAAAAATACAAAAATTAGCCAGGTGTGGTAGCATGCACCTGTAATCCCAGCTACTCAGGAGGCTGAGGCATGAGAATCTCCTGAATATGGGAGGCAGAGGTTGCAGTGAGCTGAGATCACACCACTGAACTCCAGCCTGGGGGACAGAGTAACACTCCATCTCAAAAAAAAAAAAAAGAAAAAGAAAGAAAGAAAAATAATATTCACAAGAATTATTGTGCCACTTCTGGGTGCAAGCAGCAGTCTGAAAGACATGATTTGGTTGCTGGAACCTAAGAAATGTGGTTATTTTAACAATTTGTGAGGAGAACTGGATGGGATATTTAGATGGAGACTGTCGCCAAGCATCCCGAGTCCACAGCTGTCAGTCATGCACACTCATTTCAGGGGCTTGCGGGGTCCAAAGGGAGAGCAGTCAAGAATCCACTTGTAAGCCTGGTCAGGGGACGGTGAAAAGCAGTGACGAATGGGAGGGATTTGGAGGATAAACTTCCCACCCCTGTGAACTCACAGCAGTCTCTCTCTCCTGCCTCCTCAGCAAACAAGTCAAACATAAATGGGAAGGAAGAGAGAAAGAAGAAATAGACAAATGTCTGGTTTCCTGCAAAGCCAAAAGCGTGCAGGACCCCATATGAGATGACAAGTGATTAAAGGTATTGTTTTAAAGTGGAGTGAACATAAATTGAGTGCTGTTAAAATATTGTGGTGAGTATGGACACTTGTGGAGGCTGGAGGATACCTGGGGCTTTGGTTTGGGGATGGAGTTGACAGTGACAGCGGCCCTTTGAGGCAGAGATTTCTCAAGGTGACCTGACAGGTGATTTTTATAACCCATTAACCACTAAAGAAATGACATGTTTTCGAAGCTTTTCTTGGAACAATTCTCAACGGGAAATTATTCTCTACAGTCTACACACTTTGTGAAGGGTCAGATCATAAACATTGCAGGTTTTGGGGCCATGGGAAATCTGGTGCAGCTATTCATGTCTGTCCCTGCAGTGAGAAAGCACTCAAGAACAAAACAGAAACCAGCACTGCTGTGTTCCAACTAAACCTTGTGGACAGTGAAATATGAATTTCTGTAATTTTCACATATCACGAAATATGATTCTTCTTTCCATTTTTTTCCAACTGTTTAAAAAGGTAAAACCTGTCCTTAGTTCACAGGCTGTACAAAAACAGTCAGTGGGAAGATTTGGCCTGTGGTTCATTGATACCCACTCTCATCTTCAGAGAGAGTCCCAAAGAGCCAGCACATCACCACTGACAGTGATCCCTAGAGTGACCAAATGCAGTGGCTGCCCTGTCTGTCCCAAGTTCCAGGGAGAAAGTATCAATATAACGACTACAAAAACAGTCTAAGAAAAAGTTGACGTATATAAAATGTTAAGTATCTATATAAAATTAAATATGTATGTGTGATAAATGTGGTATGTGTGTATATGTGATCTCATGCATACTCATCCTCAGTGGGATCTTTGCTACTTGATTCCATATATCCTTTGTTTTTTGGGTAAAGACAATTTACTAAATGTGTAACTAAATGAAGTGGTGATTTAATGATAGTACATTGTATTAAATGAGTTAAGAAGGCAGGAAATATCCTGGCAGGTCACACATCCCATGTGCTGTTTGGGATTTTTGTTTCTGAATGGCAAATTTTTGTTTGTAAATGGCAGCTTATATTCTACTACACTTTTAATTCAAGATTATTGATGTAGAGGGACACTATGAGACTTTGTTGCTAATCTCCTATCTGGAAAATTTACCGAACGTATTTGTTCTAACAACTTGTCTTTTCTCTCACAGGCTTTCTCTAAAAATAATCCCATTATCCGCAAGTAAGGATACCTTAATACCTCTGACTTTCGTACTTGTCTCTTTGAGGGGGTCAGAATCTGCAGTAGCATGTTGAGGAGTAACAGGCATAGAAAACATCCTTTTCTCGTGGAGAAAATGAATTTAAATAACTGATCTTCTTTGAGGATTTTGTGTGCTGTAGGTTTTTAGTAAAAATTCTTACCAAGTTAAAGTTCTTTTTTAAAGATCCATTGTTCTAAGAGTTATTTTTTCCTTTTAAAATCATACTATTAAAATTCTGACCCATTGACATGATGATGTAATGCCTCTCCCTTCCCATAGATTAATGTAAATTAAGTTGATAGAATTCGTAATGTTAAACCACTTCTGCTTGCTAGTGATGTGTGAGTTGTAATGCAATGACATTAAATTAGTTACTTTTATTTTTTTGAGACAGAGTTTTGCTCTTGTTGCCCAAGCTGGAATGCAGTGGTGCCATCTTAGCTTACTGCAACCTCCACCTACCAGGTTCAAGCAATTCTCCTGCTTCAGCCTCCCAAGTAGCTGGGATTACAGCCATGCACCACCATGCCCAGCTGATTTTATATTTTTAGTAGAGATGGGTTTCATCATGTTGTTCAGACTGGTCTCGAACTCCTGACCTCAGGTGATCCACCCGCCTCAGCCTCCCAAAGTGCTGGGATTACAGGTGTGAGCCACTGCACCAGGGCAATTAGTTACTATTATATCTAAGAGTTTATATTCATGTTCATAAACAAAATTACTCCATATATTTTTTGAATATCTAGTTTGATATTAAAAGCATTTTGTCATATAAATATTTAACCAGCTTTTTCATCTCTTTTCCTTTTTGAGATCACCTTGGATGATATAGACTATTTTATATTTTGAACATTTTCTCGAATTCTCATAAAACTTCCAAGGACTCAGGAATTTAGTGATGGAGGAAGGAGGTGGTGGGTCAAAGTTTATTTCTTAACATTGTAACGTTTTAAAAGTTATTGGTCCATTTAAGTTTTCTATTTTTAATGCCAATTCTGTCATGTGATAGTTTTTCTGAAATTTTAAATGTATTGGTGTATAGTTTATTTAATATTTCACTAAGAAATTTAAATTTCTTTTACACAGGTAGGCATGTTCATGCTTTTATCCTGTATTTTGTTGATTCTCTTTCTATTTCGTCATGTGCATCAGCTTCCTCTTCCTTCTGAACATTTTTCCCAGAGTTTACCTGATTAGTCTCTTCAAATAAACAGGCCTCTCTGTCTTTGTTGTTGTTGTCTGCTAATTCATTGATTTCTGCTCTATCTTCGCAATTGATTTTTCTCTTCTGTCTTTGGGTTATGTATGTTTGCTTATTTTCTAGCTTCCTGAGTTGAATTCTAAGTTTGTTTTCATCTTCGATATTTTCTAATACATGTACTCAAAGTTCAAGAAAAGTTGCGAAGGACTTTGGAATGGGCAAAACTAAATTATTGGGTCACCTCTCTGGCTCATTTTCCTTGTTGTCTCCAGATTTCATTGTCTATTTTCATAAGTATGTAAGTTGCAGAAAATTCATAAGACAAAAATGTGTCAGGGAGATTGCATTTGGCCATTGCCCTGTGGATAGACTGATTTTGCATCTATTTGTAAATTCATTTTATCATCTACATGCTATGTGCTAGTGACTCTTGAATTATCCTTTGAAGCAGTTATAATAGCCTATAGGTTCAGTCATTAGTGAGCTAAATACAATCTCTCACATTTATTTATCCTATATTTATAGGAGAGTTATAACTTTCTCTTTATCCAAAAATGTGTATTTTAACAAAAGCTCTAACTTTTCTTCTAAGCAGTGAGCTTCATCTTTCAAATTTTGACAAATGGTCTTTTCATTGTCATTTAAATTCATTTATTTCTTTTTAACCCAATTATCACTTTGTAGTCTGTTTTTCAGATTCAAACCTTGTTTTAGCTGTCCTTTTTTTGATTCCGAATTTTATTGTATATAATCAAATAGGCTTCATTTATATATGCATATTTTATTCTAAAAATTATATTATTCTATGAAATCATTTTATTCTAAAATGATATACATACATAAATGAAGCCTATTTGATTATATACAAAAATTCAAGGTATAGTACAATGACATATAAAGTGAAATGATAGAGAAAAATGTAAATAAAAAATTAGGTCATTGGAAAATATATTATAAAGCAGATCTCAGTGTGCATACAGGCTGTACTCATTACGGCTGTCCAGGTGCATTAGTCCGTTCCCATGATGCTAATAAAGACATACCCGAGACTGGGTAATTTATAAGGAAAAGAGGTTTAATGGACTCACAGTTTCGCATAGCTAGCGAGGCCTCACAATCACGGCAGAAGATGAAGGAAGAACAAAGGGACTTCTTACATGGTGGCAGGCAAGACAGCATGTGCAGGGAACTCCCCTTTATAAAATCACTACATTTTCATGAGACTTATTCACTATCACGAGAACAGCATGGAAAAAAAAAAAAAAAAACAAAAAAAACCAAAAACCTCCCCTATGATTCAATCACCACCCGGCCGGTCCCTCCCATGACACATGGGAATTATGGAAGCTACAATTTGAAATGAGATTGGGGTGGGGACACAGCCAAACCATATCACCAGGTATATCTGGGAGTCTCTAGGGAATGGTGGGGTGGCTGAGGAAAGACTCACAGTGGTGGGAGAACAAAGTGGATATAGGAGTGTTTAGTGAGCCCCAAGACCATCTCCAGGTTTGGTCATTTGCTTGGAGGACTCACAGGACATGCCTATAGCCATACTCATGGCAATGATTTATTACAACAGAAGAATGTAAAGCAAAATCAGCAAAAGGAGTTGCATGGGGAAAAGTCCAGAGGAAAGCTCCCAAGAGTCCTTTCCCTGTGGAGTCAAATGGCATATATTTAATTCTTCCAGCAACAAGTTGTGCCATGTGTGAAATGTTGTCTATCAGGAATACTCTTAAGAGACTCAGGGCCCAAGGTTTTTAATTGTCTCCCTCTACCTGGCACATATCAAAATTCCAGACTCCCAGAAGGGAAAGCAGGGGTTCAACATATACCACATTGTCTGTTTACGTACTGTGAGCCACCCTTATCAATTCTGGGGATAATGGAAACCCTCCCTAAGTCCAAGTTGCCACATGATGGCCATGTCTGCAGGTCTTTCTAAGGATAGCAGCCTCAAACATGCTCTGTTAACTCATTTTGGGGGAAGAACTCAACTTAATGAGAGTAGGGGTTGGCTTCAAGAGCTGTCCCAGGGACAGACTTTAACCTCCCGAGAATAGTGGTGCTTCAGAGTGTAGCATGCTGACAATTCCAAAATATGCCTTTAGCAGAACCTGGGGAAATTGGCTGAATCCTGAGGAAAGATATGGTTTTGCATAGTGCAGCTACTTAAATAAAAATACCACTGCCCTCCTGACTTGGAGGAGAATCCTAGGCATTCAGGAGAAGAGACTAGGCACCGAATGTGTCATTGTCTGACGACGTGCTGCAGCTCTGCTGGTTACCCAAAGCAGCAATTGCATGAACAATCTCTAAACAAAATAAGACCACAACTGTTCACAAGAAATGAGGCCAAGCAAAGTTATGCTACCAGAAAGAATATACATGACTGCCATATGGAGTCCAAATCAGGTTTTTTTGGAAAATAATGCTCACGGTGTGAGGTAGGTTTTATTTTGTATCTCAGAATGGAAGAGTCCTCTCCTCCTCCTGCCCTGTTCTAAGGGGTAGAGCTCACTCTTCCAGATGGCCACACCTAAATCTCACAGGGTCAGCCTGCAGCAAAACAAGACCCTACCTTTCCTTCTGAGGCTCCCAGGATGATGCCAATGACAAAGTTTTTAAGACACAACAGGAGGCTTAGCTTTGATCACTTCTATAGAGAGGTCTGGTACTTTCAAGAAAATGGTACAGCTGGAGTCCTGTTGGGGAAGAGGATTAAGAAGACAGGGCTTGAGAAGAGAGAGGAATGGAAGCATGGATTATGAAAAGAATATCAATTGAGGACATCAACTCAAGTCCTAGAATATGAGGCTTTGCTTCTGGAATGACAGTGAAGGGGCTGGTAGTTCTTTCACCAGCGGTGTACAGTTAGGTCAATTCTTGGAGATTTTCAAAAGAATACTCGAAGCTTTCTTGGAAATTCAGTATGTGTTTTTACTCTGAGGACAGGTGAGAACAAGGACAAGGGATCCCCACTCTCATGACTCTCACCATGAACCACTGGCTAGGTGATGGCCACTGACCATCCACGGTTGAAGACACAGGAGAGGGAGATGATATTCTCGCTTCTACCCCAGCACTCCCTACTTGCACACAGAACAAAGGGCAGGAAAAAACATTTTCAGTTCATGCACAAGTAGTCTATTCTCTAAAGTCTGAGAGCACTCAGGGAACTGCACTGGGAACTCTTCTATTAATAGTAAAGGATTGCCTGCGATTGTTGGACATATTGACATGTTGGCATGGCCAGAGCCCATGGCATGAACAGTGGTCTAAAGAACACCAGTAGACACTGGAGTCTTGAGGGGAGGATGTCTTCAGAAGGTGCTGTCCAGTTGAGTAGGGAAGCATTGGCACTGTGAGAGGTTCCCCAGGAATATATGGGGACACAAGCTGAAGATCCTTCATCAGCAGATGGGGCTAGAGCCAGGGAAATGTGAATTGAGGCCATGACAATGATCCCAGATAAACTCACATACTGACACCTTGGGAAATTTGAGTTATATTAGATAGAATGCAAAGATACTACCAGAAAAATAAGTAACGAATAGGTAAGTGCAATATTATAGTTCAGTGTGGCTTTGAGAGAAATACAGCCAGAGGAAATTAAAATTTTTCTTTTCTATTTTTATCTGCATCACCTAAGGAACATTAAAGAAGATCTAATTCATAATTCTGAACCACTCTTCTAAACTGCTTCTGAGAATCTTTATTTGGCCTTGCATCGATTTGTAAATATTTTTATCTATAGAACCCTCCCAAGGAAGCAGAGGCAGGCAGTGGTGTGGGTTCTAAAAATGGCCTTGGGATAAAATTAAATCTGTATCTTCCCCACCATCGCCCACATCTTTTATTGGTACAACAGGTAAGGAACCACCTCCTTTTCTTGACAGCAGGGGACATCACAATGTCACCTAAGAGAACTTGAGCTTCACGGAGGAGGAAGGGCGTTGTGGCAGACTGTATTTTCCAAAGATCTCCCAACAATATCGCTTGTTCCACGTGCTCTTTGAGAAGCTTGTACTCTCCCCAGCAAGAGGTAGAGACTGGCTTCTCCCTTTGAACCTGGGCAGGCCTCTGTAATTTCCCTGATTGTTAGAGTATGGCAGAAATGAGCTATGCAACTTCCAAGGCTGTTTTTAAAACACCGTGCATCCCTTCATTGTTCTCTTGGGGTGCTCACTCTCGGATCCCAGCCACTCTGCCCTGCCGTGAGGAAGCCTGGACTAGCTGTCACGGACATGTGTGGCTGTTCTGGCTGTAAGGCCACTTGAAGGCTGGTCAAAAGCATCAACTGCCAAATGCATAAGTAAAAACACCTCCAGATGATTCCAGCCTCCAGATTCCAAGTTATCCCTGGTTTGGGGGTCTTCCAAGCTGAGGCATAAAAGACAAGGTGTCCTCATTACGGCTGTTGGCACTTCTGACCTACAGAGACCCTGAGAATAATAAAATTGTTGCTTTATGTCACTAAGTACAGAGTGGTGGTTGGTTAGGTAACAATAGTAACCAGACAGCATTGTTTTTCCTTTGTTGGTGAAGATGAGCAGAGTAAATAATATGGTTCTCCATAACCCTGGGTCCTGCTGCAGGGAGCTCCTGGGTCATGGTGGCCCATGATTTCTCACCTAAAATAGCACATGGACTGGTGCCCTTACTCAGTGCAGCTGAAGCAAGATGACAGCTCATTAGATCAGACTTCATTTCTATCTGACAAAGCCTCCACTGGTTTATAATGATTCCAACAATGGATGTTCTTGTCAAGGAGGAGATGCCCTGTGCACATTGTCTGCCTTCTCCTCCACCAGCAGGACCTTCACTCTGTCCCTGGGCCCTGGCGTCACTCCCCACTCCTGGCCAAGCCTGAGAGGAGCTCCCCTGGGCCCCTCAGATCAAGCACACCACAAGCCTCAGTCTAGGCACACCACCAGCATGGGGTCAGTGGATATGTCACACTGGCTGGTCAGGGATGGTGACAACTTTGGTGTTGCAGGCAGGATGGGTGACCTGGCAGAGGTGGCCGGAGGTATGGCACATATATAGCAGATTGGGGCCCAGAGCTAATGTGTTCAGCCTTGCCCTTGGATAACAAAGCGGGCATTTATATCAAGGTGGGCTGAGGCTGGGGGCACGTTGGCACAGCAGATGATGGAGATTAAATGCAGACAGGGGAAAAGGGTTTGGAGAGGGGAGATGCTTTCTTTGAGGTAGAATTGACCGGAGTTAGCCGCCAATTGAATGGTGAATATAGGACACAGTGACAGTGTTTTCTAATCTGGGTGATTGGAAAGTGAATTCACAAAACAAAAGCCAGAAGGCTCTCCACAGAGGCCGATTAAGATGAAGTGGCAGAAAAAACGAGGAGGAATACATCGAACCGTGTATGGAATCACGTATAAGGCATCCAGGAGAAGACAGATGAACTTTATGCACAAACCTCAGGACTAAAATGGAGATTTCAGAGGCATCCATCCAGAGCTGGTGGCAGAAGCCAGGAGAATGGGCCTGGGAGGGTGTGCCCAGGGAGCAGAGGGTTGCGGGGAGAGGAGACCCTCGGTGATCAGCCTTCATATGACGGCTGGAGGGAACAGAGTCCTCACCAGAAGGAACATGAGAAGGGATCATGGGACCTCGGAAGCGAATCTTCCCTCGGATGGCTCCTCACATCTTCTAGGTGCTTGGTGAATGTGTGCTGAGCGGAGAGCCCTGGCAGCTGGACAAGCTGCAGCTGATCTCAACACATAAGGAAAACACCAGACCAAATGCAAAGAGCAATCATTAGGGAGCAGACGTAGAAGAGAACAGCTAATTTAGCTTGGGTCTGCCACAGAGCGGTAGACACATTGGCCTGACATGCGTCAATTGCAGATGGGGTAGCACTTTCCATCCAAATGTGTCAGGAAAGCTGTGACAGGCTGAAAAGGGTGACAGACACATATCGCATGTTGCAAATCCGTTATCAAATGGAGGGCAGCCTTCCCATGGGCAAGGAAGGAGGACAGCGCCACTCAGGCCCAGGGGGCTTCAGCCAGGCTCACTTCTACCCAGTGGTCACTGGTCAGTGGTCTCTCCTGGACATTTGCAGGCCACTCACGTGCAGAGGCATACAGCTGCAGACTCGGCAGACACAAACAGCTGTGTAGGGGATGGTGACTGGGATGGACACCAAAGGGCGGGTTCATGCTACTCAGGAAAAGCTTGAGAAGAAAATCAGAAGGAAAATGCATGGCATGCAGGGTGTTGGGCATCATGCCTGGTGAGTTTCTTCCTCCTGAGGACTGGGAGGAGATCCAAAGGCCTCCACTGCCACTGTTGGTGTTGACGTGGGAGCTATAAGCAAAACAGGCCCCTGGAGGTAAGAAACAAGCAGAGGCAGAGCGTGAGAGGGTGGCATGGGGGACTTTTCAAAGAGCAGCTGGAGCACCAGGTTCTGGAATCACTGCTTATTATCTGTGTACTTTTAAGCATGAATGTTCACCTTGCCTATGTAATCCAAACACAACAGATTTGTCTCCCATGACACCTTCACCTTTCTTCATTGGGGTTGGCCACTTCCTGCCCCGCTGGATGATTTAGGCAGATTCTGTGGCATTTCTTCTTGGCTCTTCAGCCACTGGGCTCGTATTCTCCATCTCTATTCGGAGATGAGACTGTCCCTATAATGGTCAAAACCCTGGCATCGCATCCTGTCTCTTCTCTCCCTTTTCTGTCCCCTTCTCGGGATGCTGAGGTTAGAAACTGGCAACAGAAAAGGTGGTGACAATGTGTTTCTTCCTCTCCCTTCTCTCATCCTGCTCATGTCATGGTCTACTGGACTTCTGGATCTCTAGCCCCCTCCAACAGTGTGGGAGAGGTGGAGTGGGGAGGAAGGAAGATAAAAGGGAGCATGCTGGCTCCGACTCCTGCCCTTTACTGTGCCATGTGCCCAGGAAGATGACCTCAAAGGACCTCATGAACAGGCTCCCTCGCCTCTGGCTTCCAGTGGGTTTTGGTCACCAGGAAGATTGAGCAAGAGATTGAGGGGAAGGAGGGAGTCAGGTTAAGATGTCTATTCCCGGGGCTGTCTTTCTATGAGTGGCGCTGGGCAGGCTGCCCCTGGAAGAGGGTCCCAGCTCCTGTCAGTTTCCTACTAGACTCAGCTGTCTCTCTGGGTCCTGGTGTCCACTCCCCTTCCTTATTCATTCAAGTCAAAGGCTAGGAACAGCAGGACCTTGACTGTTCTTAGGGGCTTGGTCAGGCTTCCCACTCTGTGGGGTTAGGGGAGAACTGGAGGTGACTTTTCTCCCTCGAGACCCTTTCCTGGCCTTTTCAGAGGCTCTCCTTTTGCCCCTCTCTCCTACATCCGTGGCTCTTTCCAGTCCTCTGAGATTCCGTCCTCAGTCCCTGGCATCCTGCAGCACATGTCAGCCTCTTCTCAGGCTCCTCATGCCTCCAGGTGGTACAAACGAACAGTGCCCTAGATGAACCCAGACCGTCCTTTCCTCAGGGAACCTCAACCAGCGTTAGGAGAGGGCCACATTCTTCCATTGCCCAAACATGGCCCTTCTCTGTCCGTCTGGACTGATTCAGGCTGCAGGATCAGACCCCGGCCCACTGTCATTTACAAGCTTCCCAGCTATGACTCATGTACCAGCCTGTGTACCCCCAACTTCAGAAAACACTACCCTAGGGGACACCAAGCAACACAGTGGTCCACAGTTATGGTGAGGCCAGTTTCACTCTGCTTCAAGAGACTGGGATGAGAAAGTTTTAGTTCTGAACCTAGTTGGGTTAGTCCCTTTACATTTCCTCTTTAGCTTATCACTATTTGTACCTGTGATTTGTAGCTGCAAGACCTTCATGGACACTTCCAGCATTCCATTTGGAAATCCCTTTCACTAAATGCATCAAGGCAGTAGGCGCAGCAAATAATTTTTTTATTACCACAGGCAACAGTTACTGAATTGTCTTCTACAAAACAAGGACCTTCTTTCCTCCATCAGGAAGAGCATGTTCCTTAGTTCCCTGTACGTCCTCACTGACAGCCTCCTGGGGTCCATTAAGTTTCCTTAATAGTCTTGTGTAGCCACAGAGATGCACTGCTCAGACCTCTTCCAGACAGAACCTACCACAAGGAGTACAAAGAGCCGACAACCTCAGTGCCAAGTGCCTCCCAGGTCCACTGCAGCATTCAGGCGGAGGCCCCCACACTCTTCAAGGCAGCTTCCAGTCAATAACTCAACATGGCAGGGGCATCCATGCTTGGCCACTTCTGCCCAACATGCCTGTCTTCTACCACAATCTGTGCTGGAGCTCCCCATTGGCTGAGATTTTCCCAGAGCTGCAGTTAAAGGATCCTGCTAGTCAATCCCTCTTCCTCTTCCTTCTGCCTCATTTGACATGTGTCAAAGTGCATCTAAGCTTGAGAGTCTTAAGACTTTCCATTTGTACTTCTGCTCCCCCTTTTATCCTTATTACGCAGGTATTAACCCTAACAAATCTCTTGCAATTCTAACTTCTTCTTGGTGCCTGTTTCCTGCAGCATCCAAACACGTCAGCCTCCTCAGGGTCCTTCCAGCTTGACTGCTCCCTGGTCCCCAGCAATAACCATATGTCTTAGGTTTTTGTTGTGGTAGAACCCATTTCCAGGTACCAAATCTGTTCTGACTGCTTTTGCTACCAAAAGAAAAATTGCTCCCCTCCCTGTGTCCATGTGCCAGATATAGGTGATGGGGAGGAAGGCAGCACATCACACTGCCATGTGTGTACCTATGCAACAATTTTGCATGTCCTTCACATGTACCCCAAAACCTAAAATGCAAAAAATAAATAAATAATATATGCTGAGAGCAAAAAGAAAAATTGCCCCCAAAATTTAGTAGATTAAAACCATTGTATTTTGCCCACAATTTTGTGGGTTCGATTTCGGGAAGGCTTGGCAGTACAGCTTTCATTTGGGGTCTCTCCTGCTATTGCAGCCAGATGTTGACTAGAATTGCAGGAATCTAAAAGCTTGTCTGGACTGAACACCAAATATGGCAGACTTGTCTGTCTGGAAGTTGATGCGGTAGCCAGGAACACTGCTGAGGCTGTGATTGGAATGGCCGTGTGTGACATTTCCAGCATGGCAGTCCCAGAGTGGTTGAACTTCTTACATGGCTGCTGGATTCGCCCAGAGCAAGTGTCCCAAGAGAACCAAGCAGAACTGGTATGGCCATGACAGCCATCCAGTGGTATGGCCGTGACAGCCATCTAGTGGTATGGCCGTGACAGCCATCTAGTGGCATGGCCGTGACAGCTATCTAGTGGCATGGCCGTGACAGCCATCTGGTGGTATGTCCATGACAGCCATATGACATCATTTCCATAGGTAAGAACAAGTTTAGCCCAGATTCAAAATAAGAGGGCAGAGACTCCACCTCTTGATGGAAGGGGTGTCCAATAATTTGCAGATGTTTTCAGACTTTTAAAGTGACAAAGTTTTCAGACTTTTAAAGTGACAAGAGTAGCAGCCAACACTTAGTCCCACATATGGCCACTTAAAAGCCCTATGGAACCAGTCAGCCACCTGGTGGCAAGTTGATTACACAAGAACAATTCTGTGACGGAAGAGACAGACTCTATTTTCACTGGAAAATGCACTATTCTAAACATAAATCTGCCTTCCTTCCCTATAATGCTTCTGCCAAAACCACCATCTGTGGACTTTCCTAATAAATGCCTTATTCACTGTCATATATTCAGCGTCAATTCTAATCAAGCAACACAATTTCCAGCAAATGAAGCATGCCAATAGAACGATGCTATAGAATTCAATGAACTTACCTGGAGCAGCTGGCCTGATAGAACAATAAAGTGGCCTTTTGAAGGTTTAATTAAAGTGCCAGCAGGTGATACAATGCTTTTTGTGGATGAGGTAATGTTCTTTGGGATATAATATATAATCCCATCCAATATATGGTGCTGTTTCACCCATAGCCAAGATGCACAGATCTGGAATCAAGGGATGGGAATGAGGGTGGCCTGCTCACTACTGCCCCTACTAATTAATTTGACAACATTTTACTTCCTGCTTCTGGAACCTGGGGCTCTGCTGGTTTAGTGGGATTGGTTCCAAAGGAAAGAGCACTTTCATTAGAAAACACAACAATGCTGCCTTCTAATTGCAAGTGGAGACCAATCTGACCATGTTGGGGTCTTTGTGCCAGTGAATTAATAGGAAAAGAAGGACTGGCTGGGTGATTTCACCATCACAAGAAAATGAATAGCTATTGCTCACAGGGGAGTAGAAGAGAAGAGAAGAGGGAGGAATTTAACTGAAATGCAGGTAATTCTCAGGGCATCTTTTTTTAGTACCTCCAGTTTTGTGATAACAATAAATAGGAAACTAAATAACCCAATAAAGATAGGACTGCCAATGGCACAGAACATGCAGGAATGAAGGTTGGGTTGCCCCATGAGGCCAGGAACTACCCTGTGGAGGTGCTTATTGAAGGAAAAATAACAAGAAATAGGCAGTGGAAAGATAAGGCTATAAATATCAGTTACCAGCTGCAGCCATGTGATTAGCTTCAAAACCAAGATCTATAGTAGAGATGGTATTTCTTTCTTGCTTTGATATGAATATATATGTGTATAAGCACACATATCCATATATAAAAATCTATCTAGTTTCTAGAAAACTCTTCCCCCAGATATCCTCCTGGTTTACTACTTTACAGCTGGATCTCCCTGGGGAAGAACCTTGCTATACTGCCAAAATTTTATTCTATAAATCTTCCCTGTAGCTTTCTGCAAAAAGGCCCACATTTACCAGGGTGACTGTGCACTGAGAGGAAAGAAACACCCAGACATTTCAGGGATTACTGGACATTGGCTCTGAACCAATGGTAATTCCGGGACACCCAAAACAATACCATGTTCCACAGTTAGAGTGGACCACATATTTACATCCACATATGAATCCGTCTATATACCTAAATTCCCTTCACTTTGTTTCTTTTTTTTCCATTCTAAAGTAAGATGTGTTAATCACTGTATATCTCAATATTTAATTCATAGGATATAAAAATGAGAGTGTGACTCCCTTAGGAAAGAAATAACCGTCAGTCATGGATGAAAAAGATCACATGGAGGACTCTGTGTATCTTTTTTGGGAGAGGGATAATGTCCTCGTCTGCTTGGACTGCCACAAGAAAATACCATAGAATGGGTGCTTAAAACAACAGAAATTTAGTTCTTCCAGTTCTGGAAGCCAGGAATCCGAGACCAAGGTGTCTGCCAATTCTCCTCCTGACTTAGTGCCATGTCCTCAGATGGCTGAGAGAGAGCGCTGTCTGGTGTCTCTTTCTCTTAAGAACACAAATCCCATCATGAGGAACCAACTCTCATGATATTATTTAATCTTAATTATCTCCCAAAAGCCCACCTCCAAATACCATCACACTGGGGGTTAGGGCTTCCGTATATGGATTTTGTGAGTACACAATTATTCAGTCCGTAACAGATAGCACAGTTTGGGTTGTTTAAGGGATAATTGTATTAGCTTGGTCAAAAGTATAATTTTGCTTTCTCTTTATGTGGAAGTTAAATATAGTCCTGACAAATGTATATGGTTTGCAAGTTGGTGGAGTTTCAGTTCTGTTGGATTATGATATGTCAACCTGGCTAAGGCTGGGAACTGTTTTCTGGAATTTCCTTCCCTACGTGGTTCCCGGGTAGAGTTGACCACACGAGGAACCTGCCTGATGTTTGGGAAGAAGAACTGAAGAAAGATATTATACTCAGTCATCATCATCAGTCACAGTGATGGACAGATGCAGAAGAACCCAGACCGCCTCAGCGGATCCTTGATCTCTACCATTCTGTGTCTATCCCATCTTTCTTACCACAGGCCTGCTGACGAAGGCTGGCTCCAAATCCACCCACCAGGATCTTGGTCACGGACCAGAGGAGTAGTGGATAAATAGAGGCAACATTCTCAGCAGCGTGGTAATTTCCATAGACCTATCCACAAGCTCCCAGCCACAGCCCTACTTCAGCTTCTCAGATTGTGTGCAAGTTCTGAATTGCCTACCTGCACCAATGCTTCTTCCAATTCTCCACCTCTCCTTTCTAGAGCTTCACTTCCCAGCTCTTCCCACATTTGTGTCCAATTGCATTCCCATAACCAATCCCCCATTCTCATCATATTTTTCTAACTGATGCATTTTGGTTATCTGCTAAACATTAAGAGAGTCTTCCATTGGAAGCCTGTTTAATAGAGAAAGGCCCTGTCTGAAAAAACACACATTACCCTCGATCCCCTCACTCTGATTCTCCTTCACAGCTCTGACCACCACCTGAAATAGTCTGTGTGTATGCATTTGTCTGCTTTGTTACTACTAAATCCCTGATGAACACAGAGGTCGCTAGCATTCAATAGTTGATCAATAAGGATTTGTTGAATGAATATTTGGGGAAACTGATTTAAATGCTATGACACCATGATCAGTGTAACAGTAATTTTTCCTACAGTATGTGAAATATTGAGTTTATAATGTTCTAGATAAAGAACAGGTAAGATATTTAAAAAGTAAAGAAGGAAGTAGAGGAGGTAGAGTCGAATGGGGAGTAAAAAAGGTAAAGAAGGAGAATAAGAGGAAAAAAGTAATTGAGAAGGGAGGCAAAGAAGGAGCAGGAAAGAGGAGAGAGAGGAGAAAGGGAAGAAGAAGAGAGAGGAGGCTCTAAATGTAGGGTTGACATTGTACTAAGTGCTTTTCTGCAGCTTATCTTGAGATAAACCTGTGAGGCAAGTGTTATTATTCCCAGATTATACATGAAGCCACTAAGGCTCAGAGAATTAAAGGACTTGCTGAAGGTCTTTACAAAGTGATTGAGCTGGAATCCAAATATAGGGTATCTGATTTCAAAACTCATATTCTTGCCATTATATCATGCCACCAGAGAAAGCAGACACATCATGAGAAGGAAAATGGAAATGCTGTTGAAAATCATATTAAAGTATTCCAACTGGATCTGAAATTACAGTGTTAACCTCTAAGCTTGACCAATTTGCTGAAGTACCAATTTAACACTCAGTCCTTTTATCTACAACTTAATCTACAGTTCTGGGATTTATAATCAATGTTTTATGCAACAGTTCTATGATCTTACTAAACATTGTCAATACCAACCCTTTATTACAGGTAAATGATAAGTTATAGCATTTAACCCATCATTATAAATTGTAAAGCATACATTTTAATCTGAGGCTAGCTTAAGGATATTACTATGCACAGTAAGAGTTAAAACACTGGAGTAGCAATATTGACAAATAACTGTTTACCCCAGGAATCACATGCATACAGTTTCTACACCCACCAAAGCTGGACCTGGTAAGTCTCAGCCAATGACAACGCAAGCAGATGTTTCAAATCAGTGGAGGCACATCAGGGTTGTCTTCAAAGGTTGGGTCTTCCTCACTTGGTATAATTTTGGGTTCAGATCGTCTTCTGGGTGTGCGTTTTTTCTCTTGAACAATGTTAGTCACATCAGGGAATGAGTGCTTGCTAGGGTCTACTTCTAGTTTCTCCATGTGCTTGCTTCTACAACAGCAAAAAAAGACAAATAGAAACTGATACTACATCATTTAAAATTTCAAATAGATTCAACTCATCCATCCATTTATCCAGCAAACATGGGCAAGTAATATCCCTGGAGCATAAAAATTTTTTAAAAATAAAAGAGAATATCCCTAGAGTCAAGAAGCTTAGATTATTGTAGAATCAAGATTATGACCTGTAGAGCAGAGAAATGCTTAAATAATAATAATAATAATAATAATGCCACTGGGCTGTGCTTAATGGCCTTATTATTAATCTGAAGCTAGTTTAAGGATATTACTATGCACAGTAAGAGTTAAAACACTGGAATAGCAATATTGACAAATAACTATTTATCCCAGGAATCATATGCATACACTTTCTACACCACCAAAGCTGGACCTGGTAGGTCTCCAAATGCACAGGCAATTGGAGATGATGTCACCTGTGAAACTCTACCTCCCTAAGAATTTATATTTGAGAACTAAAATGATACAGCAGGGAAAGCCCTAGAGCCAAGATCAATAACTGAATCCTTCAAGGCAGATCTTATTCCTGAATGCAGCTCATCAGGCTTCTGGACCCTCCTGCTTCAGACAGTCTAACTTGTAGGGGTTTGGCTGGAAGGGGCACCTACATGACAAGTTCAGGTGCATAGCAAAGTTCAGCCCCACCAACCTCTCCTCCCACAAGAACACACTCTTTATGCACTCATTCAGTTCTCTCAGCAATAGCAAGAGTGAAACAGAACAAGGGAGCACCTCAGTTGGCCAATGTTCCCAATATCATGGTCAGATTAAAAAAAACTGTAGATAATCGGGTCTCTGGGTTGCATTCCCCGCAACTTTGATTCATAAGTCTGGAGTTGGGCCCAGTAACCTGTATTTTTATAAATTTCCCCCAAATGATTTTAATAATTAGTCAAATTGTTTTGGAATCACTGTACCATTGATTCAAATATTCATTAAACAGATACATGTTAAATATCTATGATATTCCATGTGCTGTATAGGCACCAGAGAAGCCATGGTCTATGCAAAGAGACAAGATTCCTGGTAATATCTAATAGCACAGTGCACTGCTCAAACATAGAATTTATGACTCTGTCATACATCTGTTTCATTATTTGTCTGTTTTCATACAATACTGATACCTTTAAAGCAAAGATTTTTTCTTTTTCATCTTTTATCTTAGGCATATGGCTGTATTGAATAAATACTGTTGAATAAGTGAAAAAATATTATTTTTCTATTGGGAAAATAATGAAATATATAAGAAATTATCTCTGACCTAAAGAAAATCACAGTCAGTCTAATCCAGGAGCTCTGAACTGATGTCTTCAGACTAAACTCATCTGGTGAGCACCCTCTGCCAGGGGAGATAGGTTCCATTTTCTTTTGAAAGTATAAACTCTCCGTTGTCCTTGCAAGCGTTTCCCTTCATTTCTATAATCTGCCTAGCTCTTGAATGCATTTGAGTTTTGATCTCTCACACTATTTTGACTAATACACATGGATCTGCTGAAGAAAAAATACAACATATACAAAGAATATAAAATAGTATATTCAGGGCTGGGTGCGGTGGCTCATGCCTGTAATCCTAGCACATTGGAAGGCTGAGGTGGACGGATCACCTGAGGTCATGAGTTCGAGATCAGCCTGACCAACATACAGAAACCTTATTTCTACTAAAAATACAAAATTAGCTGGGTGTGTTGGCACATGGCTATAATCCCAGCTACTCGGGAGGCTGAGGCAGGAGAATTGCTTGAACCTAGGAGGCAGAGGTTGCAGTGAGGCCAGATTACACTATTGCACTCCAGCCTGGGCAACAAGAGTGAAACTCCGTCTCAAAAAAATAAAAATAAATAAAATAGTATATTCAGAAGCCCAAACAGCATACTATTAACTCCATATGCCATGGGAAGAAGAAATGGAAAGGGTCCTGTACATCCTCTGAAGGGGTGAAAGAGGTGGGAATCCAAAGATGCCCTAAAAGATGCTCAGGAACGTGGGTGAGCAGTAAAGGCGGAGTCGGCACTCCAGATAAATGAATGGCGCCATGGTCATGTCCGGAGCACACCTTCCTCTCAGATGCCACAGTATTCACTGAACCATCTGCCTTTAAAAGAACAGAGTTGGGTGGCTTCAGCTGTGATGCTGCTTATTCTTTTCTGCATAGTGAGTCACCATAAGGTTGATGGCTGACTGTGCAGAAAACAGTGAACATGGCAGGCCAGTGACGACTGTCTTTAAAAGATAGGCCTGCAAGGTGGGGCACTGGCTGGTAAACTGTTCCCTACAGCCACATGAAACTTTCCGTAACAATAAGGGTAGCTCACTACGCCTGGCAATGTGTACAGTCAACTTGGTTAATTCTTTCCTTCTGGGACTGCATAATTTTGGCACCTGCCAGGGAGAGGGTGCCTACCAGCACCCAACAAAACCCTGAGCAGGTTCAGAGATTCAATGAGCTTCCCTGATGGGGAAGATTTCACATGTGTTGTTACAACTCATTACGGAAGAAATTAAGCGTGTCTTGTGTGACTCCACAGGGAGAGGACTCTTAGAAGCTTGCACCTGGCTTTCTCTGGACTTAGCCTTTTGCTGATTTTGCCTCCTGTTCTTTTGCTGCAATAAATCTTAGCCATGAGTGTGACTATATGCTGAGTCCTGTGAGTTCTTCTAATTAATCTCTGAACCTGGGGTCATCCTGGGGGCCCTTGACACACTGCCTTTCGTTGAGTCCCATGCTAAGACTTTACTTATGTCATCAAATCCTCAGACCCAGTGGGAAGACAAGAGGAACAGTCAGCCAAGGTCCCATAAATAAACATAGGCAGAACCAGCTGGAAACTGAATCCAAATATCTGGTATTAATATCACCCATACTGTTCCTCATAGAAAATTATGAACTATATACAGCATAGAGGGGTTTTCTATTCTTGAGATTTGGGATGTATGATTATGTCCCTCAAAACAAACAATTCTTCAGGTCAGCATGAATATTGAAACCAATTGTGTTATGACACAGTAAACCCACAAACTGTTAGGCCCTCTTTCACCTCATTTATTTCTTGGTAATCAAGAAATGAAGTTTCCTACTGAAAGTCAAAAGGCAGTAGAACATCTAGGGTAGCCTGCAAGATCTTGGCTCCTGCCCACTAAGCTGTGTGCCCCTGTGAGTTACTCAGCCACTTTATGCCTCAAGGACCTCGTCTTTAAAATAGGGATGATGACCATGAACATAGGGCCGTTGTCAAGATCAAATGAGTTCATCCATGTAAAGGACGTAGAAAAGTGCTAGAAACAGAGCAGGCATTCTGAAGGGGCCAGTGCTATGCATGAAAAGAGTGGCATCAGTCAATATGTACCAGGACATGGGTATGGTTATGCAAGTCAGTATGCTTTTAGGCACACATCTTTTAGGTGCCCAGTGCTACAATCAGTGCTAGGAATTTAAAGAGGGGTAAGACATGGCATGTGCCCATAATCAAATGAGAAGCACACACACATACTTCGCTATTTTGCACCGGTGTGGCAAGGGCTCTGCATGTAAAATAAACAAGCCAGGTTGAAGCACACGGAGACAACCATCACCAAGGCCTGGAAGGAATTACGAATAGGATTCATAGAGTAAGGGAACTTGACACTTGGCACCTGGCACTGGGGGCAGGGTGGGGTGATATTTTACAAGATTTTGAGGAGGAAGAACATTCCAGAGAGATAACACTGACAAAAGGCAAGAAAACATTTGTTCTGCTTATTCTTAGCCTAATTATCATCAGAGAGTGAGGTACGCAAGGTGTGGATGGGGGGAGAAATGGGAGTGTCTGGCTTGGTCCAGTTAGGGTAGGGCCTGAGTAAGCAAGGGAAGCCTGGATGGATGGGTAAGGTATTCTGTTGAGGAGGCTGCCTGGAAGTGTTTAAAATAAGATGCTGAAAGTCTTTGGCTCTGTGGCAAGTGCCATGACTCTTGGGAACTAAGGCACCTCACTCCATCACATTTTTCTTTTCACTTTTAGATACTCAAGCAGTAGGGAGTTGTGTTCATTTTTAGAAAAGTTAAGAGTCTGATTTTTTTTTCAAGTAAGAGAATGATGCTTAACAACCTATTAATTATATTTCGTGTAATGTCAATGTAGTTAGGAAACAGAACACCGACATTACTCCTTGGTACTGCCCTGCTAAGTTTCCAGTTTTTCTTTAATTGCTATTTATCACAAATAAGATAATTTACCTTCTTTCTCACTGGTTGCTCACAATTCATGTACTTGTTCATTCCACAGTTTACTTACTGAGTACCTACTATGCACCCAGGTTTGTGTGTGTCCTAGAGACTAAAAATGAAAAGCCATCTTCCCATCCTCAACCTTACTCTAAGTAGATAAAACAGTATTATTTTTATTAGCAAAAAGAGATGTTATATAATCATTATTATACTTAAAGAAGCTATATGATGTGTGCCAAGTGAGGCAATTTGACTGAACAAATCGCCCCCGTTGTGTTGGTGAACTGAAAGGGGCATGCTGCTGTTGTCAAAAGCCTCTCAACGTAAGTCGTGCATTCCTAATCTGAAATTCCAAAATCCAAAATGCCTCAAAAATCTAAACCTTTTTGAGCACTGACATAATGTTCAAAAAATAAATGCTCACTGGAGCATTTTAGATTTTTCAGTTAGGAATGTTCAACTGGTATCATGCGAATATTCCACAATTCAAAAAATTCCAAAACAAAAACAATTCCGGTTCCAAGCATTTTGGATAAGGGATACTCAACCTGTATGTTCACAGTCTTATCTGATGTTCACACCACCAATGAACCCCCCCCATTCCTTCCCCACCTCACTGATGCAGATGTGGCAGAAGAGAGAGGGGCAGGGGTCCATTAGAGGCTGAAGCTGAGGGTCATGCTCAGGATTGGGGCAAGCACAGATATTTCATGTATTATGTGGTGATTTTCATAACTTTTTAAGACTTTTTATTGAGTGAAATACTTGTATAGAAAAGTGCCCAAATCATAAAACTTTCAATAACTGAATACACCATGGATTAAGAAGCAGAACATTATCAGCACTCTAGGAGCTCCTACTGTGTCCTTCCAGCCATGATATCCACACTGAAACCACCATCCTGACTACTAACAGCTTAGAATTTACTTTGCAATTTTACAAGCTTTTGGGACCCTGGCAGGAGCTGTGCTCCTCGTCAGCATCTATTTTTCATTCTTCTCTGATTTTAGGTAGTGGCAGAAATCCGTCGATCTCAAGGAAGGTGGGATTCCAGCACCAAGGGATGAATCATGAACGATTTAAACCACCAAAGGCAATTCCTCTGCCCATACTATACTGACAAGGAGCAGGGGAGTCTGGTGAGGAGGAAGCCTTTTAACCTGCTCCCTTCTGTATGAGTTTTCTCTTATTGTTTTAGGAAATACTGACAACTTAGTTGCTTAAAATGATGCATGTGTATTATCTCACAGTTCTGTGGGTCGGAAATGGGTCTCATGGTTAAAAATCAAGGTGTCTGCATGCCCGCATTCCTCCTAAAGACTCTGAGAGACAACTGGTTTTCTTGCCTTTTTTTAGTGTCTGAAGCCTGACAGCATTTGGTGGCTTGTGATCTGTCCATCTTCAAAGCTAGCAATAGCCAGCTGAGTCTTTCCTATGCTACATCACTGTGACTCTGACTCTCCTGCCTTCCTCTTTCATTGTAGGGATCCTTGTGATGACTTTGGGCTCAAATGGATAAGCCAGGATATTCACTCTATCTTATAGGTAAGCTGATTCCCTCTGCAACCTCAATTCCCCACTTGACATGTAAAGTAACCTATTCCTAGGTTCTTGGTATTGGGACTTGGACATCTTCGGAGGCTACCATTTTGCCTACCATGCCTTTCTTCTTATGGAGGGTGCTGGTATGACTATTTGAAGCTTCAGAGGTCATCTATGACACTGAAGGAAAAGGCCAACAGAATACACATAGGCTAACCCAGGGTCTCAACTGCCAGCTGCCAACCCACCTAAAAAAGCACCTTCTTCCAGACTAATTGTTATTTGAGGTCATAAAACATCCTACATTTTTAAGTCCATCTTAGGTATTCTATTACTTATAGCCAAATGTATCCTGATATACATCTCAATGTCATCTATTAGTACATATAGAAACATAGAGAAAGAATGCCAACATCTCCCTGGGAACAAGGAATCTCATAACCTAATGTGAATCTTTACATAGGTAAACTAGACCAGTTATGACTAAGTTTTCATAATTACAGTTATTTCATTGTACAAATAATAAATAATGATGTTAGCAACAACAGCCACTGGCATTGACATGGCACTTTTTTCTTTTTTTTTATTTTTGAGATGGAGTCTTGCTTTGTTGCCCAGGCTGGAATGCAGTGATGCAATCTCGGCTCACTGCAGCCTCCACCTCTCGAGTTCAAGTGATCTTACCACCTCAGTCACCCAAGTTGCTGGGGCTACAGATACATGCCACCATGCCTGGGTAATTTTCGTATTTTTAGTAGAGATGTAGTTTTTCCAAAAGTTGGCCAGGCTAGTCTCGAACTCCTGACCTGAGGTGATCCACCTGCCTCAGCCTCCCAAAGTGCTGGGATTACAAGTATGAGCCACCATACCTGGCCAGGCACTTTCTAATTTGAAAATGTATTCCCAAACATATGTAGGAAGTTCAGGGATGTGCGTTACAGTCATTATTAAATAAAGCCCTACTTTTTAATTATTATGTTCTTATTTTAAAGGCATAATTTTAATTATTATGTTCTTATTTGTCTTTTAAGTAAATATCTAAGTTCATATATTATAATTATTTTGTCCCTGACTCTGAGGAAGAACAGCCTACCTCATTTCCTGACATATTCCTGGGCTATAATTTCTGGATCTCAATAATAAGCCATGAACTTAGCCTGTATATTGTTATCTGTGGCACACCTACTTCAGATGTTGTGAGGAATGAACTAAATCGGAATAGAGGACTTCAATTACTCATGGATTTCTGGAGTAACAAACAGTGAGCAGCTAAGCTTGGGGCCGTTGAGAATCACAGTAATCTCCAAAGTGAACAGCAGAGGGGCCTTTTCTCCTTTGTTTTCCGCCTTAATGTCAGAGGCCTCTAGGACAGATGCCTATCACTGGTCTTACCCCTGACCTGACTGTCAGAAATAGAACCTCTAGAATCCAATAAGAATAGCTGGAAGGCAAAATCAACAGATTGAACATCATGGAAATAAGCAAGAAAAAACAAAATGCCTAAAACCAATCACTAAGTGCAAAACGCATCAGAGATTCATTCCTTTTATCAAAAAAAAAAAAAAAAAAAACATAAAGAAAGAACTTCTTTTTTCTGGTTTTCTAGTAAGCTGGCATATCTGGACCAAAGACTCCTACTTCTCACTGAAAACTTTCTTGAGATCATGAAAGACTCAATACGATCACAAAGAACTACAAGGTCAGAAATCAAGGAAAGTGGGAACTCAGAGAGAAGAACAGAGCCCTGAAGCCACCTTTGCCCTGAGAGTACTTGGGGAGCCCTTGAAGGTGTGCTTTGGTCAGTCTGGCCTTAAAGAGTCTGAAGACAGAGGGCAAAGCCTGAGCATGCCAGTGGGCAGTCTAATGGGACACACTCTCCATAATAAGGGTGCAGTGCCAGCTTCTCTTGCTTTAAGAGTAAATGCCCACTGCTCACCTCCCCAAGGCACTTTGAGGAAAGCTGCTTCAGTGAGGCAGAGGAAAACTGAGTTGTCACCACAAACTAGAAAGTTTACAGCAGCTGTTGGTTAAAAATCCTCAGTCTTGAATTTAGATGAAAGTGGTTCCAAATTGGCAGTGTTTTTTCTCTGCAGCACATGCCAGTGTTCCCTGGCCAAGTACCTCCCAGGCCTCTAAGGAACCACCAGACTATTTTCCTAGGCAGTGGATTGTGAAACAAGTTCCCTGTGTACTGGTTACCAACTTGCCTGAGTCCAGTAAAACAGAACACCCCCACACACGACAGGCTACGTGAATCAGATTTATTACTTATAGACAGGCAGCAGAGGACAACAGAAACCATAGGTGCATTGGGAGCTGCACCCCAAGGCTCAGGAAAACTGCCTGGGAAACAGATGGAGTCTCTTCTGCACATGCCTCACTTGCATGACAGCAGAGGGACCCCAGGAAGCAGCCCGTCCTGGATTGTATACCCCTGGGTCACATGATCACTGGGCTATAGCACTGAAGGACATCTGTTTCCGGAGTGGGGAAGGCAGCTGAAACAGAACTGAGGCTATTTCAGCCAGCTCCCTCTTATCTCAAGATGTTGTATTCCCAGTGCATTCCGCAGTTATTCTTGTGAACTCCAAGTAAGAAAGTGGGGGAAACGGGTTGGTCTAAGGTCACTCAGAAAACTGTTCTATATGCAGTAGCTCACAGTAAAAGGCCAGACGTAGTGGCTCAGGCCTGTAACCTCCACACTTTGGGAGGCTGAGGCGGGTGGATTACTTGAGACAACGAGTTCGAGACCAGCCTGGCCAACATGGCAAAACCCTGTCTCTACTAAAAATACAAATAATAATAATAATAATAATTAGCTGGGTGTGGTGGCAAGTGCCTATAGTCCCAGCTACTCAGGAGGCTGAGGCACGAGAATCACTTGAACCCAGAGGCAGAGGTTGCAGTGAGCCAAGATCATGCCATTGCATTCCAGCCTGAGTGACAAAGGCGAAACTCTGTCTCAAAAATACAAATAAACGAACAAAAGAACATCAACTATTCAAGGAAAAAAAAAAAGCACTTTTCATGAGAACCAACAGAATTAACAGGAACAAAAATAGAAACACAAAAACTTCAGATATTGGAATATGAAAATATGAACTATAAAACCACTATAATTACTATGTTTAAATAACGTCTCAGACTTTCTAGTAAAAGATGGAAAGCTTCCCTCTGAACTTAGCAAAACAACGAACGAAGATGGTGCCATCACTCCTCTATTCAACACCATCCTGGAGCCTTTCCCTGTGCAGTAAGGCATGAAGAGGAAATAAAAGAGATAAGCATCAGTCAGAAAGCAAGCAAGTAAGCTATTATTCTTTGCAGGCATAGGGAAAATCTAAAAGAACCCACAGATTAATTAATAAAATAATAAGTGAGGTTAGTAAAGTTGCTGGGTACGAAATCAAACATAAAAGTGGATTACAGAGTGGTGATGGTCACACGATATTGTGAATATACTAAATGCCACTGAATTGTACACTGTTAAATGATTACAATGGTCAATTTGAGGTAATGCGTATTTTACAAAGAAGTAAATTGCAATCTATATACCAGCAACAGAGAAAAAATAAATAATACATTTATGATAGCATCAAAATATCACACACCTAAAAATTAACACATGGGTATGCTTATGGAAAAGTTGCAAAGAGATATCAAATAAGATCAAAGAAAAGACAGAGAAATACTAATACTATAAGAATTGTTCTCCCTAAATTGATCTAGATGGCCAATACAATTCAAAGAAAATCCCAATACACACCTGAGTGTGTGTTTGTGTGTGCGTAAAACTCACCCAGTTGATTCTGAAATATATATGTTAAGTGCAAAGGGATAAAATAGCCAACTCACTCTTCAAGAAGAAAAAGGTGAGAGGACATTTCTGACCACTTACAAAGCTCATTATAAGACTATGGAAATTACGTAAGTAGAGCAGAATAGAGACAAACCCATACAGACGTGGACACCTGGTCTGTGACAGAAGTGGCCTTGGTGACTAATGTAGACAGAATAACCATTTTAATAAGAGACACAGGGACAGCAGGGTGCCCGTACTGGGAAAAATTAAAGTTCATACTTTAAACAAAACTAATTCCTGATGGATTAGATGTTTCATCAAATTATATCTAAATGTGAAAGGCAGAAGTATAAAGCCTTACAAAATATAGGGCTGCCCTTATGACCTCAGGGCAGGATAGAATTTCTAGAACAGAACAAAAATAAAATAATTAACCACACAAAAGTTTAACAATTTTGATTATTTTAAAAACAAGATCTTCTGTTTATTAAAAGATACCAGGAAGAGATTAAGAAGGCAAGCCTGAGGTTTTCTAACTGGTTCTACCACTTACCGACTTTGAGATCTTGGGCAAATGCTGCCTCTCAATCTTGGTAAATTAGAAATAATAGTATTTACCTACAGGGTTGTTCTTGAAGATGAAAGATAATACATAGCATCATGTAGCAGAGTCACCACTCAATAAATTGCTTCATTTGGAGGAATTTGTGCATCTTCCCTCATTCTATGGTGTTATGGGACCATAAGAGGTCACTGATTGTTACCCTCCAGTCCTGATGAACAAAACCCTACCCCAGACGCTCTTTCCTCTCCATTCACTTTCTCCCCAGCATGAGAAACAAACCACTCTGCCAAGAGAAGGTCAAGGGCCTCTTGTGGCCCTCCCAGTGGCCGGCTGCATCTACAGTCCTATGCCTAAAACCAACAATCCTGCCTGACCTCAGTTCCCATGAGCAACTTCAATGGGCAGCTGCTTGGTTAATGGGGTTGCCCAGCCCGAGGTTGAAATAACACAATGGAGTTTGCCAGTGATTAAGAGCAGCACAAACTACCTTCACACAGGCATTTTATATGTGATTGTGGGGTGATCATTTCTCAGCAATCAAAAAGAAAAAGAAAGGCTTTGCAAAAATACCACAGAAGGGACTATTACGACGAATCATGCTAAGACATCTTGAATCCTCAAGTGTAATCACAGTAATGATAGTTTTCCTGGGGTCTGAAAACCAGCTCCGAACTGTTTGCAATGATTTGGCTTTCCATTGCTGATTCCTCACAAATTAGATTCAGACTCTTTCCATGTGTTGATGCTGCTGGGGGTTAATTATGGCTGTGAATATTCATAATAGTCATAATACCCGTGAATCTTGTATGTGCAATGGAAATCACTGAGCTGGGAAATAGAGTGGATTTCCAAGGTTAAAAACAGCAACCCACTTTTCAGTAGGAATTCAATTGCATACCTGTTGTTCAAACAAACCCCATGTTTAAAAATCTCTACAAAACTTCGGCAGTTGTCTTTGAATATACCAATGCCTGACTGCTTTATTATGCAACACATAAATATAGCTCTTGTTCAGGTATTTTTATGGTGGTAAATCTAGCATATACATTTGTAGCACAAAGATAGCTTGCTTTACTTCAAAATAGATTTTACCATCTGGATGATAAGAGTCTGAAAATCATAAGAAGCAGGACAGTTGGAAGAACTGGGATCTCATTCTAGAGAAGAACAGAGAAAGGGGAGAGCTTTGCACAAACTACTTTAAGGGATGTCACTGCTTAAGGGAGACTGACTTGGTTCTGAGGGTCTCCAGGAAGCAGAGCCTGGACCTTCACTTAGGAATCAAAGAGAGACAGAGAGAGGCTGCCCAACAGTAGAGGATACCAGGAATGAAATGAATACTCTCTTGAGAGGGTGAGAGTCCTGTTGGGAAAGGAATTTAAGCAAAGGCCAGAAAATGACCAACAGTCAGGAGATTGACAGGAGGGGCCCTTGTATCCCTGGGAATTGAGGAGTCTGTGGATTGACACACAGATCATAAAAGGGAGGCAGTTGACAGCAATGCTACCAGTAGGGCTGTCCCAGCATGTCACGGCTCCATGGCCTTCAGTATATTCTACATTTCTCCCTCCCTCAGTTTCCCTAACTGTAAACTGGGCATAAAAATTATGAGATTCAATGTGTTAATATGAGTAAAGCACACAGAAGAGCACCTGACATGAAGCAGGCACTTGGTAAATGTTAGTCCGTCACTGGTGCAGACATTACCAGTCGGGGCATATTATGACAAGACATTGGGACCTGTATACACACACATCTGTTTTTTAGGAATCAGGAGCCCTACAAAGCAAGAGTCCATGGTTTGGGAAACAAACGTTAACATTCATGGTATGAATCATCTCAAAACTTTAAATAATTGCATAATTTTGGAAGCTGCATTCCAACCAACAAATGAAAATGAAGAGAACAATGTAATACAGCTAAGGGCAGACTGGGAGGGTAGTACCTTGCATTTGTTTGTTCTCTGCTCCTGTCCGAGGTAGTTTTCACAGATTTGAATGCTTGCTGACCACCTGTGATTACTTCTCCTACCTAAAATAAAAATGAAACACGCACCAAGTGGTGCATTACTCCTTGATGTACCTTTAAAAATATACATATATGTATTTTAAAAGATACTAAAGCATTTTAATTTTTTCTCTACATATTCCATGAAAGACTCAAACTTGAAGCCCCTATATGCAGTGTAGAGAAGATTACATCATGAATTGCCCATTTCATAACAGTCTTGCAAAGCCACAAGTTATCTACAACTGCTAAAGACCGAGCAGGAAATATGGTGAATTAATGTATTTAACAAATATTATCTAAGAGACAACAACATGCCAGGCACTTTTTTGGGGTGTTCGGGATACAGATTGACAGAAACACCACCGTCAAGGAGCTCCTACTGAAAAGTGGAAAGCACTCTGAGTTGGGAGCTTGAATCCTCATTCTCCCACCTCACTGGGTCCCAGTTTTTTCCTCTGTAAAATGAAGACATTGGTTTATAATCTCAAAGGCCCCTTTTTGGCCTAAAAAATCCTATAATTCTACTATATTTTTAAACTAAATAAGCTCACTGCTAAGCATGTTGAAGTCTCAATAAAGAAAACAATTCCATTCAATAAACCTACTGCAAAAATTACTCAGATCCAGCACCTTTTCTCAAGAAACTCCTAAGATATCAGAGAGGGGAAGAAAAAGAGAACCTGCTGCTACTTGTCAGACCCCAACTACCTGCTAGGCACACACCTATCAATACCAACACTGTATTTTACTTAATCTCTCACCCTTCAATATTCCTATGAGGCAGGAATTGCTGGTAGGAAGAGAGAAGTTTAAAAACTTTCTTCTTACGCTGCCTGGGTCCAGTGACCACTATGGGGTCTGCTCTGTTTTCAAGGAGTAGAGTGACCTGCAGTGGGTGTCCATTCCCCTCTCTAACCAGGTCCTTCTCTTTGACAGGAGAATGACTCATTCACTGGCAACATCTGTCTGATGGGCAAGGTCATTGATTTGAAGGGTGAGGGCTATCTGCCTTTTCTCTGTTCTGCCTGAGACTTGGTATGCTGCACAGTTGTGATCCAGGTTAGTGCAAATGATTAAAGACTAGGCTTGGATTTGGAGGGTCTGTCATCATTTGCCTCCTATCTACTGGCTCAGGCACATATCTTCACTCACAGTGTATATTTGGGAAGGGCACTGGGAGCCCCACTTTAGCCTCAACAATAAGCCACTCTCCTATCCAAGCTTTACTAGACTGAAGTGTTTGGCATTTCATCATATTAATATATGGAGTAATTTGATTATTATTTGAGATTCTTGGTTATATGCTCCAATAAAACCCCAAAGCCTAGCCCACTGTTTATCACATGTATACTTCAATAAATAAATGACTAAACCAATGAAGAAATGAATCCTAGTCTGAGAGACTGCAGCATCAAACTCAGGGAGGTGAGGACTCTGATGGATGTCCACTCCTAGATGGCAGTCCTCCTGTGTCAACATCATAGAGTGGTGCAAGACCAGTTTTTTACATGGTACAGTTGTATAATTTTCAATTATATGTTGTAAAAATGCAACACGTGTATGTATGTGTGATGTAGTGCAGTTCCCTTTCACTGGAGACCATGAATATAAGAAGCATATCCTCCTCTTCCCATGGGTCTCATGGGAGGGCCTATGGGTGATGTGGAAAGATCTTCAGCTTCACCCTTTCAAGATATGCTCTGAACACTAGACTGGAGAAAAATAATATCCCAAACACCACAAGTGGCCGATGTGATGGTAAGCCTTTTGCTGAAGCTCCAGAAGAAAATAAATAATGAATGCTACTAAAGACATTAAATTCCAATGCTGGAAGGGTTTGTCCAGAAATGTTTCAAAAAAGATGCAGTCTGCATTACAAAAACTCATAGAAGACTGCTACAGAAGAATTGGCAACTAAAGCTACCAAAACAATGTTTAGTGAATAATTAAAGGAGGTGACTCATGGAAAGGTTTGTCCAATGGAGCAGGTTTGTATTATCAAACACGGTTTATTTTGGAGTAGGCTAAGTCTGAAATGTTGTATTTGCTATGTTTTAAAATAGATTTAATGTCATAATTGTATTGCTTTTGATTAATTTTTGCTGACCAATGTGTTTGTGGATGTTACTGTGGCAGGGAATGAATGTCCATATGGTTTAAATAGAATGTCCAACTGGTTTTCTTTTTTCTTTAACTGAATGAGTGGGATGAATCTAAATATTTCCCCATATCCTGGCCTTCCCTTAAGGAAACAAAAACACTTTTCAGTTTCTATTAATCCCAGTTATAGTTAACCAAATCAGATTCATGCCAAGTATAAATTTAAAAAATAAAATTAAGAAGATATTTCTTAATGGTTTATGGAGACTAAAAAGCGACTGTCCTTAGATTTAGAGAAGGAGAGAGGGAATAGGGGGAAGGGGCCTCTTCCTGGAAGTATCCCAGGGAGGCAGCAAGACCTCCAAGAGATGTGGCTATGTAATACTCGTGCTGTCCAGCAAAACGTTCTGCAATTCTGTTTTTCAATATTTCCTAATATCTCAATATTTCTGGTGGAAATGCTCTGTGCTATCTGACACAATAGCTGCCAGCTACATGTGGCTACGAAGCACTTGAAATGTGGTTAGTGTAACTTAGAAACTCAAGTTTTGATTTTATTAAATTTTAATTAATTTAAATTTATGTTCATTTAGCAAGAGAGATAGGAACATAACCACAGTCAGCCTCAAACCCAGGTGTGTTTGTCATGTGATGGGCTACCGGGATTCTTCTTCGGGTGTGAAAGACCTTGTCCATATCCACTACCCGTAATTCATCTGTGGTCTAGACCACACAGTCTTTTCAGTTCTGGAACTCTCTGCTCCTTCCTTACTATGCCTGGGACCTGGAACTCTCACGTGAGTGTGAGAACTCAGGGGTCTACAGTCTAGTCTCTCTGATCAATGTGAGGTCTAGAGGATCCCCTGTGCCTGATTTGGCTAACTGAAAAGACTCAGGTCAGCCAGAGAGCTCACTGAGATGTTGCCTGGGACCTTTGCTGGGCCTGCATCACAGCTCATCTTCCTTTCCCCACTCCTGGCTCCTTCCGTCCCTTTCCAGGTGCTGACCCCATGGGATTTCTTAATACATATTTTGCATGCTCATCTGCATTTCAGAATCTGCTTCCCAAGGAGCAGTGGCAGCTTAGCACCTTTTAAATTTCTTAATGTTTTAATTCCTTTAAATGAGGTCAATGTTAGTTAAAATTCATTAAAATATCAGCTTAAAAAAGAAAGCTCTTGAATCCAAAGTACAAGTTTTGTATAGCTTTACCTTGCAATATATGCACCAATGAGAATAGGAGCATATGCATAATGAGAGTCTTAAAACACCCCATTTCTAACACTGTTATTTGTCACATAATAAGCACAAAGACTGTGTTTATGGAAATGCAAATAGAATTACAAATTTGGAACTTTTATTCACAGGGAATTTGCTGTGCACCAGAATCTAAATGTGTTTCTTATTTTTAAAAGGTATTTTCAGCTCATTTAGTTTCAAAGATTGTTTTAAGTTTAAAAGTTAGAAGGAATTAAGGAATTGGCTGTAAGGAAAATATTAACACCAAAATTCATAACAACACTGAAATTCATCTTAATGCCAACAGTCATAACACTGAAATTCACCTTCACACAAACACTTGTAACACTGAAATTCATTTAAATGCCGACATTTATATTAATAGTAGGTTACCTTTTCTGATAAGATCTAATTTGCCCAGGCTGAGGACTAGAGGTTCAGAATTCCAAGGTTTGGGAATCCTAACCTCTGGTTTCCCGCTGTACCTGCAGTCCCGGTCTTTCTCCAGGAAGCAATGCTCATTAACATCAAACATCGTCTTATTCCTTTGTGTTAAATGTGTTTAGAAATGACTAATGGAAGAGTTGTAAGGGCCAAAATATGTTTAGTAAATTAGATAATGTGAGACTAACGGTTTCCTGAATCCACAGAGAGAAATGTAATCAACTACTTGAAAATTCAATTGTGGGACAGGCATAAAGGAACAAATTAACATTTTAATAATGTTATATTATTTTAACTCTCATAGAGTCATGTAATTGGAAGTTGGGAGTGAACATGGAGGTAGTAATAGAGTTCATTTTTCTACAGAATACAAAAGTCCATTCTGAGGCTTTTCTGATGCACGACTTTCCAACTTTTGCTTAAATAGTACCCTCATTTGAAGTTTCATTACCACCTGAGGCAGCACCTGAATTGAGACAATCTATATCAACTCATAAAAGTTACTCATACCAAGAAACACAGACTATGTGAGCTATGTAAAAATACAGTAGACTGATGCGAAGAAGCTACTTAGTTCTGAATCCTTATACTGTGGGTTGAACCATAAAAATTGCCAGTATCTATGTCTGACCCATAAAAAATGATTTTTTTGTGATTCAGCCTAATGTTTAAGTGAATTTAAATAAAATGAGCAAACAATAACTCCATTTCAGGTGAAGACGTGCTACTTGTAAATTAAGAGGGAAAAACAAATAAAATGAATATAATCAGAAATACTTGTTAAGAAACAAAACATAAATCAACTTTAACTTTTTCCTGTGAGTTTAGCCTGGCTTCTTAAATAAAAGTATACATGAAAAATCACAACAAATTTATACATCTCTTGGAGATTTCCAAGTTTCAACTATTACCTCCAGTAAATCTGCTCCAAGAAATATTTACTGAATATCTGTTATATGCCAAGAATAGGAGTGAGAGGTAGATATGGAAAGTTAGATTAAAAATTATTCCTGATCATCTTATGAGAGAGAAGATATATAAACAGTTAAAATACATTGAAAAAAGTTTAATTGCTAGATATATGCATAGACTACTATGGAAGCCCAAGGGAGGGAGCTGTGCTGAAAAGGATAGACAGCAGAAATCATATAAGGTATTTTAATCTGTTCTCACATTGCTATAAAGAATACCTAAGACTGGGTAATTTACAAAGAAAAGAGATTTAACTGGCTTATGGCTCTACAGGCTGTATAGAAAGCATGGTGGCATCAGCTTCTGGGAAGGCCTTACGAAACTTACAATCATGGCAGAAGATGAAGGGGAAGCGGGCATGTCTCATATGGCAGAAGTAGGAACAAGAGAGAGAGAAAGGAGGTGCCACCCACTTTTAGACAACCAGATCTCATGAGAATTTTACCACAAAGCACTAGGGGGATGGTGCTAAACTATGAGAAACCACCCCCATGATCCAACCGTCTCCCACCAGGCCCCACCTCCAGCATTGGCAATGATATTTCAACATGAGATTTGGGTGGGGACACAGATCCAAACCTACCCTGTTGGGAGGCTGTCTAAATCTGCCTCATGGCCATCAGACGGCTTATTGGAGGAGGTGAGATTTGATATGAATTTTAAAGGATAAGCAGGAATTTTCCAGAAGATGTAGGTCATGTAGTGGGTGAGGAATATTCCAGAGAGAGAAACAAAGCATGAACAGAGAGAGGAAAGTAAATGATCACACAAATGGGCACAAAATATGAGGCAGACTGTAGCTGGAAAAAAGGCTGAAGAACACAGGAGAGATTTGGGAGAATTTATTTCGTGGCACTTGGACTTTGCACAAGCGGTGATGAGAACTTTGCAGTGCTTTCCTCCCAAGTCACACAGTTACTCACCTCAGCTCAAGAGTAGTATTTTACACACGTTCTTATTTTCCTTAGACAAGGTGTGTGATGGTAACAAAAATACTAACTCCAGTGGAGTGATAGCTTTTGAAAAGTATCTTTCTCTCTCGCCTAGCTAGATAAAAATACTTTCCTTTCTCTTTAGACTATTTTAGTCAAACTTTCTGTTCCTGCACCCAACTTCACTCTGAAAATACTCATGACACACAATCCTGTTGGGAAACTGTCTAAATGTGTATAATGGCCATCACAGAGATTCTGTGAATCCACACATTTGAATCACTGGCTAATTGTGCTGTTCTGTTGGGCTTTAGTTTGCCTACAGACCACCAACACGTATGTACTTCTCTAGTAGACCACTGTCCGACAGGAGGTGGGTCTTGGATTCTGCACTCAAGATCACCTAGCACTTAACAAATCCTCTTAAATGGGGTCACTTGCATGAAATACAATCCATTATCCACAACTGCCCCAAAGTGGAAGGTCATGAAAGTTAAGGGGATAGTTTCTTAAAATGAATTGAACATTAAAAAATGATTGTTACACTCTTCAGTACAGACTCTTCCAGTATTTTCATGTGGGTGTGAAATGGTGTCTTAATGTACAGTACAGGTACCGGGGCTGTTTGTCCTCATATCCATCGCTCGCCCTGTCTTTGCTCTGCTCTGTAAATCACAGGGAGACAGAACGCTGTTAGCTTCACTAGCCAGCCTTCCATGTCAGCTGGCTCTCACCTGGGCCTGGTCAATGGTAGACAATGCAGGGAAGCTGGAGGGCTGAGAACTCTACATGTTTTCACAATCCCTGTCTGCTTCAGCAACTTTTCCACAGTGGTAGAGTCTACTCCATGGCTTCATGCCCTGCCCAAGAGGGCTCTGCAGTTCTGGGTTCTTCCAGGTAACCTTGGTGTTTGCTTTCTGCCAACACCAACTTCTCTATCTGTTCCAGGAGTGGTGGTAACTTTCTGACAGTACACATTTTTTCCTTTCTTCGGCTTCTCAAATCTCCTATTACCTGTGTAATATGTTTCCAAAATTACTCCTAAACAATAAATTTCTTTATAAATCCTGTATTGTATATATTTAAATACTCAGGTATTTCCTAATGTTTCATTAGACCCTTTCTTATTTATGTTATGTTTTTCAAACCTTGGGGTGCTCATTAAAACAAGAGTCCCACATCTTCTAGTTAGAATCTGCAGATAGCGGCCTGAGAATCTAGTTTTTAACAAGCTCTCTCCTGGTAATTCTTAGATTACGTGAGTTTTGTAAATAGTCCTGGCTGATACTGTAGCTTCCAGGCTTTTCTGAATGCCATTTATACAACCTACATTTACAAGATGCCCATAGTGCCCTAGAAATTGTTTTAGGAGCTTGGATGCTATGGATGAACCAGAAAGACCTGGTCACTACATTGATGAAATATTTTACATTGCCATTCAAAATTACATACCTCGACCTACAAATGAGTAATCATAAGTATAATACTACCTTTTATGTGTGCGCTAACATTTAATGGACTGGTTTTAAATAGAATGTTTCCAATTTCTTATATCATGCTGTCTACATATGTACATAAATTGTATAATATACCTAAGTATTTTGTTAGAAGGGAATCCAAATTTAGAATTATTAAGTCATAATGTATATTTCAAGGCATATGTGTCAATAATTTAGTTCCCAAAAAGATTAAATCATTTCTCTAGCAGTTTATGAAAGTACTCTTTCATTGCACCTTCATTAGCATTGAACTTAAAAACTTTCTTTTATAGGAATTTGGCAGGAGTGGTTGCTTCTAGAAAGAAGAACTAGATGGTTGAGGAAGACAGAGGAAAGAAAGACTTGCTTTGTACAGTAAGTTATTTAATACCTTTGAATTCTGTCCTGTAAATATATATTATTTAAAAATAAATGAGAAGCAGTAAAAATTTTTAAATGTTTGATAAGATGAAAAAATATATTTTAATATCTAAAAGAAATTTCTCATATCTCTTGTGTTTCTTTTGTAACTGTAATTTCCTGCCTTCCTATTAGAGCTTTAATTGTTTTCTGAAATACCTTAATGAATTTATACATATTATCCTTCTTTGATCTTTTGTTTTCTGGCAATGGGACATATCAGCATTAAAAAAAAATTGTATCCTAACTTGTTTATTTTACCTCACTGAAATGTAAATTTCATGAGGACAGGAAGTTCTCTGCTGGGCACATGGTTGGCCCTCGACAATTATTTGTTGAATAAATAAATAGGTAAAATGCAAGTGAACAAGAAGTATTTACTGAATGGTAGCTTTTTACATACAGCTCTTACATTGTAAATAATTATTTAATTATTGTATATAGTAAATAATTAAAACTATTGCTTTGCCTTGGTGATTTTTGCCATTATTTTATGTTTAGAAAATCCTCTTCTTTAAAGAATGGAAGTAGATATTTATCTTTATTTATTTTCTTAATGCTTTTAAAATAATACTCAAACCTTTAATCCATGTGAAATTTACTTTGGTGTCTGGTGTATTTCATGAACTAATGTTTTCCAAGTAGTCAGTATCATCCAAATTTACTATAAAATATATATTTATTTATTCACTCAATTTCAATCAATAGGTTTTTTTTTTTTTGAGTACTTACGACGTGCCACTGAACTAGACATAGTTCTTATTTCAGTGAGCTTATGGTTTAGTAGAAGAGAAAACAAGTAAGCACACAGTTTTAGGGCAGTGTGATCAATACTAGGACAGAGAATAAACACAGGGTGCTGTAGGAGCATGGTGGACAGACACCTCCCAGCTTTGGGGGCTCAGAGAAGTTTCCCAAGGGAGTGTTATCTGAGCTAGAAAGCAAGTATCCAGCTGAAAGGGGGAAAACTGCCTTTCACAGAGAGGGAAAACTTGCACAAAGGTGAGAGAGAAGTTACATTCCTGGAACTGGAAGTTGTTCCATATTCCTAGTGCATAGCCTTTAGAAGCGGAGATAGTAGGTGCTGAGGTTGTGGATGTAAGCAGGGTCCACAGCATGCAGGAACTGTAGGCTGTCTTAGGAGTTAGGACTTTATTCTAAAGATGAGAGGGACCCTATTAGGCTTTATAAAAGACGCAACTGGCACCATAAAGCCTGTATTTTTGGAAGGTTTCTGGAAAGCAAAGTATGTATGTATGTATGTACGTATGTATTTATTTTTTAAGACGGAGTTTTGCTCTTGTTACCTAGGCTGGAGTGCAATGGTGCAATCTTGGCTCACTGCAACCTCCACCTCCTGGGTTCAAGCAATTCTCCTGCCTCAGCCTCCCGAGTAGATGGGATTACAGGCATGTGCCAACATGCCCAGCTAATTTTTGTATTTTTAGTAAAGTCAAGGTTTCTCCATACTGGTCAGGTTGGTCTTGAACTCCCAATCTCAGGTGATTTGCCCACCTTGGCCTCCCAAAGTGCTGGGATTACAGGCGTGAGCCACTGTCCAGCCAAGGAAGTCTATTTACAATAGCATTGTAGTAACAAGGTAAGAGATGACTGTTATCTCTCCCAACACAGACAGTGGCAATAAAGAGAAAGAATGAATTTGAGATATGAAGGAGGCAAAATATAGCAGCCTTGAATGTGAAGAGTGAAGATAGAGGGAGGTGACAAAGATGATTTCAAGTGAGCAGAGGATGGTAACATCCATTAAGAAAAGGGATTTGGGAGGTGTAGTAAGTTTGGAAGGGAAATAGAGTTCAGATTTTAACTGAAAATCCTGGAGATACGTATTTAAAAGTCCATCATATTTAGGAAGTAACTGAAGCCAATTCAATAGATAAGATCGATCAGGAGAGGGTAAGAATGAGGAGAGTTGTATAAGAAACACAAAGGAAGTTGAACATTCAAGGAATGAGCAATGGTAGATGTACTTACAAAAGAGGCTGCAAAAGAATGGACAGAGAAGTAGATAATGAATAGCAGTACATGATTATATAAAACTATGAAAAGAACATGATTAAAAGGAAGATGAGAACCCAACAGTGTCTCACACAATGGAGAAATCAAATAAAATAAGTGTTACAAATTTTCTATTGAGCTTAGTAAAAAAAAAATTGTTCAATATGACAGAAGTTTTTGACAGGTAAAAATAATAAATTCAAAGAATACACACACACACACACACACACACACACACACACACACACACGTAATGACCAATGACTTTTACACTGAAAATGACAAATTGCCGTTGAAAGACAAATTTTAGAACACCCATGGAGAGAAACCTCATGACTGTACACTGACACACTTAATAATATTAAGATGTCATATCTTCCCAGATTGACATACAGATTCACTAAAATCCTAATTAGCATCCCAACAAGGTTTTTGTATGAAAGTTGATAAGCTGATTTCTAAATTTATATCAAAATACAAATAATAGACAAAATGCTAATCGAAAAGAAACAAAGTCGTAAGAATTGCAGCCTTGAAGGTAAATTATAAAGCTAAAATGATTAGCACAGGTTAGTACTGACATAAGGATACAGAGATCAATGGAAAAAAACAAAAGGCCTAAAAATAGACCCTTCTTTATGAGACTGCAGATTTTTGACAAAAGGTGCCGAAGCAACTCAATGGGGAAAGTAAAATCTTTTGGGCTACAGCTGCAAATCCATAAGAGAAAAAAATGACCCTTAACAACTTCTTCATACCATACGTAAAAATCCATCTGAAATGAATCCCAGGCTTAAAGGTAAAAGCTTAAATGATAAAGTTTCTAAAAGACAATGTGAGAGAATATCTGTAAAGCTAAAGATTTCATAAATAGGAAAAAGGACGTAATCACCAAAATAGAAATACAATAACATATGAGAATTAACCAAAGCCAAAACTTCTGCTTATTATACAATAATAAAACAATAAACAAATGACTAGCTGACCTGACATTGGCAGAAAATATTCAAAAATCAGATAAGTCATGATAAGGAATGAATAAGAATTTTGAAGGGTTTCATTCTTCAACTAATATTTATTTCTTGTAATATTTATTTACTAAAAGGCAAGTACTATTCCAGTCATTGGCTGAATCAAGGTCTCTACTCTTATAAACTCCACATTTAGATAGGTAAAGACAAAATCATACAAAATTTAATAAGGCCATTTCGTACAATAATAAATACTGTGATCAAATACACCAAGTAATATGGCTGAGAAAGATGCCTAAGAGATTGTGATTGGCTATGTCAGCTCTGGTATTAAAAGTCCATGTAAAAATGTAACAACTGAGCCAAAACCTGCATAATACAAAGGAGACAGATCTTGAATATGGTTTGGCTCTGTGTCACCACCCAAATATTATCTGGAATTGTAATCCCCATATGTCAAGGGAGGGACCTGTAATCCCCACGTGTGGACGGAGGGAGGTGATTCGATCATGGGGGAAGTTTCCCCCATGCTGTTCTGTTGATAGAGACTTTTCATGAGAACTGATGGTTTTATAAGAGATTCTTCCCTCTTTACTTCCTTTACACGCTCTCTCACCTGCTGCCATGTAAGATGCGCCTGCTTTCCCTTCCACCATGACTATAAGTTTCCTGAGGCCTCCTTAGCCATGCAGAACTGTGAGTCAATTAAGCTGCTTTTCCTTATAAATTACCCAGTCTTGGGCAGTTCTTTATAGTGGTGTGAGAACAGACTAACCCAGGAAATTGATACCAACAGTGGGGTAGTTTCCCCCATGATGTTCTCGTGACAGTGAGTGAATTCTCATGATATCTGATGGTTTTATGAAGGGTAGTCTTTCTGGCTCTCTCATACACTCACTCTCCTTCCACCATGGTCCAAGTTTGCTTCACCTTCACCTTCCACCATGATCCAGAGGCCTCCCCAGCTATGTGGAACTGTGAGTCAATTAAACCTCTTTCCTTTATAAGTCACCCAGTATTGGGTATTTAGTTATAGCAGTGTGAAATGGACTAATACAGATGTAAACAGAGAAAGGGGCAGAAATGCTCTTAGCAGAAAAAGCACAGAAAACACAAAAGTCCTGCCAATGGGAACAAGGTTCCAGAACCTTACTGGAACCTTATGTGTTTCAGAACCTTATTGGAATCTTCCATGTTCCAGAAAGAGAGAGGGGGGAAAAAAAAGCTGTGCCCAGAATATGAGAGGAGAAAAGTGGAAGAAGGTACCAGAAACATATGCAGAAACTACTCTGTACACAGCCTTCTGGGCCAGAACAAGAAATCTGAATATATTCCAAGTGCCACAGAAAGCCATTGGTAGGTTTCAACAAGGGAATAAAACTATTATTTGCAGGATGCATATTTTTGTTTGCAAAATTTACTTCTTTTAAAAAAATAACCACTTTGAGATAATTATACCTGAGAACAAACAAAAGACTGAAAAGAACCAAAATGAAATGGTTATCTAGATAGCAGGACCATGAGTTTTTTTTTTTTTAATTGAGTTGTAGTTCTACAGTAATAATTTCATAATAAAAAGAAAAAATATTTTAAAACACAACTATAAACAAAAAAGTAAATACAAGGGCATTCTGGTTTCTCTACGGAGAAAGTATAAAGAGTGGAAAGAACAGAGCAGAGCAAACTGTGAGAAGGCAGTCCAAGGTAGTTGGCTGAGGGAGGACACTGGCTTAATGGGAGGTGATGGTGGGAGGTGGTGCTAAGTGAGTGAATTCAGGATATATTTTGGTAGTGCACTAGCAAGACGTAGTTAAGAAAGTCTCCGAATCATTGACTTGAACAACTGTGTATCAGTTGATGGTGCCATTTTCTGAGACAAGGAGGACTACGGGAGGAGCAGGTCTACAGAAGGAAATCATGGGTTCATTTGGCTATTTTTAATTATCGAGGCTGGATGTCAGCAAGATAGCAGGATAGGAAGTCCATGCTGACCGTGAATTTATGTGGCCCATCAATTGGCAGGTACATACAAAATGTAATTGATTCTCAAGCACATAATTTGCTAATATTTATATTATAAGGAAAATTTTAAAAGATGTAGTTATTGATATGTATATGTAAAATCAACACTGACAGTTACACAAGGCAGTTGTATGGCTTTGAGTAACCAGAAAACAAATCTAACCATCAACTGATTCCTTCAAAATTATTTTCTACTTGGAAGGTCATTCTTCTGACAGTTCCCCATAGAAGATCATCTACACACTGCAGCCTAAAACTGAAAATATTTTATTTAGTTAGGACAAACATTAAGACTGAGAATAATGTATAAAAATAAAAGAAAATTTTCTTTTACAATTTTGGTAGAGACAGTCTCTAAACATGCTGGAGAGGGTTTTGTGCCTTAGTAAAAAAATGACATCCTGAAATCAACCCTTCTGTCTGAGCTGCAGGCTAAGTACCCAGGACCTGAGGCTTCTCCCTCTCACAGTGGTGATGTTCACATTAGGTGATAAAGTGAGCAAATATCCAGGCTGACCTGACTAGGCTACTCTAGCCTCACTGCCTATGAGAAAGCTTAAATATCAGGAACCCTGGAATGAAACAAAGAGCGATACTTCCACTCCTGTTGCCCCCCGTAAGGAACCATCACTTGGTTCCTGGCCTCAAAGGGACTGTGGTGAGATCTGTCTGACTAGGGACAGCTGTGCAGGGAATTGCCACAGTCTATGGCTTCTCCTGCTTTCCTTGAATTAATGTCCGATCTTATGTTCTCCTCCTCATTTGCTGGCAATTAGAATGCCCTATTACCCACCCCAACTGGCCAATGGGAAAAAGGGACAGAACCCATTTTAAGTGGCAACTCTGCAGTTCCGTAGAAGCTATGAAACCAAGTCACAGAAAGACAGTGTTTGGAATCTTTACAGTCAGGGACAGGGACATCACTTGACTAGTGGAAAGCTAGCTTTGGGTCACCTATTATTTTATTTTTAAAATGAAAACTGTAGACAAATTCATAGGGATAAAGAATACAAGATAAGATGTAGTTGATGGATACGTTTCAAGATGTGGCTTTTCCCCAAAGCCCACTCAGCATTACCATTCTTGAGAGCACCCCCTACCCTGTGTACAGCCCCAAGGAGCCCTTCTCCCTCATACCTAGGAGCCTCACCTAGCAATGGGAGTCCTATGAGTTTCCAGTTTCCCACAAGGTGATTCCATTCGTGGATCAAGGTCAGCTATGCAGGGAGCTCCTGGTGAGATCTGACTTACCTTCTGAGCAGCTAAGACCTGACCTTCTTTTGGTATCTACTATGTTTATTCTGACAAGAATGTATGTAGTTGACAGCAATAAATCTCATTATTTAAGTGACCTTTGTTTATTTCACTTCCAGGAAACACAGAAAAGAGAAAAGATAACCCCCTGGTTCAGGAAGAGGCCAGGCAAGATTTTAGAGAGAATGCCCATGGTTTTGAAGAGGCTTCTCTATAATCTTGAAGGAAACAATTAACTGCAAAATAATGTGTATTTCTTTGTCTCCCAGTTGACAACAAGCTGGGTAACTATGCAGGTATCTTCCAATTAAAGTGGTATGAAGAATCATGGAAGAAATGATACATTTCATTGTATCTAATTTTGATCCTCAGCAATTTTCTTAGTGGGGTAGGGGAAAAATTTCACAGAAGAATAAAGTCTGCTAAGATACTGATACTCATGAAATATCCTAATCCAATTACTTATTTTAGAGGAGAAATATTGGGAACAAAATTTTAAAGGTGAAGCTCTGTACTATATTAAGCTGCTAATGATCCAAAAATAATCTGGCTATAGATGAAAATTATGAGGCATTGTTTGTGTTCATTTGGAAACATATGCTATGATTTAAGGCGGCATCAGAATTTCATTTCTTCTTCTGCAAATGAGGATAATCACCCCTACTCCATAGGATGTTCAAAGTATTCAACACTGTTTTGTGGCACACAGTAAATGTTCAATAAACAGTAGCTTTGTTTTTGTCTTTTTTATTAACTGGTATAAGGACAAAAGCTAGAACCTAAATGGTGTGTCTAAATATCACGTTTATTAGAGGATTTTGACTGATCTAATGATCCCAATCTAGTGTTTTCTACGACATGACACATCCATTTATTAAATTATGACCCTGGGAAAGTTCTATAACCTCAGCAATCCTCATTAAATAATCTAGGTAATAAAAATCCCTAGGTTACAGGGTTATTGTAGGAAGTAAGTTGTTTAAACTGTTTATCACAGAGCATATACAATTTTTGCCAAATAGTCATAATTGTAGACATGTCTCTACAGGTGGTGAAGTCTTTCAGGGCAGGGGTCAAGCCAATTTTATTTTTCTATTCATAAAAATTATAGCATAGTAGCTCCTAGAATGGAGGTATGTAAAACATTTTCAGTTTTTGCAGGGGGTATACATGTAAAAATCCTAAGTATAAATCCTGTAGTTAGTCATTATCTCCTTAAATATCATCTCTGCTACATTCTCCCTGTATTCTCCATATAAGACTAACTAAATTAAATGTATGTTAGACCTTCTCACTCTATTCCACATGTTCTTAGTGTCTGTGTTAGTATTTTCTTTCTCTATGCTTCATTCTAGATCATATCTTCTTACTTTCCAGTGTAGCAGCACTCTCCTCAGCTGTGTCTAATCTGCTGCTAAATCTACTCATTAAATTTTAAATTTAATTTATCATATTTCAGTTCTAAAAATTTTTATTTAGCTCATTTTCAAGTATGTTAAACCACTTTTGTATTTTCTGGTTCCTTATAGAACATTTCATGCTTGACTATTGCCTCCAAACATAATCAGCATCAACATTAATGTCACTACCACCCCATAACAGGGAGCAACCATCAACCAAGGTTCCTCAGGAGCTGGTGTACAAATGTCCCAGTTCCGTTGCCCCTTACTTAGGGCTGTGCTGAGGTATGTGTTTAGCACTGTCTCCTTGAGTTTTCCTACTAGGGGAGCTGGGTCAATCAAGAACTCTCTATTGGCTGCCTTCCCTTCCAGCATTCCCATACTTCCCAAATAAACTACTCTACTCCAATCCCTATGATAAAGTCTCTGCTTCTGAAAGACACCAAATTAAAACAGTGTTTTACAGTCTGTGTCTAATAATTTAATGCCTACAGCAACTGTGAGACCCTCAAGGTTATCCACAAGGAAGAAAAGCAACAGTCTGCCATAATCAAATTCCAAAGCACTGACTGGGTTTCTACTGAATCCTAGTCATGTCCTCATGTGCATCTAGTTTACCTTTAGGTATTGAATGCTTAATTTGATACTCTCTCTCTCTCTCTCTCTCTCTCTCTCTCTCTCTCTCTCTCTCTCAGAATTGAATTATTATACACACCAACTTGCAGAAGCCTGGGTATGAGAAAGAACCAGCAATGAAGCATCTGGTGGCAAAGGGCCCCAGCAGACAGGAGTATCTGGTGGCAGAGTGTATCAAAAGCCAAGTGAACAAAGGTTTAAAAATGGAGGAAGTGCATAAGGGGTAAAAAGCCTACTGAAAGGTTAAATAAAAGGAGGACAAGGGAAGATCACTAGATTGAGTAATCTGGAGGTTTTTGGAGACATCAAAGAGAGATGTTTTAGTGGAGGGGGTGGGGAAGAGATAATGACTAATTGGAGTTGGTTTGAGAGATTAAGAAAAGATTTGAAACAGCAAATAGAGATGCCTATTTAAAAGATTTCCAATAAAGTGGACCAGGGCAGTAAATAGAGAGGAATGCTTTTATTTTTCTCTGTCTTTGATTTTTAAGAGGGGAGACATTTCAGAATGTTTTTAAATGTAAGATCCAGAGAGGTGAAATTCAAAGAAAAAGTATAGAGAGCAGAGAACTGTCAAAGGTGGGTGGGATGGGGGGTCTTTTAAAGGCAAGTGGAAATAGGATCCAATACACATCTACAGGGATTGCATACATCACAGACAGTTCATTCATAGAATTAGGAAGGAAGGAAGGCCAGGTTGAGCAAGGGAATAGAAATCCAGGCAGGTTGGTAGCCATCATGTTGAAGATTGTGGAAATTATCTTTTGAGACTTCCACTTTTTTCAGTTGGAAGTTTTAGGAATGAGCTTCAGTTTTTATGAGTGAGCTGAAAATGAGAAATAAAAGAGCAGAAGTATAGATGAAACAGAAAAATCTAGCAAGATGCCCAGGTAACACTACAGACCCACTTGAAAATCAGAGAATAAAAGTGCATTTATGTTGCATATATCACAAGTATATTTGAGCAGGGAAAGAGTGCTGTGAACTCTGTGCAACTAATGAGGAGGTTGGTTTGAGATTACGTTTTTAAGAAGTATGGTCTGTATTACTGACCTTAATATGTGACCTTCACCTCTTGTGCTCAGTATTAACAGAATTAAGCAAGATATTCACCAACTGAAGTGATAAATATATTTTGCTGTTCAGTTCACATGGCAACTTTCTTAATCTCAGTTAATTATTCTGAAGAAACACCCAAAGGAAATCATGAAGCATATTCTTGGAGTGCTCCTGTAACTTGTCATTTGAGAATTGAGATGGCAGTTTAATTTAATGACTTGATGCAAGTGAACAAGCCTCTCAGTGCATGCAAAATTCCAGTTACATTTTAGGTGGGACTGTGGTAAAATCACATGCTAGATATCCTCAGGATGATAATGAAAAGACTATGTACATAGAACATAGTCTGATTACACTTTTAAAAAATTGGATTAAGGCCAATAATAAACTCCTATAAATGTGATGGGGAAATAACTCCACCCAAAATAGAAACTAAAATCATACATATAATATCTATAAATAAACTTAGGACATGTGTAGCAACTATACAGAGAAAACTACCAAAAAAGAAAACCTCCTAATGGACATAAAATAAGAGTAATAATGGAGAAACACATTATTGAATATCCAATTTTGATCATGTAAATATATCAATTCATTCCTATTATAGTCTATGAATTCAATGCAGTCTCAATAATTATAAATGTTAGCAGTAGCAATTGATATTATTTAATAATATGCATTACCAGCAATGAATATTAATTAACAGTAAACATTGATGTAGTATGTTTTACGTCCCAAGCACTGTCCTAGGTACTTATATTTATTTGCATAATCCTCAAAACAACCTTTGAAGGCTTGAATTACTACTGATATCATTTTATGAATAAGGAATCTGAGGCATAGAGAGATGAATAATTTGCCAAGGTCACACAGTTGCCAAGTGAAATATTAGAATTTAATTCAGGTTCTCTGGCTCCAGAGCCCATTCCCTTAATAACTTCTTCCCACTGCCTTTAAATTCATGGCAATAAACATTTCAGTGGCCTTTTCAGAGGTGGAATTTGAGAAACTCATTTTAAAGTTAACCTGGAATAATACATATGGAAAAATAATCAGGAAATAGTTGGGAGGGAGAGTAGTTTAGGGGAGATGCATGTTCTATATATTAAAATATATTTTAAAGGTGCATTTAAGATATTCACTCATTCAACAAAAATTTACTGAAGATATACTCTTTGCCAGGCTCTGTTCTAGGTGCCATTGACAAGAACAAGTAACACTCCCTGTTCTCATGAAGCTTAAATTCTTGTTGGGGGAAAAAGAAAAAGAAATAAGCAATTAAATATTTAGATTGTACAGCAAAAACAGGAGATTTGAATACAGAAGGAACAGGGGATACAGATTGCTGAGATTGGGAGGAGGTGTTTTGTAAATATGGATATCAGGAAGGGCCTCAGTAATATAATGACACTTGAGCAGCAGCCTGAAAGAAATCAGAGGACAAGTGGTGAGGACATCTGGGGAAGGACGTTCCAGCAGAACGAGCAGCAAGTGCAAGGCTTGGTCCTGAAGTAGAAAGACGCTTGTCCTGTCTGTGAAACAGCAAGGAAGCCAATGTGGCAGGAATGACTAGGAAGGAAGTGGTAGAAGATGACGCCAGGGAGATAACGGGGTTGGAGGGACAAGTTATCTGGGGACTCTCACTTTAATTCTGAATAAAATGGGAAGAGTGACTTGGTCTGATTTGCATATACAGTCATGTGTCACATAATGACATTTCCAGTGACAATGGACCACATATACAATGGTGACACTGGACTACATATAGAATGGTGACAATGGACCACATATACAATGGCGGTCCCATTAATAGTATAAAGGATGTGAAAAATTCCTACTGCCTAGTGACAGTGTAACTATTTTAATGTGGTAGAACAATGAATTACCTGCGTGTTTGTAATGATGCTGGTGGACACAAATCTACTGCACTGCCAGTTGTGTAAAAGTACAGCATACACAATTATGTGCAGTACATAATACTTGAGAGTGATGATAAACGACGTTACCGGTTTATATGTTTAATTGTGCTATACTTCTTATCATTTTAGAGTGTACTCCCTCTACTTTATATATATATATATATATATATGTTTTTAAAAAGGTTGTCCCTGAAGACCTTCCCGTGGGACAAGATGTGGAAGCAGAAGACAGTGATACTGATGATCCTCACCCTGTGTGGGCCTACGCTAATGTGTGTGTTTAACTCTTTAACAACATTTTTAAAAAGAAAAACAAATAAAATATTAAAGCAATTTTTATATTTCGAGACAGGGTCTTGCTCTGTCACCCAGGCTGGAGTGCAGTGGGGCAATCAGTACAGCCTTGATGTAGCCTCTAGATCTTTTACGTTCATGTAGCCTCTACCTCCCAGGCTCAAGCCAGTCTTCTGCCTCAGCCTCCTGAGTAGCTGGGACTACAGGCATGAGTCACAGTTTCTGGCTAATCTTTAAATTTTTTGTGGAAATTTAGTTTCACTATATTGTCCAGGCTGGTCTCAAGCTCCTGGGCTCCTGCTTCAACCTTCCAAAGTACTGGGATCACAGGCATGAGCCATTGCATCTTGCCAAAAACTTTTAGAAACAGAAAAAAGCATACAGAATATGGGTACAAAGAATGAAAATATTTTTGTATAGCTATATAATGTGTTTGTGTTTTAAGCTAGTGTTATTATTAGAGTCAAAATGTAGAAATAAACTACAAAGCTTATGAAGCAAAAATGTTACAGTAAGCTAATTTATTGTTGAAGAAAGAAATCTTTTAAAAAACAAATTTACTGTAGCCTAAGGATACATGTTTATAAAGCCACAATTATGTATAGTCATCCTAGACCTTCCCATTCACTCACCATTCACTTGCTGACTCATCCAGAGCAACTTCCAGTCCTGCAGGCTCCATTCCTGGTTAAGTGCTCTGTGCAGGTGTACCATTTTTATCACTCCCCATTGCTGGATGCTATCTTTATGAGATGGCAGGAGTACCTCTTCTCCTACCTTACTTGCCACTTCTAGCCTAGACAGTCACCCCTGTTAAATGGTAGAGGAAGTACAGTGACAGCTGGCTTTCTGGGAAATGTGATAACCTACAAGGTAAGATATAAAGATAGCAAATGGGGACAAGAGTCCTGGTTGTATATTAGGGACTGTGATATTTGTGTGTTATGGCAGTCTGTAGTATGCCACCGACTCAGCGGTGAGTGTTAGGAAGCACCTAGGACTGCAGAGCTAGCACAGAGTGAAACCTTCTGGAACAAGGGGCTGAGCTGGGAACATCCACTGTCATGGCAGCAACAAAAATATAGCCATGAGCTACATGACAGGGAAAAGACAAACTGATGAAACTGGCCTATTTGTCAATATCCAGAGTATATAGATCCAGCCTCATTTAGGAATAAGAAAAGAGAAAAATATTAATTTGTCATCATGAAAAAATGCTGAATAAAGTATCTAATACGAAATATCATAGAGACTTGTGGATTTAATGACAAATGTTGTGTCCCTAGAAAATTTATACAAAGATCATTGAACTAACATGATATAATCATTCATGCATAGGCAAAACTAGGTCAGTCCTTCACAATATTCTTTACAAATGCTGACACAAGAGGGAACTACTAAACATCAATTCTAATAATAAACATTGATTTAGAGTATCCAACTATTAAAAACTACTAAAGACTATTCTAGAAGTATTAAATATCACTTAACATGTTGACGATGATATGCTGTGAATGAATTGAAATTGTACGTGTCTATGCGATTCTTTTTTTTTTTTTAGGTGAAGTAATATATTTTTCTTTATCATTTAAACCACTTTGAGTAAGGAGTTTCTGTTACTTGAAGCCAAAGGCATTCTAATTATACAAAGTTCTTTAATTTTTTTTTTTTTTTTTTGAGACGGAGTTTCGCTCTCGTTACCCAGGCTGGAGTGCAATGGTGCGATCTCGGCTCACCGTAACCTCCGCCTCCTGAGTTCAGGCAATTCTCCTGCCTCAGCCTCCTGAGTAGCTGGGATTACAGGCACGTGCCACCATGCCCAGCTAATTTTTTGTATTTTTAGTAGAGACGGGGTTTCACCATGTTGACCAGGATGGTCTCGATCTCTCGACCTCGTGATCCACCCGCCTCGGCCTCCCAAAGTGCTGGGATTACAGGCTTGAGCCACCGCGCCCGGCTTTAAGTTGGTAATTTTTATGTCATGTGTTTTAATTTTTTAATTCCATAGGTTTTTGGGGGAAAAGATGGTATTTGGTTACATGAGTAAGTTCTTTAGTGGTGATTTGTGAAATGTTGGTACACCCATCACCCAAACAATATACACTAAACCTGATTTGTAATATTTTAATCCTCATCCCCTTCCCACCCTTTCCCTCTGAGCCCCCGGAGTCCACTGTATCCTTCTTATGCCTTTGCATCCTCATAGCTTAGCTCCCACTTATGAGTGAGAATATACGATGTTTAGTTTTCCTTCCCTGAGTTAATTCACTTAGAATAATAATCTCCAATCCCATCCAGGTTGCTGCAAATGTCATTAATTCAATTCATTCCTTTTTATGGTTTAGTAGTATTCATATAGACACGTGTGTGTTTGTGTGTGTGTGTGTGTGTGTGTGTGTATGCAGTTTGTACACTCATTGATTGATGGGCATTTGAGCTGGTTACATATTTTTGCAATTTTTAATTGTGCTACTATAAATGTGTGTGCAGGTGTATTTTTGTATAATTTCTTTTTCTCTGGGTAGATACCCAGTAGTGGGATTGCTCGATCAAATGGTAGTTCTACTTTTAGTTCACTGAGGAATCTCCACACTGTTTTCCATAGTAGTTGTACACGTTTACATTCCTACCAGCAGTGAAGAAGTGTTCTTGTTCTTTTTCACAGCATCCACACCAATGGCTTTTTTTTTTTTTTAATTTTTGATAATGGCCATTCTTGCAGGAATAAGGTGGTATCGCACCATGGTTTTAATTTGCATGTCCTTGATCATTAGTGATGTTGAGCACTTTTTCATATGTTTGTTGGCCATTTGTATATTTTCTTTTGAGAAGTGTCTATTCATGTCCTCAGCCCACTTTTTTATGGGATTTTTTTTCTTGCTAATTTGTTTGAATTATTTGTAGATTCTGGATATTAGCCCTTTGTCAGATGCACAGATTGTGAATATTTTTTTAAAGAATGTTATTGTGTATATTTATGGTATACAATATGATGTTATGGAATATACATACATAGTAATAAAAAGGCTACTATACTGAAGTAAATTAAAATAACCATCATCTCTCAGAGTTGCTCATTTTCTCTTTCTGTGGCAAGAGTAGGTAAACTTATTTAGTATGAATCCCAAATACAGTATAATTTTATTACCCATAATCCTCATCTTGTGCATTCCATCTCTAGACCTGTTCACCCACCATACTTGCTACTTTGTGCCTCTGATTTCCTTATTTACTTCCTCCATCCACCACCCCTCTCATCCCTGCTAACCACTGTTTTGTTTTCTCTGTATATTTGAATTTATTTTTAATATTCCATATATGAATGACATCATGCAATATTTCTCTTTCTGTGTCTAGCTTAATTCACTTGGCATTAATGTCACCCAGGTTCATTCATGTTGTGGCAAACGGCAAAATCTCATTCTCTTTATGGCTGAATGATATTTTCTTATATTAAATGGTGACACACACACACATATCACAGTTTCTCTATCAATTTGTCTGATAATGGACAAAGGTTGATTCTTACAATATGTTTTATAACTCTAAGAATTACCTTCACTTATTATAATGCAAGTCAGACTCACATAATTCCACAGTAAGCTCATAAATCTAGACTAATATAGAATTGCTCAGTGGATTAAACTTTGGTATTTAAAATGTTTCCATCAATAGTAATTAGAAAGATGTTAATTTTCATAAATATACATTTTTTAATATTAAGTATAAATGAAATTAGACTTTTCAAAACTTTTGGGTGGTTTTTAAGATCTGTTATTGTTTGAGCTTTATAGTCCTTGCAAATAACTACTCATGATGAAAAAGATGACCAATTTTGAGCAAGAAATTATTCCCCAAAGTTTGTTTCTACTATCTACCTTTTAAAAGGAATAATGTTAGGAGATGATGAACTTACACATCAATATGACTTTAACATAGTAGTCGAAAATCTTAAAAAATATATACCTCAAGGAAAAATATTATTCATAATTTATTAATGAGGAAAATATAACTATTCCTAGTTGTTACATATACAAATTATTTCATCTTCAACCAAGCACTTCTAAAATGCTTTTTCTTCAATAAGCCATTTATTATTATTTTCATGTGAAAAATTTAGACAGATAAAAAAGAAAAAGAAAAAAGGGAAATGGAATGCTTCAGTTGTTTTAGACTCATAAACAGTGCAGTAGAGTTTTTTTCATCAATTGCCTAGGATTTTGCAAAGGATACACAAATCATCTGTCTTGATTTCCCATTAGGAATTAGCAGTCTCTATTTAATTTTTTGGCTTTTCGACTTTCAGAAGTTTCACACACACATACAAAAACAATAGGCTGCTAATCACAGTGTTATACAAAGTCTATATCGAAGTGCTGAAGTAATTAATTTATCTCTTGGATTTCCCTACAGAATATTCTGGTTACTATAGAATTATTTCTTTAATTTGTTGTAGTCATCAAAGACAATACAATTCTTACAGCTGTGTTTGTTATTTTATTACTTGACAACAAATTGTATTTGCTATTTTATTGCCTCCGAGTACAAATACATAATTGATTACCTATAATGAATCTGTTGGAAATTGGCTACAGGAAAATGCAGGATTATTAAATTATTATAGAAATCTTTTTGGTTAATCAAGTTTATACTCTTCATAGCTGACACTCCCCCATTCTCCTCTTTTTCCTCACCAGCAGAATCCAATTTTGACTGGTTTGTCTACTCTTCCCCTTTGAAATCTCAGTGTCTTGGGCAAAGCTGACCCTACCCCTATCTTATAGAATGAGGTATGATTAATAGAAACCAATCAAAATACTTCTTGGTGTCTGTGGGGATCTGGTTCCAGGACATCCCTTGAACACCAAGATCTTAAAATGCTCAAGTCCCCAGTTAAAAATGACATAGTATTTGTATATAACCCACACACATCTGTACATTTTAAATCATCTCCAGATTAATTTCAATAACTGATACAATGTAAATGTAAGTAGTTATTACACTGTATTGTCTCGGGAATCATGACAAGAAAAAAAGCCTGTATATGTTCAGTACAGACACATTTTTTTTCCTGAATATTTTTGATTCATGGTTGGTTGAATCTATGGATGTTGAATCCAGGGGAGTCTGATTACACTACCACATTTTTGGCCAGAGATTGGTTTTAATGCTTCAGGATTATGCTAATCAAGACTTGGTGGGTTCTTTAGCTAAACTGACCTAATCAGTCCAGAGGAACTTCTGTTTCATTGTGATGAGAGAGATTCTCTGTGTTTCTTTCTCTGATCCTCTGTCTTTTTTATCTCAAGTGAGGTAGGAACAAGAACAGTTGCTGCCCAAGTCACTGCTAGTGCACATCTCATGGAAAAAAACCAGTCTGAGGACAGAACTGACATATCAGAAAGATCTCGACCCTATGTGCCTGGCCTCCCTGCCCTCTACCTTCTCCTATCTTGTTACAAGAAATGAACCATTTATTTGTGATTTAAATGAACCATTTTATGGTTTTTATTTATTTATTTATGATTTAAATGAACTATCTTTCTACAGACAAATTAATATTTATGTTTAATTTCCTTAAGTTCTTTCAGGAAAGGATAAATCACTTGAGGCCCGAAACATACCCCAGTCTGAGTTCTTTGTTCTCACACACCTTTGTTCTCCTACCTCAGCTAGTGTGAGATTTCCTGGTTCTCCCAACTAAAATGTACTTTAATCAGAAGTCATCATTAGTCCTGACAAGTCAAGAGCCTTCAGGAACCATCATATCCAGACTTGAAATTGACCCCAATGACATGACCTACCTTGGGCATGCAGATGACCAAATGACCTGTTGTCTGAGATCTTTTAGCAGAGCTGCTATCAGGTTTCACTTCTGCAGGAAGGACAAGCTGAAATGGCTGAAAATAAGTAGAAAGTATCATTGAGAGCAAGGACATTACATGAGATGCTTACTACAAGGGGTATTTTCATTACAAATTCAAGGTACACCATTCAATTAAGAAACATGCTTAAACTTAATAAAAATACATATAAGCTATGCTTGCTATGCACGAACTATTTTACCTATTTTAACAAATAGTCTAAGAACAGTTATCAGTCACAAACAGTGAAACGTTCATGGGTTTATTTATGGCTAAAAAGTAATTTATAGAGAAAACATTGTCAAAATGCAAACATATTTCCATTAAAAAATCTTCAAGTTAATCTTCAAGCCCATATGAATGTTCTAAATTAGTAAAATATGGTATTTTAGAAATAATAAAATTATAGTTGTTATGAATGAAATCATTGACAACTTAGAACGGGTGTACTATTTAATTTCATGCATGGGCTCCCACACATGTGATTATATTATCAGCTTTGAAAAAGTATACCACAAAACCACAGATTTAAAATATTAATGATATTCAACTACATATTGTCAGTAGCCATTCCCACCATATACCACTCCCATGATATAAAACCATGTGCTAAAAAGTAGCAGTCTATTTAGTTTCCCTTTTTCTATTTTTGTTTGTTTGTTTGTTTGTTTGTTTGTTTGTTTTTGAGACAGAGTCTCACTCTAGTAGCCCAGACTGGAGTGCAATGGGTGATCTTGACACACTGCAACCTCCGCCTTCCAGGTTCAAGGGATTCTCCTGCTTTAGTCTCCGGAGGAGCTGGGATTACAGGCATAAACCACCATGTCTGCTAATTTTGTATTTTTTTTTTTTTTTTTGAGACAGAGTTCCACTCTTGTTACCCAGGCTGGAGTGCAATGGCACGATCTTGGCTCACCGCAACCTCTGCCTCCCAGGTTCAGGCAATTCTCCTGCCTCAGCCTCCTGAGTAGCTGGGATTACAGGCACATACCACCATGCCCAGCTAATTTTTTGTATTTTTAGTAGAGATAGGGTTTCACCATGTTGACCAGGATGGTCTCTATCTCTTGACCTCGTGATCCACCCGCCTCGCCCTCCCAAAGTGCTGGGATTACAGGCTTGAGCCACTGCGCCTGGCCTAATTTTGTATTTTTAGTAGAGATGGGGTTTCACATGTTGGCCAAACTGGTCTTGAGCTCCTGACCTCAGGTGATCCACCTGCCTTGGCCTCCCAAAGTGCTGGGATTACAAGCATGAGACACTGCGACTGGCCCCTTTTTCTATTTTAATAATACTTAAAAAAAATTGAGGCACCACAGCTTAGTTCAAAGCTTAGCCTTTGAAATTGTAATAGCCTACAGGGTTCTACTTACCTTTCCTTTGATCATTACACGCACGTAAGTTGGTTGCACATCAACGTCAATTAAGGAGGTATCCATATATCTTCAAAATTAAACACACAAAATCTTACAATTTTAAAAAATATCAAGTTTGAAGAAGTGTAAATACAAATTCACATTTATAGAACCATTTTAAATGAAGGGCATTTAAAATATCTGTGCTAACCAGGTCTTTACAAATTAGCCTTAAATTAATCCCCAGACCAAAGGAAATTCAACATATCAGCAATTTCATTTTTAGACCCACAAGTACACTTGGCATTGATTGCCCCTAACCCAAAAATATCCGAGGTCTGAAACACCAGAGGTTTGCAAAAAACAGCTTGCCATGCTCTTTCATGAATATTTTATTTTAAGCCCCTAAGACTTGAATAGCCAGGAATGCTGATTCTACTCTGCTTGAGGCCTGCAACCACCAGCTCCTGCTTCCCTGGTGGCTCTGGATCTCCTGCAGCTGTTCTGCAGCTGCCCTCATACTATCTCTCCTGGAAAACTGCTTGCTTCTCCCGGCAAAGGCACATCCTGCTGAACAAGCAAACCCTTTCATTTATGGCAGTGACCCCAAGATCAGGTGGCAATTATTCTCTTCCACTCATGAGCAAATAAAAGATTTAGATTTCACATCACTCATTAAAATCAGAAGCTTAGCCAAATAATTATGTTCATATATTTCAAAATACTCATTGTGAACATTAGAAAACACAGAACTCTTTTAAAAATCACAAATGCTAAGGCAGGTAAGCTAATACAGGGGTTACAGACATAGGTTTGAAGTCACACAGGCTTGTGGGGAACTGGCTCCTCCCCTTCCTGCTTTATTATCTGGGACCACATTCTTTAACCTCTCTAGGCCTCGGTTTCCTCTTCTGTAAAATGGGAATACTACTAGCACCTAGCCCTAAGATTGCTAGGAAGGAAAATGCATAGTACCCAATACATAGCTAGTGTTAAAAATGTATTATTATATGCCATTTAAAAACAATTTCTACAACTTCACATGTGATATGTATGCTTTAATGAATAATATATTATTTTCCATGCTTGGACCCTTAAAATATTCATCTGTCTTTACCTATAAGGCCTTTCTCTGCCAGAAATAATCTTCTGACAGTTTTTTGCAGAAAAAGCTACTTCTCATCCTCCAATTGTCATTGCTCATGTCACCCCCTTTCCCTGACCACTCCCACACAGCATTATTCTCATCCCTGAACACTGTCCCTTTCCTTGACAGCATCCTTCTTCCTTTTAACTCATTAGATGCCTGCTGATTGTCTGTCCTCCTCCCCCACTGGGCTCTAAGTGATAGAAGATCATGACTGTATTTAGAACGTACCAGTTATAGTTCCCCACGCCTGGCACATAGTAGGTATTCTATAGATTCTTGTTGAATAAAGGCAGGAAGCAGATGTGAGTGAATGAATTTAACTTTCAAGTATACGCCCATGTGCCCATAAAGATAACCAGGAATTATAGCATAATTCATTTAGACAGAATCATGGAAATGAAAGAGTTTTACTACATAGACAGGAGAAATACTACCACCCCTTAAAATGCACATGCATGGGAATGAGGAATGTTTCATTTGAGGACTGAATAGGAAGCAGCCAACAGCTGAAAAAGAAGGGTCATACATTCATTAAACTCCAGACACAGGGCCTAAAAATGGAAAGAACTTACAAGCATGAAACAGTGATTTGTCTGCAAAACAGTAGAAATGGCAGCTTTGGAAGCTGGAGGAGCAGAGGATATGAAGCTAGCTAGAGACGAGCCGGAAGCTTTGTAAAGGCAGATGACCTGGCAGCAAGCAGGCAGAATTGACAGGAGGTGTGGAAAGGCACACAGCTGATCAGAGACAGCTCGGTGCGGAGAGGAAGGGACCACATGAAGAGCAGCCCTGGTTCACAAGAGCCAAGGTGGAAACCACCCAAACGCCCACCAACTGGTGAGCAGATACACAAAATGTGGTATATCAATGCAATGGAATATTGCTTGGCCATAAAAAGGAAGGAAGGAAATTCTGACATATGTTACATGGATGAGGCTTGAAGACATTATGGTAAGTGAAAGAAGCCAGTTACAAAGGTCACGTGTTGTTTGATTCCATTAATATGAAACATACCAAGTAGGCAAATCTATACAGATAGAACACAGGTTAGTGGTTGTCATGAAGAGGGAGAAGGGGCAGTGACTGCTTAAGGGCCATGGGGTTTCCTTTTGGGGTGATAAACATTTTCTGAAACTAGACAATGGTAATGGTTGTACAATATTGTGAATTTATTAATTACCACGGTGGTGTATATTTTGAAATAGTTAAAATGATAGATTTTAAGTTGTGTATTTTATCACCATCAAATCAGCAAAGTTGGTTGAAGTACTGAGGGTTGATGATCGCGCTCCTTCTATCCCTGTTCACTTTGACAAGACTCATTCTTGGAAAATTTACTCCCTCTTGGGTAATAATCCCTCCTACCTCCCAGGGTTAGTGAGAGATTAAATAAACAGGGGCACATTGAAAGCCATTAAAAAGAGAAAGCCACTTATTATAATTCATGAATGTAAACATTCATCCATTCATTCACACATGTAAATGTTATACTCCATTATCAGTATTCATTCATTCATTCATTCATTCATTCATTCTTGTATTTATTGAGCAACTAACAGGTGCCAGGTATCATTTTAGGTGTGGAGACATAGAGATGAAAGAACAAACAAAACAAGTTTCCTGCTCTAACCACAAATTTTAATACAAGTAAATTTACACTTTGTCAGCAGGAAACCAAAAAGCAGGAAGAGTGGAAGAAAGTGCTGGGCAGGGGTAGGTATTGCTTTATGTTAGATGGTGGGGCAGAGAAGCCCCTCTAATGAGGTTAGATGACATCTGAACAGAGGCCTGAAGGACACAAGGCAGCAAGTCACAAGGACACAAAGGACAATACAGGCAGAGGGAAGCACAGGCAAGCAGCCTCTGAGATGATGCCAGGGCACACTGAGATCATCAGAAGGATGTATCAGCACAGTGAACCAGTGCCTAAAATCTTCAGGGAATGAGGCAGAATGACCTGATGCCTTTAGATGCTTCCACAAAAGGGGCAGAAGGTGATATAGGCTGAGGGTTTAAGTGTCAAAGTCATGGAGTTTTAGGGAGGAGAGAGGCATAATACTTTGGGTGTAGTGATGAAGGCAGGCAGATCTGTGCCACTCCTGCCCACAGATGAGAAAACAGGCAGGATGTGAGAGCGCCACAGGGAAGGATCCACTGGTGACAGAGGCTGCTAGGTGTTCCCTCCAGGCCACTAAGATGGGACAGAGAGAGGAGAGTCGACCACCTGATACCTATTACTATAGCAAGGCATTTTAGACAAAAACCGAGGACTATGGCAGCAGAGAGCAGAGTGGGGTCCTTCTAGTATCAGCATCAGAAAACAGCACAGGTCTGATAATTATTTAAACTCTGCCTTAGGTATTCCTGAGTTTATAGTCATAAAACTGTGGCTTTCTTTACCTTTCCTTTCATTTTCATGCTTTTAAAAATTATATTAACTTCTCTGTCTTTACAAATAAGCTTCATTTAACTATAGAGCTAACTCAATTCTATTTCAAAAAACTCAAAAATTGCTACTGATAATGCAAACAGACAGAAACGCCATACAATAAATACATTTAAAATGTTTTTACCTATAGACAGCAAGGTCCAGGATGATCTGCTTTTCATTATCGTTCAAAGAGAAGTCAATTCTAAGAATAATAAATTGGGTGGGGGAAAGATGTCTTTAGGATACTGTATAAATATTCCCATCACAAAATCAGAAGCAAATTAGATAATAATTATATAATAATATCCAATGACAACTTATTTGGTGGTTGGAAAATCAAATACCAATGATAATTTTAAAATTTCAGAGAGACCTACAACATATTAATAAATTATTTGTGTTTACAGTGTTTAAATTTGAGAATCTGAAGGTAAATTACACATGAAAAATTAGCTTTGGTGCAGAGACAGAGACATCTGGTGGCTAAAGTTTTCTTTCCCTTTTCCTGTGAGTTTGCCAGAAGCAAACTGAAACAATGGAATTATTTATGGAAAACTAAAGCTGCTTTTGCCTCCCCTTTATCCAGCATTCTATTTTTTAAGTTTTAAAGAGTCTTGCCCTCCTTCTTTCCTGCCATCTTTTTTCTTCCTTCACTACCGACCTTTCCAATGCCCTGAAAAAGCCTGGGAGACCGCCCATCATCTATTACTTCTGTTTTACAGATAAACAAACAGAGGTTCAGAGACTGGCATAGCTGAATTATAACAAATGCCTTTGCACTTTGTCTGCATGAGCCTGGCTAGGCAGGATTTCAAAGCTCGCCATCATTCAACTGTTCCCTGAGGCAGAGTCCTCGGTTTAGCTTCCATACTGTCAACACACTATCAGAATTGTCTGGTCAATTTTCTTCTGAGCATTACACTTACTGTATTACTCTATAAAATATATGACTCAACGATATTAAAGAACATAAGCTAAATTGTTTAGGAAAATGTAAAGTTCGCCATAGATTTGACTGTTAGCAGCATTGCTGCTTGTGGCAGGCACGGTCTCATCGCTTTCAATAGCGCAGGCCTGTGGGATTTCTTCAGGGTCTCAAATGACCCCTGCATTTATAGAACCTCATCTCAGGGACCTTTTGTGTGCTCCTGTTCTGCCTCAATTGCTTATTACTTGCAAAGTAATTTCAGAGAAGTTTCCTACGGCAGAGATTGCTCTTTTGTTGCTATCTGCTTCCCCTTTATTCCTCGTAACAGGAACCATGTTTAACTAGGTGCATGGCTATGTATAGGAAAGGTTGTATTCTCTGGCCTCCCTTGCAGGTAGGTGAGGTCATGCAAGGGAAAGGTGTGTATGGCACTTTCTAAGAGTGTCCCTTAAGAAAAGGAGCATGTATCCTTTCTTCCCTTTTTGCTTTTTTATTCGGCTGAGCAAAACAGAATGTAGGAGGCCAACAATTGAACCATGGGGACTGCTTAACAAGCAATTACAACTGTCCGAGCCAAAGGCAGTGTTGGCTAGTGGTGGTGGTGGGGTCAGTGAGATATGGCTGGATTTTGACAATATCAAAGGAAGAGTTCATAGGGCTCACTGATAAAATGAGAAAAGAAGAATCAAGGGAGAATCCAAGGTTTCTGGTCTTAACCAAGGGGTGAACGTGTGTTACTGAGATGGAGAACACAGGGACACAGCACGCTATGCTGGAGAGTGGTAGGGAGGCTGGAAATCAGGGGTTATTTTTTAGCCCTAGTAAGTGTGTGATGACTCTCTTACATCCACCCAGTGATGTCAAACAGCTAACTGAATACACATATCTTGAGCTCGGAGAAGAGGTTGGATCTGGTTAGGAGCATCGTAAAGAGAGTGTTTACAGCCATGGGATTTGGTGAGAACCCTGAAGAATGAATGCGAAAAGAGAAGACAGCTGAGGAGTTTGCTACGCAGCATCGAAAAAACAAAACGGAAAGGATCCATCAAAGTTTCGGAAAATGAGCGGTCAGTACGGTAGAAGAAAAATCAGAAGCAAAGGAAAGAAATTGCTTTAAGAAGGATGGTGCTGAACAACGTCATCCAAATCTGCTTTGTCCAGTAAGACAAAGACTAAGAATTGAACACTGAATGTGGAAATAACATGGCTAAGGAAGTGATGGAATACACAGAAGTGGTTTCAAGAAGGAATGTGAAGTTAGAAACTGGAGACCAAGCACAGACAATTTCACTAAATACAGGGGCAGAGAAAAGTGCTGTGGCTGGAAAGGAAACCAGGGGAAGGGAGGTTGTTGCTTTCATTTCCTTTAAAACAAGAGATTGTTACAATTTGTTTGCACATGGGTGAGATTGATCTAGCAGAGTGGAGAGAAATAGTGCAGAAGACCCAGGATAACTGAGCAACCAAGTCTGTGATAATAAGAGGGGATGTAGTCACAGTGCTTACAGAGACTGATTTCTGATGGGAAGTTCACTAACAGCAGCAGAAGAGAGGGGAGTACATGGGACAGGTCCAGAAACACTGTAAATTGGATATGGGGAGGAAAAGAAACCTCCTGATTGCTATTTTTCTCAATGAAATAGGAAACAAGGTCCTCAGTTAAAACTATGGAAATGTCAGATGATGTTGGAAGCAAGGAAAGAGAAGGTATGAGAGCAGCCTGCAGGAGAGTGGAGAATGGACGACCCAGGAAAATACAGGAATATTGGTAGAGTCCATTTGAGATCTGTGGTTATGAATTTAAGGTAAGACCAGCAAGTAGAGGTGAATGGTCTCCTCCAGCCATCTAGGAGGACCAGCTCAAGAGTGGGTATTGTGCTAGATTTAAATGGGGTTGGAGTTTTGTAAGGTGAAGATGATGGAAAGAGAAAAAGCAAGAGAGCTGACGACATATGCCAATGACTGATTTCTTTTTCTTTTTTCTTGAGAGAGGGTCTCACTCTGTCACCCAGGCTGGAGTGCGGTGACGTGATCTCGGCTCACTGCAACCTCCGCCTCCTGGGTTCAAGCGATTCTTGTGCCCTAGCCTCCCAACTAGCTGGGATTATAGGCATGTGCCACCATGCCTGCTATTTTTTTATTTTTAGTAGAGACTGGGTTTCACCATGTTGGCCAGGTTAGTCTTGAACTCCTGATCACAAGCGAACTGCCTGCCTCGGCCTCCCAAAGTGCTAGGATTATAAGCACGAACCACTGCACCTGGGCCAAGGACTGATTACTTTGATGAACCATAAAACTAAAGCAGGGCCAGAGATGAGAGGATAGGGACAGTAAGAAAATAGGAGTGTGAATTATCTTACGGTCTTCATAACGTGGTTGTTAGAGTGGAGGGAGTACCCCAGGAGCATAAGAAATGGGGTCTAGTGAGACACTCGAGGTGAAGTTTCTGAGGTGGAAGAGATATGGATGGTGGCAAATCTAGGAATGAAAATGGAATCAGGTGGCTAAGCTGAGATGGAGAAGTGAGCTGGTTGGGGAACTGAGAGGCCAGGGCTTCTGGTGGATCACCTACATGTTTGATAAAGTCATCACCTAGACCAATGATGGCAGCAGAGGCAGAGAGAGACACTGGTCTTGGTGAAGTATCTTCAATGAGTTGAGAGGCAGAGGGTTGAGGTTGATCAGGGTGATGTAGATAACTGTGGGAAGAAGGCATAGGGGTGGCATATCTACATGGCTTGTGCTTCAACAGAGAAAGGGAGAAAGATGGCCTGAAAGTGGAGATAGGCTGTAACTGTCCCCATGGTATAGGTGATGAGAAAGAACAGTGGACAGCCACAGAAGCGAATCCTCTGCTTCAGTTAGTGAAAGAGGAGAAACAGAGGAGGCTTCAGGCTTTGCTGACCAAGCTCAAGTTCCAGGGGCCACAGGGAAAATTGGGAGTTCCAGGAGGGGTGAGAATGAGTTGAGTTGGATCAGCACCATTTGGCTATAATATTCTGGATGGTGGTGCATGACCTGGGAGGGCAGGAACAGGGATGATCACATGGCTGGAGGCAGTGCAAGTGGGAAGGTGGTGGGTAATCGCCCTCTGTGGAACTGGTTTTAGAGGCAGGTGAGGCTGCAGTCTGTGGGAGGAGTGGTGGTCTTACCAGGAACACGTGAAGTTCCAGGAGTCTACCTTGAGCTCTGTTGTAGGCTAGAGACGGCCTAAACTCGGTTTCTGAACTCCAGGAGGTCACAAAGAAACCTATCATAGTCAATGCTGTATCCAGTGCCTGGCCTAGTGTTCTGTCTTGCATTCCTGTTGCTGAATGTGGGTAAGGGGAAGACATTATAAATATCATCCTAGAAATCATTAGAACTAGGTTAGCATGAGCAATTCCGGAACACCACCTACTAGTCGTGTGACCTGGGCACGTCACTCCACCCCTCTCAGGCCCAGGTTCTGGACATGTGAAAAACAAATACTGTCTACTACCTGGGATTGCTGTGAAGATAAATGATGCCCTGGAATAATTCAAGATTGTACGCACAGGTGCGCACTACCATGCCTTCACCGTGGTCATGACAGAGCAAATGAAATGGTGGCGGGAAATAGGTTTGAATAATAAAATGAAGTGAATGAGATTTAGTCTGTAGGCTCTCTCTGTAGACTACAAAAGGCTTTTCTGTCCTGCTTTCTATTTTCAAACTTTAAGACAGACAAACAGAGTAGATCAGATATTATTATACTTGAATATTTCCAATTTGAGTATCTTTCCTCTCATTAAAATCGTTGAGGTTATTATACTGATTTCCTTCCCTAGCTCTCAAATGTTTTGTAGATGTGCTTCAGAGTATAAAGTAGATGTATAGGAGGTGCATCAGTATTCTCAACCAGTTTGCTCATGGCAGGGTTTTAAAAATTCACAAACACAACAAGAATGTGGTAGCAATTTTTAGGCATAAAACTGTATACGGTCCAAAGTTTCATGGGGTATATAAATAACTAAGAACTCTGTATGTGAAGATCATTTTCTAGATGACAAGAAAATTATTCATTCGAAAACATAATAGATGTTTTGCCTTTACATGTGCACAAAATGACATTATTTTTATACTCATCAAACTTGTTAAGAGCAGTCAGATAGATTCTTTGCAGAGCAAACCTGGAATTGAAACAATGATTGACCAACACCACGACTTTTGTATCTCTAACTCTATTTGGCCTCACATACTTGGGCTCATTGACATTCAGAGCTTTCCCATTTTCAGTGATCAAAGTCCTGGGTGGTTTCACTTTCTTCTTTTTTTCACTTAAGATTGGTGGTGAGTGAGAACAAGAAGCAGTGTGGGGAGAAAAAAATAAGCAAAGAGAATATATAATTAACACATTTTTGTGAAGCAGTTTAAGAAAACTTAATTGAACTTTTATGAACACATCAACAATTCATTGTTCTAAGGTCCATTCCTTGAATTCTATGCTGAGAACTGACAATAAAACCAGATTTTTTATATGGCTGTATCTGTATCTGTACAGCAAAAAATGACCAAGACAATTTTCCAGATAATTTGAATGGGGGAAGAAAACTCCTTTTCATGACTATCTATTAATATTTAAATAAGTCTATTTTAAACATTATTTACCCAGATAACTGTCAACTCTCCATTTGTGCATACAGCTTCTGCTTTAGCTAAAACACAACATTTAACATAACAAGTAGAATCTATTCAATATAAATAAAAATACCAGCACATAAAAATCTATGTAAGAGGGTATTTCTCACTGCAGTATTTACAGTGGCAAACCCCTGGAACTGTTCTGAATGTCCATCAGTGGAGGAATGGTCGGAACAACTGTGCTTCATTCGTGCTATAAAATATTTTGCAGCTATTTAAAAATGTGTTTGTTCTTTACCTATTGATTTAGAAAAGTGTTGATTTTTGTTCTTTACCTATTGATTTAGAAAAGTGTTGATTTTTTTTTTTTTTTTTTAAGACGGAGTCTCACTCTGTTGCCTAGGCTGGAGTGCAGTGGCACAATCTCAGCTCACGGCAACCTCTGCCTCCCAGGTTCAAGCGATTCTCCTGCCTCAGCCTCCTGAGTAGCTGGACCTACAGGTGCGCACTACCATGCCTGGCTAATTTTTGTATTTTTAGTAGACACAGGGTTTCACCATGTTGGCCAGGATGGTCTTGATCTCCTGACCTCATGATCCGCCTGCCTCAGCCTCCCAAAATGCTAGGATTACAGGCGTGAGCTACCGTACCCAGCCTGATGATATGTTTAGTAAGAACAAATATATAAGATATAAATCCATTTTTGTTTTACAAAAGATCCCACATCTTACATTTGCAGAGATAATTTATACAGTTATAAAGGGTAAGAAAATATGTAGTGAGATCAACACAAGCCTGTTGACACTCATTACATTGAAGGGTTGGATAGGAGGTAAAGAAAGGAAGCAAATAATAGAAGGTTAATGGAGTAATATGTAATAAAATGCAGTATGTAAATTCTATTTAAAAGACTACTGAAAATATATAGAAACTTAAATAGGGATATGTGGACAATATCTAGATCAGATGGACAAATCTGTTTAGATGATGGAATTGCTGGCGATTCTCTGCCTTAAATTTCTATTGTATTTTTAATATAGATTTTGTGACAGTTAACTTTATTTTGAAAAAAAATCTTTCACATTCTTCTGCATCTTAAACTGGGCCTCCAGATCTAATGGAGTTAATATTTCAATGATCCAGGACAATTAAGGGGCATCCACAAGTCCTTGGCTTCACCCTACTCAGTATAAAGCCTATCACAGTTAGGAACAAAAGATTTCTTTTGTCTCTGTTTACATCCAGTTAATAAAAATGGCAATACAGTCAGAGGCAAACATCTCAGGAACCACTGGATTGGGCAAACTAAGGTGTCCAAAACAGAGTGACTCAGATCCCTATTCAATTCAGCCTTACTTTCTTAGGTGTCAGGGAGTAAAAAAATTTCTCCTGCTTTCAGGCTCAATATATAATAGATTTTATATATATATATGGCCACAGATACATAAATATAACGTATGTGTGTATGGGTATATATGCATGAAATATTTCACATTCTATAAACATGTAGAACTCCATTTCAAAGGGCTCTTGAATCTGCAAAGCAGTTTTACATGTACAGGCTCATCTGATTTTCTCACCAGCACAGTGGGGTGGGTAAGACAGGTATGATAATCCCTGTTTAGCAGATGAAGAAACAGATGAGAAGTTAGGTACTTGCCAACATCATACAGAGGGTAACAGTGGAGTCAAGACATGCATATATAATCTTATTCAATGCTTTTCCCAAAGGACTATGTGGTACCTTAGTGTGTAAATCACAACGTTTTACAAACAAGTATTTTAGATAAAATTTGATTTTTGATTGTTTTACCTCTCTATACTTCTAACTAATAAAAATTTTATAAAAGCAGCTGAGATTTCAAATATTTTTTTTTAACTTCTAGTTTCTTGCTTTTAGTTGTTAATCACAGGGACAGATATTGTGTTTTGTTTCACTTGAATCATTGCCATGCAGATTACTATATTTCAGGGCTACTTTATTACATTCTCAAGCTCATGAATAATAAGTATTCCCATAAGTGATATATTTTACATACTAGACTTAAGCAATGACATGAAATGGAATGATATAAAATCTATTTTTGAAAAAGCTGCTCTGAAAATAATAGCATAAAAATCCTAACTTCTAATAAATCATCGAACTATATGTAAACAACTCAAGAGTGAAATCATGCTGTTAAGTGACCAAAAAAGTTGTATTAGAAAAATAAAATGTCTAATGAAACTAATTTCCAATTCTTCACTTTGTAAATTAATAGAACAGACTAAAACGGAGCCCATTCATTCCACAAAATGACCTTTTTCTAGGCTAGAAATACTAATATATTAGTGTACCCTAATATACTATTATTAGGTATATTTAAAGTGGTAAAAAGGTAAAAACATTCAAACAGACAAACCTCTACCTAAAATGTCATAACTCATGATGTTCTAAAGAAGGTACTTTGATATTAATGAGTGTTAGCCAATCCAATTCAATAAGAAGCTATACTTGAGAAAAACAATAATGGGCAATCATGAAAATCTAGTCCAAAGTTGAGTACTGTTTCCCTCTCATAGGAAAGAATGAAATACCTTAATTTTTCCTGATTTTTCCGTTGTTTTTCCATGTGTCTAAGAGTTTCCAATCTTGATTCAGGAGTAAACAAACAGGGCTTATTCCAGAATTCCAAATCATCTTCACTTTCATCTAATTTCTTTGTGCCGTGTTCTTGTATGTCTGGTGCCTGTAGGTGGTCTTTGCTCTCTAAAGAGGAACTAGGAAAAACAAACAGAGCACTTAAAAACAATAAGGGATTCATGAGCTTCATCCTTAATGCTGCCCCTTTAATAATCTATATACTTTTCTCTCACTCTGTCACCCAGGCTGGAGTGCAGTGGCACAATCTTGGTTTACAGCAAATTCCACCTCCTGGGTTCAAGCGATTCTTCTGCCTTAGCATCCTGAGTAGCTGGGACCACAGGCACATACCACTACACCTGTCTAATTTTTGTATTTTTAGTAGAGACAGGGTTTCACCATATTGGCCAGGCTGGTCTTGCACTCCTGACCTTGTGATCCGCCAGCCTCAGCCTCTCAAAGTACTGGCATTACAGGCATGAGCCACTGTACCCAGCCCTATCTTTTTTACCTTTGAATGACAAAGTGCCTCCGAAAGATAGTCTATCCAAGCCTGGTTGGAGGACATTACTGCCACAGCATCAGGGTAGGCTTTCATCCTCTATCACCAGGAATAATGTGGTAATCAGATTCCAGGGTTCACAGACCTGACTGCTAAGAGTCACCTGGGGAGCTTTATAACAAGTACAGATTCCTGGGCTCTCATCAGAAAGTCAGTTTGGTAGATCTGAAGCAGGGCCTAGGAATCTGTGTTTTATAATATTTTGCAGGAGATTCTGATGATCAGACAAGCAATCACCCCACCTTTAATCTTGTACCTGTCAATTACACTCTTCACATTACTCCCAGAGGGACTTTTCTAGCAGGCAATTTGGATCACATTATTTCCAGGGTTTTTAATGATACTCTTATCTCCCAAATTCGCTTGTGGGACATATGATACTTTTTATGGTATAGCTTATGCCTAGTTTATTTTTCATGGATAACTTCTGATTATGTGGCTTTATATGGTAACAGTTCTCTCTTCTCTTTTATTCATGTTTTGTGGACTGTCAGAGAATTAAACAGTATCTCTGTATGTCATCAAATGGGTATTATAGGAGATATTCAACATTTGTTCAACATGGATCCAAGAAATATTTATTGAGCATCTTCTGTGGTGACAGGTACCAGAGATACAACCCTGGCCAAGACAGACCATGATTCTACTTTCAGAAGATTCTGTTCTTGTGGCAAGAGAATGACATCATTCAAGCAATAAACAATAGGTAGAGTCTCTCTCCCCTCACCTCTCCCTAGAATAGACACTTCATTAGATAACATTAAATGAAACAAATTACATAAATCCTTTAATACCAACTATAGCAAATAGTAAGTACTCAATACATGTTGGGTTTTGTTATTGAATCAGGTGACAGGAAAGGCTCCTTTCTTGTTGATTTTCAAACTAGAGATATTTTATTCATTTTGAAAAAATATTTTCAAATATATTTTATTTTGAAAATATTGTGAGATATTTTTCAAAGGGATGAACCAAAACACTAGAACGTGACATTTAAATAGCATAAATGGAATATAGAGCAAAATTCTGCTATATTATTTATAGATACAACTAAATATTTTAATAAGCAAAATAATGCAGATTTCTGAAAGTAAATAAATTGCTTGCTATACAGCTATAGTTCTTTATGGCATTGAAAGAATAATTATAAAGGGGATCTATAATATTCTACAATATTCTAGATAATTGCCACTGAAATGATTGGTTCCATTCTCATTTAATCATTTAAATTATATTTTTCCTGGAAAGTGACTAATTGGTTCAATCTGGCCTTTTGCAATCTAAAATAATAATTATAAAAAACATAAAAATAACAGTGCTTAAGAAAAACTATCAGAGATATGAGCTAAATAACATAAGTCTCCAAGGCAAAATGCATATAAATGTGTATAACTGGTTATGAAACAGAGTGAGCTCATTAGTGTAGGATCAAAAAACCACTGCCCTCAAATCTGCTCTCTCAGAACTCTCTTCTCATCCACAAGCAGATCCCACAGCTCTATCGTCACTTTCAAGAACAGCATAATCTCAGCTAAACACTCACTTTCAGGTACTAAATGGTCTACAGTTTGAATAAAAGTTCAGACCTAAATATCAAATCAGACCCATTCCCTTCCTCTCCAACCCATTCTCTCTCCTGGCCCTGTTCCAGATTGGAGTTTGCATGGGAAGAGGGGACACCCTCTCCTACTTCTCATTGTCCTCCATTCCTTCCTCTGAATCTCATACTACCAGGCATCTTAGGTTCAGAGGCTTCCTGCCTTTAGAATTTGGGGCCTGGGATGATGAAGAAGGAGAAGGTGAACATCTCTTACATGACCACTCCTATTATAACCTGGCCATTGCTACCCTCGCTGGGACCAATATCCAGATACTGGCCTTCTCTCCCTGCAAGCGCCTTTGTCATTCTTGGAGACACCACAAGAGCCTTCCAAGTGTACTGTTCACTGTTGAGGGGGTCAATATGCATCTCTTCAAGACAGCTCAAGCCCAGCTCCTTCTACCATGTCTACTTGGCCTGTAAGATATTCACAAATCCTTGCCATGTGAAATGCTTAAAGTGTAAGCTGCTTCCATTAATACCTTTTTTCCTGATTCCTCTGCTCCAGGCCACTTTCTGTCTTTTCAATTTTCTAGGCTGGAGGCAGGCTCTTCCTAGTCAAGAGGTAGATGTGCATCTCCCTTTCTTGCGGTCTCTGATTCTCTGTAGTGTTTCTTCTTTCAGTCTTGAGAGGGGAATAGCCTCCTACTCCTTCCCAACTAATTCGACAATTCAGTATTTCAATGATTCTCCTCCAGAATGTCTACATTTCTATTCAAATAGGCTAAATAGGGTAAGAGTGGCAAAGGCTCAAGGATCAGCCAGGGCTATGGGGGAGGCAAGAAGGCACCTGCAAGAAACCCCACTGTAAGCTTCTACTAAGATACAAGAAACAGATCATTTTAACTTTTGTAAAGTTTCATAAACCAAGGATAGTGAATTATTCCCAAGATATTTTATGTGCCTAGTATATAACTTTGATGCAAACCACCAGGAAAAAATACAATGAGAAAAGGTTATTATAGCATACTCACTTATGAACACAGGTTCAAATAGTATAAACATTAGCAAAATCAATGCAGCAACGCATTAGTAAATAATCATAGACAAAGACTGTTTATCCTAGAAATTCAAGGATGGTTTAATTTTAGAAAATTTATTAATGATATTCAACACAGTGATAGAAAAACACTATTATCTCAATAGATTCAGGGAAAGCATTTAATAAAAATCCAATATAATGTATGTGATGATAAAAGCTCTTAATCAACTAGGAATAGAAGGAAGCTTACTTAACATGACCCAAAAACTTTTAGCAAATATACTTAATGAGAAACTGCAAACATTCTTTCTAAGTCAGAAACAAGATACAGATACCCATTCTTAATGCTACTATTACCCCCCATTCCGGAGGCCTTTGCAGGCACCATGAAGAAAATAAAGTAGAAGGAGAGGGACTGGAAAGAAATGTTCAGGTTACTGCTTATAAACAATGTGTTTTTCTACCTAGAAAATGCAGGATTGCATCTTTTATAAAGGTGATTAAGATTAATATAGTATCAGTATACAGAAATAATTTGTCTCTTTAAATGTCAGAAAAACCAATTACATCTGTTTTTAAAAATCTCATTCTACAAGATACTGAGAAATTAATACAAAGAAAGATGGTTTAAGACTTTTATAGTGAACATTTAAAACCTTATTGAAGGACTCAGAAGAAGATCAAAATAAACAGAGCTCTTCCCAAGTTTAGCAAGGAAAGAATCAATGTCATGAAGATGTCAACTTTTCCCCAATTAACATATAAATTAAATGCAATTTCAATCACAATTCCACTAGGGATTTTTAGGGAATTTGATTAGCATTGGATTCTAAAACTCATACAGACAAGTAAAGAACTAAAAAATAGCCAAGATAGCTTTGAAAAATGAGAATATCTACCAAATATGATATGCTATAAATCTATACAAATTAAAACCAGGTAGAAGTGCTCCCATGGAACAGTCTAGGGAACTCAGAGATGAACCTAGGAATACGTGATTAGAAGGGATATAGCAAGGGTGGGACTTCAGATCAGAGGGAAAAGAACAGCACCTTAATAAAGGGTACAGAGACAATTAGATACCCATATGAAAAACAATTAGTACCCTACCCTATATATTGACAAAGGTTAGTTCCAGATACAGAGATACAAACAGATATGGCACTGGTATAAAGAATTCCATAAACAAGATGAAAATGTACAAATAAGTTTAACTACATTAATATTTTTAAATTTTATAAAACATAAGAAGCTCTTATAATTAAAGACAAGTCACAGACTGGGAGAAGACACTTGCAAAGCACATAACCACCAACGAATATATTTTTTATATTTGAATCCGGAATATAAAAGAACCATCAATAGCAAAAAAGACTTAACAACTCATTTAAAATAAGTAGGGGAATTGAATAGAGGATATATGAACAACCAATAAACATAGAAGAAGATATTCAAAATATTCAAATTCACTAGTAACTATAGAAATGCAAATTAAATTTTAAAAAAGAGTGGATACTTAATAACAAACTTGACTAGCCAGTATTTTTAAACATCGTATTATCTAGTATTGGCAAAGATTGAAAACTCTTGTATATTGTTGATATATGAGTATAAATTATTACAACTACTCTAGCAAAACAATTTCGCAATACATATAAAGCTGAAAAAAATGTCAAAACTGTTGTAGCAATGCCACTGTTAAATATCCTAGAGAAACCTTCATACCTGAACAAGGAGACATGGGCAACATTGCTTGAACATCTCAACCAATGTTCAACGTGGATTCAAGAACTATTTACTGGGCATCTTCTGCTGTGCCAGGCACCAGAGACACAACCCTGGCCAAGGCAGACTGTGATGCCACTTCCAAAAGATTCTGTTCTTATGAGAACAGGGAAAACAACGTGCATGGCCATCCAAAGAGGGATGGCAGTGTCCAGGCTGACCAGCTGGCACCACTAGGAGGACCACAGGTGTTGTTAGAGCTGCTGCACATTCTGATTAGTGGGGCAAGTAAAACACTGGCTATTAACTATTTTGAATATGACCTCTGGAATAAATTGGAATTCATTCATCCAACAGGATATTATTCTATATTTAAAATTAAATAGTTTTACATGTCTTCATATGCATAAATCTCAAAAACATAATGTTGCATGAAAAGCAAAGCTATAGAAAGATATTATTCACGCTAAGCATACATACTCAAACTACTCTTGTTTAAGGAGGCATACTTGTGAAATAAAGGTATTAAAAATATGGGTGGGATCAACATATATCAAATATGCCCCAGCTTCAGGATAGCAGATGCCACAGGGATGAAGAGAGGAACAGAATGAAGGGGAAGTACTTAAGGAGCTTCTATTCTCTTAATGGTATTTTATTTCTTGTTTTAAAATGATTGAAAGCAAACATGCAAACTATTGTTATTGATGAAATCTAGTTGGTGGAACTACAAGCTGCCTATATAACTATTTTCAAATATTTATGTACGCCTGAAATATTTTATAATTATTATTTCCTTAATTTTAAAGAATTCTCTTATCTAAATACTTAACACTTTCACTGTGTGGAATCATATCAACTGACCATAGTTGCAATTCACTTAAACAAACACGAAAATTGTAATTTGTTTAAAAAAACAATTAGAGTTATTAATCACATTAAAAATGTATTCAGTATATAATTCAGAAACTAGAATGTTTTATGATGCAATTATAATTATTCAATTTATAAAAATGTGATTTGTATTTAATTTTTCTAAAATATTCCTAGTTGGTAAATCAAAGTACACCTATTAATTCATCTTTTCTGTATATATTCTATGGAGATTTCTCTGAGAATAATTTTAGATGCAAATTTAAATTGCTAGTTTAAAAAGGAATTTTCACCCCAAGGAAAGAAAGTCTTAACAGAATTGTCACAAGCAACGAGATGCTCATATTCTTCCATCCAAAATTCGCATCACATTTTATTCTTCAAATTAATCTGGAATACACATGTACTGCAAACAACTTGGGAAAATAACACAGTTTGCTGCTTTTAATAAAAGTTAAATAGAAAGTAAATGAATCATTTACATACAGAGTAGCATTGATGTCTGTGTACCAACATCCATCAGAGCCTGGGTTACTTCTCTTGTCTTCATTTTTATTCTCTTCTTGGTGCTTCCTCTGAGCCTCTTCCTTGAGTTTGGCTCTTTTAAGACAGTGATCTTTTTCCTGCTCTCTGATTTGTGGTTCAATTACTGAATAGTCCTGCAATGCCTTAATCCTTTCTGAAGGCTCTATTTCTTTACCATCCAACCACTTAAATAAAGAACAATAAATATAGTACAATTGTTCAAAAGTTGCAGTGTAAATCAGCCCCAGGTTGATTTTTATTAGAACTTTTTAAACTTAGAAATAATAACATATCACAGTGATAGAGAATTAAAACAGTGTAATTAATGGGAAATATCAGAACTTTGGTCTAAATCAGGCGTCCCCAAACTGCGGCCCCCTGAGGTCATTTATCCGGCCCCCCACCGCACTTCAGGAAGGGGCACCTCTTTCACTGGTGGTCAGTGAGAGGAGAACAGTATGTGGTGGCCCTCCAACAGTCTGAGGGACAGTGAACTGGCCCCCTGTGTAAAAAGTTTGGGGACGCCTGGTCTAAATCAATGTTTGTTTATACAATTAACACAATTTAAAAAATACCTTTACTGGTAATAATAATAACTAGATCTTCTGTCAAAACTGATAATATAAGCTCTCAAAATATTTTGTTAATTATATAATTGCTTACTATGTCAAAAATTTCAATGCTTAAGTCAAATCATACCTTCAGAGTAAAACAATGACACTTCCCAGAAGCTCTCTAAAGAAAAAAATGGCCTTGAATATTACACGTGATTGGGTTCTAATACAAATGAGCCCATGTTTCACCTTTAACAATAAGACAAACAGATGGGCTATTGTTATAGCACTGTTTACATCTGACATTTCAATTATGATTTTCCAGAGTAAAATATTAAAATAAAACCATCAACTAAAGTCTAAAACGTTAAAACTAACAGTTTAAAGACACCTATTTATCTATCTAGCCTTATTCTGTGAAATGAGGCAAGGTATTTAGGAAGGTATGGTTGGAAGATAATGGTTCCCCAAGAATGTCCATGTTCTAATCTCCATGAATGTTACCTTACATGGCAAAACGGGCTTACAGGGATGATTAGGTTAAGGATCTTGAATAGTCAGGGTGATTCTCATAAGGGTCACTGAGATCCTTATAAGTAAAAGAGTGTCAGAGTTACGGAGAGATGTGAAGATGGCTTTGGAGATGGAGGAAGAGGCCATACGCCTAAAAATGCAGGTGACCTCTAGAAGCTGAGAGGGGCAAAGTAAGGGATTCTCTCCTCGAGCCTGAAGAAAGCATAGCCTTGCCAACACCAGTGAAACCATTTCAGGCTTTTGATCTTTAGAACCGTAAGGTAATAACATTTATATAATTTTAAGTCACTAAGTTTGCCTCAATTTGTTGCAGCAGCAATAGGAAACATATAAAAGGAAAAAACTAAACACAAAGAGTTAGTAAAATATAAATTAAAAAATTATTGGGATCAGCTAAATTATAAGTCAAAATTATGTGGAGATTTAGAAAAAATAATTCCAAATATGTTCTGGTCATAAGAAATCATATGGTTGCTATAGATGGGCTGCAGATTTGGTTCCAAGCTTCTTGGCAGCCAAAGTGAAATAGAAAAACAAAATTAGTTACAAAATTTTCATGGTCTTTAAGGAAAAAATACAGTTTGTAGCTTTTCTCTAACATGTAGCTCTAAAACACATTTCTAGCACAGAGTTTCATAATGGAGATCTTGAGAGATGTCAAGCATTGTTTCTGTAGAAATATGCCCATACAATCACAGATTACATAGGCTGTTTCTTGTAGTATCCTTCAATAAAGGTATCTTCATACCATTATGTATAAGACAGTAATGATAAAATTCAATCCAATAAAACCTATTATTTAAGGTGTTAAGTAATTGTGGTCCACATACTTAATCTGATCTCCTTTAATACAAGGTTGGGACTGAATCAATTTGGAAAATTTTGGATAAATGAAATGTACTTATTTTGTAAGTACATATAAGTAATATGTTATATATAAATATATAAATTAAAACATATTTATATATGAATAATACTATATAAATATATTACTTTCATAAATTTCTAAGTCATCCAATTTGTGGTACTTCATTATATTACTTTATATAGTATAATTTATATATAAATATATATTATTAACATAAATGCACTATATAAAACTGTATTATTATAACAAGTTAGAAAACTCTGAATAAATATAATTTCTTTCAACTGAGATTTCTTCCCAACAGAACGTTGGGGAGCAAGCTGATATTTTCTTCCTTGTAATTGAAGTACATTCATTCATTGATTGATTTCTGTCTTTATAATTGGTTTAAGTCAATATTGATTTAATTACAACTACTATTCCTAAAAGGCTATGACAATGGAACCCTCTGTTACTTTACTAACAGGAGGCAAAAGACCTCATATTAGTAGCTGATGACAAATTTGGGACTGTATGCCAGCATCTATTCTAGGAACCTAATTCTTTTAGTGATTTCTGTTAGTCTTTGAAATTGGCCTGCATTTCCTTCAAGCTAAAATCACATCTGAGTTTAGAAGGCCTAAGAAACAGAAATTAAGTTTTTTATTTTTTATTTTTTTGAGACGGAGTCTTGCTGTGTCGCCAGGCTGGAATTGAGTGGTGCGATCTCAGCTCACTGTAACCTCCGCCTCCTGGATTCAAGCCATTCTGCTTCAGCCTCCTGAGTAGCTGGGATTACAGGTGTGTGCCACCACACCCAGCTAATTTTTGAATTTTTAGCAGAGACTGGGTTTCACCATGTTTGTCAGGATGGTCTCGATCTCCTGATCTCAGGTGATCTGTCCGCCTCAGCCTCCCAAAGTACTGGGATTATAGGCATGAGCCACCACAACCGGCCTCAGAGATTAAGTTTTAAGCTGAGCATTTCTTCATCTTTCTTCACTCAGGATTCATGCAGCACAAAGGTGGAGTGTTCACACTTATTGATAATAACTGTGGAAGTGCTGGAGCGGAGAAAGGGACACTAAGATGTACTGAAGGCCACACAGAACTCGCTCAAAGTAGTAATGATGATCCCAGTCTACATGAGTAAAATGAGGCATGCAATTTGCAGGCAGTGGAAGCAGCTGTCAGACCCTGGTTTCTCTGCTCACAAATCTGTTTCACACCATACTGCAGGGCCTTCCTACTCCTGTGGCGGCTCAGTGACTGGGAAGAAAATCCTCGAAAGGGGCTGACTCTCCTGACTCTCCTCACATCTCTTCTATGGGACTATCTAAAATAACTACTCTGTTGTTATGGGTTGAATTGGGACCCCCGACAAAAAAAGATGTTGAAATCCTAACTCCCAGTAGCTCGAATCATGGACTTTTTGGAAATAGAGTGATTATCGATGTGATTCATTGAGACCAAATCATCCTGAAGCAGGCAGGCCCCAAGCGAATATGATCAGTGTCTTTATAAAAAGAGTCTCGTAAAGACGAAGGCAGAGACCCTTAGGGTCATGTGTCTACAAGCTCGAGAATGTCAAAGATTGGCTGGCAAATCAACAGAAGCTAGGAGGAAGGTATGGAACAGATTCTCCCTCACAGCCCTTGGAAGGAACCAAGCCTGTCAACATCTTGAACTTGAACGTCAGGCCTTCAGAACTATATGGTGATACATTTCTGTTGTTTAAGCCTCTAGTTTGTGGTACTTCGTTACATCAACCCTGGGAAAATAATACATTTATTAACACAATTCCTTTCAAGCAGCTCAGCTTTCAATGAAATGGTAATTAAGATTCTTAAGTATATCAGCCTATTTTTAAATATTAGTAAATACGTTAATACTATTTTCAAAAGGGGGCTGTTGATTTGGAGAAGTCCTTCTGAAAAGAAAGACTTGATCCAAAGTCTGTAATTTGACCTAAAGAGAAGCAGTGAGTACGGGTACAGTATGAATGGTGGAGGTATCAAAGTTGGACTCACCTAGGTTCAAATCCCACTTGTGTCCCTTGCCAGATGTGTCAGCTTAAACCAGCAGCATTAATTCCCCGAGCCCTGACTTCCTCATCTCTGAATGCACTTGTCCCCCTGCATGGGTCTGGGAGGATCAGAAACACTGTGCACAAAGCACCTCGTGGCACAACCTCTGACCCTGCCTGAAGCAGCCATGTGACGGCTCTCATACCTCTAGCCTGCCCAGTGCAGTACTGGCACAGGCTCAGCTGCAGCGGCCACAAGGACTTCTGGGCCTTTATCCCTTCCAAGGGAATGGCTCACAGCATTACACTACAAGATCTGGTTCTATGATAGTCAGGTTCTCACCAGTTCATTTTTCGGAAATCATTGCATAATAATGATCAGTTTAGGTTACGTTTGAGACAATTTAACATTTATTCTATATTCAATTACCAGAATCACTCATTCTCTTAACCTGAGAAATTTTACATTAGAAGAAATGTGTTCCATTAATCCAGCAGTCAGCAGTCTGTTGACTACAGAGAACGCAGAAGGCTAAGAAACAAACATCCCTTGAGAACTGAAAAAAAATGCCTGTTGTAAAGGTGATGTCTCCATGCATTCTCTTTGAAAAAACATGGAACCACATGCAGGCTGGGAACTCTTAGAATTATATGAAACTTAAGAATGCTGTTTTCTAATATTCTCTGTTGTATGATTTCTCAAGAAATCTTATTTTTTTCCTCAGTTCTAAAATTATTCGATTGGGGGAATATGGTATAAGAGTAACAGACACAGCAGTGGTTATCAAATGAGGTCCCTGCACCAGCAGCAGCATTACCAGATTTTGTTAGAAATGTGAACTCTCAGGCCCCACGTCAGACATGACCCAGAAACCCTGGGGGAAGAGCACAGTAGTGTGTGTTTTGCAAAGGCCTCCACATGTTCTGAGGCATGCCAAGGGCTGTGAACCTGCGAGGCGTGGTGGCTCATGCCTGTAATCCCAGCACTTTGGGAGGCCGAGGTGGGTGCATAACTTGAGGTCAGGAGTTCAAGGCCAGCCTGGCCAACATGGTGAAACCTCGTCTCTACTAAAAATACAAAATTAGCCTGGTATGGTGGCACATGCCTGCAATCCCAGCTACTTGGGAAGCTGAGGCAGGAGAATCACTTGAACCCGGGAGGCGGAGGTTGCAGTGAGCTGAGATCATCCCATTGCACTCCAGCCTGGGCAATAAGAGAACGAGAGCAAAACTCCTTCTCAAAAATAAATAAATAAATAAATAAAGACTGTGAGCCACTGCAATAGAGAATATGTTAAGAAAAAGCAATGATAAAAATAGTAATTACAAAAGCACATAGCTTGAGACTATGTAATACAAAGGTACATGGCTGTAGCTACCTCTAAAACCCTAAACTTCTGGCTTGCTGTAAGTAATAATGAATTCTAATCAGTAATGATGAATCTTCTGCGTCTATGATTTGAACTCACTGAGAAAAAGTCAAATTAAGTTCTGTGTGTTTCGGATGAGAAAGGTGAAAAGTATGCAATTTATTTTTCAGGGATTTATTAAAACTATTCAAACAATATTAAAGGTCTAGCCATTTAAATAATTACCTTGGGATCTCTGGAATATTCCATTATCTGAAGCAACACATTCACTGTTGTTGCAAGTAAAGCAGGAATTATTGTATTTGCTCATGTTCATTTCTCCGTGATTTCTGTGCCATTAAAATAACCATACCTTTAATTGTGGAAGAGTTGCTACCACGAACTCCCTATAGTGGTCAAAGGAAGCACATGGGTTCCCCATGAGAAAGAGTTCCTTCAGATGGATATTGTGCTTCAAGGTTTTAATGCTGCTCAGCTCTCCAATGAAATTTACAGTCAAGTCAAGTTTTGCCAGTTCTTCACATCCTGTTGAGAAAAATAAAAAGAAAACAAAGCAAATAAAGAAAAATCACAGTGGTAATAAACCGTGTGTAATAGCACATAATGGAAGTCACGGTTGTAGTATTTTTAGTCTGCTGATTTATTGCATTGCTTACCATGAAGTGATTCTTCAGAAATATCAACTCAAAGGCTTCATCTTAACTCATTTTTCTATCTCTGTCTCCCCTTATTTTCACCCCCTGAGTCCATTCAGCCAGGGGAAACAATTTTCCCTGCTCACATTTGCAAGGCTTGTTAATGTTTTGACCTGGTTACTATCTGGCATGAAAAATACAAAAGTACAAGCTGTGACTACAGTGGGTGCTGCCTCAGAACAAAACTCCTACTAGGCAGGGCACCTGGAAACTGTCCTCCTGAGTTTTAGCAGGTCGGCAGGACACATTTCATCTTGGAGGGTGATAGTGGAAAGTTTCTCCAAAAAGAAAGGCATGTCATAAAACCAGTGCATCAGAACCAATATTTGCAAAGTCACCTAGCAGAGAAAGAATGGCTCCAAGGCCACTGAGAACTGAACTGAAGGTATTAACAAAGGTAAAGAACAAGATGCTTTGATGCTCAAAGGAATAATAGAAAAAGGGTGAGTCACTGAAACAGGGTTTTATAGTAAATCTGACCCATCCACCTTCGTTACTGAGATAGCCAGCCAGATGCTAAAGAAACTTGAATTAAATTCAAATGTGAATTTGAATTAATTCCCTCATTCACATTCCATGCGCACTTGGTGGATAGGAGTCCGGACGTAGGAATCGGACAGATACGAGTTGAAGTGCTTCCTCTACCTCATCTTTGCTAATGTGACCTTGGATAAGTTACAAGCTTCGGCCTCCTCATCTACAGAATTATAATAGTATTAGTACTGGAGTCCGAAGTTGTGAAGACAATAAGGTGACTCATGTAAAGCGCTTAGCATAAAGCTTGCCACCTAGAGTGTCAGTAAACATGATGATTAGAATTGCTCAATGAGCCCTCTAATTACCATAGGACTTCGTGGACAATGTACCTACAGGGAAAGAAGCAAGTACAGAGGTCTTATGAGCAGAAACCTTGCAGTTTCTTTCCGTGAACTAAGAAGAGTTGACCCGGTTTACGTAGCAGCCTTTGTGGGCTTGGTTCAATGTAAGATTCTCTCTCCCTATGACTGCTTCATGTTTGTGGGATTCACATGGCAGATTTTGCAACCTTCGATGTCTAGAAGACCATCCCCAGCTAACTCCCCAGGTCTACCTTGCTCTCACTTAACTTCTTCAGAGTTCTACATGCTCTTCCATTGTGATTCATGCATTTTTTCCATTTAAATGTTCTTATAACATTAAATATTTAGTAAGAAATTCAGTTGGCTTAGGTGAAAACTAAAGACTTTAAAGATAATTGAGCAAGGGAGGGAAAAAAATGAAATTGACAAGACAGAGTGTAGGTGACTATTACAGTTGGACATTAAATTCTAGTAAATATAATTACATGGCATAAAATAAATAAGCACATGTAGAAAGAGACTCAATGTAGAAAAATGGTCAAGCAAACTCTAATACATCTATTCAATATTTAATGCTATGAGAACATTCAAAATGACGGTTATGAAAACTATCACAGCATGGAGGAGGAGAGTTTACAACATAATGAAAGTGGAAAAAGTAAGATATAATATCACCCATACACTAAAATTACAACAATATAAAACACAGAAAAAAATTTATATAGCAAAATAATAATAGCAATGGTGGAATTAAGATTAAACATCATTCTGTTTCGTAAAATTTTGCAACATGGTTATATTTGAGATTTAACAGTGTACAAATAGAGAAAATACATGAAACTGATAGAAAACTAAGATATAAGTTAGCACAGTTTTCTCAAATGTCATAAGTATGCTCCAGGTACATGATATGCTTATTAACTACATGGCTAATATTTATTTGGTGTTTATTATGCCCTTTATACACAGTATGTTATTCAATCCTAACATCATGTCTATGAGAGAAATATCACAATTATTATCTTTATTTTAAGGTCAGATAGCTCAGCGTGGGCCCTTGGCTCCGAGATGCCCATTATCCTGTGCACTCATGCCATTTCTTGTGGAGAGATGACATCCAGTCCTTCTCCTTTGCTCTGTGTTGGGGCTGGCCCTAGTGACTTGCCTGATCAACAGACTGCAGCAACAGTGAGGTTTTGGGGCTGCCTAAACATCTGAAATTCTTGCATTAGAAGGATTGCCCTAAGAACAACTGCTCTAGGACATGTCAGAAGCCAGATCAAGTGTCTGGCTACCTTCACTCCGCTGTGCTCAGAGACCCTGAGCCACCTGGAAAATCGTAAAAGCAGTGAGGGAGAACAAAATCTGCTTCTGTGGAAAGAAAACACACCACGAAGCAGCGCCAGATGGCAACTGAGGCAACCATCATGGAAGTGGATCCTCCAGCAACGGCTGCTTCTGGGATCTATCTGGCAATAGGTACTTGAAACTGCAATGCAAATGAGCTAGGAAATTACCAGAGTTTACACGGCTCTAAATGGATGAGTTGGGATTTGGACCCAGGTTGGCCTACCTGAAAAGATTGTCTGAACTGGTACATTAGGGCAGCAGTCTCTAACTTTTTTGGCACCAGGGACTGGTCTCATGGAAGACAGTTTTTCCACGGATAGTGGGTGGGATGGTTTCAGGATGAAACTGTTTCACTTCAGATCATCAGGCATTAATTAAGTTCTCATAAGAGCACACAACCCAGGTCCCTCGCCTGATCCGTTCACAATAGGGCTCCTCACCTATGAGAATCTAACTCAGCACACAGGAGGCGGAGCTCAGGCACTAGCGCTCTCTCTGCCCACTGCTCACCTCCTGATGTGCCTCTGGTTCCTAAGAGGCCACAGACCCCTATTGGTCCTCTGCCCAGGGGTTGGGGACCCCTGTGCTAGAGAGTCTCTTTGCCAACGTTAGCTATTTATTATTAAAGTATCATTATCATCGTCTCTTAAAATTCTCAAGCCACAATTCTGTGGAACACATACTTGAGTCTATAAGTAAAAGCAGTTGCCACCACCCGGCAGAGGTATGGCTCAGGACTGCCTTGCCTGGAGTTGATGACGCAGGTGGAGAGGTAGAGACCAGCTAGGAAGAGGGCAAGAGGAGGCAGATGGGATAAGAAAGGCCAGAGATTAGATGTGGGGGAGTTGAGCAGCGAGTGTAATATCCCCTCCAAAAAGAATTAATTCAAAAGATCAGTCCCTGTAAATGGGTCCATATCCCGTATTTCATTATGATATCCTGTTAACGTCATATGAAAATACATGGTGGGTGGGTAGAAGGAAATTCAGAACCTTGCAATGGTGTGAGAGACCAAAATCTGCATCTTCTACATTGGAAGTCAATAGATGACATCTAAAATAGGAATATCAAGAAACAGCAGACAAGCATGATGTAAGTGCAATATTTGGAAATAAACATAATATTGAGTGCATTATTTGGACACTTAGAAGCAAGGGGAATTTAGAGTAGCCACCTCTATACAGTAGGACTTAGAGGTCTGAGGGCACTGACAAGGGACATAAGTATAGCACTGTGACCGTTTGAACTACTACGCTACTATGTTAAAATTATTAATTGTGCAAAAGATAAATATCCAAAATGTACAAGAACAAATAAATGCTTTTATAGTCTAGATTTTTCATTAACTTCACATCTTCAAAAATAATTATATAAATGAAATGGGGAAACAAAATCATTATTTCTATTAAATTAATAAAAACATGGCTAATATTAAAAATATCTATCGGTAAACCTATGAGATAAGAGTTATACCTTTCAGCATCTAATCTATCAATACATAAAATAGGCCTTTAAATTCTTTTTTCCTCCACTGCTAGAATTTTATCTGGGGGGGAAAAAAATTCCCAACTAAATATCTCAACTGGAAACAGAAGTAACTCATAAAAATCTGTTCAGACCAGTTCTATTCATAATAACAAACATAATTAAAAACAGCTCCAGCACCAAACAATAAGGTTGAATTTAAAACACATCAATATACATCAATAAATTTGATAATGCAGTTGTTAAATGACAAAAGACTGTAATTTATATAGCAGACTATAATTTATAGAGTAGACTCAGCCACTATATGAAGGATGTGTATAAAACTATATCTATAAATATAACTAAGCCTATATCTGGATGTTTATATGTTTATTTTACATTGGCAAAAATGATAGATAAATGTTATAAATGTGGAAGGTATATTTGGGGCAATCTGACTTAAGATAGGTTAGGTGGCATTTCTTAAGTTTCCTTTAGGAGGCTCTGGAGGACATTTTAATCACATTTTTCTTTCATATAAGAAAAGACTGACATTTGAAAGACTCCAATGAGGTGAAAATGTCAACATCTTTGGATTCTGCTGTAATTTTTTAGATAAAGAACCCTCCAAATGTTCATTATATTTTCAGTGTCAAGTCTTACTGTTTCTTCTACTTGAACTACAATTAAGAAATTAAACTACCTTTGTCATCCTAAAGATGAACAATTCTTGCCAAACTGGCCAAGCTGGAGAAAATCTCTCTGGAGTTAGGCACTGCTTCTTTCAGCGGAGACCCAGCCTCTGTCTCCTGTTCTGCAGAGATCCAGTTCAGGGACCCTCTGGGGTCTAAAAACCATGGAAATCAACATCGACCACCCAAGGAGGATGGGAAAGCTCATGCTATGGGAAATTCCACCTCTCCTTTCCAGGCTAGGGTAAGCAATGGAAAACAAAAGCACTTTATTCTACCCTGGTGAACCCTCAACAGGAGAAAAAGAAAAAAGGATACTAGCCATATATATATATATGTATTATATGTATTTTGTATATATATGTGTGTGTGTGTGTGTGTGTGTGTGTGTGTATATGTATGTATTTTGCCATCCAAGAAAAAAAGTAGAAAAGCAGAACAACTTATTTTTTAATTATATTGAGATTTACTTAAGCAGATGGGCTGAAGGTGCACCTTCCTTCTGTCACCTCAAGCCCTTAAAATTAAACAAAAGTACATATTTGCCAGCAGGTAAGATGCATCTTCCATTCCCACTATCCCCCTCCACCGCCCTCACCAAACAATCTTCAAGCTCCCCTACACCCAGTTCAGCTGCGTTAAAGTTGGAAGGCAGAGCACAAAAAAGAAGACCTGTCCAGGTAAAAGGCAGGAGGTCGGCTGGCCTGCAGTTTGTCCAGTTAAAAAAGACAATAGTGACGATGCTGCCCTCTAGTGGTACATAAATAAAACAAATCACACAAACAACTATGGGTAGGAATACTGACTTCACAAAACTAACAAGCCCTGGACAACCCAGCCAAGAATGCCAGTTTTTAATTATTTCTTTGACATTTTAGATAGAAACTTTATTATCACAAAACATGAAAATAGAATACTTTTTTTATTCCATTTGTTCACAGGAGATCAGGGCTGTAAAGTGTTAGCTGGGAGACGGCAATGACTATTTCTAATGCAGAAAAATGCCAATGATGAAAAGGATCTTCTTGATCCCAGGACTCAGGCAGTTTTGGGGGCTTTGGTGATGGTAATTTTTGAGAATGAAAAATAAAAACATATGATTCATATTTATATAATTGTTAATAAATAATCTTGATAGTCACTGGAATATCCATTTCTACTCTAGCAGGCAAATAGGCTAAAATCCGCCATGACCTAAGTAAAGTCCTCCTAATTTCAGTTTTAGTAGATGGCAGTGGGGTGGGGAGAGCAGCTTGCCTGCCTCTGCTCCATGGCCCTGCACTCTAAAGTGAAGTCTGCCAGTCAGCATGCCCCACCCACAAGCAGAGTGCACAGTGGCTCTGCCAGACAGGCTGAGGCTGGAATGGCAAGCAGAACCTCACAACTGCAGAGTAAGTCACACAAGCCACCTAATACACCACATCTTTTGTGATTATGATCAGACACCAAATGTTAACAGATATTTAGAGAAAAACAGCACAGGACAGAAGCCTTCAAAATAAAACAGAGAATCTCTGTTGAAGAAGATAATTCAGGGGATGAAAAAAATTGACAACAAAAAGCTCTAACAAGAATCTCCAAAGATAGTTAGAAGATATCTCATCCATAAAACAAAAATACACACCACAGGAACGAAGCAATCAGAGCACAGAAGTAAGTTCAGAAGAATAAAAAGTGTGGCCAAAATACAGAGTTAATTGTAGATGGACTGAACTACAAAATGAACACAAATGATTATTTTGGATGAGTGAGATGAAAACAAAATGATTATTTGGAATTTGAATATGGTGAAATATTTAAAAATGTACAATAACAAGAAAAAATGGATTTAAATAAAAGAACAAGTTAAAGGCACAAAAGAGCAGTATAATACTACTAAAATCCAATCGAAAGTTGTTCTTGGAGAGATTAAAAAATACAAAATAAAGTTATCAGAAAAGATAATAGATATGTAGATAAATAGATGGATAGATGGAAGAAGGAAGGGAGGAAGGAAAGAAGAAAGGGTAAAAATGTAATTATCAACAAATAATTCTCAATCTGGGAAAACTCCACTTAAAAAATGGGAAATAAATTATTTTTAGATAGACGAAAATGAGGTTTTTTTCACTAACAGATCTATGCTATAAGAAATAGTAAAGAGTGTCTTTCAGGCTGAAATAAAAAGACACTAAGGAGAAATTCAAATTTATTTGATAAAGTAAAAACAATTACAAAAGGTAACTATATAGGTAAATATAAGAGACAATATAAATATATTTTTGTTTGTACCTATTTTCTTTTCCTAAATTATTTAAAGATGACTTCAAAAAGAAATAATTATAAATCTATGTTAATGGGCATATAATATATAAGGATGTGATATGTGACAGTAACAGCATAAACAAACGAAGGGAAACTAAACTATATAGAAGCAAAGTCTGTATACTATTGAAAGGAAGTTGGTACTAATTTAAACTAAATTGTTGTAAATTAAGATATAATTGTAATTCCCAGGGAAACCACAAAGAAAATAACTCAAAAATAGACAGTAAAAGAAAGAACAAGGGAATTAAAATGGTACACATGAAAAATAACAAAAATGAAAACAGTAACCCAAAAACAGAACAAGGTAGACATAAGATGACATAAGATATATAGAAAACAGATTGCGAATAACAGATACAAATTCTATCTTATTGTTAATTACATTAAGAGCAAATGGAGGCTGTAGGTGTCCCATTAAGTCCTGCTATTTCAGAAATAACTTACATAGCCCTTAGGAACTCTTACTTCAGGCTTTAAAAGGCAATGAACAAATAACTTTAGGAGACTGGTAACAATGTCACCTAAATTTGAAATACTAAAAAGAGATTAGTGTTCTCAACGATGTGAAATCTATTTCTCTTATTTTCTCAAATATAATCCGAGGAATCTTGCTTATAAACAAAGCAATTCTGGGCCAGGAATACTTCCTCTAATATAGCAGTGCTTCCCATCATACTGTGCTGCAGTTTCCATCATTTTTAAAGGACAGACACACAAATGATAAATAATGGTGTAAAAATATTACAATCTACCACCTCAAAAAAAATTGTTTATGGAGTTCAGAGCTTGGAGATTCAAGTATTGATTGCAGTTTTATTTTGAAAAGAATGCTACAATTTATGTGGTTTTTATTTCTCATGTTTATATTAAAAGAAAAGCTAATAAACTCTATTTTAATTAAAAAAAAAGAGCAAATGGGTTAATCTCCTCAGTTAAAAGGCAGAGATTGACAGGATGGATTCAGCATCAAAACATGATTCATCTAAATGCTGTTTAAAGAAAAGCACTTTCGATTCAAAGATAGAAATAGTTGGAAAGGCAAAGGAAAGGAGAAGTTATACCATGCAAATGGTAACCAAAGAGAAAAGAAGAGATCTGGGGTGACTATATTAACACCAAACAAAAAAGACTTTAGGGCAAACATTGTTATTATAGACAACTAAAGACATTGTATAGTAATAACATCAATTCATCAAAAAGATAACACAATTATAAACATATAATCACCTAAGAGCAGAGTCCCAAACTATATAAAACAAAAACTGATGCTATTGAAGTGAGCTATAGACAATTCAACAATAATAATTGGAGACATCAATAACCTGCTTTTAATAAAAGATAAAACAACTAGACACAATATCAGCAAGAAAATGGAAGAGTAGAACAACATTAAGGCAAAGAAAGAAAAAAAGAAACAAACGAAAGGCTAGACCTAACAGGTATATTTAGAACTTAAACCCAAGAATAGCAGAATGCACATTCTTCTCAAACGCACATGAACCGTCAAATGTTGGGCCATAAAACAAGTCTCAATAAGCTTAAAGTAATTAAAAGAAAAGAAAGTATTTATTTGACCTCAGTGGAATGAAACTAGAAATCAGTAAAATAAGAAAATGTGGGGAAATCACAAAGATGTGGAGATTAAACAATACTGCTATATAAGTAATGGGTTAAAGAAAAAAGTCACAAAGGAAATCAGAAAATACTTTGAGATGAATTAAAACAAAAGCACAACATATCAAAACTTAGATTCAAAAAACTAACACTCAGAGGAAAATTCATAGAATTTTATTTATGCTTCCATGAAAAAGAATACCTCAAATCAATAACCTACTTTTCTGCCTTAAGAAACTAGAAAAAAGAAAAAACATAAAGAGAAATAAATAATAAGGATTACAATGGAAGTAAACAAAATAGAGAATATAAAACAATAGAGAAAATCAACAAAATCAAAAGTTGGTTCTTTGAAAAAATTGACCAAGTTGACAAACTGTTAGCTACACATTAATCAGAAAAAAAAAAAAAAAAAGAGAACACTCAAATTTAGTAAATCAGGAATGAAAGATGAGATTTTACTACTGACCTTAAAGAAAAAATGAAAAACATTATAAGGGAGTAGTAAAAACAACCGTAATGCTAATGAATGAGATAACCTAAGTGAAGTAGATAAATTCTAGAAAGACATAACCTTCCAAAATGAAGTCAAGAAGAAACAGAACATCTGAATAGACCTCCAACAAGTAGAGATTAAATTAATAATAAATTTTCCAAAGAAAAGTCCAGGACTAGATGGCTTTCCTGGTGTATTCCAACAAATATTTAATGAAGAATTAACAAATCATTTACAAGCTTTCTGAAAAAAAAATCAAATAAGAAGCACTTCTCAATTCATTTAATAAAGGCACTTACTATCCAGATAATAAAACCAAAGACAACTATAGGGGGAAAAAAAAAAAAAAAAAAAAGCTATAAGCCAAATTAAGAACAATTGTGCCTCAGAAGTCACCATCAGAAAAATTGAAAAGAAAACCCACATATTAGAAGAATGTATCTACAAGTCAAATAATCTGATCAAAGTCTAGCATCTAGAATATATACATAACTTTTACAACATAGCAATAAAAAGACAAATAATATAACTAATTTAAATATGGGCCAAAGTTTTGAATAAACATTTTTTCAAAGCAGATATTTAAACAGCCAGCAAGTACATAAAAAATTCTCAACATTATTAGTCATTATGTAAATGCAAATCAGAAACACAATAACATACCACATCACACCTATTAGGATAGGGTGGCTACTATAAAAATAAACAAAAATATTTTCCTATCTTAAAAAATATTGTTTATAGAAAGTATTAGTGAAGTTGTGTAGAACTGGGTGCTCACAAGGATTAATCTAAGTACAAATCAATACAATAAATATTTTAGGGCACAATTTGGCAGTATATTTCAAAATATGCTGATTTCAATGCAGGAATTCCATTTCTAAGTATCTGCCCTAGAAAAAACTGTGCCCATGTACACAAACTAAAATGTAGAAGGAGGCTCACTGTAGCTATGCTTATTATAGCAAAATGCTGGAACTCACCCAAATGTCCATTTGCAGACAGATGGTTAGATAAATCAGTCTACAATGATTCTAGTACGTAGCCCCACGCCCCCTTTCCTGGATATCAAAAAAGCAAGGTAATTTTAGGGAAGAAACTAATTTTCAAAACAATACTCATAGTATGATACCATTAACAGAAAGCAAAATAAAACAAACCACCTTCTATATACCCAAGTGTTAATTCTGGCTACTTCTGAGGAGGCTAGGTTAGGAAGGGGCAAAGTAACTTCCATTTTTGAATTTACATATCACGTTATTGCTTGAATTTTTATAAGAATAATAATTATATGCTGTATGTAAAATGTTGATTTTAAAAGCATACCTATTTTTATACAAGACTGTTAAATCTAACTGTAAATTGCCGGGCGCGGTGGCTCGAGCCTGTAATCCCAGCACTTTGGGAGGCCGAGGCGGGTGGATCACAAGGTCAAGAGATCGAGACCATCCTGGTCAACATGGTGAAACCCCGTCTCTACTAAAAATACAAAAAATTAGCTGGGCATGGCGGTGCGTGCCTGTAATCCCAGCTACTCAGGAGGCTGAGGCAGGAGAATTGCCTGAACCCAGGAGGTGAAGGTTGCGGTGAGCTGAGATCGTGCCATTGCACTCCAGCCTGGGTAACAAGAGCGAAACTCCTCCTCAAAAAAAAAAAAAAAAAAAAAAAATCTAACTGTAAATCTCAATTTTAATTCATAACATAACAGAAGAAACATTCTTACCTTCCAAGTTTTCTATTTTTTCAATGTTGTTTAAAGCTAAATTCAAGTATTCAAGTTTCTTGAGTTTGCTAACATTCTCTGAAATATAAGATAATGTAATTAATTATAAGATAATCTTCAAAATAAGGACACTTTTATGTAATCTATTGTTAAAATAATAAAGAAAATCTAAAGATTATTATGGTTACCAAAACCATGTTGCTTTTTAAAATCTATACCTGTACATCAGACATGGTGGCTGTCTGAGGAGGACCTATTTCTCCCTCCATCCTTCCTAATGAAACCCAGTTTTGCTCACATCCCTACCTAGCCCTAACTCTAGGTGGGGTAGGTTTAACACAACTGTGCCAGCGCATGACAATCCAATCTCTCTGGCTAGTGATGGCTCAGGAAGGCAGATTTAAGCCAAACAGCCCATGGCAGTCTCTTGGCAACTGTGTAGTACAGGAGAGGACATGCAAACCAAGTGCTCCTAACCAGATAAAAGGGAAGGATCTATATTCCATGCTTTGGGGGAGGGGGGGTCTTACCTCTTTTTCCTGTGGGATATTAATAAGGAATTACTATCTCTATTGATTCATATACTCAATCATAAGAGAAACAACAGCAGGACAAATCTGGATAGCTGGTAGAGCAGACAGAAGGAATCAACCAACCCTGATGGATTCTGGAGTCTGCCCTACCTCTAGACTTAGAGATGGGTAAGATAATTGATTTACTTACTGTTCTACCACATTCAGTTGGGTTTCTTTGACTTGGAAGCCAAAATCGACCTGACACAGGATTATCTTATTTAATAAATATGAAAGCCCATACAGGCAAAACCACAAGCATAAACAAGTCACAGAATTGCTGCAGAATGGGGCCTTTGAAAAACAGTGAATAATATCAAACATTGCTGAGTGCTTATTATATGTCACACAATGTTCTAAGCATTTTGCCTGTATTATCTTATTTAATCCTCATAATAACCCTATGAGGTCAAAATGATCATCCCCTTTTTACAAATCAGAATACCAAGGTACAGATAATTAATTTACTTGTCCAAGGTTAAGTGGTAGAGCCAGGAAATTGCACTCCAGAACCTGAAACTAAATCACTATAGTACACCTTAAAAGGGCAGTTCTTTCTAAGATGAGAGGAATGTAGAAACCTCTGCTAAGGACTGTGCACTGGGGGCAGCCTCACTTAATTAGTGCCTCCTCTGCCCATTTCTCAGGGATATGATGAAGCTGAAAAACATGGTGATTTATAATCATCACCCTTATCACCACTAAAAGTTAATCTAAAATTTACAAAACATCATATATTTGTTTCCATGGACGTGAACATAACAGTTCATGTCTCTGAGTTTCAATTTATGCATTGTTTAAAAGGAGAATTTTGGGGGAAAAATTACAGAAGTTTGTCTCAGAATTTAAATTATTCTTAAGTAATCCTAATGTTTGCAAAGGATCTCTAGAAACATCTGAGCATTCAATTGTCAACAGATTTGGAGGTTTCTATGTGCCAAGAACTATGAGAGTCTAGTCTATATCCTCAACAAAAATATTATTATTAAAATGGCCAGCCCACAATAAAATACCTGTTTGAAACAGGACTTCCCTTTATTATATATATCACCCTCTAACTGCTAAAGGAGTCATATGATAGAAAAGTAAGACTTGCTCAGGGAGGGTTTCCTAAATTAACTCCTCAAAAACAACAGGGCCCAACTTGGAAAGAGGGAAGCGGGTGAAGCTCTCAGTAAGACAAAAGAGAAGAGCCTCTTGGGTAGTGGAAAGGAGTCTGAGTTCTAGCCAAACCATTCTACAAACAGTTTTCATCAACTAAGCAGACCCACGAACTTGGAGTAGACCCTCTCCCTTCTCAGGTTTAAGAAGCTCTGTGGCTCTCAACTTGGCCTAGGCATGTAGCCCATTGTGAAGCTGTTGAAAGGGTTGGTTCCAGGAGCCCACAGGTTCTGATTCAGTAGGTCTGGGGCAGGGCACTGGACAAGACCCCACCTGGCCCCTGGGCTCCCTCTTGGGTTACCTCTAAGCAGAGCCTTCCTCAGCAGACCATCTGTGTCTTCCCATGGGCAACAGAGCTTTAGGAAAGGCAATTGCTTCGCAAATTTCCACCTCAATGGCACAAGAGCAAGTCTGAATCCTAGAGGAGTAGTTTTACTTGCTAAATAAGTGCCTAAATGCCTATGGGTGGAGTAGCACTGAAAAATCCCATTATTGGGATTTAAAAGGATGTTTAATTTAAGAATACTTTGGAAGCAAAAATTTAAGCTTTCTCACAGCTCTGAAAAGGACTGAAATACCATGCTCCTAATTAGTAATTGTGATGGACCCAGCTGTGAAGATTAAAATTTTGGGAACTCTTTTAGATCTGTACAATTAGAACCGTTCTTTCATGCCCCCATGCATAAAAGCTGGTGGTTTTCTGTAATAGCCTTTTTAATTTAACAATGTGCCAGAGTTTCTAATTTCTGGTCAAGTTAAAGATGCCAAAAATAATTAACTGAAAAAATACAGAGAATTTTAGTAAATCTTCAAAAAATGATGCAAATCTAGGCTTTCTGCAAGTCTGAAGCCAATTTTCAATTATCCACGAAACTACAGGCAACCACATCACCAGCATTTCTCAACTTCAGCAATACTAACATTTTGGGTTGGACCATTCTTTCTTGGGGGTGGGGGTGGCATCTTGTGCACTGTAGGACTGTCTGCAGTATTCCTGGCCTCTATACCCTAGATGCCAATAGCATCCCCTCCCCATCCTCCCATACACATGCGACAACCAAAAATATCTCTGATGCGACAACCAAATGCCCCCTGATGTGAACCCCAGCACATTACCATGGGAAGTAAAATAAAATCCTATAAGTTGACCTCTGAGTTCTCGTGCCAGGGCACACAGGGGTTGGCACTCTCTCTGCCTCATCAATCCTGACTCCATCTTTTTTCCTCCAACTCCATTGGCTTCTCCCTTCTGCTCCTACCTTCAACTGGCTAGCCTGGGGCACCCTGGGGTAAATGATCGAATTGATAATAGTAGCAGCACAGCAGGTATCCTCTATGGAATACTTATGATTTAACAAGTACCAAGCATGTCATTTCATGTAATCTGTATGCCAATTTAGACATCAGACATTTATTATTAGCCATTTTACAGATGGCAAAACTAAGACTTGGGCAAAGTAACTGACTTTTAAAATTTCACAGTGCAAATAGGTAGGTGGCAAAGGCAGCCTTCTGACACAGTTCTACCTGACGCCAGAGCCTGTGCTTTCTCTTTCTGGGTGCTGGGGATTTTCCTTCAGTTTCCATGTGGCAGGACCTCCATTAGAGCAACTGCACAGGCCTCCCTTCCCTCTTCCCTTTAATTCACCATTCTGTGGGAGAAGTCAGGTGTAGTGGGGGAAGGAAGACCAACGTATCTGATAGGTTCATCCGGAGAAGAAACTCAGCACACCCAGTTCCACCCTCTTTCCTGATTTCTGGAATCTTCCTGCCAGCAGAGAGCACATGATCTCAACCTACCTCCTGACATAAAGCAAAGACCCACCTGGGTAGGAGAAACTTGTGGTTGTCCGATTCTGCATGTAACTGGGTGGGTAGGTTTATTCTAAGGGCAATATTAGCAAGCCCACTTGGCTGCAAGTCTAAGTCGCTCTTCTTTATCAGTTTTAATGCTGCTATTTTTATCTTCATTGACGTGATTCCTGCATTTACCTCTAATTTTCATTCCAAATTGGAACCCCCTCAATACCCAACACAGAGCACAATGCCTTGCACATATATGGTCACAATAAATATACAATAAATCTGCAGTAACCTGACAAGGACTCCCTCAATTCTTATATAAATTAGTTTTACAGTGTGATGTAAAACCATGACAAATACCTCCTCCCTTTCAAACTTAAAAAATATCAGGTCTGATGTGTTCTCTGTCTTTTTAGATGATCAGGTCAAGTAATGTGTTCTTCACCTTTATCTGCTCTCCCAGCTCCTTGCTGGAAATTGTTTTCACTACATACAGAAATGTTCAGGGAAATGCCCCCCATACAACTACTGAAAGACGGCTGTGTCCATTTTCCCAAGCAATTCTTTTCCAGTGATTGTCTTCTTCTGAAAATAACACTACCCTTTCCAAAGTTCTCTCATTCACAATGTTAAAGAAACCATGAGAGCTAAGTACTGAAACTTACCAATTTTTCCAATAAGATTATTTTGAAGATAGAGAATTTTTAAATCCCGGCACCATTTATCAATGTGTTCTAGTCTTTCTATTTCTTGCTGATGCAAGGAGAGTTCCTCCAAGGAAAAAATGACACAGTCATTGTGTTCAGCATTCCGTCTAATAAGATCTTCTGTGACTGGAAGAAAACGTGTTACATATTACATTAATGTCCCCATTGTTCAATATAAGATTATTGTGCTATTAATGCATTTGGGCTTTTTTTTTTTTTTAGTTAAATGTCAATTCTCCAGGCCTAAGTAATTTTCAAAGTGAAAGAGAAAATGCTACCTTCTCCTGGAGTTTTTGTGATGCCATGATGTGAGTCAGAGGGAAGAAGAAAACATGCTGATATCGTATTTATCTTTGAACGTGTAGGGTCTACATATATTTTGCTGTGTGGATGTCTTTGAATGTGTAGGGTCTACATATATTTTGCTGTATGGATGTCTTTGAATGTGTAAGATCTACATATATTTTGCTGTATGGATGAAGATGGGGTTGAGAGTTAATGGCTATAAGAATGTTCATATGGAATCTTACAGTGGAACCATGTCAAAATGGATGAGATCCACTAACTAATCTGAGACAGAGCAACTTGCTACTGAGAGGCACAGTGGGGCTGGCAGAGGGCAGAAATATGAAAGCATCTTCCACCATTCAAAGAAGAAAGGTCATGAGTCATTCATTTAACCAGTATTTATTAATTTAACTACACTTAAAACAAAGAAAATGAACACCTCAGATCTTGTACTGCAGTCTTACCAAGCAGCCGCCACTTGTTTGTTTCCTAGGAGAATGTTTTTTAAAGCTGCTCACGGGAGAAGGCATAATGGGAGCTCTGACAAGAGTGATGTGTAGCACTGGGCTTGCCTGCCACAGAAGGTCAGCAGTATGTGATGAAAATGGCGCAAGGAGACTGGACATAGTGCTGTCTATGGTCCACAGTCGGGGCCAACCACAAGACCATGAATCATCTTCATAAAGATGTACCGAAACCAAAGAGCTAAAGACAAGGAGGAATCACGCATTTCCCACTGCCACTGAAAATGTTACTGGTTGAACCCTCACATCTTAAGTAGGATGTGGAAATATTGTCTGTCTACACCAGGAGATAATAATTGTCACTTACAAGGTGCCAGGTACTATTCTAAATGCCTTGCATCTATAATATATGACTATCTGGAGTTATTATTTCCAACTGTCAGATGAGGAAGTAAAGCACAGAGAGTTTAAATAGCTTACCTGGGGTCTTGGTGGTAAGTGCTAGAGCTATGTTTTAAATTCACAGTGCAGTGCCAGACCATTGCTCTTAACCACTACGCTCCCCAGCCGCAAGCATGAGCAAGTAACAGCCTCTTGAGATTCCAGGTTTCCTGAAGATACAGACTGCTCTAGCAGAGACAGAGTTCTTTTCCGCAACTTCTGCTACCACACCTCTATGTCACATCTTTAAAAGTGGAGTTTGCCTTTTTACTAAATGTAAAAACATGTACGAATTTGATCCTTCACGTGCAGTTGGCTAAACTCTGCTGGGAGGAGATAGAAGTGCTTGCAATGACAGTTCTTTAGAAGAAGGACCAGACGTAATGTAGAGGTTGAGAGACTAAAATACTATACATGGGAAAAGTCCTTGCTACTCTAAGCTTTGGCTCAACTAACAGGCAGAGATTATCACAAACCAGATCCTGGTGAGGGACAGACCAAAGCGCCCAGGAAGGAGAGTAACAGGACACCATCACCAGACTGACTCACTGGGACCCCTGCTGCCAGCCCCATTCAGCTGTCCCTGGAATTCCACTGCTGGTTTTGGGGAGCTCTATTCAAGGAAAAGAGAAAAACCAAACCTGTAAGAGAAGAGCATTAAAACTACTCTCCATCCTCCTTTCCAAAGTTGGTTCTAACAGTTTAAATTCAACTGATAATGAATAAATGGGTAAAGCCAGAGGATAGAGCAATGCTCCTATGTAAAGCAAAATGTCTGATCTGTATCTATAATTTATAAGAATTCTCTTAGCAGGGATGCAACATGGGTCAAAAGGTTTAGATGGCACAACACTTATCTGTACATTTAATAAAATGTGGAAATTATTCACTACTAGTAATAACACCCTCAATGACTAATGGTGTATCTGTAAACTATACAAATCCATAGAGCAAGGGGATGGATTGTTGGAGGCCTTGCTACTATTAGAATTTGAGTCCTTGGGGCCAGAAGGATGTGCCCATCAATGGCCCATGTCTTCCTGTCTAGACCATGGCCCATGGAGGGAACAATGGGATTCTCTGTCCAAGGGGCTCCAAGCCCTACTCCAAACCCTTCAATGGCAGCTTCTTCAGGTTCATTCTTGAAGACAGATCATGTCATCAGGTACACAAGCCAGTGCCTAGGGGTGTCCAAGGATCAGCTGTTTGTCAGGGATGTGGACAGCATGGATATGTAGGCTGGAGTGTCCATGCTCATACATGGGCATGAGGGGCCAGGATAGAGCCACAGATGGGAAGAAAAGGGAAGACAGAGCCAGAGGACAAGCTTTCCCCAAGCCACCATGCTCTGTCACAGAACTCCAGTATATGAAATGCAGCCTTCCAGGTTGTTGTGAAAGTATACTTCCCAAGGGAGGAAGACATATTTGATTTAGCAGTTTGATTTATAACTTGATACATGGGCCTTTACTTAAACTCTTGCCCCAGATTCTGGTTGAAGGCTTAGTTTTATATCCATATTGAAGATGTAACTTAACTTGAACTCCAAAGGAGCTGTCATTTATGCTTAAGTCAAATGTGTTCAGGGGACTTCTGAGAGCATGTTCACATCACCTGGTCTCTGGCTTACATTGCCATGTGGGATTTTCTAACCCTCAAGGCTGCTCAAGGCATCACAGGCACCTCCAGTCTACCTTCTAAAAGGCTTATCCAAACTGTCCACTCTTAAAAGATTTACAGGGTTGACAAAGTTTCTCCTGGCACCAAATATCCTTGTAGTATTCTTTTGCTACACCTCTGAACATTTAAGAAATGCCCTTTTTTTCCTTTGAGACAGGGTCTTACTCTGTCACCCAGGCTGGAATGCAGTGGCATGATTATGGTTCACTGCAGCCCAGGCTCAAGGGATCCTTCCACCTCAGCCTCCTGAGTAGCTGGAACTATATGCATGTGCCACCACACCCAGGTAATTTTTGCTTTTTTTTTTTTATTGTAAAGATAGGGTTTCACCGTGCTGCCCAGGTTGGTCTCAAACTCCTGGACACAAGCAATCCACCCACCTTGGCTTCCCCAAGTACTGGGATTACACGTGTAACCCAGTGTGACCAGCCAAGAAACTATCTTCATCATGCTGTTATGTGTGTAAAATTTATCACTTCATGCAATTGTCCAATCTTCTTTTTCAAAGGCACATAGATATTAAGAAAGAATTATGTTGATTCATATCCTCTAACCATGAGAATTAAGATGAGAAAAATCCCTATTAGTTTAAAGAGGTAGAGTTCAGGGAACTTCCCTTAGCATTAGCAACTAATCTACACACACACACACACACACACACACACACACACACACATACACACACACAAAGGAAAGAAGGGACACAACAGAGAAGGTTGCCCGGATAGCAATGATTATATACAATTAGGATACACTAAAAGAAAATGGAGAATTGCAGAGAAGGATAGAACTGTAAAGATCTGGAATTTCCCAGCAGACCTTTTCTATTAATAATGGCTATTACTATAAAAGTCATAAAATAATAGATGTTGGCAAAGATGCAGAGAAAAGGGAACACTTGTATACTGTTGATGAGAATGTAAATTAGTTCAACCCCTATGGAAAACAGAATAGAGATTTCTCAAAGAATTAAAAATAGAATGAACATTCAACCCAGCAATCTCACTACTGGGTATTTTCCCAAATGAAAATAAACCACTCAATCAATCAAAAAGACGCCTATATTCCTGTGCTATTGCAGCACTATTCATAATATCAAAGTCATGTGTTCAACCCAAGTTCCCATCAACAGCAGACTGGATAGAGAAAATCTGGCATAGGTACACCATGGAATACTATGCAGCCATAAAAAGAATAAAATCATGTCCTTTGCATCAACATGGATATAGCTGGAGGCCATTATCATAAGTGAATTTGTGCACAGATAATCAAATACTGCATGTTCTCACTTATAAGCTGGAGCTAAACAGTGGGTACACAAGGACATAAAATGAAAACTATAGACACTGGGGACTCCAAAATGGGGGAAGGAGGGGAGGCGAGGGTTGAAAAACAACCTACTGGGTACTGTGTTCACTATTTAGGTGAGGGGTGTACTTGAAGATCAGACCCCAGCATCATCCAATATAACCAAGTAACAAATCTGCACATATACCCTCTGAATATAAGATTAAAAAGAAAAATAATATATAGTTTCAAATAGCTAGAAGGAAGATATTGAATGTTTCCAACACAAAGAAATGATAAATGTTTTAGATAATGGATATGATAATTACCCTGGTCTGATTACTCTACAGCGTATATACTGAAACATCACTATGTATGCCATAAATATGTACAATTATGTGGCAAGTTAAAACAAAATTAAATTATAAGTAAAAAAAAAAAAAAAAAGATACAAACTCTGCCCTTAAGGAGTTTTCACTCCAGAATTAATGAGAGGCAGTGACAACAGTGTGTGATGAATGGTGAGCTTGAGAGAAGAGCTGGATACCATGAAACATGTAGGAGGAGGACCCAACCCAGGTGCGGCTTCAGAAGGAGGGGATGTTGATAGAGATACAGAGCACAAATGAGAATTAACCAGAAAAAAGAAGAGAATGGAGCAGAAGAAACAGCATAGCACAAAGGCCAGGACGCGAGTGTATCTTCATTCACTTTGCAGCAAGAATACAGTGAATATACCTTCAGTAATGGTGTTGTAGACACAACGGCAGACAGTTCTTGCTTTCATGGAGGCTGCCTGGTAGTAGAGGCAGAAAAGAAGCACAATGTACATACCACTGGGTGACATGTGGATGGTCTGGGATACCCAGAGCTTCTAATCTAGACTTGGAAGTATATGGAAAGCTTCCTGTCTTCAGCTGAGACACTGAGGATGAGTAAGATTATTCAAGAGAACAGGGCAGATAAAAGACAATTCCAAGAAGCAAGCTCAGAAGGAGAGAGGCCATAGAGGATTCTGTAAATTATGTGATATTTATCATGGTTAGAGCAAAGTGTTGAAAAAACTGGGAAATATAAAAAAGCTAGGCAGCTTTGAGTCCATTGTAAAGAGCCCTGGAGAGCTAAGGATCTAGAATGAATTTATACTATTATTTAGAACTGGAACATAACCTAAGCAATGGAGGGGGGGGGGCATGCAGTGTTATTATAAAAAGATTATGTCAAATCCCTGCTCCACCATTCTCTACCTGTTTATGATATGTAGATTTGGACAAAACTATTCATCTATTTTCAGTTTTCTCATCTGTAAACTGGAGATAATGTCAGCAATGATTTCTTAAAATTTTTCTGATAATTAAATAATTAAGTAAAGCCCTTAACACAGTGCCTGGTATACAGTCATTGGACAATAAGCATCAGTTCCCTTTTTCCTATAAATGAGTAAATAAATAAATAATAAAATGCTTTGGAGTAATTAATATGTTATCATAAGACCATTTCAAGAGAAATGGTATTATAGTACCCATTATATGGTATAGAAGAAAAACATGCCAAGGTATAATACAGAACATATTGCTTTCACTTCCTTATTTTAGGAAATTTCAAACAGCAAAATACAAGATGCAGATGGGTGAGTGCTAACCAATATCTGCCTAACTGGAGAAATAAGTACTTGATGAAGGATAATGACAGCTTCAACCACCAGGTACATACTCCCCTCACTAAAAGAGACTGTGGAGGAATCCAAAAGTTGAATCAAACTAGCTCAGCCCACCTAAGCTTCTTTCCAATTCCTTAATATGAATGGGTTCTCCAAAATTTGAGAGTGTATCAGTAAAATGACATTGCAGGGAGCAGAGACAGAGGGCACAAGAAGGAGGTGTCTGATACTGGGGGCTGTCCTGCTGTGTTTGCTTCTGAAGTTTTTCCTTACATTGTGCAAAGTTCTAACAACTCCCAAAGTCAATAACTTCGTGTTCATTCCTTCAGGTTTTACATCACGTTTTGTAAACAACTCTTTTCTTTCCTGCTAGATATTAGAATAAAGTCAACCAATATGTATTTATTGCAGATTTTGTAGCATTTTCAGACATCTTGAAAGACGTATCAGATATGTGTATGAAACTAAGATTTAATAGAAATGAAAGGGTTACAAATAGGTGATGGTCACCTCCTGCAGCATCCAAAACATTTTTTAACCATTTTCAGTGGAAACTTTTAAAAGCAGGATTGTACACTTGCCTGTCTTTTCTTGCTGAGCCAGGCTCATCATGAGTGTCAGCCATACCGTACCCTACTCCTGTAATGTCTTTGGGGATTATTTGGTAGAGTGCGCTACTGAAAAGCACCAAGTGCTTTGGGGCACTAAGAGAAGCACATAGAAAGTACAATGAGCGCACAGCATCGGTGCTACTGAGAAAAGGGAGGTCAGAAGAGGCTTCATGGAGGAGAGGCCCGAGGTGAATCTTGAAATGTGAGTAGATGTTTCTTAGATAAACCAGGAAAGGGCATCTGAGGCCATTGTGAATGACATGATGCACTTCTCAGGTCCCTCTTCAAAGCTGAAAGATTAATTCCTCCAGCTGCTGGGAGCTCAGTTCACAGACAGCCCTTGGCTGCCCACCTTCCTCACGAGCTGCCTCAGCTGAAGACATTGTTTAACCAAGGTCATTGCCCTTTCCCTTTCCTGGGAAAGCCCACATTTAATGACTAGTTAATGTAGGGGCTGTAAAGGTCCAGTTCTTCACCCCAACTTGGGCAAGTCAGAAGGGCCATTCCAAGTTTAGATCTCCTAGTCGGTTTCCAAAGGCCTTTGTTAGACACATCACAGCCCAGCTTCCCCCTCCGCCCAATCTTGATTTTTTTCCTACCCACCCCAACAGTATTCCCTAATAAACCTCCTGCATGCTAGTTCCCACCTAGATTTCAGCTTCCTGAGGAGCCCAAGCTAGAAGAGTTGATGACAGAAGTGGTTCATGAAAGCAGATGTCAGCCGAGATAGACTTTTGGAGTCAGATTACATACTGCCAGAGTCCAAGGACACCATTATTCCTAGTAGGCAGAATATAGACAGTGCCTGGCCCAAGGCAGATATGCAATTGTAAAGACTTTCCCTGGTGTTGAACAGAGATAGGATACAGTGGAAGGGAATTTACTAGTAAGTATAACGTGTCAGGTGTTAGAGAAACACGAGAGAAACTGTAACTTAAAGCACAACTATATTGTATAAAGGTTGCTGCTAAACAAACTGTAACTTAAAGGACAATTGTATTGTATAAAGGCTGCTGCCTAATATAACTGATAAAGAAAGGCTGAGAGAGAAAGTGTGAAACCAGAGGACTGCATTGGGAGCACTATGAAGAGGTTTTCATTTCCTGAAACCAGAGGACACAGAAAGCTGAGGGCTAGGACCAGTACTTCATCATAAGATTAGTGTAAATGAAAGGTTCTGGACATAATAGAGCTGTGAAATAGGGTTTACCCTCTAGCCTAGAATAACTAAAAAAATCTATACAAAACATACAAAACTAACTTTTTTTTTAACTTGGACATAAGGACATAAAAAGGAAAATTAGAAAGCATTTTGAACAGAATTAAAAATTATACACACAAAAAAAAAGGCATGTCAAAATTTGCAGGATACAGCTAAAACATTACTTAGAGGTAAATTTATAGCATTAAATACACCTAGTAGGAAAAAAGAAAGGTCTCACATATAGGCTTCCACTAGAAAAAGAACAAATTAAACTAGAAAAAGAACAAATTAAACCCAAAATAAGCAGAAGAAAGCAAATAATGAAGATTATAACAGAAATCAATGAAATGAAAAGCAGAAAAAAATAGAGAAAAATCAATAAAAATTAAAGCTGGCTCTTTAGGAAAATAAAATTGGTAAACTTTTAGTCTGACTTATCAGCAAAAAAAAAAAAAAAAAAAAAAAGAGAAGACACAAATTGCCAATATTAGGAGTGAGAGAGGTGACATCATATGTATTCTACAGATACTAAAATGATAAAAAAAGAAATCATATAAGTAACTTCATGCCAATAAATTCAAGAACTTCAATTAAGTGGGTGAATCCCTTAAAAGACACAAACTACCAAAACTCACTCAAGAATATGTAGATAAGTTGAATAGCCCTGTATCGACTTGATATGTAGTTAAAAACCTTTCTTTCCACAAATAAAACTATGGCACAGACGTCTCCCATTGATTAATTCTACCAAGAATCTAAGGGAAAATAATACCCTACCCATATACACAAACTCTTATAGAAAATTGAAGAGGAAATAACACTTCCCATTATATTCTATAAGGCCAGAATTGCAACCAATCAAATACATTACAAGAAAAGAAAACTACAGACCCATGTACCTCATGGACACATATTTAAAAATCCTAAGCAAAATATTTAGCAAATCAAATCCAACAATATAATAAAAAGATTATACTTTATAACTAAGGGGGGGTTATCCAATGTATACAAGGTTAATATAATGCTCAGAAATCCATGCAACATACAATATTAATAAACTAAAAAGGTGATAATGTCAGTAGGTGCAAAATGGCAGTAGACAAAATCCAACATCCATTCCTGATTTTTAAAAGACAACAACTCGGAAAACTAAGAATAAAAAGGAACTCCACTTACAAAGGAGTATCCACAAAAGACCTATAATCAACATTATATTGAGTGAAGAAAGACATTTCCCCTAAGAATAAGAAAAAAGCCAAGGAAATCTGTTATCACCACTTCAACATTATACTGAAGGTTCTAGCAATAGGCAAGGGGGAAAAAAAAAAGACATCCAAGTGGTAGAGAAGTAGAATTATTTCCATTTGCAGATGACTTGACTGCCTACAGAGAACACCAAATGGAATTCACATAAAAAGCTACTTGAGTAAGAACGTTTGACAAGATTGCAGAATATAAGATCTATATGAAAAAATCAAGTATACTCCTATATATTAACCATTTACAATGGCATCAAAAATATAAAGTACTTAGAAATAAATCAGAGATAAATGTGCAAAGTCCATCCACTGAAAACTTCACAAATTCTGCAGACATATTTTCTAAGATCTAAATAAACAGAGATATATCCCTTGTTCTTGGGTCAGAAGATTCAATATTGTTAAGACGCTCATTCTCCTCAAATTGAGCTGGAGATTTAAAACCAAATCCCAGCAGACTTATTTTGGTCAAAATCCCAGCAGACTTATTTTGTACAAACTGACAAGATACTACCGAAATTCATATAGAAATGCAAAGGATCTGAATGCCTAAAACATCTTTGAAAGAGAAAAAAATATATAGAGGAAAAACACTACTTGATTTCAAGACTACTTATTACAAAGCTTCAGTAATTAAGAGTGTGTGGAATTGACAAGACGACGACAAATAAAGCAACGAATCAGAAAACAGAGTCCAGAACACACATACATACACGCCACTGGTTTATCCAAAGGTTCAATTCAATGGGGAGAGCACAGTCCTCAACAAGTATTGCTGGTACTACTAGATTTCCACAAAAAAGAAAAAAAACAAACAAATAAAAAAAAAACCAACCACTTTAATCTACATCTCACATCATATACAAAAACTGGGTCAAATGAATGATAGAATAATGTAAAAGCAAAAATTATAAAATTTCTAGGAAAAAAATTTCTAGAAAAAAATCTATGTAAACTTAGCAAAGATTTCTTGGATATGACACCAAAAGCAAGATCTATACAATAATAAATTAGACCTCAAAATTTAAAACTTTTCTTTCATAATTAAGAGAAAAAACATAAGCCATAGAAGGGGAGAAAATATTTGCAAATTATGTATCTGATGACTTATGTCCAGAAAATATAAAGGACTCTTAAAACTCAATGATAAGAAAACAAATCAATATATAAAATGGGCAAAATATCTGAAACATTTCACTAAAGAAGATACATAGATGACAACTGTGTCACAGTAATACAAAATGTATTCAGTAATATAAAATTGAAAAATAAAGATGATAGATCTTCTCTAAATCACAATATCTACCAGATTAAATACACAGAGAGGAATTAACTCATTTTCTCCTAGCCACTGTCCCCAGGCTTAATATTGGTCCTCCTGAGCAGACAGAACACTAAACGTAGTGGTCTCTTTGACTTGATATGAGATTTTGCACCATGACCTCTCTTTTTCCCACCAAACTTTCTCTTACTCCTAAGAGGCAATACAGCAAACACATCCAAGAGTACGGGCTCTGCTTACCATCCCAGATATAACACTTACTGTGTGACACTGGGCACTCTGCTTAACCTCTCTGTGCTCCAGATTCCCCATCTCCAAAATGGAGATGATACTAGTGTCTACCTCGGATGATTGTGAGAATTCAATGAGCACACACACACAGAAACTTTCAGAACACTGCCTAGAAGGCAATAAGCAGCTCAGCAATCATGAACCATTATTATCATGCTCTCTCAGAGGCTCGAATTTCTCCTTCAGCTGTCGGAAGCTGAGAATTGTGGAAAGAGCAGTGAAAGCTGGGAAGCTTGTATCCTAGGTTCGACATCTCTCCTGACAGACGGGATTTCGCATTGGCTGGATCAATGTTCCCCTTCTCATCTCTAAAACGAACAGGTACAGTAAATGATCTCTCCAGCATGGTCTCTCTAAAACCTGTACTAATGATATCCCTACATCTTTTTCTGGAAAATACAGGAAAAGCAGCGGAAAAAAGGGCACACAGGAGCAGTCAGGAGACGTTAGCAAGAGGCAGAAGGCCAATTACTGGGAAGCACAGGAGAGAGAGAACATGTAAAAAGCGTTTGTGGCACAGCAAGAGAGGACCACTTTCTCCACCCACATCTTTCCAATTTGTCCACTTAGCCTCAGTCCTGTAGGAGGCAGTGTGGTGTCATGCAGGACCCAGAGGATATCTTCGTGGGTTCTGTTCCAGCCCTGACAGTGACTGTGTGATTTACTCTCTGTGCCTCACCTAAAAAATGGAGATGTCAGTAATCCTTCCCTACCTTAAAAGGCTGCTGGGAAGATCAGATCGGAGAATGCATGTAAAGCATTTTAACCAAGCCTGGCACATCAGAGCTACTCATTGAAGAGTCACCTGTCCTGCTGCCACGACCTGAGTTCAGCCTACTATCTCCCACTTGCACTCCTACAGGGCCAAGTCATGCCCGTGAACAAAACCTTTTGGTTTCCCTGTGGCTCTTTGGATAAATTTCTAAATCCTAAGGACAAAACCCCTATGAGCGGATCCCTGCCTCCCTGTCTGTCAAGCCTTCCATCTCTCTTTGCTCTCCATTCCTTATTTCTGTCTCACCAGTTACAGTCAGCGACAATTTGCCACCAAGAAGCCCCACTCTTTCTCACCTGTGAGCAATTCACTGTGCCTTCCTGTTTCATTTTCAGACAGCACTGCTTTCTCAGAGAAGCCTCCCCCCACCCTGAGGTTAGGTCCCCTGCCCACGCTCTCTCGCCTGGCTGTGACCACCACCCTTGTGTTTGTCTTCTCCCTCCCTAGGAGGGTAGGGCCACATCTGTCTCCTTCCTCACTGTATCCTGGATTCAATGCCTGACTCAAGGTAGACACTCCGATGCAAGTCTGACCAGTTAATGATTTCACAAATGAAAGTGGGCACGATTCAGAGAAAGAGGGCAAAGGAAAAGTCATGACATAAAATAGGGAAGGAAGAAAGGAAGGGAGGAAGGGAGGGAGGGAAGGAACAAACTAGGGTGAGAGGGGATGGGGAAACAGTCCTGAGAACACAGGAAGAAATACCAGTAGCTGGTTTAGGAAAGGAGTTTTAACATTTACAAATCACTCCCCCCGCCCCGCACCCTTCCCACCTGCAGGCTGTCAGGTCTTCCAGGACAGAATGCCCATCATCTGGAGCAGGCTCTTGATTTTTTTTAAAAAAGTTAATTATGACACTTTTACAATGATAAGTGATCAATTAGGTGGAGCTTTACAAAACTGCCATATGGGGAGCTCAGGAACATTGTCGATATCGAAACTGTTCATCTAATATAAATAACTTACCCGCATCACCTTGCAGTCTGTTAGTATATTTTTAAAGAAACACATTTGTGGCTGGGCGCGGTGGCTCATGCCTGTAATCTCAACACGTTGGGAGGCTGAGGCGGGCGGATCACCTGAGGTCAGGAGTTCGAGACCAGCCTGGCCAACATAGCGAAAACCTGACTCTACCTAAAATATAAATTAGCCAGGCGTGATGGCATGAGCCTGTAATCCCAGCTACTTCGAAGGCTGAGGTAGGAAAACTGCTGGAACCCGGGAAGCGAAGGCTGCAGTGAGCGGAGATCGAGATCGAGCCATTGCACTTTAGCCTTGGCGACAGAGCAAGACTACTCAAAAATAATAATAATAATAAAGAAACGTTTATATTTATAACACTTACTGTTACTGTGTCTAAAACAGTACTATGATTGCCTTTATTTTGGAGATGAAGCTGAGGCCCACGGGGTGAAGTCACTCACTCAAAGGCACAGGAGGAGGGAGGACTTCAACCCTGGCTCCAGAGTCGGGACCCTCCACCACTGGGCTACACTGCCTTCCGGATGCGTCCTAAGACTGCGGCTTGGCGGCAGCGACCGGCCCACGACTACACAGCGAGTAAGGAGCCGCTCGGCCGAAACCGGGTGTGCCTGACGCCAAAACCCCTGCACCTCCCCCGACCCCCTTTTCTGAGTCCAGTGCCTTTCGGCCCCTCCTCCCCTTCCCACGACCCCGCCCATTGCACAGACTGGAGCCCGAGCTGGAAAAGGCCAGGCCGCCCGGCCGGTCTGCGGACGAGGCGGAGCAGCGGGGCTGCAGGGCGCAGGGCCGGGTGGGGCCGGGGTCCGCCCGAGCGCCGGGGAACCGGCGGCGAGGATCCCACGGGACCCGGGACGACGCCCGCAAGGACAACGACGGAGGGCGGAGGGTGGCGGGGGGCTTACTCCAGCCCATGGCGCCTCTCCAGTTCGCTGGCCCCGCACGCCCGGCCGGACCCCGAAGGACGCCTTCCGCCCCTCACCGCAGCTCCTCAGCGCGTCCCCATCGGAACTCGGGAACCAAGGCAACCGGGACTCTACGGCGGCCGCGCGGCGCCAAGACACGCCGCGTTTCCTGAGCTCCGCGGAGCCGGCCGGAAACGGTGGTGAAGAGACCGGAAGCAGGGGCTCCCCGAGCCACACCAGCCTTTGTTCTGGTCCCGCCTGCGACTGGCCGCAGACTGCTTCTCTCTCCCCGAATCACAGGTCCAGACTGAACAAGGAATCAGGACATTTCTCTTTCCTGTGCCTTCAGGCTTGTCCTCCACACCGCCGTTGACGTTGCTTTTCCTTTTTGTGTTTGATTTAAAGTTTCCAGAGCCAAGAGGTCTGGACTTGGCCCCCCACTCTACCGGGGGGATGACCTTAAACTTCCTTCTCTACAGATGAGAAATCATAACCTAAGAGGATCACTGCGAAGCTTTACTTAATTTGAGTGAATGAAAGACACTATAAAAACAACAGGCTCACTATAAATGTTCATTGTCATTGTCATATTCCATCTTTTTAAAGTCACTGTCCAACACCCATTTCCCGCCAGCAAGTTTTCTAAACACTCCACCCATTATCCCCTCCATCAATTTCCCTATTCTTCACTCTCTTAATTGTAAAATATAGGAAGTATAATATATCTCCTACAGCCCCACACCCCCTCACATTTCCCCAGACCCTTCTCTGAAAGTGTCCAACGTGCCTTCTGCCATTCTAAACTAGGAAGCACATCAGCAAGCTCATTCATCCTCAGATGTTAGTGTTAGCACTTTAATGCATTAGCTTTCCAAGAATTTTTAAAAAGTACCATTATTATGAAAGAATTATTACTCTTTACTCCATTTGCAAAAAAACAAAAAGGAGGGGGGCAACATGCAAAAGATAAAACCTTCTCCCATCTCAGCCCTTGTAAACAGCATGCAGTGTGCGCTTCTTGTCTTGATGTGTGTATCATGTTTGCATTTTAAAAGAAGATTCCTAGAGCAATGCTGAGTGCAAAGAAATTAATCTTTTAAGCAAATAGCTGTTAAGCATTTACAGCTGGCAATTATTAGAGTGACAGGTAGAGACAAGGTCATGAAATTGGGCAGAGAGGCAGAAAAGTCTAACAGAGTGAGGTGATGGGGGAAGGAGATGACAATAAAGAGAGCTAAATAGAAGGGGTCTTTGAACAGTAAGAATGAGAGATTAGATCAGGGGTAATTCGGGCCTTAAATGCCAGGCCAAATGAATCGAACTGTAAGAGTGAGATTTCAGGCACTATTTCCCTGAATATTTGGATTTCCACGGGGAGAAGTATTTGGATTTCCAAGGGGAGAAATATTAGGATTTCCAAGGAGACATCCCGAAAGTCACTCAAACTATAAACATATCTGACATCTGCTATTGTTTTTCTGAAAGCAGGACAGTGTGAGATGAACAGTATGAGCTCTGGCACTGGAAACGTAGGTTAAATACACAGATTTATCATTGTGCGGACTCTGACAGATGACTTCACCTTTGAAAGCTGAAACTTCTTTATTTCCACATGATGATGACAACATGGGTAAACAGCTATGGCCATGCCACTGATAGGTCTGAGTGCTGATGTCTGATTACTTGCAAAGGAAATGAAATACTCTGAGCAGCAGGCAAGTTTAGCAAATACGCCTGTGCTTGAACTTGTGCATTTTAACAGCAAAGAGCTCATCAAGGTTAAAAAGAAACCAGCTTCTGGAAGGAAGCTGCTATTGGGTAGCAAGGTTAGTTTGTAAGCTGTCAGAGGCATGAGGTCAGGCCTACTATAAGGCATCTCAGCTTGCAGTGAGCTAGGATTGCACCATTGCTCTCTAGCCTAGGTGACACAAAGAAACTATGTCTCTTAATAAAGATGGAAATAATAATAAAAATAAAGGATCTCAGCCTCTGGATCAGTGGGCAAAAGGAGGCAGTCCAGAACCCTAGAAAGTTCTCAAGAGCAATTGCAACTCAAGTGTTTGATATATTGGCTCTAAGCTTCTATCCTCACTCTTAGACCTCCTCACTGTTGCCCTAAAAAAGGAAACTGAGGTAAAATTAATATAGGTAGAGAATTTTATTTGGGCCAAGGTTGAGGAATGAAGCCTGGGAAACACTGGGAAGCGCTCTGGAGAACAAAGTTGAGGTGCCAGTTTTAAAGAAAAAAGGACTAATCAGGGGAGGGGTGACTACAAAAGTTGTTAGGAATTCTCATTGGTTTACAGAAGTAATATTGATTAGTTATTGGCCGTATATTGTTAAACTATAGGGAATGAGTCATAATGTCCAGCGTATAGCATTGTTAGGTTAATCTATAGCCATTGATGGCAACACTCAGTCTGGAGTTTGTATGGCAGGCAGCTTAGAAACAATGACTTAGCTTAAAGGGACGGGGGACTAAAACTTGACTACTGTCACATTTCAGTGCCTCTCTGGGCCTGATCGTTTAAAGGGGGCTCCCATTCCTCAGATAGAAACTTTCTTTTTCTTTCTCATCACTCTTAAACTCTCTAGTTGTCAAAAGGGCTGCTGTGGTTTGAATGCTTTTGTTCCCTCCAAAATTCATGTTGAAACTTAATCCCCGATGTAGCAGTATTAAGAGGCATGGCCTGAAGGAGGTAATTGCATCATAAGGGCTCCACCCTCATGAATAGGATTAGATGCCCTTATAAAAGGGCTTGCCAAAGGGAGCTCACCCCTTTTCGCCTTTTCTATTCCTTCTGTCATGAGAGGACAGAGGGTTCCTTTCCTCAGAAGAATGCAGCAACGAAGTGCCATCTTGAAAGTGGAGACTAGGCTCTCACCAGACACCCAATGTACCAGCACCCCAGTTTTTTTTAGACACAGAGTCTCACTATGACATCCAGGATGGAGGGCAGTGATCATGGCTTACTGCTGTCTCGAACTCCTGGGCTCAAGCAGTCCTCCTACCTCAGCCTCCCAAGTAGCTGAGACTATGTGCGTGCACCATCACGCCTGGCTAATATCTTTTTAGATTTTTTTTTTTTTTTTTTGTAGAGATAAGGTCTCACTATGTTGCCCAGGCTGGTCTTGAACTCCTGGCCTCAGGAGATCCTCCTGCCTGGGCTTCCAAAAGTGCTGAGGTTACAGACATGAGATACCGCATCTGGTGCCTAGTGCCCTTATACTGGATTTCCAGCTTTCAGAACTGTGAGAAATAAAGTTTTATTCTTGATAAATGACCTAGTCTTAGATATTTTGTTATGGCAATACCAACAGACTAGGACATGTGCCTTGGATTTTTCCTGTGAAATTTTATATCCGTGGGACCCAAGTATTCTGTTCATTCATTCATAAGTGAATAAACAATGGAGCTGTCATTCTACTGGAGAAAAATCTCTAAGATATTTTTAAGCACTGTGTGCTCAACACTGCCCATGTACCTTGAAATTACTAACTCAATTAATTCTCACAATTAACCCTCAAGTAGGTCATATTGTCATGAACATATTACAGATTAGGAAACTGAAGCCCAGTGAGATTATATTACTAAGCATAGTGAATCAGAATTTTGTGCCTAAACCTTAATTCTATACTGCCTCTTTTTTTAGACTGAGAGCTACTCAGCAGAGAGGGAATTTTGTTGTTTATGTTTGTTTCTTTTCTTTTTCTTTTTTTTTTTTTTTTTTTTTTTTTTTTTTTTTTTTTTTTGAGACAGAGTTTCGCTCTTGTTACCCAGGCTGGAGTGCAATGGCGCGATCTCGGCTCACCGCAACCTCCGCCTCCTGGGTTCAGGCAATTCTCCTGCCTCAGGCTCCTGAGTAGCTGGGATTACAGGCACGCGCCACCATGCCCAGCTGATTTTTTGTATTTTTAGTAGAGACGGGGTTTCACCATGTTGACCAGGTTGGTCTCGATCTCTCTACCTCGTGATCCACCCGCCTCGGCCTCCCAAAGTGCTGGGATTACAGGCTTGAGCCACCGCGCCCGGCCTGTTTGTTTCTGTCCCTGAATCTCTCAGAACAATTCCTGACATTCATTGGGTGCTCAATAAATATTTGTTGAATTATCAAATGAATGAGTCCGTGAGCCAATTTCTTCAAGAGCTTGGCTGTCTTGGATATAAGGACCACATCTTGGTCACTTCAGTAGGATCACCAACGACAGAGGTGTCCCTGTTGTAGAGGGATCTAGCAGGCTTACCAGGAAGGGTACCTCATTCTCTGGTCATTGGATAGCTCCTTTTCTTGGGACCTTTTCACCAAATTCTAAGATAAGATCTGGTTCCAGGGGCAGGGTTTGACAGACTGTCCTGCCACTCTGGTGGAGCAGTGTTTGGCTCTGTGTCTCCACCCAAATCTCCTCTTTTAGTGCCCATAATTCCCATGTGCTGTGGGAGGGACTGGTGGGAGATAATTGAATCATAGGGTGGGTCTTTCCCGTGCTGTTCTTGTGATAGTAAATGGATCTCACAAGATCTGATGCATTTAAAAGCAGGAGTTTCTCTGCACAAACTTTTTTCTTTGCCTGCTGACATCCATGTAAGACATGACTTGTTCCTCCTTGCCTTCTGCCGTGATTGTGAGGCTTCCCAAGTCATGTGGAACTGTAAGTCCAATTAAAACTCTTTCTTTTGCAGATTGCCCTGTCTCGGTTATGTCTTTATCAGCAGCATGAAAATGGAATAATACAAGCAGAGAAAAGCTTTGGATGATAAAGCAGGGAAGCCAGCAATATCCGCTTTGTGGTTTGTCGTGGGTCAGGCAGGGCTGGTTATGCTGTGTCTTTCCTTAACCCAACATCACAGTCACTGTATTTCTTAGAAACAGAGAACCCAGGGGGTATGAAGGACATGTGTACAATGTGCTGTGATTGTCACAGTCCACTGACAGGGAGGACAATTGGAAAATAAATCACAATGTGACAGCTCTAAGTAAAATCAAGTTCATTTCACTCAAAGTGAATGAAATTGTTTCAAGAGTTGTGACGTGTGTCTGTTTATGCAAATCATTATTCCAAATAGACATTTTTTTTTTTTTTTTGGCTGCTGGAACTATAACAAGATGAGCTGTGCTTCCTGGAAAAAAAAAAAAAAAAAAAAAAAAAAAAAAAAAAAAAAAAAAAAAACGGCTGCAACATTTTGTGTATACAAGTAGAAAAAATAAACCTTAAAGAGTTTTTGTTTTTGTCTTTTTTTTTTTAATTAATTCCAGTAACAGCAAAATAGTCCTCCTACTTCTTTTGTGCTGGATAAATTCCAGGGACATTGGCCTAGAAAGCAGTTTAGTTCTTTTTATTTTCATTGTAGTTTATATACTTTAGTATTTTTTGTGATGTGTAACCAATACTGTGGCTACAATTCCACGTACTTTGCATTTATTTTTCTTCAGAGAAGTTTCTTCTTTGCAACTTTATGAAAAGTGAATCAAACTCCCAGTTTGCCAGCACCTCTACAAGTCTCAGCTCCTCCCTTTCATGCTCCTATTCCCATATCCCTTTTTCCTTCCCCCTTCCCCCTCCCATCTTCCCTTCCTTCCTTTCCTTTTTTCCCTCTTTTCCTTCCTTCCCTCCTTGGTTCCTTTCTTCCCTCCTTCCTTCTTTATTTCCATCAGCATTTATTAATTGAGTGCCTTCCCTATACCAGGCAGTTGAGGACTAATTGACACGTTACATGTAAAACCCTTGGAAGAATATTTGACATGTAGAAAGTACTCAGTATGAGCTATCAGGTTGGTGCAAAACTAATTGCAGTTTTTGCCATTAAATGGCAATACTTTTGCACCCAATAACTGTTCCTTTTTTTTTTTTTTGAGATAGTTTCACATTTGTTGCCCAAGCTGGAGTGTAATAGTGTGATCTCAGCTCACGGCAACCACTGCCTCCTGGATTCAAGTGATTCTCCTGCCTCAGCCTCCCAAGTAGCTGGGATTACAGGCATGTGCCACCATCCCAGGCTAATTTTGTATTTTTAGTAGCGATAAGGTTTCTCCATGTTGGTCAGGCTGGTCTTGAACTCCTGACCTCAGGTGATCTGCCCACCTCAGCTTCCCAAAGTGCTGGAATTATAGGCATTAGCCACTGAGCCCAGCCAACTATTCCTTTTTTTCTTTTTTGAAAACAAAGCAATCTCCGTAGATGGTTACCCTAAAAAGTGAGTACTATTGCTGTCTCCATCTTACAGATAAACAAACTCATTCTGCTTTGTACCAACCTAGTGATAAAGATCTCAAAAAAAAAATCAACTTAACTGTTTCGCTTGTGACAGAGGAGACTGGAGGAGGGCAGCATTACTTAAGTTGATCTATTGCATCCAACTTACGAGATAACTTCTTTTTCCACCTGGAAGAGAAGTGAAATATGACTAGATAATTTTCCAATACTTTCTTTACCCATATCTACAGGTATAAATTTGTGTTGTTGGATATGAATTCTCCAAACATCAGACATTCTAGTAATCAAATGGTAGTAATGAAATCAAAAGCATGTCTCAAAATCGAAGATGAAATTAATTTTAAATGATTGTCTTAATTTATTTGTCCAAACTTCTGGCCATCCCCATTAGTTTAAGAAAGGCAAGAGTTAACATTTTAGTTAGGACTTTACTGATTTGAATATACTCAGAGGAGAGTAACTAGGATATCCTACTCCACCATTGAAGGATCAAGTACAAGAGTCTCAAGCAAATTGCTTAACTTCATTGTTTTTCAGTTTTCTCGTCTATGAAATGGGAAACACTAAAGTGCTTACTTGATTGAATTTTACCAACATTTGAAAGAGATAGTGTATAAAATGTTTGACCATAGTAAGTGCTTGGTACATCTCGGTTTGAGATGTGAAGACTTTAAAACACGGTGACAAATTATTATACATTATTTTCCATTGAAAGATGATGCCTGCTCTCCTTCCCTTGAATTGGGATGTGCTTCTGACCACTTTGACTAATGCAGTGCAAGGGTAGAAACACTAAGTCATCTACAAACCTAGTTCATAAAAATCCTTGCAGCTTTCACTTTGATGAACTCTGGTTTTTGGACACCTTAGCCTCCATGTAAAAGTCTAATGTGTATGCCCTCTCCAGCTCATCCCCAGCCTTCCAGCTCTTCCTGCCAAGGCACCAGACACATCAGTGATGCTATCTTGGATTCTCTAAACCATTTCATCCATCTACTGAGTATCACTGAATGACTGACCACTGTTAATGCCACAAGGAACAGAAGAATCATCCAATTGATCCCTGCTAGAATTTCTGACCCACAGAATCATGAGATATAATCAAATATCTTAAATATGGAACTAATTTTAACACACTGTCTGACTTGGAAAGTGAGCAAGATCCTTTCACTACTGTGTTTAATAGAGTGGGCCAGCAGTGTGGACACATTATACTTCCAGTAGAAGGTGATGCTTTATTTAAGTGTCTTAGCTCATTTTGTGTTGCTATAAAGTAATATCCAAGGCTGTGTAATTTATAAAGAAAAAAGACCTATTTGGCTCATGATTCTGATGGCTGAAAAGTACAGGGTTGGCATCTGCATCTGGTGAGGGCCTCAGGCTGCTTCCACTCACAGCAGAAGATGATGGGGAACCAGGATGTGCACAGACCACAAGGCAAGAGAGGAAGCAAGAGAGACGAGGCTCTTTTTTACAACCAGCTCCCTCTGGTACTAACAGAGCTAGAACTCACTCACCCCCAAGGGAAGGCGATCATCTATTCATGAGGGATCTTCTCCCATAACTGAAACATCACCCATTAGACCCCACCTCCAACACTAGGATTTGAATTTTAAGAATGAGGTTTGGAGGGGAAAGTAATGAAATCCACATGATTGCAGCTGGATTCCATGGTTTTTGAACTTTGATTTAGCAGCCTAAGCCTTCTATTCAAATCTCAATATGCAGGACAAATAACAAAGGATCTTTTCAGGTTGAAGCAGGGGTCAATGACCATGAGCAGCAACCTGAGAAGAACTGAGACAATCTAATCAATGATTTGTCTATGTACACCTGGGAGAAGAAAAGTATTGGATTTCGTTCGTTGTTGAAGGGGAAACACGTAAACCCAGCTCATGAGATACTCCATAAACGTAGGGTTTGAAAATCATTGAGCTAAACGCTCCCCGTGGCCCCCTCTGAGCCCATTGATGCACATCCTCAATGTGCCCAGAATGACTCAGCCAGCACAGCCTCCCACCAGGTCAGCTCCTCTGGGATGGGCACCTGGTATAACATGCCCACCCTCTTCCGTTTCGGTCTCCTGACCTGTTTCCTTATTTGCCCCTCAGCACAGCCTTCTCCTTTGCTTCTAGATCCATCCTGCCAGTGCCTGTGGGGGTCAAGGCATCTGTTGTTTCTGGCCCCTACACAGCCTCAGTGGGAGGAGACCAAGCCTTCTAGTTCGTCTGCATAGAGTATCTCTAACACAAAATGGAATCTTGCAGCTATTGATAGTTTCTCATGTGTTACTTTTGAAGTAGAAATGTGCCATGTTTTGCCAACCAACATCTTTTCCCCTGGGTCACTTTGAAGGGCAAGTCCAGGTGCCAGTTTCCTGCTGGAGGGCTAAAGTGACCCCTCTTATTTTCCTTCCACCCCTGGAAGAATGGCCAGTGTGGGGATATATGACCTCGCTTTGCTCATATGGTGAGATCATGAAGGTCTTCTCTTTAGGGAACACCTGTAAACAGAAAGATTAGTGGAGTCATCCCCATGGTGTCTTGCCTAGAGTGTTTTACCTGGCTGATATGCCTCTTCCTCTGCCTTCTTGGCACTCCAGAGCACACCCAGTTTTTGTTCATTGCAAGCTTTGGTGCAGCTACAACAAATTTTTAAGACCAACTACAAAGTTTTAGGGGGCACTTTCTCCATACAACACTTCCCTCACTTCTGACACCAACTGCAATTTCAGGGGTTTTGAAAAACCACCCTTAGTTCACTAGATGAAGTCACGGAACTTCCTGGAAGCTGTTATAGTAACGGCTACAGGTTACTAAAGAAAAAGGATGTAGATTAAGTCAGCCAAATGAAGAGAGACACGGACAGATTCCAGAAGCTTTTGTTGCTCTCTCTTCATGGAGCCAGGATGCATCACTCTCCCAGCACCAGTGTATGATCACACATACGGAGCACTGCCAACTAAGGAAGCTCACCTGAGCTTCAGTATCCAGAATTTTTATTGGTGTTTCATCACATAGGCATAATTGATTGACTGACTGATTGTCCATGTAGTTAATCTCAATCTCTGAGTTGACTCATATCATGTGATCCAAAGTCTTCACCCCCACATTCCTTTACATTATTGGTCTTTCTGGCATGGAAAGTCCCCACCCTAAGACTACATGAGTCTGGTTGGCACCTACCCTAAATCACAGTGTTGGACTAACCACTGTGACCCAATGTCCTCAGATAAATAAAGACACTAGAGATTGCCTCCTAGAAGCTGAGGACAAAGGCCAGTCCTTCTCTTTGGTCAAATTCTTTACTACAAACCTACTCAGATTTCCATAATTCATATGAGCTCCCCAATATTCTTCCAATGCTTTTGATTCTGTTGCTAGAGGCATTTTCATGGCTAACAACAAGGAATGCTAAGTGATAAAACATTGATGTCTTATGATACTAAAAAGTAAACTCCTCACTGTGAGAAGAGCAGAACCAAAGGGTGAAGGAAATGGAGAGTTCAGTCCTTCCCCTCCTACCATGGGATATCTCCTCCATCACATGCATTTCTACACAGTAAAAACCCTGTTGATCTGAAAAGGGTGGTGTTCAGAGTTTTTACTTGGTTAGTTTATTTGCTTCAAATCCAGGGTTTTGTCATTTTCTGGCACTTCCTAGCAGACAAGTGGTAGCAGGTGCTAAAGGCCTAAAGAAATTAAAAGAGAAAAAAACTAAGAAACATATCCACTAATTTAATTTTCTCTGAGAAATGAGTTAACAATAGCTTTATTCAGTTTTAGCGTTAGAACACCTGGGTCCAGCTCATAGAAAATGTGGTATCCACAAGATTATTATTTTAGAACCACTGGGTTCAACTAACTATGAATAGGGATGTGAGTACATGAAATCCACAAAAATTAAAACCGTGTCTCTGAACACATTAATCCTTCCTAATAAAATCAACTAAGATAAACTTGAAATGAGGCCCCTGGGGTAATTGCAAGTAACTGCCAATTTTGCTAATGATAATAAGTTGATTTTAATTGCTAATATATTCCTAATTACTCTAGTTCTAAAATGTTTACTTCACTGTCAGTCATCTTCTTTGATTTGAGCTTTTTTGTGAAAAGACTTTGTCATATCAGTCAACCCTTCTCAAGTTGGCTGGCATCTGTTTAAAATGATCTCACCTTTTTCTGCCACACAAGCTCTGTTAGGCACCATTTGTCCAAAAGCAGAGAGAGGACTTAGCCACAAATCTTCTACAGTTCAGAGTTACCCCTTCCAGCTTAGAGAGAAGTTACATTTTCAAGGCTTTCATTGCCTTAATGAAGAAGAATGACAATATTTATTCTGAACTCTACTTTTAATCTAATTTTCCACCTGTCCTAAATCTCACCTACTTGAATATGGGTGTGTGTCCAACTAATTGTGTTTCAAGACATGGTGTAGTTAGTGTAAAGATTTCTAATTTGGGTGGGCGTAAGGCTCCCATTGATCCAATGATCCATTTTTTCCCCAGCAAATAGTATTGAGTCCCTGGGGGCTGGGAATAAAGTGATGGCCGACATTGAAAAGATTTCGATCATCCTGAAATTTCTACACTCATTCAGAGTGAACATACAATGAATGAGTCAACAAATAAATACAAGAGAAGATTGAAGATCATGATATGGGCTAGGAAAAAAAAGTGGAGTAATGATAGAATGAGAATGAAGAATTGATTTGGGTAGCCAAAGGAGGTCATCAAATGTCATCTCTGAACAGATAACATTTGGGACGAGACCTGAGAAGGAGAAAGAAAGGAGTTATGTGAAAAACAAAGGAAGATTTTTCCCAGGGAGACAGAAATGCAAAAAGAAAAAAAATATTAGACTGGGGAGAGTCTGGTTTTGCTCAAAGAACAGAAAAAGGAACCCAACATGGTGAGGCAGAGAAGCAGGGAGGAATGGAAGTGTTGGGAAGGCAGCAAATAATCATTTTGTAAGAAGACAATATGTCATTCCAAATGGGATGGGACGTCCTTATATGGTCTGGAGATGATTTGTTCTGATTCACATCTTCAAAATGTTGTTTTACTGCACAGTGCATTATTTTCACAACATGGCATTGTGGAAACTGGATTATGATGGTAGGTATGGGTGGAAAGGCTGGGAGGAGTGAGAGCAAGAATGAAGCTTCTGCAGCAGACACTCAGCTAGATCATGAGTCAGCTGGACTAGGAAGATAGCAGTAGTGATAGAGGGAAGTGGGCATGTTTAGGACAATTTTCAAAGAAGAGACCCAGGAGCTGACTGTTGAGAAAAGAGAAGGAATCAATGATGCCTCCTACTTTCTTGCTGACTGTGTTTACTGAAATGAGGATTCAAGGGAAGAATGGAGGAGGAATAGAACTGAAGGTGAGTCAATATAGATTTGGAACATGTTACGTTTCTGATGCCTACCTCTGTCCTCCCACTGACTCCCATATTGCTACTATTACATGTAGCATTGATAGTTAATAAGTTTGGCTTATTAACTATCCCATCGCTAGTCTGTCTCTCCTGAACTGTGAACTTCATGATGACAGAAAATTTGCTTTTTCCATTTTCACTTCCCCAGCAACTTGCACAGTGCCTCACCGATAGAAGACACTCAACAAACCAGGAAACATTTGCTCAATGAATAATTAAATAAAAGAATACATGAAGGAGTCTATGCCCAGTTGTAGTCTAATTGTCACAAAGCAGATATCAAGAAGGGAAAGCTAATAAAAATTACAAAGGGTAATATACTGACAATATATTAAGGTTCTGGCTATATATATATATATTTACATAGATATTTCCATATTTTCATTTAGTGCCTGCTTGCATGAGTCACCAAATATCAGAATGAAAGTGATTCATTCATTCACTCAACTTGTAATTTCCAAACAGCTCCTTTGTGCCAGGCACTCTTCTAAGCACTGGGGGCAAACAATGTATAACACAGAAAAAGATCACTGCCCTTTGGAAGGTTATATTCTAGCAGAATAATCATAATTACCCTGCTCTTCAGCGAGTCACTCTTCTTATCACACCTTGATGATGCCAGGGTGACTCTGCCTTCCCAGAGCAAGAGCTGCCTCATCTCATCTCTTCAGACGGGCAGCTGTAACAGGTGCCATCATTGGCAGGTGGACCCACACCTTCATTGAGTTCTCGCCAGGTGCTGTGAGTTTCACGTGCATTCTCCTGTTTAATCCTCACTCAGAATGTCATTGGCATTGTTGTTTCTGTTTCTTACAAGTGAGGAAATGGAAGCTTAAGGGATAAGTGACTTGTCAAAGGTAAGAGCCCAGGGCCTGAACTCAAATCTGCCTGACCCCAGAGCTCATACTTTTAATCACTAAATTACATAGCTTTTGGTTTCGATATATACTTGCATCAACTGTATGATAATTTACCGCAGAGCCGAATAACACCAACTGTGAAGCATTTCTACAGGAACTGAATTATTTCCTTAGCTTTCTTGAGAGGATTTAAGCCAGATACAAATTATATAGGATATTAAAATACTACTAAATTCGGATAGTAAATTATTTCATGTAAAATGTGAAACAATATAAAATGGAACATCCATATAAAATGATAGCTACTCCATTACCGCTCACATTTCTAATTCTTTTTTCCCCCAATTCTTAATATCATGCAAAGATTAAAGTTTTGGTTGAAATCTGGTTCAAATGCTGCAATAACAATATTAATGCACAGAGCCTTCATGATACATCACCACATAGAGGTCCCAGCTCTCAACACTGTTGCATTGGGGATTAAGTGTCCAACACAGGCACTTTGGGAGACACATTCAACCCATAGCAATTTCTCCTTCACATTTTAGATATTACCCAACCTGATAATCTAGACATCTGGTTCACTGTGGGGAATACTTTACACTCAGTGCTGAAGACCTCTCTTGGCTCTGCCTACCTGGTGTCCATTCTCTCTTCTGGTAACAGCACCCTAAATTTTCACCAAGGAGCTTCCCCTCTACTCTCCATGTGGGTTCTGTATGGCTGACCCCACCTCCAGACTGCAGGAAAATACCCTCTCTAAGGCCTGGCCAATAAAAATTCTGCCTTTCTTTAATGACAGTATTTGGTTCATGGGTGAACATATGATCCAAGCTAGGCCAACAAGTCGAACAACAGCAATGGATAAGGGTTAAACCTGAGACTGCTGCTAGAACTCTTAGAGATGCTTACTTTCTGCTGAGATTGCTGACAGCTCTCTGATCACTGCAGTAAAGAAGGCTGCATGAGAATAAAGCCAACATATGGGAGAGAAAAACAAAAGGTGGAGCGAGATCCCTGAGGACATGGTATATGCATCTGGATCAAGCTGCTCCTGAAAGTCACCCTTGGACTTTTTGTGCCTATGAGATCTTAATGTTCCTTCCTTTAAATCAGTTTGAGTTGGATGTCACTAACTTGCAACTGATCGCTTATTAATATACCCTTATTGATATACTCAAAATTACTTAGGTTAAAAATACCATTTAGAAGACTGGTGGAAATGTATTCTAATTCATGTAAGGGAACTAAGAGTGTTTTGCCAGTTTCCTTAGGATTTTAATTCAAGATAATTTAAAATAGCATGGCCTGCTTTTTCTAGAAGATCTTGAATCTGGCTCAAAATCGTTATTTATTTTCGATTATATAGGCTACTAGGAGGTGTTTGCGCCTGGGTGACAAATTAGAAAGGAAGGAAGGCACAGGTTGCAAGACCCACAGTTACTCCGTGTTCTCCAGCTGATGAGCTGCAAAACTTTGGGCAAGTCCACGAGTAGCCTCTTTGGTAAAATGGGGCGATAGTAAACCTGTTTTTAAGAGCTGTTTGGACATTAAACGAGAGTATTACTATTAAGGGGGTTTTAGAAGCTATGAAGCACTTGTCAACTGCCCTGATTTGCACTTGAAATATAACTGCTGTAGAGATGGGGGGACTAGAGCTTTGGTGCCCAGACCTGATTATCAGAATCATCTGGGGTTTGTTTTCTTTATTTATTGACTTTAACCAATTTAAATGGATATATACTTATTATACCATGTCAAAAATACAAAGATATACAAGGAAAAGGTTAACAAATCCCTTCACAAATTCAGTGTCACTCCCTGAAATGAACTCCATTGTTTCTTGTGTATTTTCCACACTTTTTATTATTTTTATAACAATAGGAACGTACTATATATATTACTTTAAATTTTGCATTTTTTAAAAATTAAAATATACCATGACCATTCTCTGTGGCAAGAGTTATTTGACTTATATTCATATGTGTGTGTGTGTGTGTGTGTGTGTGTGTGTGTGTGTGTGTATGTACATATATATTTTTTGAGACTATGTCTCTCTCTGCCACCCACACTGAAGTTCAGTGGCACAACCATGGTTCCCTGCAGCCTTATTCAAGCAGTCCTTTGCCTTGGTCTCCCAAGTAGCTGGTACTACATGCATGCACCACCTCATCCTGCCATTTTTTTTCCCTTTTTATAGAGATGGAGTCTCACTGTGTTGTCTAGGCTGTTTTCAAATTCCTGGCCTAAAGTGATCTTCCTGCTTCAGCCTCCCAAAGGGCTGGGATTACAGGCATGAACCACCACACTTGACTCATATTTTAAAAAACTGCTTAATATGCATTAGTTTGAGTTATGTTACCTGAATTATTTTTTAATTAAACTTTAATTTTTAGATTTTCAATTTGAGATTTTTTGAAAAATTGCAAAGGTAGTGCAGAGAGGTCCCATTATACAGGTATCCTGTTTCCTCTGTTATTAAAATCTCACATTGTGATATGGTATGACTCCATGTTCCCACCCAAATATCATCTCGATTAGTAATCTCCACATGTCCAGGGACAGAGGTGATTGGATCATGGGGTCGTTTCCCTCATGCTGTTCTCGTGATAATGACATCTGATGAGATATGATGGTTTTATAAGTGTTTGGAAGTTTCTCAGTCTTCTCTCTCCTGCCACCCTGTGAAGAAGGTGCCTGCTTCTTCTTCCACCATGACTGTAAGTTTCCTGATGTCTCTATACCCATGCTGTACTGTGAATCAATTTAACTTTTTTGTTTATAAATTACCCAGTCTTGAGAAGTATCTTTATAGCAGTGTGAAAATGGACTAATACAATTAGTATACAGTATTTGTTACAATCAAATAATCAATATTGATACATTATTATGAAGTAAACTCCACAATTTATTTAGATTTCCTTAGCTGCTACCTGATGTCTGTTTTCTAGTCCAGGATCCAATCCAGGTTACCACATTTCATTTAGTCCTGACTCCTAAGGCTCCTCTTTGCCATGACAGTTTCTCAGGCTCTTCCTGTTTTGATCATATATTTGCCAGCTTTGCAAAGCACTGATTAGGTATTTTACAGACTGTCCTTCAGTTGGGATTGTCTGTTGTGTTGCTTGTGATTAAACTGGGGTGATGTGTTCTTGAGAGGAAGACTGCAGAGATAAAGTACCATTTTCAGAACATCACGGGTATTGGCCACATGATGCAGCACTGCTTATGTTGCCCTTGATCACCTGACTGAAGTAGTATTTGTCAGATTTCTTCTGTGTAAAGTAATTCCATCTCCCTCCCCGCTGCCTCCTTTCCATTCTATGTTCTTTGGAAGAAAGTTACTATGTGTAACCCACACTTAAGGAGTAGGAAGTTATGCTGAGCTCCTCAGTGTGTAGTGTCTGTAGATTATTTGAACTTCTCCATAACAGAATAGTTTATTATCCTCCATTTACTCAGTTATTTTGTTATTTATTTATATCACTATAGGCTCATGGATATTTATTTTATATTTTGAGTTAGAATCCAATATTATTTTAATTTATTGTTCAAATTAGTACAGCTTTGATCATTAGAAACTCTTTCAGTTGGTTTCTTGGTGACTTTGACCTACACCCTGTCATTATGGGTTTTTTGTTTTGTTTTGTTTTGAGTACTTCCTTAATTTCTAGCACTGCGAGGCAGCCCAGGCTCATCTTATATGTTTCATGTCTCTAGTCCTAGAATCAGTTATTCTCCAAGGATGACTGGTTTCTTTCATTGGAGAATAATATTAGAAACCAAGATGGGTTCTCACAACCTGAGACTAGGTAATTTATAAAGAAAGAAGTTTAATTGGCTCACAGTTCTGTATGGCTGGGGAAGCCTCAGGAAACTTACAATCATGGTGGAAGAGGAAGCAGGCAGAGTCTCACATGGCAGCAGGAGAGAGAGAGAGAGAGAGAGAGAGAGAGAGAGAGAGAGAGAGAGAGAGATCGTAAAACTGCCATTTATGAAACTATCAGATCTGGTGAGAATTTACTCAGTATCATGAGAACAGCATGGAAGAAACCACCCCCATCATCCAATCACTTTCCACCAGGTCTCTCCCTAAACACTTGGGGATTACAATTCAAGATGAGATTTGGGTGGGGACACAAAGCCTAACCAGAAGAAGACCCATGTGGCTGGAGGATTATGAACAAGGGGGATGAGTGGTTTTAGACGAGACTGCAGAGCAGAACATGTAGGAGATGCAGCAGCCTCTGATCCACATCAAAATGTTCAGAGATCATTTTTTGGAACATGGAGAAACAAAGGCATGGTCTACATACAAGAGTGATGTAATATAATTTACTTTGAAAGAGACTGTTGTGGTTGCTGTAGGAAAAGAGAGTAGTAGGGGCTGGGTGAGAGAGTAAGAGTAGAAGTAGGGAGACCAATTTGGAGGCTAGTGATACTGTTTTACAGAAGTAATGACAGTAAAAATAGTGAGAAGAAGTGACTGTTGTATAAACTGGAGTAGGGGGGTAGGGAGCCAACAGGGCTTCCTGATTATTTGATTGAAGTTTAAGATAAAGAGAGAACTCAAGGATGATCACCCAAGTCATACAAATGAACTAGTTTCTTTTTAAATAACAATTAGTAGCATAAGTATGCCTAACTCTCCCAATGACCTTAGTCATTCAACTCCCGCTCTGAGCTCGAGTTTCCTCATCAATAAAAGAGGAGGCTGGATCAGATCATTTTAGAGTGTCCCTCAGCCTGATGAGCTTCCAGGCTGGCCAATCTGCAAAACTGTGTGTAGCCAGCCACAGCTCTTAAGTTGTTCGCACCGAGAGATTTTGATCCAGAAGTAAGGAGTCAGTGGTGCAGACAAATGCACACAGAACAAGTGGTATTTCTGACATGTAGGTATTGATATATCCTAGTCATTAGGCAGCCAAAATCCAACTCTGGCCCCGTGCCTTGTGAAGGTGCTCAAATCCTTGCACCACTTCATCACCCTGTGCAGGTCTTCCATCTCCACCCTGACCCTCTCCCAATTCCCAGTTACGCATGTTCCCAGGTCCATTTACCAACCCCCACCATGCCAAAGGCTAACATTACTCTTTCCTGACTTTCCTTTCCTCCCTGTTTCCCTGGGGGAAGAAAAGTGTCCATTCGAATGAATCATATATGGGGGCAGAAGGAACAGAAACATGCTAAGCTGATTACAGCACATGAGCTTATTTATAGCTCAGAACCAAAGAAGCATTCCTGATTTCTTCTCATCTACAAATACACGTATCTACAAGGATCAGCTTCCCTCAATGAAAAATGGACACATCACCAACTCTAGAACAGAACCACATCGCATCCTGGTGACCCTAAGTCCATCATGCTGGTGAGCAAGCCAGGTGGGAATGAAGAAATGCAGGTGGTTGCAGCAGCAGGTTGGAAGGGGTCTCCCCCTGATGCCTGCAGAGCCAAGAAGGAGAATGAAGGGCAATGGAGAAGGGGACTCAGGGACAGAGAGAAAGTAAGACATGGGAGGTGATAAAAAGCCACAGAGTTTGAGTAAGCATATGCACACAGGAACAAAAGAAAAAGAAAAAATGGAGGGAGAAAGTGTTTTACTACTATTGCTTCACTCTTTCCATATGGACAGATGCTATTACTTCATTCAACAAATAGAGAATACATATATGTGAATGTATGTATTTATGTATATCCACAACACAAATGTATATAAATATATGAAAACGTATTTATATGTATATGTAAATGTGTGTATGTATGTGTTTGGGGGGGGTGTATTACATACTTATACTAGGTACTGGACACTGTTCTTGGTGTTGAAGATACAGCAGTAAGGCAACCACAACAAAAGAGAATGCCTGTCCTCATGAAGCTGATATGTATATAAGAAGATATAGCAAACAAGCTAATAAGCAGGTAATTTCATGGCATGTCAGGTACTACTAAGTGCTATGGGGTGGGGAAAAGCAAGCAGAGGAAGGAGACGGGAGTGCTGTGGAGGGTTGCTTCCTTATTTAGGAGAAGGTGACATCTGAGAATGGACAGCATGGATGTCTTGGGAGACAGTTCCAGACAGAGGAGCAGCAAATTCCAATGCCTGATGAGAGGAGAGCTCAGGCATGCCCAGGGAAGGGCATGAGGACCCACGTGCTGGAGTGAGTAGTGAATGAAGACAGAGACGGAGCTGGGGCCACAGCATATGGAGACTTGAAGGCTTCTAGAACTTTGGCTTTTCTGTGAGAGAGATGGGAGCAATTGGGAGATTTTGAGCAAAGGAATGTTAAACTCTGATTTTTATTATAACGGGATCACTGTGGCTACTGTGTTGGCAGTAGGTTCTAGGAGCAAAGGACAGAAGCGGGAACATCAGCTGAAGAGGCAGTTGCCGTAAACTAAACAAGAGTGGATAATAACATTGAAGTTAACAAGCAGGGGTCTAGTTCAGGCTATACGGTGGACCCAACTGAAGGATTCAACTTACAGAGTGGAGATAGGTTATAAGAAAAAGAAAGGAATTGTCATGGATTCAATCGTGTCCTCCCACCCAAACTTGTACAGAGGTAACGAAGTTAAAGTGAAGACGTTAGTGTGGGCCCTAATCCAATATGACTGGTGTCCTCATAAGATGGGGAAAATTGGACAGAGACACATAAGACAGAAGATGATGTGAAGATGCAGGATGCAGGGAGAAGGTGGCCATCCATAAACCAAGGGAAGCCTCAGAAGAAAACAATCCTGCCGACACCTTGATCTCAAACTTCTAACCTCCAGAACTGTGAGACAATACAGCTTTGTTGTTTAAGCCACTCAGTTTATAATACTTTGTTACAGCAACCGTAGCAAACTAGTACAAGGCAAAAATGAATCCTAAAGTTTTGATTTGCAAAACGAAGAAATGTCATTGCCATTAACTGAGATAGTGAAGACAGTGGAGGGTCAGGCTTGGAGGAGGTGAGAACTACAAATTTGAGACATGTCTTAGCCACCCAGATGGAAAGTTTGAGAATTAACTTGGACATATGTACGAGGAACAGAGGTCCAGGCTGGAGATCTAGTTGGAAGAGTCATGGTTTACAGAGGTGTTTACAGTCATGACTATGGATTACACCACTCTAGAAGTGGGTTTAGGCAGAGAAGAAGTCTGGCATGCTCCAAAATTTAAATGCTGAAAAAATGTGAAAGAATTACCAAAGGAGATATAAAACCAGTTGAGTAAATTGAGAAGCCAAGTGGGAAAAGTGTTTCAAGAAGGAGGAAGTCATCACATCAAATACTGCTAGGTCAAGTCAAATGTGGACTAAGAACTGATCACTGGATTTAGCAACATTGAAGGCTGTTGACATCTTTGGCATGGGCTACTTGGGTGGATGGTAGGAGTCAAATCCTGTTTGGGGTGGGTTTGAGAAAGACTTGAAAGAGAAGAATTGAAGACAAATAAGCATAGAACTCAAATCTACCAAGGAGTTTTGCTGCTACTGTAGCAGAGGAATGGAGGAGGGGAACCATTCTAAGCAATGAGGAATCAAAAGAGGTCTTATTTAAGACAGGTATTATTACAACATGCTGGCATGCTGCTGCTGTAGGAGGGAGGGGACAATTCCTGGAGCAATTTTTATAAGTAGATAAAAGAGGGTGGGCTGCAATGCATGAGTGGTAAATTGGCCTTCGACAGCAGCAAGCACTTTCCTTCTATAGAAACAGGAAGGAAGGCAGAGTAGGAACAGATGCCCGTAGGTGGGATATATGAGGTGGCAATAGCTAGCTGTATCTTCATAACTGTTTCTATTTTCTCAGTAAAATAGAAAGGAAGGACATCATCGAAGAATGAGACTGGGTGAGGATGTACCAAAGCTTTGAGGAGAGAGGACAAGTATGAAATAATCACCCAGGGATAGTAAATTAATAGGACTAGATAAGATGATTGCAAGGCACTACCAAATACACCTGGAGGCTCACCGTTATGAATTTAAAGAAAGGCCTGGCTGTGTGTGTTTTTCACAAGGCACGTTCAGCATGTGGGTGAAGCTGAATAATAGGTAGTGTTTGATTCCACCAAAATTATAGTCTAACCCGGAAAGTACAATGAATGGAAAGAGATACAAAGGTATGACTTTAATGACAGCCCGTGAAATCTAAGCAGAATAAGAACACAAAGGAAGGCATGACTGAGGATGAGTGAAAAGACATCAGAATCAGTGGAATTTGATCTCAGTCATTGAAAAATTATTGGGAGAGAGAGTGAGCTGGAAAGATGGTGATGGTTACAAGTTCAGTATTGATAGCATGGGGGAGGCACATGGGAATGAAATATGTGACAGAAAATATTAATAAAATGTATGTATTTATAGATTGTCATTAATTATCACAACATACCTGTGAGGTAGGTAGGGAAGCACAGGTGGAAAACATCCTGGACTTGGAGGCAGATCTCACCTTGACTCCTCCAGTGGTTGACAACTGACTTCAAGCAAGCGACTCTCTCTGGGATCCTCGCCTGTCAAATGAGAACTGTAATCCCTATCAACCTCGCAGCACAACATAAGGCAGAGGGTTCTGAGCACAAAACTAGAGTAAGTATACACAAACCTATCTCACATTTTGTAGTAGACCATGGAAAGCTCTTATCTTCATATACTGTTCATTTGTGCTAATGAGAAACCTGAATTTCAGAGAGTTTAGGTGATTTGCCCAAAGCCACACAGTAATAAAAGAGAACACAGATCTTCTGACTCCTCCAACCCACTGTGCTATCCACCCCTTGCAAAGCTGCTTCTCAGGAGCAACTCTTCCAGGGTTTCCATGCTGGCTCTGAAACAGAAATAACAGACAAGACTTCAATTCCCTTTGGTACTGTGAAATAATCACACCAGATAATTTCTAAAGCTAAATTATGCTTGGTATAAAGAGGGCATCTTGAATACCCTGGGCACAGTCAACATTTCTACCACACCCCATGCCACCTGAAGCTCTCTTTATCTGCACCAGACACAATATATTCCTTATCAGTTCAGTAATGGGTCATATTCAGCCATCCACTCATTAAGCAATTACTTGTTCTTGGAACTTCTGTTCTGGTGAAAATATAGGGCAGAGCAGAGAGGAATCAAAAACCAAATCAAACCAAACAGTAAAATCACACACCACAAATGAGTGAGAACGATCATTTTTGACTGGGCATGGTGGCTCACGCCTATAATCCCAGCACTTTGGGAGAACAAGGCAGGTGCATCACCTGAAGTCAGGAATTCAAGGCCAGCCTGGCCAATATGGCAAACCCTAACTCTACTTAAAAAAAAAAAAAGCTATCCAGGCACCATGGCAGGCACCTCTAATCTCAGCTACTTGGGAGGCTGAGGCAGAATTGCTTGAATCCAGTAGGCGGAAATTGCAGTGAGCTAAGATCATGCCACTGCACTCCAGCCTGGGCAACAGAGCAACACTCTGTCTAAAAAAAAAAAAAAAAAGATAATTTCTGATAATGAGATGGTTGAGTGACCAGAGGTGGTGTGTGTGAGTAAGGAGAACATCCCTAAGATGGTATGGACAGCTTCTCTATGGAAGAGGTATTTGCATGATGAGAGGAAGTTGGCCATGAGAAGTTCAGAAAGAAGAGTGTTTCTGCCTGAGTGTCCTGCAGATGCCAAAGCCTGAGGTAGAGCCAAGTGTGGTGATGTTATAAGAACAGAAAGGGGAGCCATGCTAGGGCCCTAATGTAGTAAGCAAGAAGAAATGTAAGGTGTGATTGAGGGTAATTAACAAGGAAGCCATGTGGCCTGATGTCAGCTTTAGAGAGATCACTGTAATTGCTGTGTGGAGACTGCAGCCTGGAAGAGTGAGAAGAGGGAAGGCCAGGTAAGAAAATTTCTCTGCCCTGGAATAAGTTGCCCTCTTTCCATCAAATATCCTTTCCCCTTTTCTTACCTGCCAAACTCACTCTTTTTTTTTTAAGAGCATTTCACAACCATTCACAATAACCCCAAAAGGGGATAACAACCCAAACATCCACCAGTAGATGAATTAATAAACAACAATGTGTTTCCATTTAAACTCAGTTTTAGGGTTTGCCACATCTTGTCGATTTACTAGTTTTTTAATCCATGTAATGTTTATGTAATTCTAAAAATGAAAACCACTCAGCAAAGCGTTACTGTCACAAACTCCTCTCCAGTCTTCATCCTCTACCTCACTCTGCAAGATAAACAGTTTCATTAGTTTCTAGCTTATCTTTCCTGTGCTTCTTTTTGGAAAATAAATCAGCTGATACACACACAAAAAAAAAAAAAAAAAAAAAAAAACAAAAAAAAAAACAAAAAAAAAAAAACAATGTGATATATCCATACAGTGGACATTTACTCAGCCGTGGAAAGGAAGCTAATACATGCTAGGATGTGAGTAGGAGAAACATACAAGCATTGTGTTAAGTGAAACAAATGGATGCAAAGGGTCACATATCATATGATTCCAATTATATGAAATAGCCAAAATAAATCCACAGATAGAAGATAAGTGGTTGTCAGGGACTAGGAAGGATGGAACGGAGAGTGACTTCTTTTTTTTTTTTTTTTTTTTTTTTTGGGGTTTTTTTTTATTGCATTTTAGGTTTTGGGGTACATGTGATGAACATGCAAGATTGTTGCATAGGTACACACATGGCAGTGTGCTTTGCTGCATTCCGTCCCCTCACCTGTATCTGTCATTTCTCCCCATGCTATCTCTTCCCACCTCCCCACCCCCCGCCCCTCCCCCATTTCCCCCCAACAGACCCCAGTGTGTAGTGCTCCCCTCCCTGTGTCCATGTGTTCTCATTGTTCAACACCCGCCTATGAGCGAGAATATACGGTGTTTGATTTTCTGCTCTTGTGTCAGTTTGCTGAGAATGATGGTTTCCAGGTTCATCCATGTCCCTATAAAGGACGTGAACTCATCGTTTTTGATGGCTGCATAATATTCCATGGTGTATATGTACCACATTTTCCCTATCCAGTCTATCATCGTTGGGCATTTGGGTTGGTTCCAGGTCTTTGCTATTGTAAACAGTGCTGCAATGAACATTCGTGTGCACGTGTCCTTGTAGTAGAATGATTTATAATCCTTTAGATATATACCCAGTAATGGGATTGCTGGGTCAAATGGGATTTCTATTTTTAGGTCCTTGAGGAATCGCCACACTGTCTTCCACAATGGTTGAATTAATTTACATTCCCACCAACAGTGTAAAAGTGTTCCTATTTCTCCACATCCTCTCCAGCATCTGTTGTTTCCCGATTTTTTAATGATCGCCATTCTAACTGGTGTGAGATGGTATCTCAATGTGGTTTTGATTTGCATTTCTCTGATGACCAGTGATGATGAGCATTTTTTCATATGTTTGTTGGCCTCCTGTATGTCTTCTTTTGTAAAGTATCTGTTCATATCCTTTGCCCATTTTTGAATGGGCTTGTTTGTTTTTTTCTTGTAGATCTGCTTTAGTTCTTTGTAAATTCTGGATATCAGCCCCTTGTCAGATGGGTAGACTGCAAAAATTTTTTCCCATTCTGTTGGTTGCCGATTCACTCTACTGACTGTTTCTTTTGCCGTGCAGAAGCTGTGGAGTTTGATTAGGTCCCATTTGTCTATTTTGGCTTTTGTTGCCATTGCTTTTGGCGTTTTGGTCATGAAGTCCTTGCCTACACCTATGTCCTGAATGGTTTTGCCTAGATTTTCTTCTAAGGTTTTTATGGTATTAGGTCTGATGTTTAAGTCTTTAATCCATCTGGAGTTAATTTTGGTGTAAGGTGTCAGGAAGGGGTCCTGTTTCTGCTTTCTGCACATGGCTAGCCAGTTTTCCCAACACCATTTATTAAACAGGGAGTCCTTTCCCCATTGCTTGTTTTTGTCAGGTTTGTCGAAGATCAGATGGTTGTGGGTATGTTGTATTTCCTGTGAGGCCTCTGTTCTGTTCCATTGGTCTATATCTCTGTTTTGGTACCAGTACCATGCTGTTTTGATTACTGTAGCCTTGTAGTATAGTTTGAAGTCCGGTAGTGTGATGCCTCCCGCTTTGTTCTTTTTGCTTAGAATTGACTTGGCTATGCGGGCTCTCTTTTGGTTCCATATGAAGTTTAAGGTGTTTTTTTCCAGTTCTGTGAAGAAGGTCATTGGTAGCTTGATGGGAATAGCGTTGAATCTGTAAATTACTTTGGGCAGTATGGCCATTTTCACGATGTTGATTCTTCCTAACCATGAACATGGAATGTTTCTCCATCTGTTTGTATCCTCTCTTATTTCGTTGAGCAATGGCTTGTAGTTCTCCTTGAAGAGGTCCTTTACATTCCTTGTTAGTTGTATTCCTAGGTACTTTATTCTCTTTGTAGCAATTGTGAATGGCAGTTCGTTCTTGATTTGGCTCTCTTGAAGTCTATTACTGGTGTATAGGAATGCTTGTGATTTTTGCACATTGATTTTGTATCCTGAGACTTTGCTGAAGTTGTTTATCAGTTTCAGGAGATTTTGGGCTGAGATGATGGGGTCTTCCAGATATACAATCATGTCATCTGCAAATAGAGACAATTTGATTTCCTCCTTTCCAATTTGGATACCCTTTATTTCTTTTTCTTGCCTGATTGCTCTGGCTAGAACTTCCAGTACTATATTGAATAGGAGTGGTGAGAGAGGGCATCCTTGTCTAGTGCCAGATTTCAAAGGGAATGCTTCCAGTTTTTGCCCATTCAGTATGATATTGGCTGTTGGTTTGTCGTAAATAGCTTTTATTGTTTTGAGATACGTTCCATCAATACCTAGTTTATTGAGGGTTTTTAGCATAAAGGGTTGTTGAATTTTGTCAAAAGCCTTCTCTGCATCAATCGAGATAATCATGTGGTTTTTGTCTTTGGTTCTGTTTATGTGGTGAATTACGTTTATGGACTTGCGTATGTTGAACCAGCCTTGCATCCCCGGGATGAATCCTACTTGATCATGGTGGATGAGCTTTTTGATATGCTGTTGCAATCGGTTTGCCAGTAGTTTATTGAAGATTTTTGCATCTATGTTCATCATGGATATTGGCCTGAAATTTTCTTTTCTTGTTGAGTCTCTGCCGGGTTTTGGTATCAGGATGATGTTTGTCTCGTAAAATGATTTGGGAAGGATTCCCTCTTTTTGGATTGTCTGGAATAGTTTCAGAAGGAATGGTATCAGCTCCTCCTTGTATGTCTGGTAGAATTCAGCTGTGAACCCATCTGGACCTGGGCTTTTTTTGGGTGGTAGGCTCTTTATTGCTGCCTCGACTTCAGACCATGTTATTGGTCTATTCAGGGTTTCAGCTTCTTCCAGGTTTAGGCTTGGGAGGTTGCAGGTGTCCAGGAATTTATCCATTTCTTCCAGGTTTATTAGTTTATGTGCATAGAGTTGTTTGTAATAATCTCTGATGATGGTTTGGATTTCTGTGGAATCTGTGGTGATATCCCCTTTATCGTTTTTTATTGCATCGATTTGGTTATTCTCTCTTTTCTTTTTTATTAATCTGGCTAGTGGTCTGTCTATTTTGTTGATCTTTTCAAAAAACCAGCTCCTGGATTTATTGATTTTTTGAAGAGTTTTTTGTGTCTCTATTTCCTTCAGTTCTGCTCTGATCTTAGTTATTTCCTGTCTTCTGCTAGGTTTTGAGTTTTTTTGATCTTGCTCCTCTAGCTCTTTCAATTTTGATGATAGGGTGTCAATTTTCGATCTCTCCTTTCTTCTCATGTGGGCACTCATTGCTATATATTTTCCTCTAGAGACTGCTTTAAATGTGTCCCAGAGATTCTGGTATGTTGTGTCTTCGTTCTCATTGGTTTCGAAGAACATCTTTATTTCTGCCTTCATTTCATTGTTTATCCAGTCAACATTCAAGAGCAAGTTGTTCAGTTTCCATGAAGCTGTGCGGTTCTGAGTTAGTTTCTGCATTCTGAGTTCTAACTCGATTGCACTGTGGTCTGAGAGACTGTTTGTTATGATTTCTGTTCTTTTGCATTTGCTGAGGAGTGATTTATTGCCAATTATGTGGTCAATTTTAGAGTAGGTGTGATGTGGTGCTGAGAAGAATGTATATTCTGTGGATTTGGGGTGGAGAGTTCTGTAAATGTCTATTAGGTTTGCTCGTTCCAGGTCTGTGTTCAGGTCCTGGATATCCTTGTTGATTTTCTGTCTGGTTGATCTGTCTAATATTGACAATGGGGTGTTAAAGTCTCCCACTATTATTGTGTGGGAGTCTAAGTCTCTTTGTAAGTCATTAAGAACTTGCCTTATGTATCTGGGTGCTCCTGTATTGGGTGCATATATATTTAGGATCATTAGCTCTTCTTGTTGCAGTGATCCTTTTACCATTATGTAATGTCCTTCTTTGTCTCTTTTGATCTTTGTTGCTTTAAAGTCTATTTTATCCAAGATGAGAATTGCAACTCCTGCCTTTTTTTGCTCTCCATTTGCTTGGTAGATCTTCCTCCATCCCTTTATTTTGAGCCTTTGTGTATCCTTGCATGTAAGATGGGTTTCCTGGATACAGCACACTGATGGGTTTTGGCTTTTTATCCAATTTGCCAGTCTGTGTCTTTTGATTGGGGCATTTAGTCCATTGACATTTAGGGATAGTATTGTTATGTGTGAATTTGATGCTGTCATTTTGATGCTACCTGGCTGTTTTGTTGGTTAGTTGATGCAGATTCTTGATTGTGTTGCTGCTTTTTTACCATTTGGTGTGTTTTTGGAGTGGCTGGTACTGGTTGTTCCTTTATATGTGTAGAGCCTCTTTCAGGAGTTCTTGTAGAGCAGGTTTGGTGGTGATGAAATCTCTGAGTGCTTGCTTGTTCACAAAGGATTTTATTTTTCCTTCACTTATGAAGCTGAGTTTGGCTGGATAGGAGATTCTGGGTTGAAAGTTCTTTTCTTTAAGGATGTTGAATATTGGCCCCCAGTCTCTTCTGGCTTGGAGGGTTTCTGCTGAGAGATCTGCTGTGAGTCTAATGGGCTTCCCTTTGTGGGTAACCCGACCTTTCTCTCTGGCTGCCCTTAGCATTTTCTCTTTCATTTCAACCCTGGTGAATCTGACAATTATGTGCCTTGGGGTTGCTCTTCTTGAGGAATATCTCTGTGGTGTTCTCTGTATTTCCTGGATTTGAATATTGGTCTGCCTTGCTAGGTTAGGGAAGTTTTCCTGGATAATATCCTGAAGAGTATTTTCCAGCTTGGATTCATTCTCTTCATCACATTCAGGTACACCTATCAGACGTAGATTAGGTCTTTTCACATAGTCCCACATTTCTTGAAGATTTTGTTCATTCCTTTTTGCGCTTTTTTCTCTGTTCTTGCCTTCTCTTTTTATTTCATTGAGTTGGTCTTCGACCTCTGATATCCTTTCTTCTGCTTGGTCCATTCGGCTGTTGAAGCTTGTGCATGCTTCACGAAGTTCTCGTGTTGCGTTTTTCAGCTCCATCAATTCACTTATTCTCCTCTCTATGCTGTCCATTCTCGTCAGCAGTTCGTCCAATCTTTTTTCAAGGTTCCTATTTTCTTTGCGATGGGTTAGAACATGTTCTTTTAGCTCATTGTAGTTTCTTACTACCCATCTTCTGAAGTCTGATTCTGTCATTTCATCACCCTCCTTCTCCATCCGGTCTGGTTCCCTTGCTGGTGAGGAGTTGTGATCACTTTTAGGAGGAGAGGTGTTCTGGTTTCGGGAGTTTTCATCCTTTTTACGCTGGTTTCTACCCATTTTTGTGGGTTTATCCACCTGTTGTCTGTCTCTGTCCCAGGGAGTTGGAGCTTTATGAGTTTCCGTTGCACTACTGCCTTTTTTGATTTTTTTTTTTTCAGGTCAGACCCGCCCAGCTAGCAGCACGCCTAGCCTCTGCCTGCCTGCAGGGGCTTTGCTGAGCTGCTGTGGGCTCCGCCCAGCTGCCCTGAGCTCTTCCCTGTAGTCCTTTTTATATGGGCGTAGTTAGAACTGTCTGGGCAATGGTGGCCCCGCCTCTGTTATGGGGGACTCTCTCTGTTGTGGCAGGTTGCCTCGGCAACGGCAGGTTGCCTCGGCAACGGCAGCCTGCATCCGTAGCGGTGGAGAGTCTCAGTAATGGCGGAAGCCCCTCCCCCACGGAGCCGGACCGTCCCGGTTCAGCTGTGCTTGGTTTGAAGGGCTCAACCCAGAGGGTTTCCAATTACTGTTTTTGTTTTCGTTGTTGTTGGGGGTGGAGGGGTGGGACCAACCGAGCCTGATCACCTGGCTCCCTGACTCAGAGTCTTTTCTTTTAAGTTGAACGACCCCGCGTTCCGGTCGCTTGTTGAAAAGGCGCCGGGATCTCCCGTGCTGCGACTCACGGAGTCGGCTCGAACCGCGGCGCCGGCTCCAGGCGGATTTTTTGCCTAGGAATCTCCTGGCCTGACTCGCTATTTCAGATGAATGGGCTATTCTGCCGTCTCAAGGCTCTGCTCGCCAGCTAAGAGGGCTCCCAGACCAGTGGCTTTTGTACGGAGAACCGCAGCAACAGGGAGTGGTCACAGCAGCCGCGCGGGCGGAATCAGCCCCGCGGGGGCCAAAACAGCCGCACCGGCTGGGACTGCGACGCTGGCGACCCCTCTGCCTGGGTATCTCCTGGTCTGTGGGCAATAAGAGTTCGTCTGGAAATGCGGCGTCCACTCACCCTCTGCACTTTCACTGGGAGCTGAAGTCCTGAGCTGTTCTTAGGCGGCCATCTTGAAAGTCGGAGAGTGACTTCTTAATGAGCACAGGGTTCTCTCTTTAGGTTTCACAAATGTTTTGGAACTTGATAGATTGTGTTTCGGAACCATGGTGTTGTGGCACACAACAGTGCAACTGTACTAAATGACATTGAATTGTACATTTCTAAGTGGTAAATGTTACATTATATTGATTTCACCTCAATTAAACTTTTTAAAGACAAAAAACCATATTAGATATATGTTATTTTATTTTTTGTAGCAAGCAAGATAAATGTGTTCTGACTAACTTAAAAGGAGAGATCGATGGGAAAGGCACTGAAGTTCCTCAGAGACTCCATGATAGACTGCTCCTCTTATCCTGTCAACTAGGCTTTGGGAGAAGCCAGCAGGGATGAGTGCAGCCCTCCATCCCCTGAACTTGGTCATGGCCTTCCTCCCAGCACTGCCTGGTTCTGAGAGAAAAAGAGTCTGATGGAAGAGTTCCAAACCAACCTGGGCAAAAAAGTGAGATCCCACCTCTACCAAAAACAAACAAACAAAACAAACAAACAAACAAAAAACCAAAAAAACAGCCAGATACAGTAGTGTGTGCCTGTAGTCCCAGCTACTTGGGAGGCTGAAGCAGGAGGATCGCTTGAGCCTGGGGATTCTATGTTGCAATGATCTGTGATTGTGCCTCTGTACTTGCACTTCAGCCTGGGTGACAGAGGGAGACCCTGTCTCTAAAAAAAGAAATAGAAGCAGAATCTGATTATCCAAGCTGTGTCTTATACATCCATTGTCCCCAAAGTTTGGGGTCTGGGTTTGAGATCAGTAGCCCCACCAAAATTCATGGAAGAGGAGGGGTGATTGCCCAGAGAAAGTGGTGTTATAGAAACGAGAAGAGAGAAGAAAGTGACAGAGTATCCTCATCCTTTTTGTGCTGCAATGATACAATGTCACATACTTGATAATTTAAAATGAACAGAAATGTATCTGCTCAAAGTTTTGGGATCCGAGAAGTTCAAGATGAAGGGGTTGGTATCTTGCAAGAACTTTCTTGCTGTGGTATCCAAGGAGGAAGACAGAAGGGCAAGAATGAGCAAGAGGGGGCTTGCCCTTTTATAATGGCCCCAACCCTGTCTATGAAGGTGGATCCCTCATGGCCCAATCACCTTTTTGAGGATCCCACCTCTTAGCACTGTTACCATGGCAATTAAATTTTGACATGAGTTTTGGAAGAGATAAACATCCAAACCATAGCACTGGGATGCAGAATAGGACAATAAACATTCACTACATATATCACCCAGCTCGTATATTCTTTCAACAGCAGCAGTCTGATCAACAGTTACTGAGTACCTCCCTAGCGGCACTGGGAATAGAGTAATGGCACTGGGAATAGAGTAACTGCCCTGCAGGAGCTTGTAGTCATGAGGAAAGACGGACACTGGACCTAGACCAGTGTGCTGAGCACTGCACAGGGAAGTACAGAGGATGCCTGGGAAGCTTTTCTGTCTGTCTTTCTGTTACCCAGGCAGAGGTGGGAAGGGCTACCTGGAGCCATCTCCATCTTGACTGTGAGTCCCTGAGCTGCATGGACCCCACAACTAACAAAGGGGCTGAGAGTTGAAACAAAAAAGGAGGGAGGGAGAAAACGAAGGTGGGAAGACTCACCAAATACACCAGATTTCAGTTTATGTCCTGCTTCCCTTTCAATAAAGTGTCTTTAAAACTAACTTTGGTTGTGTGGCCATCTTGCCCCCAGGTTAGGGATGGGGAGTGGAATGACACTGGTGCAGTGTGACAGCTGATGGCACTTTTCTTACAATAAATCATAGCAGGGGGCTGAGCTTGTCATCTGGTAGAGCCCTCTGCTTTCAACAGAGCAATGAACACGTAATTGACCCCAGATGGCGGTGGCTCTGAGGCCCAAAGTCCCCCTCTCTAGGTGGCCTGCTTTCATATCTCATGAACCTTGCAGCCAAGATAATTTTCTTGGATAAACACCAAGATGCTGGCCATGGCTATTCTTGAGTTGAGGGATGATGTGTAATTTCTTCTCTTTTGCCTATTTGAATTTTTTCCTTTCTATTTAAATAAAATGATGGTGAGTCACTTTCAAAATAAAGAAAATTGAATTAAAGAAGTTATTTTTAAAGCCAATCTTTTCTCATGCCACTATATAAGCTTACTTTCTCTTATTTGGTCTTCTTTATGACAATAAAGTGATACAATCACTCCATACCACAGCAAGAGCTTCAGAGAAGGCCACAGGTCATGAAGTTAGGCCCGTTTTATAAATGAGCAAAGTGAGGGTCAAAGAGGTTGAGTAATAGGTCCAATATCACAAAGCTAGAAATGGCAGAACAGTCAGAGACTATGTCTAAGCCCACCTATATGTCTACCTGACTTCCAAATCCACATTTCCTTTCTTACCATTCTAACTTGTGTTAAATATTAAGAAATATTTATTCAGCTAAACTAACACATCCTTAGCTAAGCCTCAGCCCGCAGTTAGTGTCTCCTTTCTATCATCTCACCCAATAACTGAAAAATTTCCATTGTCCCGGAAGTCATAAATACTACTACTGTTACTAATGTTTCTACTACTATTATTATACAATAATAATGATGATAATAATAATGGCAGCTCCCACTTCAGAAGAGCTTATGATCTAGCACTGTTTTAAGTGTTAAGCATTTTGCCTGCATGAACTTGTTTAATCTCATAAAAGTTATATGAATTAGGTAATATTTTTATGTCATTTTAAAGACTGGGAAATTAAAGCTTAGAAAGTGGAATTAGCCTGTCCAAAGTGACAGCAGTTAAGTAGCTGGGTCACAGTCTAGCCCCAGGTCTCCTCTGACTCCAGAGCTGGAGTGTCATGCTGTGCTGCAATGCTACTGTCCAAAGGACACAGCAAGAGAAGAAACAAGGAAGATTAGGAAGGTGGAAGGCTCTAGAATATGTTTCTTGACTTTTTCTTTTACTGAAAAAAAAGAAAAGAAAATGAGAATAAAATGGAACTGCTGGCAGTGAATTTCAGCTGTCTCCCCCACAGTAGATCACTTGCAGCCTGAAGATGAGCTTCACCCACACAAAGGTATGCTGTTTCAATTTGGATTGGGCTGGAGGAGGGACTACCTTCTTTCTCTACAATGCAAATGTAAAATTTCATTTTGCATTGAAAATGCACGTCCTGATTCACCAGCCTTTGTTTTACCCTTTGCATTTTATTTTCTTTTCAAAAATATTTCATTTAAGGCCCCAAAAGGATATGAAAATTTTTGCAAAATAGTTTCCAGTTTTTAGCATCCACCTGCAAAATTGCCCTCCACTCCCAAGGTACACTGTCTGGCTTTCCAGCAGGTGTAGCTTGCAGCTGTAGCAGATTTTACCCAGCATGGGACAGATGGAAGGGATACAGCCTGCACAGTAGGATAGATTTTTTTGAAATACAAGATCAGAACTTCATCAAAGCTTGGTAGGGAAATGTGGCACTGATGCAAAGTATGCCAAGTTGGCAGGTATCTGTGTCTGCTGCATTGTGTTTGCAGTAGTGGGATTCCTTTTAGGGGTGGTGGTGGGCCTCTCCTGCACCACAGGCAGATCATTTTGCATCTGAGCTGTTTTGAAGTAACTACAGTAGATATCTGCTTGTAGAAGCACTGTGGTGGTGGTACAGGGAGCGGGTGGAGGTGAATGGCAAGGCGTCTTGGAAACCTGTGGTGTATGACTCAGGGTGAGCAATACATCCTCCTTGAAGTCTGCCTTCCTCAGTTTTAAACGAGAGTGGGCGGCAGAGCTGCTAAAGCCCATCAAAGATACATGCACTTCCCTGCTTTCTCTACCACCTTGCATAAGTGGGGTCATATGACCAATCCTATAAGGAATGGGACATGACACTTCCCAGTCTGAGACAATTAAGACAGAATACGCCAGGCAAGCTTGGAGGTCATACGCCATGGTTATGAGATGAAGGAAGGCCGGCTGGCCCCATCAGATGTGGTGTGGGTTTACATACGCTGGAAGCTGACCAAAGCCAAGAGTGGTCCTCAGCAGGATGGTGGCAACAATTACAGACAAAGAAGATAAATCGCCTGGCACAGAGTAGATGCTCCAGCAACATGGCAGCTCTTCTTATGAGCTCTGTAGCTACATAAGCCTCTCCGAACAGAGGCTCTAAAGCGGAGCAGACAGTGTTAGATAATTCTCTTTATATTGCATCTCATTTATGCCGATTCTCCAAGAAACTAGATTTGAGAACTCTGAGAAAAACAGTGAAGGTCATCATTGTCTCTGAAAGTTGACTCTTTTCATTTACTCTTTCACCTTGTGGAAAACTTTCTCCCGAGCTAGCATTTCTGACGAGAGTGACTCACACAGCCTTTGACCACCAAGGCATCAGGCCCCTCTCATGTAACCTTCTCAGCAGCAATCAGTAGTGCGGGAAGCAAGGGCTGTGGGTCAGATACACTTGGCTTTGAAATCTAGATCTCACACCTACCCTCTTGTGAAACCCTTGGGAAAGTTATTCAACCCATCTAAAGTTATCTATCTATTAAATGTATAAAATCGCAATTATCATATCTGCTATATTAGACAGGGTTGTCCCCAGATATAGAAACAACAGGATATATGATATATTATAAACATATATATTACATATATCACATACATAATCACATATTATATGTCCTCTAGGTTATAATGTGATGAATTATAAATATATATTTTATGTATATTACATATTATGTATATTACATGTAATATATGTATATCTATATTATACATCGTATTGGTTCTGTTTCTCTGGAGAACCTTAATACTATATATATAGTATATTAATCTAGTATATATATTAATATAGTGCATATTAATATAGTATATGTATTAATATATACTAATATAATATAGTATAACATACTATATTATATTAGTATAACATAGTATATTAATACTATATATATATACCATATATATATATATGGTGTGTGTGTGTGTATATATATATATACGATGTGTGTGTCTGTGTGTGTATATATATATATATATACATATGGTGTGAGTATATATATATATATGGTGTGTGTGTGTGTGTGTGTATATATATATATATAGTGTGTGTGTGTATATATATGTATATGATGTGTGTGTGTGTATATATATATATATGGTGTGTGAATATATATATATATGGTGTGTGTGTATATATATATCTATATATGGTGTGTATATATATATCTATAAATTGTGTGTGTGTGTGTATATATATATATATATATATATATAATATATGAGAGAGAGAGAGATTTTAAGGAATTGGCTTACACAGTTGAAGTGGACTGACAAGTTCAGAATCCACAGGACAAAATGGCAGACTGGAAATTCAGGTGAGAGATGATATTACCATCTTGATTCTACAGCTGGAAAGTCACATAGAATGTTTATATTGCAATTTGGAGGCAGACTTCCTTCTTCTTTGGTAAACATCTGTCTTTGCTCTTAAGGCTTTCAATGTGTTTAATGAGGACCACCCACATAAGGAGGATAATCTGCTTTATTTAATGTTAACTGATTGCAAACATTAATCACATCCACAAAATACCTTCACAGGAACATCTAGACTAATTTTTGACAAAATGACCGGGCATCATGGTATATCCAAGTTGACACATAAAATTAGCCATCGCACCTGCCTAACTAAAGTGGTTGTTACGAGATTTACTAGAACATGCAATGTGAACTTGCCAGGGGCAGGATCGGGCACAGAATAAAGGTTCCCCAGCAACTGTATTTCCTGTTACTGTTAACTTACTGCCACTGCCATCATTTCTTTTATTTTCTTCTCCTTACTTCTGGGTTTTGATACTTAACACAATACCATAATGCCAATTAACCCAAAGGAAGAATTCATTTCATCTAAATTTCCAAAGTATCTGACTTTGTAAATGTTTTCAAAGACATGCATTTTTTGGCTCTAGAGTATATTTGACCCTTGTAATTACATGCGTAGCCAGTTCCCAGTCTGCCATGACATTGGTTCCTTGAGAGTAGAATTGTATTGCCTTCATATAAAATATCCCTGGTTCCTAGCAAGTGCCAGGTAATTATCAGGTGATCAATAATAATAATGATTAATTGGGTTGATCGAACTCATGGATGAATGAGCTAGAAAAACTATAAACCATTTATACTTTCTAGAGTAAAATAATATCTTCAGTAAAAGTCTTTAAAAGACCTGTAAGTCAAAACAATAATGTTCAATTCAGACAGACTGAATCTCTATCATTTATTGTGTACACATTTTTGGTAACTGGGTATTATGTACCAAATATGTTTCTCCCCCTAAGATTCATATGTTGAAGCTGTAATCCCCAGTGTTATGGTATTTGGAAATGGGGACTTTGGAAAATGATCTGGTCATGAGAATGGATCCTCCATGAATAGGATTTGTTCCCTTATAAAAGAAGGAGGAGACACTGGATCCTTCTTTCCAACATGTGAAGCTGAAACAAGAAGACAGCCATCTGCAAACCAGGAAGTGAGACCTCACCAGCCACCAAATCAGCTGGCACCTCGATCTTGAACTTTGCAGCCTCTAGGATTCTGAAAAAATATATATTTGTTGTGTAAGCCACTGAGTCTACAGCATTTTGTTATAGCGGTCTGAGGTGTGACTGTGGGTGAGTGGAAATCCTCCACAGTCCTTCAGCATCCTTCGCCCGTATTGGTCCTGTGGTCTTATCCTTCCTGTTTTATGCAATGCCTTGTTTCCCCTATTAGAGAGCAAGTTTGTTAAAGGCAGAAACGACATTTTAAAATGTCTGTACCTGGTTCAGTTCTTGCAGGTAGTAGGCTCTCAAAAACCAAATGCTGGTTGAGTTTTTAAAGTTGAGTTACTATCTATATATCTCTCACACTTAAATTACTATCCCAGTCTTTTTAGCATCTTGATGAAGTACAAAGTACATAGAGTATGGAAGCTGGAAGGCATGCCTTCTGGGAAATTTTACATATTAAGCATAGTTCCTTTATATATATAAATGTTGATTAAATATAGTATCCTGGCCACCTTTAAAAGATACTAAGAAAAAAAATTTTTGTTTTGAAAATTAGCCAATAAAGGAAAAGACTCAAGCATTCATCTCTCCTTTCCTGTAAAATCGAAACCACTCAGCAATCAGATGGTAGACGTTTCCTTGCACAGACATATTCCCAACAAATAAATAGGGAAGATGTGATCAAACTGGAATATCATCATTTTCAATTTCTAATTAATTAGATATCTAAGCATTAAACAGAAATGGCTGCTGACAACACAAAATGACATAATCCCTCTCTTGACAAAACATATGACACCACCTAGGAAGCAATTGTTCCCCACAAAATTCAAAACAAAAAACAAGCCTCTATAATCAACTTTCAGTTGGCAAGAAATATAGAAGACTAAGGAAAACATTAAACTTTCCTATCGACATGCAATAAGCAAAATTCCAATAGAGTAAACTCTACAAGAAAAATGATGCAGTTTTCAAAGAAATAAACTTCAAAGATCAGGGAGGAAGAACCTACACATTAAAGGAGACCCAAAAGGCATATTAACAAGCAAACAAACAAAAACAGGCAGAGCTGTACTATAGTATTTAGAAATGTACATTGTTAATAAAAACTATAAACCAAGATACAGAGGTGATTATAAACTCAGCATAGTGGTCATTCTGAGGGTGAGGATGTTGGAAGGGGCAGCTGGAGGGCTCCTGGTATAGCTAGCAAGATTTTGTCTCTTTTTGTGTTTGGTTCTCAAGAGGGCATGCTCTCAAGAGCAACCACTGGGCTAGAGTCCACTGCTAGGGGACATGTCCTAAAGTCACTTTGCACAGCAACACACTTTATAAACCTGGGAATCAGTGGATGTTGTGTTCATTGTCTATCACAGTGTAATGATATTAGCACAAGCTTAGCATCTTAGAACATACATTTATGATCTCACAGTTTTTGTAGGTCAGAACCAGAGCTTTAACTGGGTCTTCCGTGAGGTTGCAAAGAAGGTGTTGTCCTGGGCTGGCCTCTTATCTGAAGCTTTGACTGGGGAAGGACTTAGCCTTTGGGTCCTAGACAATGTCCGCATTCCAGATCTCGGGATCCTATGACTAGATTACCTTATGTCACAAAGGGACTTTGCAAATGTGGTGAGGTTAAAGATTTTAAAACAGAAAGATTAGTCTGGGTTGACTGAGTGGGCCCCACGTAATTAAAAAATTTCTTTCAAGAGGGAGGCAAGAGGTCTAAAGTCAGAAAGGAGATGTGATCACAGAAGCAGAGGCTAGAGTAATATGGTTTGAAGACAGAGGAGGGGGCCGGGGGCCAGGGAATGCCAGCAGTCTCTAGGTTTCAGCCTTGTAAGACTCATTTCGGACTGATCTCCAAAACCATAAGGTAATACATTTGCATTGTTTTAAGCTACCAAATCTGTGGTAACTTGTTACAGTAGCCATAGCAAGCTCATACAGCCTGGGAGAAAAAGTCCCTGTCAACAATGAAGTATTATATGCATGTAAACAATTAGTACTATTTCAGCATCTTACTTTGAAAAACATTATCATTTAAATCAAATGGCCCCGTAGAAAAATGTATGTTACACATAGATGAAACATGGCAATTCTCAATGGAAGCTCTCCGAATAGAGTATTAAACGAAAGGCTCCATATGCATTTAGTTTCCCATTAAGTTCATTTTAAATCCCACTTCATTCCATGCATGTGGATTGTTGATCACTTTGTGATCACTTCACCTACTTGTAAAAACAGGAAATGTATGGGACACATCCCAGATCTACTAAATTACTATACAAACCTATTTCAAATACAACTGTGGTATGTTTACTAATGGTTTCCCAAAATAGCCAGGTTCTAATCATAGAAACCTGTGAATGCTACCTTATATGACAAAAGGGGCTTTACAGATGTCATTAAGTCACTGATTGTATCTTGAATTATCAGAGTGGATTCTAACTGTAGTCTCAAGTGTCCTTTAAAGAGGGAGGCAGAGGGAGATTTTACTGCAGAAAAGGAGAAGGTGATGAAATAATGCAAATAAGAAATCAGAGCTGTGTGCTTTGAAGGTAGAGGAGGGGGCAACAAGCCAAAGAATACAGGCAGACACCAGAAGCCAAAAAAGACAAGGAAATAGATTTTTCCCTAAAGCCTCCAGAGGGAAAACGACTCTACTGACCGTTATTTTAGACTTCTGAACTCCAGAACTGTAAAACAATAACTTTGTGTTGCTGTAAGCCACTTGGTTTGTGGAAATTTGTTAATGCAACAAAAGAGAAATAATAGTCTTCAATTAATGATGTTACTCCATGATTTCTCAAAAAATACATATAAATATACATACATACACGCACACACACAAATTTCCTGATGACTCCATTTATTTATTAGTTTATTTTCTAACCAAAAGTGCAAGTGCATGAAATGCAAACGTTACACAAAGTTATATTTTGGCATTACCATTTCAAGCACAGGCAATTTTCTGCATGTAAGAGTTTTTACTCAGAGAATATCACATAGAACAAATTGATAGTTTGAATTGCAGGCCATATTTGCTTTGTGAACATGCACCAAGTGTTGGGGCGGGTAGAAAGGGAACATCTTCTATAGCCCTCGAGTCAAGGCTCAAGTGTACAACTGCACCATTTTCATGCATTTCAAAGCACTTGGGTGTTTTGCCTTTATTTTGCCCTTAAGGCATTTTTCTGTGGTATGTCTTTAAGTGTAATTTAAGTGAAAGATAATTACAAGCCCCAAGATTAAAAACTTGGTTTAGAAAGTGGTTCAAAAGAATATAACATTCAGTAAATGCTTATTTCCCACCCATTTTCTTATCAACCACCACCTACTGTTGCCACCTTATATCAAGTCACTCCATTGGGGTGAATGACACACTTTTGCAGCATGATGTTTTATGTACAAATTGCATTTATTGTTATTCAAGTTGTCAAGTTGGTATTAATGACAAATTTACTTTCATTATTCTATTAAGCAATTAAGCGAGGGATAAGTGCATGTGGCAGGCCCAGGAATCTGCAGTTACAAGCTCCTCACAGAATTTCCTAATGAAAATTAATGCTCGAGAAGCACTGCCTTAGAGAATCACAGGGGAACATTTATTACAGGCGGTCTGCTCTTCATCACATTCCTGTCCTTTTCTTTTCAATTGCTGGTGTTCGAAAAGGAAAGGCAAATTAATATTATTTTCATGAGTGTATTATTATTTTGATGGAAAAACTGAGGTCATTTTAAAAATCACATAGTCAAACTAAAATGGCTTTTTCTCAATTATTCGTTTACTCCCTTCCAGCAAAACACCTGATTCCAAGTGGACTGCAACTTGGACAATTTGCAGATGTCCAGATGGAGGACATTCATCGAAGGCATTCCTAAATGACTGTCAAATTTTGATAAACCTAGATTGGAGAAAGAAGAAAAGAAATGCATAATTCATCCACATACACAGGAAGTGCAGTATCTAATCACTGCATACCCATGTGCGCATATATATGCACACATCCACACCCATACTCACAACGGGCCTGAATAATCACAACTAGGAAGAGTGGAGCCTCAGCTACAGGTACTTTCTGTTTTTGCTTTTAACCTAGCAGTTCTTAGCTCTCTCCTTTTTGCCTGAAAGGGTATAAAGGTTTCGATCCCTTAGCCCAGCCTGGTACTTCATTAACAAACATTTCCTATGGTTTTCTCTTCCCACCTGCCCTTATGCCATTTTTCAGTATTATATCTGTGTTTTAATTGCACTTTAAGTGAAAGGTAATCATGAGCCTCAAGCAGCTTAAAAACTTGGTAAAGAAAATGGCTCTCTTCTGCCCAGTAGAACAGCCTGCAGGGTAACAGGTGGATTTTCCCCCTATTTTTGTTCTCTAAAGTTTATTCATTCATTCGTTAAGTATATGAACATACATTCCTTCATCTAAGAGAGAACAGATGTTATCCACTTGTTGCTATGAAATCGTAAGTATGCAAAATGTGTACTGCCGATGCTAACGTATCATTACTAACATGAGATACCTGTGCTGATCCTTATTTGCAAGGGGCAGTCAGGCCAATGGTGAACAAGATAGATAGTCCCTGTCATCACAGACTTTACATTTAGTGAGGAAAGCAGTGGACTAAGAATTTCATTATGTTATGAAAAGGGATATGATCTGAGAAGTGTGAGGTGCTGAAGAGATGCCGAATCTAATCTAACTTGCACCGTGCAGGGTGGGTGGGTGTGTTGCGGGGAGGGCGCTGCACTAATATTTGCTGAACTGAATTCAGTGCTTGCCCTCCACTTCCTTAGATCCTCATCACTGATTGTTAGAGGAGACTTATGAGTCATTCTTGACTCTAGATATTAATAATCATGTCTTTGGTTTATTAGTTTCTCGGTATGTTTATATAAGAGGGAGAGGGTTGCAAAGTCTTTAACATACACGCAGAGCTCTTGGCTTTCAAGGAAGTACTTCAAGAAATGATGCAGCAAATACATTCAATTTAATGAATATTTATGGAGTACATATGATTTTCAAGGCTTTAGTGGTAGATACAAAAATGAAGTCAATCGTCCTTGGTTTCACAGGTCTTAAATGCAAGTGTGTGTGTATATGAGGCTGGTGGGCAGGAAACAGAAAAACAGAATGGGAACGAGAGAAAAACAAGTAAAAGCATGTACACAAATAATCAAAGAAGGAAGCTTATTCCACAAGTGAGTCAGAAGATAAGAGCGTTTGTTCATGATACAAATATTGGCCTGATGTATTTCTTTTAGGAGAGAACAAACAAAGAGTTCAGAACAATGGGAAGTTCTGAGAAAACAGCAGGTGACATAACCCCTGCATTCGAATATTGGCTCTTCCAGGAGGGACCCCCTGAGCATACTCCGCACTCCTCTTAGTCTCACTTCCTTGTGCTCCCCTGGCTCCTGTACCATATTAAAAGGCAACTCCACCTTGCCCTTTACATGCCCTTTACTCTAATGAGACGATGAAATCTTGAGCCAGCCACATGCCGGAGCATTGCCACGCTAGCACGTAGTGACTGTGTCCAACCCATGATAGACACTCCATTAACAGCAGTTGAGCTGAGCTGGGCACCCCATACAGTATAGAACATATCATAAATTCTCAATAAAGATTTGGTAACAGGTGGTGTCACTTTAAAAATCAAGGAGTAGCCGGGCGCGGTGGCTCAAGCCTGTAATCCCAGCACTTTGGGAGGCCGAGGCGGGTGGATCACGAGGTCAAGAGATCGAGACCATGCTGGTCAACATGGTGAAACCCCGTCTCTACTAAAAATACAAAAAAAAAAAAAAAAAAAATAGCTAGGCATGGTGGTGCATGCCTGTAGTCCCAGCTACTCAGGAGGCTGGGCCAGGAGAATTGCCTGAACCCAGGAGACGGAGGTTGCGGTGAGCTGAGATCGCGCCATTGCACTCCAGCCTGGGCAACAAGAGTGAAACTCCGTCTCAAAAAAAAAAAAAAAAAAAAAAAAAAAAAAATCAAGGAGTAAAGGTTTTAGAAATCATCTTTTCAAGATTCTTGTAGTTAATGTGCAAATGATTACCTGGAGAAGTAGTTAAAAATAAAAAAATAAAGACACCCTCTGAAACTTTGATTCAGAAAAGTTGCAATCAGGATCCGGAAATCTGCTTTTTAAACAAGCTTCCCAGTTAATTTCAGAGCCATATTTTGAGAAACTCTGCTCTCCTTACAGAGCTTTCTAGCAAAACTATCCTTGTCTTTCTGATTTATTGCACAGGTTCATCTTAAAACCCAGGGAGAAGGAATTTATAGAATTCACATTGACGAATGATAGTAATGTTTTCATTTTTGAAAGTTGGGCAACAAAATTGCTCTTTGGGTGAAAATCAGACATGATTAGTTAGTCCACTCCTGACTAATTGTTATCTCAGCCCATGAATCTGAGAATTCATGCGAGCCTGTGGTCATGTCATGTAGGAGACATCTCTACCCCTCTGTACAGCCATAGAGAGCAACCTGTACCTAGAGAAAGGGAAGTGAGTATCTCAGAATTGTTTTAAACAAATGTCATTCATTTCTTTTTCTTTGTCTTTTTAAGACAATTTTTCTCTCTGTAGCCCAGGCTGAAGCGCAGAAGCATGGACACAATCACAGCTCACTGCAGCCTCGACCTCCTAGGCTCAAGCAATCCCTCCACCTTAGTCTCCCCAGTAGCTGGGACTACAGGTGTGCATCACCACACCCAGCTAATTTTGTTTATTTTCTGTAGGTCTGGCTATGTTACTCAGGCTGATCTTGAACTCCTGGACTCAAGGAATTCTCCCGCCTCAGCTTCCCAAAGTGCTGAGATTACAGGTGTGAGCCACCATGTTGAGCCTTATCATTAATTTCAAGGGTTAAATTATAAGAGTTTCTTGAGTTATCCAAAGATTCAATTTTCTAAATATCAGGTTGAACAAAACTTAGCTATATGTGCATCCCCAGAAACCTGAAATACCTAGAAATTATGGGAAGCATCACTCAAAATGTCAGTAAATCAATATTGGCTAGACTCTTAAACAAAATAAATTTTCACTAAACCCCATTGTGATTTCAGAATTAACACAGATTTTGTAAGAGTGCCATAGTGAATTAAAGACCTCGGTCTCCAAGCCATGGGAGTTTGCCTCTGGCAGCCATATTGAAATGAAGGTAATTAACACAGTTCATCTTGCAATAGGATAATGCTTTCAGACTGTTTGAAATTCTACGAGCATCCCACCCAGACCCCAGTAACCCTTTGAAATATGCTGAACCATGGCAGTTAACACACAAGGGGATCATTAAATGAATAAGAGAAGGCAGAGAAATCAGTTTGTAACTGAGATCATTTCATGGGCAGTTTGCCAGCTATTCGGGAAAGTCTAACACAAAGGTTTCTTCATATGAGGCATTTATAAAGTGTAGTGCTATGACTCTACAAAATCACTTTTAAAAATATTTTAAAGGACATTGCCTTTCAAATTATTTTCTAAGTCCTGCTGCTTAAAAATTTTTTTGATGTAAAAATTTAGGAGGCAGATGATAATACTATTACATTTTATCAGCAACAGAAAGTAGTCTTCAGGACAAATGACCAGGACATTTCCTACATGTAGTCACTGTCATCTGTTACACAGCGGAAACCATTCTCAGATATCAGATTATGGTCACTTTTGTCCAGACAATTATGATTACACAGGCAACACTTATGGAGCACAGGCAGGGGTTTTGAAATAGCTGGCAAGGCTGAGAAACAATGATTTCACATCTTGAGTGAGAAAGAGGAAATATTTGAAAGTCATTTTAAAATGATCAAAATTGGAATAAAATATAGGCATGATCACAATAACCTGAGAAGCAGTTACTTACAAGCTATAGTTACCATCAACGAGTATGTGAAGACATTGGCTAAGATTTCTCCCATAAACCATCTGAAACAACAAGATTGCTCCAATTTAGCATACTGATTAGGCATTTCCAACCCAATTCCAATGTGATGTTTTTTAGATTTACTATAGACACGTGATTTCAAGGTTTACTATAAAACAACAGTTATAAAGAGAGTGTGGTATTGGCAAATGGACAGACATATAGATCAATGAAAGAGAGTAGACAGCCCAGAAGTAGACTCATGCAGATAGAGCAAACTGATTTGAATTGAGGTGCAGAAGCAATTCAAAGGAAAACATACAGTCTTTTCAGTCAATGGTGTTGAAACAATTGGATATTCATATTCAAAAAAGGAACTTCGACATATATAACACACCTTACACAAAATTTAATTCAAAATGGGTCATAGACCAAAAATGTAAACTGTAAAAGTGTAAAACTTCTAGACGAAAACACAGGGGAATATTGATATGACCTTGCATTTGGCAATGAGTTTTAAAATACAATACAAAATGCACAATCCATGGAAGAAAAGAAATGAATAATTGGACTTTATCAAAATGCAAAACTTTTGCACCATGAAAGACACTGCTCAGAGAATGAAAAGACAAGGTACAGTCTGTGAGAAAATATTTGCAAATGGCATATCTGATCAAAGACTTCTATCCATAATATATAAAGAACTCTTAAAATTCAATAATAAGAAAACAAGCAGCCCACTTGAAAAAATGAGCAAAAGATCTGAACAGACACTTCACCAAAGAATATATGCAAATGGCAAATAAGTATAAGAACAAATGTTCAACATCATTCATTATCGGAGTAATGCAAATTAAAACAGTCAGGTATCACCACATACCTAGTAGAATGGCGAAAACCCAAACATCTGACAAATGAAATGCTAGGGAAGATGCAGAGCAACAGAAACTCTCATTCATTGCTGTTAAGAATGAAAATGGTGTAAACACTTGGAAGATAGTTTGGCCCTTGCTTACAAAGTGAAACATAGACTTATCATATAACCCAACCGTTGCACCCCTTGATATTAATTGAACTGTGTTGAACTCGGTGTCTGTGCAAAAATCTGCATGTGATTCTTTGTAAAAGCTTTGTTCAAAATTATCAAAAACTGGAAGCAATGAAGACACCCTTCAATAGGTGAATGTATAAACAAACTGTGGTACATTCATACAAGGGAATAAGATTCAGCAACAAAGAGGAATTAGCTAATTGTAGAATGGCACATTTATTATTGCTATGGGTTAGTATCTTTTCTTAGAGGAAGTGAATAGTTTTTTATATTAATCATATACAATCAAAATATTTCATAAGATAAACAATTGTTTCTGACAAAATAAGAAATGAAGGGAAGACAGAAATGGTGGGAAAAACTGAAGTCCCATAAGTGATGGCAGCAGCAGCCCATCTGGAGCAGCTGCTGCAAAGACACCAGCTGCAGCAGGGGAGGAGTGGCCAGGGTTGTGTGCTACATAGAGCCTGCAGGAGCTGGGAACAGGAGGGAGCTGGAAACAGGAGGGAGCCCGGAAACAAACAGGAGGGAGCCCGGAAACAGGAGGGAGCCCAGAACCGGAGGGAGCCAGAACTGGAGGGAGCCTGGAACCGGAACTGGAAGGGAGAGGCCCGCCCTCCCAGGTGCAGCTGCAGCTGCCCAGCCACGTCTTTGAACCCAGGCATCCCTGCCCTCTTGCGGGCCTTGGAAGCCCCCCTGCCCCTGCAGGCTTGGAAGTGCCGGCTCCTGCCCCTGGACTCTCCCTGCTCCCGTTGCCTGCTCTGATTTCCCAGCAAAGTTGTGGCTGGGCCTGCGTGCTATCACAACCTAGCCGGATGTCTGCACACTTCCAGCAGTACTGACAAGACGCTGCCTGCTGTCTCAGCCCCCTCCGGACTTTGAACACCGACCAGCGTCAGAGGGAGGCCAAGAGAGGGCTGAGGGCAGCTCCCTCCTGCAGGCAGCCCCCACCCCGACTAACAGCCTGAGTGCCATGGGTGATATGTTGATGGTGGCAGGAGGCAGAGTGGATCCTGGGCAGAAAGGGACATGTCCCTGGTGAAGCCCCACCTACCAGCCAGGGACAGCCTGAAGCCTGGGAGCTGGACTGCCAGTTCCCCGTGAAGGAGGCCCAGAGTGAGAACTTACGGTGCTTTTTCTGGCCCCCTTCCCCTGCCGCCATGGCTGCCCATAGACCAATCAGCACAAAGGTCCTCCCTTCTGAGCCCATAAAAACCCCCAGACTCAGATTCACAGAGAGGTTGGGACTACCAGCTATGGGAAGGAGCTACCCACTCTGGGTATCCTCTCCACTGAGAGCTGGACACTCATCAAGATGACCTGCCTATGGATAGGAGCTACACACTGCATGAGGGCTGAACTCACTAGGATATATGCCTGTGGAAACGAACTACCCATTTCAGGTCTCCTGAGAGCTGTTCTGTTGCTCAGTGATGTGCCTCTCTACCTTGCTCACTCTTCCAGGTGTCTGCATACCTCATTCTTCCCAGATGCAGGGTAAGAACTTGATACCACCCAAATGGCAGGACTGAAAGAGCTGTAACACCAACAGAGCTGAAACATTTCCCCACGCCACCCTGTCCAGCAAGTTGTGCAAAACAAGGAGAGAAAAGTTGCAGCCCCTTGGGGAGTGCAGACCTAGGGGCTCCCTAAGCCAGGGCTGAAACACCCTCCTTGGAGATGTGTGGTTCCTGACATCTCCAAGCTTTTGGGTGCCACCTCATTTCCCTTGTCCAGATGCTGGTGTCCACAGCAGAAGCTGCTCCTGGTATGTTTGATCCAGCCAGCCATGGCCTCACATGGAGCTGGCACCTGTGAGGTGCCAGTTAGGGTTAGGGCTAGGAGTTGTCTGCTTCACTGCAGCAGCTGGTGTGTCTGGCTGTGCATGGTGACCAGACTCCACATTTGTTTGCTCTCACATCTGTCACCACTTCACACCTTGCTTGCCGTTGGCAGGCATGTGACCCAGGCTAGTAGTGTTGGCCAAGCACAGCCTGCCAGGCTGAGTGGAACAAGACCAGTGGACACAGGCAATACTTAGCAAGAAGGCACCACCAGCAACAGAGGTTTCCAGCTGGCAAAGTGACACCCCAAGGATCCCATGACAAAAGGAGCAAAATTCAATGTGAGATCTAAGCTCACGTTTCTGCTCCCTTCCCCACCTGTCTGTTTTTGGTAATAGTTACTTTTAAGCTAAAAAAAAAATGAATGAGGTATTAATTCATACAACAGCATGTATAAATCTTTCTACATCTTGCTCTATGAAAGAAGCAAGACTGAAAATGTTATGTTCTGTATGACTACATTAATATAACAATCTAGAGAAGCCAAATCTATAGGGACAGAAAACAGATCAGTGGTTCTCAGGAGTTTGGGGAAGAAGGAGTGTTTGACTACAGAACCACAGAGAAACTTTTAAGTATGATAGAACTAGTTTGTATGGTACTGTAGTGATGGGTAAATGGCATTGTGCAATTTGTCAAAACCCATAAAACTTTGCAGCAAACCTTCATGCATACAAATTTAGAAATATCAATCAGGAAGTTGGGGGATTCCAGGATGGAATGCAGACAAAATAATCTAACTGTAGTATAAATGTGTAGCATAATCTCACTGAAGGGAGTGGGGAAAAATAACTTTGGAAAATGGAGTTTCAGCTGGACTTTTAAGACAAAAGGTATAATACGGAAGCATGGTACTCAAGTCAGGAAGATTGTTTCTCACAGTTGGTATGGATTAATTCAGATATGTCTGTACGTGTAAACTAGCATTGAACAAATTAGTAAATGGATGCCAGATGGTGGAAACCTGATTTCTAACTGTAGGAGCACGAGGTTACAGGGAGGCAAGGTGAGGAGAAGGCTAGAATGAAGCATGTGGTATTGAGTTAGAGTTAGATATAACAATATGATTGATATTTTGCTTAAAATATATGCATGCATGGTCACAAAAATACTTTTTGGTATGTAGGTATACATGGGTCAGTAAACATACACATATTTCTTATTCCATCTACTGACTGGCTATAGAAGCAATAACATCCCAGTAGCTCTGAGCACACCCAGCATCTAGATCTTGGTTTCTAGTGTTCTATAATAGAAAGAATAAGGGGTGCTTAGAAAAAAAGGCTGAGGGCTGGCTTATCCCTGTTAACACGGACTTGTTCAAACAGTTGCAGCCGTGTTGGTCCAGTTTCTCTGCTGAAGAGTTACCTTTTTTACCCCTTTCCTCACTCTACTCCCTGGAAGAAGTTTCTAATTGCAGCCCTCCCTCAAAGGATTAAGAGTTAAGCTCCACCTCTTAAGGGAGGAGTAGCTACAAACATGAATCTAAGGAACATTCATCTACAGCCCTGTGAAAGAAAAGAAAGGGCTCTGAGATCAACTCGGAAGCTTGGAAAACACAAAGTGAAATGAAGCTGGATGTGTTCCTTCACCACATTATTTCACTGATTGTTATACTAATGCACATCATGGTACTCCAACTTGGGATATATAGAATGCAGAATTTTGCAAATTTATTTTTAACTACAGGAGCACCCCCCCCCAACTCCACTTTTGTTCTTTTGGTCCCATTGTGATCTAAAAATGTTTTGCAAACCTCATAATTATCTGGGAAGCTTATTTTAAAATAACAATTTTCAGTAAATCTAAATTAGTATCTCAAGAGACGGGATCTAGGACTTTGGATTTAAAAAAGCAACTCCTCTAAGGGACGCTGCTGTATTTGACCCGCAAAATGCGGGACTCAAGAGCAGGCAGCCCATGCTGTCCAGAGTTCAAGAACCATAAAGACCCCTGGACTGTTCTATTCACCTTTGTTTCATTGATTCAACAAATATTGAAGAATTCCAGGCACTGAGGATTCTGAAGTGAGGGAGACGCACAATGTGTCCCCGAAGTCGGCTCTCAGGTAGCTCATATTCTTGTAGGGAAAAGCAGATCCCATTAAAATTTCAACAGATAATCATGTCACAGGTCAGGGAATAATAAGTGCTCTAAATAAAAGTAAAGCAAGGTACATGTGACAAAGAGTGGCATACTATTTACACAGGATTTTCAGGGAAGATCTCTCTGATGATGTGACATTTGAATGGATTTTATCAAGAAGTAAGGCCACATGTAATGAGGATATCTAGAGAAGGATCATAAGAGACAGAGTACACAGCAAGTGCAAAAGCCCTGAGACAGAAGTGGGCTTAGCACCAAGGAACTTGATCACTGCCCTGGCGACTTGGACAGGGAAAGAAAAGAAGGCAGAGGAAGAACATGCAGGCCGGAGGGTGGAGAATAAACATACCTATAAGAAGGCATAAAGAGACAATTTATGTGGGGATATCCAACTACAATGGGAAAGTGGAGTCTCTGCAGAGACCCTAAGTCCCATAATGGGGACTTCAAGTTCCTTTGAACTCCAGGCAGGGACTCTTAGAGTATACCTGTAACAGGGGCCACTTCTTTTATGGACAAAAAGCGATACAATTTTAAGCAAGGTACACTAGGTTTTGTTTGCTTTCTAGGTTTGTTTTTGTTTTTGTTTTGAGATGGAGTTTCACTCTTGTTGCCCAGGCTGGAGTGCAATGGTGTGATCTTGGCTCACTGCATCCTCTGCCTTCCAAGTTCAAGGGATTCTCCTGCCTCAACCTCTGACAGCTGGGATTACAGGTGCCCACCACCACACCCGGCTAATTTTGTATTTTTAGTAGAGACGGGGTTGCACTATGTTGGTCAGGTTGGTCTCAAACTCCTGACCTCAGGTGATCCTTCCACCTCGGCCTCCCAAAGTGCTGGGATTACAGGCATGAGCCACTGAGCCTGGCCCCCTTTCTAGGTTTTGTATGCTTTGTGACAGGATAGAGATAGGCAATGAGAGATAGCAGGGTACTTACCATGGATACACAAATGAACAAATCTTAACCACAGAGCCACCTAACATGTTTTGTGGAATAAGGCAAGAAAAATTATCAATCAATTATAGCTTCACTAATTATGAAACACCACTGCATGAAAATAAAATCTGAATTACCTTGCACATGCAGAAATGATTAAGCACACAGCAAGTAGGATTGCCTGAAAGCAGACGTCTTGCAACAAACTGGTTTCTAATAGAAAGAGCAAAAATAAATAAATAAGAAATCATTGCTGATTCAATCATCTTGGAACAAGAAAATCATCTCAAACTTCCCTTCTACCTACCAAAAACAAAAAAAGTGTTTGAATGTATGTCAGTTCAAGTGATGTATTATAAATAACAAGATAAAATTACCTAATGTTAGACAGGGCTGTCAGACAATTTTCTGCAAATAATTGCTTTCTTCAATCCCTGTAAAATAAAACTATAAAACTATTTACACAGTTTAGGGCTTGCCTTTTGATTTCATTTTGGGGAAAGGCTTTGTAGAGTTTAGGATAATGTAAGAAATCTAACTCTGCAATTGTGATGATAATAATAATAGTGCCTAAAATCTATAAAGTGCCTTATAATTCACAAAGAGCTTTCATACGTTAGTTCACCTAAACAGCACCACAACCCTGTGAGGTGGGTGCCATTATCTTGGTTCTGTGAAGAGAAGAACAAGACTAAAAGAAATGATGAACTTGTCCAAGGTCACACAGCTATGAGGTGTCACAGCCAAGATTAAAAAACCACATCTAGACAGAACATAACATTTTGTCTGAAGTGGGCAGGAAAAGACAATTGCAACTTTGTATACTGGAAGTCTGTAAAGACCAAAAATGAGAACATATATTATGAAACATTTGTCTCTGCAATCAGTACAATATTTCAGTACTACCAAGCCACAGTAGTAACTACAAATCATCAAGCAATTATAGGCATAAGAGTTAAACCAATCATGAACCTCAGGATTATTCTAATCACCTTACACAAATTAAAACAGTTTTAAGGATTACCACATCAAAACCTAAAGGAGAGTATAAAGAGATCTCAACTTAATTTTTGTCAAAATGCTTCAAAAGCTCAATTTTGCAACAGTTGTTTAAAACTTGGAATGACTTTATGCTATAAATGCATTTATTTTTGCTATTTATGCCATGAATGAGGACTGAGTCAGCTAACAAAACTTACTTAGCCCATAATGCGGGTGGAATACTGAAGATTGGCAATTCAAAATATCACAGTAGTAAATTATGTCACTGCAAATGTACAGTCGTTCATGTACATTGTGAATTAAGTTATTGTGAGTTCAACTGAACACTCAACCATCCTCCTAAAGTGTGTTTCTATTCTTAGCCTCCCCTGATTTCATGTGGATTTTGGAAAAAATTTCCTCACAGAAAGAAATCCAGCTTGAAAAACTGCAAAGATCACTAGACTTGGATACTGAAGGATGAATGCATTTAAGTTTGAGATCTACAAAGATGAGTTGTGTGATTTGGGATGAGTTATTCATGGATTCTTTCCTTAAGTAGCCATTTGCTGAATACCTCCTTCAGCTCAGCTCAAGTGTAACCTCTTTCAAGAAGCCTACCTTGATTCTACTAGCTCCTCCTTGGCCCTTAGCTAGCTGCTCCCTCCCTGGACTCCCATTATACCTTGTTCATATCTTCATTAACCCTCCTTCCACATTGAATTACAAATTCTGTGATATTTCTCCATATTCCTCCACCAGACTGCAAGCTCACAGAGAAAATAATCAGTATCTAGCTTCTGTTCTCTAGGGACAGTGCCCATATTTTCCTTGCAGAATCACCTATCCCCACCTTTGGTGCACAGTTTAGGTGAAGTGACTGAGTTTTTCTGATTTTCCTCGAAGCATTTTTTTTCCTTTCAAGCTTTTTGGAGTTTCACATACTTATCAACAAGGTTTTGTCAATGTGAAACAGGCCTTTCCAGAACCAACAAATCAATTATTGACCCCTTGTCATTAATCGAGACCAGGCGTCCCCAAACTACGGCCCTTGGGCCACATGCGGTCCCCTGAGGGCATTTATCCGGCCCCCCACCGCACTTCAGGAAGGGGTACCTCTTTCATTGGTGGTCAGTGAGAGGAGCACAGTATGTGGCAGCCCTCCAACGGTCTGAGAGACAGTGAACTGGCCCCCTGTGTAAAAAGTTTGGGGACACCTGGTCTAGACAGATGTAAGCTCTGTCTGCTGAACAGGAAACTGGAAAGGTGTAGGCACAGATCCACCAGGATCCAGGCAAACATACAGTAACAGTGCAAATAATGGGCATGAGAAAGAGAAATCCTGGGAGCTAGAGGAGTGCCAAGAAGGGTGGGCTCCCTGGAGGAGGTAGCAATTGAGCCTCCTTACATGTTAATAACCTGAATACTGAATTGCCAGTCTTCAGTATTCCACCTGCATTACGGGCTAAGTAAGTTTTGTTAGCTGACTCAATCCTCATTCATGGCATAAATAGCAAAAATAAATGCATTCATAACATAAAGTCATTCTGAGTTTTAAACAACTGTTGCAAAATTGAGCTTTTGAAGCATCTGACATGGAAGGAGGACTTTTTCTTTTCTTTCTATTTTTTTTTTTCTTTTTGAGACAGAGTTTCACTCCACTGCCCAGGCTAAGTGCAGTACATGATCGTGGCTCACTGCAGCCTTGACCTCTTAGGTTCAGGTGATCACCCACCTCGGCCTCCCAGGTAGCTGGGACTTTAGGCATGCACCACCACACCCAGCTAATTTTTTTTAGAAATTGGGTCTCACCATGTTGCCCAGGCTAGTCTTCAACTCCTGGGCTCACAAAATCCTATCACCTCAGCCTCTCGGGTAGCTGAGACTATAGGCATGAGCCACCATGCCTGGCTAATTTTTGTATTTTTTGTAGAGACAAGGTCTTACTATGTCACCTAGGCTGGTCTGGTACAACCTTTTAAAGAGTAACACAGACACAGAAGAGAAGAGAGAACAAAAGACAAAGAATGACAGGATCCTGCACTGTAAGCCTGGGATTTTCTTTTCTTTTCTTTTTTTTTTTTTGAGGCGGAGTTTCGCTCTTGTTACCCAGGCTGGAGTGCAATGGCGCGATCTCGGCTCACCGCAACCTCCACCTCCTGGGTTCAGGCAATTCTCCTGCCTCAGCCTCCTGAGTAGCTGGGATTACAGGCACGAGCCACCATGCCCAGCTAATTTTTTTTTTTTGTATTTTTAGTAGAGACGGGGTTTCACCATGTTGAGCAGGATGGTCTTGATCTCTCGACCTTGTGATCCACCCGCCTTGGCCTCCCAAAGTGCTGGGATTACAGGCTTGAGCCACCGCGCCCGGCCAAGCCTGGGATTTTCATTAAGATGAGTCAATACATTCTTTTATTGATTGATCCACTTTGAGTTGGGTTTCCATCTACTGGAACTCAAAAATCTTCAACTGATACAGATGAAGTACCTACCTATATCCTTAGCACCTGGAACAGAACACACATGCAAAACCTACATGCAAAGGACTTAAAGGAAGATGAAGACCTTGTCCACCCAGGACTTCATAGCCCAGTGAGAGAGAGGAAAACAAACACTTTCTATAGCGAAAAATAGAGTGCCAGAGAATCGAGGCGAAGTGAAGTGCTAATACCACCAGCCAGAAGGGGATAGAGAAGGCGCAGAGAGGAAGTCTCATCTAATTGGAGCCTTGAGGAAGGGCAGGGAAGCCACCCAGGTATAGCAGATGGGAAAGATACTCCAGACACAGCAAAGAGCTTATATTTGTTCTTACAAAACTCTGGGCAAAGAGTACAAAGGTTAACTTTACCTGTCTAAATCTGAATATTCTTATCTGTAAAATGGAGGTAGCACACTTATTAATTGGTCCATCAGCCATAAAGCATTATCTCTGTGCCTATGTGGGCATTTTGGAATTCACAGATGAATATGACCTAGTGCTCATATTTAAGGAGCTCACAGACGCAAACATACAGTAACAGTGCAAATAATGGGCATGAGAAAGAGAAATCCTGGGAGCTAGGGGAGTGCCAAGAAGGGTGGGCTCCCTGGAGGAGGTAGCTATTGAGCCTCCTTGGGTGTTAATAACCTGTCATTTCAACATCTGGAAAGGGAACATTAAAAACAAACAAAAACAAACAAAAATTCAGAAGACTTATCTAGTAGCTATACTGGGAACACAATATAAAAAGCATACTGATCTTCAGGACGAGAAGAGTAATGGCCAGTGAAGTTAATATTTATAATTTTGTGAAAGGAAATAAAGAGAAAATATTTTTTCCATTTAATTTCAACTTTATGTAACAATCACTTCACATTTACTGAGTATTCAGTAGACATGACACAGTATGCTAAGTACTTTACATGAGTTATTCTAGTCATTACAAGGTAGGAATTTTGATCATCTCCATGTAGAGATAAAAATGTGAAGTTTGAGAGAGTTTGGTAAACTGCTTCTGAGTTATAGCTAACGGGTAGGGAGCTGGGCTTTTAATCTCAGCAAGCCAATGACAGAGTGAGCTCTCTTCACCTTGCTGCAGCACCATGTCCAAACATGTTTAATCTGACATTAGCAAACTAGAGATTAAGGGACATGCTTGCTGAATTTATACCAAATGCCTTTATTATTTTTTGACTTTCCGTGGTCAAGAACATAAAGGATGTTCTTTTCATTCTTTTTCTTCCTCCTTGTCCTCCGCCTCCTCCTCCTCCTCCTCCCCCTCCTCCTCCTCCCACCCTCCTCCTTCTTCTTCTTCCTCTTCTTCATTTTTTGAGATGGAGTCACACTCTGTCACCCAGGCTGGAATGCAGTGGTGCGATTGCAACTCACTGCAACTTCAGCCTTCCTAGTTCAAGCAATTCTCCCTGCCTCAGCCTCCCAAGTAGCTGGGATTAAGGTGTGTGTCATCATGCCTAGCTAATTTTTGTATTTTTACTAGAGCTGGCATTTCACCATGTTGGCCAGGCTGGTCTTGAACTCCTGACCTCAGGGTATCCACCCACCTTGGCCTCCCAAAGTGCTGAGATTACAGGCAAGAGCCACTGTGCCTGGCCTTTTTTTTTCTTCTTATGTAGTATGTCCACTACACAGCTAAGAATTAAAATAGGAAACATCTGTGTATCTTCCACTCTGCTTTATTGAAGCTAACGTTTTACAAAATAGTCTCAGGATTTTCTTTTTAATAGAGCACTGCAGACCCAGTGCTTCTGGTGCCTCTAACATGACACTCAAAGGCAAAGGGTCATCTGGGCTCTAGCAGAGGCCAGGTGTCCTCCCCTCTTCCCACGGTTTGGTACCAGCTCCTAAGGGCACATTAGTCATTCTCAGGTTCTGAAAGGAAGAATTCTTTGGGTGTGGCAAAGATTTTGAAAACCTGAACTCACCTGAATGATCTGAACTATCCTCCTGGAAATGTTCAGAAGCTGTCAACTGGGACTGAAGAGACGAGTCGTGGAAGTTTCCTCCAGGAGGTTGAGATATGATGTGGCTGGAAGAGGTTATTGCAGACTCTGTATTCATCTTCCCTGACTTCCAGTCACCAGACAGAGAAGAACAGTCCAAATCACCTCCTGGAAAAGCAGAGGGGGTCAGTGAGAGAGAGAAAGAGAAAGAGAGAGAGAGAGGGAGAGAGAGAGTGTTCACTGACTCCTCAATGCACAGTTAGTTCCTAATATTCACAAAAATAGTATCATTGATACACTATTGCACTACCATAGTGGGATGGGGGAAGGTTTTCTGGATGAGATGGTGTATTAGTCTGTTGTCATGTTGCTGATAAACACTTTCCTGAGACTGTGTAGTTTATAAAGAAAAAGAGGTGTACTAGACACACAGTTCCACATGGCTGGGGAGGGCTCACAATCATGGTGGAAGGCAAGGAGGAGTAAAGTCTTGTCTTACATGGATGGCGGCAGGCAGGCAGAGAGAGAATAAGAGCCAAGCAAAAAGGGAAACCTCTTATAAAACCATCAGATCTCATGAGACTTATTCACTTTCATGAAAACAGCATGGGAAAGACCCATCCCCATGATTCAATTCCCTCCTACCAGGTCCCTCCTACAACACATGGGAATTGTGGGAGCTACAATTCAAAATGAGATTTGGGTGGGGACACAGGTAAATCATATCAGATAGCATTTCTATTTGTCATCATCTTTGAAGGTTGAAGAGAAGTATCCGGTGAAGAGATAAACAAAGGCCAGAGGTATCTTCAATGACATTGAGGTTTGCATAGATGGATTTAAAAGACATGTAGTCAGATGAACCTCATATATTTATAGGACCAAACTTTAGCAGTCAACTCCTTCTACTTCTAATTCGTTTATTCATTTAACATTTATTGAGTGTGACTACGTATCAGAAACTGACCTAGCTGCTGGGATATAGTGGTGAATTAGAACAATATCTCTGTCCTTACATACTGCTGGAGGACAGGGGAGAAAATATCTTGTGGTAAGTGTCATGAAGGAAATTCTCCCTCTATAAAATACATTGAAATGCTGGATAAAATATAGCAACCATCTGTTTAAATTTTTTATTCAAAGAGGCTATTTCATACATACATAGCTTCAAGAACATGCACCCATTTTCTTCTATGATGATTCATACATAAATATATTTTACTGTCCCTAAACTTAGCCTGACATTCTCACAAAAAAGTCAAGTTTATTGCAAAAGCATGCATGCAGCATCAAGTGTCAAACATGCTAAGGTGACTCCTCATAACAATTGGTGTCTTCAGTGTGAGGTCAACAAGGAATGAATTTTAATCCTTGTTTGAGTCAGAGATGAAGGGATCCCAAGCCAAAGCTCCCTTGGAAAGGATGAATGTGTTAAAAGTGCCTTTCAACAACAGGGAAAGTTAAGCACCACACCTCTGACTCTGCCACTGGAAGTCTCTCATTTGGTTCATCTGGCATAAATGTACCTAGGAATTCTCTTGGTTCTGTCTTGAGTGGTCTGTATCATATTCCAGGGTTTAACTTTACTCTTGTGATCTTGGTTAAAAATTCAAGCCAGTTTAGAGCTCATTGACTTGGAATCAAAGCCACTCAGAAAAAGTAGCCAGAGTCCTGCCTTGGGACACAGGTATTTTCTAGGCTGATATCTAAAAGAGATTACACATGCCCAACAAATGTTATTTTTCTTTAACTCTATACCTGAGCTCAAAAGAAGGAATTATTCCCAAAGGCATGTGCTGTGGATGAAACTTCCAAAAGGGGTGGGGAGAGGGCCTTCGAAGTCATATTAATCAAAGGTCTATGGATTAACTGACATTAGGGACAAGGAAAAGGCCTTGATCTCAAGAGAGGCAGAAAATTGAAACCGATAGGACTCAAAATGCTACTTCCTCAATGAAAACATGGCTAGGAAAAAACATCTGCCCACTAGTTCTAGGAGAAGGCATGAAAGCTTATCTCTTTTGGCCTAGGTAATGAGTGGGAGGAAATGTCTCCCCTAACACTTTATAAGTAAGTGGGTTTTGAGTTAAAATTTATGCTAACCTGAAAAGTTAATATTTTAAAAAGTCCCAAGCTGATACTAGCCCTGTGACATCTGCCAGAAGCCAACATAAAAGCTCTCACTGAAAACACACTGTAAGCCAATCTGCAAAGATTTCCCCAGATAAAGCCCAAAGGACATGAGCTCACAATCTAAAATTACAAATTATACAGAGAAATAATCTCCCATGGGTAAGGAGAATAAATATGGTGCTTCAAAAAAAAGATAATCCTGTAGCGGGAGACGATGGGGGTAGCCATGAAGTTACTGTCTGGCTTTAAGCTTTGAGCAGGAGGCATGATGTTTGGAGAAATTGTCCTAATTTATCTTACCTTGAGGGAAACTGAAGACCTGCAAAATTTGTGTTTTTTGTTTTTTTTGGGTTTTGTTCATATTCCTAATATGTCCTTATTTTTGCTTCTTGTCTAAATAGGACAATTATTTCTATGGTCCATCTAAGCTTTGATTTCATGACTAAGGGAAGTAGGCATATTGACTGGGCAAATATTTAGTAAACTTATAAACTGTAGGACACTTTGATGGGAGGGGAACAAGGGAGAATAAGACACTGTCCCAAAAGAAGTTGAAATCTAGAGGGCGTGTGTGTGTGTGTGTGTGTGTGTGTGTGTGTGTGTGTTTGTACACACGAGTCAACAGCGGGAATCAGTAAAGAAGGCATCACTTATGGACGGGGAAACAGATGATCATTTGCTAAAAAGAGATAAAACATGGTTTGGTAGAAATTTCAAGGACTTTGGCATCAGAAAGATTGGAACATACATTGTAATACTAGTAACAGGGCAATTTACTTAATTTTTCTGACCCTGAGTTTCTTCACGTAAAATAAGACAGTAATGTCTACTTTTTGACAGCTGTGATCATTGAAGGAGAAAAGGCAAAATTGTAAACATCCTAACATATAGTATAGATGGAGATAATTGAAACTTCTATCACTAATAAAAATTATAATATATATTGTCCCTAGTTACATGACCAAACGGGTTAGTCAACTTCACGCGGAGTTGGGGGTGGTAGGAAGGTGCCGATGAGTCATTAAAGGATGTTTAAAGGTAGACGGGATTTTAAAGAATTTATCATTCTATAATAAAAGGAGCTTGCTACTTGACCTTGGGAAAGGTAATATTTACTTTGAATTAGATATACAGGAAATTGCTATACCATGAAGAGATTTCTAAACTTGCCCAGACATTTCTAGGCACAACCTTTATCCCATATGGCTGCTTAATTGCCCTGACTTCACTGTAGGACAGACTAGAAGAAAGTGCCCCAGTGGAGGGAAAATACCCCTCTCTGCCCCCTGCCCCATCACAAAGCTGAAGAGGCATAGTGAGAGGGTCTCTGGGAGAGACCAACTGGACGTAGTGGAGAATAGCCACCACTCCTGAGAAGGGCTTAGAGACAGGGACAAGAAAAAAACAAGGGGGAAGAAATGAAAGAATCAAAAAGGTGATTTTTACTGTCATACGAACTTCAAGGGGAACAAACGGGAATCTGAACAGCCCCAGTGAATAAATAGAAACTTTCTCTGCCTTGATTGCTGTCATGGAATGTCCAGAGCATAAAATGACTAAGGAAAAATATCAACCAGCTAGGAGGAAAGACTGAGGCAGCCCCCAGGTGACAGTCCCAGCCAGAGGAGTTGGGAGGTGGAGCAAAAGTAAAGGGAGAACAATGTGAAGGATGCTGTGTGGATACAGGCCGGGAAGATCTACGTACCATTCAGTGCAGTCATTGTATATACTGCAAATGCTGCCCTGGAAGAAGGTAGTCAAATTAGACACTGCTCTGCCCTACTCAGGATCTGGAGAGGGACAGACAAGCAAATGAACAATTAGGATGCAATAAGGTAATTGCCACAATGAAGGCTGGAACATGTTATCAGGTGGGAGTCTAGGAAGGGGTGTCTGAGTCTGTTTGCGGGAAGTCCAGGGAGGCTTCACAGAGGAGGCAGTGCTTCATTGGAGACTGGAAGGATGAGTAGGAGTTCTTCTACATAGACAGCAGGAAGAGGACAGTTCAGGCAGAGAGGAAGAGGGTGCATGTGGATAAAGAGAAATTACAAAACATCCATCTATGAGAGATCAGGGTTGATTCCCAGAAGAGTGTTTTCCTGTGCAGCTGGACAAGAGCATGTGTGTGAAGTCAGTCTGAGGAGATTATTCTGTCTGGGCTGATAAGCAGAGGTCACATCGTGTGGGGTCTCATGTCACACTCTAAGCTAAGATTGACTCTGTGGGCATTTGGAGTCATTAAAAAAATTTGAGCATGAGTGTAACATGAAATGCTTTGTGCGTTAAAATGCTCACTCAGCAGTGAGAGATTTTTAAGATTCCTAGTCTCCCATTCTAGGAGCTGAGTGACTATGGGGCTCTAAGAGACACTGGGGTCCTCCTACAACAGTAGTTCTTAATATGGGGTGAAATCTCCTTCTGGGGGACATGGTGCAGTATGTTGAGACAGTTTATGTTTTCATAACTTGGGGTGAGGTGAGGGTTCTTATGGGCATCTACTGAACAGAGGCCAGGGATGCTATTAAGCACACAATAATGCACAGGACCAGTGTCACAACAAGGCATTACCTGGCCCAGAATGCCATGATGCTGAGGCTGAGAAACCCTGTTTGAGAGAGCGTCCTAACCATCTAAGGCAACTGCATCATTAGAGTCCTTTCGACAACTCTGGTAGGTGCTTCGAGTGGGGACCATGTGTCTGTATTTTCCTGGTTGTGCTTACTCTAGTCAAAACATTCTGCTCTCTCCCTTCCGAGGACAGATCATAATTTATGATTTTATAATTCTTATAGAAATACAGACAATAGAATGCATAATTTGTGTGATTTTTTGGTTATTTAGGGTCTGCTCCCTCACTAGACGAAAGACTCTGTGAGAAAAAGGTCACTTCATCTGTCCCAGACACCAGCAATTAGTACTCAGCTCATAGTTAGCATTCAATAAACTTTATGGAGAATTCAGTACGAGGTGAAAGGTTAAGACATGAGGTGTTATTTGCAAAACTTAACAAGGGCCTGTTATAACAGAGTACAGAAACTATAGAGAAAGTGGGTTGGTCTTCACCACCACGGAGGCTAAGGCTGAGCTAAGACTGAGACTTCAAGAGAAGAGAACGGCTGGTGGGCTGGCTCCACCTGTGGTCCCACAGCCTGGATACTGAGCTGGGGATCTTGGACTGGGGAATTCCTACTAACCCTGCAGGCTTCCTTATACCACCGTTCACATAGCCTTTGGCAGCTTGACAAAGCAGTCTGTGGATACATCTCTGCCGGTTGCCATAGAGAAAGGAGCAGCAGAAAATGAAAGATACAGATTATCCAATAATGACCAGGCTGCTGAGGGGGTCCTGGACGACGCCCATCCCAGCACTGTGCATGATAGCCAAGATGTGGAAGCAGCCCAAATGTCCATCCATAGATGAATGGATGTTGGAAATGTGGTATATACAGACAATGGAATATTATTCAATCTTAAAAAAAGAAGGAACTCTTGCCACTTGCAACAACATGAATAAACCTGGAGCACAGTATGCCAAGTCAAATAAGTCAGTCCCAGAAGGACAAATATGGCATGATTCTCCTTCTACGAGGTGGGCAAAATAGTCAAACTCATAGGGGCAGACAGTACAATAGTGGCTGCCAGGGGTTAGGGGTTGGGGTGAGGGAAATAGGGAGCCATTGTTCAATGTGAATACAGTCTCAGTTATGCTGGAAAGATGAGTTATAGAGATCTGCTCTACAATATGGTACCTGTAGTTAACAATATGCTATTTATTAAGAAGGTAGCTCTCATGTTATGTTCTTACCCGACCCCCCCCACACACACACAGAGAGAGAGAAAGAAAGAGAGAGAGAGAGAGAGACAAAGACAGAGACAGAGACAGAGACAGGAACTTTTGGGACATATTGGATGTGTCTATTACCTTGATTATGGCGATGCAATCACAGGTGTCTGCGTATGTCTAAAGTCATAAAATTGCACACATGAAATATGTGCAGTTCTCTGTATAGCAATTACACCTCAATAAAGCTGTTAAGAAAAAAGAGGAGGCTAGCTGATCAAATCAATGTGGAAGTGAGAAAGAGCTGGGAACTTCCAAGGCTAATTATGTATTCATAAGTGTCCCTTAACTGCAATCTGGGTAGATGTGGAGGAGACTGTGACAACAGTAAAAAGATCACTGTGCTGTTTCCCAGGACTGCCCAGTTGAACATAGAACTTTGCTTCTGAGAGTTGGATGAAATGAAAAATGTATCCTATATAGAATACTGGAAATTGTACACAGAATTTTCTAAAAGAAAAGATGGTATTCAACAGAGAAACCACAAAAGAAGTCTTAGCATTCAAATATGATCAAGGAGCTTTTTCATCTCTGAAAAGACATGATTTGACCCAAACTCACTTTCCCTGATTGACAGTGAATTTTCCTCTCCAAGCTTAGTAACAAATAAAAGGATAATAATGCAAAAAAAATTATCAAATAGCTTGTTGTATTTTTGTTGAAGATACCTATTTCATTCTGTTTCACCCAATTTCTAAATTTGATGTAATTTACTTCCATTGGGAAGATTCTGTATCGTCTAAGCACATCTTCCACATCCTTTTATCTAAAAATGGACATTACTTGCTATAAACAGAAGCCCAAAGCCACATACAGGTGTTGCCATCAAAGATATTTATGTGACAGGCATGCATTCTAGAGAAAGGCACGGAGCTCAAGTTCAGGTGACTTGCCCGGAGTCATCCTGCCTTTTCTAGGACTGGCAGAAATAGAGCCCATCCTGTTCAGTCCTCCCTGTGTGAATCCTCTACTCTCCTTCACTATGACTCACAGGCTCTGGGAACACATCCCAAATTGCAGTATTGGGGCCTGGGTAGCTGCAAAATTCCATGGCTCAAGAATGAATTGCAACTAATGAGGAAAGGTGTCAACACAGCTGGGAAACGGGTGAACTGAGGACAAACAAAACAGGCAAAAACATCCTCTTGCCTGAAAAATGAAGCACAAGAAAATCAGGGGAAGTAATGTTTGATTGCATCCATTGCTCAGAGAGAAAACAGCAAAACAATTTAATTTTGATTTCTTCTGGAGTCTTCTAACTAGGCATTTCCAGAGAAAAATAAATTGCTGATAGAAGTCACGGGGCCTTGGGTAAATCCGGAAAGCAAGAAGTCTGGGGAGGATGTGATGACTTTGACAGCAGAGATGAGAGATTTCAAAGTCCTGTGTGCACCCAGGTTGACTAATTACTGATTCTGGATGGAGGTAGTTTGATTTGTTATATTTAGAGGATATTTGGAAACCATGAGAATTTTAATAAGATACCTCATGCACGTGCAGCATTGCTGTGGTCCAATCACTTTGAAATTGTTTGGACATATTTTGAAGAGACAGCGATGGAAAAACTAGATGTTAATTTCTATATATGTGAAATACTGCTTTTAGAACAGCGATTCTCAGACTTTAGTCATCCAGACATCATTTTCCTGATTTTTGCCAAATCCTGGAACCTGCTTGCTCTCAGCCATTTAATATTTTCTTAAACTTGTCTCAGTCTACATTTTTACTTTAAAGCAATCTTTATATCAGTCACAGAAATACCCTAAACAGAAAGTAAACATGAAAATCAGTACAATGGAAAACGTAACCTTATTTCACGTGTTTGAAATACTGGTGTGTAGCAGAAAGCTCTGAGCCTGTTCTTGGTTAAGAAGAACCATGTTAAAACCAAAGAGAGTATAGCAAATGGTAGAGAACCTGACAGCTACAAAGGTTCTAAACTGAGGCTTGGTCTTCTTGGTTTTATCAGAGGACTGTAAGGGAACTGGAAGAGGAGCCACAGCTTCTCTCTCACTGTGTCATTCAATGTTCACTTTTGCTGTGTCCTAGCAGCATTTCCTACATTGCTTTAGAACTGAGAAGAGACTTGCCTTGTTGCTCCAGAAAAAAACAGGGGAGAACCAATGGATGGACACTTCAAAAGGAACCCTATGGGTAAGCCTGAGTTAGCCATTCCTGGAGCAGCAGTAACCACTGAGTGGAAGAGGCAGCCTCAAAAAGTCATGAGTGGATGGGGTAGTGGATGAGAAGATGTTGGTCAAAGGGTACAAAGTTCCAGACAGGATGAAAGTGTTCTGGAAATCTAGCCTATAGCATGATGACTAGAGTTAATAATAATGTATTGTGTTCCTGAAAATTGCTAGGAGAGGGCCAGGCACAGTGGCTCCCCCCTGTAATCCCAGTACATTGGGAAGCCGAGGTGGGCAGATTACTTGAGCTCAGGAGTTTGAGACCAGCCTGGCCAACATGGCAAAACCCGATCTCAACTAAAAATACAAAAAATTACCCGGGCGTGGTGGCTCGTGCCTGTATTTTCAGCTACTCAGAAGAGTGAGGGAGGAGAATTACCTGAACCCGGGAGGTGGAGGTTGCAGTAAGCTGAGATCACACCACTGCACTCCAGCCTAGGCGACAGAATGAGACTCCATCTCAAAAAAAAGTTGCTAAGACAGCAGCCCTTAAATATTCTGACAACAACAATAACAACAAATGGTAAGTAGATGAGGTGATGGATATGTTAATTAACTTGATTTCACCATATATATATATATATGTATATATGTATGTATCAGAACATCACCTTGCCCACTTTTTCAAAAACACTTTAATTAAACATTTTATCAAAATAATGACAGTCCAAAATAGGCAAATCCATGAAGACTGAGAGTAGATCAGTATTGGTCATCAGGGGCAGGTGGGGAAGGAGGAGTGACTGCTAGTGAGTATAAGGTTTCTCTCTGGGGCTGATGGAATGTTCTGGAATAGGAAAGTAGGTTTTAAGGAACATAGATCATATCTCAATTAAAAAGTAGCAAGAGCTCTGTGCTAGGATATTTGTACCACTTTGTCAGAAGGAGTCAGAGAGATGACTTCTCCTTTGCCTTCTGAGTGAAGATCCCACACATAACGCATCTACCGGAGACAAAAGAATTCTTGAGTTGACCTCCTTATTAGCCATTTCTTCATATTCTTTTCTTTCATAACACTACACCCTTCTGCTTCCTTGCCTGAGAAACTTTCCCCAAAGAGCTTTTACCCAGTGTAGCCCAGTGATTAAGAACGCATGCTCAGACTCTTCTCTTTGAATCCTGGCTATGCGACTTCCTAGCTGTGTGGCCTCATAAACAGCACCTAAGCTGCCTTAGCTTCTCCCTCTGGAAAATGGGGATAAAGAATAATAACTGGCTCAGAGGCTTTGCACAGAAGTGATGATGTGACATGTGGGTGAAGCTGGATGAAGCATACACTGGCCCTCTCAGTACTATTTTTTGTAACATTTTGTGAATCAAAGTTACCGAAATTAAAAATAAAAAAAATTAAGTGATGTGTGTTTCTGTCTAAGAAGCAGATTAAGAAAAATCATATCCATGTAATTGCTACACACTTAAATTAATACATTATTACATCATGTGACTCCTCTAGATTGCTCTTTGGGCCTGCACTATGAAGGATATGATGGATTTCTCTTTGAAAAGGAGAACAAAACCCTTCCTGGCCACAGAGAAGAATCTGAACTTTTAAATCAGATAGAACTGATTCAGTTGACCTGGTTGAATTCCAATTCTGCTGTTTATAAGCTAAATTAACTTGGCAAGTCCTTTAATCCTGAACTTAAGTTTTATCATAATTATAATAAATATGATAATATAATCTACTTCCTGTGAATTTTGGAAATATTTAAACAAGATAATGTATGTAAACAAGCTAATATATTTTTAAAAGACAAAATGTAAAGTGCTCAGCATGTAATAAGTACCCTTACTTCTCTTTTGTCTCTCACAGCCACATAGGCAAATCCTGTTGCCTCTACCTGCAAAATGAATCTGGAATCCTACTTCTCATCACCATTCTGCTATCGTCTTAGTTCAAGTCGCCATTATCTCCCACCCGAATCATTCCAACAACCTCTTAACCGGTTTCTTGCTTCTGTTCCTAATAACTGACATCTAATCTGAACCCAGAAGCTGGAGTTATCCTGCCAACATGTAAATCAAAACAGGTAATTCCCCAGCTCAGATTCCTCCAATGGTTTGTCCTCCACGCAGAGTAGAAAGCAAAGCCTTTGAAATGACCCTGCAGCTCTCCTTGTCCTTTCCCACTTTCATTCCTGACACATACACCTTTCAGTCTTTCCCTGCTTTCCCCATTCACTCACTCAGCCCAGTGCAGGCTCTGAAACTAGAACTTGTACGTTGGCATTTCATGTAGCTGGATTGTTCCTCCCCCAGGTATCTACAGAACTGTTTTGCTTTTGCTTTTAAGCCAATGCTCAAAATCCCTTCTCAATGAGGCTTTCTCTAACCACTTTATTTACATTTGCAACTCCCATCACTTCCCCCTTTCTTGTGCCTCATATCACTCACCATTTATTAACATGCTACATAATTTATGTATTGCCTATCTCCCCCTATAGAAATGCAATTTCCACAAGAACTTGTATTTTGTCCATTTTATTCACCGCTATGTTCATTGTTTAGAATAATGCCTGGCACATTGTTGGCCCTCAATAAAATCTTCCAAATGAATGAAAAAGTGAATTCTAACAGAGTGAGTGACGTAAGTAAAGCCACAGATGTGTGGAAGAGCAGGATTCATTCAGGAAATTGAAAGATCAGTGCGATGTGTGTCAATTGCATGTAAGGGAAAGGAAAAAAAATGGAGTTGAAGACAAGACCAGCCACATGGACCTTTGACAAGTGCCATTGCACAGGGCTTCTTGTCATGAGGGTCTTTTTCTTGGTTGAACAGTGTTTCTTGGTTGATATTTGAAATTCTTAAGCATTTCTTAACAGGGAGCCTTGTATTTTTTCTGCAGTGGGCCTGAAAATTATGCAGTCAGTTAGGGTTGGAGAAGTAGGAGATATTCAAAAGGCCTTATATGCTGTGTTAAGGAATGACAAGGCCACATTTGTGTTACAGAAAGGTTGGCCTCACAGCAGTTTGGAAGATGGAATGGGGAAGCTGGGACTATCACCCCAGCTCATCTCTGCCTAGCCATCCTACTCGTCCTTTAAGACCCACTCAGAAATTGCCTCCCTCTGATGCCCTCCCAGTCACCTCTAGGTAGAGTTAATACTGCCTCCCCTGGCTAAACCTCTGACAGTGTCTCCACATATTACTCTTAAATCTCTTATACTGTTTCAGTCATTATACTCAAATTATTTGCAAATATATCTATCTACCTGTTTTAAACCAGGAATTTCTCAAGGTTACAGTTATGTCTTACTTGGTTTGGAAGAGTGCTGTGTTTAGTGCAGTGGCTGGCACATAGCACATACTCAGTGAGTTTGATGAGTGAATGAATAAATGAAAGAATGACTATTAAATGAGTATATAACATATCAAAGTGGACCTGCAAACCCACTTTTATTTCAGGCCCATGTGTTGACGAAGTGACATGTATTAGATCATTTTCACACTACTGATAAAGACATAACCAAGACTTGGCAATTTACAAAAGAAAGAGGTTTAATGGACTTCAGTTCCACATGGTGGAAAGCCTTACAGTCATGGTGCAAGGCAAGGAGGAGCAAGTCATGTCTTACATGGATGGCAGCAGGGAAAGAGCTCGTGCAGGGAAAACTCCCCCTTATAGAATCATCAGATCTGGTGGACTTATTGACTATCACTAAAACAGTATGTTTATTGAATCCCCATGATTCAGTTACGTCCCACCAGGCCCCTTCCACAACATGTTGGAATTCAAAATGAGATTTGGGTGGGGACACAGCCAAACCATATCATGATATATACTCATGATATATACTCATGATATGGTTTGGCTGTGTTTATAGGATGAGAAGAAAAAGGAAGAAGAGGCAAGGGCTCATTCAGTCTTCTAATTTGACTTCATCCTCCTTCACCTCTCCCCTTCTCTTCCCAGCAGACATCAGAGTCTTCTATAGGCTGTTCCTTTATTTCCTCACCTCTCACTCTCTCTTCACTGTACTCCTGGTTCTCTTCTGCCACCTTCACTCCACTACCAGTCACCCCCAGGCCAATGAATCTGATGAACACTCAGTCCTCATTCTATTTACCTTGCTAGTATGATTTGCCATTGCTGAATGCTCCCACCTTTTGTACCACTATTATCCCAAGAATTTCATTACACAATACTCTCTCAGTTTTCCACTCACCTCTATGAATGCTTCCTTCCTAATCTCTTTTGCAGGTTAATCCTGTCCTATTTATTTATTCACTGTTTGTGTTCATAACTCCATTTTAGGCTCTCTCTTTTGAAAACTGTATATCTCCTTCCTAATCCATCTCATCCACTGTAAGGCTTCAATGACCTCCTAGACTGATATGATTCCTAGATGTATAACTTTAACTGAGTTTCCTCCTCTGAGCTCCAGATTACAAATATCACACGATCTAGATTTTGTCTCTTCGATGTCTTAAAGAAACTTAAACTCATTGTGTTCCAAACCATGCATGCTATCTTCCCGCACTGAGCAAGTCTGCTCACTAGGCAACTCACACTCCAGACTTTTTTATCTCCTTAGCACAAAATGTTTTTACCTTTCCCCTTCACCCAGCAAAAGCCCCTCTCATTGTCTAGCACTCATCTCCATTGTCAGTTCCAGAGGGAAGCCTTTCTTAAGTTTCCAAATGAGTCAAATTCCCCATTATATCACATATCCTTTTTTCATGGCCCCCATCACAATTATTATGCCATGTTTGTGCAATTATTTAACAAATATCTAAACCCCAGTGCCTGCTCTGGTAGACCATAAGACCCAAGAAGACAGGGGCTACATTGTTTATATTCATCTTTTTATCCCCCACCTACCACATCGCCTGGAAAATAGTAACTGCCCAATAAATATCTGTTGTTTTCATTCTAGTAGTAAAAATAATTGCAACCACAACTTATTGAGCACCAGATATTGAACTATGACTGACTGTCATTGTCCCATTTCATCTTTAAAATATGCTTTGAGAATCAACATACAAAAGTCAGCAGTCAATTCTGTACACTAATAACATTGTGTACACTAATAACATTCAAGCTGAGAGCCAAATAAAGAATGCAATCCCACGTACAATAGCCACAAAAATATAATATACCTGGGAATACATCTAACCAAGGATGTAAAAATCTCTACAAGAAGAACTACAAAGAACTGCTTAAAGAAATTATAGGTGACACAAATAAATGGAAAAACATTTCACACTCATGAATTGGAAGAATTAATATCACAAAAATGGCCATATTGCCTAAAGCATTATCAACTTAATAATTTACAGATTTACATTAGGCTATTTTCCATGACATAGACACATATGCGTTTTGATCACACATGTAGTATAGAGAGAACTTCAAGTGAATTTTTAAAATGTGGCATCTCTCCATCAGAATGACTGTCATCTCTGGACTTGATATTGGTCGAGGACCACAGGGTTACCACTGCCTACTTGGAAATGAAATTTTGCTATGGAAAGGAAGATTCAAACTCACCATCTCCATTGTGGTGGTCTGTGTCCAACCTCCTGATCCCCTCCAACCAGTTGTCCTCACTTGGAGAAGATTCAATGTCACCAAAGATACTTCCATGCAGCCAAGATTTAGAGGTACTGAGGTTGAAGAGAGAAGAAAAGGGATGGCGGATTCTCTTTTTCTTTCTAAATATCCTAGAGAGAAATGAAAGCATGGCAAACAATGAATAATGGTTACCTGTAGTTCAAAACTGTGATTTGGTATACAGAGTACATCTCTACAACCCAAGTCAGCTCACTGCATTAATTCTACAGAAGTTTCTCAAAATTCTGCTGTGTGCCTGGTCCTTGGCTCAACATCAAGAATACAGAAATAAAAGACAAAACTTTGAGTGTGATAAGTTTGCAATGTTTTATGGGAGAAAGAAAAAAATAATAACGCACATATAGGTAATGCTTCTCTAAAGTTTATTCTGTGCCAGGCATCTTTCTTAGTGCTTTACAAAGATTAACTCACATTATCTTCAGAACAACTCTATGAAACAGATACTATTATTATCCCATTTTTCTGGTCAGGAAACTTAGGCACAGATAGGTTAAGTCACTTGGCTGAGTTCATGCAGCTAGTAGGTGACATAGTTAGGATGCAAACCCAGAGAATCTGCCTCCATGGTCTCTGCTTTTGATCACTATGCTATATAGGGGATATGTGCTCTGAAAGGATTGCCTAGAGGCTGCTCTGAAGGCACCAGGAGTAGCATTACTAGTTGATAATCGAGGGAGGTTTTCTGGGAGAAATGAGTGCTAAGCTTCATGAGATGATCTGACCTGTTCATTGAGGAGCCAGTAGGTGTGATTAGGTCACGCCAAGAAGTGAAGCTGGACAGGTAAAATGAAGGCAGATAATGATGAACTTCATATACGATGCAGGGGGGTTGGAATGTAGTATTGGAACAAAGGGAGACCTCTAAAGCATGGCTATGGGGAAGAGAGTGGTGATGACATAATTTGATTTGCATTTCCAAAATTGTTGGTAACAGAGCGTGGCTCAGAGGTGCAAAATTGAGGGCAGAGAGGCTAATCGAAGTGCACAGGGGAGTCACTGTCACGTATCTGCCTGTGATGTGTCAAGCCCTGTGCTGAGCATGCTATACTGGTGAAAAATACTGAGGGCCTGAATTAAAGCTAGGTAATGCAAGGTCAAGTGGGACAGCTTTCCCATCACATGCAAGATGGGCATCGAACAGTTTTCCCATCACAAAATTCTGCTCTCCTCTTGGGATATCCGTGGCCGCTATCAGAAGATGCATTTTGAGTTGTGTTTTCCCTTGGTGGTTAGGATGAATTACAAGCCTTATGCCTTCTTTATCCTGATGGTTCTCAACCAGATTGATTTTGGCTGCAGGGAATATCTGGCAGGTTCTGGAGACATTTTGTTGACATTACACTAGGGGAGGAGTCCTCCTGGCAGATGGTAAGAAGAGGCTAGAGATACCATTAAACATCCTGCAATGCACAGGGCAGTTGCCCACAGCAAAAAATTATCTGGTACAAAATGTGAATAGTGCTACTGTTGAGAAAACCTGCTTTATTTGAACTCTCTCTGTCATAAGGTTCAGGAATGGCAAGTTGGGAAAAATGGTAGAGTTCCTGACGATGGAACACACTCCTGTGAAAATGAACCAACTTTGAAAGATTCTTGTAGGTTCTAAGATGAGGTCATTTTAAACTGAATAAACTGGAATTAGAAATGTTTATTCATTTATTCTTATATTCACTAATTTGCTAAACAAAACTTTATTAAGTACCTATTATGGGATGGGCACTCATCAAATTTGAGAACAAAAAGTATGTATAAAACATCTTTAACATCAAGAATATCTACATAAGGTGGGCTAGAGTCAAAAGTGGTGGTTGAAAATTGATTCTCTAAAGTTGAACAATCTGAGCTGAAATCCTATTTCCACCTAATAGCCCTGTGAGCTTGGGAAAATTACCTAACCTCTCTGAACCTGTGTCTTACCTTTGTGAAATAGGAATGGCAGTAATAAAATCTGTGTCATAAGATTCCAGAGCAGGAGTTGAAATCAAATGGTAGTATACACACAAAACAGTTGAAATAGTCCCTAGCACACAGAAAGCAATCAGGACATTTATTTTATTTGTTTTTTTTTTTAAACAAATATTGGCAGTTATGTAAGGTGAAATGAGAAGAAAGTAAATAGAGTAAAAATTCCCTGAAGGAGGGTGCCTAACCAATGTCAGAAAACCACCTTGCAGTAGCTTGGCCTGGAGAATGTACTGGAAGGTGAGTAATCCAGGAGGCATCAGAATACTCAGGTAACCATTGCAGAAATTTAAGCAAGAGGTGATGGTGGCCTGAATGAATAAAACAGCTAGGGGATCAAAGAAAGAGGAACAACTCAAAATAATTTTAGGAAGTAGACTCATTTGGTCTTACACTTTATGGCAGAAACAATAAACTTCTTACCAAACACAGTGTACCTGGACCCACAACTGAACTACATCTTTCTGCTCCCTTGCCATTAGGTGTGGTGATGAGTCTAAGGTCTCCCCAGTGGATTATGAGTAAAAGTGATCTGTGTCATTTATTGGCTGGAGCCTTGAGCAAAGTAGGTGTTCCTCCACATCACCTTCTTTCTACTTTTACCAGTTGGCTCCAGGCAATTCCACTATGCCACAGCCTCTACAAGGTTTGCACGGTTAGCAGATGCATTTGACAGAAGAAATCTGGATCTCTGAGTCTCTGCTTCAAGGTGAATCACCAGTTAAGCTGGAACAGTCATTCTGGACAATTATATGAGCAAGAAATAAAATCTGGTTTTGTTTGAATCATTACATATTTAGATCTAAAGGTTACTACCTATACCATCTTATCCTGACCAACTGACTAAAAGGGATGTGTGAATAAAAAGGTCAAGTCTGGAGAGACTCTCAATGAAGGATGAATGGTGAAATCATGTGAGAAACATTTTGAAAGAAAGAGGACCTTTTCTATTTTAGACATACTCAGTTTGAGATGCCTATAGGAAATCCCTTCCTCCTTCATCAACAAGGGTAGAAAGTATTTCTCTGACCCTTATTCCAACTTGCCCATATAAGTTGAATTGACCATTGAGATGGTAGCAGATTCATGCACACAGAGGCTTGAAATGTACCTGTTGTTGGGGTAAGTCCTCTTGCATTTACTTAGTTACAACACCAAGAACATTCTTCTGTCGTCCACTGGTCTCAAAGTTGGAATTCATACTTGATTCCAACTGAAGCCAAGCTCCACCTGGTTCAGATTAAACCAACCTACTTCAACTGACTTCCAAACATGTGAGTGCTCATTGCTTTATATCATTAAGATTTGATAGTTATTTGTTACACAGCTATTGTGTCAATAGCTGATGGATACAGTCAGCATATGGGTAGTTTTGAAGCAAAAGAAAATGAATGTGATCATCCGAATTTGCTGATCCAAAGTGAACTCATCTGTCTTCATTCTTCAAACATGCTCCTTCTTTCTTTTTGATCTTGGTAAATGGTCCTACCGTACATTCAGTTGACAGAGCCAGAGTCCTAAGATTCATGCAAGTGTTCTTCCTTTGCTGGACCTCCCACATCTTTGGATGTCCAGGATTCCACCTCTTTACCATTATTTTTATCTATTTCCCCACCCTTACTCTTTCATCATTGCTACCACAATTTGCTTTCAATCTATATACACCTTGCCTTCATTTTTCCCATTATACTCACTTTCTACTCATGTATTCACACACATCTTTTCCATTGCTGTCACTATTATTTTCTAAGAATAAATCTGATAATATATCAATGGAGCCTCTTTATTTGTAGAGTACAGCTCAAACTCTTTAGCCTGAAATTTAAGCACTTTCATCCAGCCCCTGATCCTGTGCTCAGTCTTCTTTCTTACAAAACACCCCTTCTCACCCTAAGTTTATCCCTACCAAATGATTTGCTATTCTCCAAGTTTTACCAGGGTCTCTCAGAAACCCATGCCTGCGCCATCTTTCTAGAAGTCCTCTTTCCTAGTTTTATTTTAACTAACATCCTACATTTTTCAAGACTAAAATCAGCCATTGCCACCTCTAGTGAATTTATTTTTACCTATTCCCCAGGTAAAATAGATTCTCTTTCTTTTTCCCCTTCACTGCCCCCTGACAGGTTTGTATCCAGGCACCCATATTACTTCATTGGTTTCATTTGTTTTCATGTTGGCTATGCCCATCCCCTCTAACCCTTTGTATTTCCACAGTTTGGAGCAATAATGCGCTCCTTATAAAAGACAGTTGAGTGAGTAAATGAATGAATGAACGATTAATGGGTAGATTAGATTCCAAATTTCCTTCTGTAATATGTTTTGCTTACCTAACTAAGTTCTCTTTGTAGATAACACGGGTCTGGGATGGGTTCAGAGTTACGTTGCCATCTTTGTTGCACAGGAAGCTGTCTTCGGTCCAAATGTAGTAGCCATTGGTGAGGAGTCTGGGACTTCGGCGACAGGTATTGTGGGAGCCTGTCAGGCGATTTATGGAGCAGCATTCAAAAGAATGGTCACCATCCAGGACATCACAGGTGAAACTAAGAAGGAAAAGGAAAAGCCTTTTAAATCTCTATCCATTACACCAGTCCCATATAAACCATATCTCATCACTTTTATTTCCTAAAATAAAAGTAGGAAAGAGGACTTCTAGAAAGATGGCGCACTGTGAAGGAAAATAACCTCTTTCCAAACACGACTGTCAATTACCTCTGCAACCATTAGGAATGCCATTCTTAATCTTCTGGGCTTCATCTCCTCACCTACAACAGCACTGAACTACAGAAACTTTAGTGCTTCTTTCTGTTTTAAACCTTGGTGAAAACACAATGGCTAATCACTTTCCTCATCATATGATGAATCTACATTTGATGTTAGTCTACTATATATTTTTTTGGTTGGAATGTTGGCAGCTCAAAATTCCCTCTACTCTCTTAGTTTGAATAGCCCTCCAATTGCCATATCTTTATCCTCATCACTGTAATAGAGACATTAAAATTATGTGGCCACTGTAAACATATGAGGTACAGGATGAACATGCAGTCAAAGAGATCTTTTTTGGCCTTTCCAAATTTTTCCCTAGGTTGGTTGCACATATGGGCACATGGTTACCTTCCCTGATTTTGTAGCTGGGGAAGTCTCATAATTACTTTAGTAAATCTATATGTGTCTTAGGTTTAAAAAACAATCACATTGAGTTGGGCATGGTGGCATGTGCCTATAGTCCCAGCTACTCAGAAGGCTAAGGCAGGAGGATCCCTTTAGTCCAGGAAGTTTGAGGCTGCAGTGTGCTATTCATGTCTGTGAATAGCCACTGCACTCCAGTCTGGGCAACATAGCAAAGACCCTGTATCTAAAGGAAGAGTTGGGGCTGGGGGGAGAGAGACAGAAGAGGAATAAGAATAAGGAGGAGGAGGAGGAGGAGGAGGAGGAGGAGGAGGAGGAGGAGGCGGAGGAGGAGGAGAAGGAGGAGAAGGAAGGAGGGAAAGAAGGAAGGAAGGAAGGAAGGACAGAAGGAAGGAGTAAATTACAGGCCCCTATAATTGACAAGCAATCAAATTATTATAAAAAATATTTCATAAATCTAAAATTTCTTGAGATGAGATTTGATGGAAGCCTGGTGACAATAGTAATAGAGCCATATTGGAGAAAAGAATATGTTATGTGCTATTTCTTCAAAGATGCTTGCATTTTTCTCCTCTCTTCTTCCATAAAAATTATTTTTCTTTCTCCTAAATTCCAACTAACCTCATTGTCATTTTTGTGTATGTATGTCTGCCTCAGTAATTATTTTATACATTTCTGGAGGGCAGATACTGTGAGCCTAAAAAATGTTCAGTATGTAAATAAATTCAATACCAGTTGCTGAATGAAATCAGCTGACAGGCTATGGAAATCTGGTAAAATCTGTGAAAATATATAGTGTCTGAATATATTTGAATACCTGGGGTGGTTTTGTGTCAATCAGTTAACAGTGATGATTTTACAATAGCTCTTATGTGCTCTTTACCTTGATGTTTTCAATAATTTCTGTATATTATATGTTCCACTTAATCGCATAAACTGGGATCATATGTTTCCAGAGATCACAGATTCTAAGAATCAGAAGGGGTTTTAGTGGTCATGTCTGCAGCCCTACCAAATTCTGCTTGTCCCATCTGCTTTGTTTTGTCCCTAAAACAAAGTTTACTTCCAGCAAACATTGTCCTGTGTCTGCATGTAAACCTTCAGTAAGAAGGACCCCACACTTATTAAGCACCTCCACGCCCCTTAACTGAACAAATATGACTGTAGCATACTGGAAAAGGCAGAGAATTTGAAGTCTTCCCCCCGTCTAAGTCCATAATTCCAACTCTTTCATTGCTTAGGTAAGTAACCATAATCTAGTCGCTTAGCCTCTTAGACTGTTTCCTTATCTGTAAAACAAGAAAACAAATCTTGATTATGGCGTTATCTTAATAATTCAATAAGAAAACAAATGGTCTGTGCTTAACACCTAGTATGGGTCTCATAAATGTTCACTTCCTCCCCTCCTTTCTTTCCCTTGCTGTTCTCTTCCTTCTCTCTTCCATTTGAGATCTATTCAGCTATCTGAAGAATTTCCATGTCCTCCCTGGGTCCTTGCTTCTCCACACTAAAAGTGCTCCAGTTCATTTAACTCATCTTTATACGACATAATGTAGTTTTGATCCATTAGCTCTCACAGTTTGATGGCTTTTCTCTTAGTAGTCTCCACTTTTTAAAGATCCTCCTCTTAAATAACATGGCAACCATAGAACCCAACCCTTTTGGTGTGTCTGCCCAAGGAATGTAGATTATCACCTCCCTCATTATAGAATCCAAGTCTTTAGCGATGAAGCTTAAGTCGCATTAGCTTGATTCATTTCTTCCCTCCAGTTACCAATATATTATCACACTATTAAGTAGACTGTTAAGTCTACGGCCATATCAACCTGAACGCACCTGATCTCATCTAAATAATCTATCAATTTCTAGTCTTTCCCCTGTATCTTTAGATGTGCCTTTCCTCTCTTAGACTTTTGGACTCATTTTACAGAGTCAATATGTAATCAGAACTTTGCAGATAGATAGAGCTAAGTTTACACCCTGGGTTTCAATCCTGGCTCTACCTCTTGCTGATTATTCTCTTCAAGGCTTAGGATTTTTTTTTTTTTTTTTTTTTAACAAATGTGAATCTGTGCAATAAAGATTACCCAAAATAAACCTCATAGATTGCTGTAAATAGTAAATGTCATAGTTTAATGGAGGTTATTAATGACTATGCTTTCCATTGCCTAAGTATGATAAGCTAAATCTGTTGGCTACTATTTGAATGAGCTATTCATATTGCGCTATAGAATTTTGAAGGATTATGATTATATACATAATACTTTTAATATATTTACATGATACAAATATGTTGGAATCTGCATGTCCTCAATACAAATCATTTATAAAAATATTGAGTAGTACGGGTAGAAGTCTAAGACTTTGGGAACATCAAAAGAGACTATTTCCAGACATGCACTGATACACTCCAACAGATGTTTTGGTTCTTGTTACCCCTATTAATAAATAAGAAAATGGAGGCTCCAATAGGATAAGTTCATTGTTCAATAACTCAGGGCTGATAAGTGGGAGAGGCAAGGGAAAAATATAGATCTTTTTTCTCCTACTCCAATGCTCTTTCTTCTGTATTATTTTACCTACTTGAGGATTGATGTATGGTGCTGGACACTTAAGCGGTTTCAGAGTTCTGGACCTGTATTTCTAGCTGCACTCCAATTTCTAAGGTTTCAACATTCAACAGTTATCAACTATAGCCTCCCTAACCCCCTGGCATCTTTCCTTTTTAATGCCCCTACCTTTATCCTCTCTTGATTGTAAACAAAATGAAGACACTCTTCCAACACCCAGATTATAGTTAAAAAAAAAAAAAAAACTCTTCTGAGCAATATCAAACATTTAGAGCAGATAATAAAACTATCTCTAGATCTTGACTCTTGCCTCATTCTGCTGTAATAAACTTAGTAGCTGATTCTTCTCAGCAGGTCCTTTCCAATTGGTTTCTAAAGTCCAATCCCACAGCAAAGCCCAGCAAGGTGCCTGACTGCCTAAAGACAAAGTCCTTTCCTTTCATGTGAGGTTATAACTAGGCCTTAGAAGAGCCTAAATCATGCCTCCTAGGATAGGACAAAGACTGGGTGGTGAAAGGACAAATATCATTAGGGTCACTAAAGAATTTTAGATAATTACACACTGATAGATTATGAAATGTCTCTCATCCTTCTGTACATCTGCCTCATGCACTACTGAACTTCTGATATTTTTACATTTAAAAGTTTATATACAATGTACTCAGCCTAGTAATAAAATACTATTTCAAATGAATGTGATTTGTTGAACACTTACCATGAGCCTGGCCCCCTACTTTGCCCTTTGTCTCTAAAAATTTGTGATTTAGAATTTCCTGATCATCTAGCAGGAAAAAAAAAAGATTTACAAAAACAGCAAATTACTTGGGCGTTTTACATAGCTAGTGGCAGAGCTATGATATGAAACCTAGTCTATCTGACTCAAAAACATGGATCCTTTCCAAGTGTGCCTCTGTTCATATTAATTCATTTGGTAGTATCAGGAGGCCTACAGTTTGCAAGAAGGAGTGGGTCCTAAAAGGAATATATGATCTCTTTATATTATAGTCACATTTCACAAAATGTTAGGAGAAACATCAACTGATATCTTTAAAGGGAATAATAGACAGAAAGTCAGAAAAAAAGGAAGAAAAATGACTCCCTTGCAGGACTTCAACAAAATGGTAGGCTATACATGCTTTAGTAGAGCACAAAATTCAGTCATTGGTATAGAATTCTATTGATCTTGTGAAACAAGATAGGAAAGCATATTTAAAAGAATATCAGTTTGAGAAAAAGTAACCATTCATGAGTATTCAATAGTTTCACCACTTGCCAGAGAAACAATTCAGAGAAATAATATATAATATAATATGATATATATGTATATATTCATTATTCTATTAGGCAAGTTTTCATTTAGTATGCACAAGTCACTAAAAAGATATAACGTATCAAAACTAGATGATAGCTAAAATAACAATTTCAAAACAATAACACAACAAAGCAAGACATACAGGAAAATAATAATAATAATTGCTATTATTATTTTGAGGTGGGATCTCGCTCTGTCACCCAGGCTGGAGTGCAGTGGTGCGGACTTGGCTCACTGCAACCTCTGTCTCCCAGATTCAAGCAATTTCCCCACCTCAGCCTCCTGACTAGCTGGGATTACAGGCATTTACCAGCACACCCAGTTAATTTTTGTATTTTTAGTAGAGATGGGGTTTCACTGTGTTTTACCCAGGCTGGTCTTAAATTCCTGACCTCTAGTGATCTGCTGACCTTGGCCTCCCAAAGTGCTGGGACTATAGGCTTGAGCCACCATGCCCAGCCAAGAATGATTTTTTTTTTTTTAAAGATGCCCCATAGTATACCTTGGAAAAATGCATGTGGGAGACAACTGTCCAGCATATTCTTTTTCCAAACTGGAAGGACCTGTATAAACAAATGAGAGAGAAGTAGAATGTATCATACCTGATTAACAGTCATACATGTTGATACATGTATATCACTTGTACAACAGTATACACTGTAGCAAATATCACTAGTATAAAAGTATACACCATTGCAAACAGAGAAGGAATGTAAGAAGATGGGAATAGCTGATGTCCCAGCCTCAGGAGGAAGACTCCAACTAGTGCGGACACCCTTATCACCAGGGCTCTACAGGAAGCAACATAAACTAGGGACTTGTATCTCCTTCTCCCATGTAACATTCCTTTAGAAGTTCCTTAGTGCAGGATAAGGCAAAATAAACCATCAGCATCAAACTGAGCTCATGAAAGGATGGGGGAAAAAAAAAAAAAAAAAAAAAAAAAAAAAAACATCTTGTGTGAAACAGGAGAAAACCGGAATCAATTACCCAATGTGTTGGTTATTGCAGCTTACTCAGTAATCTGAGGAATTCAATCATTGTTCTAGATTCTCCCTCATTGGTGCATATTAAGACACTTACAGGGTAAAACAGTGAGCAAAAGCGATTAGTGGGGAAGAAATAAAGTTTTGTTTTGTTTTATATAAGATTTTCTAATGTATAAATACTGTGGGTATTCTTAATTATAGAAACCTCATCCATCCATTCATTCCAGTTTAACCAAAGGCATGACAACAGACTTTACATGGTGAAAGTTGTAGTTGATTAATATTCTAGACTCTAAAGCAGAATTTTACTGTGTGCAGAGATGGTGTCAATAGTCCTAACAGACAGGCTTAGTGAAATTTGATTCCATTATGGACAATTAGTATCTAGGACAAAGAATGGAATTTAGACTTTCAGATTGGGTTGGTCGATTTGTAAGGCGAAAACTGTGGGTGTGTGAGGGAGAGTGAGAAGTGGGGTTTTGGGAGAAAATAACAAGAGGAAGGAAGAAACTTGAAACCACTACCGTTTTAACAGCGCCCTTATTTTCTGCAAGTAGCTATCAAAATCATTCAGCATTTTTTATACACAAACAGTTTTGCATCTTAATAGTAGCTGATAAACAATCTCCTTTCACATTTATGCACAGGCATCTAAAAAAAAACGGTGATTTTTTTTTTTTCTACTAGGAGGAAAAATACCACATTTCTTTCAAGGAAAAAAAAGAAGTGAAAATCATTGCCAAAGTGAACACTGGCATTTAAGAAGCACAAGCTACTGACAGATGGTTAATGGTCTGAGTATCAGCAAAATCAAAGCAAGGAAATTGCTAAAAGGAGTCTAATCGTTCAAAAGATAATTGCGTATCACAGTTCTTCTACATTTACTTGCTACTGGTGTTGACATCAGTTGAGATATTCGGTACATCTTGGGAAGGCCGCTTGTTCAGACTTCACAGATTCTCTGCAAAAGACGTTAAAAAAAGGTGGACTATATATTAAAAATAGAAAAATTATGCCAAAACAGATGGCATCTACTAATTGCACTAGTCAGATTTGTTTACTGAAATAATACAGAGATACAGGATTGAAGGTAGGAGACCAGATTGAAGACACAACTTCTCAAAGTTGTGTCTGCCTCTGTGACTTTGAACATTTTCTATTGCCTCACTACATGCATCTGAATAACCTTTTCTTGTAAATAAGAACCACACTTTATTTGGAAAATCTAGACTTAAAGAGGTTGATTTGTAATCCACAGAAAATAATGAAAGTGAGGTATTTGATTAAGAAATCTTAATAAAATGACTGGTTCTAACAGTCATTTAGCCCCCAAAACAAACATATTTGTATTTTGATCATCTGACAAAAATCAACTTCATTATCAAGTTTCAAACGGTGCATGGAGATTGGTGTCTCTTTTGCCCAACAACTTAAACCACTGACAGGTGGTCACAGAGATGTTTTTTAATAGTTTTTATCAGCTTGGACATTCATTCCTAAACAGCGTAAGTAACACTGCACTAAAGATCGCATACCACTGGGAAGATTTTAGAACACAGTTCCCATGAGCACATAACTTAATTTCTCAATCACAAATTAAAAACCTATCAAAGCATGCAAATTATGCAAACTTTGATCATTTACTGTTCATCAAATAGAACTATCTTCTGTTGACTATGAAACTTTTGTATATAATATCACTGTCCTAGTTGCTTTATAAGGTAGGACCAAATTCTTTTCTGATTCACCACCTATGTCCACATTTTGTAACATGAGAACTAGTAATGGATTGTCTTTGTAGCTGTAATACAATCAATCAAACCAGGCTGATTCTACAGCTTTAAGTTTAATATTTCAATAAATTATATACAAACCCTATTAGGAAAATATAAAGCTAATAGAGACCTTTAAAGATGTCAGGATAACTTTCTGGCCTTCCTTGGAAGATCTCTAAATCAAAGCACACATTTACAAATTTCATTTGTTTGGATACAAAATAAATTCCAATAATATAATGTAATATATCATTATGTTACTTGTCCTTTTCATTTTTGATCAATATTGTATGGATGTGTCCAGCCCAAATAACCTTATTTAAGTGTTCCCCACGTATTAAACTTAATTTTCAGCCTACAAATCCTGCAGCAGAAAGCAAGATCTTATTGTTCTATCTTACAAGTGCTTATAGCAATCTACAGGAAGTACGCTGACATTCATTTGAAAAGTAGCAACAGTAGGAAAAAAAAAAAACAAAAAACCTTCATGTACAGATCTAAAACTTTTCAAGAAACAATCTACCAGTTCCATCAAAGCAACACATCTGTTCTGAAAAATGGTGTGCTTATATGTGTTTCTTCCAAAGGGAGTTCCCAGCCTCTTCTTCCAATTGACAAAGGACAAAATTGTTACTGAAATAGGAAGCTTCCTGTGGTTGACCCTGGAGAAATAGAGGACTGAGCAGTTCCTCAGCTGCAAATGTCTGAATATCAACAGGTGCAGAAGTCTCTTAATGAAGGAATTCCACCCTACCTTCTCACAGATGCCCACAGGCATTGCTGTGCACAGGTGCTTGCAGAGTTCTGTCTTCAGCAGCCTCTTGTTCTCATCCGTTTCTTGGTACAAATGAGTGTGTAGTTCTTGGGAAAGTCAGCCTTACAAACCGTCTTGTTTCTTTTGAAAACAGCCTGCGTAACCAGAGGCAAAGAGGCAGAATGAGGTCACACTTCCTGTTGGGCTCACATCAGTAGTATTTACACTGAGGAGTGTGGCAAAGATTTCAGATAGTTTCCTGGGCCAGCAGCAGGGAATCTGCAGCCCGTGTGTCAGGCCAGCTGGTTACACCCTGGTCACTGGAGGGGTGGTTTTCTGAGCTAACTTGTCACCCTTGGCTGTGAGAATGTGAGAAAGACTTTAAGCGAACTGACACTTCTTGCTCATCATCTGGCCACATTCATTTATAAGTAGTGCATAGTAGTGATCTTTGTCCAAATCACGGAAATTTATTGAGGATAATGCACTGATGCTATTAAATTCAGAATCCCATTAAATAGCCAGAGTTTGATCTTAACGAAAATTTCTATAGAGGCAATATATTTATCCACTAAAAGTTGGGCTTTACAAAAAAATATATAGATGGCATTTTACATACACATTATAGTAGAGTGCGAATACTTGATGGTCTATGTGGGTTCCTACATATCTGTACTATTATAAGTGATAAAAAGAAATATACATTCAAACACATTCCAGCAACATTGAGGTACCACTGCATAGTGGAAAGAGTGTGGGTTTTGGGGTCACATAGAGATTCAACCTGTCTACTATCTTAGTCGTGTGACCTCAGATTTGTGATTTACCTCTCTGAGTTTCAGTTTTCTTGATTATAAACATAATACTATATATGTCACATCCTGGCTTGAAGAATTAAATGAGATAAAAGAAATGAGAAATAATTCAGTCTTCAGCACAGATGTACAAGGTGTATTCCTTGTTTTCTGTAAATCAAGTTCTCTTCTGAGACACCAGCTGGTCAGGCTGGCAGAGAAGTTAATCTCATCCTTTCTTGGGGTTTCCTTTCCCCCCGAAGTTCTGCCACATGGCAAGATCCTCTGTAGAACATGTTCTAGGAAGCAGAAGCTGTCAGGAGGAGGGCCCCTCTAATTTCAAAGCTCCCTGTCTCTGGAACTTCATGTCTAATCCTTACCCCTTGAGTGTGGGCTGAAGCTGCTGACATGCTCCTTGTAAACAGAGTAAGGCAAAGGTGCTGGGTTCCACTGCCATGATAAGACTTCTGTCTTGTTGGACTCTATTACTTTCTTGGCTTGCACACTTTGATGAAGCAAGCTGCTATGGTGGAGAAGCCACGTGGCAAGGAATCAAGGGTTGTCTCAAAAGCCAGCATGGGACCGATGCTCTGTCCAACAGTCAGGAATCCAGCCAAGAAACAAGTGTGTGAGCTTGGAAGTGGCTCTTTCTCCAGTTGAGCCTTGAGCTGACTGCAGCTTCATCTAATGCTTAATTGCAGCTGAGAAAGACCCAGAGTGAGACAATCCAGGTTAGCCCTGCCCAGCTCCCTGGTCCACGCAAACTGGGAGGTGACAAATGGTGTTTTAAGCCATCATGTTTTGAGGTAGTTTGTTACACAGCAACAGATAACGGATGCATAGACCTAACACAGGTCACATCCTAAGCCACCTGCCATTGTTGACCACTCAATCAGCAAGTCTCTGCTGCTTTACTGCCTCCTATAGAATACAGTCACATTTACTCAAGGCTACTTCTGTTCACCTCTGCCTAGACTTATCAGGCAGCTGTTCTGCTCTACAGCTGTTTGGTGCTCTCTTTATTGGAATTCACAGTTCTCTTCTCCTTTTCCTGTTTTTTCCTTATTCTTCATCCTCCCCCTTCCAGTCTTGGCTTATCTGTTCTAGAAAGGGAGGAAAATCCTTCTGACTCATTTGAGACCCTCTGCTCTTCCTGTGCCTACAAATCCACTTCACCAAAGAGCTCATGTCAGAAAGACTTTGGTCTATTTTGTTTAAATATCTGACACATATTAGAACCTTATTATTAATGATCGTAATAATTGCTAACTTTAAGGAGTGCTTACTATGTACCAGGATCTGTTCTAAGTGTTTTCCACATATCAACACATTAATTGTCATGTCAATTCCAAGGGAGAGGCTCTATTATTATTCTCATTTTACAGATGAGCAAACTGAGTTTAGAGAGTTAACAACCTTGCCCAAATTCACATAGCCAGTAAGTGATGAGTAAGCAGAGCTAGGATTCAAACCCTGGTGAGAGGGTTCCCAAGTTTGCATTCTTAACCTATAAGTGCTGAATGATCACAGCCAATGTGTTTCAGCATTTCCTACAAACTAGGCACTGCACTAAACACTATGATCTTGTTTCAACCTCACACAGCCCTAGAAAATAGGTGCAATTATAATCCACATCAGGACAGAGGCTTATAGAGTTTCCATGAATCCTTCAGAATTGCCAAGGGCCAGAACTAAAGTCCAACCCCATGGCTCCCCTCTCAGTCCTCTCTCTTGTGGCCCACTCACCTTCTCATTGTTTCTCAAACACTAGACACATATCTACTTCAAGATCTCTGTGGTTAGCATTCCCTCACCCTAAGGGTCACAGGGATTTCTTCTTCCCCTCCCTCAGCTCTTTGCTCCATTGCCTTGCTAAGAAGTTGCACTCTACACCACTCCCTAGTCTCTCCCTGCTTTATTCTTTTCTTAAGCACTTTTTACCAAGCAATATGTCACACAATTCATTCCTTGTAACAAGAAACATACTCCTCACCCAGGATATAAGCCTTAAAAGAGCAGAGAATATTGTCATTTTTTTTTTTCATTTAAGTAGTCCCAGTATCAAGAATAGTGCTTCTCATATAGTAGGTTATCAATCAATGTTTATAGAATCAACAAATAAATTAATTGCATCCAGGCAGACTTGCCTTCAGAACTCTTATTCTGCATGTTATAAATCAATGTTTCTAAAAGCATGTTCCACAGAATATTTAATCCTCCACTATTAATGGAGGTGATGTGTGTGGATGGGGGAAAAGAGTGTTAACTGTAGGTACAAAAAGTCCTAGAAAACATAGGTCTCTGTAATAGGGGTCACTATAGAATCTTTTAAATGATATTTGGACTTGTTACTATACACAGGACACATGAACTCACCATCTGTCAGAATTATTTGCTTTGAGAATCTTTCTGTCACATATCATCTCCCAAGACCTGGGTTCCAGAGCTGTGTGTTGCAAACTTTCATGTGCTAAAAATCACAGAGGATCCTACAGAAGTAAGGCAGTTGGAGACAAGTATTTCATATCAGCTCCCAGGTGAAGCACAGCTGCTAGTCTGTAAGATACTCTTTGACAGGCAGGATGCTAGAGAACTAATTTTAGGAAATGCTGACATAAATTGGTGAACTCGACAAATTCAATTTTAACATACTACAAGCAACGAACAAACATGCCTGCATGCTTGCTTAAATCCCTCACGTACTCAGTACCTCCCTTCCTACCCAAGCCTCATCCTGCTCTGGAACTCTGTGACCCATTAGATGGTGTCACCTTCCACCCAATTACTCATGCCAGAAAACTAGGAGAAATCGTTACTCCTATCCATACAGTTCTTACACTTATCATCTAAGTCTCGACCTTCACTATCTGCTCTGGGAGTCTAACTATGTCCTTCTGTTGCCTGGAATTCTGTGCTAACATGCCCAGGTCACCTGGCCTCCCTCTAATACATTCCCCAAGCCATGGCCAGAATGACCTTTCCAACAGAAAATCTTATTATGACACCTCCCTAATTAAATCCACCAGTGCTTGCCCTTGCTCCTCTCCCCTGTCAAATTCAAAATCATCTTCATGGCCTGCCAGGCCGGATAGGGTCTGGTCCTATTTTTCTGCCTCTTTGTTCCCTCAATAAGCCCCATCTTTCTTTTAGAATTCAACCATACTGGCTTTTTTTCAGCTTCTCTTAGCTTTGCTCTACCTCAGGCCCTTGGAATGTGCTATTTTCTTCATCTCCCATCTCTTTCTGAAAGAGCTTTTTTTCTGAGCAGCCTCTCTGACCCTCTTAGACCAGGTTATGGATCCCAAAGCTGCCTGCACCTCCCCTTCGGGGCATACATCACAATTGCAATTAATGAGCCAAGTTTCTGACCATGTTGGTTCCTCTTGCTACACTGTTAGTTCTGAGAGAATAAGAAGAATGCTTTTCTAGTTCGCTATTACAGTTTCTATGATTAGCATAGTCGGTACTTAATAATATGTGAATAACATTTAATTTTTTATCATTTAAGTCTGGCTGAGTTTTCTGCCACACATAGCCCAGAAGGGCCAGAAGGAGGTATATGGGCAAAAGCCTGGACAGGCTTATAATTTGGAAGGAGTTGGAAGCTAGCCAATTTATAACAGTTATGCCATAGGAAAAATCAACCTCCAAATCTTAGTGGCATACAGCCAATAAGCTTTTATTTTCTCACTTGGTGGCTTTGCACTACGTCAACTTGGCGAAGTGAAACTACATTTCCCAGAATTCCTTTTTTGTGCGCTCCTGGTTAAGATAGGCCCTAAAAAGCAACTTGTTCAAGATTTGGAAGCAGAAAGTGGAGCTGGAGATGTGTGTATTCTTGGAAGATCCACGCCAGTCAGACTTTGCAGCAGCTCATATACATTTTCACAGACCTGCTGGCTTGATGTATGTACTTGGCCCAGAGCTCCGGTCCCTGCAGATCACTTCCTTCCACCTCACACGTCCTCGTAGAGGAGAGGGTGTAGCTCTACAGAAAGAATACCAGCTTCTGCTTAGAACGTACACAGCAATGAGGGTGGTGTCTCAGAGACCGGAAAAGGCCTATGTGACTTTTGGTGATAGATCCACGTGTGTTCCAGATGGTTCTTTGTGGATTCCAGTTTTCCGTGTTCTCCTCTGCTTCCGGTTCATCTTTTGATATTGATCAACTGTCTTGTGACTTTGGGCTCAGCACTCCTCCTAAGAAACAGCCAAACTGAGCTCATTTACCAGTGTCCATAATGGAAAAAGGTTCAATTCCTATTTTATGTAATTGCAATTCTGCACCATTCCTAGCAGTTCTGTTTCTCTACTTGAATCTAACACATTTTTATATTATTATTATTATTTATCTTTTGAGACAGAGTCTCACTCTGTTGCCCAGGCTGGAGTTCAGTGGCACAATCTTGGCTCACTGCGGCCTCCCCTTCCCAGGTTCAAGGAATTCTCCTGCCCCAGCTTCCTGAGTAGTTGGGATTACAGGCACCAACCACTACATCCAGCTAATTTTTGTATCTTTTAGTACAGTTGGGATTTCATCATTTTGGCCAGGCTGGTCTTGAGCTCCTGACCTCAGGTGATCTACCCACCTCAGCCTCCCAAAGTGCTAGGATTACAGATGTAAGTCACTGCACTCTGCTGAATCTAACACATCTTGACCTTTGTTCACTGCAAGGTGGTTGTAGCTTTGCTCCTTGTGCCATCAGTCCAGGAGGCAGTACCCCTTATGGGGGACTTCCCTTTCTTGTGGCAGAGGAAAGAGAACAGAAGAGCTGCCAGAAATATATAATGGCTTTTAAAGCTTTTCAGAACTGGCGTCTGAAATTCGTACCCATATTTCCTTGGTCAAAGCATATTGCACGGTCAAGTTCAATGCCATCAGGATAGGGAAGTACACACTCCATGGAGAAGCATTGTAAGTCACAGGGCAATGGGTGGAGGCATAGCCAAAGTATATAGGTTGGGGTGGGAAAGGAAGAACTGGGAAGTGTTGTATAATTTACTACAGCCCTCCACGTTGGTCACAAATATTTACATTCCTCCTTTTTACTTTAAAAAATGCTGTATTTTTCTAGGCATGGTGGCTCAGGCCTATAATTCCAGCATTTTGGGAGGCTGAGTTGGGTGAATCACTTAAGCTCAGGAGTTCAAGAGCAGCATTGGCAACATGATGAAACCTCATATCTCCAAAAGTAGGTAGATGTGATGGCTTGAACCCGTGGTCCAAAATACTCAGGAGGCTGAGGCCATACGATGATTTGAGCAAGGGAAGCGGAAGTTGCAATGAGCCAAGATCCCACCACTGGACTCTAGTCTGGGCAACAGAGTGAGCCTCTGCCTCAGAAAAAACAAATGCTGTTTTCACTTCATCTTTCCAGAGGACACCCCAAAATCTTATTTAACCATGGCAACAGTCTTCAAGTCCAGAATCTCATAATAATCTCTACATAATGTTGTTTCTCTTGATATAGGGACTTCTAAAGCACCTTATCCCATATGTCCAACATTCAATACCAGAACAGAGATAGAATAACTTCCATCAAAACTTCTCCTATTTAGAAAGAGACTAATGGGGCCATTCTGAAATGTTATGATCTATTGTTACAAAAGCCTTGTACCCTGTGTATAGGGAATGTTCCTTGATACAGCTCTGATTTTGTTCCCAAGGGGTAGCAACTCAGGCAATTGTGGCTCTTGTTTCTACACTCTGGAAATTAAAAGTACTTTTTTTTCCATTACTCTCCTCAGCCACCTCTGAAGATTAGAGAATATGCCTTCCTTGGGGGCTGAGCAACTTTCTCAACTTACTTTCAGCTTGTAGAAGTCTACAAAGAACTAAAACAGATTTACAAGAAAAAAACAAACAAACCCATTCAAAAGTGGGCAAAGGATATGAACAGACACTTTTCAAAAGAAGACATATATGCTGCCAACAAACATGAAAAAATGCGCATCATCATTGGTGATTAGAGAAATGCAAATCAAAACCGCATTGTGATACCATCTCACACTGGTTAGAATGGTGATCATTAAAAAATCTAGAGACAACAGATGCTGGAGAGGATGTAGAGACAAAGGAACAATTTTGTTTGCACTGTTGGTGGGAGTGTAAATTAGTTCAACTATTATGGAAGACAGTGTGGTGATTCCTCAAGGATCTAGAAACAGAAATCTCATTTGACCCTGCAATCCCATTATTGGGTATATACCCAAAGGATTATAAATCACTCTATTATAAAGACATATGCACACGTATGTTTGCTGCAGTGCTGTTTATGATAGCAAAGACCTGAAACCCACCCAAATACCCATCAATGATAGACTGGACAAAGAAAACATGGCACATTTACACCATGGAATACTATGGACCCATAAAAAACAATGAGTTTGTATCCTTTGTAGAGACATGGATGAATCTAGAAACCATCATTCTCAGCAAACTGACACAAGAACAGAAAACCAAACACATGTTTTCACTCATAGGTGGTTGATGAACAATAAGAACACTTGGGCACAGGGAAGAGAACAACACTCACTGGGCTAGGTTGGGGGGTGGAGGGGGCGGGGAGAGAAGGGACAGTGGGGTAAGGGGGAGGGAGAATGGGGAGGGATAACACTGGGAGAAATGCCAGATGTAGGTGACAGCAGGGAGGGGGACAGCAAACCACCATGGCTTGTATATACCTATGCAACAATCCTGCAGGATGCAGGATGTGCACATGTACACCCAAGCCCAAAATATAATAATAATAATAAAAAGAATTCAACACACTAGTCACACCGGGGAGATTTAAAAAAAAAAAAAAAGAAGTTAGCAAATGGAAAGATTACTTTGTAACTTTTAGTTGTCATAATCTCTTTGATACCACACTGGCACCTCTTTGACTGTACATTTTATTAAGACCATATAGACACCTTTTCATGCGTTTGATTTCAGTCAGCTTTATGTGTCAATATTCATACTTATAATTCTTTTGAGACATGCTTCTTTTGAGAAGTACTCTTTGTTTTTAAATTGATAGCACTTTGAATTTATTGGACAACCAGTTGGTTAGGCATCTTTCCTGTGTCATGTAAATAATTCATGGGCACATCTTCAAAGAACTTTCAAACTGTTTGGCTTTATGAGAACTGCAAGATCATGTTGGTCCGTATGAGTTGTGATGAAATTGTGAGATCATAATGACACTAAGGAGTTATGTTACTTACAGGTAATATAGGGGTAGGGCTGGGGATTATATAAACAAATATTTTGAGAATATGACACTTAAATTATAAGTGATCCACTAAAAAAGGACATATAAATCAGAAATGGCAAACCAGAATAGATTTGGATTTATTTAAACTGGCTTACTTCAATTCTCTTGTAATAACACTGGAATAGTTCATATCCAAATAGTGATAGAAGAATTAGATTTCTAATGATTTGTCCTGCTTTCTAGAATCTACAGTTTCTACATAGTTAAATTCAAGGCAGTACTTTCATTATTTGCCTTTAGATTTGATTTTCTTATAATTGATGTTCTCAAACTTCCTTTCATCACAAATATTTACATTCCTTCCTTTTACTTCAAAAAATGCTGTATTCAGCCAGGCATGCTATCCACACCTGTAATCCCAGCACATTGGGAGGCCCAAGCAGGCATATCATTTGCTGCTAATGTGTCTTTTTGGGATTTAGAGAATATTTCCTGCAACTAGAATTCCTGTCTCTTAAAAATGCTATAGGTATATCCCTGCTGTTTGCTCAGGGTTCATTTTCAATTGAGGCTTTTTTTTTTTTTTTTTGAGAAAGAGAGACAGAGATGGGGAGGGACAAATTATGAAATGTGGGTGCAGAGGAGGCAGATGGAGAGAGACTGATTAGCTAGTGAAATTCTACAATAAAGTCTTAATAAGAGCTTACATTCTGGGCTCAAGAACAGTCTTATTCATCTCTGTAATCTCCAGCAGCAAATGCAGGGCTTGACACAGTATGTCCTCAGCAAATGTGTGTTTTCATGAAATCGTAGCAAAACAGGGACTATTCTCAGAGATTACAATAATTAGAATATGGTTCCCTGAAACGGATGAGAAAGGAACATTAGGAAGCACCTGCCAATTGTATATCAATTATAATTTATCAAATATAATTTCTATTTTATTTCATCTTCATTACAACGCCACAAAGTAGGTTTAAAACTTTAATTTCCATGTGAAGAAGAGCAAATCGGAAAAGTATCTAGTCCCAAACATATTTCTAATGTGTCAGGTCTAACATACAATTCCTGGTCTCATTCCAGATCCCTGGATCTTACATGGTTTATCATTTTAGGTTGCTATTTAAAAAACAATAGCAAAAAGCAAGTTAATGGACTGACTTCCTTCAAATCGACAGTCTCCTATTACCTTCAAGATAACATAGTTATAAAAAAAAATAGGAGAGAAAAGAAAGAAAACCAAAGGGTGTTACTTCTCATCCTGGTTAAACTGGCTCTGTTGAATGTTTTGCAAAAATACAAAAGAGGAAGTAATCCGATACTCGACCACAAGGGTGTGTTGCCTCAATACTTTTACTAAGGCAAACCACGAGCTGTGCAATGCTTGTGCTGACAAATTATCTGCCCCTGCCCCACTCCTTCTCCCTCCTGCGGAAGGGTTATTATTTCATTTGAATGTCCACAGTTACCTTGGAGATATTGTTATTGTTTTTCGGTCCTAGCCAAGAGGCCAGACATTTAGACAAATTGTGAGTGACTGGATCCCAAATGCTGACCCTGCATATTCTTCCACACTAAGACTTTCAAGGTATGGAAGTTACCTGTTTGTGTGTTTGTCTACTTGTATACATTGCTAAATGCCTTAAGATCAGGAATTAAGCTTACCTGTCACTAGTGCTGTGTGCTTGGCACATCACAGATGTTCAATAAATGCATGTGGAAAAGAAATGTAAGTAGAATATTTTCATTTGTCAGCTCTTGAAACTATAAAGAACTATAAGGCACTAATAATTATAAAGTCTACCTAGAACTCTTGTTTGAAGCTTACTGATTCTTCAAAGGAATTTTTTTTTTAGATGGAGTTTCGCTTTTGTTGCCCAAGCCGGAGTGCAATACATATTTTGAATCTCTCTTCCTCTCTGCTGTCCTTCCTGATTTGTCAAGTGAGAATGATCATATCCAATAATATCTTTGTTTCAAACTGATTTATATTTAGCTTTATATTGTGTTTGGCTGTTTCTATATACATCTCTGCAACATGGCAAGTCAACTTTGAATGGGTACCCAGTTTTCTTTTTCTTCTTGTTCCCTTATTCTACATCACCCAGTCTCTAGCATTAGAAAAGAATTCAAAAAGAGTTTGAGTGATATGAACTGAATGTGTGTCTCCTTGTCCCCCAAATTAATGTATTGAAGCCCTAATCCCCAATGCGATGGTACTTGGAAGTGGGGCTTTTGGTAAGTAACTACGTAATGAAGGTTGAGTCTTCATGAATGGGATTAGTCCCTTAGAAGAGACAAGTGAGATGATCTCTCTCTGTTATGTAAGGACACAGTGAGAAGGCAGCCAGCTGCAAATCAGGAAGAATCCCAGGCACCAAATCAATAGGCACCTTGATCTTGAACTTCTCAGTGTCTAGAACTGTTAGGAATAAATTTCTGTTGTTTTAGCTACCCAGTCTATGGTATTTTTTTTTTTTTTTTTTTTTTTTGAGACAGAGTTTCACTCCTGTTACCCAGGCTGGAGTGCAATGGCGCCATCTCGGCTCACTGCAACCTCCGCCTCCTGGGTTCCTGGGTTCAGGCAATTCTCCTGCCTCAGCCTCCTGAGTAGCTGGGATTACAGGCATGCGCCACCATGCCCAGCTAATTTTTTTTTTTTTGTTTTTTTTTTTTTTTTTTTTTTTTAGTAGAGACGGGGTTTCACCATGTTGACCAGGATCAGGATGGTCTCGATCTCTTGACCTCGTGATCCACCCGCCTCGGCCTCCCAAAGTGCTGGGATTACAGGCTTGAGCTACCGCGCCTGGCCTATGGTATTTTTTAAATAGCAGCCCAAACTAAGGCATTAAGTGATTAAACAAATAATGACAAATGAATGCATGTAAGTAAATGAATAATGCATGCTTCACATATGCTGTCTGCCATATTTGAGGATGTCACCGAATTGCTGCTAGGTCTGTTCTCAGTGAAAACAATGATCACTAAGAGAGTAAAAATATTCACTACTTGGTGACTGTTAATTTACGTAGTTGCTGTGGTCTGTTGCTCACCCTCTCCTCCCCTAGTTTTAACAATCCACAGAAATGGGGATTGTATGTTATAGAGACTATCTCTAAAATCAAAGACTTACAGAATTAGGAATATGAATGTTAGGCCAATCTCTCACTGGATTTGCCTCTCAGTTGGCTTGGTTTTCTAACTTTGCAAACCAGGAAGAGAATGGTCAGCTTGGTTGGATGGCTGTAAATTGTAATCTGGAGTTACCATTGTGTTGAATATCAGTTATTTTTGCTGTCTCTATTTCAGTCTTTTTCTTTTAAGTAACAGCACTCAAATTTTGCATTAAAGAACCTAGTCATCCTCACTGCTTAGTCCATTAGGTTTGGACCAGTCTTCACACTTACCTGCCCGCTTAGGCGTTGGAACCCAGTTTAAGCCAAATCAGTACAAATCATCCCCACGGCCACCATGCTTGGTTCAGGTTTAGGCCCCTAACTTAATTTAGGCCAGTGAAAGAAAGACTTCTAGGATTTGTTTTTATGGTCACCAGGATGCTGTCATGTCTTAAGCTGTTGGGGACTGGGATGTGGATCCCTAGAATCAAGCCAACCCTTAGGAAATACAGTGGAAGAGGTTATAGTTTTTCACTAAATCAAACTGACCCAGAAGGCAGACTTATCCCTTACCTTCTATTAATTCCCCAAACTGAAAAATTCCCTTTATGCTTACACATAAAATTTTCATTAAATCTTCTGTCACGTGAGACAAAAAAGAATCCCTACACACTGCAGGTGTGAATTTTTCATGTACGTATGAATTGTTCAGGGTAGCTTGCTAAAATGCAGACTTCCAATGCCCAAACCTAAAATATAAATCAGGGCCCAGGAACTTGCATTTTACCAAACAGTGTTGCATTTTAACAGACTGTCTTGTTAAAGCAGTGCCCCTAAGCTGCATGCACATTTGTATAATGCAGATAACTAGCAAACCAAAGCTTGAGAAATACTGATATAGCTAATGCAGGAGACACTAGCAAACAATGATAAAAATCTGGGGAGGTGCAAAAGTATCAAACAGCAGCAGGAAGCAAAGACCATCCCTTGTCCTGAATCAGAAATAGGAAAATATTTTGAGCTGTCAAGAGTGGATTCCATATCCAGTGTACTGCTATTTATAATATCTTTACTAATTTCTCATAACTATTTCTTCCTGCTTTATGTGGGATGATCATATATCTCAGTTTGTCTAGAACTGTCCAGGATCCACCTGTCATTCTGGTGTAATTACTAATAGCACTTCCTTCCATTCTCAAAAGTGTTCGGGGTTGGATGATAAATTTTATGGTCACTCTCTTGCTTCATGGTAATCTGCACACACAAAAAGAGTTCTTTGTCTCTCTTGCTGCACTTGCTGAAATAGTCATACGCATTTTTTCTGTTTCATGACCCTGAGTAGCAGAGATTTTAATATCTTAGAATCATTACTGCCAAGCCTAAAAGTTTTAAAAATCTCAGAAATCTATGTGGCTCTGAGTAACATGTAAACTTAGTAACATATAAACTTACAGATATATGAATATATATACATAATATATGTATATATACATATGTTATAAAGCAATACATACTACTTTAATATTCTATACTTTTATTAAAATGAATTGTATTATTATTTACTTTAATAATATATAATTTAATAATTTTTAAAAAATTTGTGTATACAAACACGTTTAAAATGATTTGGAACACCCTATCATCCTTAGAGTTGGCTCATTCTAAGAAAGTGGAATATAAACCTACAAATCACATTGAGGAATACATTAGAGATAGGAAAGAATGCTGCAGGAACATGGGGAGAGATGACATCTTTGCCAATTTATACATGGCCTAGAGGTCCTATTGTCAGGGATTAATTCTGGAACAACTATAACTTCTGGTCACTTGATAAACGGTTGTGGTGACAGAGAAAAGAGAAGCAAGTGCTTTGGCAGGTGAGGGAAGTGATGCCAGTGCTCTTTTCAAAGATTTTTATGTACCTGGAATGGAGAGATTTGACAGAGGTTATCTATCACAGCGGTTTAAGTTTCTACTAAACTAACCTTAAAAAAAAAAAACCAACAACCTTGAATTGCTTTGATTTTCTTACTAATGCTAATTATAAATATTCAGTAAACACACAAAAAATTGCTTTCTTGTGTTTTATTTGAAATCAAGGAGTATTTGGTATTAAGTAGTACCTTTTTTCTACTTTAAAAAAGGTATACATTTGTTAAATATTCCAGGAGACACTATGGTTCCATATTCATGCTTTTCATGTTGGAGGAATTTAGTTCAGTGATTTCTGCCTAACAACTGTTGTTTCAAGATAATTTGCCCACTGCTTGTTTGGTTCTGCTCAAACACAGCTGTAAGTTCTTTCTTTCTATATTTGGAGATGGAGTGACTGATGGCTGGGCATCAACCATCTGGAAAAGGGTGTGTTGGGTGGAAGAGAGGAGAAGGGACAGAGCAATGCATAGCTTCACTACATGGCTGGGAGTCAGTATAAGAGTTTTGTATATTCTGTATTCCTTCCCTGATCTTGACCTCTGACTCTATATGGTTAAAAGAGGAAATGACATCCTTTATAAGTTTTTTGTCAGTTTTATCAAGCGTAACGCCTCCCTTTTAGAGTCAACATTATGTTTACACCCTCTCCACTTTCCGAAAACTAATTCATAAATAACATAAAAGCTATACATATATACTTAAAATTATGACAATGATAATATAAAAAACAAATTTTATGAAAACAATTCATAAAAATCACATATATTTCAATACATAATGTACAGCCATGTCTCACAGAGACATATAATGGAGTAGTGAAGTGCTTGCATCTAAATTTAGATTTACCCTAAATGTAGCAGTTACAAAACCGGACTGACACAGGTGCATTCTATCAGTGCCTCAAATACTATGAGTAATTAGCCACTGGTGGCATGATATTTTAAAATGAGATAGACCCTTGGTAATGTTCAAAAAAAAAAAAAAAAGGGCAGTGTTTCGTTACGTTACATAGCTGCTTCATTCCTGGAAAATTTAATGTGTATTAAAACCTTTCAAAAATACTTACATGTGAAATGCAGTTCTAGGCACAGATTATACGCAGGTTTTTCACCTCCATGAATGTCTGGAAGGACATCCAGGAAGTCATGCATGACCTGGGGCAATTCTTCAAGGGATGGGACTGCACTTTGCATTTCAGGATGTCTAGCAGCCTTGGTTCCTTCCCAGCAAATAGTAGCAGTGCCCTGCCCCAAAACTGAGACAACTAAAATACCATCCTCCATTTCCAAAGTGCCCTCTCGGGGATAGTATTAACTCCACAGAGGACTACTAAGCCTGTACAATCTACTCGATCCAGAAATCATTTAAGTAGGGCCTTATTTTTATTTTTTTCTTTCAAGTGCTATTGTTGGAAGACCCATCATCAAGTTCCAATTAAAATGGAACAATCATCTTTTCAGGGCGGATTCTCAACAAATAGTTGGGAGAATGGACAGAATCTATGTTATTGTTTATGTATGCATTTTATTTAAATTGCAAACAACCTCAAATTTTTAGTGGTGTATAATAATAGATAATTATTTTTTCTCACTTACTAGTTTGTGATTCAGCAGGGGTTCTGCCAGAGTTCAGAAAGATTTAACTCTAGGCTGATCATCAGAAACTTGATTACTGGTACTGCCACAGATGTGGGAGAAAAGTTTCCTTATTTTGCACATCATTAGCAATTTTTGATACAAAGTCCTTAGTAAAAGAGTTTTACTTGAAGTTAGAACTTCAGCTGCAAGGGAGACTGGAAACATGAGATTCTGATTTTTTTCATCTTATTTAGTGGGAAGTTGGTTCTGCATCCAAGATTCATACGGTGGATGTATCATTTAGTTTGGGTAGGATTATGCCATGTAACAAATAATCCAGCTCCCAAATCTCCATAGCTTAAAATAATAATTATTTATTTTTTTCCTTATATGACACAGTAGTTGTGGATTGTCAGTGAGGCCTGGGATCATCATAATCTGTCTAGAACCTGGATTGCTAGAGCAGCTATCATCTCAAACACTGCTATTCAGTGTGCCAGAAAGAGAAAGCTTGGTGAGCTGGCATTAAAAATTACCAGCTGGCCATGACAAATCTCACTGCTAATTACATTTTATCAGCCAAAGCAAATCAAATAGCCAAGGTGGAAAGTATAATCCTGTCATGTCCTAAGGAAGATGCTACATGTATCTAGTGTTCTGAACTAATGACAACCATGATGAGAAATTTCCCAAACATGGAAACAGGATTCAGATGCTGAACAACCAAAAAACAAGATATCCAAATCCACTAGAGACTGCCTTATTTATATCTTTTCCATGTATAACCATGCTCAGTCGATCTAGCTCAGTAGCTACTAGTGACAGAGTAGGTGCTGAATGAATGTTTGTTGAATAAAAAACAGAATATGATTGTTTAATTTACCAACTCTTACTATAACTGAAGCTTAAAGAGAGTTACTTTGCTGTTTAACTCTACACTATGAAGCAAGATAAATGTAAGTGTCATTTGTATGCAATGTTGCACTTGAAAGCCAGAGTGGTACAGTAGAAAGGAAGGCAAAAACATGTTTCGTCTCTATATTACTTTGAATGTGTTCACTCATTGCTTTTTCCCTACAGCAGGGATACTGTTTCCTGTGCTTAGTAGAGTTTGGGACGGTAGGTTATTCAGGAAAAGCAGTCCTGCTATCATTAGCTGTGTAGTCTTGGGGAAGTCATATCAAAGCAGCCATAGGTTAAGGGTATTCAGCTGTGCCCACGCGCAGGCATGCACACACATCTTAGCAACATTCGTCTTTGTATGGTAAAGATCTCCAAGACTGGAAGGCGAACCAATTGTACAATTGTGATTGTCATGTGACATATTTACAGCCTAGTGTCTACCACAAAGTATCCATTCAAGGCAGGTGCATTGATTTTCTAACAGTAACCATGCTCTATTCTTGATGTGGAATGGGGTGGGTATCTAAGAAAGCATGTAGTAGTGCATTTCAAAAAGTTTGCCCAGGGTCCTGGGTAGAGGGTTTTGGGGACGTGGTTCCCAACGAATCAAGAATAACAAGCAATGCCCTTCGTCCTCCGATCTCAAAGGTCAAACACTTCACAACTACCAGTCCGCACCAAGCGCTCGCGTTCCTTCCTTCGCTCACCAGGGCCCCGCCCGCTGGCGGTCGGCTAACGACCGCAAAACCCCGCCTCCCGCAGCGTCCAGCCAATCGGCTGCGCGGCCCGGGCCCAGCCCTCGCGAGTCACGTGACAAGGCCAGGCCCGCTTCCGGCACGTCGCGGGCGGCTGACGTCGCCGGGGTCCGGCGTCGCGTCAGGGCTGGCCGGCGGCGGAGGCGGCGGCGGCGGCGGCGGCAGCGGCGATGGCAGCGGACCCAGAGCGAGCTTGAGGGCTCGGACCCGGCTCCCTCCTGCGAGACCTTGGGCCGTTCCGGCGCTGCGGCCCCAGCTCGCTCCGCTCCTGCTCCCTCCCCGGCCGCTGCCTGGGCGGAGGCGGAGGCGGAGGCCCGGGCTGGCCGCCCTTCTCGTGCCCCGGCTCTGCCCCGGACGGCCCGGCTGCTGTGCAGAGAGGAGGCCGAGTCGGTAAGAGGCGGCGGCGGCTGGGCCTGGAGTCCGCCTGGCCCCCGCCGGGCCGCCCGGGACGCCCCCATTCTGGTGTCTCTCCCCGGCCCGCTCCCCTCCCGCCCCCCTCCCCGTAACTCGCCGGCCCTATTGTCTGGGCGCCGCCGCTCCCTCTTCCCCTCCCCTCCTTCCCCCCTGCCGAGGGCCGGACGACTGTCAAACCTGGAGGCTTCTCCAGCTGCCTGCCAGCCCGGGCTCAGCCTTTCCTGCTCGTGTCTTGCCGCCCCCTCCCTGTCTGGCCTCACCTCCTCACCTTTTTTGGCCTCGCGGTCATTCTCTGACCATTGCTTTGTATTGTCTATCTCTATGTCTTCCTGCTCATTTCTTCTTCCCTCTCACTTGTCATCTCCCAAAACTTCCACTGTCCTGTTTCTTGCCAATCTTTACCCGATTCCTGTCTGTTTTTACTCCTCTCCGTGCTGTCTGCCTTCTTTTTGCTTCAAGTTTTACTCCCAGTAGACTGTCTTACTTTATAAAAGTTCCTTAATTCAAATCCCCCTTCATCTTTCCCTCTTCCACCCTAAGACAAAGGAAAATCTTGGTTATTCTGGTACTTCATCCCTGTCACTGGGGGATTATACTTATTCAGTCCATCACTTAATTATGAGCTCTAAGTTTGATCCTGGAAGATGTTAGTGTACCTGGTGAACCACCCCTTACTGTATTCTTCCTGTGACGGACAGCAGAAGAGGTTGATTCGATTTCTACACAAACATTTTTCAGTAACTGCCTCACATGTTGCGGACTGACAAGACCTCTATTAAAAATATTCATGCATTTGTTCTTTTGTATCAGCTACACCCTGGCCAAGCTCCCTGTTAACTTTTTAATGCCTTAATATTTGCTCATGCCAGGAGGGTATGCACTCTCCCTTTCCAACCATGAGTATTCAAGTTTGAGTTCGCATATTTTCATGGCCAGTGTTGGTGCTATTTTTCCCCTTACCTATCAGATTCTTTCAAAGAGAAAAGAAGGAGCAGTTGGAATTTTATGTTTGCTGTTCTGTCTGTTATGAATTGTGGCCAAACCGTTATAAAAAATGACAGTTGTGTGTGTTTCTTTTTTTCTTTTTAAACTGTAGGGAGCATAGTCATTAGTGATCTTAAATATCAAAGAACATCTTAGGGATCTCTCCTTGCCCCTGATAACAATCAACTTACTTTCCTAATTATGAGCTATGTTTTGACTAGGCTGTCTCAAAATGTATTCATATTCCTCATATACCCATTAGTGAAAAAGAGGTCACCTCAGATGTGCTTGGTGGCCAGTGTGGCCCAAAGTATAGTAGTTTCCATGTGAATTATGTAGACATACATAGGTCCTCCTTTGCAGTTTTTGTTCTTACGTTGCAACCACTTTTATTATCAATGTGGACACTGTCTATATTGAAACATAGTAGAAATACTCACAGTTAACAAAAGCATGTTATTATTGCTTGTTGAATATGAAGTATAAGAAAGCAGTTTCTTTTGTAACACTATGTATTGAATTATGTACTACCAAGGTGGGAGATCATGGATAATGAAAACTTCTGATCCCAGGAGGAATTAGTGGTATCGTCACTGGTAGAGGAGTGTGTCTACTGTTTCCTCCATCTTTGTGTGCTGTAGGGCCTTATCTAGTGTTTTGTATTATGAGGCACTCAACAAATACTTGTTGAAATTAAAAACTTGATTTTGTTCTCAAGAATTGCGGTAGTCATATTCCAGAACACTCAGCCATCTTAATTTTTCAAAGGCAGGAAAGCATTTTCAGCTGTCCCTGTGGAGAATTTTCTTGGGTAGCTTCAAGCTAAAATATAAAGTGTTTTTAGCTGTTGACAAGTTTTAACAGCCCATGTATTCATTCTTTTCAGATAGTTTTCTTTGTTCTCTTTCGTAAGTCATTATCAAGATTGCAGGTCGCACAGTACTTTATTAGAGATTTTGGTAATCCTTCACATTTCTTAAAAATTTGGCAAGTATTTTATCTTCTCATGTATTGTTTTAGAAATTCTGTTTCATTTTAATTTTACCTGTTCCCTTATACTCTACTTCCTATGCATTTTCTGCATTGGAATCTAACTTTTTTCTTTCTCTTGAGGTAGTGAAAAGAGAATACTGAAGAATAGGATCTCAAGATGAGTAAAAAGCCCCCAAATCGCCCTGGAATCACTTTTGAGATTGGTGCTCGTTTGGAGGCACTGGACTACTTACAAAAATGGTATGGAAAATATAGAACTTTCACCTAAAGCACAATATCTGTAGCCTTACATATGTTAATTAAGACAGTGAATTCCACTGATGGTAGCGGAAACATCAGTGTATTCACATTTTGATTACACATGTACGTTGTTTTTTAGTCCTGCTCTTTAGGCTTTGTAGGTTTAGCATTTAAAAACTATTTTTAGTCAGAGTTATTTAGTACAATCATTTTCAGTGTTTGAGAAATGAAAATAATTGCCTAGAGTGTGAGGTTTGTGGAGAGTATCAATACCCCTGTATACCTCACATGAGTTGTATCAGTGGAAGTAGAGAGAGGAGTAATCCAGAGAACCAGCTTCTTAAGTTTTGGATAAATTTTGATTTAAATCTGTATTTTTGGTCTGTCATTGGTAGTCTTTCAAACTACAGAGTATATTAATGGTTAGCATAGGATTTTTAAAAATTGATTTTACTTTAAGTGCTGGGGTACCTGTGCAGATGTTGCAGGATTGTTACATAGGTATACACATGCCATGGTGGTTTGCTGCCTCCATCCCCCGTCATCTACATTAGGTATTTCTCCTAATGCTATTCCTCCCCAGTCTCCCCACCCCTTGCTATCCCTCCCCTAGCCCTCAACCCCCAACAGACCCCAGTGTGTGATGTTCCCCTCCCTGTGTTCATGTGTTCTCGTTGTTCAACACCCACTTATGAGTGAGAACATGGCAAAGCATTTTTTTATAGTGAACACTTTTGAAAACATCTCCACTATTCATTATCCCACCTAAAACTAAAATCACACTTAACTTTCTATTTACCCTGGAGGACTGTAACCTAAAGGCAGGTTGTTACTGTCTTCATTGCAAAATAGGCTATCCTTTCAGAACTTGCGTGTCTCCCCCTAGTCTGGCCGTTGTGTTAAGTGGTAAATTTAAATACCTCCCATCGTATCCTTTATACAACGAAAAGTTGAAGAATTGGTACAAAACTACCATCTGGAAAGGAGAGAAGGGTAAGCCACACACAGGGGTCCCTGGGCCAGAGTAGGAATTAGGGTGATTCTCCTTTCTCCTAAGGAGTGTATTCCTCATTTGGCTTAACTGACACCTTGTTCTGCTGTCTTGGCAGATGTCTTTTTGTTGCCATTCTCAGGTTCTTAACCTGAGAGGGACATCAGAGGGTTTCCCCTTCTGGGAGGGATGCTGCCTTTGCTCCTCCTGAAGCCCATTTATTTTGATACAAGCCCTGATTTAGCAGTTCCTGGACTCTCCCATACTTTTAAATGTTTTCTCATTTAAAACCATAGCGGGCATTTTGTAATTTACTTCTGATTGATTTGCATTAAGTCAACTTCCTGAGTTGGCAATGGCAGGCAGAGAAATCTTGTTTAGTCATGGTATTTGACTGTATAGACCAGGCTGGTGTTTCTCTGTCTTAACATCTGGTGTTAGAGGTTGGCATGTATCTCTGACCCCAGCTTAATGGCCTCTTGTCTTGAGCCCTGCTTTAGGACAGTTTGAAACTACAATTTGAGATGAGGAGGTTAATTGTCACTGTCAGTAGGTGGAGAATGTACATGATAGCTCCCAGGAGGCGTTTGGGAAGCACTTGGGAATTAGACAGTAGCATCTCTCCTTGTAATGACAGTCAAATTATCTCCAGACATTGCCAGATGACAGCTGGAATGAGGGTGAGTGGCAGCAAAAAATGCTCCTGTTGAGAACCTCAGCATTAGACCATGCAACAGAAAATGCTAGTTGAGGCAGCAGTTGGCTATGACCACGAGAAGCTTTTTACTCCAAAGGCATACTGTTGAATCTCTGTGTGATACAAGAGTATAAGAAATAATACTTGTTACTTGTTCAATGTTACCCTTAAGTGGTTTATGGATTTTTAAGTTACTGGCTTTGTGAATTAGTTAATTCATATTAATATATTCTCTTAGGCTTCTCAACTGACAGTGCTGCAGTTGAACTAGCTTCTCGTTTTAGAGAAATGCATAGTTAATTAGTTCTGTCAGTAATTTTCAGGGATAGTAATATGACTTTGATATTAGTGAGATATTTTGGTAATGCAACATTTTCTAACTTAGTAGCTACTAAATTTATGATCCAGTATTTCAAAAGACTACAAAAAAGAACTCTTAAAACCTTGCTTGAGGCCAGGCGCGGTGGCTCACGCCTTTAATCCCAGCACTTTGGGAGGCTAAGGTGGGTAGATCACATGAGGTCAGGAGTTTGAGAACAGCCTCAACAACATGGTGAAACCCTGTCTTTACTGAAAAATACAAGAATTAGCCAGGCATGGTGACGGGTGCCTGTAATCTCAGCTACTCGGGAGGCTCAGGCAGGAAAATTGCTTGAATCTGGGAGGTAGAGGTTGCAGTGAGCCAAGATCACATCATTGCGCTGTAGCCTGGTTGAGCCACAGAGCAAGACTACACCATCTCAAACAAAAGAAAAAAAGCAGAAAGAAACCATGCTTGAATGTACCTTGAGAGTATTCTGTGTTTTTAGAGTACTTGGGATTTCAGAGAACTGATGAAAGTTGTATCTTCTTGCCACAAAATTCTTATGTGCTTACTAGATAGTGTCATGCAAATGTACTCACTGATAAAGCTTACATTTAGTTTTAATGACCTTGATAATAATAGTCTCTTTAATGGAAATAAGCATTAGCCAGAATAACTGCATATCATCACTGACACTTGTTATCAGTTTTATTTTTATAAGTTCATTTATATAAAGATTTTGATACTCTGTTTCAGGTGGCTCCTTAATTAAAAAAGAATTGAGAATATTGTATATATGTATTCTAGGTAATTTACAAAAGTAATTTTCTTATTGTGATTTTGCTTATTAACTACAGTAGTTTCAAGAACTAGTTAGGCTTGGGTGCCCCTTAGATTTAGGTGGTTTGCTATTGGACAACTATTTAATTAATGAGATGTCTTGAATTTTATATGGGACACAAAAGTTTTATGAGATTAGTGTTCTTAACAGATTTTATTTCTAAATGGGATTATAAACTTAATTGTTCATGTTATTCCATATGTAAATGATCATTTTATATTTCATGGAAATTCTATAAATTTTTGCATTAATATTAAGTAAAATTATACGATTGATTGATGAGAAACTGACGTTCTTGTGAGAAGCAAAATATTATAATCATTGAAAATATATGGAAATTCTTTTCTCCCTCTTCCCCCACTGTTCTCTCTTTCCCTTCTTTCATATTCTATTTTTTGCATCCATATTGAATGCTTAGTCTTCCAAATTTATTCAATTCTCTTTGAAAAGTATTGAGTCATCTTTGAGATAAATGTAGTTTCAACTATTATAGGCATTGGATAGGGAGGAGCAGGAATGCAGATCTTGCTTACTGTCTCTATACTCAAAACATTTACAATAAGCAGCATATTAATTAGAAACTAACTTATCACGTTGATAAATTACCTTTTGGAGAGAAGTGCAAAAGGAAAATGGTGCTAGTGAAGAAACCAAAATGCCTATTAGTTTTTCTTGCTTTTTTTTTTTTTTTTTTTTTTTTTTGAGACAGAGTCTTGCTCTGTTGCCCAGGCTGGAGTGCAGTGGCATGATCTTGGCTCACTACAGCCTCTAGCTCCTGGGCTCAAGCAATCCCCTCACCTCAGCCTCCTGAATAACTGGAACTGTAGGTGGGCACCCCAATCTGGGCTAATTTAAAAAAAAAAAAAAAAACCCAACTTTTTAGGTAGATATGAAGTGTCACTATATTGCCCAGGCTGGTCTGGAATTCCTGGGCTCAAATGATCTTCCCACCGCAGCCTCCCAAAGTACACTCCTGGCTGGTTTCTCATATTTTAAAAAGGAAAATAGTTTTTGGTATATGTCTAGACATAAAAGGATAAACTCTAAATTTAGTAGGTAGAAATAATCTGAAGTTAAGCTCTCACTTTTAGCTTTGGGTAGATTTGATTTAATAGGAAGACTCAGTCTGTTTCTCAGGAATTATTGCTTGAACAAACCATATTACATAATTCTTAAAGATCAGAAAGATACATTATCTTGAAAATACGTTGTACCTTTTTAAGTAGTGATTTATTTTTATTTTCAAAGTAACTGTAACTACATTGGTGGTTTATTTACCAGTGCTAATGAATGCAGGCCCTGAGAAACCACCGAGAGGTCAGTCATCTTAGTCCCAGTATTTGCTTTTTGATACTTGGGTCTCTCCTACATTGACCAAACCTAACTCCTGAGTAGTGTGGGCTGTTTTATTTTTTAAAATATTATAGCTTTGCAATATTTTTAAAACATTTTCTTTTAACTTTCTTTTTTTGATAGGGAGTCTCACTCTGTTGCCAGGCCAGAGTGCGGTGGCATGATCTCGGCTCACTGCAACCTCCGCCTCCTGGATTCAAGCAGTTCTCCTGCCTCAGCCTCCCGGGTAGCTGACACTACAGGTGCACGCCACCAATCCCAGCTAGTTTTTGTATTTTTAGTAGAGACGGGGTTTTACCATGTTGGTCAAATGGTCTCGATCTCTTGACCTCGTGATCTGCCTCTGCCTCCCAAAGTGCTGGGATTACAGGCATGACACTGCTCCCGGCCTTTTCTTTTAACATTTTCAATCATTTGCATAAAGACTTTAACGTGCTAATGTTTACAGCTAACATAGTCAATCATTTTTTCCTTTTTATAATCATATTTTTCATACCAAACTCTGTGCATCCAAACCTTGATAGTGAGTTTTATAACCTCTTGAAGGTAGTAACATCATAAGAATAAAAATGAGTGTAGGTGTGTTGATACAGAAGTATATTTGGGGAAGGAGAAAGTTCAGAGTCAAGGTTATGTTGGAGACACTGTAAGTCGGTGGGTTTAAATTCAGACTGTTACTAATCCTGTACATATGGGTAGGTCCTTTAACTTGGTTTTCTTGGCAGGAAAATGGAAGCAGTGTTACTGGCTTTTATTTAGAGGTTGGTTTTTAAGGTTCAAATAAATGTATGTGCTGCTTTAAATTCTGCAGATTGGCACATAATCAGCATTGAAGTAAACGCAAGGGCTCAGGGAGAATAGAAAAGTTAATCTTTGGGAATCTGAAGAGTTAAGTGATTGAGTTTTTTGATGTAGCTTTAGTTGACAGGAGAATGGCTTAGAATCATAGAAGGCAAAACATTTTCATTTTTTTTTTTTTTTTTTTTTTTTTGAGACAGGGTCTTACTGTCACCCAGGCTGCAGTGTAGTCATGAGATCATGATTCACTGCAGCCTGAAGCCTTTACATCCCAGGGCTCAAGCCATCCTGCTGCTTCAGCCTCCCAGGTAGTTGAGACTACAGGCATATGCCACAGTACCTGCTGATTTTCTTTTCTTTTCTTTCTTTTTTTTTTTTTTGTCAAGAAAGGGGTCTCCATGTTGCCCAGGTTGGTCTCGAAGTCATGGGCTCAAGAAGTCCTTTTGTCTGTCTTGTCTTTCTGAAGTTGTAGACAGTCTTTTTGAAGTGTTAATAAAATCCTCATGTTTCCACAGAGTTTTATGAAGTTTGTTTGCAAATACTAAAGCATCTGATCATTCTAAATATTGTTCAGTAAGTAAAGTGATAAAATCACACTGGTGTTGACTACTGATTTAACCCCTGTTTTCTGATTGAAATTAAAATAGTTATTCTACAGTAAATGATGGTTACAAAAACACAGGAGATTAAATAATACGCTCTGCTGTTAATCTTAAAATAAATTTGAAATACAGAGTCAGTTTAAAACATTCAGTTGAGTTATGCTTCTCTGACTATTTTGGAACATTTCTATTTAATTCTCTTCTGGATCTAAAAAAATGGAAAATGTAAGATTAAAAAATATGGAGATTTCTCCAAGTATCAGAGTTTAATAGAACAGTATAAATTTGAATTGGCAAATGCTGTTTTCACACATTTGAGGTTTTTGAACTGTACAGAACATTTGCAAATGTGAGTTTTAAGAGGTTCATGACAGGATAGGAGAATTAAGGAAATTTACATTGTAGCAAGTACAAACACTTTTTAATCTAAATAAAATACATATTTTCTGAATAAAAAGTTACTTTTTCTCTAATTAGATTTAACTATTCAAAGGAAAACTACTAGAGATAAATTGTATAATCTATATTTAGAGTAGGAGAATGTTTCTGAAATGTAACATAGAGATCAAATATAGTATTGTAGGAACATTAGGTGAATAAAAATGGAGGTTCTTTTACTAATATTAAAATGCATGCAGTTTTTGTCTCTTTGTAATTTGGGATTCTTTAAGTTTGTTTAAACATGGAAAGTAAGGATTATTATTTTGAGTCACTACCTTTGAAAACCAATGCCAGCTGGAGACCCAGAAAAAATATACAGTTATAGTTGTATATGTACACCAAAATAAATGAATTATATGCTGCGGTCATCAGTTTATAGAAAACTTATACATGACCTCCAGGTTAAGGACCCTTCTTGCAGAGAATTCAACTGAAATCTGTAATTTGTTTAAAAGTTCTGAGATAATTTACATTTAGATAGTCACAAGTTTTGAATCCCTTTTTTTTTTTTTTTTTTTTTTTTTTTTTGAGACAGAGTTTTGCTCTTGTTACCCAGGCTGGAGTGCAATGGCGTGGTCTCAGCTCACCGCAACCTCTGCCTCCTGGGTTCAGGCAATTCTCCTGCCTCAGCCTCCTGAGTAGCTGGGATTACATGCACGCGCCACTATGCTCAGCTAATTTTTGTATTTTTAGTAGAAACGGGGTTTCACCGTGTTGACCAGGATGATCCCGATCTCTTGACCTCGTGATCCACCCGCCTCGGCCTCCCAAAGTGCTGGGATTACAGGCGTGAGCGACCGCGCCCGGCCAAATTTTGAAATCTTAAGGTCAAAGTGAATCATCCAGTTTAATTATCAGGCAGGTATGTACCAGTGCACAAACATTTTACTTCTTTAACTTTTAAAATTTCCACAGAAGAAAGCCCCATAAATTTCTTTGAACAATACTAACTTTAAGAAAGCTTCCCTCCAAAAGTGTGAAAAGCATGATTAGAAATAGGGACAGAGAATACACGTGGTTTTAGGTTGCTCTTGCTCTAGTGTTCTTCCTTTTTTTTTTAATATATTAATTTATTTTTTATAGAACTTTTTCTGATTTATAAGCTTTTTCTGCTTATCCTAGTTTTTCTTTTTTTTTGAAAAACAAAAGTATTGGAAACAATAAATTAAACTGGAAATCATAAAATATGGATTTTAAGTGCTATTTTGCCATGAGCTATGTGATTTTGCAGAGGTATTTCTGTGCTTTAATGTCTTACATTTTAGTTGGTCTTTCAGGTGCAGTTCAATTCCAAACTCAGTTTCTTTTTATCGATTTTTAGCTATTCAGAGATGACAGATTTTTTTTTTTAATGATATTTTTAGATGGGTAAATAACACAAACTTGAGGAAAAGGTAAGATAGAAAGTCATAGGTAGTTCAGAACTGCTGACTACTAGAGGAGAAAATGAGAAAAATACAGAAAACTGAATATAATTTGGAAGAAAATCTAAAGGTTTCAGCTATTTGAGGTATAACTATATTGGACATGAAACCTTTTGGCTCCCAATATAGTGATCTGTCCACTACAACCCATTGTCTCACATAGATTTCCTAAAGCTTTGAGCCTCAGTTAACTAAGTGGGCTCAGTGTTCATGGATGATCTTAGTTTCTGAGCAATTGTAGTAGTAAGTGTATGTCTGGCATTTGGAAGGGCCCTGAAAGTCCAGCAAGCCTGTGCCACACTTTTCATTGGAATTAGAGGGCTTGAGCAAGGTAGGTAAATTTCAAGTTTATCTGTCCTAGAGAGCCTTCCTCCTAAGTTTACTTTAGAATCAAATCTCCAAGCTGATGATTTCTTAGCGTCCTTCATACCTTCATAATGGGGGTAAAGTCCAGGAATCTCAGGCTTACTGTGCTGTGCTTTATGTGTGTGTGATCATATAGTGGCAAGGGTTGGAACAAGAGAAAAGACTGTTTTATTTGCTTATCTGACATTTGATTGAAGTCCAGCTATCACATATCACACACATCCAACTCCCTGTTTGTTACATAATTCCTGCTCAATGTTATTATGTATTATGAGATGCCACCCGGCTACATCACATTAGATAATGGTTTAGTTTTTAGTTGGGGGTTGATTAAAGCCACTAGCTGGAAAACAGTTTATCTGTTGTGGTAGTTAACTCTACTAAAAAGAATGTTTTGCAGTTCTAGTTTTGCTGAGTAGACAGAAATGGCATCTGCAGATGCTTGTGTTTTTAATTTTGGTTTTAAGTGATTTCTTTTAAGCTGAGGGAGAAAATACTAGTTTTAATTTTAAGTTTTGAATATCAGTAGTAGAATTTTTAAAAGAAATTAACGGGGTATTGAAAAGGCGGCTTAGTTCTGTTCTTCATAAAGGTCCCAGTTTTTTTAGTATTTTTACTGTAACTTTATACTTTGAAGAACTGTTTTTTTTTTTTTTTGAGACGGAGTTTCGCTCTTGTTATCCAGGCTGGAGTGCAATGGCGCGATCTCGGCTCACCACAACCTCCGCCTCCTGGGTTCAAGCATTTCTCCTGCCTCAGCCTCCTGAGTAGCTGGGATTACAGGCACGTGCCACCATGCCCAGCTAATTTTTTGTATTTTTAGTAGAGACGGGGTTTCACCATGTTGACCAGGATGGTCTCGATCTCTCGACCTCGTGATCCACCTGCCTCGGCCTCCCAAAGTGCTGGGATTACAGGCTTGAGCCACCGCACCCGGCCTTGAAGAACTGTTGACCACTCCCTATAGTTTCTTGCTACAGATCATGAATACATAAGACTATTCTTATTAAATTAGAAATTGGTATGCAAGTATTGTTATTTCAGTAATTATAGTTACCTCAACTTTGAGAGAATTGTTGCAGTAAAGTTGAAGGAAGAATATAAATATTTACTTAATATTCAGAGTGTCTTGAAAGTCTGTTTTCTTATTGCCAAAAAAAAAAAATTAGAGTCAATTAGCAATAAATTTATTTCTGGTATATCATGATAAGCTAGGGTACTGAAGTATAAGCTACTTAAATGAAATGGTATATCTGCAAGGCCTTAACATGGTAACTTACTCATAAAAGGTGCCCAGCAAAGTGTATTGAATTTTGTTGGGTTTAAAAAAGATGAACACAAATGTTTTGGGATGCCTTGAAATAACCTAGTTACTGTTGCAGAAAATTATGGCAACTGCATTGTGAGTTTTGGATTGAAAACTAAGCATAAGATATTTGTTAACCTTGATTAGCAAATTTAATTTATTTTAAAAGTCACTTTGTGTTTTCCTTAGTTCTGTAACGTATCATATCCTAGATTTCCTATCTTAATTTTAAAACTTGTGAGTTTCAAACATGATAAAAGTTAAGCTACTTTCTTTTCTCCAGTTGTTTTATTTTAATAATGTGATCTTTTGTACTTAGGCATAGTTGAGATGTAGTGCCCTTTGAGAAGTTTTAATAACAAAACAGAGGAGCCTTTTATCTTTGCTTAGTCATTTTGTGCATGGAGAATATTTATTTTGTACAATTATTTTCCATACTCTTTCGTCTAACAAAAACCAACTTTAGGCATGTTGCTTGTATATGAAACGGAGATTAAAATTAAAATTTTAAGAATTAACAGATAAAATAATTTGATTTTTGTATTGTTTTTATCTGTTTTTAATACAACTTTGGTAGGAGCCTCCTATATTGAAACACTGCCATAAATGTAATAAAAACTGAAAATGAAAATCATCAGTTGTAAGACGCAGAATCTGTAATGATTGAATGCACAGTCTTTATGGACAGGAATACCTCAGTTCAAGGATCCAGCATTCATTACCTCTTTTAACATGAGCAAGTTACTGAATCTTTCAGAGCCTACATGACTTCCCATTAAAAACGGGGAACAGTAGTAGTACCACACTTAAAAGGTTCTTTGAGGAATTAAACAAAATAATGCATGTTGTATGCTACATGGTAGGTACTTAAACATTAGTTTTAATCATAACAATAACATGAACATTCATTATTTTAGGAAGGTAGAGTCAAATGGAATAGAAATTGATGTAAATTCATCAGGCGTTAATCATTAGGCATATAAACAAATATGACTATCTGTAGTAAAAACTTTTTAAAGTGCTAAATGTTAAGAAATAGGTCTGGGTGATTGTAACCTGCTAGATTTTGAGTTTTGCTAGCACAATTAAGCAACAAAAGTTTAGTTGCAGTAGCTTGAAAAAACTGTATGAAGTGCATAAACTTTGAGTCAAATACTCGTGATAGGAAGAGCATGTTTTAGTGGCGTAGGAAAGAAATTCTCCATGGTCTAATGGATTCATGTGATGGGAGAAGGTAGTGAGTACAAAGGCTAAGATACAGATACTTCGATTTGGTTAGATCTGACAGTGCGAGTGAATACAGGCATGCCAGGATTCAGGTGCAGTGGGGTGGGAGGAGAGAGGAATAGGAATTTAAATACAGTGATCTGGAAATGAAACATTAATTTGCAAAGTACTTGCCACAAGATTCTGAAAGAGAAGACATAGCTTTCTTCTTCTTCTTGTAAAAGTTGTGGACAAGTAGGAAGCAGGGTGAACTATCAGCTGGTGCCAGATACGTATTACGGGAATCAGTAGGTCTCAAAATAAGGCCTAAGAAATAATGTGATAAGGTTCTTACACTTCAGTGTTAGAGAAGACATGATTTTGACACATAAGCTATCATCTGAATGATTTGAAATTTTTGACTATTTTATACTAACATTGGATTTTGGAATATTGAGTTTGAATTAATTAAGAGAGTTTTGTTTTAGTGCATTGTTTTTAAAATGTGGAGCAAATGAACATGCAGTATTTGAAAGTGCTGAATTTAAAATACTGTAATTGTAGTAGGAGATATTGTTACTGTAGTTATAATCAATGGGTGAATGAGAAAACATTTTTTAAAATTATAAAGCTTAATGTAAATTTAAAGTGCTTCCAGGAAGCTAAAAATGTTAAAGGGTTACTAGGTCACAGGAATATTTTGTTTGCTTTGGGTTACATTCTGTGTTAATTTTTGTTATTTGGCAAATAATCCTCTTATTAATAATTACATGTAAGACAGTTCTTACCCTTCTGTTTCTAGTGCTTATAATGTTTTAGTCATTTTTCGTGACTACCATAGTTGTAGTTGTTCTTATCCACAAAACTATTTTGGATTGTTAATCCTAGATTCTAGGATTCTTCTAATATTTTGGTTATGCTTAAGTCATGTTTTAGGTGTATTTCATATATACTATCCTTTAAAACGTAAAGAACTACCTTGTCCAAGAGAACATCCTTGTTCAGGTACTTTCTGTATGCTAGCATAATGTCTTTATTATATTACCTATTACATTATGTTGAGTTGTGTTAAGTTATTTGATTCTCTTTTTCTTTGTTGATTAAATGAAATGAATGAGGAACTGTCAACTTCTAAATTTACATGAATTACAAATCCTATTGGCTGATCACTATAAATAAGAAAATGACTTTAAAATACATAATTTGAATAACTTATTGAGGCAGTTTATAAAAATATATTGCTGTTTTGATTGATATGGTGCTTATTCAAATGATTAGTTAAATCTCAAATCTTTAAGTGAATTCTCATGGTCTTTAGGGCATTTGGCAGCATATTCTGGCCCTGCTCGGTGGATTACAGCCTGTCGTTGAGGTGGTTATCAACTCTGTATTTTGACTTAAGTGCAGGAAATTCTAGGTTATATCAGTTAATTTCCTTTGTCCTTTTCTCATGGTTGACTTTCTTTATCAATACAGATAAACATCTGCATATATATTTCAAACTAGAAGACAAGTCAGAATAAACTCCTTAAATGCAAATGATGTTTGTTTTGGTGTTTTTACGTTGAATACAAAGAAATTTTAAAAATTAATCCATCAGATTATATTTCTGGCATAGCTGCATGCCCACCATTAGCTTCTCTCTTTTATCCTACGATAATGAAGCTCTGAGAGTTTGAGTTAATGATCTTATCTTCCAAAAGTTTTTGTTTTTGTGAATGTGGACCACTTTGAAAATCTGATTAAACCTGGGAATTCTCACCTCCAAAGAATACCTGTATACATCTACACGAAGAACATAGCATTTCGCGTGCAGCCTCAGGGAATTTACGGTCTCCTGATCTAGTGTGTGAGTCTAGACCTGCCCATGTAAAACAGTTAACAGTGTGAGCCAGGATAAGAATTCACTGGTAATAATTCCCATTTTAGGTTTCTGTAAAATATGTAAAAATAAATTGTAAACAAAACATATTTATGTTTTGATAACACTTAAGAGTTGATACAACAGAGAACTGATAAAGTATATTTACAGTAGAGCTAACTTGTTTGGCCAATTTCTGTTCTTATTAGATTATGGTGTTAGTCCAGACTCTGTAGATACTGCCACTCTCTGAAGACGCTTGTACAAGTCATAGTGTTAAAATGACAGCATATCAAATAATGCAGTCAAATGCTATAGGAGTTCAGAGAAGGTGAAAAAAAATTTATTCTTGGTGATGGCCTTGCTCTACTCTAGTGATGGCTACAGTTTGACTTGACCATTAGAGGACTTTGATCCAAAAGGGTCCCACACAAATTCAGAAGTCTCAAGAAATCAGTTGAGATTAGTAGAATTGCATATTTGAAAATTCTGTTAAATTTTGCAAGAATCATTTTAAAGTCTTTTCTTTTTTGGAGTGCTCTTCATTTTCATTAAGTGAATGAACAACAAAGAATTCATTTTAGAGTGGATTATTTTTCTTGTTAAGTTTTCTAAGGGTAAACTCTTTTCTAGGCTTCAAGTATACAGGACATACAAGAGAACAAGGTAGACTCAGTGGAGGCGATTATTTTCTACACAAGTAGAAAACGTTTAAACAATGCATGAATTTTAAAGTGAAATTAGGGAAGGTACATAGCAGAAATTTTAGGATATATTGCAGAAGTGTATAAGGGGTAAGTAAGCTCTATGTGGAATTTTGGCACTGAAAATCCTACTTTTATTGAGATTGCCTTCTCTTTATCTCTTTCTACTGAAACCTTGAGAGATGCCAGCTATGGTGGTTTTCTTTTCTATTTATCTCTAATCATTGTTATTGGCATCTTATCTCTGACTCCTTAAACTCTGGAACCTCAGTCTTCTACTTCTTGAATCTTTTCCTAATTTACTCATAAATGTCTGGGATTCAGCCTAATCACTATTCTTCAATTTAACAGCTTCCTATGATTCAACCTTTAAAAAAATGGCAAAACAAAAACATTAACACTACGCCTTCCAAATTCAATTAGAAAAATCATATGTTCAATTCACAGTTAATTAGAATAAAACATAAATAGCATCAAAATAATATTGTTGTAGTTGAGTATACAGAGGAATTTGTGAATACGTTTGTGTTCAACAGCATTTTTCCTTCACTGTATGTATCAAAACATGATTACCATGAGCCATCTGCTAGAAATGATTTCACTGTGCAAAGCTATATGTTAAATTACTGTTTACTGCATTTTACATGTATTGCAAAGATCTTGATGTTACAATTTTTTTTTCCTCTGAGGTGTAACTGGTAACCAAATTAAGTACTAACTTTAAGTTACTCCCTGTTATCTGTAGAATAAAGGATCGTTTCATTAGTTTGCTATTTCACGCCCTTCCAAGTTTCAACCAAGCTAACAAGTCCCATCTCATGTCTTAGTATTCTCCTTTTCCTGCTTTTCTTCTTACCATGCAGTCTAGCTGGAAGGACTATTACTCTTTTTTTTTTTAAGTACTCCTCCAGTCTCTGAACGTGAGGTCTTTGAGGACAAATAACCACATCCTACTTATCTTGAAATCCTCCATGGCTGCTGGCCTAGCTCAGAGTCATGTAAGTGAACGTCGAGTAAATGAATTATGCTCTGTGTATACACTTTGTTTGTGCTCATGAAGTCCATATTCTAGAAGTCCCCTAGCAAGTGCAACATAAATAACGTCTCCCAAGAACCTTCAGTAAATTCCAAGATTTTCTATGGACTATTAAAGCATCTTACATCCAGTTTTTGTATATACTTACCAGTTTTACTATGCATGATATAATCACTTAGATGTAAGCCTTATCCCATTTCTCCTTTTGGCATAGAGTATATACTTCTGTGCTACTTGGTCTCAGTTTATAATACTGTCTGCAATGTATATATTCTTGGACAAGTTTTCATCTGTTAAATGTATACTATATCTTCTATACCTTTGATGATTACCAAGATGAAATGAGAAAACATACAGAAAAACAGTCAGCACTCAATAAGTAAAGAACACAGAGCCTGACGTATGTGTGATAGCAAATATTCTATCTCTTCTTTCTTTCTCCTAATCTGACCCTAAACTAAGCCCATCAGTGATAGGAGTTGTGGAGTTATTTCTTTTTTTTTCTTTTTTCTTTTTTTTTTGTTGAGATGGGGGGAGTTTCTCTCTCGTTGCCCAGGTTGGAGTGCAGTGGTGTGACCTTAGCTCACCATAACCTCCACCTCCTGGGTTCAAGTGATTCTCCTGCCTCAGCCTCCTGAGTAGCAGGGATTACAGGCATGCGCCACCATGCCTGACTAATTTTGTATTTTTAGTAAAGAAGGGGTTTCTCCATGTTGGTCAGACTGGTTTCCAATTCCCGAACTCAGGTGATCCGCCTTCCTCAGCCACCCAAAGTGCTGGGATTACAGGCGTGAGCCACTGCCCCCAGTCGAGTTGTTTCATTTTTATGTACCAACAGTGCCTAGCAAGTGCCTTAGTCTTACTGGATGTTCAAATAAATGTTTAATGAATAAACAAATTTGGACATTTTTTATAATGTTAATATTTCTGTGCCTTTTAAGATTAAAAATTTGATTAGTGAACATTATAAAAATTAAAATAGAGAATAATCATGGATATCTGTGTTACTTATTTAATTCTTGGCCTTCATCTCAAGTATATGTATCAGTTAGTAGTTATTTATGTAGAGAGTACAGAATGCTATGACTTACCTTAAAAAGGATCCCCAAAACATAATTTTCATTTTGGTTTTTGCATCAGACATCTCAGCCAGAAGAATGTTAAATATTTCAGAAAAACCATAAGTCACTTTAAAATGCAATCCAGATTTAAATTATTCAGAATCCCTTAGATGCTGATGCTTACTGAACTGAAACATGTTGTGAAAATAAAGATGTGTTTAACCTTGTTACTGTGGACTATTCTCACTTTGAGAAATGTTTCAAATATATAGAGTTGTATACATTTAGAATTTGAAGGAACCTAAAGAATAAACTCCTGATTTTTTTAATTCAAAATGTAAATGTAGGAAAAATTAAGTGCATGAAGTTAGAGGCTTTTATGTTTTGAGAGAAATTTATCAACTTTTATAATTGAGAGAAGATCTCTTTATAGTACTTCAGTGACTAGTGAATGTTGAAAAATAAAGAACAACTTTGTTCTATGTTTTTCTTAATGCTATTGGCAATTTTTTATGTTTTGAAAACCAGGACAGCAAAAACAAAATCAGAGCAACACTGCAAAAGACAAGTATTATAGTATTGATTCTAAGTGGGTGGGGCAGGTATGTCCACCTCAGGAAGTATGTTCATCTCTTAAGTTTTCTTGTTTTTATGCCTTTCTTTAATACAGGTCTTCCCTCACCTATACTTACTCCCCCGAAAAGACTGAGATCTAACAAGGTTATAATTGGGTCAATTGCCTTCTTATTTCTGAAGAAATGGGCAAATTGCCTTTCTTTAAAGCTGCTTTTTACTCCTGCAAACATTCCCTGAGTAGCAGTTACGTGTCCTGTTATAGAGCTGGGTGCTGGGGACTATAAAAGTGAACATGACTCAGTTATCTCCAGAAGCTCACAGGCCAGGGTGGCATTTCTAACCTCATTTTCCCTAGCTGTCTGCTATCTCCAGAAATATTAATACATTTTCATGATAAAAAGGGCTGCATATTACTTTGAATCTGGCAACACTGAATGCTTTATCTCCATCTCATTGGCAGCACCAAGAAGTCTTTCAATAAAGAACACCTAACTTTTTAAATTCATTAATTCCCTAGCTTTTTTGACAATAAGACCCCCCCTTTTTTTTGGTGCCACACATATCAGTGTCCCAAGAGATATAAATGTTCTGCAGCACCCAGTTTGAGAACCTGTGCAGAAATAACGTACAGCTCAGCAGCATGGGAGTTAGGGAAGCCTTCACACAAGCAGTTTTCTGTGTTTCACCAAGTTTGCAATGATTTGTGTACAAAGGAAGGGAAGGGTGGTTTAGGACTCTGCTGAAAGAATCTAGAACAGCACGAATGCTTGACACAGAGCAACATATGTTTGAGGAATATCCAAGTAGCTTAATATAATTAGATCAAAGTGGGGTTGAATATCAAGGAAGGAGCTCTACTAGAGAATGATCCTTGAAATGTCTAAAAAAACTGAATAGTGTGACTGAGCTGTAACATATATAGTAATCAGTTCCAACATTTCAAAGTTACATAAAGTCCATTGTACTTTATATTTAAAGGTAGTTTTCTGCAGGGAAGACAAAGATTCTGAATTTAGCAAAAGCTAGCAAGAATATGGGATAAACTATGGCTGAATCATCTACCATGTACTACTATTGAGTTCTGAATGTTATTTAATCATACTTAAAAAAAATTAAGTCATTGGTCAACATTTTAATATAGTACATTAAAAATGATGAAGCAATTTTCCTTGTAAAAAAAATTCAAGTTAACTAATTCCTGTTTTGGGATTATAGAATTGTCACATGTGAAGACAGAACAATGAAATATTTTTAAATTTAAGGTTTTACTGAGCCTTGCCTTACCATCATTGATGCTCTTTGTAAAATATTGGTAAACACAGAAAAATAAGAATAAATTGAGCTTATGTCATATAAAGACAGTGTACGTGCTGATGTACTTTTTACTAGACAAAATTTACATATTTATATTTCTGCTAAATATAGTGCTTGTTTTTTTACATTTTCCCCATATTGTAAATTCTTTGTAAACACCACATTCAGTGACCACATTTCATTCAGTGAAATATTGTTTGTAAAGCTCTAGACAGTCTTCAGTTTTTCCAACCATATATTTAGACTGTTTCCACTTTATTTATTATTATAAATAATGTTTTCTATATACAGTTCCAGAATTGGAATTGTTGGGTCAAAAAGTAGGAATATGTTTAAGGTTCTTGATGTGTGTTACCACATTACTTCACAAAACAATGCAGTCATTTATATTTGTGCTGGGAGTGTATCAAGGAGTTTATTGAGATCTTGAAGACTATCATTTAAAAAGACAATAAATCAGACTTTTTTGGTTAGTTTTAAAATATGGACATACTTGTTCATGGTTTTGATGGTAAGCAACATTTCAGCTCTCTCTATAATACTTTGTATAAACAAATATAAAGATTTTCTTTTGATATGAAGTGTTTTGATTTTTGAGGTATCCATCACGAATTGAAAAAATCGACTATGAGGAGGGCAAGATGTTGGTCCATTTTGAGCGCTGGAGTCATCGTTATGATGAGTGGATTTACTGGGATAGCAATAGATTACGACCCCTTGAGAGACCGGCACTAAGAAAAGAAGGACTAAAAGATGAGGAAGATTTCTTTGTAAGTAGCAGGTTTTTTTCTGTTTGCTAGTTTTGCTGGCTATTTAATGACATATTTTAAAAGGATTCTGTTAAATTTTACAAAAGCCTGTTTTTGTTAAGGAAGTGCTTATTTAATATACATGGAATTGATCTTAAAAGTTGTTTAAAATAGGATTTTAAAGCTGGAGAAGAAGTTCTGGCTCGTTGGACAGACTGTCGCTATTACCCTGCCAAGATTGAAGCAATTAACAAAGAAGGTATGTGTTTGAAATGATCTGAGACTTAAAATTAGATTAATAGTAAAATTTCACTATATTTTAAATTTTAATTAGTGTATGTTATGTAATCATGTATAACTTTTCTTTGTTTTATATTTTACTGAACAAATTTTCTGCGAGTATTCTTTTTGGGGGAGCATTTAAAATTTGTTATATGTTGTTGAGAATAAAATACCACGTGATTTGCTACCTAAGTAGTATTTAAATTAGTAGATGAAAATAGTGGGTTAAAGTTTTTCAACTTTCAATTCACAGGCTTATATGCATTTTATTTCTATTTCTCTGTTTCTACTTTGTGACCAAATTACATTTATGAGCATCTAACCAGAGTATGAGGAAAGGTTTAAGATTTAGGGAATTCAAATCAGTTTAATTCACAAGTGAAACACATGGGCTATTTTCTGAGGAAAGCGTCTGGACTTTTTACCAATTAGAGGATTTCCTTTATTGTGTATCTCTCTGCTCTCCTATCATTAGTTTCTATAGATAATTGAGTTAATTTTTCTAGTAGTTTTTTGTGCACATTTTTTAGAATATTAGATACTGAGCCAAAATTACTTAAGTAATCAAAAATGCTGAAAGTAACACAGAAATTAGGTGTGTTAGTGTTGCATAAGACTAGGAAATCTATTGGACAGATAATTAATTTAAAACATAATACATATGCTGATTAATTTGGAAAGCTGTGAGAATTAATAATTAAATTATTATTGAAAATATACCTGAATATATTTTTTTAAATATCTCATTTAAAAAGTTATGGAATACTTGCAAGTATTTTTTTTAAGTCAGTAATACAATAATTTTCTACTACAGTTATTTGTTAAATTGACCACTTATAATAGTCCTCCCTTATCCACAGAGGCTACATCCCAAGACCCCAAGTGGTTACCTGAAACTTTGGAAACTACTGAACTCTATATATACTGTGTGTTTCCCTATACTGTACATGTATATGAACAATGAAGTTTAATTTATAAATTAGGCATAGTAAGAGGTTAACAACAATAACTAATAATAAAATAGAATAATCAACAATATATTGTAATAAAAGTTTTGTGAATGTGGTCTCTCTTTCTTCCTTCCTCTCTCCCTCACCTCTCTCTTGCAAAATATCTTACTGTGCTGTACTCACTCCTTTTCAGACCGCGGTTGACTGCAACTGTGGAAAGTGAAATCGCGGATAAGGGGGATTTCTCTATTCATTGTTATTACTAAAGAAACAAACATTGAGTGACAGCTTCTTGGCAAGAAGGGCATTTGATCTAAGTAAGGGGACATTTCCTTTAAACTGAGTCTTGAAAGACAACTAAGTTAGCTAAAGAAGCAATCAGAGGGCTTTTTTGGTGGAAGAAATCTATGGAAAATAATAGAAGTGGGAGAGGCATGCCATCTCATTTTAAGGAACCGCAGGTTGTTTAGAATGGTGGATTCCTTTACCAGGTGATAGAATAGCTGGAGTACAGGTTGGAGAGAGAGGCAAATATTGGTATATGAAGTGTCATGTAATCTTGCTGAAGAATTTGAATTTTATTTGGAGGTGTTGGGTACCATGGAAGAGATTTAAGCTGAGGATTTAACAACAAACTTGAGAGAAAATAGAAGCTAAGAGAAGATAGAAGAGGAAAACAGAGATATATTAAGGAACATTAGGTGTGAAAAAATAAGTCATGGTAGTCTAGCTAGAAATTATGATAGAACTTTATAAAGACCTTTATCCTATGTATTGTTTTAATGAATTGAAACCATGAGTATGGCTATGGTTTTCTTACTACTGGTTACTCCTACAGAAAGATGTAAGAGAAATCTCAGTTGTTAGGTGTGCAGGCTATTTCTCCTTTTCTAGTGGGGCCTGCGTTTCCCTGTGCACTTACACTTCTGTGGAGCTGTGTTATGGAGCTTACATTCCCAAGTCTTACTCGCATTGGCTCCTGAGTGTCTAGTCCAGAGCCTCGCACACGGTAGACAGTCAGTAACAATTTGTGGAAGTAAAGGAAGAAGTAAAATCTATTTTGTTGGATAATAGGAGGTACCCCAAACGAAGTAAAATTAAACAGTCATTGCCTTCTACATTAATTGGTAACAGTTTCTAAGAGCTTTGGGACCTTCCTCCCATGCTTAAAGTTCCTGTGTGTGTGCAGATGCAAGTACACACACACCACACACACTCAGAACAAAACCACTGTCATTCTTTATCCTATCCCTTTCATCTACAGGCATTTAGTATAGAAAATTCAGCTTATTTTAGTGGAGGAGTGATGATACTGATTGTGATCCCTGCCATTTCAAGAGTAGTTTCAGTGAAATATTGGCAGATACTATTTGTTTTCTGAAAGGTATTAATTTTGTGATCTCTTTATGCCCCACATGGTGGATATGCCTGCCCCCTCCCCACCTTGACAAAAATCAGAAGGGCAAAAGAAGCCATCCATTCAGTGTAAGAGCAAAACAAAATGAACAATTGTCAACTTTTAGGCATTTATAATACAGCATATAGAAGTGAAGAAAAGGGGCCAGTCTGTGTACTGGAGTCATCGGGAAAGTTTTCATCTTGGGGATGGTCCTTGAAGAGTGGACTTGGGTGTAGATAGACATAAGGAAAGGAGAAAGGCATCACAACAGAAGAAACAGCACAAGCAAAGGCAGACAGGTATTAATGCCCATATGGTCTGGTGTGCGTGCTGAGTTTTTCTAGAACGCTGTATTGAAGAAGGAAGATGGAAAGTTGCAGGGAAGAGGGGAGTGCAAGGTGTACATAGAGTTTGGCATTCTCAAAATATTTCCAGGTCTTTACGTCCTTGCTAATTACCTAATCCATTGTTTGCATAACTTGAATTTAGATGTTAATATCTGTGAAATTCAACATTATGCTGATTATAGAAAGATGCAAAATCAAATGGTATTATTCAAAGTACAAAAAAAAATTCTTTGCACATATATATGACTGTCTTTGGTGCCAACTCCAAAGACATTAGTAATGATTGTCACATTTCTTGTTTATAATTATTTTATAAAAGCCAAGTATCTGTTTACTTAAAGCGGGACTCTGCCTTCATTTGGGAGATGGTAGAAGAACTTTTATCTAGGAAATGACAGAAAAACCTTTGAATTTCCTTAAGTAGAACATTATACATAATTTATATCTTCTAATAATACTGACTTATATTGACTTGAAAGCATAGGGTCTGTAACAAAAAGTGAATATGCTTCATAATAGACAAAATCTTGAGTCCTTAAAGTAGGATGAATTTGTAGGAAAGACATGGATGACTAGATGAGACTGGAAGTATTGGTTATGGCTGCGCTGTCACTTAGGTGAATGCCATTGTGTGTAGCACTGAGCCTTCCTCTAGAGTTCAGTGTTCTGAGCTACATATGAGGACTTTTATCTAGACGATTTGTAAAGTATTTTCTAGCTTTAATATCTGGAAATCTATAATTCTTTCAGTTTGTTATTAGTGCCCAAGGAATAATTCTTTTCAGGGCAAATGATCTTTTTTTGTATATCAGCTCCTTCTCTGTATTACTTCTTTTGAAAGAAACATTCAAAGAGCAAATGGTAATTCCTATGGAAATAGTATATATTTTTGTAAGTAATAATTTTTACTTTTGTCAGCTATGTTATGAGTCTAAGCATTTGAAATATTGCAAAATAAATGATCAGATTCCTTAGTAAAAATCAGATTTACATGGAACTCACTTATCAAGGTTTAATTTGTGTACTTTTGAAGGGAAACAGGAATTCAGAGTTGTTTCTAGAGGGAGGGAGAAAGTAAACTTAAACTTGATGGAGTCCTTAACAGGAGAATATGTTTGTAGTTTTGCATTCCAAAGCATTTATTTATGTAGATCATTACTTGTTAGGTTTCAAGTGTTGCTATAAAATTGAATTATATTTTCTAATGATTCTGACTTGCTCCTGTTTCAGGAACATTTACAGTTCAGTTTTATGATGGAGTAATTCGTTGTTTAAAAAGAATGCACATTAAAGCCATGCCCGAGGATGCTAAGGGGCAGGTAAGAATGTTCAGTATTCCTGGCTACCCAAAGGGATATCTTCTTGAACAATGATTGATCAAAATATATTTATACATAGATATATTTTTATATGAACTAATTGTAGGGTTATGTGCTGATAGCCCCAAATAGCAGCAAGAAAAAGGAGCTTAGACTGTAAAAAAAATTATACACTTGATTTTTGCTTCTTTGGTTTTAGACCTGCTAAAGTTATAGGTCACTAGTTTCTGTTCCAGGTGAAATCCCAGCATCCACTAAGCTGGTGTTGTCCTATCGACCCAGCTGGATCGTGTAACCAGTCTATGGGAAGTGAGGTAAGTGCCTTTTTAAAAAAAATTTTGTTTTGTTTTTCCTGGTATATAATGTCATTTAGAAAGTTAAAAAATTTTTAATATAAAATTTTACATTGAGTTCTTATCTTCTTCTTTCCTTCTGCAAATCATAGTCATTCATTTTCCTTTAAAAGGCGCTTACCTGACACTCTGTAGGCTGTTTCAGGTAGGGCTTCTGAGTCATATGGTGGAAGCAGTGTATTGTATGCTTTGTCACTGCTCAAAGCAAGAATGGACGGTAAGCATTGGAAGGAGAATCTTGGGTGGAGGTAAAACCACAATTCCATTTGTTGGCTGTGTTTTCTGAAATACTGGAAAGAAAGGTGCCATTAGAAATTTAAAATATTTTCCTTTATATTTCTGCTGTTATTTGGGATTTTCAGCACCTGGACCTACAATTATTTTTAAGAAATTGAAAGTAGTCTGTGAAAATGTCTAATATGGAAATATGCTGCATATTTGTTCCAACCATGCAGTGAAAACTGTCATTCTGAAATGTGTTGAAATTACCTGGTCAACTTCAGTCAAGTGTAAATGTTTAATGCTCTAGAAATGTATATCCAACACATTAAAAAAATTATGAAGAAACATGTGCGATTGTTTTGAATTACCTGGTTTTCAAAAATTTAATTATGAAATGATTAGCAAGCAGATTTCCTCTAATTAACATGTAAATGCAATTTAAAATGAAAATCCTTTTGATCAGGAAGTGGCTTTGTGTGTTCCCACATGTATACATAAATAAAGTGTTCTTTTAAGCATTCAGTGGTGTGATTTCTTGGTTACTACATAGATTGATTAAAATGTTGGGAACATTGTTTAATATATACCTGCTTAAACAAAAGTCTCAATTTTTTTTTTTTTTTGCTTTAAAACAATTATTTTGTTATTCTGGTTGATCAGATGCTCATGAAATGACATCAGTATTATTGCCTTAAAACTTTCTTTTTTTGGGCCGGGCGCGGTGGCTCACGCCTGTAATTCCAGCACTTTGGGAGGCCGAGGCGGGTGGATCACGAGGTCAAGGGATCGAGACCATCCTGGTCAACATAGTGAAACCCCATCTCTACTAAAAATACAAAAAAATAGCTTGGCATGGTGGTGCGTGCCTGTAATCCCAGCTACTCAGGAGGCTGAGGCAGGAGAATTGCCTGAACCCAGGAGGTGGAGGTTGCGGTGAGCCGAGATCATGCCATTGCACTACAACCTGGGTAACGAGCGAAACTCCGTCTCAAAAAAAAAAAAAAAAACTTTCTTTTTTTAAAGTGGGACACTGAGCCAATTGGTTTGTCATAAAATTACAGGTTGTAAAAATTAAATTTATTGGATATTATGGATGTTTGTTTTTAATAAGTAGTGATTCCTTAGACACACTATGAGGTATTATAACATTAAGATCAGTGCCAAGATAGAAAACTACTGAAATAATATTTAGATAGTAGTATATTTCTTTTAATTTTTCATTTTTTCTTTATAATTCTTAATTACAACAACATTAACAATATTTGTAGCATTGCGTTTTATAAATGACTCCCATTTTATGAGTTGCTTTTTCCTAGCAAGCTTTTGACTTGCCTTCATTAAGGAAATATGCCAAATCAGGTGTTATTTGGCCAAAGCTAAGGGGTGGCCTATCTTGCTATCTTCTAGATTTTGAGTACATTGAGAATTTCTTTATAGTTTTTAAATTGAGCTAGCAAAGAATAGTGCATCAAATTAATGCACTCTGGAAATGCTCTTTCTTAAACTTTCTGTAGAACCTGTATAAAATGTGACATTAATAACACTTTTATATGTGCAAACCTCTAGATTAATTAAACTCTTAAGCCTAAATAAGTCTTAATGCTGTTGTTTTTTACTTTGAACTAGTTGGTTAATGCTGGACAAACTGCTGCTTGCATTATTAAGAGGTTAGCTTGAGCACCTTAAGGAGCTTTTAATATTACAGTGAATACGATATAGTCCTTCTAACACGGTGTCTGTAGACATTTTTCTCACTGAATAATGGTAGACACATTAACAGCCCAAAATAAGATCCCCTCTTTTCTTCTTCCATATAATTTTGTGTGGAATGGTAGTGTTGATACATAAATAGCTATGAAACTGACATACATCATAGGATGAGGATTGATTCCTTCATCTTATGAGATACTTTCTTGTTCTTTTCTACCCTAATAAGAGCAGTAGTAATTACAGGGTGAGAGATTGAGCCATTATATTTTTAATATAGAGGCTTGTAACAGAAGTATTTGCTTTTTCTCTCGATTTTTTTTTTCCTGAGGGTGTGCTGATGCAGAATTTATGTTGTAATTCACAAGTGTTAACGGTTGGCTCATAGGTCCTTTGCTATTAATATTTATAACACATTTTTTTCTGTATTGTTTCATTGGAGTCTTTTAGTAGATCCTTTGACATAGATATGGCTAATATTTCTGTTTCACATTTGAAGAATTCAGATGTTGGAGGATTAAGTGACTGACTTAAAATTTTACTCAGTCATTCTGAGCAAAGTGATTCCTTTAACCCAGAGTTTCTGATTCCAAACACAGTGCCCTTTTTAGTGCAATACCTTTTTATCTACAAAGCTCTTGGAAACATATCATTATTAGTTATAGTTCATGAAAAGATCACACTTCAGTTATTTTTGACAATGAAGCTTTTCTGTAGAAGGAGTAAATTCGGTGTTTGATAGCAGAGTAGAGTGACTGTGGTTAATAAAACTGTATTATATTTGGGTGATGGACACCCTGAATACACTGACTTGATCACTGCTAGTTATACACATGTAACAGAATTTCACATGTATCCCATAAATTTGCATAAATAAACATGAAAGCAAACACAAAATAACATAAAAATAAAAGAGAAAAACAATGGGAGAGTTCTTTAATCACACAGCGACAGTGATTCCCATACAAGTCATATGATTAAAAAGCACTTTTAAAACACGTTTAAATTTTAAAAGATGTGGTATGATTCTCTTTTTAGTTTTCTCTTTATTAGAGGTAGAAAACAACTTGGGATGGAAACTGCTTCTGACGTTTTCCAGCAATTCTAACAAGTTAAAATTTTCCCCACAATGTGGAACCCAGAATTTAATGCTCTGCTCTTAATAGATCTGCAAACATATGATGTCTGTGGCATATCACACTTTACTTTCCTTTTGTTTGTCTGATTGTACGTACTCTTGTTTCTCTTCCATTTTGTTGATTGTTGTCTCTCAATCCTTTTTTTTTTCATTGATGGTGACTTCTTTTCTCATTGCTTAAATGTTAGTCTCAAAGCTCAATTTGGCCATACTGCTCTTAGCTACCCGTATTGCTCCTTGAATCTTCCATCCCTTTCACTTTTCTGTACACTTTTACTTTTTGTCTTTGTTTAATGTTTTTCCTTTTGCTTGGAGTAACCTTTTCCCCTTTGCCACTACCCCATCCCTAGCAAATTTCTACTTACCTTTTGGGTTTGGTTCATCTATCATTTTCCACTTGTCTTTCTCTTCAGTCAAAAATCAATCTTTTCTGTTCTCCTATAGTATTTTGTTTACTACTCTAGTACCTATCCTGTCACGTTGGCTTGTAGCTAATTTTATTTATCTGTGAATTCCTTATGGACAGGACCAGCATTTTAACGATTGCGGTCTCCTGAATTCTTAGCCTGTACCTGGCATATAGGACAGGGTATAATCTCAGCTACTCAAGGAGCTGAGGCAGGAGAATTACCTGAACCCAGGAGATAAAGGTTGTAGTGAGCTAGATCGTGCCACTGCACTCTAGCCTGGGTGACAGAGTGAGACTCTGTCTCAGGAAAAAAAAAAAAAAAAAGAAATTGGTGATTTAATGTGTTTAGTGCAATCACATGATGTTTTCAGTTAATTTCAATCATGAGCGAGAGTTAGAAATACAGATTTTTTAAAATGGCTTTTATTTTCACCATATATTTTTAAGGCAGTGTTAACCTACATTGTTCATTGCTTAATTTTGTTTACCTGTTTTGCTTATATTAATGTAAACCATGAGTTACATTCATTTGATGTTGTGAAATTTTTAGTTGCTTGGACTAGGGATTTAATGTATTTTGAGGGAATCTGAATTAGTAGTCTATTTGACACAGCTTAGTGGCCTCAGCAGATTGACTCTGCAGAGATATTTATATTTGTTTTAAAAACAACATTTTGCTTGTGAAAATATTAAAATGTTAGGACCACTGTATGCTTGTTTACATCTTTTTATATTTTTTATAATAAGCATTTTTAGTTAAAAATATAATAGTAAAATATATTTAGCAACAAACTAAATTAACACAGGAAAAATAAATACTTGCATCTCAGAAGAGTGGTACCAAACAGAGACCTAGGATGTTGTATAGGAAGAGAAATTAATGTGGAGTTCTGCTTTACCTTGGTCGGTGGAGCTCTTTTCTTCTTCATCAGTATTATTAAGCTGTTGTGATGAATTGCTATCTGAATTTCAGTAGCTTTAGAAAATAATAAAAGGCGCACCTTTCTTGATTTCTATGAGATTGTAATTTGCATGGTACCTTTGTCCTAATAAGGTATAGTAATTTTGGTAGGTGAGAGTACACTATTTTTAATCTTTTTAGACTATTCAAGATAGCATTTTTCTCTTCTTTTCTAGTCCTTTGTATTATGGAAAAGTGATGGAATGCAACATTTAAGCCCTAAAATACTAAGGTAGAATGTCATGTAGTATTCCTTATCTGCCATAGGTTTCCTCTGCTATTTTATGAGAGGTTATACAATCTAACCATTTGATTATTAAATTTGATAACCTACCATGTTGATGAGCTATCATGTAAATATTGTTATCTCTGTGTTTGTGTGGTTACATGTGAAAGTAGCTTTGAAAATGTGACACGTTTTTATAAGTGTAATTACATTTTAATTCATGTTTAATACTTAACGTTTTGTGTTTTTCCTTTGGAGGATTGGATAGCTTTAGTCAAAGCAGCTGCTGCAGCTGCAGCCAAGAACAAAACAGGGAGTAAACCCCGAACCAGCGCCAACAGCAATAAAGATAAGGATAAAGATGAGAGAAAGTGGTTTAAAGTACCTTCAAAGAAGGAAGAAACTTCAACTTGCATAGCCACACCAGACGTAGAGAAGAAGGAAGATCTGCCTACATCTAGTGAAACATTTGGTACAAAATACATTCTTAATGTTAATTCTTTATGACACTGGTAAACTCATTAGTGAACAAGTCAAATCCCTTGGCTTCCTTTGATTTTGAATATATAATTAAATTTTTAGGCTTTTTTCCCTAGTAAAGTATAATGGCTAACTTTTTTAGCATCTTGCAGATAGACCTGAAAATTAATAGTGTAGTATGGGTTACTTGATGCTGGATGCCCTCAGCATTCTTGAATAGAAATAGGTTGAGATTTTGATTTGTAACTTCTTGGTAGCAGATTTTTGTTTGAGATTTTTTCTTTTATGTTTTTTCTTCAACCTTTAAATGCTTCTATGTATGTTTCAATATGTAATATGGAAAAAGCAGTAAGTCATTTTCTTCCTGCTTTTCTTTAAGAATAACTGCTTTAGTAGTCTTTTTATTCTAATATATTAATCTGGAGGGATTTGTGGTTTTCAAAGATCTTTATCAAGAAGTAGATTAAACTAATGTGCAAAGTATTGTTACTGTTTTGCTATTAAAAAATCATGTGTTTTAATTTTGGATTCTAGATAAACTCTCATATATGTGTTCTATTAAAAGTAGGACTTCATGTAGAGAACGTTCCAAAGATGATCTTTCCACAGCCAGAGAGCACATTATCAAACAAGAGGAAAAATAATCAAGGCAACTCATTTCAGGCAAAGAGAGCTCGCCTTAACAAGATTACTGGTAAACGACAATGATTTTTTTTGCGGGGGGGCGGAAATGGAATGTTTTTAATTTCAGAGTAATTTGTTTTTAATAAAGTAAAATGCATCTTTTGGTTTAGTATCATGGACCATGTTAATAACAAAGACAAGGTCAATGTCTTTCAAGGTCAATGTCTTTCAACACTGTCAGCTTTTTCTGATGTAAAATGTGAAAAATATCACATATCTTCTACCTACCTCACAGGGATGTTGTGAGGGTTGATAAGGACAAATACTACAAAGCTCAGTCATTTTTAAATTATATTGGTGGTAGTAGTAGTTTCTAGAAGAATTCTTACTTTGTCAACTTAAGGTAACAGAGTGCTTGAGGTTCTAAATTTTTTCATACATTCTTATAATTAACCAGTTTTATTTAAGGAGGGTACCATATATAGTTGGAAAATGACTTATATTTATTTCCTGAATCTGTTAATTTCTGAATTTTTGATATAAAAGTATTTTTATAAGTTTTTTTTTTTTTTTTTTTTAAATTTCTATTCTTCAGGTTAGTCTCTAGAATCTGGGCTTATTTCCATATGCTTTCCTGTAGTTTAGGAAATAGCAGTGTTAGGCTATTAGAAAATTTTAGCCTAGTTAGTGTTCATGGAAGAGGGGATTGAGGAATTAGAATTGGGGCCAGTCATACTGCATCCTGCCATGTCCATGGTCTGTTCAGCCTAGGGATTCTAGTCTTCAAAAGAAATAGTGAACATATTTACTTTTTCTGAGTATATGTTAAAAGTAGAGTTTAAATATCTTCATGATTTAGTCATATGTTCTTATTATAAGGACATACCTTTTTTTAGTGCCTTTGGCCTAATAAAGCTGTGTAAACCTTTGTTGGCATTCATTTAAACTTGAAGAAACTTGATTTCATGGTCAGATTTTAGGAATAAATGTAAACTAAACATTTTGACCATTTTCTGAGGAGAGGAAGCCAACTGAAAGATGACTCTGGAGCTGAGGGTTGTTTAGACCAACCATTTTATTTATATTTTTCGTCTAAGTGATAATAATTGGTTTCAGCAGGTGAGAATATTTAGTCTCTTTCCATTTGTATATATTATTTTCATGCCTGTCTCTGATAAAGGATATATTTGGCTCCAGAACAGGAAATATTTTAAATCAGTTAACCTGTTACACATTTTCCTTGTAAACTATTAACCTTGGAGAAAGCCACATGTTCTCTAAGTGATCGTTCTTATGGCATGAGACTTCAGTTTTGCCTTAAAATGTGGAACCCACTGCTATGTACTGGGCAGAAGTGGAATAGTATTTCTAACTCCTGTGATGCAAAGATTGAAACAGCACTATTGGAGGAGTCAAGATCAAAGAAGACGGAGGTGACACTGACAGGATACAGCTGCCAGCTTTCCAGCTTCATTTTTTTTCCCTTCAATTTGGATAATCTGCTTTTAATAGTTTCAGTCAATATAGTGTTACATATGCCTTACTGGGAGATTCAAGCTCAACGTTTAAAGAAGTGAAAAAACCAAAAAGCCATAACAGAAAAACTCAGCTGAGCCCGCAATGGTGCATTATTTCTCCATGGCCTTGAAAAGACAGTAGGGAAGGGAAAAAAGTACCATTTTGCCATGTGCTTCAAGTTTAAAATACTGGTTGCTTAGTAACACCCTTTCCTTCCGTGGAGGGATTTTCTCTTCATTTTCCCTCAGGAGTCTCAAATGAATAGGTTATAGTTTGACAGCAGCAGCAAAGCATAAGATTTTATGAATGTGAAGCCATTATGATTTTTTCTTTTTATTTACTTAGAAAATCTAAGTGTGTTGTAATCTTTTTAATAGTTCATCTTTCTACATCTATTTCTGATTTCATGTTGCAACTATGTCATGCAAAAAGATGATAGATATTGTGAGATCGCCTTCAATAGTTGAAATTCAGGCTTGCCTTTTAACAGTAAATTCATTTATAGTTTATAAAGATAAATGAGAACTAATACAAAAAATAATTTTCCTATGGCATTATGGTATATTTTAAATTTATCAAGCTCATCTGTATGTGTCTTTTTGTCCTTTTACTACTGAGAGGATTGAGGCTGGGATCATGGCAGCCTGCTGTGATGTATTTCTCTCCTCTATTTTTTTTTTTTTTTTTTTTAAAGAGTTCTAGCTTAAATAAGTGTACCAGCCATTGGAAAACTTTAAGTCATGTGTTTATCATTTTTTCAATTCACTTTGCCACATACATACCATGCGATGATTTTAAACTCGATTTCTGTATAGAGACTCATAAAAGGATGACTTTTTTTTAAAGATTCCAAATAGGTAGACATTGAAAATACAGTTGTATAGTATATGGGATGTGTATATATGTATATACATATATACACATATACCTATTTCACATATATACATGTTCCATATGCTGTACAATATATATACACACACACACACTTCCAGGTTCATATTTTTCATTATGTAATGTACCTTATTGATAGCTGTTATCATATATGACTAATATATACTGATTTGCAATAAACAATTTTACATAGAAAATTAGTAGTTTTGGAACAAAGTTGCAAACAAATTGAAAATGAGTAGACCTAAAACTGCAGATTGTCTAGGGAGTAAAGGAAAAAACATCAGCAGTTGGTGCTGCATGGTCTGTTTCTAATAGGTTCTAAGAGTGCCTGGAATTTCAGCCAGCTCAGGTGTGTTTCTGTAACTTAAGAATTTAAAAAATTTTTTAAATCCTGAAGTTTGAATTGACCGGTAGTATATTATTGATAATAATATCAAGAATATTTGATTCTTAGTCCCAGCAAGAGGACTGTGTTTTGAAATATCAGGATGAAAAGTAGACCACTAATTTAATCACTTCACTCTTTCTTTGTTCCCCTTTGCCATTCTAGGGAGCTCTAGCCTCTGTTCTACTTAGTCCTATTGGCAGGAAGAGACCAACTGTGTATTTTCTAGCTAATATAGAATACTGGAAAGTTGTGACTTTGTTGGTGGATGGAACTAATGACTATTTGATATTCTTCTTTTACCTAATTTCTAAATAATTTCTTGAAGCATCATAATGCATTCTTATGGGGCAATTTATCCCATAGGCGTATTCTTCTAGAAGAGGGCCTATTATTAATATATTGATAATTAATAGGTACTTGCTGATAATTTCCTTTCAATTAATTCTTCTCATTTTTCTCATTTTCTATGGATATTGCGTTTCTTCCTGGAATATTAGCAGGTCAACGTAATAGATTTTGGACTGCCTCTTAAGGCAGAAGTAGTCAGAATTCTCTCAAGTACCTATTTTATTATTTGTTCCATTTTGTTGTTTATATTTAATAGCTATTTTGTAAGTTGGTGTGTATGTAAAGCATAAAAAAGACTTTATTAATCATACTTGGGCTTTTAAATTCTCTGGATAACCAAGTATGCATTTTAAAATCTAATTTTAAGTAGGTTTTTCTTAAATCTCATTACTTTTTATGAACACATTACAGCACTTTATTTTTCCTTCTCAAACCATTAATGGAAATGGATTTTAATAAACTGGGTCTATAATTTCCTAATATAAATCTGTAGGTTATGGGTGAATTACTTTGTTTCTTTCAATACTTGTGGTACCCATTTTCAGTTTGTGATCTGTTTTCATCTATTGAGTATTAAAAACTATTTCTACCACCTCTATGAAAGGAAACAAAATAGAGTATGTATAATATGTTGAATAGCAAAATTTGTCCTGTTTGAATAGTCCTTAGAAATAGAACTTCTACTCAGTTTCCTGCAAAATAAGAACTTGATTTTCTAATTATTTTTATTTCAATAGTTTATTGATCCTTAAAAATATTAGCTGGAGAATAAAAACCTAGTGAGTGTGGCTTTAAATCTTAGACAAATATTCAGTACTGTGTCTTTTTCAGTAATGTAAAAATATGTTCAGAATATAATTAGAATTGAAACTGTTTTTGTAAAATTGTTTATATACAGTTGATATGGTATGAGACTGGAGCAAACTGTGTAGGTTTGGTTTTTTTTTAAATCTCAAATTGGGACAAATACCAGGGTTTTTTTTGTTGTTGTTGTTATTGTTGTTTTCTATTTATTTTTTAATCTAGAGACAGGGTCTTGCTATGTTGCCCATGCTGGTCTCAAACTCCTGGGCTCTCAAACTGCTACAATTACAGGCATGAGCCACTGCACCTGATCTTAGATACCAGTTTTAATACTAATCATAGATGTATCAAACTCATTGTCTTACACTTAGCCTTTTTTATTTTAAAGTATAATCTGAGTACTAGGTATTCACCTTCCAATAAAGGAAAGATACCTTTTGCCTAATTTGGAATTTGACTCAAGTACTACTTTAAGAATTTAATTTGTTTATTTATTTAGAAAAGTCTCACTCTGTCCCCCAGGATGGAGTGCAGTGGTGCCATCTCGGCTCACTGCAACCTCTACCTTCCAGGTTCAAGCGATTCTCGTGCCTCAGTCTCCTGAGTAACTGGGATTACAGGTGTGTGCCACCACACCCAACTAATTTTTGTATTTTTAGTAGAGATGGGGTTTAACCGTGTTGGCCAGACTGGTCTCGCACTCCTGACCTCGTATCCTTCTGCCTCAGCCTCTTAAAGTTCTGGGATTACAGGCATGAGCCGCTGTGCTGGGCCCAAGAATACAATTTTAATGTGTGAATTCCCACCTAGATCACTTCACTTCTTTAAGGTAGTAACCTGATAAAGTCAAGGCATGTTGCCTCATGGATAGCTCTATGTCATACCACATTTGATGGGGAACCATTTTTCTTCTATTAAACATATTGTGGACAGCTTCTGTAATGTATGTAGTATAATTGCTGTAGTCAGTTTACTATTAAGTTGTCAGTTGTTAAACATGCTTTTTTTGGAGCAAAGTCTTTATGTGGCCAACTTTGAAATGGCACAAATATGATTTTTGGTGGCCTTTTATGAGCAGGGTGGCCTTAAACAAAACTGAATACTTGTTCTAGGCTTATAAACTGGACTTCATTGAAGGTACCTGACAACTTTGAAATGACACAGAAATGGGTTTTATTTCAATAGTATTTTGGTGGCCTTAAACAAAACCAAATACGTTTTCTGGGCTTATAAACTGTACTTAATTGAAGGTACCTGACAGGCTTAGCAAGGAATTTTAACCTAAGTAAATGCCTATATTTTATTAAAGCAGAGTTTCGATGTTTTGGTAAATTAATAATACAGTTATATATTTAAATAAAATATATATTTTTCTTGTTTTAAGACAGAGTCTTGCTCTGTTGCCCCTGCTGGAGTTCAGTGGCACAATCTCGGCTCACTGCAACTTCTGCCCCCTGGATTTAAGTGATTCTCTTTCCTCAGCCTTTCAGGTAGCTTGGATTACAGGTGCCCCCCAGCACGCCTGGCTAATTTTTGTATTTTTGGTGGAGATGGGGTTTTACCATGTTGGCTAGGCCGGTCTTGAACTCCTGACCTCAAGTGATCCGCCCGCCTCAGCCTTCCTTGGTGCTGCGATTACATACATGAGCCACCACTTCTGGCCTATTCTGTTTTTTAAATTTGAGAATTGTGACATACATTGAAGAAAACTGGAACTTCTAAAAATTTTTGTCATTTATAGACAAAATGAGCTATAATACTAAGTTCAGATGTTCTAGGAAGGACTCATACTTTTATTCCCTTAGCATAAAATGGATCCATCTGTGTTTAAACTCTTATAAGAAGATAAGGTACAACTGGACACACATAAAGCTTAGATTGAAAGGATCTAAGTGAACTTAAGAATTGGTAGCTTTTTTAGCTAGTAAAACAACAGAAAATCATATTTTATGTTCTAGATGTTTGGAAGGGTTTCATCTGTCTTAACTCTGTTTTTATAGTTGTGTAGACAAAACCTGTATTATAATTATTAGCAACCTGAGCGGTCTTAATATGGACATTAAGACATAGAATTTTAACTTTTTACAGAATATATGTGTGCATTTGTGTGTTTTCAGTGATTTCATTGAGTAACATTAAACAAAAACCCACACAACTATGTAAGCAACTCTTCAGTCCTGATTCAGTCCCTTGGCTTATTATTAAGCATATTCGTAGTTTTGAAAAGAAAACCTTTGAAACTATTTACATCCTATATATTAAAAAGTATAGGAAGTTTCAGCTGCTAAGATTTTTCAAAAGTTAATTAGGGTGTAAATCAGTATTTTTTTTTTTTCTAATAAGCAATTTCTGTGCGATTTTTCTCAAGGTTTGTTGGCATCCAAAGCTGTTGGGGTGGATGGTGCTGAAAAAAAGGAAGACTACAATGAAACAGCTCCAATGCTGGAGCAGGTATGAAATGGTAGCATTTGATTTTTTTCCAAGGTTCCCACTGGAATGATGACGGAGCTCTAGTATCTACGTAATTGAAATTCCCCTTTTGATCAGATATGGGAATAGGAAGCTAATTAATTGATGATATATTTTTAATTCTGCCTTCTCCAAGATATACAGATAACTACAGACTTCATTAGTGTTTGATTTCAGTAGACTGGCATTAAAGCCTTTGTCTCCAAAATTTGAAGGTCTGGAGACAGGCATCCCAGGGTATAAGCTTCCAGCTGGATCACCTTTAACTAGCTTACAAAAAGACCCTTACACAAATACTTTTCATTTGTGAGTTAAAACAGGGTTTTTTGACATCTAATAAAGCTTCTTTTGTAAGAAGTTTCTTTTATATTGTAACAATTGGTGTTGTTAGATTGACTATGTGTTTTATGAATTGATCAATGAGCCATACATTTTTGCTAGGATGTATATTTTAATAACTACAAAAAAAGAGAGTTTAAAAAACTATTAAGGGTCTGTCTTTAAACCACCTAATAGAGGAATTTAAAAGTGAAGGTTGCAGTTGCTAGATTTTGCCTTGGCTACCTTCAGATTCCCACAATACTTGTACATAATGAACTGTGCATGCTTTTACATTCTCTAAGGGCTTAACTTCTTAGGCACTGTAAGACTATAAGAACACAGTAATAGCCATAACTGGATTTCCTTGGTTCTCCTGTTTTAAAATCTGAGCCTTAACGTAGTTTTAATATATCCTTTTTGTATTACTTTTCTTTATTAGTAACCTAATAAAGAAGACTTTAGAATGAGTATCTTTTGCTCTCCTCTAGATGCGTTTAAAAAAATATTCCAAATTTAATTGATATTGTATTGAGTTTTTCAGGGTTATTTTAGGCCTGATTTGATAACAGTGCGTTGTTTTGGTGCCTCCATTAATGTTGTATGAAATCAATGGGTCTTTTAAATTGATTAATATGTCATTGAATCATATATTCTGATTTTCTGTGATCATCAAACGGTTAAGTCTTTGCCGTTATTGTCAATATATCAACCAAATTTTAAATAACTTTTTTTTACTGTGTATTACTATATTCAACGTCCCAGTTATACAGTATTTTGTATTTTCACCACTGTTTATGGTATTCTCAGAGTGCGATAAATCAGGGACTTGGGTAATAAAATGTTTCTGGAAAATTCATTACAATGTCAATCTTTGATTATGCACAATCCTGCTGAGGTGAATGTGATTGTGAAAAGTACTTATTAAATGTGGGAGTTAGTGTAGAGGGCAGTACCCACTTTAGAGAGAAGTATAGAAAAGCACGCTTTGAAATTTAATTTCTAAAAAGAAAGGAAAATTGTGTAACTCGGCTGTTTCTCTTTTCATAATTAAAAAATTTTGAGAGTCCTTGCCAGTTTTGTAACAAAGAGACCAACAACCATTATTGAAAACCTTGTAAATTATTTTAGATTTTAAGGAAAACCATGCCATTCCCTCATTTTCTATTTGTCATTCAAGTTGATTTCAATGTGAAAATGTTTTGTAACCAAACATATTTTTATCCTATGTGTTAGCCTTGCTTCATAGTTAAAAAGCCGAGTTATAAAGCTCTTAATTACATCTCAATTGGTATCAGCAATAGACCTAAAGAAGAGGTATCGATTGTTACTAACCTCTGTTTCCTAATGAGTTAAAGTAATGTCACTCATGACATAGATTGATAACAGGCCTGTAGTCAAAACTTACTGTGCTAATGGACTTATTTATATTTTTTAAAAATTCAAACTCTGTGGTCTTGAACCCCAATTCTTAGCTTATTAATTATAGATTATTTAATTGTATTAGGGATATGTCATGTTATATTTACTTTTGGATAAAACTTGCATTAGATGCATAATAATTCAGTAAGTTTTAAAAACAATGTTAATTTTTCCTTGTTTAGAAGTTAAGCACCTTATCAAGATATTAATTTAAGTTTTAAAACCTTGTTTTATAACTTTGTAACTTGAGAGTAATGGATGCTGTAGTGATGTCTTTCACATATGTGAAGATGAACAATAAAATTGTTTATTTACAAGTAATGGCTCTAATTACTTTTCTGGCAACACCTTTTATGATAAGGTTAGGAATACTATCTGTTTATGGAGTACCTTTTCAAATAATTAACCTGCACTTAAACACATTTGTAATGAGTAAATTCAATACTAGAAATGACAACTGAATGAATGGGACACTTGACACCAGGCCTTTTATGTGGTTTGCCCAACATGCTGTCTGTAGAGCTTTCAGGGTGCTCTACTTAATACCAAATATGCACTTTTTTTCCCTAACCAAAATTTGACTTGTATCAGTGGGAACAGAATTGTTTATTTATATGGTCCCTAGAAAATGATCTTTCATACTCCAGAGAACTGCAGACCGTAGACCTGATAGGTATTCTCCAAAAGATACAGAAGTAAAAAGATATCTTGGGGACAAGCATGTTGTTTATAGTGCTAGCAGTTTCACTCTTTTATAAAGGCCTATGGTAGAAGAGATTTTCAAAAAATGTGTATTACATATTTTGCTCTCAGATAAGTGTATCAGAAAGAGAGGCATTTCAGCACCATAGTTTGCAAATCCATCCAGTGTAGCTATTTTCTCTTGTTTTGAAAAATGGATACATTCACACATATTTTAACATATGTAGGAAATTTTACAGCCAAATGAATAAAAATACTCTTTTATGAAAGAACTGACAAAGTTCTAATTTTTTTTTAAAAGTATCAGTTGGCAGGAAGAAGGTAAAAACTCTCATCTAAGAATGCGACGTATTTTGTTTTTAAATCCAATGTTTTTAACTTACACTTTATCTCTTTGGTTTTTTTTGTTGCTTGTTTTGTATTGTTTTTAGTCTTTTAACTCTGTATTGCTGGTGGCTCTGATTTCATGATGCATTGTGCTTATGAACTCTAGCTTTCAGCACTAAAAGGAGTTAAAGATAATGTTTTGTTAATTTGGTCATTGTTTTCCTGTTCAGAGCTTTCTTTAAAGGGAAACTGTCTACTTAGACCTCCACATTCAACTTAATAAAATAAATGATTTTTTAAGAAAACATCTAAAGTTGAAAGCTTAAATGTATTCCTCTAGTCCTTGAAAACATGAAAATGTTGTTTGTTTATCGAATTATTGTCACTGGCAATTATGGTTCCTAAAGGGGTGTATTTCTGTTTAATACTGAAAATATTTGTCCTATAACATTTTATATTCTAAAAATATTTTGAGTAATATATTTTAAAAAGTGAATTTAGATTGAAAGTTGACAGCATTCCTTTAAAGATAGCCTATTCAACTTTTAGTTAATAATTTGTGGGGTTCTTTTTGGTTTTTCATTTGTAATAGAAATGTTATATGTTGCTTAACAATGTTTCTGGATACTAAAGTTGCTTAACAATCAAAATAGAATACAAGAACAAAAATGAAGAAGCCAAAATAAAAATATCAATTTTTTATTATTTATTCAGGCGATTTCACCTAAACCTCAAAGTCAGAAAAAAAATGAAGCTGACATTAGCAGTTCTGCCAACACTCAGAAACCTGCACTGTTATCCTCAACTTTGTCTTCAGGGAAGGCTCGCAGCAAGAAATGCAAACATGAATCTGGAGATTCTTCTGGGTGTATAAAACCCCCTAAATCACCACTTTCCCCAGAATTAATACAAGTCGAGGATTTGACGCTTGTATCTCAGCTTTCTTCTTCAGTGATAAATAAAACTAGTGAGCACAGATTTTTAAAAAATAGTTTTTTATCCTATAAGATACATTAAAAACAGTTTGATTGTAGTTATATTGTATTTTTATGAAGTTGCTTTTTTAAAAACTCAAACTTAAGTGGATATGATAGGAAAGGCTTGAAACTATTTCAGGGGCAAAAACCATAGACATTTCTTACTGATTTATTGCTTAAAGACTACTGCTGGTTGAGATACCTTACCATTTAATAACACAGATTCTACTGTAGTTTGACTCTCCTCAACTAATAATCCAAGCATACTGAGAGGCCTGATTCATTACAAAAAAAAAAAAAAAAAAAAAAAGCAAGTTATGAAAAGACCGTGATAGCTATTTTTACTTAAGACTGTTCTTGTAGATTTTGTGTCCCCACTTGTCTATTACTTCCCTCCGCAATACATTCTATTCATTCTTATTATAGTATTTATAGTCTAGACTTCAGCTTAATCTTTTTAATGAAAGAAGAATGCCTCTGAAATTATATATTTTTGAAGATTTTACTGTTTCAGTACTACTAGTTTTTCAAGAGTTAACGCAGTCTTTTTCAAAATAACCTTTCAACGTGGGTGTATCTATCTATATAAATACGTATGTCTATATATCTACGTATATAAATAATACAAGATTTGTGTTGACCTAGCGTTTCCCAGGTTAGTTTAGTATTCTAAGTTGGAGACATAATAACAGTTATTTGAAAAGTCAGTAGGTAAATGATGCTTTTTTTTCCCTCTTTATGCAACAAGTGAAATACATGATCGGAGAATGAATATGACACGTTTCCTTATGAACTATTCCATATTGTGTCTTCCAGAGTAATCAGAGATGTTGACATTCAGAAGACTTTTATCAAACATTTAACCTATTTTCCTTCAGTGGCCATATTTTCTGCTGAATCATTTTTTCATTTTGATCAGGTTTTGCTTTTTTGTTTTGTTCTTTTTAATAAATAGGTAGAAAGAATGGGAACATAATTCATTTGTTTTCCTAATAGGCTTAATTTCATTTTGACATTTATCATGAAATAGCGTCAGTAGTAGTCACTGTAATGTCATATGACATTAATAAGCATTTTATTTTGGAAATTATCTTATTTTTTTTATAATCACAATATTATAGCAATTAAATTTTATTCTTTCATATTTTTAAATTATCACCATGTATTTTCATTTTGATTGTAAAATTACTCTTAAATACGCAAACATCAATCTCTTTAGACCACTTTTCCTCTTTCTAAATTAACATGAATATATTGGCATATATAATCTTGCCTATTCTTGTCAAATGTGTTTATATGCCATGTAGAAAGAAGATATATAAAAGTGTAAAAGACATTTTCAAATATATTATATTGCTAGGAGATGCCTAAATTACTCACCATGTTATTAAAAAACGTAAGTTACACAGTGTCATAATCTTAAAACTCCTCATTTGCTCACAATAATACACAAAGTTGTTTTTGTTTATTTTTTTTTTTAATGAATCAGGCCCAGACATGTTTGTAAAACTCCATTTGGGGGGTGATAATGGGATAAAATTATTTACATTAGTGTAAAGTAAAGCACTAACTCTATAATGTTATATCATCTATGCCCCTGCCTTTTTTTCCCCTTAGAATTTCTAGATTTGCAATGTAGCAAAAGGCATATATATAATTTTTTCTTTATATTTTGCTGTAAAGAGAGTATTTTCCTGAAGGAAAATGGCAGTTCACACAACGATCTGCAGTTAGAAAAATTAACTGTAGTCTGTCACTTGGGGAAGCTACTTGAAATTAATGTTCCATTTTATTTTCTTTTAGTTAGAGTATAGATTTTAGAATTTTTGATTGACTCATTTTGTGAATGAGGGCACAATTTTTGCCTTTGATACCTTTGGAACATGTCATTCCTTGTGGATATCTTATAACAACATCAGAGGGAAGAATATAAATCATTTTTCCCATTTATCTCCTTAAAAATTTTAAAATGATCCTGGTATGTATCTGCTTCGTGAACATTGAAGATCTTTTTCTAGGTCCTCCACAGCCTGTGAATCCCCCTAGACCTTTCAAGCATAGTGAGCGGAGAAGAAGATCGCAGCGTTTAGCCACCTTACCCATGCCTGATGATTCTGTAGAAAAGGTTTCTTCTCCCTCTCCAGCCACTGATGGGAAAGTATTCTCCATCAGTTCTCAAAATCAGCAAGAATCTTCAGTACCAGAGGGTAATGTATATTGATTTCCTATAGAACCAAACATAAAAGAAGATAAAGAAAAAAACTAAGAGATAGATTTTTAAAATATTAAGAAATTTCTGCTCTTTTATCTTCTGGAGTTAAAAGCACTTCTACAAATATTTATCAGATGCCTTCTTTGTGCCAGGCACTGTTTAACTTATGTAACACTTTAATTCACAGTGATAGTAACTGAGCCATTTTGTCTGTGTTAATATTATATTACACTCTTTATTTTGTGTAGTGCCTGATGTTGCACATTTGCCACTTGAGAAGCTGGGACCCTGTCTCCCTCTTGACTTAAGTCGTGGTTCAGAAGTTACAGCACCACTAGCTTCAGATTCCTCTTACCATAATGAATGTGCAAGGGCAGAAAAAGAGGATACACAGATGCTTCCAAATCCTTCTTCCAAAGCAATAGCTGATGGAAGAGGAGCTCCAGCAGCAGCAGGTAAAAGAAAAAAAATAAAAATAAAGGCTCTTATAAGTAGCTAGGCTTCAGTTGTTAGGTATAAATATTTTGAGGCTTAACTACAGTATTTTGATTCCTACATAATAAATAATTATTTTTTTTATAAATAATTTTTCATAAATAATTTAACATTTATAGGAGAGTTTCTTCTATATCTGTTTTGCAGATCTTTTGTGTGATTATTTTATAATCATATTCCCTGGACATACATGCTTCTTACCTTGTCACTTGATCTATTTTCTTCTCCCTGCTTCTTTTTTATATATCCTTATTTCTACTAAATGTAAATTATTAGAGCCCAATTATAATTAAAGGAATTCTCTTGAAGCCAGAAAATACTTAATGGGATCAGTATTTCGTTTTAAGGATTTTAATAGAATTTAATATTTAAGAAACACTGAACGATTTGCCTGTATCTTAAATATAATTTTATATTCTGGGGCAGTTATTTAAGGAGTGCAGTATGTAAAATCAGCCATCCTTAATAACACATTTTTGCATGATTTTGTGATATTTATTATAGTTCAAAAGCATTTGGATATGTATTTTACTAAGCTGATATTTTAAATCTAACGGATTATTAATTCATGTTTCTTTTATGTGGGTGCATTGCTTTATTTAGAAGCTTTTAAGAATTATAACCTCATTCAGAATACACATAATAAAAAAAGGCCAATACTGGTTACAAATGCACTTGTGATAAATTACTATTTGCAGTTAGCTGTTTGAAGGAAGTCTGAATTTAGTTAGTTCTGAGTTGGAGAAAAACATCGTTTGCTGATTCATTATCAAGGGTGTTGGTGATCATTGTGTTTACAGGCATCTTCCTGAAACCACTTTATCTGTTTTTTGGATGAAGCATAAAATGAACCTTACTCTTATCTGGTGATGGCATGTATTGAAATAAAATGATTGAAGTAACTTAAGAGTCATATACTTATTTCTATTAATTTTTATCTTAATATAAAGGTTGAAGTTACTTTGTACATGATAATTCTTTATCATATTTTAAAAAATAAAATTCCCAAATCTGAATATTTGTAGATTTTGAAACATTTCCTATAGTTTCTCAAATCAAATCTATTGTCTTTTGATTTTTAGTCTTTCCTTAGGATAATTAATTTTTCTTTCCCACTTTTCCACAAGATTTCTGAATTATCATTGACCCATTGAGATACTTTTTTGATAAAGGTCCTATTCAGTTCTTTAATGATCTGGAATTTGTTACTGTACTGAATATATGAAAAACATGTTAAAGTTATAATGTTATATATTCATTAGGAAAATTGTTTTCAGATGTACGTGTGAAAATATTTACATTTTTCTTAAAAAATACTCTAATAGTAACAATATTGAAATACAGGCCAATGTAAGTAACTGTATAATAAGAATCTTATGTTAACAGATTATATGTGCTAAAATATCAATGTAGTAATTGTGCATGAAAGTCCTTGACTTAGATGATTTTGCTTCTAACCAGATTATTAACTTCCTCTTTTCAGAATTTCTAGCATATTTGTGGCAATATGGCTGACTACCTTAGCAAAAGGTAGATAGCTATAATATGATGAATTCGTAGATTCGTTTGTGGAAGAGTAAGGATTATCTGGGTGTGATGAGCTTAATAGTATAGTAGCTGTCAACTTTAATTGCTTGTAGCAAGGAAAGGCATAGTTTTAATTGTTAATTACTGCAGGTTTATTAGAGGGATAAACACAGTATTTGAATAGAGTGAGGTAAAATTCCAATTTGTTTCTGTGACCTCTTAATTTTTAGTTCTTGAGGAAAGCAGTAGAATGTAGGTCATTTTCTAACTGACCACCAGCTGTCTCACTTGCATTGTAATTCTGAGTGGTCTCCATGCTTTTCTCCTTAATCCTTTTGTTGTTCACCCTGTCTTGACCATTTTGCAGTGTTTGTTATGCTTCTGTCTGCTCCCCAAGTCCTCTTATGTCTACAAAGTGCCAGGTTTTTATGTTTTTGTTTCATTTATATATATATGTGTGTGTGTGTGTGTGTGTGTGTGTGTGTATACACACATACATACATATATGCACACACATACATACACATATGTTTGGTTGGTGTCCATATTAATTATAAAAATAAATTTTGTTACTGTTGAATTTTAAATCTTACAATAGAAAATATTCTTTACAGTTTATGTCAGAGACATTTTCTGAGTTATTTTTGTCAAATTGAAACTCCTGGGGAGTTCAGAATGATGAAGATGTTAGTTGCTAACTGTGAAATCATTGGGCATGATTAGGTTTTTACTTTTTGAGGAGCAAGATAAATTCATGCTGCTGAGTTTAGCAGTAACGCTAACAGATTGATGAGATTTGCAAATGGTCCAATTATTATATACAACTATTCCTGATTGTTTTCCAGTAGAGACAATGAACTTGAGATAATCTCTCTATGTTCTTCTACTGGGATGGATGCCCACATGACTAGCCACTGTTAAGAATGCTATTGCTACCCACATTACCAAAGAGGTAATTGGTATCTTTGTAAAAATTGATGCCTTTGTTTTTATTTTATTATCAGGATGCTTTCTCACAGAGCCAGCCAATTTTAGAAAAGGATACAGCCTCAGGAAATCTTAATTTTGTTAGTATCTGTTAGTATTTATAGAGTAAATCAAGTTTTTAAAAAAGTGGCCTTTTCAATAATAAACTCTTGGTTCAGGTTCTCACAGGCCTCTTGGGCCCAGTTATCTGTTACCCCTTGTCACACAATTCTCCCTACCTACAATTAGGTAGGGAACACATCGTGAACAGATACGGAATTTGCCTTCGGGAGACTTAAATTCTAGATGGGACACAAAGCTAATAACTGAAATACAAATAATTAAATGCAAAATAGAAGTTCCTGAAGAGGTGTAAAGTACTCTTGGGTTTAAAGGAAGAAAAAATTGTCCCAAGAGGCCTCTGGTAGGGCCTCTTAAGAAGTCTGGAGACAACCCATCTGCCTTGTCTTCCTGCTTCCTTGAAACTCAATTTTTCATATAGGTTTATGATGAGATTATAGTAGATGATGGCTGTGGTCACTTTTGGCTCTACAATGTTGATGTTTTATTTATCATTAATCAGGCATTTGATAAAGAGTCTATGTTTATTCCAAAAAATTATGATATATGGTAGGATTATTTTCAGCTTAAAACTTCAATTTAAGATAGTTTTAGAGACGATAACTTTTATTGTATGTAACCACTGTGAAGACAAAATTGGCATTAGTAGATTGTATGAATATAATTTTGAGTCATTTAGTTACTCTTGTATTAAAAGAAATACCTTTAGTAACACATCTTCATTTTAATTTTTTTTTTTTTAGTAAATTAGTAAATATCAAAGAGCATTTACCTGTTTTATTGAAGCATGTCTTAGTTAGCATGGATAGGAATGCTGGCATGACATGGTCATGCAGAGTGTAGCTTTATGTAATGTCCTCATCAGGATGGCCGTGAACAGGTCCTCTGAGTTTTAGGGTAGCATTCAATGAAATGCATTAGGCTTTGCTTCAGTGCCATTCAAAGTCATCTTAGTTTTCAAATGAAATGCAGATATAAGTAAATACGTATGTGTAGATTTATTATCATAGATAAGATAGTTGGACTCTTTTTAGTGAATCTTCTGTAGAGTGTCCATAAATTATATTATCGATTGGTTAATGTAATGCGTTTTATCGTACCACTAGTGAAAAACAGGAGTAGGTCTTCGGGTTGGTCTCAGTTAGTATGGCCAAAAAGCATGTTGTCAGTTCTAATGAATCTGCCTGTGGCAGGTTTTGAAATGGCCTTCATTTTTATTCCAACATCTCACATCAACTTTACATTTACTCTTTAAAAGTCTTTTTGTTTTAAATTGTTTTTCAATTTATTTTCCAGATTTGTTTAAAACAAAACTACAACTGGAGACTCTGTAATCTGCCTCCACCCTCATACCAAATGTTCATGGCTTGTACAGAGCCTGGGGTTTCCATGGAGAGTCTCAGGGATTGCCTCTCTTTTTAGCCAGAAGAATCTGTAATGTTTAGCATACCAGAAGAGGCTTGAGAAATTGCTCTATATTACTAGTTTTTAAATTGTGTGCAAGCAGGCATGGTTCAGACATCTGCCTCTGTGACTTTAACTAGCGTAGCTCCATTCATGTTTTGGGTTTTGTTCTTGCATTCAGTTGCCAGATAATATTTTTCAAAAAATGTTCTGTTGCTAAAATTTAGTTTAAAAATTACTCTTCTACAAACTAATGTTCTGGTACCTTGGTCACCAAATTCTAGTACATAGTAAAATAAAGACAAGATAGTGAACTTCTTGTAAAACTAAACGTATTTTTCTTGTTGACTTCTGGAATGGTCTCTTTTGTTTTCCTATTTGTATGTAAGTATTTTTTAAAGTCCTGCCATTGCATGTATGAATATTTATTTTAAATTTTTACTTGAGTAAAAACATCGACAACCCTTTATGAGTCCCCCAGTTTTACTTTTGAAATTTTACCATTTATGAAATCGAATGCTTTGGGAACCACTAAAACATGAAAAACTAAATCTAGAACTGGCTCTCTGGAACCCACTCTGGGAATGACTGCATCTCTACTGCTGTGTTAACTTCTTTGTTCCTGGTGCAGTGGTTCATAACTGTTTCATTTGTCTTCCAAGTACCTAAGGGTGGTGCACATTCTAGTCAGTCAAGGTAGCCTGGTAAGGCAGTTCCTTTAATCTGACTCCCCATCCCCACCCCAGCAGATTTTAAGCATCATTGCTGTACCTTTTCCCTAGAATGCAATGCTCCAGAGATGTAAACACCTAAGAGGCAATGATCGCTGTTAGCAATATGTCTGTACTACCACTGAGGATTTGGAAAGCACATTCCTCATGATTTGCTTTGTAAATGCTTTATTGTTTTTAAGGAAATTATGTAAAATTTGTGGAGTTCTAATAGTGCAGTAAGTAGTAAATAGAAAGAAGTGATGTATTTGTTCAACAGTCTTGCTAATAAGAAAATTTCTCTTTGCTGTGATGTCCCTTTCATATTTTCTGTCATAACAAATGGAGATTATCAATATTCTTATTTACATTTTTTTTTTTTTTTTTTTTGAGACGGAGTTTCGCTCTTGTTGCCCAGGCTGGAGTGCAATGGCGCAATCTCGGCTCACCGCAACCTCCGCCTCCTGGGTTCAGGCAATTCTCCTGCCTCAGCCTCCTGAGTAGCTGGGATTACAGGCACATGCCACCATGCCCAGCTAATTTTTAGTATTTTTAGTAGAGACGGGGTTTCACCATGTTGACCAGGATGGTCTCGATCTCTTGACCTCGTGATCCACCCGCCTCGGCCTCCCAAAGTGCTGGGATTACAGGCTTGAGCCACCGCGCCCGGCTTAATTTAGATTTTTTTTTTTTTGATCTTACTTACATTTAGACTGACTTACTAGAGCCTTATTGGCAGTTGACTTGAGTGGTATTTTTATATTTTTGTTATGTTTAAATGATAGAAATATTTGAAGTAAGATTAATGAAATGTCAGCTTTTTTGATACTGTTGTAGAATTATTTTTAAAAATTAAAGAACTAGTAAATGATGATATTAAAGCAAATTTAATAGACTAAAATTGAATTTTAAATGTACTATAGTATTTTTCTTAGACTAACACTAGCCACAAGTAGATATTAGCATTGGGAATGGTTGAATATGAATTGATTAAATGTACCTGTGTCAGCTGCACAGTAATTAAAGTGCAATATTGGTTTAAAAATGAATTTTAGACTATTAATACCTATATTGGTATTTATTGAGATTGAATATTTTAATGTATAAATTTGCCTTTGTATTTTACATTTATATATAGAACAAAAGTGGTTTGCAGAACAGTTTTATTTTGGCTATTATCATTACTTAACAGTGTATTCATAATGGAATTCAAAGGTACAAGTTGTTTTAGGCACAAGACCTTAAATATCAGTTTAAAAATCGTGTACAGATTGTTGAAAACCAGTATGCTTTAATATGGAATTTAGTATTTCATTTGGATAATCCCAATAGCATTCATGTTGTAACTGTCACAGAAGTAGAAATGGTACCTGGACTTACTACTCAGATGAATTTCAGCATCTTTTGGATTGCCAAAGGCTGTGGTGCTAGAGTAGACTTTTACTGATAGCCTAATACAGTTAACTTTTTCTTAATGGTTAGACCCATATTTATGCTATTTCTAGAAATAGTGTAGTGTTAAATTATCACCCTACTACAAAAGAGAAAATGAAAAAAAATTACATATTATGACTCACATAATCCTTATAACTGCATGAGATATATAGACTTACTCCTATTTGACGGAAGAGAAAACTAAAGCACAAAGGCATTAGATGATGTTTTCAAGGTGATATAGCTAGTAAATAGTGGAAACAAGAGTTGAACCTAAGTAGTCTGAGTAACAAAAATCACATTTAATTTATTGTTTTGGTTATTTTTTAAGGTGAGAAATCTCACTACTTTGTTACCAGTTGAGGCAGTAAAACATACAGACTGTTAGGACAAAGAGTCTTACATAGTTTTATGAGCAATTGTAATATAAAACGTCCCATACTTTAACTTTTTCTGATTAAACTTACATATTTTTCCCCTAACCCACAGGAGTATCGAAAACAGAAAAAAAAGTGAAATTGGAAGAAAAAAGCTCAACAGCATTTGGTATGAACAGAAAGTAATCTTTAAGCAAAAGACTATAAAGCTTGACAGAGAGGGAGAACATAGTCTGCCCCTTACTCTTTACCTGTTAATGCTCCTTAGGTGTAAGTGATCATCTGTTTTAGTTCTTACTAGTGTTAGTCAGCTCCAGATGCGTGATTTATTAAACACATATCTTGTTTTATATGTAACTTTTTTGTCAAGAGAGTCTCTTGGCTTTCTCTGAAAACTTTTGTGTTTGATCATCCCTAGTCAAAATTATGGCTATTCAAAAATAGACATCGATTTAATATTGTTGAGACTTTAGAGAATGGATGATAGATTAAAATAGTAATTTTTTCATACTTCTTCAATATACTTTATAAAAAAGTTTTTGAGTTTTCTATTTTCTATTTTCTGTGCTGTAATGACTAAAAGTCAAGAAATAATGGATGATAGTCTTATATAGTCTGTAGATTAGCTAACTGGAGCTTGAATCACTGAAAGTTGGTCAAATACGTTTGATAAATTATACGCTAAACCATTGTGAGTTGGAACAATAGTAGGATATATGTGGTGATTTAATTTGAAGTGTTATAGGGTACTGCTCTAATTTTTTTTTAAGTACATATGGTTGGGGAAAAGAATGCTTTACAGTTTTGGGAAAGATTAGTTTAGTGAAATGTAAATTTTTTTCTCATGTTCTTAGCCTTCATTGTTAAACACACAGAGAATGTAAAGACTGGAGGAGTTCTTTATGAGTTGATTTAATTATTTTTAAAGCTTTCCAAAGACAAAAGTCCAAGTTTTTTTTTTTTTTTTTTTTTTTTTTTTTTTTTTTTTTAATTTCCTGATATATTTTCTCATTAAATTACATATGGAAATGCTGAGTCTCTTCATTCAGGTCCTTTATAAATTATGCAATTTAACTTCTTGCCACATCAGGAAATTGAGAATATTACTCATTTAAAGGTTTTAACCACTGTCTGTGTTAACTTTAAGGTATCAGGAGTTGGGATTTCTCAGCACTGCTATTGAAGATCCCCTCTTATAGTCCAATAAGCTTATCAGGACTTCCAGAGTCATGACATGAACAGTTTAATTGAACCCATCCACTCTGGGCAGGTGACTGGAATAGCTGATTAAGACATAAATACTGCTTTTAGGTTTACCACAAAGGAACAGCTCAGGATCAGTCATGATTGCTGAAGTATTCACTTATATCTTTTAGGTAAGAGAAAAGAAAAGGATAAGGAAAGAAGAGAGAAGAGAGACAAAGATCACTACAAACCAAAACAAAAGAAGAAGAAAAAAAAGAAAAAGAAATCTAAGCAGCATGGTAAGTACAGTGAGATGGTTATTCCCCCTTTCTACAAAATCTGAAGTTTCCTTTGATTCCCCTTTTCTTTTACAAAATGCAGTCATGACATGATCCCGATGTTGAGAACTGAGAAGTTTCTGTAGCTTTCCTTTGACATGAAATTTCAAAAATATACTGCTCTGTTTTACTCTTATCTATAAATTAATTGTTGCAACTGATTAGACACTTTTCCTTTCAGCATTTTAGTAGACTCAGTGCCCTGACCAAGCACCCTTTAGCATGTTCAAGTAATTATTCTCAGTCTAGAATTATAGAGACCCTTAAGTTAGCTTTCAAGAATGAGAGCAAAATAGGTATTTTTAGAAGAACTTGAGAAACCAACAGAATTTGGTATCAGCAGTCTGTATTTAAAGGAAATCCTAAAGGGTGTGCTTAAAGGCAGAAGGAAAATGATGGCAAAAGGAAATTCAAGATGCCAGAAGACATGGTTAGCCAAGTGTAAATATGGGTAAATCTGAGCATTGACAAAGTTTGTTGTGTTTAGAAAAACAGAACAAAAATATATAATATACCTGGTACAATGGGAGTAGCATCTTTGTATTTCAGCATTTTTAAGCTCCTTGAAATGTTTTGGAGAAATGAAAGAGATTTGTTGCTTTTAGCTCTAATAGGTTAAGTCTGCAGGTTAAAATAACATAAATCCTAAAAGAATAGAAGCATAAGGTATAACTCTCCAAGTTTAGTTCATTATATTTAGAAAAAATATAGTGAATAAACTATCCAGATAAGGCAATTAATAGAGAAAATCATAGAAAAAGGAGAAAAAATACAAATTATAAGATATTAGAAGTAAATCCAAATATATTCGGAATTATAGTTATATAATGAAGGTTATCATAATAAGTTTTAAAATTCAGTGCCATGTTATTTGTAAGAGACATATATAAATGTAAGGATACAAGAGGATAGAGAAATGTTTAAAATAAAAATATGGAAAAAATACGGTAAATAAATACTACCTGAAAGGAAAATTAGAGAAGATATGTTACAGATAAGATAGTCATTAATGCAAAAATCATTCCTAGAGATAGGAGGCTACCATGTAGTGATAGAGTTTTAGTTCACTTTGTATCTTCCTAGATATAATTCTAAGTTTTATCCCTGAATAACATCATTAATGATGTTATTTTTTTATTACTGTTAACATGTATCTTTTTATTACTGATAACATGTGTTTCATAGTAATTAATAAATGAATAAAGCTAAAAAGTATTCTGTAAGGATACGAAAGCAACAGCATAGTTGATCTAATAGCTTCATATACCACATGGATCTCAGCAGCTGTAGAGTATACATAGTTTTTTCAGCTGGACACAAACATTTGTTAAAATTGACCCTGTGATGCAACTTTAAGTAGATCTCAACAGGTTGTAAAATTGGTATAATACAGACCCCTGGTTTCTGACCACAGTATGTTTAACTAGAACCAACATAAAAAAGGTAATTGGAAAAGCTCTGAAAGTTTAGAAATTTAAATAATTCATGGATAAATAAAAAATTCAAAGGGAAAGTAAAAGTGATGTTAGAAACCTGAAAGATAATAAAAACATTGTATGTCAAAACTTGTGAATGTAGTTAAAATGACACTTCTGAGAAGAAAATGTATTGTCATACACACTTGTGTAAATATTGGCTAAACCTGTAGCTTACAAGGTTAGAAAAGGACAAGAATAAATCTAAAAAAGTAGAAGTAAGTAATAAACATATGAGGAGAAATAGACAAAAGTATGCTGGGAAGAATTTTAAAGTGTCGTATTTAGTTTTTGTTTTTTGTTTTTTTAATCATACCTCTGGGAAGAGTAAGAAAAAAAGACAAAGTGCACAAATAAATAATACTAGAAATAAAGAGAATGTCATTGCACATACTCCAGACTTTATAAAGAAGATGATGTAAACAACTTTATGCCAATAAACTTGAAAGGTTAGAGGGAAGTATGGACAATTGCCAGAAATCAAACACAAGAAGAAAGTTAAAAACCTGAATAATCTAGACCTTAAAATAAATTTTATCAGTATTTAAAAGTGTTTCCACAAAGTAAAAGGCCAGGCCCAGAAAGTTTTGCTGCCAAGTCCTACCAGACATTAAAAGAACAGATTACTCCAAACGAATGTAAATTTATTTCAGAATTTAGGAAAAGAGGAAGGACTCCTGCAGTGGGGTGAATAGTGTCTCCCAAAAATACATGTCTAAGTCCTAACCCCTAGTATCTGTGACTGTGACCATATTTTAAAATAAGATCTTTGCTGATATGATTAAGTATCTCAGAATGAGATCATCCAGGATTTAGGATGGACCCTAAAGCTAGTGACTGGTGTCTTTTTAAGAGAAAGGAAAAGGAGATATGAGAGATACAGGAGAGAAGGCCATGTGAAGATGGAGCAGAAATCAGGGATGCAGCCCCAAGCCAAGGAACCGGAAGTTGCAAGAGTCAAGGAAGGATTTGCCCCTCGAGCTTGCAGAGAGAGCACTTTCCTGTCAGGCCCTGATTTTGTACTTCCAGCCTTCAGAACTTTGAGAATAAATTTCTGTTGTTTTAAGCCACTAAATTTATGGTAATTTCTTATGGTACCCCTAGGAATGAACACAACTCCAAGTTTATTTTAAATGTTTTAAATAACTTTGGTATCAAAATCAGGAGAGAATAATACGGGAAAGCACAGCAGCAAGCTCTTCTTACTTATGGAGGTAGATCCAAAATCCATAAATAAATGTTAGGAAATTAAATCTAGCAACGTATTAAAAGAATATGACCACATAGGATTGTATGGAAAATTGGTTAGACATCAGAAAATTAGACAGTGAAACGCAATTTTTAAAGCATACTGAAGTCTGTTTCATACCTGCTGTATTGGCACAATGACCAGGTAGATAACTGCAGATGTTGCTGAGGAAATGAAGGCAACTACTCAACGACTAGTTGGGGATCAGGGAGTAAGGTGACGATGTTTGTGCCACGTGGCCTAAAAATCCCTGAGGAAACTCACACGGTGCATCAGATATGAGAGTGTTCACAGCAGCACTGGGCACGGCCCAGCTCTTCATCAAAAGTCATGCATTCCCTCAGTGGAATAAATACATGAATTACTGCTACAGAATCTCAGGAACAAAATGAAGAAAACATAATATTTCACTTATGTAAAGATAAAAAATTATAAAACTAAACAGTATATTTTTAAGAGATTCAACTGTGTGTGGGAAAAGCAAGAAGAAAAACGAGAATGATGAACAAAAATTCAGGACAGTGGTTGCCTCTAAGGTGGGGAAGGAACGTTATCAGTTCAAATTGGAAAGTGGTGCAAAGGGACCTTCAGAAATGTTGACGCTGCCTTAAACTGTGGGATTAGTACCTAAGCGTTTTGTGGTGTTGATATTCTTTGTGTCATGCTGATTTTTTCATATTTATTACACATTTAATAAAACCAGTTTTAAAAAATATAAATCCAACTGAGCAGTTTTGTAGTTGGTAATGATTGTTGCTAAATTCTTCAGATTTTAACTCTCCATAGTCCAAAAATAACATTTAATTTTCCACAGAATGTAATAAAGTTTCTATATTCTTGAATTCTAAAGCCAGAGTAAATTTGAAGATACAGGATCAACATGGAGTTCATAAGCTTGGCTTTCCAGAGAGAATGTTGAACATTTCTGGGCACTTCTCTATGTGCCTTTCTCCTCACTCCTTTCCCTTCTGCCTGCCCCCACATCACCTCTTCATATATAGCTGTAAATTCAAACTAGAAATGATGTAGAGGTAGGAAACTCTGGAGTTTGGTAAACAAAAACCGTTCACCATGAACTGATTTGATGAGTGAATACCCTCCTGTGAGTGGTATGTCACAGTACAGGTATGAGAAGCTCAGGCTGCAAATAAAACTTCCAGATGAACTCCCACCTGACCGGAGACTCTCAGGGGATTTGCCTAGCTTATGTGTTCCAGTGGAGACCTACATTGTCAGTGCAGGAATGTTTTAAGTCATCTTACGGCACAGCAGCAAACTGGTCGGTTCTAATATTTAGTAGCAGACAGAATCTTATATACAAAATACCTGTGAAAGTGGGGAAAAGATAACAGGGGCTGATACAAAGCAAAATAAGAAGAGGCTCAGGATTGGCAGCAAAATGAGGGATAGAGCTTAGGAGAATGCAGTAATTGTAATTTGAGAAATTAGGATTAATAGAGGAAAAATGGTCAAAAAACTTGCACCTTAGAATTGTGACCAGGCCTTAACTATGGTAACCCTGTATAAAGAGCCATTGAAACATACTTTAAGTGGTACATATTTTTATTTTTTAATAAAAAAGAAAACCATATATATTTACATTTTAAAATCAGACTTACAAATGAACATCTTAACTTTGTAAGTAGAGTCCTGGTAAGATGCACAGAAACATTGCTATTTGTAAAAGGCAGGTGTTGAGTTTGGCAATCACTATCATCTTTGTAATCAATTATTGCATTTGAGAAGAGTTTATTCTGAGCCATTTACTTTATCTTAGAAGTAACACTTTTCCCCGGATGGTTAAATTAGAAGAGTAGTCTTTAAGTGGGAAATACAGGATGTTAAGTAACTTTGAAATTTTAAAGACATCTTAATGTTAAAGAATTGACATTATTACTGTATGAGGTTCTTGATATGTTTTTAGTGTACAGTTAGCACCATAGGGAGTTTCAAACTCTTATTTACTGCTCAACATTATTACATATATCCTGCTGGTACTTTTGTACCAAAAACTAAGCATTTTATAAATATTATTACTTCATTTAATCCTCATATGACCCCTTAACAGTAGGATTTGTTATTTCCATTTTACCAACAGTTAACTGAGAGAGAGTGAGAAACAGAGTTCTCCAGGTCTCATAGCTAGCAAGTGGTGAAAAGCAGATTCATTTCAAATCCTAGCAGTTTGACTTACTAGTCTGAATTTTTAACTTTAACCACCATGCTGGATTACTAATACCTGAAATATTATTTATCAAACTGTGTATTCTTCTTTTCAACAAGTTTTTTACTTATTTTTGTTGGCATACTAAGTTCTTGTCCTTATCTGTTATTTTGATGCAGTTGTGCAAAGTAATAATTTACATTAGTTGTTTTTTATTATTCTGTGAGGTAGTGGGTTATGATACGTTTTGAGTAACAGAATTGGTTTACGAGACATAATACTAATGTTGTGTTTAATTTGTGTGGATGAGAAGTCATCATGTTAGGATTTAAGAGTGACATCTTTGCCAGTTTTTAGCTTTGATACTTTGAGCAAATCACTTCATCTCTGACTTTCATGTGTCTATGAATATAAGGATACTGAAAGCATATAGAGATTAAAAAGAAATAGAGTTAGCAGGGAAAAGAGAATTGAAAGCATTGCATAGTAAAGAAGATTTCTTCAAGAAGCTTGAAGTCATTTAAGTATATAGTAAGAATGATAAGCATACATAAATTTCTACCAGGTAGGTCTTATATGTGTGGTAATAGTGGTACAAAATAAATCTTTAAGTTGGAAAAGCTGAGGCAATCAAGGAAGGGGCTTCATGTAGGAGACCACTTTTGATCTAAGTCTTGAAGCATAACAGATAATAGCCAGAAGGGATTGGAGTGGGGAACACAGACAGGGTGCACAATGCCAAGCTTTGTTTTTTGTTAATGACACATATTAAATATCAGCCATGTTTTATTTTAGCAAAAAATTGAGATTTCTTTCATTATTTTTACACTCAGACTCTGCTTCTACTTTTACTTATGCTGAAAGGGCGATACAGAATGGAGTTGATAAGAAGGCAGCCTTGAAGGTTGAGCACAGGGACTTAAATCCTGCCTATAACACTTAGAGCTAAGTGACCCTTGACAGGTTATTTAAATTCTCTACATCCCAATTTCCTTTCTTCTAAAATAAATGGTAATTGATAGTTTTACTGCATAGATTTCTTATTCAAATTAAATAATCATTATAAAGTACTTGATATAGTACCTAGCATTTAATAAATACCCTTTCCATGTCTGGGCCAAAGTAACATGGTGTTGGGCAAACCGTGGTTATGGTGAGGCCATTGGGGGCAGAATAATGTAGTGCTGCCCAAAGCCTGCTGTAATCTGACAGCATCAGCATCATCTGGGAGTGTTTCGTTCCCGATGTACTGGAGATGAGGCCCAGGAATCGGGTTTTAACAAGCTTGCCAGCTTGTACACACTTTAAATGTTGAAATACACCTATATCACTTGTTAAGAGTGCAGCTTCCGTAATTAGGCTGCCTGAGTTTGAATGTTGGCTTTGCCATGGATAGTTGTGTGTTCTTGGGCAATTTACTTTCTCTGTCCTGCCACAGTTCTTTACTGACAGTCTGACTTCCCTTATGGATGCTTGTGAGGATTAAGAGTTAATATACATAAAGAGCTGACTCAATCAGTGTTGGTTATACTATGGTATTTATGATGACCAGTGGCAGTTTCCCGTTGCCGCTGTCACAAATTACTGCACATCAGTGGTTTAAAACAATACGTATTTATTTTCTTAAAGTTCTGGAGGTCTGAAGTCCAAAATGGGTCTCTCTGGATTAAAACCAAGGTATCAGCAGGGCTTCATTTTTCTCTGGCGGCTCTCAGGGAACTGTCCATTTTCTTGCCTCTTCTGGCTTCCAGAGGCTCCTGTGTTTCTTGAGTCTTGTTCTGTTCCCATCTTCAAAGCCAGCAATGGTCCAGTCTTTCTCATTGTTTCACTCTCACATGGTCTCTTCTGCCTCCATCTTTTCACTTTTAAGGACCCTTCCCATTACATTGGGCCCACCCAGGTAATCCAGGATACTCTCCCTGTTGTAAGGTCAGCTGATTAGCAACCTTAATTCCACCTTTCCATGTGTCTTAGCCCATTTAAAGGTTCTAGGGCTTAGGACATAGACATTTTTGGGGGAATATTATTCTGCCTCCCACAACTCCCAACGTCAAATGGATACTTAGTACAGACTAGTACCAAGTACAGACCAGTACTTCTCTTACAATCTCATTTCTCCACTCTTTTTTTTTTTTTTTTTTTTTTTGAGACGGAGTTTCGCCCTTGTGACCCAGGCTGGAGTGCAATGGCTCGATCTCGGCTCACCGCAACCTCCGCCTCCTGGGCTCAGGCAATTCTCCTGCCTCAGCCTCCTGAGTAGCTGGGATTACAGGCACACGCCACCATGCCCAGCTAATTTTTTGCACTTTTAGTAGAGACGGGGTTTCACCATGTTGACCAGGATGGTCTCGATCTCTCGACCTCGTGATCCACCCGCCTCGGCCTCCCAAAGTGCTGGGATTACAGGCTTGAGCCACCGCGCCCGGCCCTCCACTCTTTTTTCTCACTTGTTTCCACCTCTCATGTATTCCCTTTTCCTCACAGAGGTGAGGAGACAGACATCATCAGGTGGGAACTTGCTCATAGTCTGTACAGCACATCTGCATATGTACCTGAAAATACTCCTTTTCATTGCCTCTATTAAAATGGAGGAAATGTCTGCCTTTCTCTTCTTAATCTGGCATTTTTCACCACTGCCATCCCCCTTCCCCACATCTTTAGGTTCATGCAGGGATGCGTAAGATTTCCCATCTTACAGAACCCTCCTCTGAACTTCTGTTTCTTCTCTGGTTTCTCCACCTTGCATTTATTCTTCAGTCCCGTCTCAGACCCACTTTCATCACCTAGTTGCTCAAGCAAAAACCTGGAAATCAGTTTTGATAATACCATCTTAGCTCTTGGCCTCTAGTCTGTAACAGCACTGTGTCTTTGTCAAAACCTTCCCCTTAGTTGCCATCACTCGAGTTCTGAGCCACGAGCATTTCTTGCCCGGACTCCTGCTGTAGCCTCTGAAGCATCCCCCCGCTTTTACGTGTGCCTTCTTGCACTCCATCCTCCACTCCACAGCTAGGGTGAGCCTCCAGAAATGGAAATTTACCTGTCACATCGTGCTTCTCCACACAACCATTGAATGATGGAGGTTTTATTGCATTCAGGTAAAACTTTAAAAAAAAAAAAAACTGATCTGGCTCCTGTCACTCTAGCTTTGTTTCCCCATTATTCACTGTGCTCAGCCACTCTTACAGTTGGCCAAATGTAGCATCATCCACTCTTCAGCTTCAGATCCTTCCCACACGCCTGGAATCACACCCCTGCCTCCGTGTTTCCTTCCCTCACTGTACTTTCAACTCTCCAGTACGCTGCATACGGCTTCTCCCCTGCAAATATCTGTGGGACTCATTCCAAACTGAGAAAAACAGAATTTTTACAGATTTATTCCAGGATTAGTTAATTATTTGCAGAGATTTTTTAGTTGAAAAAATATTGATCTGATTATCACTATATAATTGGTTTGCTAGACATCAGGAGAACTTATTTACAAATTGTGAGGAAGAAAAAAGATTAATTTCCATCTTGCATATCTTTTTTTTTCCTCTTCAACTTTTCTTAGGTGGGTGCAAAAGTCCTGTAATTACTTTTGCACCAACCAGATAAGTTATTGGTTATATGTGCAGGTTTGTTGCATAGGTAAACATGTGCCATGGTGATTTGCTGCACAGATCAGCCCATCACCTAGTTATTAAGCCCAGCATGCCTTACTTTAGCTATTTTTCCTAATGTTCTCTCCTACTTCCCACCGGCCGCCGTGTGTGTATTCTTCCCCATGTGTTGTCATCTTGTGTATTTTACTGCAGACAGTTGTGATTATAATGGAGGGAAAATGTAGAAATAATCCTTTTTCACCTCTGTACTACTTCACAAAAGTTTACTGGTACTAGTTAGAACCTGATGCTCCCTACTATGTATATATATATATTGTCTGGGGTATGTTTGTTTCCCAAGTGTTCTTGCTAAACCCACTTTCTCAGATATGTATCAGCTTTTCATGGATGAGAAAAGAAAGTGGTAGCATGATTATTTGATGTATCCTGCACATGACTTCCATTATTTTCATAGTGACTTTTCTTAATTACTTGACACATTATTAATATTTCTTTATGTATCTTATGTTGCAGACTATTCAGACTATGAAGACAGTTCCCTCGAATTTTTGGAAAGGTGCTCTTCTCCACTAACTCGATCTTCTGGGAGTTCTCTGGCTCCACGAAGCATGTTTATGGAGAAAACTACAACCTATCAGTACCCAAGGGCAATTCTGTCCGTTGATCTTAGTGGTGAAAGTATGTGTGACCATGTAATGGTTCAAACAAGATTTACAATTCTTAAATGTGTAACTGAGAATAAAACATACTCTTTTAAGGGCACACAGTTTAAAAAGTTGTTAGCTAAACTAATATGAAAGTCTTGACATGAGAAATTTGAACTACTTTTTAGTTATATAAAGTTAAATTGGCTTTATACCAACAGTGGAAAATGTTGAAGACTCTTAACTTTCCTTCCAATATTACAAACAGTAAGAAGAGAGTTCCCAAGTCTAGACTTTGAGGGCTGTGGCATAAGAGTAGAGGTCTAATGCAGTAGGGACCTGAGTCAGAGAATGAGGAATAAGGGACGAGGCCTTCAGTGTTTGTACAATCCAGTATCCTTATGAGTGAGCTCAATGGTGGATACTAGCTTGAGTGTTTTCTTTTGCACCATTCACTTCCAGGTCTAACTCCTCCCTGGCTTTTATGGAGAAAGCATTTTCTTTCCTTTATAGCACATGACACTTGTGAGATTTTATTTTTAGAAAGCTTGAGATATGAGAGGGGATTGAAAAGAAGTTATCACCACTCTTTCCAGCAAACACAAGTCCCCTTTTTCCCATGGTTCAGTGGTTCTTAACTCCAGGTGGACCTTCTAATCATTGCTGTCGTGCTTTAAAAGTATACTGATTATGGGTCCTACCATGAGGCACAATTGAATGAGATTTCTGGAATGATCCTGGCAAGATACAACTTCTAGGTGATTCTGTGGAGAAGCAGAAGTTGGTAATCAGGTTAAGAACACCCTTGCAGTAAATGATCAAGATCTGAAGATCATCTCTTGCTGTAGAGAGGTGGAGAATAGGGGTTATATCTAGGTTAGCTGTGGTGCTGAAGCAAGAATCATTGAAAGAGTATGAGAAGAGCCACAGATGGGTACTCTCTGTTCTTCCTGGTCTCTGCCCTGCCCTTGCGATCAAATACTGAGCCAGGAGAAAGAAAAGGAATGTTAATAAGGTCTTAGGCTAGAAGTTCTCAAATGTTAGCATGTGTCAGAACTGCCTGGACAGTGTGTTAAAACACATTTCTGGCCCTCACCCTCAGAATTTCTGATTTCCAACAAGTTCCCTGGTGATGATAATGTTGCTGGTCAGGGAACCATACTTGCAAAATGCTATCTCAGGAAATAGCAGTGACTGTTTAAGGGATAGTGGTTAGAAGGCGACAGCTGTTCTTGTGTCCACTCAATTGGAGCCATTGTCTAGGTGGCTATTTAAGCGCAAGGGGGAGATTTGATTTGCTTCTTATATAACTTTCAGCCCTATCATCCATTTTACTTGACTTCCAAAACTCAGCTAAGCATATGTTTAATGCTTGGGAGTTATTCAAACTGGATTTTCTGGAGAATATTATAAATTTGCTGGCTAACACCATAAAACCTGATAATTTTTGCCAGGCAAGTATTTGTGAGATACACTAATTCCTTTCAATGATATAGTTTCAAATTAATTTTAATTAATTAATTTATTTTTGAGGCAAGTTCTTGCTGTGTTGCCTAGGCTGAAGTACTGTGGTGTGATTGTAGCTCATTGCAGCCTCAAACTCCTTGACTCAATCAGTCCTCTTGCCTCAGCCTCCTGAGTGGCTAAGAATACTAGCACATGTCATCATGCCTAGCAAATTATTTTTGCTTTTGTAGAAATGAGATTTTTCCTTTGTTGTCCAGACTGGTCTCAAACTCCTAACTTAAAGTGATCCTCTTGCCATGGCCTCCCAAAGTGCTGGGATTACAGGTTTGAGCCACTGTTCAGGCCTATTTAATACTGCTTATATGCTACAATAGTATTTGAAACTGTTTTGTCCACATTCTATTAAACTTGTACTTGGGAAAACCCAAAAGAAAATTTGGATTTAAGCCAGCAAGATTCTGGATGGGTGAAATTTTCCTCTTTAGGTTCTTTTAAAACAAGTTATACTGTTCATATTAGATTTTCCTTATCTAGTTGATTTACTAGCTCAATGAATATTTTCTATTCATTCTGTATTCTCTGTTACCTAATTCTCTATTATCTATTTCTGCTGACCTTCCTTCCATATGTCCTCTGACTTCAAAGAGAAGGAAACTATTTTTCTATAAAACATTAACAATTCAACAACAAAACATTAAAAAACATTGACTCAAGAAAAATGCCAGATTAGAAGCTGATAGAGGAAACACTGTCATATTGAATATGTAAAGTATATATAGCCTGAATTTTTAAAGTTCGAATCTGTTCAACTTCAATCCGATCTGATTAAGTCTGAAAAGGAAATGTTGTGACTCCTTAGTTCTTCTACAAACATTCTGGAGTGGCTATGTTATATATCAGACCTCATTCTAATCACTGGGGATGTATCATTCAACAATGCAAATTTCTTGCTGTCATGGATTCTGATATTCTTGTAAGAGGAGATAGATGATAAGCAGGTCAAGGAATAACTCAGAATGTGGCTTGGGGATAGGATGTGAGGTAGGAAGCTGCTCTGCTGAATAGCCTGTCGGGAGCTCATACAGTGTTATATGATGTTCTGTGTCTCGTGATGACTCAGTTTTCCTAGCATTTCTCCATCCAAACTACTGCAAAAAATTTAGTGTCCCATCATCATTTATTTTCCTTTGTTATAAATAAAGATTCCCCCGTGTCTGTCTCAGTTTTCTTTTCCTCAATAACCTGAGCAAAACGGTCGGGTTTGGCATTGACACAATTATACAGACACACCTAAAACCTGGCATGTAAATTGAGTTGTATGTAGTTGTCATCCCTATGATCTAGTTTCTAGAAAATGCTTAATTAAAAAAAAAAAATTCTTACCAAAACAAAATTAATACATTTTAAAAATTCCTTAGGGAACTCATGGTTCTGTTTTTAAGAAATACTGGTAAAGTGAATAAGAACACAGGCTTGAGAATCAGGCATTTCTGGTATTCAGTTGCTTTCCCACTCCATAACTACATTTCTCAAGCAAGTTATATGTCTTATGTTTAAAGTGCTTAATATAGTACTGCGTGCTTACTAAGTATATAGTAGTTGATGCTACTGATACTGTCAATGATGGTATTGTTGATTTTAGACCTTAAGCAAGCTCCTTTACCTCTCTGAAGTTTATAGTACAAATAATAAAACCTGTCCTCTTTACAGTCCAGGTTTTTGTTTTTGTTTTGGGGTTTTTTCGTGTGAATTTTCAAAAAGCACTTTATTAATCCAAAAAAAGAAAAAATACAAATGAATCATCAGTGGTGTGCTAGAGCCAGCTTATGCTGGCTAATGGGGACTTACTACACACATCTATCCTCAGGTCCACAGACGTGGTGTCACACCAATAGTATGAAATCACAAGGGGAGAACCCAGGGTTTTTATGAGGATCAGAAGAGATCATGTTTGTGAAAGTATATGGAAACTATGCAAATTTAAATTTTTGATATCAGCCTTAGCCATAAATTCTGTAAGCATGAAGTCTGAAAGATACTTTGAATTACTTATAATAGTGTATACTGTAAGATGTAAAGCAGTCATAATAGCCTAAGCTTCAAAAATCTTGTTTCTATGTCCAGAGGCAAGTACAATACAATATTCTCATTGGTTTGCTCCCCTTTTTAAAATGTTTAATAGCTTATGATCGCTTCTCATAGTTCCTTTCTTTATGAAAAATGACATGAAAATATAAAAAAGATGTGGCACTGAGTATACTTCTTATATATATTCTAGACTTATCAGATGTAGACTTCCTAGATGATTCTTCAACGGAGAGTTTGCTTCTGAGTGGGGATGAATACAATCAGGACTTTGATTCAACCAATTTTGAGGAATCTCAGGATGAAGATGATGCTCTTAATGAAATTGTGCGATGTGTTTGTGAGATGGATGAGGAGAATGGCTTCATGATCCAGGTAATTGGCTAACCTCTCTTCCCTATAGTAATGAGTCAGTTGTTTCAGGTGCTCAGCTAATGCATTACAGTGTTTTATTTCTTTACTAACTGTTCTACTGAAGATAGAGGGTTCTAACTTGTTTTGTGGAAAATACCCATAGTAATGATTAGGATATTTCCTCATCAAGTGTAGTAGACAGCGTCTTATTTTAGTGTCTCTCTTTTCTAGGGTATTTAGTTTGAGGCCTTCAAGCTGAAGCTCTTTAGAATGATTAGGGTGGTAAGCCCTCACACTAAAGGGCAGGCTGCAGCAGGCTTTCTCTTCCTCATCGGCATCCATGTTAGTTATTATAATTAACAGTATATAGTCACCCTTCACATGTCAGTTATTAAAAAATAGAAATTTCCCATATTTTTAAAAAAAGGGAAAAATTTTGTTGCAGGAATTAGCAACTTCTTGTATGAAAGGTATCTTTAAGATAAAAGGAAATTTTGGGATGTCAGAAGATTTGGAGATATTAGTTGAGAGCATGAAGAAAGAGTAATCTGCTTTTCCTACCATTTTCAGTGGTTTTCTGGAGGTAACTACAAATTTATAGCTTTACCACGAGAGTAGTACTTTAAGAGATCATTGCTGTAGAAACTGCTACAAACTACTTTTTTTTCTTATTTCTGCATTTTACTAAACTAAGAGTTTTATGATGTAATTGCCTTAAAATCGGTGGGAATTAAATCAGAGAAATTACGAAGTTTTTAGGATTTAAGTAGTTGATCAAAACATATTTTAATAGGTGCAACAAAAGACAGTTCTTGAAGTAGTTGACCATTTCAAAGATAAACATGACTTGATTTTGTTAAGTCAAATAAGAATGGAACTGATAGTGGCAGTAAGAAGCCAAGCCAGCGAATTCAAATGGGCACGTATCCTTATTCCTAGCTTATTCCTAGTGAGGATCAGGTGACTGCAATACTCCTCTGTTTTCTGCAGTGTGAAGAATGCTTGTGCTGGCAACATAGTGTGTGCATGGGGCTGCTGGAGGAGAGCATTCCAGAGCAGTACATCTGCTATGTCTGCCGGGACCCACCGGGTAAGAGTTTCTACACCGTGCTCATTGCCAGGATTCCTCCATGTCTCCTCCAGGATTTTAGAGTGTGTCATCTGTGTTCACCACCACTACAGCAAGTTCTCACATAATGTCATTGACAGGTTCTTGGAAACTGAATCCAAGTGAAACAGCATGCTATATGCCAGAGGAACTTAATTTGTTTATATCAGTGAGCTTATAGTACAATTCGTTTCTTTATTCATTGTGTCAGTTTCCAAGAACCTATCAATTACGCTCAGGGAGGACTCACTGTACTTCTTGATCAATTAGACTCAACTTCCATATTAAAGTTTTAAAATATTTTTTCACTTGGACTTCTGTTTTCCATGTTGATTACTTAAATACATTAGCATACATTTATCAAGAAAATTACTATCTTACTGAAAGAGAATAGGTATGACTTCTTCCTAGAGAAGAATTAGCCTGTCTATTCTTCTTCTAGCTAGGCTTCTTTGTGGCAATCGGAGCAGATCTGCATCTGTGTTCTGAACTTGCACGCTACTGACCTGGCAGTTCTGCATGTTTGACTCATTGTAGAGCAGGTGGGGCCTCAGGACACCACCTGTGATGCCTTTATTTTACTGATGAGGCAGACTGAGATGAAACCTGTGCCTTTTGATTCTCAGTTCACCGTACTGTCTACCTGGTGCCTTCCTCTATGCTAGACGGTCTTCAGATAGCATATTCTGCAAGTTGAATTTAACTTCAGCCTCCAGGCAGGAAATAACTAGGTTTTCTCAAATAATAGGAATGTGGTGAATTGGGCCCATGACTATATGAAATAAAGAAAGAAGTCACAGTAAGTCACAAAAAAAGTCACAGTAAGAAGGAAGAGAATTAGTCACAGCCATATGAATGTAGACATTTGTTTATACATTCACTAAAATTTGTAGTATTTATTATTCATTGTATTCTTTCAATAACAAATGTAGACATTTGATACTTGTTCAGCAGCATTTATTGGATGGCTTCTATTTGCCACTGTGGTGAGATCATTGATTAAACCATGCTTTCAACTAGCTAGTAGTATAGTACAGGACACAGGCACATAAGTACCTAATTGTAATAAGATCTAATTTGTATTAACATGGAGGATATTGAATTTCATAGGATTCTGAGAAATCACAGACATGGGGGAAGGATTCCTATTTACTCAAGTAGAACTCTGTGGTTCATCCAATTCAAAACTAAGGTTAATGAGAGAAGTAACCCCTATCTAGTTTTTTTGTTTTGCTTTGGTTTGTTTTTTGAGCTAGAATGTCGCTCAGTCACCCAGGCTGGAGTGCAGTGGCATGATCTTGGCTCACTACAACCTCCGCCTCCCGGATTCAAGCAATTCTCCTGCCTCGGCCTCCCGTATACCTGAGACTACAGGCACACGCCATCATGCCCAGCTAATTTTTATATTTTTAGTAGAGAGGGGGTTTTACCATATTAGGCTGGTCTTGAACTCCTGACCTCAGGTGATCCGCCCGCTTCGGACTCCCAAAATGCTGGGATTACATGTGTGATCCACCATGTCTGGCCCGTATCTAGTTTTTAATCCAGCCCTTTGAGCCTTTTTAGAGGACAGGTGATAACTACAAAAACACTGAAGGCAGTATGCCCAAGGTTGCCTTTGCAGGTGTCATCTGCCACCAGCCCGACCACATCCTTAATGGAGTTTCTTCTCGTTGGTGGGCAGGAACACTGAAGGTGTGGAGAAGCTTCTCCTGCACCAGTTCCTCAAAATGCTGTCTTAATTATTTGAATCTGCTCCTGGTGCTAGAGCTTGACTTGCTTAATGAGCAACGTTAATAGGGTAGCAGCTGAAGAGAAATCTGAATAAGTGCTTGTGGTCCTTTGTGACTTTAATGTCAACTTCATCTACAGGTCAGAGGTGGAGTGCAAAATACCGTTATGATAAGGAGTGGTTGAATAATGGGAGAATGTGCGGGTTATCATTTTTCAAAGAAAATTATTCTCATCTCAATGCCAAAAAGATAGTTTCTACACATCATCTGCTTGCTGATGTCTGTGGTGTTACAGAAGTGCTACACGGGTTACAGCTGAAGATTGGAATACTAAAGTAAGTGAAGGGTGGCAAAGGGAGGGTCACATTTCAGCAGACATTTTAATTCAGACCAGCACCCTTGGCCTTTTGATGGTCCAGAGTAACAGTTTGGAGGAGAGAACAGATATTTGAATAAAGTTTCATTTTTAAAAACGAGGAAAGATTAACAACCCTCTGGATGCGTTGGTGCTTTCTGCGTATTCTCCTAGAATGTGTAAGTGTGGTTAAAGGTAGATACAGCATCTAGTAATTCAACACATTCTAGCCGCTGTCCCATTGTTTGATGTGTTCACCATAATGTGCAAAACTAAGTGCAGTTGCTGTGGTGAACCCTATACATTGTGTCCTCCTTCAGGAATGCTCTCAAGATGAAATAGATTCTAAACAGGGAGAGTCTTTTTTAATATATATAAAGATTGACTGAGAGGGGATGAAGGGAGTCTACAAACCAGAATCTGCTTCTCTGCTGTGCACCAAACGTGTTAGTCATCCCATAGGATTTTCTCTTAAAAAAGTCTCGGCCTTCCTGAAGAACATATCAATATTCTTGAAGTGCTTATTTTCAGTCCTTCCTAATGCCTGACTGTAATTCTTCCTTAAAAGAACAAATGTAAAAAACCCCACATTTTAATTAAAAACAGGATGATTCACTGATTCTTCACAAGATTTTCTTCATTTGGATGTACTTGTGATGGCCAAAAACTTGGCCTCATCCTCTCCTTGCCGGCCCATCCTGTGTCCTTCACATCCTATCCATTGCAATTTGCGAACATTGTTCAGTCTGTTCCTCTCTCCCTTCTCACTAGTACTGTCACAGCCAGGCTGTTATATTTCACGTGAATGATTGCCATGCTGGTCCATTATCTCTGGCTCTAATCTTGTACTCTATCAGTTCATTCTTTGTACTGCTGCCAGTGTGAGCTTAGTAGAAGATAAATCAGCTTGTCATTCTCCAACTTAATGTAGTAGAGCAACTTCCTGTTGTCCAGTGGACTGAGTCCTTCCATGACACATACTCTGTCTACCGTTTTGTTGCCACATACTCCCATATTCCCTGTGCTTTTCCCCCAGTGTTCCAGCTATCCCAAACCGTAATCCCTAAATGAAGCAAGCTTTTTCATAGCTCTAGGCCTTTACCAGGATTAGCTTCTACCGCTAGTACCCGTAGCAGTTGCCTTTTATAATTAACTGGAGTTGGCCCAACTGAAGTTGACTATGTCTTCTTGGCAAAGTCCATGCATACTGGTGTCAGGCACTTTGGTACTTAATCTTTTTATGTCTGTCTCCCCTTACTACATCATGGGATCCTTGAAAATAGGGCTTGTGTCCTATTCAGCATTTTATCTCCAATTGATAGTGTAGGGTAAGTACTCAGTAACTATTTGTTGAATAAAATTTGCTTCTGTTTATCATAAGCCTGAGTATGAGTTTCTTTTTTAAAAGGCCGTGTAAATGCTGAGACTTAAGGGAGGGACTAATGTATTAGGTCTTTTTTTAAAACCTGATTTCCTTTGTGTTAGTATGAGTTTGTCTGCATTCCTTATTTTGCTAAGGATTATAATTGGACCATTTCTGTTTCATATAGTTATAGGCCCTTTTATGTCAATATTTTAAATCATAATATATATTGTGTACAATTTATTAAAAGTCCTACACATCATGTACTTTCGTGTGATATTTAATCCTCATAATAAACTACTTCATTTCATAGATGGGTAGTGAAAGACAGAGATTTTGTAACTTGTCTAGGCTTCTCTATGGTACAGCAGAATTCAACCCCTTGTGGACTACAGTGCCAGCTTTTCTTCTATTATGCCTTTTACTGATATGAGTGTTTTAGTATTTTCTGAATATTAAATTACTAGGGATTCAAAACATTATGATTTCAGAAGCAATACTTGAGTATTATTGGAAGAGAACTAATTTGACTCAGTATGTATCTAATTTGGAAATTATTAATATGCAAACATTCTGAGCCTTTTGAAAGGTTTATATATCCTGAATGTCCTTTCACTTCAGCTCTGATGATTGGATTTCTATTTTACTTACTGCAGAATTTTAATTACTGCAGAATTAACTATACAATATCATGCTTACATGTTCAGTGAGGATGAGATAAATGGGCATCATCATAGATCGTTGGTGGGGTTGTCATTAGTATCCCTTTCTAGGTCACTTGGGTAGTACCTATCAAAATTAAAATCTGCATGTTATCTAGCAATTCCGTATCTAGAAATTTGTCTGACTGAAATATTCTGACTTGTGTACAAAGGTACACACAAGTACACAGACATATAACAATAGGAAAGTGGTTGGCTGGACTGTACATTTGTTAACTATTCAGCCACTAGAGTAAAAGTAAGGGAAATCTATCTGTATGAAATGATATGGCAAGATGCCCATAGCATGTTTGGTACAAAAAGGCAGATTGTATGTGTTCTGCTTGTGTCACAAGAAGATGTGTATACTTACATCCATTTAAGAACTAATTTTAGGTATATGGAAAAAGTCTGGAAGTTTATACCTCAGTTATTTATGATTGCCATGGGAGAGGAAATTTTTACTTTCTGTGCATTTATATTTAGGATTTTTTTCATCAGGAATTATCACTTTTTGACTGAGTAAAAGTTTTCAAAATATGCTTACATGAAAGTTTTTCAAATTTTACAATTAAAAAATGACAATAAAAAGTCAGTTATTTCTTTAAAATTGAGAAAATTCAAATTTTGGATGAAATCCTGGAGTGACCTAACTTAAAGAATACCTTTGCTTTTGTCTTGAGTCCCAGATCTCCTACCCTAGTTCTGAAATATATTATTGTATTCAGCTTGTTACTGGAGTTTTGTTTTTCTGAACTGCTGTTTTCTCAACTTTGTTTTAAGGAATAAACATCATCCTGACCTTCATCTCTGGGCTTGTTCTGGGAAGCGAAAAGACCAAGATCAAGTAATAGCTGGGTTAGAGAAAAAAATAGCACAAGACACAGTTAATCGAGAAGAAAAGAAATATGTACAGAACCATAAAGAGCCACCTCGTTTGCCCCTAAAAATGGAAGGAACTTACATAACTAGTGAGCACAGTTATCAAAAGCCACAAAGCTTTGGTCAGGACTGTAAATCTCTCGCAGACCCTGGGAGCTCAGATGATGATGATGTTAGTAGTTTTGAAGAAGAGCAAGAATTCCACATGAGAAATAAAAACCGTTTACAATACTCAGCAAAAGAACACGGAATGTCTGAAAAGGTAAAACTGGTTCATTTTTCTCTGCTTGGAAAATATGAGAACAACAAAGGAAAATTTTATAAAATAAAACATACTGAATTCCCACATTTTACTTCTATTTCCAAGTTCACCAGTATCTTGTTAAAGTAAGGAGATTTTTTTAAAGTTTCTCTAGAGGAAATCACTGGCCATTTCAACATTTAATTATCTCCCAGTTCAGAATTGTAGTAATTCAGTAAACTGTTTCTCTCACAAAAGTCAATTGTATAAGCACATTAGATGCCTCTAAAACATGAACCACATTGTATTCCAAATGAAAATGTCCATGTGTAAGAATGTGAAAGTACATATGAGTGTAATGATTTGTCTTCCTCTTTATGTGTGTTAGATAAAAGGAGGCACTTTAATTTTCTTTTTAAAAAATTGTAGTATATTTATCAATGCATCCCACTATTCAGTAAGCTGAATTCTGACATATCTTTGTGTATTGGATATCTATAAACTTATTTCCTGTACACTGGGATTATCTTAGAAATGTTGTACCTTTATTTTATACTGATTTTCAATTAGTGAGGTCACTTTAAAATTTTTTTTTTTTTCATTTTTCTGCATTCCTTAACAAGTAGTTACTGTAAATAATAACTGAATTGGAAAGTTTGTATTTCAAATCGTAAAGTTTGTGGTAAGTTATTTTGTCTAATTAATATCCCTTGTATGAAATGAGTTCTATCTGGCAAATCTAAATGCACATTGTGTGTGTATGAGTGTGTGTGAAGCAGTTTGCACTTTTGAAATTTTAAGATTTTTGCTTTTCCCTCCCCTCACTGGTTTACTGTACTGTAACAGTAAAGTCCAGTCTATAGTTAGACTTTATACTGGTCTTTGGCAACTCTCTTGATTTCTTTTCATCATTGCTTTGCCCTCTTCCGTCCACTTACATTACCAGTTAAGATTAATTGAGGAAGAGGCCAGTCCAAATTAGTCAGGTATTCTAATTGCAGAATAGAATTAGTGACTTCATTTATTTAGCTCATTTTATTGAAGCCTTCTTGCCTGTGTAACACCATGCGAGGCATGGTTGAGGGAGGTGGTAGACACGTTTAATCTTAAGAACCACCAGCTGGGATTTGGTTATGTACCAGTCCTTCTTTAAAGATATCCCAGGAGTCAGATTGGATCTCACTGTTACCAGTGTTGAGGTGTTTCATGTATCTTTACTTCAATGACTACATTTCATCTCATTCTTTGTGTTTGTTTTCCAATGGTCCTTTGGAGAAGAATCCAGCTGATGGGAATACAGTATTTGTTTATAATGATAAAAAGGGCACCGAAGACCCAGGAGACTCCCATCTTCAGTGGCAGCTCAATCTCCTTACGCACATAGAAAATGTGCAGAATGAAGTTACCAGCAGGATGGATCTAATAGAAAAAGAAGTTGATGGTAATTTAAGAAAGAACTAAAATATAGTTACTACACTGTGTTTATTGTTACTATGAAGAAGTTACTTAAAAATTCTTAAATTATGGGATGAAAACTACAGATACTCTCCATACTGATGGGGCTTTATTACTCCCTTTGTATTGTATTTGACATATTTGGGATCTTTTACACTTAAAACAATATGACTCAGTATGATCATAGGTTGTTTTCATTTTTTTAAGGTGAATATTTATTAAATACTGTCTATCTGCCAGGCTCAAGATAGATCACTTATGGAATAAATTTATTAGCTTAATTGAACTAAGTTTTCTTTAGAAGTCAGCATAAGGAATGTAAATATTTTTGAAATGTGAAAACATTTTGAATCCGTATTTTACTTTGGTTAGCACTTGTTAAGTTAAATTAACTTCTACAAAGTTAAGTAGGTAAACCTTAAGTTTGCATACAGATTTTCAAGTAGTTTTCTTTTATATTTTAAAATTGTGTCATCACACAGGAGGCCTGAAAAGTAGGCCAGGAAGATACTATCCCTATTTTATAGTTGAGAAACTAGAGTAGTTTAGATTACCTGATTTTCAGTCCATGTTGTTCTTAATGCTTTCTGACTCCTGTTTCTTCCTAACATCATAGATGATATTCTGCACCCCAACTTTCTTTTTAATTTGGCATAAGCATGTGATATTTCTCCTCTACATTAAGTTAGAGCTCCTACTCCTTCCTGGCCCCCGCCCTTGAGAAAAGAAAAGAGGAAATGGAAACCCATTTTAGAATCATCTTCCATCTGGGTGTAAGCTAACTGTAGGGCTGATGTCATGTTTTGAGTAGATTTTTGAAGAAAAGAAAATGTATCTTGACACTATTTCATATTATTAGGTTAGATTTCCAAAGGGAGCATGAATAAGAACTATAGAAGATAATCAATTGCTTTCTGCCTAGAATTTTAATATGCTTGTGTGTATTTTAAAAAATAGTGTTAAAATAGTGGAACTGAAAGAATACCGAGAAATTGCTCCTTCCTTTTCGTTGTTAAAAAGAACTTCCGGATTTTTTAAGTATGTTTTGTGTAAAGTAGAGATGACTTGAGTCCAAACTAATAGAAAGCTTAAGCAAGTATAGGGAACTGTTGTTTCTGATTCTAGGAGTAAAAGGGGACCTTCAAAATGAAGTTAGTATGTATATGTATATATGTGTGTGTGTGTATGTATATTTTTCCCTCTTATATATAAAAAATATACATTTCCTGTATATTTAAAGGGGAAAATTATCTTAAATGACAGATAAAAATTGCCAGGAGGGACTTGAACTCTGTGGGGCGGGATAGACAGCACGCTAAACCTCTCGGAAATGGCTTGAGTATGTTGGCCTTCTAAAGACAGGCAAGTGAACTCTTATCTCCATCACAGCTCCAACTTTCTAATTGTATCATTTTCTGACTGTTCGTCCAGTTGCCATTCAGATTTGCTTATTTTCTTCTCTCTTTTAGTTCTGGAAAGCTGGCTTGATTTCACAGGGGAGTTGGAGCCACCAGATCCTCTTGCAAGATTGCCCCAACTTAAACGCCACATAAAACAGCTCCTAATTGACATGGGCAAAGTACAGCAGATAGCCACTCTTTGCTCTGTATGACAACAGTGAACACTTAATGAAAGAATGTGGCTTTCTTCAGTCAAATCATTTTTATTATCCACATGACAGCTAAGTGGATAATTTAAAAGCCTAGTAATGTCTGGTCATTCACTGGTTCGTGATGTCAATAGGATGGCACCTTGGAAAGCAAAATGAAGAGCAACTTTATCAAGGAAGCTAGAATTTAAAAACAAATTCATGAGCAAGCTGCAAATGAGAATGTGTTATATGCCAAGGATCAATGAAGTAGAATATAATCTAGGATTTCAAGTGAGCAGAATTTTTGAATACTTGCTTACATGAAGCTCAAGATACCTGTAGAAAGAAATATGGTATATTTATATAGTTTTTAATAGAAAGATCTACGTTTATAAACCAGCACTTGGCCAAAAACAAAATTGTAAAGGAAATTTAAATTTTGGAGAATTCTACAGGGTTGCTCTAAGAACTGTCTTCTCAGCAGTTGATCCAGCTGTATGGAAGTTTAGGATATTTAAACTTTTATTGGATCATGAGCTGTTTCTTGGGCGATGAATGTTCTTAACAGAAAACTGACAGTAGAAGTCTCACTTCTGGGGAAAACAGTTGTGGAATTCTTACTTCATTATGAATGTATTTAAAAACAAACACCAAATAATTGGAATATATTGCAGGCATTAAGCTCATTAAAAACAAACTGGCTTGCAGAAGGGTCCGATGTGCCAAGTGATCATCATTCTGCTGGAAAGAGGTTTTTAAATATTGTGGGTGTTCCCCCACCCTAAGTCTTACATAATGCCATCAGTCCCTCCAAACCTATATATCACCCATGCGATGTATGTCATACATATAGTTGAATGGCAGTATTCAGGCTCAACATACAGTTTGATCCTGAGTATGCTTGGTGTTTGCCTTCAGAAAAAAAATTGTAAATAACCTCAGCTGGGATGAGGAGTGACAGAAATATCAAGATAATTTGTGGCTGTGGATTTTTTTAACTGCTAGTAGTGGAATACTGGAAAAGCTTCATTTCTGAAGTTGAATTTTATTTTTAAAAAATACATGCACACTCAAAACTTTTAGCTTTGATCACAAATGGACAAATTTCTGAAACCAAAGGCAACTAAGTTGCTGTGTTAGCTCTTGCTGGATTTTGAGCCTAGGTCCTACTGTCTGCCAGCACTCGTGTGAGTTGTATGCGCCCCCAGTGCTACATACGCAGGTATGCGTAAGTGTGTATGCTTGTTTTAAACAAACACTCAACATACATATGTACATAATCGACACATATTTATATCACATATCTAGTTTTATTACTATAGACTATACGAATTGGTGGTTAACATGAAATGTTACCTTTTAACAGACTGTTTTTAAAAATTAAAAATGTATGTATAGGTTTTGAAATTTTTTTAAAAGGGGATAAAGACTGTTAGGAGGAGGCTATTTGATGACATATAACACTTGAATATTTTATGCCTCATTCTGTTTATCAGTTCTCACAATCTGTATAAACGCATTTTAGAACTGATAGACAGTAAACTTGAATTTATCTTTGATAAGAATACATGCCACTGTACATTCAGATATTATTTAAATTTGCAAACACATTGTTCTATATGTAAGGGTACTGTATGTAAAACTCTTTATTAAAACTATTCCACATATCCTAAAATTTCAGCTTGCCTTTTTGCGGCCTTATCTTTTGATGTAAAGATTAAAAGAATGTGCAAAACAGTCAGAAATTTTTATTGCCTTTTGAGATTCTCCAACTCGTGTCAAGTGCCAAAGATCAACAGACAGAAAATATAGTCCTGTGTATTTACTTGTCATATTTTAACTTTGTGAAAGATTTTACTGATAAATGAAAAGCTTTAGCCGGGGTGGTATTGTGGGGTAGTTGCTTAAATTTGCATATCAAAGTAAAAAAGTAGTGCCTGTATTCGATGTGTGGAGTAAATTTGCTAACGTCTATATTTTATGATTGATGCTGTTCTCTTTCCTTTGTGTTGTAAAATAATGACTCTTAATATTTTCGCTGTCATGGCTACATTCTAGACATTGAATTTATATCTTCTTTTTTTCAGATATGGAGCAAATAGCATCCTTAACCAAGATCCTTTGTACCTAGTAACATCCATCCTTTCGATTCCTGGTGAACAGGGTTAAATTAATGCACATTTGTTCTTGTAGTTTCTAAAAATTAGATCAATTTGTTTGTGAGCCAGCAAATTGAAAATTCCATTAATAGATTACTGAAATTTTTGCTCTGCTTTTATATATATATATATATATATATATATATATATATATATGAACTGGAAATCTGAATTTTTAAATTTAGATCATTAAATCAAATTATTTTTATGTATATTTTCCATTTAATATAGAATATATCAATTGATTGAAGCCTTTCACAACTAGTGGGCTGACCCTTTTCTTCTTTAAGAGAGTGAATTAATTTCTAAGAAGTCAACCCATTGTGAGAAGTTTCAGATGAGATTATTTTCTTTCCTTTTAGTATTTTTAAATATCACTATATGTATTTAAATAGAAGCAATAAACTAGAGAGAGTGTCTCTTGAAAAGACAGTGTTTTATTTGCCACCCAGACAGAACAGAATCAGCATTGATAGAGAGGGCTCCCACTTCGTGTGTTACTGATAAACTTGTACTTCCTCATACTTGTGTTTCTACTGACTTATTTCTAAACTTGAGTAATGTACTTTGAAAACACCTTGATTATTCTTTTAATTTCAGGTAAAACCCCTTTTCCTAACACTCATCTTATTTCCACTGTCTTATATCCTCTCAGATGTTCATATTTCACATGTTCAAAATGAAGCATACTATTTCCCTTCCAATAAATGAAGTCTCCTGCCAACTTCACTGTCTCCGTTAATAACGTTACCCTAAGGGTCCAGGTTTCAAACACCTAGTCGTCCCTCATATCCACATCATTAAAACAGATAATGTTGTCTTCTTACTTCTCAATGCTACTAAAAGTCCAACATTTTTTATAAAATAATGTCATGAAGATACTACTACTGGCCTCTGAAACCGTAACTTTGCCTTTATTCTAATTCATCAAAATTGTCACTGTCAGACTGTTCCATGCATTGCATATGTTTCATACATTTTACATGTTACCTGCAGTATCTGATTTGTTCACAAAATAAGGTAAAATGATCATTTTCTAGACAATGCTGAGATATAGAGACATTTAGAAACTTATCCTGGATAAGACCTAAGGGGCAGGTTCAAATCCTGTGCTTTTCAAGTGCATGGTCTCTTTCCAGCATATGTGCTGCAGCTATTCTTATTTCAGTTTTCTGCTCTAGAATGTCTAGTGACTCCGTTTCAAAGCATGTCAGGTCTTTGTAATCTGGATCTTTTGCAATTTACATAATCCTCAAAGTTACTTAAATGTAGCTTCAATATTAAATGGACTACACTTGTTTTCCTCTATTACCGCCATACTATTTTATTCTGGAAAATTCCCTGCTGTTTGTCGTCTCTCTGTAAACCCAGACAATCCTTCAAACTTCATTTCTCTTCCTATGAGAAGTAATCCATTACCAGAAGCCTTTCATGGTATCCTGCATCGTACCAAGCTATGGAGCGACCACATCAGTTATTAATAATATAATAGAACAGGCATGAACTTTGCAGTCTTGGACTCAAATTTTCACTCTGGCAATTTACTAGCCGTGTGATCTTTTGGAACTTTAGTATCCTTATCTGTAAATTGAGAATAATGCTCAGCTTAGAGCCTTGTTTTGAGAATTAAGTAAAGCAAATAAAGTACCTAGAAGCTATTAAATAGAAATTTCAGTAAACATTTAGGGTTGTCCCTGTGCCGGCCATTAAGCTTAGAGGCTGGGAATGGATATGGGATTTATAAGATCACAGTCTATAGACAATTGGAAACATAAAAAGTATTTTTTCACCAAGTTAGGTGCTATCAGAGAGTATAAGGAGACGAAAGAAAGGAAAGATAATTAGACTTGTAGGTGGAGGGGTTTTTGGGAAATACATGATGTATGTTAAAAGCAGTGATCTTCTCATGCCTTTCAACTAAGTGGCCTCTGAAGAAATTTAAAAAAAAATTGCATTCCAGTCCTGGTACCTACTGTCTTTGGGTACTCCTGAACGTAGAGGAAGAGACAAGATTTGATTGTACTTAGTTTATTCAGGAAATGATCCAAGGAGGTGGAAATGAGGGAGAAACAAAGGTGTGGGAGGGGAGGGAAAAAGCTAATATAAATATGTGTAATTGAAGACACTGCCATGAACAATGGGGCTTTGATTCTTCCATTCAAAGTTGTAAATTTAGACTATTGCAAAGGATAATTTCCAATTTGCAAATATTGGTATCTTCAAATCAACCAGTTACATTATTTTTAAATTTTTACAATAGAATCAGAATAGTTTTGTTACTTACTAACATCTGTTTTTATCATCCATGAGCAACCTTCTTTAACATTTAGAAATTTTATATATGTTTACTTACCAACAGAATATTATTTTCTATAATTATAGGTCTTTATCATCCTCTCATACTTTTGTCCACAAAAAATGGTATACTGCACTTTAAAAAAGCATAGGCTTCTTAATAGGATATCAAAATACACCAAGCACTAACATCACTGAATAAATAGAAAAATTTACAATTGTAGTTCAAGATTGTAACCCTCCTAATTTAGCACTAACTGAATAGAACAAATAGACAAAGTCAGGATATATTGTAGAAGACTTAAGCAAAAACAGTCACCCACAGTGACTTAAAATGGATATTTATGGAACCTTCTGTCCAACAACACAAGAACATAACATTTTCTTTTGAAGTGTACATAGAACACTAAAGAAAATAGACTATATACTAGGCCATAAAACAACATGTCTTGATAAAGGTAAATACAAAAAAGTGTGTCTCAATAAATGTAAATTAATTGAAATCATGCACAATATGCTGTTTGACCACAACTGAATTAAATTGGAAATCAATACCAGGAAGGTATCTGGAAATGTTCCCAAACATTAAGGAATTAAACAGTGTACTTCTAAATAACCCATGAGCCCAAGAAAAGTTACAAGTAAAATTAGAAAATATTTTAAATTGAATGAAAATGAAAACACAACATGCTAAAATGTGTGGGATATACCTCAATGTTAGAAATTACAGCTTTGCTTATATTTATAAAAGTATAAAATCACTGATAAAAGATTTAACCTTAAGCAACCAGAAGATAAAGAGTAAATTAAAGCCAAATAAGCATAAGAAGAAGGAAATAATGATAGTGATGGAACGAGTGGAAATACTAAATGAACAAAATATAAAAATCTAAGAAAGCTGGTTCTTTGAACACAACAGAAATTGATAATCCCTTGGAGATTGATAAATAATTAGAATGGACAGTTTTTTCAAAGACAGTGAATAACTATATTTCCATATATTTGAGGCTTAGATGAAATGGAAAAATCCCTCAAAGGACACAAATTACCAAAGACAATAAATTGGAGAAGTTGAATTTATAATTAAAAACCTAGGCCAAGCACAGTGACTCACACCTGTAATCTCAGCAATTTGGGAAGTCAGGACAGAAGGATCACTTAAGCCCAGGGGTTCCAGACTACCCTGGGCTGCATAACACCCTGTCTCTACAAAAAGTAAAGGACAGCAACAATAAAAATGGCTAGATATAGTGGCACCGAGCTGTAGTCCCAGCTACTTGAGGCTGAGGTGGGAGGATCGCTTTAGCCCAGGTGTTTGAGGCTGCAGTGTGTGGTGATTGTGCCATTGAATTCTATTATAACATTTAAGGGAGATGTAATCTCGATCTTATGGAAACACTTGCAGAAAGTACAAAAAAACATTGAGTATCTTACATCTTGAGATGAACTTTGACCTCATGCCAAAACCAGAAAAAGATGATCAGAAGACCAATACATACTCCTCCTGAATATAGATACAAAATCCTAAGCAAAATATTAGAAAACCAAACCCAGCAGTATAAATAAAGGATAATATATCAAGATCAGGTTGAGAATATGAAGTTGGTTTACTATTCAAAAATCAAAACATGTCAATAAAAGAATCCAAATTATATGTTAATCTCAATGAAAAAGTATTTTAAAAATTTCACCGCTTATGATTTAAAATCAGAAAACAAAGATTAGAAAGGAATTTATAATTTATAACTATATGAAGGGCATATACCAAAAAACTTAAATCTACCATCATAGAGGCAAAAGAATATGTTTTTCCCTAAGATGAGGAACAAAGCAAGAACGTCCACTGTCACCACTTTTATCCAGCATTGTGTTGGAGTTCCTGCCAGTATAAGATGGAACTGGGTAATAAAAGGAAATAACAGTAAACCAACTGGAAAGAAAGATGACATGTTTTGTACCTGGAAAAGTCTAAGGAATCTACCAAAGTGCTACCAGCAACTAATAGTTCTGTGCATTAGCAATGAGCAACTGGAAATTAGAATTTAAAAATAAATGCTATTTTCAGTAGTATCAAACTATCAACAGGGATGAATTTGAAAAATATTTAAAATATATGCAGTAAACTACAAAAATAATGTTGAGAATAACTGAAGAAGACAGAAATAAATGGAAAGCTATACCAGGATAATGGATTGGAAGACTCAGTGTTGCTGAAATGTTGGTTCTCCCAAAATTGACCTGTAGCTATAATGCAGTCCTACTTAAAATCCCAGAAGACTTTGAATTAGATTATCCAGGTTATTCTAAGATGTATATGAAAATGCAAAGAATCTAAAATTGCCAAAGAAATTTCAAGAAGAATAAAGTTCGAGGTAATCCAATTTCTAATTTTGAGGCTTACTATAAAGCTACAACATGGTGTAAATATAGAGATGTAGATCCATGGTACAGAAATAGGGAATCCAGAAATTGACCTAAAAAATATGATCAATTGAATGAGAGTTTCAGTTGTTCCACATCCTTGTCAACATTTGGTAGTGTTAGTGTTTAAGGTTTTAGCCATTTAGGTGTGCAGTGCTGTCTTATTTTATTTTATTTTTTCTTTTTGGAGACAGTCTCACTCTATCCCCCAGGCTGGAATGAGGTGATGTGATCTTGGCTTACTGTAACCTCTGCCTCCTGGAATCAAGTGATTCCATGCCTCAGCATCCTGAATAGCTGGGATTACAAGTGCATGCCACCATGCTCAGCTAATTTTTGTATTTTTAGTAGAGATGAGAGTTCACTGTGTTAGTCAATCTTGTCTTGAACTCCTGACCTCAGGTGACCTGCACCCCTCAGCGTCCCAAAGTGCTGGTATTATAGGTGTGAGCCACGGGACCTGGCCTCTCTTACTGTTTTAATTTCCATGTTGATATCTAGTTGTTCCAGCACCATTAGTTGAAAAGATTATCTTTTTTCCCTTTGAATTACCTAGGTGGCTTTTTTGAGAGACAAGTAACTATAATTATGTTAGTTTACTTCTGCACCCTATATTCTTTCCCACTAATCTATCTATATTTCTATCCTTATGCCAACATGAAACCATCTTAATTACTATAGCTTTTTACTAAGGTTTAGAATCAGGTAGCATAATACTAATTATGTCCTTCCATAAAATTATTTTGCTAATTCTAGGGTTTTTTTTTTTTTTTTTTTTTTTTGCACTTCCATAAACATTTTAGGTTCAGCTTGTCAGCTTCTTTTAAAATCTGCTGGAATTTTGAGAGGAATTGCACTGAATCTGTAGATCAATTGCTGTCTCAACAATATTGACTCTTCTGATCCATGAGCATGGTATATTTCTACATTTGTGTAGAATTAATGTATTTTTTCCTCAGCAGTTTTCTTGTAGTTTTGAATGTTCAGATTTTGCACTTATTTTGTTAAATTTATTTTTTAAGTATTTTATTCTTGATTATATTTTAAGTGGAACTGTTTTCTTAATTTCATTTTTAGATGTTTTACTACTAGAAAAGAGAAATAAAATTGAGTATTTAAAATTTTATATCTGCTAAAATCACTTATTAGTACTATAATTTTTGTATATTCCCTAAGATTTTCTATATAAATTATGTTTTCCATGAATAAAGACACATTTATTCCTTTATTAATGTGTATGTCTTTATTTCTTCTTGTATTATTGCACACACAAGAACATTCAATGTGAATAAAAGAGGTGAGAGTAGACATTCTTGCCTCATTCCCTTGGGAGAAAACATTCAGTCTTTCACTATTAAAGATGATGTTATCTTTAAATTTTTGGTACATGTCTTTGATCAGATTGAAGTCACCTTTTATTCTGGTTTGTTGAGAGAGTTTTTTATGATTATTAATGGGTGTTGGATTTTGACAAATGTTTTTCTGTTTCTGTTGACATGGTCATATAACTTTTGTATTTTTTAATATAATGTATTGCATGAATTCTTTTGGCAGTTAAACCAACCTTGAATTCCCAGAACAGACCCTAGTTTGTCATGATATAAAATGCATGTTATATATTGCTGGATTTGACTTGCTATTATGTGGCTAAGAATTTTTATATTTGTATTCATAAGGGAATATTGTTCTGTAGTTTTATTTTCTTGTAAGGTTTTTGATCTTACAATATGTGTGGCTTTGATATCAGGGTAATACTGGCTCTATTAAATGAATTGGAAAGGGTTCCCTTTTTCTGTAATTTCTGGAAGACTTTATTTGAAGTAAATATTGTTTCTTTCTTAAATGTTTAGTAGAATTCACCAGTGAAACCACTAGGATTGGCCTTCTCATTGGGAGAAGATTTTAAATTACTGATTCAAATAGTTTTATCAATATAGATATTTGGATTTTTAGTTCTTCTTAGAGTTTATTTTAGACTCTTATAGGAACATTTCCATTTCATCTAATTGTCTAATGTGTTAGCATAATGGTTTTTATAATTGTTCCTTAAAATTATTTTATGGTTAGTCTGTAGTCATGTCTTTTATTCTTGATTTTACAATTGGCTGCTTGTCTCTCCCTTCCTTTTGCCTTCCTTCCTTCTGTTCTTAGGCAGAGTATGGAGGGGGGCATTTTGGGAAACTTGGGAGTGCTTCTGCCTTATTCCGGATTTTCAGTCTATGAGAATTCTTCTTCCCCAAATGCTCTTGGCTTCTTATTCCATCCCTTTTCTATAGATGTTGATAGTTACATGGCTGATGAGTTACTTTTCCTCTTTTCAAATGTAAACATTTTGACTATAAATTTTTGCTATGAATTTCTCTTTCAGTACTGCTTTAGCTGTGTTCAACAAGTTTTAATATGTTGTATTTACATTTTAATGCAGTTCAATGTATTTTTTAAATGTCCTTTGAGTCTTCCTCTTTGACCCATGGAATACTCAGAAGTGCATTTAGTTTCCAAGTGATTGGAAATTTTCCTGTTGTCTAGTCTTTACTTATTTCTACTTTGATTCCATTTGTTCATAGGACACATTTTGTATGAATTCAATTCTTTTAAATTTGCTAATGTTTATGGCTCAGGATATGGTCTATCTTAGTGTATGTTCCATGAATGCTTGAGAAGAACATGTATTCTGCTCTGTTGGATGGGGTATTCTTTAAATGTTGATTAGACCCTACTGGTTGATGGTGTGGAGTTCTTTTGTATCCTTGCTGATTTTCTATCTAGTTGTTTTATCAATTGTTGGGGGAGAGGTTGACTTGTCTATTTCTCCTTTCAGTTATATCAGGTTTTGCCTCACCTATTTTGCAGCTCTGTTGTTTAGTGCATACACATTAGGATTGTTATGTTTTCTTGGAGGATTAATGCTTGTGTCATTATGTATTATTTCTTTCTGTCCCTCAGGACTTTATTTGCTGTCAAATCTGTTTTATCTGATATTAGTAAAGCCACTTCTGCTTTCCTTTGATTAATATTTGCATGGTGCATCATTTTTCATTCTTTGCTTTCAACCACCTATGTTATTATAGTTGAAGTGAACTTTCTGTAGACAGTATGTTGGTGAGTCATATTATATACTCTGCCAACCTCTGTCTTTTAATATTGTACTAATTTTAACTATATTGTAATAATTGATGTTTTCGGGCTTGATATGCCATTTTATTTTTATTTATTTTTTTTTTAGATATAGTCTCACTCTGTCACCCAGGTTGGAGTGCAGTGGCGTGATCTCGACTCACTGCAATCTCCACCTCCCAAGTTCAAGTGATTCTCCTGGCTAAGCCTCCCGAGTTGCTGGGACAACAGGCATACACCACCATGCCCAGCTAATTTTTGTATTTTTAGTAGAGACATGGTTTTGCCATGTTGGCCAGGCTACTCTTTAACTCTTGACCTCAGGCACCTGCCTCACGCTCCTAAAATGCTGAGATTACAGGTGTGAGCCATGCTGGTTCTCTGTTTTCCATTTCTTTTTTCTTTTTTCTCCCATTTTGTGAGTTACTTGAACGCTTTTTTTCTAGAATTCTATTTTGATTTACCTGTGACATTTTTTTGATTGTATCTCTTTGTATAGCTTTTTCAGTGACTGCTCTAAGAATTACATTCTATATACATAACGTATTACATATTGGTGTTGGAATCTTTGCCAGTTTGAGTGAAATATAGAAAGCTTATCCTTTTTCCATATTTTTACCCTCCATCATTTATAATTGTCTTAAATATGTCCTCTATATACATTAAGAGCCACATCAGACAGTGTTATTTTTGTTTGAATCATCAAAGATAAGTTAGAAAACTAAGGAAGAAAAGAAAGGTTTATCATATTTACCCATTTTTTTTCCTTTTACTATTCCTCCTCCTTTTTGTAATGTTCCCAGATTTCTTCTTTTGTCTTTTTTTCCCTGTTTTTGAGAACTTGCTTTAGCCATTCTTTTAGGGAAGATCTTCTGTTGACAAATAGTTTTCCTTCATCTGAGAATATCTTGATTCTTGTCTTCATTCTTAAAAAATGTAATTTCACTGGATATGGAATTCTGGACTGACAATTCCTCTCTCTCAGCACTTGAAAAGTGTTGTACCATAACTTTCTGCTCTCCATTATTTTTCATGAGAAATCTGCTATTACTCAAATAGGTTTTCCTCTGTAGGAAAAGACGTTGTTTCTCTTTTGCTACTCTCACAATTCATTTTCGCCTTTAATTTTTGGATGTTTGATGTGTCTTGGTATTGGTTTCTTTGGGTTCATACTCTGGTGTTTACTCAGAGAAAATCTGTAGTTTCATAGCTTTTGCCAAATTTGGAAATTTTTCAGCCATTACTTTTTTCAAATTTTCAGTTCCACCTTTTTTTCCTCTCTTTCTTGCATTCTAATAACATGAATGTTAGATCTTTTGTTACAGTTTGGCAGGTCATCAAGATTCTGTTTATATTCTCTTCTCTGTCTTTCAAATTGGATTATTTTCATTGTTCTGTCAAGTTCCTGGGTTATTTTCTCTGTTTCTTTCATTTTGTTGTTTGGCCACATCTATTGAGTGTTTTACTTTGGTTATTTTCTTTTTTAGTTCTACAATTTCCATATAGTTATTCTTTGTATCTTCTATTTCTTTACTGAGAATTTCTGTTTTTTCACTTACTTTGTATACATTTATAATTGCTTGCTAAAACATTTTTATGATGACTTTTAAAATCCATATCAAATAGTTCTGACATCTGTGTCACCAGATGCTTATATATATTGATAGTCTTTTTTCACTAAAGTTGAGATTTTTCTAGTCCTTGGTACAATTAGTGATTTTTGATCAAGACTTGAACAATTTGGCTGTTAAGAAACTTTGGATCTCATTTTAGAAGCACTCTTATGACATCGCTACATTGGAAAACTGGAGATGCTACTTCATCACTGCCAGGTGAGGCTGGAAGTCCAAGTTCTTACTCCATTGACACCTGGAAGCTGTTGTGCTTTTCTGTACTGCTAGGCAGGGATTGCAATTCAGTCCCTTCTCTAGGCTGATGCCACCCTGCCTGAGATGGTCAGGGTTGCCCCATTACTGTTTACCATGTGACCTTTCATGGACACCACAGGGAGATGGTCTTGCTACTACTGCTGGGCAGTTGTGAAGGTCCTGATACTTCACTAGATCTCTTCTGACGCACCAAGTGGCAAGGGGGAGAGTGACACCTTATTACCACTGGATGGGAGCAGAATCCCAAGCTCCCTACAAGGTCTCCACTGATACTGCAGAAAGAGGAGGCTCATTACTCCCCAGCAGGGTAAAAGTCACAACTCCTCACTCTGTCTCCTCTGACAAATCCTATCAGAGGGATTGAGGAACCTCCTTACAGATTTACAGGAGTGGAAATCTGGGCTCCTGACTTGACCTTTGCTGGCTTAGTGGGGTTAGAGACAGATTTTCTGTGATGTTTGGTATAGTAAAGAGGTGGTTGTCTAAAAGTTTTCTGTCTTACTAGGCTGCTGCCTTTCCTGGAACTTTGGCTCAAGAGGATTTTCTTGGGGCTTGTTTTATCTGTGCTCATTGGCATTTCTGAGTATCTTGCATTTCCAACATCTCATCTGAGACTTAGGAGGCCAAATAGATCCAGGAAACTCCTACCATCTATCTCATTCCTTTGATCCTGAGGGTGATAGCCAGTCTTCCTTCTCTCCACCTTTCAGTGCCTTATGTTTGTTTTATATATAGTGTTCATGGTTTTAGGTATACTTAATAGGAGATATAGGGATAAGTGTATTTTTCACTCCCTCTTTCTGGGCTGAGAAATCAAGAACCAGAAATGTTTATTATTGCCCTAGAAACCTAGAAGAAGAAGGGTTGTGACTTTGTGTCCTTGGGTATGTGGGGCATGGGAAGAAGCTATCCCTAGTGGTAGCAGGGATCCGGCAATATAGTGGCAGTCTGGACTAAAGGAGAGATGGCTGGGAAGCAACCTGTGGTGCATGAGAGCTGATGGATGGTTGTAAGAAACAGTGGTGTCTGATGATCCATTTGAAGCCATTTCCTCCTCTGTATTCCTGTTACTCTCCATTTCCCCTCATATCTTCAGTAAGCACCTATTATATGTAGCAGCTTAGTATTAAAGAATGAAGGAGATGAAAAAGAAGGTTATGCAATTGTATTTTGGGCCAAGGAAAGTGGGAGAGGTGGCAAGGCCAGTGATGAAGAGCCTGCCAGAGTGATAGAGGCCTGAGCAAGGAACAAATTGGTGAAGAAAGATTAGGACCTTGGCATGTGGAGTCACTGTGGAAGCCTGTATGTTCTCAGAGCTCAGTAGGGAAGACGTAAAAGCAGGGAGTAGCAGTAGCTGAGTCATTATGAGAAAGGGTTTCAGGGTGGAGGAAGTGACACCTTGGCTGGATCCCCTTGAAGCTTGCTGCACTGTTACTGGAGTGGAGAGAAGCACCTCTGCTTTTGCGTATGGAGGAAAGCTCTTTGCATGGATTTTGAAGGCAGCCTGGGCTGTCTGGACTACTGAGTGCCCTCCCACAGGCTCCTAACGCTTTGCTGTTTCTCCAGGTGGGGTCTGAAGTGGAGTCAGTTCAGAGGCCTGTCATTCCTCTCTCATAGTACTCTTCGTTCCAATGATATCTTGGCTTGCTTCATGAACCCTGAGCCAAGAGTTCCTAAAGCACCAAACCCAGTGAAGCAGAGACACCTTTGGCATGGGTCTGTGAGTTGCTTCTCAGGGCCCAGGCCAGCAACAATGATTCAGCACACAGGCCAACCTGTGCAAGCTTTGTGCATGCATTTTAGGGCAATGGGAAGCATGGTGAGCAAGGTTTGTGGTAAACCTTTAACCACATTCAACTTCTTCTAAGATTTATCTGCTTTAAAATATGAGAGATGGAGAAGTGACCAGGCACTGCATGATGCTGTGCTTGTTATGTTGCTGTAGAGTGAAGGATGCTTCTGGCTCTCCATAGCCTGGGGTGAACTTGGCCCATGTAACGGGGCAGCAGGGAGTCAGGCAGATGAGTTCTTCCTTGTGTCTCCTTTTCCAGTAAATGCCAATACGCTCCCCAGATCACCTTTGCCTAACATCTAGGTCTTAAACTAAGTTGTCCTCCCACTCCCCAGGGTGAATTGATCTCCCTGCCACAGGTACCTCCTGAGCACCTGTTGGCTGAGTCTCCATCCCCATCTGTGAAAACGCTTTGTGATGTGCTGTTTCATATCACAGAATGGGAACTGTGAGTTGATTCATCAGGGCTCAAACACTCTTTTTGTAGAATCAATAAAGTGACATGGAGGGCCATATTTTAGAGGACTGTCCCTGCAGCTGGTGAGGAAGCCCTGGTGAGGGGCAGCACAGGAGGCTGTTCTGGCTGGCTGGTTCTAGGCTGACGGGATGTGTTGGAGGCAGGAGGAATGAAGATGCAGAGGAGGGGAGGACCCATGAAGTGGAATGAGCAGCAGCCTGGTACGACTTGGAGGCTGATAAGACTTGAGGAAAGAGGCTTATGAAGGGGCTTGGATTTGCTCTCACAGAGACAGCCAAAGGTGTCATGTCAGGAGAAAGGTTGAGGAGTTTGGATTGGGAGGTGTTGAATTTGAAAGGTCTGTAGGGTGTTCAGGCAGAGTGGACCTGAGCTCAAAAATGTCTGGCTAGAGACTGAGCTAGAGAGAGATGTGGAAGCTCCAGGCATGTGTGGTGTGCAAAGCACAGGCTGTCACCTGTTTTTAATCCACACCCTGACACTTAAAATGACTGTTGTGTTTTACTTTCTTTAGTTTGTATCATGAACCCAACAATAATGACAGTAGCTGTTATGGACTAGTTGTGTCCTCTCCCCAGTCCATATGCTGAAGTCCAAAAACCAGGACCTCAAAATGTGACTGCATTTGGAGATAGGGCCCTTAGAAAGAGGTAATTAAGTGAATAATGAGGTCACAAGGTGGGTTCTAATCCAGTTTGACTGCTGTCCTTAAAGGAAATAGATACTAGGACATGCACACATGTACACAGGGAAGACCAGGTGTGGACACAGGGAGGAGGTGGCCATCCACAAGCTGAGGAGAGGAGCCTCTAAAGAAACCAACACTGTTGACGCCTTGATCTTGGACTTCCAGGCTTCAGAACAATAGAAAATAAATTTCTGGTATTTAAGCCGCCCAGTCTGTGATACTTTGTGATGGCACCTGTAGCAGACTAGTACAGTAGCTAACATGGGATACTTATTATGTGTCAAATACTGTCTTAAACCCTTTAAATATTTTAACACATTTAATGTTCATAGCAACCCTATTTGTAGAAGGTAGTACAGCCCATGGCATGGCAGCTATATCGGCTCCTTCATTTCCCCAGGGTTGGGAGTCTCTTCCACTTTCCAGCTGGTCCTCCTGTCCTTCACTGTCCCTGGGACCTTGTCCTTTAGATTCTCACCAGTCCCTCCCTCTCTCCTCAGGTGCCAGGCTCAGCAACCTGCCCTCATCACCTGGCAGTTCCCGACTCTATCTGTAACTAGCTCCTTACCTGGCTGGGTTGGTCTTCTGAATACTTGCCATTACTTGGTATGATGCTTTTGCAAAATGGAAAGAATCAATAATAATAGTAATTGCTAGGGTCTACTGAGCATGTGCTCTTCAGTGTCTGTTTATTCTCTTACAACTACCTTAACAAATAGGGACATATTATTATTCTCCTTTTAACTTTGCTTTCTAGAGAAGGAGGCTGGGGCTTAGGGATATGAGGTGAGTTTTCCCAGGTCTCACAGGAACAGAATTGAAGGAAGGGAGCCATGTTTTCCAGGAGAAAAAGCTTACATAAAGGCTTTCTGTGAAAGACACAGTTCCTGCTCCCTTTCGGTTGGCAAAGTCTGAAGTCCTAGGAAAGAGAGGTAAAGAACAGAAATATGAATATGAGTGTGTGTGTATTTTGCTTCCCTCACTAAAGTTTTCACATTCTATATTAATAAGGGCAAGGTTTGCCTGTTTTCTTCTCTGCCATATCAGTGTCTATATTAGGTGCCTGCTACTATGGAGCTCTAAAAAGTTGTTAGAGAAAGAACAGAAGAAAGAAAAGAAGAAGGCAGGGAGGAAAGAAGGAAGGTAGGAAGGAAAGAAGGAAGGGAAGAAGGAAGGAAGAAAGGAAACAAGGAAAGATGGAAGGAAAGAAGGAAGAAAGGAAACAAGGAAGGAAGGAAGGAAGGGGAAGGAGAAAGGGTGCAGGGGAAGGAAAAAACAAGGGATTGCTTTTCCCCCATGGGGGGCTTGAGCCTGTTGCTTCCAAAGCTACAAAGCTTTGGTCTTTACCCATAAAAAAATTTTTGAAGTCACCCCATCCAGTTACGTTTCCCTACAGTTTAAACAAGAATTCTCATGCTCCGCTAGCCACACGAGTGCCCTCAGGGGGAGTAGACACAGGTGGAGGGAGCTCCTTGTGACCAGCAGAGAAAACAGGATGGGGCACTGCCTCACTGAGTACCTGTGGGTGGAAAGGCCATTGCCAACCACAGCTCTATAAAGACTCCCTGGCCAGGGGACCTAGGGCAGGCAGTGGGTTCTACTCCTTCCTCCCGGAAAGGGCCAGGAAAATGGCCCTGGTCCTGGGGATTGTCAGCCTGCTGGGCTCTGTCTGCTTGGTGTCCGCCAATATCTTTGGTAAGTTCTGAGGCTGTGGAGCCAGGGGACTGGGGAGGGAGCTCCAGTGTCAGCCAGGCTCTGCCCTGGGCCTTCAAACAGGTGCGATCTAATTAAATTTTCCCCAATGCCCACATGTCAGTGATTTACTCTCCTTTTCAGATAAACAGGCAGATTTAGAGAGAGGTGAACTGAATTACTTGAGGTCACAGAGCTAGTGATTGGTGGAGCAGAGATGGGAAATGGGGTTGTTCTTCCTATTCAATTCTAGGTCCCCCTCACTCCACCATTTTGGCAAACTTTTGGCATTGACCTTGGGTTTTTATCCCCTTAGCTATTCCAAAGTCTGTGTCATCTGTGAGAGGTATTTTAGAAGTAGCCAGCAGGTAGTAGGAAAAGAAATCTACATGTGGAGTGAAATAGCCCTAAGTTCTGTCCTAGCCACTTACCTGTGTGACTTTGGGCAAAGTGCCAAGCCACTGTTTCTTCATTTAAAAAGTAAACAACAACCTCATGGTGTGGTTGTGATTTCTGGGTAAGATCTTCTGTGTTATGAGTTCTCAATGGAGAAGACGTGTACATTATTAATTAATTGGTATTCCAATCTGTAACTGGAATGTGCTACATCTGCAGGGCATGGCTTGGTAGATTCAAGAAGAACTTCCTTGTGGTGCTGTAACCTACTCCAAATAGCCTCATGGGAGGAGGGGTGGGGAATGTGGAGTCCCTGTGTTGATTTTGGAATCCTTCACTTGCCAGCTACGTGACTTTGAGCAGATGACTTTCACTGCCTGAGACTTGGTGCCTCATGAGTGACAAGGATATATTGCCTGTCACCTCTCAGGGGAATGCTGTGCATTAAATCAGCTAATGTAACACTTGGAGAAAAGTGTGTCTAGCTGCCAGATTTTAAGATAGACTGTCACAGGTAATGGTGATGACCCTGGAAAAGCATCTGTGCTTACAAGAGCCCATCTCTGTCCTGGCAGCTCAGTCCATGCTGTTTTCTGATGAAACACTTTTCTTTTCTCAGAGTACCAGGTGGATGCCCAGCCCCTTCGTCCCTGTGAGCTGCAGAGGGAAAGGGCCTTTCTGAAGCGAGCAGACTATGTTCCCCAGTGCACAGAAGATGGCAGTTTCCAGTAAGGCTTATATCAGCAGCAAACTCTCAAGGTCCAAGATGCCATAAAGAGCATCTGGTGCCTCCCCCTCTCTTCCTGCACTCTGCCCTGCAACTCCCTTGTGAACATGAGGGTTGGCCACTGCCATTTGGAGGTGCCTGCCTTTCAGGTCCCCAAGCTGATCAACACCGGCCAAGCTGACCAAGTGAACCCCAATCCATGCTTCATCCTCCCACTGCTCTCCCTTCTCTTCCTGCCATCACTTTTTCTGTGATGACTTGAATAAACCACACACATAGCGGATAGGGCAGAGTTGCGGAGGGTGTCAAATCTGTGTTTTGGCACCTCTCCCTCCCCCAAGTATCCTCTTGAGAAGCTGGGGTGGTGGAAGCAGAGGCTGCCTTGACTTTCCAGTCCATTGCTGCCTTCGACCCTTTCCAGGACAGCTTTCTAGGCTGCCTCTGGGTTTACAGGTCACTGTCTCCTCATTGAGCTGCTCTCTGGAAGGGTTTCTCCAGCTGTCCTAATGCAGTTGTGGGGCCTGAGACCCTCTCTGTGGAGAGTGTGGTAATAATCTAGACAATTCTTCCTTGTGGAATAGACAGGAATCATTTGCAATGTGCATGCAATTGAAATTTCCCCATGCTATTCCAGTCATTTTGAATAGGGGAACTCCATCTATATGATGGTGTTCTGGGACACATCTGCAAAACATCCCTCCTGGCCGCTATCTTAATATGCCTAACCTCCCAGGAGCATGCAGAGACACTGCTAGAGCAGTCCTTGCTTAAATCGCTGGGAATTCTGGAGCAGCAAGGAAGGCGTTAAGGAGGAAGCGTCACTTTCACCAGCCTTATTTGTGTTCCCATCCCAATTCTCTTGGTCCAGCCTCTTGCGGTTTCAAACCTGGTCTGTTCTCAGGAGGCTTTGCATGTGCTGTTCCCTTTACCTGGAACATCTTTTACCTTCTACACCTCCGACCATCCTGCAGGTCTCAGTTCAGCCATCATTTCTTTCCAGAAATGATGTCAACTCTATGGCCTGGCCTGACCCCTCCCATGTGCTTCCCAAAATACCAGGCCAGCCCCTGACCCCGCTAACGTCCCACCCCCAGAGCCCCCAATCCTATACACAGAATGTGGGCACTGTCTTTACCCTCTACAGCCTCATCATGACTGAGGACACTTAGTGGATGTGGCTGAAGCCCTGCACTCCAGGGTGGGTCACTTGCTTCGGGGCTGGCAGGCTGGACAGGTGGTGAATGAATGGCTGGGGCAGAAGGCGGAGCAGGTGTTAGCCAGGCAGGAAAAGTGGAGCCTTGCCTTTCCCAGGTCAGCCACCCCTCTCGCCTCAACTGTCTCCCTAATTTAAATGAACCAAAACCTGGAGGACTGGAGACGAAGAAGAGAAGTAGGCTGGGTGGGGGCCTGTGTGTGGCTCTGGGGGCTCGTTGCAGAGCCACTTGGTCTTTTTCTCCTCCTCAGGACTGTCCAGTGCCAGAATGACGGCCGTTCCTGCTGGTGTGTGGGTGCTGATGGCGGTGAAGTGTTGGGCAGCAGGCAGCCAGGACGGCCTGTGGCTTGTAAGTGGGGATGGGGGATGTCCCTTGGGGTCAGGAAGGACCCTGCTGGGACAATTCATGTCCAGGAATGAGCACTGGGTTTGCGTAGGTGACTGAGTGAGTCCTCTCTCTGGGCTGCTGGCTTCTCTGTGAAGAAGAATCATCCCTGCAAGTCAAGGAAGGCCCTCTGTGCTGCAGGGCCCCTGTGAAAATCCAGTCATTTGTTAAGCAAATGTCCACCCAGTTGTTCCCATGCACCAGGCACTGTGCCTGCTGCTGAGAAGACAGTGGTGAACAGACATCATCGTCCTCTGAAATGACCATAAAAATATGAAGTACCTTCTCACCTATGGTGTCAAGTGTTTCTAAAAATTTAAGACTTGGGTCAAAGCTATCCAGTAAAGATCATTATTACAGTGAGTCATCAAAGAAACACAGTCCCCATTTGAAACATGTCTTAACCCTAAAACAATGGTCAATTTAAGCCAACCACCTTAAAATGAGGAAACCGAGCCTAAAACAAAAACTCTGCTTTGACGGATTAAAATCTCTGTTTGGGGCATTAGTTTTACGCATCCTGTGCAGCTGGCGTTGGGGCAGGCCTGTCTCATGCTCTCCAGCATCCTCACTGAGCTATGGCTCCTTATCTGTGACATGAATATCGCATCTGCCTTGTACCATGTGGGGATTTAGAACACATGTAAACACTAGGCACGTAGTAGGTATTCAGTAGGGGGTGATCATCGCTAATGTTTTAGTCCATTTGTGTTGCTATAAAGGAATGCCTGAAGCTAGATAATTCATAAAGGAAAGAGGTGTATTTGGCTCACAGTTCTGCAGGCTGTGCAGGAAGCATGGCGCTAGCTTCTGCTGCTGGTGAGGACCTCAGGCTGCTTCCATTCATGGCAGAAGGGGAAGAGGAACCATCTGTGCAGAGATCATGTGATGAGAGAAAGCTTGAGAGACAGAGGGTGGAGGTGCCAGGCTCTTTTTAATCATCAGCTCTTATGGACACTGGTAGAGCTGGAACTCACTCACTCTGAGGGAGGGCATTCATCTCTTCATGAGGGATCCGCCTCCAGGACTCAAAGACCTCCAACACTGGGGATCAGATGTCACCGTGAGATTTGGAGGGGACACGTGGTGCTGAAACTGTAGCAGCTAAGGTCACTAACCCTCATGGAGAGTGGTGAAGCAGCTCCCCCAGGGCTACACAGTGAGTCTGGGGAGAAAACCAGACTCAGGAAAGCTCCGTTAATGCCAGGCCTGCACCCTGATCCCATCTCCCCTCCGCAGTACTGGTGCTCTGGGGTACATGACTGATTGAGGTCACACCAGCGAGCTCTGCCTGACCTAGTCCACAGGATACTAGCTAGGCCTATGCCATGGCTGCCACCGATCACTGAGTCCCTCTGGGGAGGGAGCATGAGTTTTCCTGGGCTCAGCCCCCTGGACATTTCCCCTCGGCCCTATCTAACGCTGCTCCTTATACCCACAGGTTTGTCATTTTGTCAGCTGCAGAAACAGCAGATCTTGCTGAGTGGCTACATTAACAGCACAGCCACCTCCTACCTCCCTCAGTGTCAGGATTCAGGGGACTACACGCCTGTCCAGTGTGACGCGCGGCAGGTGCAATGCTGGTGTGTGGACGCAGAGGGCATGGAGGTGTATGGGACCCGCCAGCTGGGGAGGCCGAGGCGATGTGAGTTTCATACCTGCACCCCTAGAGCACGGGAGGAGCTGCAGCTTTCCTCACTGCGAGCCAAAACATTTAGGGTTTTCTGCCAAAATGGGCAGAGAACCAGGCCCTCAGTAGAGAAGATAAAAGCTTCAAAGGGAAGGTTTTATTATTCTCATATTTCCATATGGTAGACAAGTCATATTTGCTGGCTGATCATTAGAAACATAAGCAGGATTTCAATAAATGTTGTGTCTCCTATTGTAGACTGGAGTCACTGTGTGGTCTCTAACTGTCACGAATATAGTATAAGCACAGCCATGTGCTGCATATGGATGTTTTGGTCACCAAAGGACCACATACATGACAGTGGTCCCATAGAATTATAATAGAACTGAACAATTCCTATTGCCTAGTGACCTAATGATAACCTTGATCCTAGTCTGAGTAGACCTAGACTGTCGTGTGTGTTTATCTATTACTTTTTAACAAAAAGTTTTTTTTTTTTGTTTTTTTTTTTTTTTGAGACGGAGTTTCACTCTTGTTACCCAGGCTGGAGTGCAATGGCGCGATCTCGGCTCACCGCAACCTCCGCCTCCCGGGTTCAGGCAATTCTCCTGCCTCAGCCTCCTGAGTAGCTGAGATTACAGGCACGTGCCACCATGCCCAGCTAATTTTTGTATTTTTAGTAGAGACGGGGTTTCACCATGTTGACCAGGATGGTCTTGATCTCTCGACCTCGTGATCCACCCGCCTCGGCCTCCCAAAGTGCTGGGATTACAGGCTTGAGCCACCGCGCCCGGCCAACAAAAAGTTTTAAAGTAAAACAAAAATTAAAAATAGGGAAAAGTTTATAGGTTAAGGACATAAAGAAAGAAAATATTTTTGTACAGCTGTACCATGTGTTCATGTTTTCAGCTAAGCATTAGCATAAAAGAATCAAAAGTTTTAAAAAATGAAAGATTTATAAAGTAAAACTGAAGTAAGTCTACAGGAGTGTACAGGAATGTCCTAGGCTTTGGCGTTCACCCACTGACTCACCCAGAGCAACTTCTAGTTCTGCCAGCTCCGTTCATGGTAAGTGCCCACACAGGTGCCATGCAGGTGTACTGTTCTTTATCTCTTTTTTTTTTTTTGCGATGGAGTCTCACTCTGTCACCAGGCTGGAGTGCAGTGGCACAATCTTGGCTCAGTGCAACCTCTGCCTACTGGGTTCAAGCGATTCTCCTGCCTCCGCCTCCTGAGTAACTGGAACTACAGGCACAAGCCACCATGCCCAGCGAATTCTTTAGTATTTTTAGTAGAGACTGAGTTTCACCATGTTGGCCAGGATGGTCTCAATCTCTTGATCTCATGACCCACCCACCTCGGCCTCCCAAAGTGCTGGGATTGCAGGTGTGAGCCACTGCACCCGGGCTATTCTTTATCTTTTATACTGTATTTTTACTGTACCATTTCTATGCTCAGGTATGTTTAAATACACAAATACTCACCATTGTCTTACAGTTGCCTGTAGTATTCATTACAATAACACACTATACAGGTTTGTAGCCTTTAAGCAACAGGCTAGCTCGTCCAGCCCAGGTGTGCCATGGGCAAACCCTCTAGGTTTGCATAAGTGCACTCTATGATGCTCACTTACAAATGAAACCGCCAAACGATGGTTTCTCAGAGCTCATCCCCATTGCTAAGGGACACATGACTGTATATGCTGCTCGACTGTAGAAACATGTGTCTACTTACACATAAGAATGTAATTTTTCTTCATGAAAATGTTTAGGTCCAAGGAGCTGTGAAATAAGAAATCGTCGTCTTCTCCACGGGGTGGGGGACAAGTCGCCACCCCAGTGTTCTGCAGAGGGAGAGTTTATGCCTGTCCAGTGCAAATTTGTCAACACCACAGACATGATGATTTTTGATCTGGTCCACAACTACAACAGGTAAGGGGAGCCAACCTCTGGGCTGTGCCTGTCACTGGCCCATCACCTGCCCAAGCACACACTCACCTTGAGCTGGGGGCTTCCATGTGTCGTACGTGCAGCGCGGTGAAGAGTTAAGAGCTGCCTTATTCTCATGAGCTGTGCTGGGCGTCTGAAGTGTCACAGCGTTTTTATCAAGGCAAACTGGCAATCGGTATTTAATGAAAAATATATGTGCCCTCTGGCCAATGAAGTGTAAAACATCAGAATGTGAAGACATGTGGACTAGGGTGCCTCCTGCGTCGTTTTTCATTATAGTGGGAAACTGGGAACAAAGTGATCATCAAAAGGTGGCTGGCTGAATCAGTGTGAATCTGCCATGAATATTTATGCAGCCATTAAAAAGACTGCATTAGAGCTGCTAGAACATTTGACCTGGAGAGGCTGCCACAGAATATTATGATAATACAATACGAGATACAAAGCACAGATAATATAATGTGATAGGCTTTAATTTTTAAAGAACAGATGAGCAAAAGATCCTTTACACATGCTTATATGACTATACTATTAAGCAGATCTCTGCATAGGACTACGTGAGCACAGCGGGTAAGAGGGAGGCGCATGCAGTGCGTGGTTATCATGGGCTGCTTCGGGGCCAGGGCTGCCCTGCAGAAGAAGGAGTAGGCAGAGGTGGGAGCTGCGGCAAAGGAGAAAAGGCAGCACTTCCAGCAGTGTGGATATCATCATGTTTGTGAACTTTTGGAAACTGTGTGTATCTGTGCATTTACAGATAACTTTTAAAATGTTAGTAGTGAATATAAACAGAGAGACGCATTCTAGATCTTGACCCAAATAGCCAGGCAGCTTCTGGTTATCCAAGGTGGACCCTTGTTTATTGTAAAAGCGTTCACACAGACTTCAGATGTAACTGAACCATTTGGAGTTAAAAAGAAATATGAATACTAGTCTGCAAATGCTGATATGAATTCTCTTGGAGAACTTGAGCCTCTGTGTGGCTGGCTTCCAAAACAACCAGTTTCTTTCTGTGTGTGAGGAAGGAAATTCTCAGGGGCTGTGCCAGGAGGAAGCTCAAACTAGCAGCCTGTGTGCAGAACTGTCCCACAGACAGACTTTGTTTGAACTGCATCATATTTTTAAAACTAGAAACTTCTATTAGGTTATACCCCATGAAGTTTCCAGTTTTGTAGGTTAAAAAATAGTTGAACATGAGCAGTTTTATATGTTCAACCTAAAACACACAATTCTGAATTCCTGATTATAAAGAATAAGGGTAGGAGGCTGCATGCATGCATTCACTGGTGGCATCAAGACACTGGCTTCGCTGCTCTTTTTAGGCCAAGGACACATTCTTCTGTGCTCCAGGTCCCTCCGTGCTCTGGTGTCACACCCCTGCCTGGTCCTGTAGCATTTGCCTTTGTGACCTGCCTTCTGCCTCTGCCACTGCTTAGAACAGTGACCTGGCCACTTACTCTTGCAGAGCCTCAGTGTACCCATTCATCAAATGGAGGACAATGCCTTGCTCATTACCTCGTAGTGAAGCTTTGATGAGGCCTCATCTATGAAGCCATGGGTGTGAATTTACAAAACTGTAAATTGCTATACTTCTGCAGGGCATTCTTATGCATAAGCCAACTTCAGCAAACGTAGCTTAGATGTTTCCCTTCTGGGCCTGGCCTGCCTGCGAGTATGTATAAATCTCAAACAGCCAATTTTATTAAATGCTCTTTGCTGCAAACCAATGTGTTCTCAGTTCAAGATCACCTGAGTGTTTGCTATATACAGGGTATTTAATATCCTTTAACTTACCTGAATACTTATAGAAATAATTAGATAATTACAGTCATTACTATACCAATGATTACTGAAACATTAAGGAACATAGGGTGAGTTAAGGAACTCAGTAAACATAGTAGGTGCTAGAACTGTCTGGCTCCTTTTAGTATCCCCCATAAACATAGCTCATCTCTGTTCCCCTACAGTGCATGGCACAGAGCCTTGCACGCAGCAGCTCTGCCATCAGTGCTCAAGGAATCGGTGAATGCATCCCAGACCCTGGCGGGTGCCACGTTGAGGTTGAGACACAATTCACAGCTATCTCCACAAGAGGGCAGTCGAGTTAAATGCAAAAGTTCAGAACTAAGCATCCTTTGTTTAAATTTACTCCTGAAATGGGATCCTTTTCATTTTGTAAGCAAGCATGTCTCAGAGCAAATTCTGGTACCGAAAGGTCATGGGAAGGGTTGGGTGGTTGGTTACTGGAAGCGCAGCTGTAATCAGGGATTTTCTGATACTTACGTGGACCTGGAAAGTTTTAGGCCCAAGGACTCCTCTGGGCACAGTGGAAGGAGCCTCGGAGGCCATAGAGAGGGCCTAAGCTTAGCGACTCAGGTTTCCAGGTAAAATATGAGACTGCCGGTGACGTTTGAATTTCAGATAGCAAAGAGTAATTTTTTTTTTCAGTGTAAGTATGTTTCAGTAGTGCACCAAGCATTTTAAGCCTGGGGAGGGGGAAGGGTATGTCATAATTACCATGGGACATGGATTTTTGAAAGAATGGAATGGGCGAGGGAAGAACAGAGTAGGTGTGGGTGGGGGGACGCAATCCTCCGAGTATGGAGGCTACTGCACTAGTCCAGGCAAGAGACAAGGTTGACATGGAGCAAGTGTCCCAGAGGACGGCAGACACTCGATGGGGTGAGACTAGAAGAATATTGACCAGACGGAATCCACAGAACTTGGTGAAGGAATCTATATGGAGGTGAGGGTGGGAGAGAATCAAGAATGACTCCTAGGTCTGGTTTCTGAATGTATGCTTGAGGATAAATCTGGAAGGGAAAAGCCACAAGCTTTGTTTTGGGATATTGAATTTAAGGGGATTTCTTTGAAAAAATTCAAATGGAGAAGTGAAGAAAGGCAGTTACTTACTTCCCTGGGGCCACCAGAAGTTTGGAACCCTGTGGGCAGCTCCTTTGCTGACCTGTTGCTGTGAGTTATTTATGTACTGGGTAATGGTGTGCACTTGAATTTGGCTATGGTGTTTGCCCATTTGAAGTAGGTCCTTTTGCCCTTCGAGAAGGCCACCGCTTACTATATCTGTTTGCCTAGAAAATTTTAAAGAACCATGTTGTAATGGGGAGCAAGCTTCACTGGACCTTCTGATTCATGCCCCATTTTTTATGTTGCCCTAGCCCAATCATTGACTGTGGACACACATTGTGGTCAAGCAGATTATAAGTAAATGTCTTAAGAGCCTTCAAACAGGGTTAATGCCATTATCAAAGCCTTAATGATCTGAGTTAATTGGCTTCTTTATTAACCTTTGTCCTTAATGACTAAACACACTCAAACTTCTTAGCAACCAGTCTAACCTCAAATGCCTTAGCCATCTATGGCACCCAGAATGCCCAGTGGGAAGAAGGATCAGATGTATCTTAATATATGGTAAAGGGGTATTGTAATCAGAACATGGAAGGTAGGTACCGTATGGAGAAATCCTCACAGGTGAACCACAAGATCATCCTCACTACAGACACCTGCGGTGATTGGCTATGTGTGAGGTGCTCTGCTAGGCCATGGCCCCCTCTTTTCTTTTTTTTTTTTGAGACAGAGTCTCACTTTGTCATCAAGGCTGGATTGCAGTGGTGTGATCTCGGCTCACTACAACCTCTGCCTCCCAAGCTCAAGTGATTCTCCTGCCTCAGCCTCCTGGGTAGCTGAGATTATAGGTTTGCACCACCCTGCCTGGCTAATTTTGTGTTTTTAGTAGAGATGGGGTTTCACTATGTTGGCCAGGCTGGTCTCGAACTCCTAACCTCAAGTGATCCACCCACCTTGGCCTCCCAAAGTGCTGGGATTACAGGCGTGAGCCACCAAGCCCGGTACAGCCCCCCTTTTTTAAGGAGCAGCCTCCCTAGTGCAGGAGATAATCAAATACATGGCTCATTTGTTAGTGTTTAGATTTTTCAAAGGACTGCCTGTGGGAGACATTAAAGAATCTGACTGGACCTGAGTCAGGAATCGTACTTGCAAATGAACAAGACCAAATGCCCCGTGGAGACCAGAATTTTGCATTCCTGTGAGCTTGGTTGTAATTTCTCTGTCTTGAGGTTGGCCATAATCTGAGCATAAAGTCAGAAATGCCACCCTTTCCCCCTCAGCTAGGATTTGCCTTCTTGAGGATTCTTCTATGGCCACCCTGAGATTTTGCTTTTTATTCAAGGAAAGGCAAATATCGTTTTCCACTAGATTGTGGACACACAGGAAATTAGAAAGATTCAGAGCTTGAACTCACTGGTGATTGCAGGATAGGGCCCCTGAAAGACTAGGCTCTATTGGAGTCGTAGTCCAAAATATATATTATTTTTAAATTTTTAAGTATTGTGTAGATTTTATCTTCCTTTTTGTCTTCTGATATGCCCAAAACAGGATAAAAGTGGAAATTAGAGGGAATTGTGAGGAAGGCAAAATAAAAGTAGAAAATCAGAATAAGGCAAGGCAAAAATTGGGCCACATCACCCATTCTACAAAGTTATAACAAACATGCGGGGCTGCATATTTGTCTCTCAGCTCCCTGTAACCACAGAAAAGAAAAGGATAGTCTCAAGTTATTTGGTTTCTGCCAAAAATAAAAAGTTTCTCAGGGATTGCAATGTTTTCATCCATTGAGGATGGAGGGAACTTTGTTCCTCAGGTCCTTATGAAAGGGAGAACACCATATGCCACAGGGGACACAGGACTGACAGTCCTGCTGCTAAAGGACCAGTGGTTTCCAAAGGCCGGTGCCTGTAAAAAATGTCTTCAGGTGCCGCATTTAGGAGGCTGTGAGTCTTGGGCCCTGGCCTTTTCTGCCAGACTTGTCCCTCCCTTGGTGACTACCAGTTTTTCAGTTTCCCTTACTGCCCACATCTGTGGTCTCATCTCCCACCTTGACGTTGGAGGCATGTAAATGACCCTTCTGGATATGTTCTTCACTCCTCTGTTGTCTCCTGGTCAAATCGCCATTTGTGGCTTTAGAATCCCACCCCAAACTCACCTCTTTTGGGAGCATTCTTTGGCCCAGTTGGCTCAAGGCTAGGAATGGAGCCAGATTGTCCAGCTTTCACTGGGGCTTTGGGTTCAGTCTCAGTAGTTTGACTTCTTTTGGGTGATATGGGGCAGGAGATCTAATAAGGAGGAGGTTGAAAGCATGACAGACCCCTTGTTTCCTGATGACAGTAAATCACTCATGACAGTAGCAGAAGCAACAGCTAAACAGTCTTCATGGTGCTAATTATTATTTTGGAGGAAGAGCCAAAAATTCATAGGTGGTGATATTGCTTCAGAAATTAGGCACAGACATCAAATCATATCAAATAGAATTGTGGGCGCATGGGAAATTGGGAAGATTCAGAGCCCAAAATCACTAGTGATTGCAGGGCCCCCAAAGGACTGTGCCCTATTGGAGTGGTGGCCTTACCCTTTGGCCACCTGGTGTCGTCAAAGTGCTTGGTATTCTGGCCCCATGGTCTTGGCTGGATGATCTTGACACAGCCACATCATCACTCAGAATCCCAGTTTTCTCATTTGCGAAATGGAGATTTTAAAAGGGTTGTTGTGAGAATTAAATGAGACAAAATATAGAGAGTGCTTGGACTGATTGTTCATACATATCATCTGTGATTATTTTATGAATAGTAATTAATAGCAACAATCATATTAGCTCTTCTCACTACATACGGAATTGGCAAGACGGGATTAAAGATGGCAGCACAGGGTGTCTGTTCTAGAGGTCATACGGGAACCGCCCTAGAGAGTTCAGATGGCAGTAGCTGGCCTTCGGGTGGTCTTACTGGGAGGGTGAGAGGACCCTCTCGGGAGCTGAAGCCAGGGTGATCTCCAATATGCAAGGATCAGGAATATCAAGAGTGAGGTCCATGCAGAAAGCACTGGTAGGCCAGGTACTGGGCAGTTGATGAGACCAGAAACCCCCAGAGAGGGGATCTGAACATAAAGAGGTAGGATGAGGCTGGCTCAGAGACGTTGGAGGTCATGTCTACCATGAGCCAGGACGTCGAAGTGGATTTGACTAACCGAGCATAGAACTAGAGGATTTAAACTTGTGCCTCATGCTGGAATGTGTTTCAGAAACTACCTCGGGCCAGCACTTACGTCATCAGCATCTATGAGACGTCAGGAAGAGCAAGGTGCTGGGCATATGGAGCAGTGTCAGACAGAGTCATGTGCCTTGCAGGGTAAGGCATAGGACAGAAGCCAGGTGCAGCCAAAAACACAATGAATAACACCAGTGGCAGAGACAGACAGTGTGTGGTGGGTAAGACCAGGGTTTGAACCCCAGTTCTTACCACTAGTTCAAGACAGTGGCACACACACCTCACCTTCTTAATCTCTAAAAAGGGAATTAAAATATATCACCTTCCCTTTAGGACTGTTAGATGGATTAAATGAATCGACGTGTATTAAAATGTTTTGCAAGGGATGGGTGCGGTGGCTCACAGGTGGGCAGATCACGTGAGGGTGGGAGTTCGAGGCCAGCCTAACCAACACGGAGAAACCCTGTCTCTAAGAAACATACAAAATTAGCTGAGCATGGTGGTGCATGCCTGTAACTCCAGCTACTTGGGAGACTGAGGCAAAAGAATCACTTGAACTTGGGAGGCAGAGGTTGTGGTGAGCTGAGATCGGGCCATTGCACTCTAGCCTGGACAACAAGAGCAAAACTCCATCTCAAAACAAAAAAACAGACAAAAAAACATTTTGCAGATAGTCTTTCATAAAGTAGTGCTCAATAAATGAAAGTTATTATTATACTATTATTAGCATTTAGGCTCTAATGAATGAACTTTTATTATATACCCCCTATCTACCTATCAGTGGCAACTAAGCAAAGTGAGGTTTTAATTTTTGTTATGCCACACACTTACTGTAACATTCTATTTAACATACATACACAGAATAATAGATTGACAGCATGACCATTATCCCATAGTGCATTTATAGCTTTTGTTTTGCATATTCATTTCCATTCAAATTAACTAATAGTTAGTAACTTGAACGGAAATTCAAAGCCAGGCTCTGAGCAATGACTATACCATACATTGCCTTCTAATACTGGTTCAGTTATACAGCTGTAATTGTAATACATGTGTATGGCATTTTATAGTCTAAGCTTTTTACATAATCTTATGCACACTCATTTTGGCTAGAGTTTATAAGCATTGTCCTTGATCGTAGCATTTTATTATAGTTAGGGGATTTACTATAATTTACTTCTTAATTTTCTATGATTGGACATTAAGGTTGTTTTCAGCATTTTGCTAGAATAGGTTGCACAGCAGTTGACCCATCAATATCCAGACCTGCCTTTTCTAGTAATTTATTGTTTGGAGATAGATTTCCAGACATGGGTAGGAACACATAATGCTTGGACCTCATATACTAGTTATATAGTTATATAGGCATGAAAACAAATCTCTAAATGTTATAAAAGATGAACGGTTTCTCTCTGGCTGCTAAATCATTGCACAGGGGCAGAACTCCTCAATACGGCTTTTGATGCTTTACCTTTCTATTACTTCAAAGATAGGGAACCCAGCTGATGAGCTCCTTAGGACAATTGCCAGGCCAGACATGATTAGGGAATCTCTTTCCTCAATTTACAGAAAGAGATAGACAGCCCTTATTAGTGATGCTGTATTGATTTGTGTGTTTTTTTTTTTCAGCTATGGGACTGGATAAATTTCCTTCTTAAGGATTTCCTGTGGTGGGAACTGGCTTCTTTTCAAGCTCTTGAAAAGTTGTAAAGGGGCCTGGAGTGATTTGATCTCCCAAAATGAGATCATCTCCAATGTACCATATGTTTGTAAAGCAGACTTGGCTTTTAGTCTTGAGAATTGTATTTCAGGAAAGGAACCAGGTAATGGGATCTTCCTTGACTGTTTTCACCTGGCCCGATGAGACAAACGCATGGGCATAAATTGGTCAAAGGACGTTAAGTGAGGAAAACAGCTAATTAGCAGATGGCAGCTATGCACAACTTTATTTACAAGGTCCAGCCGGGTTCCAGCCAGGTTAAACTAATTTGTAAAGAAAATGCATTTACTGCAGGAAGCACGAAGCAACTGTCATGAGATAAGAAAGTAGACATGCCTTTTCACTAGGTGTGGGCTTGGCCACGTTGATTGCTACAGGAAGAGCTTGTGATGACTTGCCTTTACGAAATGGTGACCGTAAATCTCATTCTCTCCAAGGCTTCCGGATGCATTTGTGACCTTCAGTTCCTTCCAGAGCAGGTTCCCTGAGGTATCTGGGTATTGCTACTGTGCTGACAGCCAAGGGCGGGAACTGGCTGAGACAGGTGAGTGACACCTCTCAGGCCATCCGAAGGGAGGGAGTGTGATTCCCCAGGTGTGAGAGCCTGCATAGCATTGCTTGTAAAGTACAGCTAGAGTTACAGGCTGCTGTGGGCATGGAGGAGGACACAGCCTTAGCAAACTGTCATCTGCAGTATGGTGACTGAGGCTGCTGCCAGCCCACACAGTGCCTTTGTGCACACTGGAAAGAAGTGCCCTTCTCTGGGCAGATGCGGCTCCAGAACTGGCGAGTGGAACACAGGATGGATTGAATCTCTCATTCTGTAGGCACTGCTCCTTTGTTCTGTGAACAACCTGCACAACCACCCACAGCAGGCCAGACTTTGGAAACTGTTCAAGTTTCATCATTAGACTAATTGCCTAATGATGCTGGTGAAGGCGCTTTCTCTCAGTATGTTTGCACAGCAAGGTCAGGGCTTCCTTTCCGAATGAGACTGTCCCCGAAAGTCTTGCTGTCTTTGTTCAGGTTTGGAGTTGCTACTGGATGAAATTTATGACACCATTTTCGCTGGCCTGGACCTTGCTTCCACCTTCACCGAAAGCACCCTGTACCGGATACTGCAGAGACGCTTCCTCGCGGTTCAGTCCCTCATCTCTGGCAGATTCCGATGTAAGTCATAAGCTGCCAACAAGGTGCGTGTTTCCGCTAGGGGGCGCCCTTTGGGTTTCAAAGTCGCTACGGTCCGCGTGGCGGTTCCACCAAACCGAGGGCAGCGATGAGAAGAATCCTAGCGGCGGGCAGCAGCGCATGCTGGGAGGAATCCTAGCGGCGGGCGGCAGCGCATGCTGGGAGGAATCCTAGCGGCGGGCGGCAGCGCATGCTGGGAGGAATCCTAGCGGCGGGCGGCAGCGCATGCTGGGAGGAATCCTAGCGGCGGGCGGCAGCGCATGCTGGGAGGAATCCTAGCGGCGGGCAGCAGTGCATGCTGGGAAGACACCAAGCGTGGCTGACACCGTCTTCTGCTTTACTGCGTGGTTTTCTTCTAGGCCCCACAAAATGTGAAGTGGAGCGGTTTACAGCAACCAGCTTTGGTCACCCGTATGTTCCAAGCTGCCGCCGAAACGGAGACTATCAGGCAGTGCAGTGCCAGATGGAAGGGCCCTGCTGGTGTGTGGACGCCCAGGGGAAGGAAATCCACGGAACCCGGCAGCAAGGGGAGCCGCCATCTTGTGGTGGGTTTCCTCTGCGGGCTTCTTGCGGGCTCCTTGGATCATGTTACTTCAGCTGTTCTCCACACCAACCTCCCCGGACCCCATTCATTCAACTGCCTTCTGGTGTGTCCCACTGGCCCTTTAAGCTCAACCTGACTGAAAACCAGGTTATCATCATTCACTTCCCACATGTTTCTCATCTTCTGTCAGACCTGGGCGCTTTTTCAGGGAGCTCAGGGAATATTAGGAGGCTCACAGGTGAAGAAAAATAAATGTGCCATGAGACAGGAGCATGCACGTAGCTACAGGAGCACGGTGGGGCGGGCATTCCGTCTTGCAGCAGGTATGGGAGGGAGGCATTTAGGAAGGCTGCGTGGAACAGGCTACACTTGATCAGACTCTTCCAAGGTGTTTCCTGAAGGAGGGGAGTAAGGAAAGGTGTTCTCTATATAGAGAACAGAAGAAGCAAAATTGGAAGGAAAGAATAGCAGGCTTAGAAATGCTAATGATCATCTAATCTGCAAGAAGGGTAGAGAAAAAGTTGCTGGAGTGTGAACAAAGTGGTACGCCGGACTCTGGAGAAAGGCAGGGGTAAGACAATGAAGTCTTTGTTATCCTAACAAAGGCTTGGGGTCTTCATCTGGGAGGTCAGGTGACGACAGTGAAAGGTTTTAAGTTGGACAGTGTCATCGTGGGTTTTGTGTGTAAGACAAATTCTGGAGGAGAGACTCAAAGGAGCGGTTGTCCAGAGGCAGTGGAGCTAATTAGAAGGTCATTGCCATGTTCCAAACACAGATGATGAGGTCTCTATTAGTTTTCTAGGGCTATGGTAATAAATCACCACAAAGTGGGCATCTGAGAGCAACTGAAATGTATTGTCTCTGTTCTGGAGGCTGGAAACTGAACATCAGGGTGTCAGTGGGGTCGTGCTCCCTCTGAAAGCTCTAGGGGAGGATCCTTTCTTGGCTCTTCCTAGGTTTTCGTGGCTGCCAGCAATCTGTGCTTTCTTTGGTTTGGGGCAGCATGACTGCAGTCTTTGCCTCCATTGCCACATGGCCGTCTTCCCTCTGTCTGTCTGTGCATCTTCTCTTCTTATAAGGAGACCAGTCATGTTGGGTTAAGGCTCCACCTGATCCAGTCAGCCATCATCTTAACTAATCCCATCTACAATAACCCTTCTGCTAAATAAGGTCACATTCTGTGGTTCTGGGAAGAGCATGAATTTGAAGGACACTATTCAACCAAGTATGGGAATCAACACTAAAGCAGAAACAGTGGGAGACAGTGAGAACTATTATTAGGCATTCCAGTGAAGACCCCATTTTCTCTTCCCAGTGAAATTTTGAAGGATATTACCATGAGGAAGGGAAGAACCAAGAGCACTCCTAGGCTTCCAACTTGGGGAAGCTGGGTAGATTTTAAAAGATTTGGAATTGTGATACACCAATGCAGGGTTTTTATAGCGTCAATATATATGTTAACAGTTGTTCAATAATTCCTGTTAAATCATTCCATTTCTCCAACTTAACCTTTTGAATATTCTTGATGGCCTGTTGTCATATTCTATCTGCTAAGTGTGAGAATGTCAAAAAAGAAAACTTGGAGATACTTTCTTGAAGGTATTTGCAATCACATTTCATTTCTACTAAAACCTAGAGAATGGTATGCCCTTCCACTTCCAGGTGGAAAGGAAGAACTATAACTTGCCAAATTAAAGTCCAGAAATGACTCTATCAAGTGCGTAGATGGATCGTATGTTTTCATTTTTTCTCTCTGGTGTATCAGGTCCTTTTCTGAGGAAAAAAAAATGCCACATGGAAACAGTAATTGAATTTCCTCGTTTTGGTAACACTACATAACAAATGACTGGAGGGGGTAAGCTCTTAATTTGGAGGAAGACTAAGCAAGGCAGTAAACTTAATTTCTGCCATACCTTCCTGTAATATCCATTAAAAGAGGCCGTGGCCTCGCTGAAGGATGTTATGTGCTCCGATGCTGCCAGTCTCTCCCCACTCGCACCAGATTTTCCAGTTCTTTCTCCGTTGCCTGGTTACAGAAGGAAATTGACTTACTTCTTGGCATTTGTGTGAATCAAGAGGAAAAAATTATTTTAAAAGTTGGGGGTGGGGCGGGTGGTTAAAAGGTTTTCTCAGAGTTATGATTTTATGGAGAAAAGTGGAGCTTACTTATATCCACCTATGTAACTGAGACAGCCACTTGGTGTTTGAATTTTACATTTTTTTTTCTCTTAATGTGGGTAGAGTCAGCCTAGGTGTTCCGATAGAGTGATTTGATCATGCAAAGAGTTGGCTGAGTTGATCACTGTTAAATTAGTAATTTCTAGGAAAGGTCAAGGAGCCCAGAAGAATGTTCTAAGTGTGTACGCTGGGTGGACATTATTGTTTTATATTATAGGAAGTATTATATTTCCTATGTTATATATTACAATGTAGGAAAATATTTCTTCTTATAGGAGCCATTAACAGCATTTCAGATATGGTTCTTGACCTCAAAGAGACCATAGCTAGCCTAGACAAAACTACCCCCAAGGAGGAATTAGCCACACTAAAAGCATATAGTGAAGCATTAAAGTCTATTGAGAATTCCAGCGAGAGAATGCTGGAAGACAACATTTCATTAAATACACATAGGAATGTGTTGGAGTTCTAGTTTCACAGGGCTGCCATAACAAATCACCACAAATCAGGTGGCTTAAAACAACAGAAATCTGTTCTCCCGTAATTCTGGAGGCCAGAAGTCTGAAATCAAGGTGTGGTTAGGGCCACGTTCTCCCTGAAGGTTCCAAGGCAGAATTCTCCCTTGCCCCTTCCTAGTTTCCAGTGGTTGCTGGCAATCCCTGGTGTCCTTGGCTTGTGGCTGCCTCCCTCCAGTCTGTTCCTCCATCCTCACACAGTCTTCTTCCTTGTGTGCATCTTTGTGTCTTCACATGCCCTTCTTATAAGGACACCAGTCACTGGATTTAGAGCCCACTCTAATCTGGTATCATCTTAACTTGGTGACATCTGCAAAGACCCTATTTCTAAATTACATTCTGAGGTTCCTGTAAACGTGAATGTCATGTCTGTGGGTGAGGGGGACACTATTCACCTGAGTTCACTTGGCAAATGAGGTCAGATTTTCAGAAAGTGGGCCAGTATTTACGAGACTTGCCTTAGAAGGGATCAGCCTCTAGTGAGAGCTGTGGGTGTGGTCATGCCAACTGGAACAGTCACGCCCCCAAAATGGTCCCACAGAGGCAGCTGGGGGAAAGGAAAAAATAGGACACAGAAGAAAGTGGTTTCAAACGCAGGTGTCTTTGATGGGATGTTCTGGCATCTTACTACCTGAAAGATCTGAGGGGCTGTCTCAGGATTGCTTGTGACGTTAAAACCTTTTCTCCTATTTCACTTTGTCTCTTGCAGCTGAAGGCCAATCTTGTGCCTCCAAAAGACAGCAGGCCTTGTCCAGACTCTACTTTGGGACCTCAGGCTACTTCAGCCGGCATGACCTGTTCTCCTCCTGGGAGGAAGGACGGGCCTCTCCGAGAGTAGCCAGATTTGCCACACCCTGCCCACCTATGATCAAGGAGCTCTTTGTGGACTCTGGGCTCCTCCGCCCAATGGTCGAGGGACAGAGCCAACAGTTCTCTGTCTCAGAAAGTCTCCTCAAAGAAGCCATCCGTGCGATTTTTCCCTCCCGAGAGCTGGCTCGTCTTGCCCTTCAGTTTACCACCAACCCAAAGAGACTCCAGCAAAACCTTTTTGGAGGGAAATTTTTGGTGAATATTGGCCAGTTTAACTTGTCTGGAGCCCTTGGCACCCGAGGCACATTTAACTTCAGTCAGTTTTTCCAGCAACTTGGTCTTGCAAGCTTCTTGAATGGAGGGAGACTAGAAGATTTGGCCAAGCCACTCTCTGTGGGATTAGATTCAGAGTCTTCTACAGAAACTCCTGAAGCCTCTAAGAAGGAGGTTGATATGAATAAGCCAACTGTGGGCAGCTTTGGCTTTGAAATTAACCTACAAGAGAACCAAAATGCTCTCAAATTCCTTGCTTCTCTCCTGGAGCTTCCAGAATTCCTTCTCTTCTTGCAGCATGCTGTCTCTGTGCCAGAAGGTGTGGCAAGAGACTTAAGTGATGTGATGGAAATAGTGCTCAGCTCCCAGACCTGTGAGCAGACACCTGAAAGGCTATTTGTCCCGTCATGCATGGCAGAAGGAAGCTATGAGGCAGTCCAGTGCTTCGCAGGAGAGTGCTGGTGTGTGGATTCCTGGGGCAAAGAGCTTCCAGGCTCAAGAGTCAGAGGTGGACAACCGAGGTGCCCCACAGACTGTGAAAAGCAAAGGGCTCGCATGCAAAGCCTCATGGTCAGCCAGCCTGCTGGCTCCAGCCTGTTTGTCCCTGCTTGTACTAGTGAGGGACATTTCCTGCCTGTCCAGTGCTTCAAAGCAGATTGCTACTGTGTTGACGCTGAAGGTCAGGCCATTCCTGGAACTCAAAGTGCGATGGGGAAGCCCAAGAAATGTAAGTCTGTTGGGTATTCAATCGGTAGATTCCCTGAGTCTATCTTTAGACCCTGGCCCAATCCAGTACAGTCATAGAAATCCACTCCTGGCCAATGCCTACACTTCAGTTAAAGACAAAATTGACTGCTTATCTTAAAAATTATCCATGAATGCCTAGATAATGTTCATCAAACCCAGGAGTAAATAGGGAGATTTGTTTGGCCCTAAAGAACTGCCGCACACATTTCTGCAGTTCGGATCACCAACTGATGTCAATGGTGCTGATTTAATCACGGGACAATGCCTATGTAGGTGTTATTTACACATTTAAGCTTCATGGGATTTCTATGGCTACATAAGGGTTTAGATGGCGTTTGGACAATTAAGTGGTTTTATCTTGGTCTTTCCAGCTTATTAAGTTTCTTAAACTGAAACACCTGCTCATCGTTTCTCCCAGGCCCCACACCTTGTCAATTACAGGCTGAGCAAGCTTTCCTCTGGTTGGTGCAGGCCCTGCTCTCTAACTCCAGCATGCTACCCACCCTTCCGGACACCTACATCCCACAGTGCCGTGCTGACGGGAGGTGGAGACAAGTGCAATGTGATGGGCCCCCCGAGCAGGTCTTCCAGTGGTACCAACAATGGGAGGCTCAGAACAAGGGCCAGGAGCTGACGCCTGCCGAGTTGCTAGTGAAGATCATGAGCTACAGAGAAGCAGCTTCCGGAAACTTCAGTCTCTTTATTCAAAGTCTGTATGAGGCTGGCGAGCAAGGTGTCTTCCCGGTGCTGTCACAATACCCTTCTCTGCAAGATGTCCCACTGGCAGCACTGGAAGGGAACCGGCCCCAGCCCAGGGAGAACATCCTCCTGGAGCCCTACCTCTTCTGGCAGATCCTAAATGGCCAACTCAGCCGATATCCGGGACCCTACTCAGACTTCAGCACTCCTCTGGCACACTTCGACCTTCGGAACTGCTGGTGTGTGGATGAGGCTGGCCAAGAGCTGGAAGGAACGCGAACTGAGCCAAGCAAGCTCCCAACATGTGAGCTAACACATGTGAAGCGCTAAATGTGTGTGTGTGTGTGTGTGTGTGTGTGTGCGCGTGTGTTTAATTTTTTTTTAAAAAAAGCATGTCTAGTGGAAGGGTATTAACTGTCAAAGCTGGAATGGAGTTTAGAGATGGCTGAGAAAACCAAGGCTCACAGAGTGAAGGGACTTCCCTGCATCCTCACAGCCAGGCATTGGCAAGATTGATGCAGTGTATTTTAAAAATTTCATATAAATCGATTACTTCAATCAGTGTCTTAGATTTTTACTGGATGTCTTATGTGTACAAAGCATCTTCATCTTACAGCTGGTGAGTGCTGTAGAAGTGGAGATGACCTGGCCCTCATCCTTCTATGGTTAATGTTTAGTAATCTCCTCTATGTTAGGTGCACCTTTTAATGGACCAATGAGTATTACAGTGATCCTGCTACTTGCATAGAATGCTGCTACATGTGGAGACCTCAGGAGAGTGCCACCTGAAGTAGCTTTAACTGATTTGGAAGGATTTAATTAAGGGACTGATTGGAGAGCTGTTAACTGAGGTCTTATACGTTCAGCTCTGTGGCAGGTCAATTTATGGGAAAGTTAAGCCATAAATAGAGTGAAGCTGACACTGAGTTTCGGTTAAAATGCCTTATCTACTGTAGTTGCGCCAGCAGTTTGAAAGAAGAACCAGACAGGTTGAACATTGTTATCACCAAATCAGAATATCTCTAACCAGCCAGTGCTAACATAGGTGAGATGATAGCCGTTCTGTGAAAGCTCTCAATTCATTCTCTGCAGTGTTAAACATTGTCTGGACCTTTCTGAATAGTGTTAAAATTCATTAAGCTATTTTGATATTAGCCAAAGTTTAGGCTTTGGTGACAACTAGAGTTTTAGAATGTCGAGTGAAAGTGAGAACAGTAATACCCTCCTGCCATGTGAGGAGAACAGTAATATCCTTGGCATTTTGAACAGCTCAGAGATAGCAATGCAAGCACTCTCCATTCAAACGTCAAGTTCTAGCAATGCAACCCTCAAGGTTAACACCTTGATCTTGGCCTGACTGTTAAATAAGAAGTCTTATTTATTTTTGTGGTATTTGTAGAGTCATATTCCATACCAGTAACTTGGGTCTCTTACATGGGGACAGTCCCATAATTTTAAATTATCTAAGATTAAATTTGGTTCTATTTGTATGCAATTTTAGGAGCCTCAGTTGTTGATACCAAAAGTACCTAGTAATTTTATTTTATTTTATTTTGAGGTGGAGTTTTGCTCTTGTTGCCCAGGCTGGAGTGCAATAGTGTGATTTCTGCTCACTGAAACCACTGCCTCCCAGGTCCAAGTGATTCTCCTGCCTCAGCCTCCCAAGTAATGGGGACTACAGGCCCCTGCCATCACATCCAGCTAATTTTTTGTATTTTTAGTAGAGGCAAGGGTTTCACCATGTTGGCCAGGCTGGTCTTGAACTCCTGACCTCAGGTGATGTGCCTGACTCAGCCTCCCAAAGTGCTGGGATTACTTTAGTGACTATCTTACTTTAGTCTGAATGCTGGGTGGAGTGTTAGAACTAGACTTTTTTCATTGAGTAACAGGAGACTGGGTACAAGATCATCCATTAGGGAGAAAATGTTAGAACTTCCTTCTCTATTATTTTCTGCCTTCCTTTGACGTTTCTATTAATATTTTCATTTTTGCAATTAAATATTAACAGCTGAAACAGCTAAAAATCCACACGTAGTATATTATTTTAGTAGTATATATATATGCCTTATATGGAAATACCCATTTTTTGGGGGGGCGGAGAGGCTGCATATTCAAACTCTTTTGTTGATAAGGGTATGCCATTGAAAGGGTTTGATCACACTCAAAGTGTGATCCGGCAGCATTGGCATTCACCTTGGGAACTCATTAAAGATTCAGGATCTCAGACCCCACCTATTGAATCAAAAACTTGCATTTCTACAACATTCCCAGGGGAATCGAATGCAGCCAAAAGCTTGAGGAGCACTGGCCTGGGGGACAGAACAGTAGTTGCCTTCTACCGTGGTTCTACCATTTACTGCTCCGTGACCTGAGAGAGGCTAACACTTTTGAGTCTTAGTGCCATCTGTAAAATCTGATGGAGTTCCAACACATAACTGCCTCAAAGGCTTGTTGGAAGAATTGCAAAAGGTAATAGATGTAAAGTGGCACATAAGAAGTACTTATTAAGTGATAGCTGGATTAATACAATTGACAGTGAGTAATGAAGGGACCAGTAACTTCCTACATGCATGCTCAGGTGACGACTCAGGCCTCTAGGAGTTTGAGTCTGCATTGCTATCCCTGGCCTGTTTGAAATTTTGCTTTCTTCATTTAATATGCATTTATGAACTGCCTACTGTGTGCACTGTACTGTATGATGGGGAGAATGTCATGTGAAGGATGGTGTCTGCCCTGAGAAGCTTAGAGACCAGTGGGGAAATCAAAGATATTATCAGGAATGTAATAAATGGTCATGATGGAACCGAGGTATGTACACAGCAAATGTGGTAGAGAGTGCTCAGAAAGGGGGTACTAAATCATTGAAGACTGGGTAAAGATTGGCTTGACCCCAACTACAGGGATGAACCTTAAGAGGTATTTGTCCACTCAAGATGTGGCAGGTCCTTTGGGACAGAGGAAATAGCATGCACTGAGTGAATGCTATGAATGGGGGGAAATAAAGGTTATTGATGTAGGAGGGGAGGGGGCGCAGGAGGGAACAAAAGAAGAAGAGGTGGAAATAAGTTGAGGACAGATTGTTACTTTGTTGAGACAGAGTCTTGCTCTGTTGCCTGTGTTGGAGTGCAGTGGTACGATCTCAGTTCACTGCAGCCTTGACCTCCCAGGCTCAAGTAATCCTCCCACGTCAGCCTCCCAGGTAGCTAGAACTACAGGCATGTAGTTCTACAGCCTCCCAAGTAGCTAGAACTACACGCCCGGCTAATTTTTGCATTTCTTGTAGAGACAGGGTTTTACCATGTTGCCCAGGCTGGTCTTGAACTCCTGGGCTGAAGTTACCTGTCTGCTTTGGCCTCCCAAAGTGCTAGGATTACAGGCGTGAGTCACTGCACCCAGCTGGGGACAGATTTCACAAGATCTTATGTGCCCAGTTATAGATTTTCACTTTATCCTAGAAGAAATGGAGATCAAGCAGAGGTTTTTAAATTTGAGGTTTTGCTTCAGAGATTCAAAATCCCTAGGATTAATAGAATAATTTATTTGATAACATCCTTTTGAACAAGAAATCAGTATCTTCAAATTCTAGAAGTCAGAATTTTCTGTTGATCCCATGCTCTTAAAAGAATCCAGTGACACCTCCACTGTTGAATTCACCATGTGATGGTTGAAGTAAATATGGTGAGGGTGGATTTTGCTAAGTGACAATGCCAAGGACAGCATGTGCCAGATGCTGTGCCAAGCACTTCAACTGCAGCACCTCGAAGGCTCATTACAAAAGCCCATGGAGTAGATGCCCCAGTTTTTCTTATTGCACAGATCAGGAGGCTGAAGCTCAGAGAAGTTAAGTGCATTATCCATGGTTGTACAACTAATCAATGACCCAACAATTGAACCCAAAGGTCTTTGAGCGCCACACTTTTTCCTCTTCACAGGGATAACTCTCTACTAACCTACAGTGCCTCCCTTCAACTTCTGATATCCATCCATCCAACCATCCATCCATCCATTCCATCCATCATCTGTCCATCCTTCATTAGAGACAGCTAGTCAAGATCATACTCTGAGAGTGAGAATGTCTAGATTGAAATTCTGAATCAGCTACTTGCTAGCTGGGAGTTCATTTAAGTTATATGACTTCTCCATGCCTCAGTTTCTCATCTGTAACATAAGAATATGTTATTGGGCTGTTGCAGAGATTAGACTGTCTGTGTGTATATGCTTAGAATGATGTGCAGCACAGAGCACGTGTTAGTTATTACTCATCTTATGCTGTGTGCCCTCCACAAATGGTGACTGAATGAGAGCGTGGAGGTAAAACGAGGAGCATTCCAGCTTGTGGAAAGAGCTACTGCAAAGGAAACAGCTCAGGAAAAAATGCACATGTGCGTGTCTGTGTATTGTGTAGTGTGTATATGTGTGTGGTGTGATGTGTGTGTTTATGTGTGTGGTGTGTGTTTATGAGATGTATTTCTATATGTGTGTATGGTGTGTGCATTTATGGGTGTGGTGTGTGCATATGTGTGTGGTGTGTGTGTATTGTGCGGTGTGCATGTGTCTGTGTACTGTGTGTGGTGTGTATGTGTGTGTGTGGTGTGTGTGGCATGTATGTGTATGTGGTATATGTGTATGATGTGTGTTATGTGTGTGTATGTGTGTATGTATTTTGTGGTGTATGTGTGGAGGGTGTGTGTGTATGTGGGGTGTGTATGTGTGTGGTGTGTATTTGTGTATGTGCATGTGTGGTATTTGTGCAAGTGCATGTGTGGTGTGTGTGGTAGGGGTTTGGTGTGTATGTATGTGGTTTGTACTTGTGGTGTGTACGTGTATGGTGTGTGGTGTGTATATATGTGTATGTGTATATGTATATGTGTGGTGTGTGTGTATGTGCAGTGTGTATGTGATCTGTATGTGTGTACTGTGTGGTGTGTGTGGTATGTGTACATGTGTGTGTGGTGTGTATGTGTGTGGTGTGTGAGGATGGTGTGTGTATGTGTATGTGTGGTGGGTGTGAATGTGTATGCTATATATGTGATCTGTATGTGTGTACTGTGTGTGTGATGTGTATGTGTGTGGTGTGTATATGTGTGGTGTGTATGTTTGTGTATGTATGTGTGTGGTGTGTGGTATGTATGTGTGTGTATATGTATGTGTGTGGATGTGTGTGTATATGTGTACTGTATGTGGTGTGTGTATGATTGTGTGTGTGGTATATGTGTGTGATGTGTATGTGTGTGGTGTGTATATGTGTGGTGTGTATGTATGTGTGTGGTGTGTGTGGTATGTATGTGTGTGTATATGTATGTGTGTGGATGTGTGTGTATATGTGTACTGTATGTGGTGTGTGTGTGATGTGTATGTGTGTGGTATATGTGTGTGATGTGTGTGTGTGTGGTGTACTGTGTGTGGTGTGGTGGGTGGTGTGTATATATGTTTGTGTATGTGTGTGGTGTTTGGTGTGGGGGGTGGTGTGTGTATATGTGAGTGTGTATGTGTATGTGTGTGTGAGGGCACACATGCCTCCTGGGAATCAGGGAGCTCCACCTGGTGAGTGAGTCTATCTGTGATACTTTTATTCTCCTAGGTCCTGGCTCCTGTGAGGAAGCGAAGCTCCGCGTACTGCAGTTCATTAGGGACACAGAAGAGATTGTCTCAGCTTCTAACAGTTCTCAGTTCCCCCTGGGGGAGAGTTTCCTAGTGGCCAAGGGAATCCGGCTGAGGAATGAAGACCTGGGCCTTCCTCTGCTCTTCCCGCCCCGGGAGGCTTTCTCGGAGCAGTTTCTGCGTGGGAGTGATTATGCCATTCGCCTGGCGGCTCAGTCTAGTGAGTGCTGTGCCCTTCAGCTTTCTTACTGCATTTTTTTTTTTTTTTGGAAAAGCAGGAGCTTTACTTTGTCTGTCTTCAGTGATCTTGAGGACTTTGTGGTTTGGCTTCCCAAGGCTGGTGGGTTCCTGGGACGGAAAAAGCAAAGTGGTTTGGGGCACCAGTCAAAGCTGGAATGCTGGAGCATCTCTAAAATGCTCCCTAATTCTCCAGTGAATCTACCCTAGGGCCAGTTTCAGGTGGCACCTGCAGCTCCCACAAAGCCAAGTATTCTTTTTAAAATGTGAGGGACCCAAGCCCTTGAATGTTTATATGACCCTCATGGCCTGCTCCAAAGCTTCCCTCCATTTCCAGGGATTCAGGAATATCTCACAGCAGGAGGCCAGAAGAACCCTCCTTACTGAGGAACTATGACACATTGATCTCATCTGATCCTGAGGATAACGCCAAAAGGCATGAATTACTACCTGCATGTGACAGAGGCATAAGCTCAGGGAGCCTGCAGTCCTATGGTCTATAATGACAGCCAAACAATATTCTGTTTTTTGGAATTTTTTTTTTTTTTTTGAGATGGAGTCTTGCTGTGTTGCCCAGGCTGGGGTGCAGTGACACAATCAGAGCTCAGCACAGCCTCAAACTCCTGGACTCAAACAATCCTCCCACCTCAACCACCCGAGTAGCTGGGACTACAGGTGTGCACCACCACACCCAGCTAATTTTTGCATTTTTAGTAGAGATGGGGGATTTCACCATGTTGGCCAGGCTGGTCTTGAACTCCTGACTTTAAGGGATCCATCCGCCTTGGCCTCCCAAAGTGCTGGGATTACAGGTATGAGCCACAGCGCCTGGCCAGCTAAACAATATTCTAAACTTTGAACAGGCATTTACTGTGCTAAGTAGATTGTCAGATCTTCACATTTAATCTAACATCTCCAGGAGAATGATGATATAGTCGCTATCCACAGCTCTGTAAATGGGGAAACTTGCCTGAGTTCACCCAGCTGATAACGAGTGGGCCTGGACAGCCTGGAGACCTGGTCCTCCAGCTCATCATCTCAGCTCTCCTGTTCCCCACCAGGCTGATTCCAGATGTGGCCGAGGTCGGTGCCTAGCTCTGCCTCATCCTAAAGCCCTTGTTCTTCCTCCACGACCTCACAGCTGCTCTAGCAGGAGGGCAGGTCCCTTCCAAGTTTTCTCACTGACCCCACTTCGACTTGACAAGGACAAATGGTTCATCTGTCTTTGAATCTTCCTCAGGATCCCCATCCCTTTCAAATGGTCTCAGCTGATTCCCTGTCTAGCTTTCCAGACATGAGTCACCAAACAGCAAAGCAGTCTTCCCCTGACACCATCTGCTCCGAGTCGAAGAGAAGCCCTCCAGCAGGAGGGTATCTCCCTGCCTTCCCATCCACTCCAGGCATTCCAGGGTATCTACCGCCAGCGTGGGATTGGGTCTCAGTGATCTTTGTTCTCCTAATATCACGTGACAGTCTCCCAAGTGCCATCTTGTTTCCTGCTTCTCTCTCCCACCAGACATCTCTTTTGGAGGACGAGGCACTGTGTCTTACTCCTTCTATATCCCTCGTGGGTGGTTCAGTGCCGGACACCTACGAGGAGCTCAGCAGATGGTGGTTAACCATCCTTGTTGCTTCCTTCCTTCCTTCTTTCTCTCTTCCTTCCCCTCCCCTCACCCTATGCCCAGACACTGCTTTTCTCTGTTCCTCAGAGACTTGATGACTTCCGCTTTTGAGAAGAACCTTGTTGTTTTACATGTTTGTACAAAGACAGGATTTGAGGTAATCAAAGAGAGAAGTGGGATTGATGCCCCTTCAGTTGTGACCACTTTGGTCAGGGAGGAAAATGTCAAGAAAGGGGAGGGAACATCACTTATGCTGTCAATATTAGTCATTGAATGGCATGATGGCGTTTTCTTCAGAAGTTGAGCTGAGAAGTTCCTCTCCAAGTAGCCACATGCTCAGCTTTGCATGTCCGAGCCTGTAGAGAAAAGAGGAAGGGACCATACAGGCCAGGCCTGATCTTTTTTCTGAGAGTCTGGTAATTGGGGGCCCAGAACAAAGTGCTTTGGCCACTGGAATGTGGCAGCCGTGTCTGAGGGCCTAATGAGGGTGGTAGAGGCCACGGGAATAAATGGACGCACCTTGGTGCTTGACGCCTATCAGCGCCTTTGATGTAAATATCACACTTGCCCTATTAGGTGAGTGTTAGACCCATTCCACAGATGAGGAAACAGGCCCAGAGAGGTTGGGCAACTTGCTCATGATCTCAGTTAGGTGCAGTGCTGGGATGCAGCAGGAGGCCTAGCAGACTCCAGAACTCTGTCCACTGTAGGGGCTGCTTCAAAGGTGGGTCCTGCTGTCCCCAGATGGGCTCTGACTGAGTTGGTGGCATCCCACAGCTGTAGGCTCTCCTGTTTGGAACCAGCAAGCCTGTTTCTGAAAGCTGGGGAGTGGGGAGAACTGCCCCAATGGACTGCAGGCGACTGCCCACAATGCCACCCCAGATGCAGCCATTCTCCCTCTAGGATCTCGGTGAGGAACCCCAACCTGCACCAAATGCCAGCAGGAGTGGAGAAAGAGCTCAGGCAACAGTTCACCACCACCTAGGAGGAGGGTGGTGGTTGGAGCAAATCAGACTGGGCCTGGTAAGACCGGGCCCAGGCTGATGTGTGTCCCACCCGCTGCCCACCCTTGCTTCTTTCTCTCCCCCTCATGCATTCATTCATTCTTTTTTCCCAATCGGTTATTTCTTGAGTGCCTGCTATGAGCCAGACACTACACTATGTGCAAAATAAACACAAATCTCTGCACCAAAATGCTTAAGTGTTAGGGCAGAAGAGACAAATCTAACACAATAAATGAGTACACTAGATACTATGTTGGTGGTGGGGAAAGCCATGCGCAGAGCCCAGTCGGACAGGGACTGCAAGAGCTGAGGATGGGGTGCAGTTTTATTAGTGGGGTGGCCAGTGGTTCATCATATAACCTCCCTCATTGAGGTGTAAAAGTTCTGACTTCATAGAGCTGCTGTGAAGATCTGATATAATTTTGTGGGTAACAAATTTTCAAAGCTGATAAAGAACTAAACTGTAGGAGTTTGGCAGGGTAACCTATGAGGGCAGCTGACATCGATTGCCCTCTTGTGTTCCAAGGCCAACCCCTCCCCTTTCTGGCTGTGAGCCCTTGGTTAAGTTGTTTAATCTATCTGTGTCTCAGTTTTCTCATCCATTAAATAGGATAACATGGGCCAGGCATGGTGGCTCACGCCTATAATCCTAGCACTTTGGGAGGCCGAGATGGGTGGATCATGAGGTCAAGAGATGGAGACCATCCTGGTCAACATGGTGAAACCTTGTCTCTACTAAAAATACAAAAATTAGCTGGGCATGGTGGCACACACCTGTAGTCCCAGCTACTCAGGAAGCTGAGGCTGGAGAATTGCTTGAACACAGGAGGCGGAGGTTGTGGTGAGCCGAGATCGCGCCATTGCACTCCAGCCTGGGTAACAAGAGCGAAACTCCGTCTCAAAAAAAAAAAAAAAAAAAAAAAAAAAAAAAAAAAAGGAAAACATGACATTTCTTCTAGGTTGCTGTGAGGATTAAATTAATTAAGGTATGTATTTAGATAGTACCTTGCACATGACATGAGTATAGAGCCTCTCTATTATCACTATCACCTCATGTGCCAAGACACTTCACTAACCTAATTATTTCTATATGGAAGTTACCGTAGAGGTCTGCTATAATCTTTCAAGCTTCAGCCTAAGTGTTATTCTTAAAGGACAATCTGTTGAGTGCCTTCCCACTGTGCAAGGAGCCTCTGTAATATTGCAGGTTGAAATGTTTGTCAAATCAGTAAATAAGAAGGCCTCCTTATGTTGGAACCAGGACATATGTGGTGGTTCTCAGCATCAGAGCCCACACAGGGCAGGTGGTCATATTCTACTTTTCTCCTTCCCTGACTCTAGCCTTAAGCTTCTATCAGAGTCGCCGCTTTTCTCTGGACGACTCTGCTGGAGCATCCGCCCGCCTGCAGTCAGGCCCCTACGTGCCACAGTGCGACGCGTTCGGAAGTTGGGAGCCTGTGCAGTGCTACGCCGGGACTGGTAAGGTGGCCAAGTGACAGCCCCCTTTTTTTTTTTATTTTAGAGGACAGAACCCCACACTGAGAGGCAAGTGAGTTGGACTCTTAGGCTCCTCTTTAGCAGCTAGTGACAAATTCCTTAGCTTCTCTGACCTCCAGTTATCTCGCCTGTGTAACAGGAGCAGGTATCTTACAGGCATCCCCAAACTTTTTACACAGGGGGCCAGTTCATTGTCCCTCAGACCGTTGGAGGGCCGCCGCATACTGTGCTCCTCTCACTGACCACCAGTGAAAGAGGTGCCCCTTCCTGAAGTGCGGCGGGGGGCCGGATAAATGGCCTCAGGGGGCCGCAGTTTGGGGATGCCTGTTCTAGCAGCCTGAAAGACGTGTGGATGTTTGCTGGGGGCATCAGAGTGATCGTGGACAATGTCCAACTGGGGGTGTAGACTGGGGACAGCAGGCGACCAGGCTTGCACTGCTATGAGTGCACAGAAGGAAAGTGGTTTATGGGACACGCAGGGGCAAGTCCCCAGCGTGATTCCTGAATGTCCTCCCCTCGGCTGTTTTCCAGGGCACTGCTGGTGCGTAGATGAGAAAGGAGAGTTCATCCCTGCCTCACTGACTGCCCGCTCTCTGCAGATCCCACAGTGTAAGCGAAACCTGCAGAGCTCCCCTCCTGACCCGCCTTGGTGGGCATCACTGGTCTAGTCAGCTGAGGTTGCTCAACCACTGGAGACTCCATAGCCCTTCAGCCAGGCTCCGGGTGAAGCCAGACACATTTTCCCAAGCCCCCAGGCCTGCAAGCTTGTGCTGACCTTGGCCCTTCCTGGTTGATGCTCCCAGCTTTGCAGGTGGAAGGAAACAGCTGAGACTGATGAAGCCCTGGTTCTCCTCCCTGTATGCCTGCTAGGCAGTTTCAGCCGCTCCCGTAGTTGCAGCAACTGCCTCACATTGGAACCTGCAGCCCCAAGCCCTCTCTTGAGGCTCAGCCCTGTGAAACCCGCAGTCCACTTGACATCTCAAAGCTGACATGTCCCACATGAATCTTTTTCCTCTGAGGTTGCACCTCCATTTGCCTAGGCCCATGACCCTGAAACCTGGGGTCAGCCTGGGCTCCCCTCTTCCCCCTTGGCTCCCACAACCAGACCTTTAAGAACACCTCTCTCTCCTACAGGCCTGACCACCTGCGAGGAATCTCAAAGCAGTGGGCTGCTTTCCAGTTGGAAACAAGCTAGATCCCAAGAAAACCCATCTCCAAAAGACCTGTTCATCCCAGCCTGCCTAGAGGTGAGGCTCTGGAAGCACGGGATTGGAGCCGGGACTTGCCTCCTGTCCCCTGGTTGAAGATGATTTTTCTTTTTGTCAATACATTTGGCTTAGTTAAAAGCTCACATGGAGTTCTCAGCTTGGGTGTTTGTCCGGGCCTGCTAGAACCTGGTTCTATGACCTTGGGCCATTTGCTGACCTTTTCTGCCTCCCAGTTTGTTTTGTTTAATTGTAAGATCAGGCCATATTTTGTCCTACTAATGCTAGAATTGTTTTGAGACTCCCAGGAAATATCTTTCATAAGAACTCTTTGAAAAATAAACAAACACACTATCATGATTTCCTAAAGGTGTCTTGGCCAAGGCCCTATGCTTGCTGTGCCTCAGGTTCCCAACATACATGGAGGACACCAGCCTCTGTCCCTCCCCGGTTCCCGGGGTGACTGTAACAATTCATCATTCAGTGAAGTCCTGATATAGAGCTCCTAGAGAAAGAATTTATGCCCAGAACTTACCCACTTACTTGCCAAGTGAGGGAAGTCTCTGGACCTCAGTGTTCTTTTTCTAAAATAAGATGGTAGGAACACCATCACTCACTCTGCTCAGCTTCCAGGGACTTGGTGAGAAGCAGATGAAACAGCAGCGTTGAGGCTCATGAAACTGTACCGTGCTAAGCACAAGCTTCCTTCTTGTTATTGTTAGGTACTGTAAACAGGGACCCACGTACGGATAGCTTCGTAGAGAAATTAGGCAATGCCATTTAGTTTTTTGTCTTGGCCGGAAAGCGCCTGCTGCAGGAATGCAATTCTGCTTCACCATCCTGGGCACTGATGCTCAGGGAGAAGGAGAGGTGGAGCCACCGTGTCCGATGGTAGGACAAGGGACTCCAGAGCAGAGGTGAGAGGTCCTCTGAGGTGCGGTTTGCAAGCCCAGTTCCTATGGAGGACTGCCGTGCTTGTCAAAATTATTTCTAGAATTAGTGAGGCTGGTCCAGGAGTACGGCGGGGCTTTGGGTCTGGATGGGTTTGGGCCGGGCCTGATCTGCCTCTCACTCACCAGCTGTCAGGCATTGCCACACCACTTTCCCTTTCTGAGAGAGCCTCAGTTTTCCCCACCTGAAAGTGGGAGAACGGTGGTCCTTGCCTCTTGAGGGTTTTATAGCTGTCAATTAAATGACATGTAAAGGGCTGGGAACAGGAGAGCATCTCTCCCGACCCCCACGTCTTTCCATCTGGAGAAGCCATCATCAGTTGCTTTGGAAGGGACACTTCTGACATCTGCCAGCAGCAGATTGGCCACTAGAGCGTCTTGCCTGCAGCAGTGACTGATGTGACCTCGGCTTTGTCTCAGACAGGAGAGTATGCCAGGCTGCAGGCATCAGAGGCTGGCACCTGGTGTGTGGACCGTGCATCAGGAGAAGAGTTGGTGCCTGGCTTGAACAGCAGTGCCCAGTGTGAGTGGCAGCCCCTCCTGACATCGCTTTTCACCTCTCCTGTGGGGCACTGAGTATGGAGTCCGAAAAGCTGGCTTCATGTACCAGCTCTGCCTCTCCCATAGCTGTGGGGATGCAACTGCTGACCTTACTATGCCTCAGTTTTCTCATCTGTGAAATAGGGCAATATTCTCCCACCTCTGTAGGTTCTTGGGAGAAGCAAACATGGTAGGGAGCAGGCTGTGCCTTGTGTCTGAGAAGTGCAAACCAGCACTGGTCACTGTCAAAGGGAGCCCTGGGCCTTTGGAGGGCTGGCTGGATGTGCAGCTCTGCAGTCTGGTTTCCACGGTGAAGCCATCTTTAACGTGCAGATGTCCCTCCTCTGCCTGAACACTGTAATGCTCCCATCGTCCTTGGGGCTGTGCTCGAGCTCCCTGGCATGGCTCGAGGCCCTGCGCCTCTGGGTCCCATGTGTCTTCTTTGGCTTCTCCTTCTTCTCCATCAGTCGTGCTTCTGGGTGAAGTTGTGATAAATTCTGGTCAGACTTTTGAAAAAGGAAGACACTTTCTTCCACCTGGGCCTTCGTACGTTCTGGCGGTGCCACCTGCAATATGTCCGCCTACCCCTCCCCACCCTCACCTGACAAATTCTTGCTCAGACCATACATCTGTCCCTCCAGGAAGCCTCTGCTCACCCCTATCTTCCTCCATAGGCTCCTACACTGCACTATTGTTGCCTTTATTTCACAGAATTGTACCTGTTCACGTACTTCTTGAATCTCCTTTAAGACTAAGCTGCTTGAGGGCAGGCAGTGGTGGGGAGAGAGTACAGAGCTGAGCCAGGCCTAGTCTTTGTCCTGTTGTCATTTAACCTTCTGGTAGGGAGGCAGCCCCATGCCCCTGGAATGCCCTGCAGGCAGGTGGGCTGAGGGTGGCTGTGGGTGGTGGGCATCCAAGCAGGGAGTGGGAACTTGGTGCCCAGTTCATCTGGCTTATCTGTGTCAGGCCCAAGCCTCTGCAATGTGCTCAAGAATGAAGTCATCTCCAGAAGAATCAGCCCAGGCTATGTCCCGGCCTGTGGGGCAGAGGACGGGGGCTTTTCCCCAGTGCAATGCAACCAGGCTCAGGGCAGCTGCTGGTGTGTCATGGACACTGGAGAAGAGGTGCCTGGGACGCGTGTGACTGAGAGCCAGCCCGCCTGCGAGAGTAAGTCATAAACCCCTGGGGGAACCACAGGGCCTGCATATCTGTTCTTTGACCCAGAAGGGGTGAAGTTCTAGAGAAGCTGGGAAGGCGGGGGTGGGAGGGGAGACAGGAAGCGCGGGAGGAACGTAGTTGTGGTTGAGTCCCATCACATGAAAACTTAGTCTACTTCCTGAAGATGCTCCTGCTGGGAACTGAAGTCAGGAAGAGCCTGGGCAGGGTACCTCTGGAATTGGCACCTCAAGCTATCCCTCTCAGGGGTTTAGTGTCTCATTCTCTGTGTCCTCAGATCGGGAGAAGGACTATGGTTGGAGGATCTCAGTGTGATGGTTCCATCCTTACTGGGGCACTTGTGAAATCTGTGGACATGTTGACTTGTTTGTTTTTATTTCTATTTTTAAAAAATTAGTGAATGTCAAATATTGAAATATATATCACATGAATATATAGAATATTGAACTATGTTGTTAAATATTAAAATATAAGCTTTTAACCTTTTATTTCTCTAACAATCTCAAGTCACAGGACAGTACAGTCATTTTAAAATTTGTTTAAATAGGTGGGTTAGACTATCTGTGAATTTCTTTTCAGAGCATAGAGACATTACAAAACACTTACTACAAATTGGGGTGGTGGGTCTGGCAAAGTTGCACAATACTGTGCTAAATGATTCTGAGTCTGTTGCAGTTACCTTTCTTTTGATGTTCTTATTCTTTCATTATTTTTATTTTCTAATCTCTAAGCAACATTTTGGAATTGCAGGGAAATTCAATTAGATCTAGTGATACTTCTGGTTGATCTTTGTAAAGAGAGAGGAGGAGCCTCAGAAGCAGCGGTGGGAGGGAAGAGTCCTCCTGCCCTCTCTGCGGGGCTGCTTTCCAGTTTTGTTCATCCTCCCTCGTGCCCTGACCCTGTACTGTGCCCAAGGCTCTCACCACACATCATTTCCTTCAAGTCCTGTTTTGCTGCCCTCCACACGGGCCCCCACATCATCTGCATCTTTGCAACCCTCAGCAGCTGTCACTGTGTGGGATAGGGATACACAGCAGGCGCTCCGTGGTTATGTATGAGTGCAACTGCCTGCTCTGTGCTTCCAAAATAGGGAGAGAAGTGAAGGGTCCACCTTAAGTCAGACACGATCAGACACAGACCTGGGCCTCAGTGCAGATCATCTAGGAGTGGTCTGCATTGAGACCCAGGACACACACTGGTGTGGCTTCCTCCAGGAACAGGTCTGGGCACAATTCCTTTAGTGCTTAGGAAGACTGTACGTGGCTTGACCATGTAGAAATCCATGATATGGCTCATGTGTATAGAGATTACCTGTTTTTCACATCACTTATCCCATTTTTGCCTTCCAACAATGCAGGGGAATAGATGGAGCTCTCCTATCTCCCCGTTTTTCAGATGGAAAAACTGAGGCTCAGAGAGGTTCATGAACATGTCCAAAGTGACACAGTTAGCAAATGGAACAGTCAGGATTTAACTTGGAGTCCTGCTGATGAAACCCTGTGCTGTACAGATGTAAGGGCTTTAGAAGAAGACAGGCAGAAGGCTCCAGAAGGTCATTCAGTGACCTTGTTGAATGAAGAAAGAAATAAGATAAATATGTCCAGAGGAAGAGCCTTGGTCTCCTCTCCTTATAGGGGAATAGTTCTTCATTGGCTGAGTTGTTTTCAAGGCTGGGGAGTTAACATTTGTAAGGGCTTCATTGTGGGTTTGACGGTTGGGTAGGTGCTCACCTGCTCTTCTGACCCCACTCACTGGTGGGATTGGGCTGGAAGTCTAGGAAGATCCCTGGTTTTTGCGGGGCCTGGCAAGCCACTCTTGCCCTATGCGGGTACAGATGGAATGGACGGTGGTGGGAACAGTCAGCACTGGCCTCTTGGGATTCCACAGCAGGGCAAGGGAGTTTGGGAAAAGCTGAGAGATTTAATATAGGTGGTAATTTGGGACATTGCCCAGGTTCCTTGAGAGTCTTAAAGTGACCAGGCTCCTGGTCATGTGATCAGGAACAAAGAAACACCATTCATTTAAACACAGGAAAGTGGAATAGTCCTGGGGTCCTGGAGCTGAGGTCGGAGGCTAGCCATGCTCAATACACTGTGAAGATGGCGTTAACATGAGACTCCCAAAGCCTTTTCCTGCTGACTCGCTGCAGAGCGTGATAGTGAGTCAGGGGGACAGACAGACTTGAATGGCAGCTCCACCACTCACCAGGTGACCTTGGACTGGTCCACCTCACCTCTGTGGACCCCAGTGTCTCAATCTGTAAAATAAGAAAGGAGAATAAAATCTCTGTAAACTGTTGAGCACTGGAATTACTAATACACTAATAAACACATATTATTACTATTTTTGCTGGTATTACTTAGGTACAGGACTAGAACAGATACCAAGTGGTCTCTGTCTGCATCCAATGTCATGTTCATGGAAAGTGCTGCCTCCTCCGCTGGGCATTAGCCTGGTAGCTCAGAGCACTGCACTTCCTGCTGTCGGGCTCTGGATGGGAAGTCAAGCTCTCTAGACTTCCAGGGCCTCACCCGTGAGACGTGGCTGGAGTCGGTGCCTGGGAAGCCCCTTGGCAGCCCTGGTGTACAGAAGACAGGCAGTGCTCACAAGCTCTTGGAAGATGGCAGGTGGAAGTGAGCAGGTCTGGCTTTTAGTCCAGTCACTAACACATGTTCCCAGGCGAGCCACTTAGCGCCTTTCAGACTCCATTTTCCTCATCTCTAAAATAGCAATAAGGACTCCCAGTGGTATAATTTTGGAGGGATTGCTTGATGTTAAAGATGTAAAGCGTCTTTTCTGGGGCTGCACCCACTGGGGGTATTCAGTTAATTTTAGTTTCTATACTTCTTCCTTTTCTCCTTAGCCACTCCTCCCTGGCTGTAGGGGCCAGCTGGGTTGTACCGTAGCCAGGGAGTCACTCATTTCAATGACACAGGGAATAAGGCTGTGAGAAAACAGGTCTGTTGGTGGGGGGGGGTGGTAGGAACCCTGGCAAGAGAAGCCTCAATGTCCTGGGTGATGTTTGTGGCCCCAGGAGGAAAACCTCTTCTTAGCTAAATCAGATCACTCACTGGCCCACTTCCAAAAGGCAAGGGAAGGTTAATTAAAAAAACAAAAACAAAAACAAAAAAAACACAGGTGCAGATCATTCCTATGGGATAAGAGGGGAAACCTGTGTTCACTGAGATGGGAAGGATGCTTACACGCTCACTGACAGCATATACACACGTGCGTCTAGCACACTGGTAGAGGATATAGATTCTGGGGCAAAGATAATGGAGTTCGAATCCTGGTTTTTCTGTTTACTAGCTGTCTGACCACAGAGGAGGCATTCACCCTCTGTGTGCCCCAGTATTGGCATCCGTATAGGGATAATGGGACCTATCCCATAGGGTTGTGGGGAACTTTATATGAAATGTTATTAGTCAGGCTCTTAATGGTGTAGCTGGCACATACTCCACATTCCCTAGTAGTTTAATAAACACATATTTAAATAAATATTAATAAATTATTAATAAATACTTCAATAAATATTCCCACTAGGAGGTAGGTGTTATGGCCATCTTCATCACTTTATGGGTGAGGAAACTGTCACAGAGAAGTTAATTACTTGTGCTAGGACCCTGAACTAGTGAATAATAGGGCCAGGACTCACAGCCTTTAGGCTGACTCAGAGTCATAGCTGTACTCTTGATGTCCCACTTACACTCGGGACTTGGTAAGAGACAACTCAAGAAGCCCACTACAAATCGCAGTGTAAAATCTTGACCAGGAACCATTTTTATCACAAAAAAAGAACCCCAGTTTGGGTTCTGGAAATCAAAATAGATCATTCTTCCTCTTTGAAGCCCCTGAATACCCTCAAATTCCTTATAGATTGCATATCTTAAAGCATATACTGGTCAAAAGACTGTGCCTGAGTCTGATAATGAACTAAATCTCTAACTGGTGTGAAATTGTCGCTAAGTCTGTTTGCTCTTTGATTTACTCATTTTCCCATTTACTTAACTCATATTCATTGAGCTGTGTCTGGGGCAGCTGTGTGCCGTGGTCTGGGTGAACAGAGGACAGGTGCCCTCTTTTTCCCTGTGGACTTAACCCAGTGGGGAGACCAGAGTGCCACTGATTAGAGGTTCTAACAATTGACAAAAGGAAGGTCTACACCTGGTGGCCTGGGAATTCAAAAAAAAGCTAAGCCTGCCTGGGAGAACCATGAAAGTGTTAGAAAACGGAACTTGTTGAGTTGATACTTGAGGGTCAAAAAGAAATCTTCCAGACAGGAGCAGGCAGAGGGAAGGCTTGGAGATGTGTTCAGGGAGTAATAGATATTCCTGGAGGCATCAGGGAACTGAGGAGATGAGAGTGAGGAGGGAAGCCAGGTTCAACCTGCTCACGAGGGAGTTGAGGGAGTTGAGAGCTGATACTTGGCTCTGGCACAATTTCTCTGCCAGCAGTGGGGACTGGGTGGGACGTGGGAGCAGAAAGGCAGGAGGTGAGGGCTAAATGCAGACACCTGGCAAAGATCATTTGCTGGCAGTGCAGGTGGAAGATGAAGGATGTCCAATGACGGATGTGGCGAAGCGAACAAAGAGACATGGAGCAGGTATGAGCCGTGACTAGGACAGAGGAGGTGCACCCTGCAGGAAGGCCACCAGGTTGCTGGTGTGGGACGGCTGGGTGGCTGGCAGTGCTGCTTCCTGTGGCTGGGGCACTAGAGCAGGGGCAGGCTTGGTAGCAGACACTAAGTTCAGGCCTGGATGGTGGGCTTTGAGGTGAAGACATCAGGTGGTAATTAATTGGCTTTAGAGAAGAGAAAAACTCAAGAGTACCTGAGCTGGACATGAAGCTACAAGAGGCATTCGTGCTTAGGTGTCTGTTAAAACTGAGAGCAGATGGGCTCATCCAAGTAGAGAGCAGGGCAGAGAGGAGGGGAGCAGGCCCAGGCCCGGGCCTGAAAGTTTGACAGGTCCAGGGAAGGGGAAAGGAGGAGGGCCCAGTGTGAGTGAGAAGGAGACACCCACGACTAGATGCGTTCAGCCGTCCCAAGGCTGGGCAGGTGCTCACCACAGCTCCACTTTCCTCCTAGGCCCACGGTGTCCGCTGCCGTTCAACGTGTCCGAGGTGGTTGGTGGAACAATCCTGTGTGAGACCATCTCGGGCCCCACAGGGGCTGCCATCCAGCAGTGCCGGTTGCTGTGCCGCCAGGGCTCCCGGAGTGTGTTTCCACTAGGGCCACTGATATGTAGCCTGGAGAGCGGACGCTGGGAGTCACAGCCACCTCAGCCCCGGGCCTGCCAACGTGAGTGGCCTCAGGGCATCTGTCCTGTACCCCGCTCCCTCTCAGGGCTAGGGCTGGGACCAAGATGTGGAGGCGTGGCTGCTCCATTTCCCCACCCAAATGTAGCGTGTTCGTGGTAAGCCAGGCGGCACCAAGAGGTGAGAGACAGTCCCAGGGAGCATTGTCTTCCAGGAGCAGATGGACTTCACAGACCCCTGGAGTTAGGTTTTCTTTGTGCCTTCTCTGGAACCATCTGCTCTTTGAGAGAACTGCCAGCCTTCCAACCTTCTTGGGATACTTGGATTCAGGAAAAATACTGGGCAGGTCAGTGCTCTGACAGCTGTATAGGTGGCTGTGCCATGCTCAGAGCTGCTCTGAACCTCTGAGTGACCCTGCCCCAGCAGGATCTCCTCATGACCACCTGGACTTCCAGGGCTAATGTCAGGCTTAGCAGGGGGCCCTGGACTCTGTGCCAGGTCCAGCATTAATCCTGATTGCTGAAACACGTGCCCTCTGTGAGTTTCGGCTCTTTTTCCCAGTGTCCTGAGCAGAGCTCCTTTAGCCTCGTCACACACTGAACCCACTCTGGGACCTGGCACTTGATCCACCCAGTGCAATGGGAAGGGCATCTGGGAGAGAGACCAAGATCCTGGGACTGTCACAAGGCTCTGGGTGGATGCCAGAGTGTCAAGGAGAGCATTTATTGCAAAGCACTCTGGGATATAGAGGGTTCCCATCCAGAAAATTCAAAATGTGATTTGGATAAATAAGTGGCCTGCCACTTTGGCTATGCCGAAATCAAGACGAAGATGGTCACAATTGATCCTACAGCAAAGGACACTGGGGAAAAGAGGCACACAGCTTGAGCTCCTGAAGTTGAATGCAGGCTGCTGTGCATGATTGTTCAGGTTGTGTACTGAACAACCTTAGAGAATGGCGTTCATTCCCGTGGTCTGTGGTGTCTATTCTTAACCAGAAAAACCAGATAGCATGGCCATGTCTATGTGCAAGATGGCATGGAAGATTTTCCAAGGAGGATGTCCAGGACCCCAGAATATAAAGCACCCTGGTTTGCAGGATGAGGTAGTTCTGAGCTAGCTGTGAGGGTGCTCAGTAATTTCAGAGACAAGCCATTATGTTGGAGAGTTCTTAGACTCAGGATGACAGTGCAAAATGTGAGTGCTTATGTGTTTCAAGCTAAATGAAGAAGGGTCAGTTTTGCAGAGAAAAACCCAAACAAAGAAGAGAACTCCACAGTCCTGTCGCTTCTGTCTGCTGACCTCTGGTGCTTGCCTGCAGGGCCCCAGCTGTGGCAGACCATCCAGACCCAAGGGCACTTTCAGCTCCAGCTCCCGCCGGGCAAGATGTGCAGTGCCGACTATGCGGGTTTGCTGCAGGCTTTCCAGGTCTTCATATTGGATGAACTGACCGCCCGTGGCTTCTGCCAGATCCAGGTACATGCCTGACCTTTCCCACAGTGAGGGCTCGGACTGAACTCAGGGTTACTGTGTCAAATACCCTGAGGGCTCACATGAACCTGAGGGTTTGAGTTCAACCCGCACTATTCTATCAGTGTGCAAACTGATACCCAGAAATGGGAAGTGGTTTGGCCAAGGTTAATTACATAGAAGCAGGGGCAGAATCCATACCATTCTTTCTACGTAAAGATCTCAAACAGTTACTGAGCACTTAATATCAGCATCCTTTGGTATAAATTAGCTAATGCAATCCACATAGGGGCTTTATCATTATTGCTATTGTGTAGATGAGGAAAATGAAGACCAGAGAGCTAAAAGAATTGTTCCAGAGTAATACAACCAGGAGAAGGTAGGGCCAGGCTGTCTGGCTTGATCACAGAACTGTGACCACCATGTAGTACCTCCACCATCCATAGAGAAAGAGCTTGGGAACATGGGGCAGGAAGGCTAAAACCTCAGTGTACTCTGCACACCACAGTGTTAGGTGTGTTTCTAGACAAACCTGAGAGGAGGCATTATGGATCCTTCCTGGAAGAAGAATATTGCATGCCACCTGGAAAGGCATCCCACCATATATAATAGAGCTTTTCAGTTGTGTAATATTCAAGGGCTTTGGTTATTTGAAGGTGTAAGTGTTTAGAGAAGGAGTCTTTAAAGGCTACTCCATTAAATAAATCATTTTTCTACTCAAAGTTTGCCAAATCATCAGAGCAACTCTGTTTTAGGGCCTCATGTTAAGAAGTTTGGAGAACATTAGGGTTGAGTTCATGTAAATTATTTTTAAAAGTATAAAAAGAATTTTAGAGAATATACTTTTTTTTTTTTTTACAAAACAATACACAGAGGTTACTGATATTAAAACAAACAGAGGCATGAATAGACTTTGCCTTTTTATTCAAGGAAATACACTCACAGTAACAGGGTCAGTGATGCTTATTAATTATTGGGTGCTGTGTTTGTGGTACCAGGCTAGAAGCTCTACATTCCTTACCTCTAATCATCACAGCACCCTGTTTCGTGGGTATCAGTAGCCTTCAACTTAAAAGTGAATTAACTACAGACATCGGGTGAATAAGTTGTCCAAGATTTCTCATCCCTTAATAAGTCCAGGTCTGTGTAGACTATATTCATTCATTCATTCATTCTTACATTTAACAAATATTTAAGTGCCTATTACAGGCTAGTCATGTACTTAGGCACTAAGGTAAATTATCGAAGGTAAATAAAGCCAATACTAGTTAAAGTGGTCAGGACAGATTTTAATCAATATATTACAGTGGGGAAAAGAGTTCAGCATGAACTGGACTCAACTTCGATTTGTAGAGAAGTGACAGGGCATTTTAGAAGGAGAATGAGGGGATGGGGAAGGGGTAAGCAGGGGTTCAGTAGAGTCAGGAAAGTAAAAAATTAACAACAACAACAACAACAACAAAAACAGGAAAGGGAGCTAGTCCACGTGATGTGAAACCCATCTGGGTTTGCTAACTGGTGCTATTGCAGCCTCCCACAGAGGCTAGAGACAGGGACCCCATCTTCAAGTGTTCACTGGAACAAATAACAAATTCTCTTGGCAGCCTTGAGTTTTCTAGGCAGGCATTTTAAGAGGGGCTAGAGTCATTCCAAGGGTGTGGCCTTGAACAGTTAGAAACAATATTAGTGCTTATTCAAGTCTTTTGAAGCCAAGGCTGAGGTCTAGTAAGAGGGCTAAGGGGAGCCTGGCTAGAATTTGGTTCATGACAGAGTCTTCAGGATGCAGCAGTGAATGAGATCACCTCTTTGTTCTTTGGGGGATGACATTAAGCAAGTACCTGTCAGGTAAGGGTAAGAGCTAAGAGGGGAAATAAAGCAGGTTGGGCCTTGGAGAGGGAAGATGGTGAGATGAGAGGGGTTTTAGATAGAAAGATCAGGAAGGGGCCTCCAAGAGGTGCTATTGGGAGGGATAGGAATGAGATAAAGCTGAGGACCTATGAGTTCTGGGGGAAAGGGACCCTGCAGAGGAAATAGAAGGTCGGAGCTTCTGTGATGGGCACATACTTAGTGCGACCCATGAAACTGAAGGGACCATTATGGGTAGCACAGCAGAAGAGGGAACTGTGAGTTGGGGTGTGCATGTTGAAAATGGCTCAAGGCCTTATTGGCTGTGGCCAGGATGGTGAGTTTTACTCTGCATGCGATGGGACATCACTGAAGTTGAGAAAGTGACAGGATGCTGAGAGTTTTACAGTTTTCTCCAGCCTGGGGCCAGGCAGCAGTGCAGAACATGAGAAACAGCAGGGATCTTGACATGGTGGGACCACAGAGCCCACAGGACTGGGTAGTAGATGATATGTTGTGGGAAGATAGAAGTGTTGAGGATGATTAAGGTTTTAGCTGCAGGAAATGGCTGAAGACATGTGTTTCCAACATGTGGAAATTAAACCTCATGCAGAAAGGAGTCAAATGTGCTGGAATCCAGGGGATTGGAGAGCTGAGGACTATGCTGAAGACAGAGACAGGGTCAGGAGGAAACTGAGCAGGGACCTAGTCCTAAGGGCTTTCTAAAGAAGGTGTCAGAGTATGACCAAGAGACAGAGAGCTTCTAAGGTCAAGGAGGAGAGGGCCTTATTCTTCAGAAGTAGGAGACAATACATAGACTTCCAAGTCAGGTGGATCTGGGTCCAGACCTTGGCTCCAGCACTCCTACCAGTGTGACCTGGGCCTTTCCCAGGCTTAGCAAGCCTCAGGCAATCATCTGTAAAATGGGGCTAGGAGAACCCACCTTGGAGGGTCAGGTTAAGTGAGGTAACATACAGACCCAAAGCTTTTTCTCTTTACCCTCTTCTGAGAGCTACAGAGTTCTGGGGTTAATGGAGTTGTGAATCCCGGCTCTACCACCTACTGGCCGTGGGAACTTAGGCAGGTTCTCAGCCTCTCAGAGGCAAATTCTCCATCTGTAATGTGGGGTAATGAGAGTCTCTACTCCGTAGACTTGTTTTGGAGATTAAGCTAGCTAATATATTTCAAGCACAGGGCCTGATGAATAAAACATGTTCAAAAATCATGCCACAGTGACTTCTGAGAATACTAAGCCCCTCGCACACATCAGGATCTCATTAAATGATGACTATATGAACATTCACATCCACTTTCTCACCTTCACCAGGGGTGTGGCCCTGGGTGTGGCACACAGTAAGGTCTGGGAGCCAGGGCTGTTGGGGTGGACGGCATGCTGACATTCAGCTTCTGTATACATCGGCCACCTAGGGCTGGCCTTCAGGGCACTGTCTGCATTCTGAAGAAGGTAGTTGAGGCCTTTTGTGGTGAAGCCTGAAGGCCAGGGCCACATCAACTCTGAATTACTCATCCATCGGTGATGGAGTTCACTTTCCTTCTAGAACCCTCTATTCACTCTCTAGGCACCCAAGCTTTTGATAAACTGACTTCCCTTTGGACTTTATATAAACTTTCTTGGAATGTTACTTTTTGCCATCAACTGAATTTGTGTGTCCCCCCTGAAATTCATATCCAAACCATAATCCCCAACATGATAGGATTAGAGGACTTTATGTTAGGTCGTGAGGGTGCAGCCCTCTTGAATGGGGTTAGTGTCCTTATAAAAGAATATAAAGATTATATCCTTATAAGGGTATATCCTTTACTATGAAGAGGCTCCAAGAGATCCTTATGCATTCCACATGTGAGGACACAGTGAGAAGACAGACATTTATGAAGAGAACCTTCACCAAACATGGCTGATATCTTGATCTTGGACTTTACAGCCTCCAGAACTATGAGAAATAAAATTGCGTTGTTTATAAGACACCCAGTCTGTGGTATTTTATTATAGTCATCCAAATGCACTAAGACATCCTTTGAAAGAGTCTGTCTTGGCCGGGCGCGGTGGCTCACACCTGTAATCCCAGCACTTTGGGAGGCCGAGGCGGGTGGATCATGAGGACAACAGATTGAGACCATCCTGGTCAATGTGGTGAAAACCCGTCTCTACTAAAAATACAAAAAATTAGCTGGGCATGGTGGCATGTGCCTGTAGTCCCAGCTACTCAGGAGGCTGAGGCAGGAGAATTGCCTGAACCCAGGAGGCAGAGGTTGCGGTGAGCCGAGATCGTGCCATTGCACTCCAGCCTGGGTAACAAGAGTGAAACTCCATCTCAAAAAGAAAGAAAGAAAGAAAGAGGCTGTCTTTGCGAAGAAGGAGAGATGAAGCTTGTGTTCAATCCTGGACCAAAGCTTGGCACTGTCCTTGGGGTAACAGGCCTTGTAACCATCTGTCTTTCTCCCCAACCCTGAGGGGTCCGCAGTACATCACTCACAGACATTTGGTGAGCACAACTCAGCCGCATTTAGGCTGGGAGGAGAGACCAAGCTGCATAACCAAAATTGAGGACCTGGTGGATGCTATAGGGGTTCAGAGGTGTCCTGCTGAATATGTGTGTGGTAAAGACTTTCCGAGTTGGCTAAAGTTGTTTCACCAGTGAAATATGGTGACCGGGCTTTTGATGCATGGAGCCCTGCTCTTCCTCTACTTATACCTGTATACACCATGTAAGCAGGGCAGGTTATTTAACTTCTCTGAACCTTGTTTTCCTCAGGTGTGGAAAAGGGGGTCACTATTGCTTGACTTCCTGAAGTAGGGTTGGTGGAGGATTGAAGGAAGTAACATAAGCCAAGTTCTGGTTCCTGGTGTGGACCTAACAACACTAGCTTTCTACTCTGTGTTCATGAGCTGATAGTATCTGTCTTCTTGTAGGTGAAGACTTTTGGCACCCCGGTTTCCATTCCTGTCTGCGACAACTCCTCTGTGCAGGTGGGATGTCTGACCAGGGAGCGTTTAGGAGTGAATGTTACATGGAAATCACGGCTTGAGGACATCCCAGTGGCCTCTCTTCCTGACTTATATGACATTGGTATGTTTTTCTGCTTTAGTACCTAGAAGAAGCTATGCAGCCTCTGTCTCAGTTTCCTCATCTGCCAAATGGAGCTAGTCTTCCTGTGAAGATTATGGGAGAGCTAATCATTTTAAAACATATAATAATCAATAGAGTTCTTGCCAGTCCTTTACTAGAGTTAAATAATGTCAACAAAGAGCCTGGTTCTGTCTCCTGAATGTCTTCTAATACTTCTCTTGGTTTTCTGCGTGCAGAGAGGTTAAACAGAATGTGTGAAGGAGACTGCAAGGTGGGCTGGGAAAGTCTTTATTGGTTTTTAGCTTATATCTTACCCACTTCCAATTGTAAAACATTTCAGGCCACTTTATACCATTTAGAATGGGGCAGTCATGATATGGATAATTAACAGAGGACGGGGAGAAGAAGAATGGATTTTATGATAGCTACTGTGGGCATGTGCCATGTTCAGCTCTGAACTTTCTGGTAGGGTAGGAAAGATTCCTTAGATTTCTGACCAGAGAATGGGAGGCAACTCCAATCTCTCTTCTATCATCTGTCCAGTGGCCAAACATCCAGGGGTGGGATTGGCTGGAGTTTGCCCTCTGTTCCATGAGGAAGAACTTCTGGAAAACGTTGCCAGGAAGGAGACTGCATTCACTAGTTCTGTCATTGATTAGTTATGAGGGTAATAATCCTCTAAATAATAATTCAGAAGAATTATGAATTCTCCTGGAGGCCCAGCATTATGAATTAGGGATCCCCTTCCATCTTTCTCCAAAGAGAGCCTAGATAACGTGTCTCTGTTTGGAGCTACAAAAGCACGAGATGTTTATTGCTCGTTTCAGAGGTGAGGCAGTGAGACTGAGATTGGAGGCCATGGGCTGGCTCTGCAGTAGCCTGTTACAGCCGGAATGTTTGCTGTGTGCTGGGATCTTCCCCAGCTCCTGGCACTGTGCTCGCCTGCTTTCTTCCTAAGAACTACTTACCGTTTGACAGATGGAGGCCCCTTGGTGTTTGGCTCAACACTGAGGCAGACGGTCCCATTGCCTCTTCAAGTCCTTGCTTTCTTTTTGAGTGGCCACTTCACACACATTCTTTCCTAGGACCCTCACCAACTGCAAAGAGAGCCATTCCCAAGCCATTTTTCAGATGGGAACATTGAGGCTCAGAGGTGTTCAATGCCTCATTGAGGGTTGAGGTAGATGAGTGTCTGGATCTTGCACCTTAGACTAGTGACTGAAGACGTGATCTCTGATACCAATGCAGGTTGCATTGGTGCCACAGAAATGGCAGAAGCCAGGAGATCTGGGTTGGAGTTCCTAATTGTGCTTCTGACTCCTGGGTGACCTGGAGCTGGTCCATCCTCTTCTCTGAGCCTCAGTTCCTCCCTCTATAAAATGAAACACCACATGATGCCTATGTCTCATTTCAGCCAGGGCATTCTAGGCATCTCTGCCCCCTCGATTCTCCCTGGCCCTTGCAGGGAACAGTGAAGGTGACCTCTGCCTTATCCTGTGTCTTACAGAGAGAGCCATGGTGGGCAAGGATCTTCTTGGGCGCTTCACAGACCTGATCCAGAGTGGCTCATTTCAGCTTCATCTGGATTCGAAGTCGTTCCCAGCAGACACTGCCATCCGCTTCCTTCAAGGGGACCACTTTGGCACCTCTCCCAGGACATGGTTTGGGTGCTTGGAGGGATTCTACCAAGTCTGGACAAATGAGGCCAGTCAGGACCGACTAGGATGTGGTAGGTCCACTCTCTCCCTGGATGTCTCCTGTGGAGCTGTGTGAGGCTTTGGGAAAGGCCACCTCAGCTCTGGAGAGAGACTACATTCAGGGCTGAGAATCATCCATTCAGTTGATGAGCAAAAGTTTTCAGTCATCCACTGTGCATGGGCATATAGTCTCCATCTGTTAGGTGGCATGGCGGAAGGAGGGGCCTCATGTTTGCAGGTATTCTTTCTGTTAGTTACGAATAATCTTGGACCCTGAGCCTGGGCTGCCCTGTCATTGTGATAAAGGCTAATGCCCACTTGTATCCTGGGTACACATTTCCCAGTCTGGTTGTGGCAATATGTTACTTACCACAGTTTCCAAATGGCCATTCATCAGCCCAGGGCTTTAAAACTCAGGGAAAGTGGTTCCTGAGGGAGGTTTACTGGGGTGGCTCTTGCCTCTCCTGTAAGTAGTCCGGGGGCCAGTTTAATGGGAATGTGATGTAGCTTCCTTTAATGGAAATTGTATTAGTTTCCTGTTGCTACTATTGCAAATGACCAAAAATTTGTGGCAGAAAACAATATAGGTGTAGTATCTTACAGTCCTGTAGGTTTCCATTACAACGTGGGTGTCACTGGGCTAAAAGCGAGCGGTTGGCAGGGCCCGCATGCTTCCTGGAGGCCCCTGGGGAAGTCTGTTTCCTCACCTTTTCCACTTCCTAGAGGTTGTCTGCATTTCTTGACTGGTGACTTCCTTTCTTGCTCATCAAACCAGCAGTGTTGCAGCTCTCTGACCCCTCTTCCCTGATCACATCTCCCCTGACTCTCTTTCACCTCCAAGGACCTTAGAATTACACACAGCTGCATGGTTCAGGATACTTCCCTTATTTTGAGGTCAGCCAATTAGCAACCTTAGTTCCCTTTGCACCAGTAATTTCCCTTTGCCACGTAACCTAACATATTCACAGGTTCTGAGGACAGGGACATGGATGTCTTTGGGGGTCTTTGTCATGTCTATCACTGAAGATTCAAAGGTCTCCTGATGAGAAGTCTTCCTCCTGTGTGGAGTGAGATAGACATTTCTGTGAAGCTAAAGAAAGAGAAGATGTTTCTCAGTTATTGTTATCAATTATTTGTATTGGTTGCAACACAAAAACCAAGTGCCCTTTCCTTTTCTGACATCTATGCCAAATTCTGAACTCCACATTGGATTTAAGATGCAGCTAAATCCTTACACAGAAAACAGCAAGACAATCACTTCCCACTAGCATTTATGGAGAATTCTACAGTTCAAATACACTTGCATAAACGTTTAACTCTCACAATAGCCCCTGGTGGCAGGTCTTTTCCTTATTTGACAAAGAAGCTTAGGTTCAGATTAAATGAGATTGGGCATCTGTTGTGCTTGGAGTGGGGCGACTCACAGGAGGGACTCTAGCTCACCTAATTGATTAATGGAGGGTGAGTAAGCCCAGGTCCTCTGGGACCAGAGACCATGATCTTTCTTTCCATTCCATCAGAGCTGCCTGAACCAAGAGGACCAAGAAAGAGGGCAGGAGTGGATGGTGCCACTCCAGGGTGGGTGAAACGGGGTTGCAGAGAGGGAGAGTCACGGAGAGCACCTGCCCTGTGTTCACAGACTTTATCGTGAAGAGCCCTTGGCTTCACTGCCAGTTGCTGAACTAGCAGGGGTGTACATGTGTGTGGTGTGTCTATGAGTGTGTGAGCACATGTGCATACATGTATGTGTGTGGTGTGTGTATATGTATGTGATGTACCTATGTGTGTGTGAGTGTGTTTTTGTCTGTATACATGTGTGTGATGTGTCTGTGTCTATGCACATGTGTGTGCATGCATATGTGTATGCTGTGTGTATGCACGTTGGGAGTGGGGGCTGCAGGAGCCTGCTTTCATAGCTGCCTCAGGTGATGTACCATGGGATCTGGAAGTAGCCCCAGGAGACTCCCTGGCTTCAGGGGTGCCCTCTTGCAGCCAGTGATGGAGGTAAAGGAAAGGCAGAGAATCTGTGTTGACTTTGTGTCTTCAAGGAAGTTCTGTCCTCTCGGTGTCTTCCTTTCCACTCCACCCACTCTCACAGGTAAAATAAAGGGGCTGGCCTAGAAACCTAGTCCCAAGGTTCCTTCTAGGAAGCTCAATTATTAGTTCCTGTCAACAAGGAGATGAGAAGGGCTGCTCAGCTCAACTTTGCCTAAAGGGGGAAGAATGAGGTCTGGGAAATCAGCAGCTGGCATCAAGGCATGGGGCTTCTGAGGGCGCTTGTGGGAGCCACAGGATGGGGCATGGGGAAGAGACTGCATGGGAGACCTTGCCCAGGACACTCTTGCTCTGGAACAGGACTCAGCAAACCTTTCCTGTAAGGGCCAGATGGCAATGTTTTAGGCTTCGCGGGGCCACACAGTCTCTGTCTCGGTGACTCAACTCAGCCATTGTTGAGAGAAACATGGCTGTGCTCCAGTGAAACTTTATTTACCAAAACAGAAGGTGAGCTGAGTTTGGCTCATGGGCTGCTTCTTGCCAGTCCTGCTCTAGATAAACCTACACTCTGTCTTCCAACTGCTGCAGCTTTTAACTGACTCACAAAGACTTGTCAACCACACGGCAGCCCCATCCCCTTACTCCAAAGGGTTAGAAAGATCCAGAATGGAAGTCTCAAAGCAGTACCAAAAGCCCTGAATTTTCTTCAGCGTCAGTGCTAGTACCTATCCCTTCCTAAGTTTCTGATATGTGTGTGGCCTTAGTACCATTTTTCTGTCCAGAGATTCAGGTGTTATTAATCCCATCTCATGCACAAGGAAATGAGGGGCCTATAGTGCTACACAGCATCAGGAAACTGCTCCGTGAAGTCAGGTGGACCCAGGTTCGAGTCCTGGCTCCAACACTTTCTCATTGTGGATCCTGGAGGAAGCCCATTATTCTCACTAGGCATCTTCTGAGAAATAGGGATAATAATACCCACTGCATGGGGTAATACCTATTGTTGTTTAGATAGCATGAAATAATCAGTACAGAACACAGTACTTAGCAAACTCTTGGCAAATGGTTTTGTTGTGAACATTAGCAGTTCTGAGATCTAAATCCAGCTCTGTCTGCCTCCAAGGTCTTTGTTCTGTCCTCTGCATCACAAGTCTCCCTTCTCAACAGGGGGGTTCTTGGTGAAATCACACCCTCTGACTCCTGTGTCTCTTCTTATTGGTACTTTTCCCTCTAAAACACGTCTGGGACACAGCTGTGATATTACAAGGCAGAGCATTGTCCTGTGGCAATAAAGCAGGTTTCTCTGTGTCATCCTGGAGGAGGGCTAATCAGGATGGCCCCCTCGGAGGGCAGTGACTCAGAGGGCCAGTGGGAAAGTCCATCCCTCATGACTCATGTAGGCACAGCAGCCTTGATCCAGGGAACTGGTGGCTGCCAGGGAGCAGAGACCTTGTTTGCAGCTCTGATGGGGTCGGTTTTGTTCACCTTCTTTCCTCAAGGCCAGCCATATGGGTTCTCCTTGAAATTACCTGCTGGCAGCCTTCATAGCAGGTTAGTTTATTAAGGAGAATACCTGAGAAATTATCTATAGTTTTCATATTCCATTCTGGATGACATTGACTTTCACTTGTTCACTATAATTTATTCTAGTAGAGCTAGTTTCCTATAGATTTTTTTTTTCTGAGCCAATTATGCCTGCCTTCTCTCTTCCCTTCCCTTTCCTCTTCCCTTCCTTCCTTTTTCTCTTCTTTCCTGTCATCCATCCAAACTTACAAAATATTATGTGCAATGTCATACACTCAGGGAAGCAAAACACAAAGTTCCACTGTCAGGGAACTCACAGCCTGGCTAGGGAGAGGTCTGCGAGTATTCAGCTGGATTATCCTGGGAAGAAACCTGTTGTATCCCAGCCAGGGTGATCAGAGCAGGTGGGCTGGGGTAGCAAATGCTGGCGGAAGTCTTGAAAGGTGAGGAGGAATCACTGCTCAGACAAGAGCAGACAGAAGGTGGTGCATGTTTGTGCACGTGTGTGTGTGTGTGTGTGTGTGTGTGTGTGTGTGTGTGTACTCATGCTGAGGGTGCTACAGTGATGAAGAACATTCCAGAAATGTAGATCGGTATGAACGCAGGGAGTCATGAGGCTGCTGACTTTTTGGAAACAGGGCTCATGATTTGTACAGCTAGAGAACAAGGTGTGTGGGGAACGTGACAGGAGGTGGAGCCAGAGCAGATGGACAGGGACAGGCCAGGGGAGGTCTTGGAGCACAGAGAGGGGAGCGGGCTGGAGACGGGACCACGGAAGGAGTTTAAGTTAGAGAGTGAGAGGACTACGTATTTCCTCACAGATGTTTTTCTTCAGCAGAAATGCGGCTGTTGCTGTTGAGGGGTTTGTGGACAAGGGTTGGCAGGAGGGGTGGCCTGACCCTAAAGCTTTGTGAAACTCTCAAACTCAAATGGGTATAACTGTCTCATTTTATTAGGCTGGTGTAAAAGTAATTACGGTGTTTGCAAGGTTTTTAAAGTTTAAAAAAGTTGCTTTAAAAATATTGCAAAAACCACGATTACTTTTGAACCAGCCTAATACAAAGGAGGGATCTGAGGCTAAAGGATTTTTTAGTGATTTTGAGGGATTTAACCGGGGGTCAATACCTACTGGTGGCAGTGGACCCAATGGTCTTGCGAAAGCCCTCTCTTCTGAGGGAAGGTTAACACTAAGGCACAGTAAGCTAATAAAATGAGACAGTTATACCTATTTCTGACTTAGAAACGTGCTTTTTTGGGTGGAAAAGACTTGACGTCAGAGACGGAGAGAACTGGTGGGAGGAAAGAGTGTGTACATTCCCTGAGCATAGACAGGAGCCTGGGACTGTGGGATTTGCAGCGGAAGTTAAGTCCCAGCTCTCTCATTTCCGCTAGTTGCCCGCACGTCGGCATTTGGAGGCCGGGCAATACAGCCTGGTTGAAATGCTTTTGTTTTCCTTCAGTGACGAATTTGGAGGCCACTTGAAAAAAGTAGTCACAGTTCTGGGGTGGAAGTGCTAGAGATAATCATCACCAACTTGACTCATAGAAATAATGAAACTCCACTCTCTGAGGGAGGATATTAATTGCTCAGCACGGACCAAAAAACACGGCGTTCAGTTTCCAAGATGTGGCTCAAGTTTCTAATTTACTCAGAAATGCCAAGTACGTACGCAGACCAGAGGCAGCATTGCTACATCAACACTGGCTCCATCTCCACACATCCCACTCACTGGTGCTGACTTCTCCGCTAGAGGGAGGTGGCTGGATTGGTGGAAGGAACAAAGACTTTGGTTCAGAGATGAATGAATGGGGCTCAAATCTCACCTCTTGTCACCTCACTGCTTGGCTGACCATGACCTTGAACCTCAGTTTTCTCTAGTCTGATACGAAGATGATAACTTCCTCATAGGGCTGTGAGAAGAACACATTAAAACATCTGCTACTGTGCTTGGCATAGTGGATAATTTTGCTTTCCCATTACCCTTTGCTGAAAGGCATACTAGGAAGTCATGCATGGATATCTGAGGCTCAGCTTTCTCAATTGAAATGGGGATAAAATACTTTCCATTAGAGTGATGTATTAATGTACATAACAGGGTGATAGAGTAAGTGCTTGCAATAGTGGGCAGAATTTTAGCTTCCACCTTTTACTGGGTAAAAGCTCACTTCTTCTGGAAGGTATTTGGCAAACTCTCAAGAACACAACACTCAACCAAGAAAAAAAGCAAAACAACCTCCGTCCCCATCCCCTCCTCTGAGCCATCAAGATCAGTAGCCAAGTTCATGTACTTTCCCCAGAGCAGAGCTCCTCAGACCTTAACTTAGAGTTCCTATGAGAACTCTACTGACAGCTCTAACTGGTTGGCTTTCTGTTTTCCCAGCCCATATCATATTAGAGGAGGAAATGAGAAGGGATGGGGAATGTTCAAATCAGAGAGACAGAAAGCACTGAGAATGGGTAGATTAATTGGGTACCATAGGGAGGGATTGGGGTAAGGTGACTGAGGCATCTGGATGCAAAATTTAAAGAGGCTCTCAGGGTCACACTTGGCATTTCTGGGTCAATGAAAATCCCAGCATCAATGAGAGCCTCATTGAATCCTATGCCCATGTGCCTCACTTCCCTCACTCAAGTCCCAGATTGGAGCAATACTACTAATGACCGAGTGGCCAGGTGCAGTGGCTCATGCCTGTAATCCCAGCACTTTGGGAAGCTGAGACGGGCAGATCACCTGAGGTCAGGAGTTCAAGATCAGCCTGGCCAACATGATGAAACCCCGTCTCTACTAAAAATATGAAAATTAGCCAGACATGATGGTGCACAGGAGGCTGAGACAGGAGAATCACTTGAACCCACGAGGCAGATGTTGCAGTGAGCTGAGATTGTGCCGTTGCACTCTAGCCTGGGTGACAACAGTGAAACTCTGTCTCAAAAATAAAAATAAAAAAATAAAAAAAGACCGAGCAACAGGGAGAGAGGCCACAGGAGTCAAGTGGGGTGGGGCTGAATGTTGGGAATGCCTCATAGAGAGGGAATCCTGTTTGGACAGAGTAGGTGTTGAGGTTGCCTATAAGGAAGGACTTCCCCAAGTGTAAAAATGATTATCATTTGTTGAGTGCATATGTGAGTCTGGCATTATGATAGCTACTTTTATATACATTATCAGTATGCTCCGATTAAGATGATATTATTAATCCCCATCTTACAGAGGAGAAAGTGGAGCCTCAGAAAGGTCCAAAAGTACAAGGTATGCGGGGCAGTGGGACTTCACGCAATCTATAAGATACCAAAATGTGCCCTTCTACCCCTCCATCCCACCAGGCCCATAACTTTGGGAAACATTCCCATGGCAACCTGTGGATGGGCTCTCATCTTTCAAATTGTTCTTCAACTTCATCTCATGCCATTCATTCTTTGCAGACTAAGCCCTAGCTTAGTAGCAAGCTTTGCTTGCTTTTGTCTTTCCATTGCTTGAATGATCCAAACTCATTTCTACCTCAGGATTTTTGCACTTGTTTCCTCTTCCTGGAATTCCCTTCTCCTAGATATTTGCCTGGGCTACCGCTCATCATTCAAGGCTGAAGCATCATGTCTTTCAGGGGCCTTTCCTCACCCTCATGCCCTCCTCCCCTGCTTTATTTTACCCATATCTGAAATTCCTGTCTTATCTCTCATCTCCTACAAGCATGTCACTTCCTGGACAGCAGGAAGCTTGCCCAACTTTTTCACAGCTGCTTTCCTGCTTCTTAGAGTCTGACACACAGTAGGTTCTCAATGGACGTTTGTTAAATGAATGAGCTCTTGAACTGGTTTGAGGATTTCCTGTACCCTGTGTGTTTTGGATTGTAACTGCAAAGTTTGTGTCTTGATATTTAATATTGTTTCTCTGTTTGTTTTTTCTAGTTAAGTGTCCCGAGGGAAGCTATTCCCAAGATGAGCAATGCATTCCTTGTCCTGTTGGATTCTACCAAGAACAGGCAGGGAGCTTGGCCTGTGTACCATGTCCTATGGGCAGAACAACCATTTCTGCTGGAGCTTTCAGCCAGACTCACTGTAAGTTCTGTGGGGTGCTTCTTTCAAAGAGAAGCCCTGCAATGAAATGGACCGTAACAAGGTTTCCCAATCTCTGCACTATTGACCTTTTGAGACAGATAAATCTTTGTTGAGGGCTGGCCTGTGGCTGGTAGGATATTTAGTAGCATCACTAGCTCTTCAATGCCAGTAGCACCCCTCCCTTAGTAATGACAGCCAGACGTGTCTCCAGACATTGCCAAATGCCAGTTGGGTGCAAGTGGCAGGGAGGGCACAATTGCTCACCTGGGAGAACTATTGGGTATACAACATAATAATAAAAGGGGCCGCCATCTTTGAATACTTACCCACTGCCCAGCTGTGGGTCAGGCGTTTTACCTGTGTTGTCTCGTTCAGTACTCCCAATACTTCTTCCAATATTATTTGCCCAACTTTTGCAGATAAGAAAGCTAAGATTCCAAGAAAAGAAACTTAGTCACAGTCACTCAGCTAACTGGTGATGTAACTGCTCTTTGATCTTGGTTTTATCTGATTCTGAAACTTCTGATTTTTGTAAGTCAACTTTATCAGATTGAAAAATGGAAGATATTTTCCACCTATAGTCATGACCTCAGTGTAGCTTGTCTTCGTTTTCTGCCGCATGAATTTGCCAGGACTGTACGTACGTGTGGCCTTCCCATAGGTCATGTGATTTCACTTGACCTACTTATTGTTACCTACTTATTGGGTATTGTTGGGTTTTTCCAAGCAAGGACACATAACTTGCCTTGTTGTACATCACTTCGTGTTAGTCTGAAACAGTGTCAATATGAGAGAAACTGTTGTGCTTACAATCTAAATAATTTCTAGAATTTTTAAAATAAGTAATCAGATCAAGATTTAAAAAAAATAAAAGATCAAGACACTTTCTTTGATCAGGGCAGTTTCCTGGTCAGGAAAGCAGTAGTAATAGAACAGTAATTCCAATAAATGAAAGTAAAAGGAAATTTATAGGCTGGGAGTTTGGCATTCTTCCTGGAATAGGAAGAATGAAATTTCCTTCACTAGGAAAACAGAGTGACCTGGACATCTGAGCATCACCCTCAGTTTGTACACAGTGACTCAAGTACTTGTAGTTTGAGATGACTTGGAGTGCTATCAAAATACCAGAGAAGCACTTTCTTAAAAGAAGATTAATATAGTGTGCTGAGCCTATTTATGAAGGGGATATGACAAAAATGGCAGGGAAGAGAGAACGCAGGTTGAGGTTTAATCACTGTTCTCCCTTCTTAGTGGGACTGTGACCTAGGCCAAGCCACCTTCCTCTTCTGAATGTCAGCTCCCTCATGTATCAGATGGAGCCAATAATTCTTCACTCACAGGGTGGTAATAAAGAGTGTCTTAGTTCAGGCTACTACTGCAAATTATCCTACACTGGGTTGCCTAAACACCACATTTATCTCACACAGTTCTACAGGTTGGAAGTCTGGAGGTCAGGGTGCCCATATGATTGGGTTCTTGTTGAAGGCTGTCTTCCTGGTTATGTCCTCACATGGCTTTGCTTATTATATGCACAGAGAAGGAGAGAGAACAATCTCCTATCCTCCTCTTTCTAATAAGGGAATTAACCACATCATGGGGGCTGTACCCTCATGGCCTCATCTAAACCTAATTAATTTCCAAAGGCTTCACCTTCAAATACTATCACATTGGGGATTAGAGCTTCAACATATAAATTTTGTAGGGGAGGGACATAAACAATCTATAGCAAAGTGGAATAAAAATGTTTAACATAAATAATAAGCATTTATTCTCCACCCATTTTGAGGGTGAGCATTGGTTGCATTTTCATGTAGTAGTAGAGGGCTGTGTTGAATCATTGCCATTCTTCCAGACATCTTTCCTGAGTAGTGAAATGGATTTTAGTGAATGATTCTCTGTGATCAAGGTTGGAGTCTGTGCTAAGAATCTGTTAATACCTAAGAAACTTCTCTATGACTCATTAACTCCAATATTCTGCCTGTTGAATTATCTGGTCTGTTTTCTTAGATGGAATTGTACCGAAGAGAAACACAGGGCATGGGGCAGGAGAGTCTGCCAAGTTTTAAATGATGCCAGGAGATTACAATATTTCCTTCATTTCCTTTTGGTGTTAGGATGGCTTTAGAATCCCAGCTCCTCTATATAGTTCAGGTCTATATTATTGATCTTACTTATACTTTTCTCCTACATTTTGTAACTTAGCTGGTCCACTGGACCGTGCTTGACATTCTGCTTTTCACTTATTTGTTTGTTTGTTTATTGATGGGTTAATTCTTGTGTATCATGTATGGCATGCAAAGTGTCCAATTAAAAAAACAGCCTTTGTAACTTCCCAGAAAAAAAGCTGTTATTAGTCAATGGTGAATCACATAATCAATAGTCTGGAAATATAGAAACTCAGTTGTTATGAAATCTCTGGGCATAAAAGATTAGGTTTCACCTACTTTCCAGACCTGAAGAACCAAATGAAGGTATTCCCTTTTAATATCATTCATCCGAGATATATTGAGTTCCTGCTTTGTGGCAAATATGTACTGGCTATGTATTAAATAAAACAAGTAATGATAAGTCCCTGTCTTGAAGGAGTTTAGAATCTAACAGGGAAAAGAAACTTGTAAGTATATCAATGAGATGTAATGAATAGTATAATGGAAGCACAGGTTCGGTATTGTTACAGCAGCTTGTGAGAGGTCTTGAAGGACAAGGTGAGATTAGCTAGGGGGCCTGGTGGAGACAGGCCTTCTAGGAAGAAGAAATAGCTTGAACATGGATATAAAGAGCAGTATTCATCCATGGATTTGACTAATATTTATTGATTTTGAGAAGAAGCTTGTTTTGTGGGTCAGACACTGAGTGAGGAATTTGGATACAATAATGTGCAAACCATATCTGGTCTCTGCCTTTCAGAACATCTGTCTAGTGGGTGGCTGGCAGTCATCAATCATTCATTCACATGGATAAATGGGAATTGTAACAGCATGCCCTGCTATGAAGGAGAGGTGTAGGTCCCTGGGATAGTGCATAACATTTGGGTCTGACTGAGCTGGGACGTCCAGAGATGTCTTAGTCCATTTGGGCTGCTATAACAAAATACCATAAACTGGGTAGCTTATAAATAGCAGGAATTTATTTCTCACAGTTTTGGAGGCTGGAAAGTCCAAGATGAAGGTGCCAACAGATTTGTCTGATAATGGTATCAAAGATGGCATCTTCTCACTGTGCCCTCACATAGTGGGAGTCTTTTAAAGGGTACAAATCTCATTCAGGAGCACTCCACTGTCATGATCTAGTCACCTCCCAAAGGCACCACCTGCCAATACCCAGTGTGAACTGGGCACTGGGTTTCCACATGTGAATTTTGGCAGTGGCACCCAAACATTCAGACCATAGCAGGAAGGCTTTCCTGAGACAATGGGAATTGGGGTGAAAACAGGGGAGCAATGGAGAGTTTGTGCAGCAAACACTGGGAGAGCTGTGGGCCAGGAGAGGGCCCAGATGAGCCAAGCCTGTGTTGGAGCAAATGGCATCAGAGAGGTTGGTGTGCTCAGGTCATGGAATGAAGCAGGTGATGTGGGAAGCATGGGGTGTGTGTGCAGAACTTAAGAGTGGTGGCAGCCAGATCACAGGGGCCTTATTGGTCAGAGCAGTGGGTAAACTGAAGAGTTTTAAGCTAGAATGTCTGAGTTAGATGTGTGACTTGGACACCTTGTCAATGACCCAGAGTCTAGGAGTAGGAGTGGGGGGATTCCAGAGGCCCATCATTGATGCCTGTGTCAATCTATTGGTTCTAGGTGTCACTGACTGTCAGAGGAACGAAGCAGGCCTGCAATGTGACCAGAACGGCCAGTACCGAGCCAGCCAAAGGGACAAGGGCAGTGGGAAGGCCTTCTGTGTGGACAGCAAGGGGCGGAGGCTGCTGTGGGAAACAGAGGCCCCACTTGAGGACTCACAGTGTCTGAGTAGGTGCTGGAGGTGAAATCAGTCGCGGTTCCTGGGGAGCGGGGAGTGGTCTCAAGGGCTTTATAGAAAGGGAGAGAAGCCAGAGATACATTTGTCTTCAACTTTTATTTTAATCTGTGTAGAAATTGGAAGAACCATTGCATGAACAAATACCCATCACCTAGATCCAAAAAATTGTTAACATTTCACTCTTTTTTATTTGAATCATTTAGTATGTAAATTCCAGATATCAGGAACCCTTACTTCTAAGAACTTCAGTGTGCACAAGAGGTGAAGTTTCATATTAAAGGATCTGTGGAGGCCTCCATTTTTCTAGGCAACTTGCCTTCACTAATCTAGCCAGCACTTCTTCCTCAGTAGGACACTGTAGAGCAGCAGTCCCCAACCTTTTTGGTATCAAGGATCAGTTTTCTTTAAGGCAGTTTTCCCACAGACTAGGGGTGTCGGGGTGGGGATGGTTTCAGGATGATTCAAGCACATGACGTCTATTGTGCCTTTTATTTCTATTATTATTGCATTGTAATATATAATGAAATAATTATACAACTCACCATAATGTAGAATCAGTGAGAGCCCTGAGCTTTTTTCGCTGCAACTAGATGGTCCCATCTGGGGGTGATAGGAGACAGTGACAGATGATCAGGCATGAGAGTCTCAAAGGAGCGCACAGCCTGGATCCCTCGCATGTACAGCTCACAATCAGATTTGTGCTCCTGTGAGAGTCTAATGCTGCCACTGATCTGGCAGGAGGCGGAGCTCAGGTGGTAATGTCCACACTCCTCATGCTTACCTCCTGCTGTGTGGCCCATTTCTTTTTTTTTTTTTTTTTTTTTTTTTTTTTGAGACGGAGTTTCGCCCTTGTTACCCAGGCTGGAGTGCAATGGCGCGATCTCGGCTCACCGCAACCTCCGCCTCCTGGGCTCAGGCAATTCTCCTGCCTCAGCCTCCTGGCCCATTTCTTAACAAGCCATGGACTGGTACCAGTCTATGGTTTAGGGGTTGGAAACTCCTGTTGTAGAAGACTTGTGTGCCAGGCCTTGTTCCATATCTTTTTTTTTTAAAAATTATACTTTAAGTTCTGGTGTACATGTGCAGATCTTACAGGATTGTTACATAGCCATACACAAGCCATGATGGTTTGCTGCCTCCATCCCCTCTTCCCCTACATTAGGTATTTCTCCTAATGTTATTCCTCCCCAACTTCCCCAACCCCTGCTATTGCTCCCCTAGCCCCCCACTCCTCCACAGACATGTATGATGTTCCCCTCCCTGTGTCCATGTGTTCTCATTGTTCAACACCCACTATGAGTGAGAACATGTGGTGTTTGGTTTTCTGTTCTTGTGTCAGTTTGCTGAGAATAATGGCTTCCAGCTTCATCCATGTCCCTGCAAAGGACATGACCTCATCCTATTTTTATGGCTGCATAGTATTCCATGTGTGTATGTGCCACATTTTCTTTATCCAGTCTATCCTTGATGGGCATTTGGGTTGGTTCCAAGTCTTTGCTGTTGTAAACAGTGATGCAATGAACATATGTGTGCACGTGTCTTTATAATAGAATGATTTATAATCCTTTGGGTATATACCAAGTAATGGGATTGCTGGGTCAAATGGTATTTCTAGTTCTAGATCCATATCTTTATCGCTGGGTGATCTAGACCAAGTTGTTCAATCCTTCTGATCTTCAGTCTCCCAGTGGCTTTCAGTCTGTTTCATGAGAATCAACATCAACCTATAATGTCAACAAATATGTATTGAGCTCTACCCTGTGCCACATACAGTTACTCAGTGAGATACCTGGTGGAAAAGTCCCAGGTGAACCATCAGTTATTCTACAGTACATGGTGTGATGGGAACCAGAGGAACAGAAGGAAACAGTATGTCCTGTGGGATCAGAAGTAGTTTAATCCCAGCAGTGCCTTTACTGGCTGTGTAGTCTTAGGCAAATCACTCACCTGCAGCAGTTTCTTCGTCCATAACATGGAGGCATCAGTTTCAACCCTTGTAAGGGTGTTGAGTGCCTTAGCAATGGAATACCTACCAGCAGTAATAAATGTCTCAGAATAAGAAGGCTCAGAAACAGTATTTGCCTTGTTTCTCCATCTGTTAAACTTGGAGGGAAGCTGAAACGGTCTTCAAGATCCCTTAATTCTGACATCTTCTCAGTCTTTATGACTCTGTTCCACCCTTCCCTGGAACCACCTTCCTCTGCTTAAGGTCTTGTGGTTGACCTTTGTACACTTGACAACCCAAGCAACTAATCTCTTAGTATTTCTGAGTAAGGAAAGGGTGTAACATACGTGGGCTTACTGTATGCCAGATGTTTTATGTGTTTATCACATTTGCATCCAGGGTAGTCCTAAAAGGTAAATATTATCGCCAATATTTTAGCTGAGGAAACTGAGGCAAAGAATGTCTAAGCACTTCTCTTGCTTCCATAGTTAGGATAGAATATGCCTAGAATTTGAATCGGTGTATGTTGAACTACCCTGCCTTTGTATTCTTCATTCCACCAATCTGTTTCCACTTAGATTTACCTGCTTCCTCAATAAACACATCCTCACATATACACACATATGCACGCATAGCCTACCTGTCCTCCGGGAAAGCTGGTACGGCTCGTGACATAAAACATCAGTGAAAATCTGAGTGAAAAATGTTCATTTTGTAATTCTCAGGGCAATCATTTCCCTTCTCTAGTGAAGAGCTAACAAAGCCTAAGGAGTGAATGTATGCGTGTGTGTGTGCGTGCGTGTGTGTTTGTGTGTATGTGTTCTTGAATAAATTTCAAATCCAATGAAAGTCTTACTTTCTTCCCAATATCCCTCCTCTTGGGCAGAAGTGACAGGGGAGGTACAGCTGGCAAGTGCTTTGAGAGATCAGTTAGGCAGATACTTGACAAATGAGAAACTGTGTCCTTAGAGGGGGAGCAACTTGCCCAGTGGCCCAAGTGATCACTGCCCGTCCTGGCATTATTGTCTAAGTGCTCTGAGCTCTCTTTGCGTCTTTGTCAATGGCTTGGCCTTGAGGATTGTCTAATGAAGTTTGTAGGGTATTTCATGGTAATTCTGCCCAGTGTTCAGAGCAGAAAGAACAGTTTAATCAGTGTCACCAGAAGTACGCAGGAGTCACAGCTCAGCTTGACGACTTTGATGATGCCTCCCTGAGGCGCTGGCTTCTGAATAGTCTCCAGATAGAGCTTCAGCATCTTTGGCTTCTTATGCAAAGCTCTGAGCTTATGTTTCCCTTTCTGGATATGCCTGGGGATTTCTATGTTAATAAGCTGGGACCTCACAGGCATATCAACTGTCTTTTCTCAGAATTGCCTTTGAGAGGAACTTTCTCTGGGAGTATAATTCTCTCTCTCTCTCTCTCTCTCTCTCTCTGTCTGTCTCTCTCTCCCCCCCCCATATATATATATATCTATCTATATCTATATAGATATATAGATATAGATATAGATATATAGATAGATAGATATAGATATGTACATTTGCAGATCATGCAGGTTTGTTACATAGGTATACACGTGCTATGGCTGCATTCCACGCCAGTTAGAATGGCGATCATTAAAAAATCAGGAGTAAAATTTTTAAGGCTTTTGTCCTTGAGGCTAGGTCCTTAAGCAAGGGACTTCTCCAGCCCTCTTGCCACCTCCTTTGTTCAGGCCTCTGCTGTTGCTGACATGGTACTGCCATACCTGCCTCACTCATCTTCGTGCTCCAACAGTTTTTCTATGAGGCTTCTAGCGCAGTTATTTAAAAGGGGATTCTGCTTATGCAAAGCCCCTTAAAACTCTTTAGTGGTTCTGCATTGCTCTGGAGCTAAAGCACCATTTGCAGTATCCCACCCTCCCCTCTGGGCTCTAACCTAATTAGACCATATGTTCCTTTGGGGCTAGAATTGTGTTTTGTTTCTTGTTCTATTCCAGGATCACAGGTACTCATTGACAGAATGAATGAATAGCTCCAGTTGTCTGGGATTCTTTGAAACTATTTCCTAAAGTTCTTCAGGGAAGGGGATTCTTACACCACCTCCCTTCCTGCGGTCAATTTTACAAGTCCTGAGACTTAGGCAAGGTGTTCTACAGGGGTCAGAGGGACTTATCCTAACCCTAACTGAGTGGTTACCACATGCCGTATACCATTCCATGCTATATGTTTCAGGAAACTGAAACTCTCAGAGGTTGCAAGGTGTCCAAGGACACAGAGCTGGTGGTGGCATCAGGAGTTGAGCTGAGGACTCACTCCAGAGTTGGTGCCTCTCCCTGACTGCCTGCTGCCCCTCTCTGAAATCTCTCCTGCTGCAGCTTCCTGGCACTCCCTTTGATCTTCTATTTCCTTTGTTTACTTGCAGAGTTAGTAGAAATATTTCCACCTTGCTCACTGGAAATAGTTCCAGTTCATCTTCTCTTTAACTTTAGATTCATTTTCCTAATTCTGATCTTTGTCGACCTATGCTGAAGACTTCATATACCACATCAAGTGCCATCATAATGTTATCTCTTGGTTTCCTGGTGTCATGATGATGTTGTTAGTCGTTCATTTGCCTGTCCTTCCTTCCCTGATATCCTCTCTCCCTCTCTCCATCCATTCAATATGTGGGAAAGTAGTCTCTTTGTTACGATCCTGGCTAGTGATCAGAATATTGTCTTTGCCTTGGAAGGAGACAGGCACCTAAGTATCCACAATAGATTATGCAAAAATTATGATGAAATATTAATATATACTGTTCTTTAATGATAACTTTTTATGCTTTCCTTAAGACATTTATACATAGCTGCTAAGTATAAATTGGATACATGGGAAATTATACCAACAGAATCTATAAATCTGCAAACTGACTCTGTTGGCATAATTCATCAGCAAATTGGTTCATGGATTGTTTCTGTTCTGCCTGGCCGTGAGATTCTTCACAGAATGCTGAAATGTGAAGATCTCTATCACCAAGGTGTCCCTTTTCTGAAAACCAGCAGATTCTCTAACTGAAGTGCTAAATTTACTGTATTTTTGGCAGAATTTAATTAGAAACTGAAAGATCTTTCAAATTTTATTTAGTCTCCTAAAGGGTTTTGAGCATCTGGTCTGTACCAATCAAGACTTAGAGACACTGTGGTGAATATAACATGGCATTTGCTGGACTGGAGCTTACGGTCTCTACAAATGAGCTACTAAGGAATATAAAATTTAAAAGAGAGAGAAGGAGATGACAAGAAGGGCTGAGTGTGGGCAGAGAGCATGAAATTGACAACTTTAGCAATTAATGTGGATAGACAGTTTGTCAAATTATTTTCTCTGTCACCACTTTAGAAGGCTTAGAGCATATCATGTATTTTACATAAATGCTTACTCCTCTCAACCCCATCCCAAAAGGAATAAACATTTTTTTCTGCACTTATCATGAAAGCTGAGAAAAGATTGCTTTGGATGGCCTTGAATTTATTGACTTGATGAAAACCAATCTAGATACGTCTTTTTTATAAAGCAATGGTTGTACATAATTAGTGCTTGTATATATGTTTATAATTATGTTTCCCAGAAAACTGATACTCATGTGCCTTTGGGCTTGTACATAGCTCTTTTTTTTGACAGTTACCTGTAAGACTGCAAGTTATTGACACTCTTGAGAATCTGTGGCTTGGAAGATAAATCTCATTCCTTGAGTGTTACCCTTCATGCTTTCTTTTTTGCTTGGTAAAGAATGAGTTCCAACCCTCATAGCCTTGAAAAATGATATTTCTTCCTCCTCTCTTGTCTAGTTTTATGAGTCTGTGGCTATGTTATTCCTATCAAATGGAACTCAAGTATGTTGAAGGTAGTAGCTAGGAAAACAGATGCTAATAAATCACTTAATTTTAAAAATACCTGAGCCACGTGACACATCTTCAGATTTACATAAATACATATGCACATGTCTTTTAAAAAATAACATCTCATTTCAGAAAGAATTCACCTTGCTTTATAGAAAGAAAATGCCAGTAAAATAATTATATTATGTAATTAGCACTAAGGGATAGGGACAGAGAAATGTAAGTTTAGATAGAAAATCCATGTTAGTGAGAAGAAATGAGATGTAAGGACTAACATATTAAGTTTCCGCCTCACTTCTTGACAATGAGGTAGAAGCAGGGAGAGCTGGTAAGTTGTAGCTCTCAGTATTAGACGTGGGGCAGGATGTTGGCGCTACCTCAGCAAGGAATTGCTTTCCCTGGACATTTGTGCTACCAAGAGCTATGAATGGGTAGTGACTTGACCTAACAGCTTTTAGGGCTTCTCTGCAGATGCCCTATATCCTTCTGAGTCATATTTACTAACTCTGGATTATTTTTAGTGATGCAGAAATTTGAGAAGGCTCCGGAATCAAAGGTCGTCTTTGATGCCAATGCTCCTGCGGCTGTCAGATCCAAAGTTCCCAATTCTGAGTTCCCCGTGATGCAGTGTTTGACAGGTGAGGAGCAGCGGGGAGATGTGTATTCAGAGTGGGTGTGAAAGTAAGCTCTGCTGAGAGTTATCAAGACCAACCAAACCAAACCATTCAAACTATGATTTAAAAACACACTTTCTCAAAAACACTAAGTAAATTGATTTCCAGAATGTATATTCAATTCATAATTTCATTGCAGAGTTGAGAGTGTGTCTACTGTTTGCTATGCACATGGCACATGTTAAGGAGTAGAAATGAACAAAATTAGTTTGGCATGGAGCTTTGTGTCTGGGTCAGGATATGTATCTCCCTATTTTAACAGTGGGACCAGAGAGGTGGTAATAAAAGCTGCTATTTATTGAGCATGTGTGTTTACAAGGATTAACTCACAATCCCAAAGCCATCCATAAAGTAGCCATTGCTATCCTGAGTTACAGAAGAGAAAAATATAGCTTTAGGAGTTTAAGTGACTTGCTCAATGATAGTCAGCAAGTCCAGGGCTTAAATTCAAATCCAAAGGAACACGTCAAAGCCTGCCATCTTTTTTTGCTTTAAATGATTTCATCTTTGGAGTGCACTAAAATCTCAGACCTTACCACTATACAATTCATCCATGTAACTCAAAACCACTTTTACCCTAAAAGCTATTGAAATAAAAAATACTGAAAAATAATCCTATCTTTGATTTTAGATTTAGCAGGTGCACACGCAGGTTTGTTATATGGGTATATGGTATGTTGCTGAAGTTTGGGGTATGATTGAGTCCATCACCCAGGTAGTGAATGTAGTCCCAGTGGTCAGTTTTACAACCCTGTCCTCCTCCCTACACCCCGGGAGTCCCTAGTGTCTGTCATTGCCATTTTAACTATTACATTATGCCTCCCTCAGTAACCTCATAATTCTGGAGGCTGGAAGTCCAGGATCAAGGTATTGGCAGGACTGGTTTCTTCTGAGGCCCCTCTCCTGGGCTTGTAGGTAACTCACTTCTCCCTGTGACTTTGCTTGGTCTTCCCTATGTATGTGTCTGTAGCCTGATCTTTATTTCTCATAAGAACACCAGTCCTATTGGCATATAACCACCAATATTATATACTTAATTACCTCTTTTAAGACCCTAACTCAAATGTGGTCACATCCTGAGGTGCTGGGGTGGACTACATGTATGAATTTTGAGTGTGAAATACAATTCAGCCCACAATGAAAAATCAGGACAGTTTTACAGTTGGTCAAAGGGCCATTTAAGGGGTGGGAAAATAAAGCCACTTAGTCAGTGAAGAGGTAGATGTCATTGTCGGGGAGGCAAGCGGGGACTGGAAAGAAAACCATGTCATCTAGAGAACTGAACAGCATGATGGGGAATAGGAGGGAGATGCGGGTTGGTGGGAGCATGAGGGGAAGCTATGACTGGAGCCATGGTAGGAGCCCTGGTTCTAGGTCAGCACTTAAACAACCAGATTCTGTGGTGCTCATCCTTCCAACTCTGATCCAGAACTTTGTTTTCTTGACTGAATTTGTCCCTGAGCCTGAAGCATGGATCTGCTTGCAGTGAAAATTAAGTTAGTTGTTAGGAAACAGGAGAACTTTAGAGCCATTACCCAGCAGACCAATAAATTATTCTCTCTGGAACTGGGTGCAGTGGCTCACATGCGTAATCCCAGCACTTTGGGAGGCCAAGGCAGGGGGCAAAACCCCATCTCTACAAGAAAATAAAAATAAAAATAATACAAAAATTAGCCAGGTATGCCGGTGTGTGCCTGTAATCCCAGCTCCTTGAGAGGCTGAGGTGAGAAGATAGCTTGAGCCCAGGAGGCAGAAGGTGCAGTGAGCCAAGATCATGCTGATGCACTCTAGCCTGAGCAACAGAGCCAGACCCTGTCTCAAAAAAATATTTTAAAAAAGAATTACTTTGTGTGTGTGTATGTCGGAAGGTGGGGGAGTTCTGAATGAGCCAGGCAGTTTGTGGGTAAAATGATATCATTGACCTCTCAGTGCCTCGTTCATGAAGACATTACAGCCATACAATGCTGAGACAAAAATCAGGAGTTGATGAAACAGCCAGAAGACCACCTTTGCACCCAAGATGTCATCTCATTATGCAGTTTGTGAGATGTCCTGTTAGAGAAAAGGAAGACATCTCCGTCCCAGATACGAGAGGCTTTCCCTTGTCCTTGATCTTGGCAAATGCATTGTGTGGGGGCGGGCTCAGGAATCGGATTGCAAAGGTATTCAAGTTACTGCTTTGCCCCCATCAGCCACAGACTGTGCCAAGTCTTAGTCTTGGCGTTCCCTTCTCTAAATTTACCTCTTACCTAATGCAAGAATCAGTATTAATAATATATGTGAAAGTGCTTTGTAATGATAAATATATAAGTGTAAGATTTTTCTCCTTAATTTACATTTTCTATCAAAACCTCCTATTCCTGATAAATCATTAATTGCCATCATTATTCATTAATATTACACACTGTTTCATGCCTATCATCCAGTGTCCACCAAAAGCAGCTGTGGTCCCTGCCCTCATTAAGTGCGTGGCCTCCTGTCATCTGGAGAGAGCACTCTGTGGGAAGTGGGGATTCTATTCTATCATTCAATCCCCTACAGGACTGCTGTCTGCTCCTGATGGAAATGGCACATAGCCTTGAACAAAGTTCTGATCTCAGCGGATATCTAGGCTTGGATCCTCATAGGATAGAAGCAATTAAAATATAAAAAAGGTATAATTTAGGCAGATACAGCTTAGTAACTACACCAAGTTCTGAAGTCTGACTATGTAGATTTAAATCCTAGCTCTGCTGCTTGGTAGCTTTGTGACCTCGATAAGTAAGTACCTAAACTGAGCTGTGCTTCAGCTCTTTACCTGTAAGACGGGGGATCTGTGATTCAGTAACACAAAAAACACTTCATACTGCATGAGGTTCATGGTATGTACTTAATAAATGTGTGCTTATATGTGTGCTTGTGGGTATACATTGGGGGGTGTGTATTTGGGTGTATATGTGTGTATTGGATGTGTGTGCATTTGAATGCATATTTGTATCTGTGTGCATGTGTTTGAGTGTATTTGTGTGTGTGTATTTGGGTGTATATGTATGTATGTGAGTGTATACATGCTTGCGTGTATATTTGTGTGTGTTTGGGTGTTTATTTGGAAGTATGTGTTTATTTGGGTGTATATTTATTTCGGTGTGTGTGTTTGGAGCTGTGTGTGTGTGTGTGTGTGCTTGTGTGTATTTGTGTATTGTGTGTGGGGGTGGTTTGTGTGTGTATTTGGATGTATATTTTTGTGTGTGTGGGTTTGGTGCTGTGTGTATTTAGATGTATATTTGTGTGTGCCTGGAGGTGTGTGTGCATGTGTGTGTGTGTGTTTGTGGTTATTTGGAGGCGAGTGTGTGTATTTGTGCACCCATGTATTTGTGTGTGTGTGTGTGTATGTGTGTGTGTGTGTTTGGGCATGTGGGGTAGGGGCAGGGGCAGGAGGATGTGTCTGCTCCATCCTCAGCATCCTCCCCAGTACAGCCAGGTGAATGACCGTCTTATGGTGCTTGCAGATTGTGCAGAGGATGAGACCTGCGGCTTCCTCACCGTGTCCATGATGGAGCCAGAGGTTTCCTGTGATTTCTATGCTTGGACAAGTGACAATGTCGCCTGCATGACTTCTGAGCAGGTGAGGTGGGGCAGCCGCATCGTGGTTCTGCCCTGCATCCACTCTAGGCCAGACATGCTCCGAGGAATGGGGCGGCAGCCTGGCCCGGTGATGGAATGAGGTTGTCGAGAGCTGATCCTCTGTTGCCTCCATTGCTTCAAAGCGATGAGACTTTGGGGACTGGAAGCTGCGATAGGCCAGGGACAGACCTAAGATGAAGCTGGAGAAGGGGTGTCTGCCTGAACTGTGTAGATTCCTGATGAGTCAGTCAGGAGAGAACTGCCTGTCCTATCAGGCAGCATGGGCCAGATGTGAGAGGGCCCTAAACACCACTGTCCCTCAGGGTCCCAGACCCCAGCATGCCTACCCATTGTAGAAATATAATATAATTGTGGTTGGCCAGGCATGGTGGCTCACATCTGTAATCCCAGCACTTTGGGAGGCCAAGGCTGGTGAATCACTTGAGGTCAGAAGTTCGAGACCAGCCTGGCCAACGTGGAAAAACGCTGTCTCTACTAAAAGCACACAAACAAAATTAGCTGGGTATGGTGGTTATTGCTTGTAATCCTAGCTACTGGGGAGGCTATGGCAGGAGAATCGCTTACATTTGGGAGGCGGAGGTTACAGTGAGTCAAGATTGAGCCACTGCACTCCATCTTGGGCTGCAGAGTGAAGACTCCATCTCAAAACAAGAAACAAACAAACAAACCGTAATTGTGGTTTAAAAAGAAAAAAAGTTAAATATTAGAACCACATAACATTGCTGTTCTGTGAGTCAAAATTTGTAGAGTATTGGCAATTTCATGTGGTACCATCAAATTAGGATAATTAGCACCTGTCCTCCTCAGTGAAAAACAGGAGTCTCCTGTCTCCTAATTTCCTAATTCATAAACACATACCTATCTCCTTTTTACTCCTGGTTTCTTATGGATTCTTCCAGAAAATTTCTGTGCATTTATAATGGTGTTTTTATTTGATTGTGTGCTATTTTTATAATAGATATTCATTTCTACCTTGATTTTCTCATGATGTTCGTCTTTCTCTATATAGAGTCTTGAAAAATCAGCTCCTTCTTCTCACTGGAGCATATGAATCTATTTCATGGATGTGCATAATTTACTTGGCATTCCCTCAGTGGAGGTCATGGAGATGTGTAGCGGCTTTGCAATGTCACCCATGCTGGCGCATTTCATTTCCCTTTACCCATGTGCTTGCATGTGAGAGTGTCTTCATAAGTGACACTGCAGAAGGGCATGGAGGGTGGACCTTGAATTTCAGGGCTCTTGAGCTGGATTCTGTAGCTGCAAGATATAGGGAAGAGGCAGGGAAGGGTCTTGGGTTCAAATCCCAGCTCTGCTACTTGCTTGTTGCTATTTAGTGCTTTGGAGCCTCAGATTTCCCCTGTTATAGATCTAGTAATGGCACCCACATCACTGGATTGCTGTGAGGATTGAATGAGGTCCTTCATGAAAAGGCTTACTAAAGAGTTCGGTCACAAAATAAAGTCTCATTGACCATTGTTACAATGATCATCCTTGCTGCTAGTATTATCATTCTCCCATCAGGTCTGCAGGAAATTCCATCTCAACCATTATTAAGGCTTCTCTCCAGGGCTCTGGGCTCTTGGTCCTAAGATGTTGGGGTGGGGTGGTGATGGGAGGGCCTTGGTCCTTGGTCATCAGTGGTTAGCCACACTACCCAGTGCCAGGCCCAAAGTCCTCCTCAACTCCTCTGCTTCTGGCCGGGCTTGGGGTATGAAGAGGGCTCTACGCAGAACCTCACCCAGATTCACTTTTTCTGGGAAACTTTTTCTAGGTTCTCCTTCTCAGTAGAATCAATTGCTCTTCCTCTCTAATTACTGCTTCTCTAATTATATGTATTTTTGCAGTTAACACTCTGGGCTGCAAGTTATTGCTTAAATGTCTATCTCCTCCAATAGACCAGGAGAAACTAACTTACCTTTGTAGTCCCCGTGCCTAACCATGGTTAGGGTTGGATGAATGTTAGTTGGGTTGAATTATTAAACATCGCAGGATGATAATGGAGCATCTTTCTGTCTCCAGAAACAAGATGCACTGGGGAACTTGAAGACCACCAGCTTTGGAAGTCTTCGCTGCCAGGTGAAAGTGAGGAGCCGTGGTCAAGATTCTCCCACAGTGTATTTGAAAAAGGGTAGGTTGGTCAGGCTGGTTGGCTTAGGGCTGCAGGGTCTTCACATGGTCATGTTTGGAGCTGGTTTCCAGCAGGTGCATGTGGGGAAGGGCCGGACTGTGCCCCTCCCCACTCTACACCCTCAGCGTGGCTTCTCCAAGCTCCGTCCTTCAGCAGACTCAGCACAGCACACTCCTCAAGTAGGCACTGAACTCCCCTGTGACTGCAAAGGGATTTCCACATCATTCTCTTCGTGCCATCAGATTTTATCTCATTGCAGTCTGGCAGGGATTGGAAGCCTCATTCTGCAGGCAGAGCTGAGTTGCAAAGTGGACGCAAAGCCACTAAGTGAAGGATCTTGGCAGAACCCGCGGAGTTCAGCCCATGCTGTCAGGAAGGCCCATGTGGCCCGTGAGGCACAGCAAGCCACTTGCAGGGTCCTGGGCACTGGGCTCCCTGCAGCCACTCCTCCCAGGCTTCCTGATTCACGGAGCTTCTCCTTCTTCCCCCTTTATTCTCTACCCTCCCAGGACGTTTTCCTCCCAGCGAACTCAGGCCCTGTAAGGTGTAGACCGTGAGTCAGTAAACTGGTGTCAGGCTAAGATCCAGCCTTTTTTTTTTGAGACAGAGTTTCGCTCTTGTTGCCCAGGCTGGAGTGTAATGGCGCAATCTTGGCTCACCACAACCTCTGCCTCCCAGGTTCAAGCTATTCTCCTGCCTCAGCCTCCCAAGTAGCTGGGATTACAGGCATGTGCCAGCACGCCCGGCTAATTTTGTGCTTTTAGTAGATACAGGGTTTCTTCATTTTGATCAAGCTGGTCTCAAACTCCTGACCTCAGGTAATCTGCCCGCCTCAGCCTCCCAAAGTGCTGGGATTACAGGCATGAGCTACCACGCCTGGCTGAGATCCAGCCTTTCTAATCAACTCGTAGCGGGTCCCTGGGCTGCTGGTCTGGGGACCACACTCGGAGTAGCAAGCTGTGTGGTATTGTATAGTTTACAGCTTCCTTTCTCATTCATCTTTTCATTTCACACTCATGGAAACTTTTGGAGAAAGGCACAAAGGTGATCCCAATCCCCATGGACACATGAGGAAGTGCTCTAGGCTGCTGCTGGCACGTGGGAGAGGCAGCAGCTCTTTCCCTGGGATCCTGGGGCCTGTGCTCTTCTGCCCTGCCCTGCTCACCTCCTGCCTCCCCTCCAGCAGGGTAGAGAGGAAATGTGCCAGCAAGACAGACAATGAGCTCTGAGCCATGGCCAGGCTCTGTCCTGTGCCCTGTGGCTCCTTCACAGCTGTTAAGGGCTTCAGAGTGAGGGAGGACAGTGGGGCCCACCTGCCTGTGTGTGGTTCCTTTATAGCTGTTAAGGGCTTTGGAGTTGGGGGAACAGTGGGGGCCACCCGCCTGTGTGGATCCCCTGCTCTGCCATATAGGAGCTGCATAGTCTTGAGCCTGTTCCTTGACATCCTAGGCTTCAATTTCTCCTTGTAAAACAGGAGTCAGAGTGGACCAAGGTCATCAGCAGGTTGAAATGAGGTGACAACTGTGAAGCTATTAGGACAGGGCTGGGCTCAGGAGGAAAGCCGAGCAAGTGTAGAACATTTCTGTATTCATCTACATTCCTGCTAAAAAGTTTCCTGAGGGCCCGAGGCCATGGCTGTGCACCAGATGAGAGCCAAAGGCGGCTCCACCTGGGACCTGGGGCTTGGGAGCATGGGAGTGCAGGTTCACTCTCTGAGGTTCGTAACTCAGGGAGAGTTGCTTGGGGCTTCCAGAAGCTTCAGACGTGTGCCGGGAAAAGCAGCAAGTGAAGATGCCACAGCCTAGGCCCAAAGCGGCCCTGACCTCGGTAGCAATCGCCAGCCCACAGCAGGGACAAGTGTTGGTGTTTTTTCCCCTCTGGTCCTTCTCTCACCTAATGCCTCCATCCCCACTTCACAGAGAGTTTGCCTGGGAGCTTGGAGTCTGGCAGAGCTCGGATCTCTCTATGATCAGTGTCACTAGGATTTCTGCCTCAATCTTTATTCCAATTATTTTTACTGTCTTTTCTTTTCTCTACTTTTTTCTTCTTTTCTTTTCTTGAGACAGTCTCACTGTGCTGCTCAGGATGGAGTGCAGTGGTACAATCTCAGCTCACTGCAACCTCTCTCTGCCTCCCCCAACGAGTGGCTGAGACTACAGGCGGGTGCCACCACACCCCAGCTAATTTTTATATTTTTGGTAAAGACTGGGTTTCACCATGTTAGCCAGGATGGTCTCAATCTCCTGACCTTGTGATCCACCCACCTCGGCTTCCCAAAGTGTTGGGATTACAGGCGTGAGCTGCTGTACCCAGTTTTCTTTTTAAATAACAAAACATAGGGATTGTTTTCTAAAAATAAAAATCAAAATAGAACAGTAACCCCTACCAAAAATGTCTTTAAAATAATAACATACCGTTTTATGACATTTTTTAAACTGCAATTGTATTCCTGTTTAAATGTTCATTACTTTTTTTTTCAACATCACACAGAAAGTTGTAGTGTTTGTTATTTTTATTTTTCCTCCTTGTCTCTTGAAAGTTTATACTTCGGGGTAAAATTACAAAGGAAATTGGGAAAATTCCTTGTTGCCAAACTAAATCAAGGGCAGAACTAGGTTTTGCTTTTTTTGGTTTGTTTTGGCTTACAGCAAAAGATGCACCAGGCAGCCATTCTAGCCCTGGGTGGAATGGAGGAGGAGGAGGAGGAGGAGGAGGAGGAGGAGGAGGAGGAGGAGGAAGAGGAGAAGGGGGGGTGGGGAGAAGGAGGAGGAGGAGAAGGAGGAAGAGGAGAAGGAGGAGGAGGAGGAGGGGGTGGGGAGAATAAGCTGGGTCTGGCTTTCAACTCCCACCTCCCTCTTCTTGGCTCTGTCTCTGATCAGAAGCAACCTCTTTATTTCACTTGAAACTCAGTTTCTCTTCTGTAAAATGGTATTATGTTGCAACTGGGGAAGAAAGGACACTTTTCTGAAAGTCACCCACATACGTCCTCAGCTCCCAGTAGGTAGTTAGTTAATCATGTCTATTCCCATCCCTGACCTTCAGTAACCTGGAAGGTGAAACTAAAGAAAGGGTCAGAGTCTCAGAGCTTGATCTATTACCCAGTACCATCTGCTGCCTACACCCACTTAATATCTATGGTGTTCAACTTGGGGTATGAGCTGTCGGATCTTTCAGAATCAAAGGATGTCAATGCCCAACAGTTGTTTAGAGGTTGTGTAGCCCAACCCCTCATCTCACAGATGACGTCTAGGAAAACGAACCATTTTACTACATGAGACATCAAAATGGAGCCTCCCCTGAGTCTGAAAGGCCTTCCTGGCCTGCTTCATTGTCTAGGCCTCTCCCATTGCACGGGGCAGCTCAGCACTGGCACTGCCGTAAATAGTTACGAGAACTCACGCTGCGATAAGCACTGTTGTCAGCACTGTGGATGCGTTGGTGAGCAAAACAGAATCACTGATTGATAGAGGAATTGACCCAGCAATAAGATCAATTCAGCGGGTGGTAAGTGCTTAGATGAAAACAAAGCAGGACAGGGAGGTAAAGATGGATATGAGCTGCTTCAGGGGTCTGAGAAGGAATCATGAGGAGGGGACATTGGAACTGAGATCTAAAGGATGAAAAGCAGCCACCATGCCAAGTTCTCAGCGTAGGTAGTCCTCTCTGCCACCTGCCCTATGTGGAAGATACAAAGGTGAGCTGAGTTGTGTCCTGGACTCTAGAGTAGCACTGTCCAATGGAACCTGTGGCAGTGATGGAAATGGTCTACAAATCTGTGCTGTTCATTAGTCACTCATGACTACTGAGCATTTGGAAGGTGGCTATCGCAACATTAACTTTAATTAACTGACAGTGATTTTTAAATAGTCACATAAGGCTATGATTACGGTGTCAAACATTGGAGAATCACATGCTGGTAGGGGAAGCTGACTCTCTCAAATAGCTTAAATACAGAGAGAGGGACAGTGGAGGCTTTAGGACAGGCACAAATGGAACGTATGAGAGATCAAGGGAGAGAGAGATTAATTCTAACTGTTCAAATGCAGAGATGGATCCTTCTAATTCAGCTGAGCTTTGGTGAAGAATGGATTTGCCTGGCATAGTTGAAGGCATTCCAGGAAGAAGGGGCTGAGTGAGCCAATGCTTGGATGGAGAAGATGCTGGCTTTTTGGAGATGTGTAAAACATCTGCTAAGCATAAGCTAAGTGGCAGGCTTGTTGTTCAGCCCTTTTATATGCATTTTGGATTTTTTTCTGATATGGAGTCTCACCCTGTTGTCTATATTAGAGTGCAGTGGCAGGATCTCGGCTCACTGCAACCTCTGCCTCCCAGGTTCAAGCAATTCTTCTGCCTCCACCTCCTGAGTAGCTGGGACTGCAGGAACACATCACCATACTTGGCTAATTTTTGTATTGTTAGTAGAGACGGAGTATCACCATGTTGGCCAGACTGGTCTTGAACTCCTGACCTCAAGTGAACCACCCACCTCTGCCTCCTAAAGTGCTGGGATTACAGGTGTGAGCCACTGTTATTTTGTCTGCTCAATGCTCGTGAATATTACTTATTATCATCCTCATTGTACAGCTGGGAGGTTTGGGAGGCTGAGAATCCAATGAATTAGGAATTTGCTTGGCAGGGAGCCCTCAGATCTGTCTGATCTGAAATTTGTGCTCTTGATCGCACACTGAAAACCTCCCTATGACCCTCAGGTGTGTAAGTCAGATAAGATGTGGTGATATGCAAGGCTGACAGAAGGTCAGAGTGGTGAAGGGTGCAGGTCCTGGTGTCCCATCCACCACCCACCAGCTGTGTAAACCTGAGCAAGACAGTTCGCATGTTCAGACTTTTCCTTAAATGGAAAAAGGGCATAAGAATGGGCAAACATTAAGGCTACATTGCTCTCTCTATCTATCCCTAGAAAATCTCATGTTTGCAAAATGATGCTCTAAGATTAATAGGGCTGATTAAAAAACTAGAGTGAGGGAGAGGGAACCCAAACCATGCCACTTTTAGGTAGATGAATGGAAAAAAACAATAACAATTCTACTTAAAAATGCTACAACAGTTTTTAAAAAGATGTGTTGAATTTATACTAAAGAAATGCTTCAGCTGGGTGCGATGGCTCATGCCTGTCATCCCAGCACTTTGGAAGGCCAAGGCTGGCAGATCACGAGGTCAGGAATTCAAGACCAGCCTGACCAATATGGTAAAACCCTGTCTCTACTAAAAATACAAAAATTAGCCAGGCATGGTGGCGGACACTGTAATCCCAGTTACTCAGGAGGCTGAGGCAGGAGAATTGCTTGAACCCAGGAGGTAGAGGTTGCAGTAAGCCGAGATCTCACCACTGTACTCCAGCCTGGGTGACAAAGTAAGACTCTATCTCAAAAAAAGAAAAAAAGAAAAAAGAAATGCTTTTGTAAATGTAAAAGGACGCCTTAGCTTGATGGGGAGGGCATAAGGAAGTGTTGAAGCTGCTGAGTTCTGGAGACAAGGGCTAGTCGCACAAAGGGAAGGGAAAACTCTGCAACTGTCACTTTGAAGACGGAGCCCCTGAGTGGGGCCAGTCCCAGGCCAGAGGAAGAATGTAGGATCATAGGTGTTGTGTACAGTGCTGAGTTCTGGCAGTTTGCTTCATTCAGCTACATCTGTCTACACAGCATTCCTTTGATGATGTTTGGTGGCACAGGCATGACATGCTGAGAAAACTAGGTAGAGCACACAATGTGACTTCAGCATTACAGTGGCCAAGCTTCCCTACCATGTGTTCAAACTAATTGGTGTGACAGAAACACATGGGATAGTAGAGCAGGGCAGTGGAAATTAAATGAAACCGTGTAGGTAGAGCCTGTGGCACAGTGTCTGTGTATGCATTTACAGCTCGGAACATTTTTGCTGATAACAATAAACATAATATATGGCCATTTTCTACACATACCCTTTGAACCCTTGAAGACATGATGAGCATTTATCCCGATATTCCAGGTTTGGGGCCATGGCCTTGGCTGGCCCCACCCTCCTCATGCACGGGCACATCCAGAAGCTTTGTGGCACAGAGAACATCTCATCTTGGCTCACAGGCTGCCTTGAGCACAGTTGCAGCTAAGTCAACAAACTGTCCTATGAGATCAGCAAGCTCTGTCCAAGTCTGTCATGTTTTGAGGTCTTTTAAAACTTTGTTCTGTGTTTCCCCAGGCCAAGGATCCACCACAACACTGCAGAAAAGCTTTGAACCTACTGGTTTCCAAAACATGCTTTCCGGATTGTACAACCCTGTTGTGTTCTCAGGAGCCAGTCTGACCGATGCTCACCTCTTCTGCCTTCTTGCATGTGACCGTGATCCGTGTTGTGATGGCTTCATCCTCACACAGGTCCAAGGAGGTAATACTGGCGGTGAGGGCCAGGGCCTAACAAGGGATGGGGAACACATAAGGGTGCAGAAGCAAGACACGCAGCGTGGAGCTGCATGGGGAGTACAGGGAGAGTGCCCACACCCGAACAGAAGGCGATAGTCAAGTACGTGATACACACATGATATTCACATTCATATTCCACACCTTGCACACTGTGCCAGCCCCTTCACGCTGTAGGACTGGTTTATTCCTCACTGCTGTCTTTAGGGGACATTCTGCAAACTCCATTTTACACACTGAGAGACCAGGGCTCAGATAATTTAAATCATTTGCTCATGGTCAGACACATTGCAAAGTTATAGAGCCAGGATTTGATCCAAAGTATGTCTTCCACAGCACCTTACTGTCACCTGTGAAGCCTGGACTGGACATATTTGGTTGAAACATGTGTTAGCTCATTGCTATTTCCCATCATTCATTCAACAATTGAGTGCCTACTGCATACCAGGTCTTGTAATCAATATGCCTATCATTTTCAATAGTATCTCAGGGGGGAGGCATGTCTGTCTATGGAAATAAACTCATGGACTCAGCAGTGTAGCCTAGTGGTTGGGAAGGGACTTTGGTTTTATGGACCTGGATTCTAGTACCTGCTGTCACTTTCTGGCTGTGTTGGACAAGCAATCTTGGACAAGTTGCTTAAATAAAGTTGCACTTCCATTGTTTATAACATAGAGAGAATGATACTCCCTATTGGACTAATTGTTATAAAGATGATGAGTGCGAAATACTACATATAGATTTGGCTCCTGGTGTACCACTGATTGTCTAACAGGGACTTAACTGTTTTATATAAAAGTCAACCCTATTTCTCATTAGCAGCATCAAACTCTAACTGTTTTATGTGAAATACAATCCTATTTCTCCTTAACCATAACAAACGGTGACTGTTTTATGTGAAAACCAGCGCAATTCTCCTTAGCAGCATCACCCTGTAAGCAGCTATGTGACTGGTCACATTAAATCTATGAAAAATTCTAATTAGAAAAAATTGAACTAATCCAATGTATTTTGTTATGGTTCTCACCGAAGTCAACAGGAGACTCTAATCAATTACCTTGTATGTGCAATTGAATGTGCTGGGCATTAGGAACGGATGAAAAAGACTTGGGGTCTGATGGGGGAGGCAGTGTGCAGCATGAAAGGGAAGTGACCTTTACTCGCTTCCTCATCCCTGCTGACATTCAGCAAACACGTTTGGAGCATTACTCGGTGTCAGGTTCGAGAACTAGGCAGTGTGCAATGCAAGCACCCAGTGAGGTAGAGACGTAGAAGCCTTGGAGTGTGAAGGAAGGGGTTATCAAGAGGATGGTCAGGGAAGGCTTCCTGGAAGAAGAGGACCTTGGGCCAGGCTTTGTGGGGTGAGCAGTATTTAGATGACGGGGTAGGGGGATTTGGTTCAGAGTAGGTGTCCTTGTGAGCTGAGCTAGAGACAGAGAGACTCAGCTTTTCTGAAGACTATTAACTGAGATGTGGAGCTGACCAAGAAGCAAGTGTTTTGGATTTACTTTTAGGGCTGTCACTGCCTCTAGCATCTACATGATATCTCCACTAGGCTCAGGGTAGAGGGTGTCTCCTTCTGAGAAGGACTAGCCTTGCCTCCTGTGTGCAAGAGCCTCTGGTATTACCTTGGCAGGGCCATGCCTGACATAATTTGGATGTTTGTTCCTCCTTATCTCAGGTTGAAATGTGATCCCCACTGTTGGAGATGAGGTCTAGTGGGAGGTGTTAGGTAACCGTTAAAGATCTCTCATGAATGGTTTGGTGCTGTCCCTGTGACAGTGAGTGAGTTTTTCTTGTAAGATCCTTAAAAGTGCAGGGAAGAAGAGATGGTATCCTGGGCTAGGGCCATAGCAGTGGAGAAGGGGAAAAGAATACAGATTCAAAGCATCCTTAGGAGGCAAATTCAACAGGACTTTGAATACGGGGGTTGAGAAAGAGGTGTCAGTTATTATTGGGTAACTAGCTTGTTCACCTGCGTGGGGCAAAGAATAAAAGCGATCAGATGTCCAATTTGGCAATGGGAGAGGGAGATTTAGGAAGGTCATGAGTCCATGTGGGGTATCCTAAGTTTGAAGTGACTTTGAGACATCCACAAAATGTTGGCTGAGTTTTTAGAGGCAAAGATCCAGAGCTCAGAAGCGAAGTGTGGGTGGAAGATAGAAATGTGTGGATTACAGTTTTGAGACGATATCAAAGTTAAGAGTATGGATGGGATTTTCTAGGAGGAGGGTGCAGAATGAGGAACTAAAGGGGGATGGAGCCCATCTTGATGAGCAGCTGTGCAACAGGTAGAGAATCTGCAAAGAGATGGAGAAGGAGCAGCCAGAGAGGGAAGAGGCGACGAGGATGGTGGATCCTTGTGAAAGCCAGGGTGGGACAGCGTTGTGTGGTGAGGAAGTTGTCAGCAGTCTTGAGTGCTGCTGAGAGTTCAGACAAGGTGATTTCTGAAAAATGCTGAGTTTAGCTCACAGTGGTCAAGGGTGGCTAAAATGTGAATTTTTGGGGGAGTGGTGGGGAGGAAACACAGATTAGAAAGAGCTGATTTCTAAAATTCCTTCTAGATTTAATGCTCTGTGATTATGTGATGTGAATTCCTGTCAGTGTTTAAATAGGAAAAATATGTTAAACGCACATACACACACACAATAGGAAAAATATGTTATATGGACACATACGCTCCCCCCCCCTCGTATTTCTCTTGATGTCTATCTATATTTAGAAACACCATAACTCAAATCCAGGATTCCTCTTTGAACTAAATGTATTTTTTGAGGATACCACAATTTCCCCAGATGTACAGTTACTCACCAGACCATGTGATTTTTCAAGCTGGAAAGGTTGATTTCATTTTCCTTAGGATCATATATGGAAGAATGTTTTTGTTCTGTGGAGCGGTAAGCCCACAAAATCCTTTTTTCCGTGATATTTTTGGCTAGCAGCTTGCTTGCTTTTCCCTCCAAGTTTAACCTGTGATCTGTGAATTATGTTGAACCAAACACCCACCTCGCAATGCTGAAAGTCAAGCCTTCTTTGAGAAACACCTAAAGTATCGGGCAGATGTTTTCCCCAGTCTTGTCCAGTGGGCACATCTGGAGTTTTAACTAATGAAGCTTTGGCTGGACCTACTGATGACCAGGAACAGAATCTCGCTATATTCTTTACCACAGCCTGGAAAGTCATTTAACTCCAGTGGATTCCCCTCCTTTCCTTCCTCCCCTCCCAGCAAGTCTCCAGCCTCCTCTAACCTCCACCCCTCCATGGCTTTGTTTCCACTGAGAGTTATTAGTAAAAATTCATGGGGCTTCTGAACTACATTTAGTGGAGGCTGCTTAGAAGTGGGGCTCTGAGGGCCTGGAGTGGCCTCAGGGTCACGGGAGTGTAACTGAAGCTAAGCTGGCAGTATGTGACCAGCAAAGTGACTTCCAGCCTCTCCCCGGCCCCACTTCTCAGGCACAGCCTTCTCAGGGACATTTGGCACTAGTTAAAGAAGAAAGCTGCATGGATTTCTCTACTGAGGTCTGAGAGCAAAAGGAAAAATGCACCCTGCCTCTTGTTAATTCCATCATTCTGTTTCGTGGCTTTCGAGCGAGCCAGACCGCAGTGATCAGCCTTCCTCGAACTCTTTTGGGCTCTGAGTGTGCCCCTTGCTGGTGCCGTCCTCACGCTCTGCAGCTGGCCCTCAAGCCTGCACTTTGCTGAGGCTTTTGCTGTCTGCTGGCCATTCTATCATTTCTCAGCTCCTAAAAAAATCATTCTTCCTTTCTGTGCCTCAGTTTCCCACCTGTAAAACGAGGTGGTCTAACTAGGTCAACATTTCTTCATGATGCTCTTTGCAAACACTTATGCCCAAATGCACGCCGCCCCATACACATGACCTACCAAGTCAGGAATTCTGGCTGATACCTAGAAATGAACATCTTCAAAATGCTCCCCGTATTTCTGATGTCATCAGTCTAAGCATCCTTGTTCAAAAACTACCACATTAGATGACCTCAAAGGCCATTTTTAAAAAATTTAGATTTGCTACTGCTGCCGGGTTTATAACTACTGCAGTTTTACAGAGGCCAGCAGAAGGGAAAAGGACACAGTGTGAAATTCGTAAGCCAGACATCCATGAGTCATCTCCTCTGGGGAAATTTTGGAGATAGAATCATTTAGAACTAGATCCGGATTGGACATAAATTAGGAAATTAGAATGAGGAATGGAGTAGGAGTTGTGGGATAATATATTGCCCTATTTTTTATCCAGGAGAGTCTGAGAAATTCTACTACCTAAAAGGGTTATTTATCCAAATGGCATAGATATAAATTATAAATCTAAATATACTCAAGCAGCTTACTTAACTTATATGAGACTCAGTTTCCTCTTCAGTAAAATGGAGATCGCAATGTCTATAAGAATTAATGGAATTAATATGCTTAAAGAACTTATCGTAGTGGCTGGCACATGGCAGATACAAAAAACATGTGAGTTACTTGAATGTATCCAACTAAAATCACTATCAAATTCCATTAGTGTGGGAGTAGGTCTTCCTGATGATAAACAAAGTTATAATTTTAGGGTAGCTTTTTGAAATTGAGAGTCAGAAGACATATTCAAGACAAGAGAGTCCAGTGTCATCTCCCCTAGTTATAGATTTCTCTCCACGCATCCTAGGCATATGGACACACAGTCTCTGCTTAGATACATCCAAAGATGAGGAGCTTACTTCCTAATAGGGAAGTTTGTGTCATTGGTACGTAGGTCTTAGTTTTTAATAGCTTCTTACTCCATCTCAAAAAAAGAATAGTTTCTTACTTTGAATGTAAATACTCATTTATGAGACCCTTCAAGATTGAGCTCCTGTGTGTGGGTGTGTGTGTGTGTGCGTGCACACGCACATGTGAGAAAATGGGAGCGAGTAAGTGAGAAAGAGAGAGAGAGAGAGAGAGAGACAGAGACAGAGACAGAGAGAGAGAGAAAATGAACTTAAATGAGGCAGATAGGGAGGAGAAAAAGGAGGAGGAAAATGAAGCAGCAGTAGCTCAGAAAAGTCATCCTGTTCAGCAGGCATAGACCATGGTGACTGACGATTCTGGCAGTGATGCACCCAGGAGGTTGGAGGTGCTATGAATGCTGTGCATGCCATAAAGAAGGAGTCTCAAGGGGAGGGAAAGGATCAGCAGACCTGAAGGTGACCCTCCCCTTTAAAATTTGGCAAGAAGACAACTGCAGGACACTCAGGCAGAACTGTCTCAATTTAAAACCAGATTCTTGAGTTCTAGTGCCCACGTCTTCTCCTGAGATGCTGTCACCTAGCTTCATCCTCAGATGCTCTCAGGGCACAGAGAAGAGTCTCCAAAACACCCCCTCCCTCACATTGACCTCTCCGCCCTCTTGTGACCCTCAGGTTCTATCATTTGTGGGTTGCTGAGCTCACCCAGTGTCCTGCTTTGCAATGTTGAAGACTGGATGGATGCCTCTGAAGCCCGGGCTAATGCTACATGTCCTGGAGTGACATATGACCAGGAGACTCGCCAGGTGACATTACGTGTTGGAGGCCAGGAGTTCATCAAGAGTAAGTCTTTGCCATTTGTCCATATTCCTTCAAAATTACTCTTCCCACCAGCAAGGCCCTCTGCTACTTTCTTACGAGCTCTCCCTGTGGCCTGAGGAACTTGCACCTCTGAAAAGAAAACTTTACCAATCATGCTGCATGGAAACAACCCTAGCATCTCAGCAGAACTCCATGGGAAGCATCCATTTAGCTACTCTGACTGCAGGTGGACTGGGAGATGGCCAAGTGGGACAAGTTTGCTGCTCTCAGGAATCTTGGGGTCAGCTGGCAGTTGGTGGATCTCGTCTAGTCTTGGCTGGCGCGTCTGGGCCCTGATCTATGAGTTTCTCATCCTCCTCTGGAGGAACAGACTCTTCTCTAGGTGGCAGAAGCAGGAACAGGAGAAACAAGCAAGGCCTGTGCTGTTGGAGCTCAGATCTGTCATGTTGCCATTTTGGCCTCATCCTATTGGAGAAAGCAAATCCCATGGCCAAACAAGAGACAAAGGGCAGGAAAAACACTCTGCTCCTTTAATGGGGGAACTGCAAAGTCACGTGCAAATTGTATGACTACAAAGAAAACTGGAAAACTGGAGCCCAAAATGCAGTCTGTCCCCCAAACTAATGCCCATCCAGGCACATTTCCCCTTCTGTGAGTTAAGAAATTCCAGATTGTACCAACTGTGCTAAACACTCTAATGGTGGGTGCAAGGGACTGTGGTCTCCATTACATGGGTCCAACTCACAGAAATAACTATTGAGCTTTCTCCTTCTCCTTCGCTCTTTTGGAAGCTCTTCTGACCTTTCTTTTCTATGAACATACAAGCATTATGGTGAGGCTGCATCTCTGCGAGCATCTGTCCTAGCCTCTCAGTTTCCAGAGATGGGCAGTTAGTGTGTGAGGCCCCCCAGCCAGTGGCATCCTCTCTCCACCTTCACAGCCCTGCACTACCTCTCCCAGTAGACCCCCGTTGGGAAAAAGTGGATGCCCACTGTATGCTGGGCTAGGGACTGGTCAGCCATGTACTACTGATGTGATCAGGAAGGACAGGACCACCACCTTCACTGGAAACTGGTTAGAAACGCAGAGTTTCAGGCCACACCAATCCCCAGGTGGGCCCCAGCAATCTGTATTCTAACAAGTGGTCCAGATAATGCTTATGGACACTGAGGGCTTGAAAGTTTCCTTCCATCCTTGAGAGTCTGAGTTATGATGAAGATGGGGCCAGCTGCTCCCTTCCCTCTTCCTGCTCCAGAGTGGGGCTGAGGGGAAGCCCTGCAACTCATTGTCTGTTTATCTGCCAGCACCTGAACTGGGAAAGCACCACCAAGCTTCCACTCCGCCTTCTGAGTTGAGAGCAGTGAAAGCATGTGCAGATGCTGACCAGATAGGCTGAGCAACTGATGTGAGTGGGTCAAAGGGGTTCTTCTATGGGAACCTTTGGGTGCTTATGTCGCTGCAGGAAGTGATCTCCCAAAGACTGGCAGAAGCTTTCTCCAGGAAAAAGAGACTCACATCTTTATATCCTGCATTTCTCAGGATTCCAATGGCAGAGCATTCAATGTCACCTCCTCCAAAAGCCCTCCCTGACTACCCACAGGGCTTATTGCCTCCTCGACTGCAGAGCTTCATGGATGCTCTGCCCGTTCCTTTGTGAGGGAGTGGAGTCAGCAGCGTGCCACCATTGCCCATTAGCCTGTCTGTGGCAAGAGTGTCTGTGATGTTAGATCCTAGCTTTGGACACTAATTGTGTGATCTGGAGTAGGTCAATGAATGTTTTCAGGCCTAATTGCCTGTCTGTATAAAGAAAGTAATACCAGCACCCATCTCACAGGGTTGTGAGGATGAAAGGAGAGGATTTAACAATTAAAAAATAAGGATAATAGAGATGACTTATGTAGCACACCCTCTGAGGCAGCCCTGCTCTGAGGCCTTGACTGGTACTCACAAGTCCTCAACACAGTGCTTCAGGGCAGGCACTTTCATTGTCATTGTCCCTGTTTGCCCGCTGAAGACACTCTGCTGTTAGGTGACTTCCTTAGGTCTTCGAGCTTGTAAATGAGAGTGCTGGGGTCTGACACCAGGCATTCTGGCTCTCACTCTGCCTTCTTAACCACTTGCCTTGCAGATGAAGAAATTAGCAGAGTTCCTGATCCGTGGTATTGATATTAGATGATATTATCATTATTTGTCATTGTTTTCTGTCATATTTGAAGAAATGAACTGTATTTCATTAATTTCTGGATTCATACCATTGAGCATAAAATATGGCATATATATATGCCATATATATGTGTGATTGGATGTTTGGGGGTGTATTTGTTTGTTGGGGGCTGGTATTAGAAGTTAGTCCTAACCATAAAAAATGGCCATATATATATATATATATATATATGCCATTTTTTATGCTCAATGGTATGAATATATATACATGTATATATATATACATATACATATATATGTGTATATATATATGTATATATATATATATATATCTGTGGAGTGCATGGTTACCAAATTCTGAAACAAATATTGCAGAATTTGGTGGAATTCTATGAAGCATAAATAATTTCTTTTGGGGTAAATACAATCAAATCACTTATTGAAATGATGGCTAGTAAACACATGGCATTCATTACTCCAAGAGGTAGCACAGGGTGAACGCAGGCATTTCAAGAAAGACATATGATATATTCATGGCAGTAAATCCAGAGTGAATTGCTCAACCCTGAGCGTGTGCTTGGTATGTGCCCAAGAAATGAGGTCTGTGCCCTTGTCTGGCCTCCCGGAGAAGAAGTGATTACCAAAGGACTTTGGTAATGTTTGTTTTTTTCAGTGCCTTATATGTGTGGGTGTGTATTCTGGGGTGAGGGTGCGGCTTTAAGCAGTGTGTGCTATGATGTGGATTTCAGCAGCCTTCATATTCCTTCATATTCCAAATTGGAGATTGCACTATATAAAGACTGATTAGGAGGCTCCCTCCAATTGAAGGCAACAGGACACAGATCTTTCCTCTTCAAAATAGGAGGTCAGCCTTTTAGTGTGATTAACCCCTGGGGGTGAGAGGGAGGGTGTGCAGTACTTTAAATTCTTACTGCAGTGTGAAGAGCTGATGATACCCTTTTCTATCAACAGATAGTGAAGGAGGAAAAGAGGAAGAGGATTCCGGGTATAGGAACAGTTGCAGGGGAGGATGTGGAATGATTTGAAAGAACATGGGGAGGTGCCAGGGACAACATAGTCAAACTCCATTCCCACTAAACTTGGTTGAGAACTGGCCTCTTCCTCCCAGTATAACAATGGGGTAGATGGTTGTGAAGACAGACTCTGAATCAGGCCCCGGAATTTGAATTCCAGTGTGAATGTGTCCTCACCATGTGGCCCTTCTAGGCTTTGGTCTTCCCTATTATACAATGAGGATAATGATGGCCTCTGACTCTCCAGGTAGTTGGGAGGGTGAAGGAAGAATACGTGTGGAACAGCAGAGTGGTGCTGAGCAGGGCAGGCTCGCAGTGAACACTGAAGATGGGGCACAAGGGGTGGGAGTGAAAATGCCTGGAATTGAGCCTGGCTATTTCCCCTAGCTCTGTGGCCTTATTCAGGACACCTGACCATCTTCAGCATCAAGGCCTCCACTGTGCAGTGGGGGCACTTGTTCACAGATTACTGAACGAAGTGCTGACCTACACTACAGCCCTCAAAGAATGCCTTGTTCTCTGGTCCCTGGTTCCCTGCCAGCACACCCAACAAGGGCACCCATGGGACTTCTGGGTACAGACATCTGTTTTCATTGATCAGTTCACTGGTACGGTCAGGCTCTGGTTCAACAGATGACCTGGGTAATGGAGAGTAGCATTTATTTATAAAGGAAAAATGAATTGACTGCCACCAGGTGTAGCAAGTTACAACCCAACAGAACACAAATTCAAGTAGTAAATATATCAGTATGTGCACTGCATTATACAAAGTGCTTTCACGTACAACTTAGTCGATCCTTTGGGCACTCTGGTGAGGCAGTGGTTATATCACAATTTCACTCATGAGAGTGAAGTTTGGAGCTATGACATGACGTACCCTGGGAAACAATCTTTACATTAGTGCCATGGCCGGGGCTCTAGGCTTCAGCTTTGGAGACCACTGCTGTCTTGTGGAAGCTTCCCACCTGCTCCCCGCTGCCACCATCTGCTTCCACCATCCTGCATGCAATTTACTGGGAGTGGAAAGTGCTTTGGAGTTTTCCTTGTTATTGTGCCAGAAAATTAAGGCGTCTCCAGTAACTGAGAGTGTCACTCCTCAGACATCACTTTGGGGCCAGCTATGCTCTGGATATTAGGTATTAATGCCGGCTAATGGGATATTCCACTTCAAGGATTTTACAGGGCTGCTGGGAGAAGAGAACAGAAGATTCAGAAAAGCTGTAGGGTCAACTGTGAGTTGTGTAGGGGAGCTGGGAGATGCGCAAACAGCTGTGGAGGAGGTGAGTCGGCGGGAAGCCCTCCCCCGTGGGGAAGCGGCCCTGTGTTCCCTCCTCCCTCCCTGATATCCTGAGCACCTGCTGTGTGGGTGTGAGGATGAGGTAACCAGGCCAGGTCTGGAGTGCAAAGATGGGGAGAGTGGCTTCTGTTTTCAAGGAGCTCACAAGGTAGATGGGGTGAGAGATGCAGAGATTATTAAATGCAGCAGGCCTCTTGTTTGCTCATCTTAGTGGACTGACGAGGATTGTAGAGACATGAATGTCCCCTTAGCATGTCCCTTCCTGTTTCGTAAAAGCCTCCTTCAGGTCACTTGCCCCACAGAAGTTAGGACTGACTTCTAATACCAGCCCCCAACAAACAAATACACCCCCAAACAACCAATCACACAAAACATTTGGAGGCCATTTTAATCTAATTTGAAGATATAGCACCTTTGGCTGTGAGGCTTCACTTTTCTGCCATCAGTAATGAGTGATGGCTGAGAATATGAGATTTTGCTTCACCTTGGTGCCTGGGTTGATGTGTGTTCTCCAGAGAGAAATCCACACAGGATCTGGATCTCCCAAATTTCCAATGAACATCTCTGAGTGTATTTGACTATTTGCTGTTGGCTAGGTCAACTTTTTCATTTCTCAGAAAAACATCTTAGAAAGCTCCGGGACTGCATATTACTAGTTTTTGAGAAATCTTGAAGTGCAAATGAATGGAAAACAGGCAGAATCAATGTCCCCAAATGCCACACAGACATAAAATTTGATAGAAAAAAGAGAAAAGCCTTGGCAGAAATACTATTAGGTTCATCCTGAATTCAGATGGCTTAATGTTCAGTGATTGTGAGGCTTTGCCTGATGCCTGATGTTCAGTTTGTAGGGGGCTGTTTTATGTCAGTGATTGTCATTATCTTGGGATGCCAGGACCTCAGTGGAGAAACTTACAATACACCTGTGGTACTCATTGCAACCAGATGCATCCAGACTGGATGGCTGATGAATGCCCAGAAGTAGGATGGGCCATTTAAAAAGGGCCCTATCAGTTATTAGTTACTGTTGTCACAGCCTGTGCCTTGCCATGTGCTCAGTGCTATGCTTTGTGTCTCAGTTTATAGTTTGAATTCTCCCAGAATCAACCATGAGACAAAGATTCAGGAGCGTCATTTAAATAGGAAAGACAAGGAATATGAACAGAATCTCAGGGGAAGTAACAGAGAAGAGACGACGGCCAAGGAAGGGTAGACTCTTAAGCTGTTTTAATTCCCTGAATCAGTGCAAAACACACTTCAGAATGACCCCGCTAGCTGAGCCAAGGAACAGGATGTGCACCCAGCAGTGCTGCAGAGGACTTGGCTGACAGTTGCAGGGAGAGCAGCAGTTCCTGGCCCGTCCATCCTGCCACTATGCCAAGGGCAGCTGTGGCTTTCTGCAGCTCCCTCAGAGCCCTGGGCATAGACCAGCAGTTCATGTTGCATACGTAATTTCCACTCATCCTCTAAGACCTGGAGAGAAATGGCATTTTCTCCATTTACTGAGGGAAAGAGTAAGGTATAGGTCCTCAGGGGAATGTCCTCAAGGTTATTCAACTCACCAGTGGCACAACTCGGGTTTCCTTTATGCCACGATCATTTATTCAGATATGCTTCATGCTGGGAAGTGGGATGTAGAGATCCTGATACCTGCCTCCTGTTAAGGAAGCTCACTGTCTAGGAGAGGGGCAGGGGAAACGCATGCTCTCCTGGAGCAAGTGCCATTGTATTGGTCCAGCTGACCAGGCCTCAGTTCCCCTGGGCCTGGGCACCATCTTCTGGAAAGGAAGGACCCTGGGAGACTCCATCCTTATAGACCTACAGCAACCGTTCTGAACCTCCTAACGCACACAGGAGGCACAGGAGTGTCAGCTGATTCTCTGTAATAGTCATCTTTAATGGCTGGAGGTCTTTCCCCCCACAACTCACTAGTGGATTGAATGAAAGCAAGTCTCCAAATTTCGCCACACATCCAAGCAGTTATTAGCAAACAGGCCCAGAAACTGTCATGACCTGTCACTTGTTCAGTGGTCCCAGTGAAGTCCCAGCTTGCTATCCTTGGCACCTTGTTAGAAAGGTTTATTTAAGACAGAACCAATGCTATTCTCACAGCTGAACTCAACCCACCTTCTCATCAAAATCAGATGAACAAGAATCCTTTAGATCTGTGACTGATCACAGACCCATTTTGAATCAAGCCACAGCCCTAGGGCTGTTGGGCTCAGAAATCTGTCACAATCTCTTCCTGCCAGCCTAGGAGTGACATTGCAATACATTTAGCCAAGCCACGTGTTTTGAATCCTATGAATCTGACCAATAAATATGTGCCTCTTTCCAGCATTCATTATGCTAATTAACAAAGCCGGGTGGTGGTGGTAGTAGTGGTGGTGGTATTAACTGGGGATAAAGAGTTGATGTATCTGTGACTCCTTCCTGGAGGGTGGGGCTTCTGGACAGCAGCTTTTCTCTGCCACATGACCACTCCTAGAATGTGCTTTTCCATTAGGATCCTGCCCAGTTTAATACGAGGGCGTGGATTAAAATTGATTGCCACAGACACAGCACATGATCTCCGCGGAAGGTTTTTGAATAAAGACCACGCGACACTCAGCAGTGCTGGAGAATCAGGCTCTGTGCTCAGACCCCAGGTTCTCGGTGTGTTTGTGCTCCTTCAGCCTTGATCACAGGGGCAGCGACCCAGAATCAGGGGCTGGAGGCCGGTGTATGTAGCAGGGATATTTTAACTTGGTTATTGTGGAAGAAATGAAGTGTTATCATTTATCAGGGAAGAGGAGGAACGATGCTTGCTTGGGTTCTGTGTACCTTCTCATGGTCGTCAGTATTCTATTAGGGAAATGTTGCGGAATGGAGTCAAGAGTCAGAAGTCTGTTTAGGAAAACTAATTTGGGGCTAGCCTTATGTGTGGTAGGACGACGTTCTGTGTTTATTCGGTGGGCTCTGAGTATCATTAATTGTTTTGTTTTCCCTCCTTTATTTTTGCATTTACTTAGGCACTGAATGCCAGTTCTGTGCCAAGAATTGTGCTGGAGGAGTGGGAGATATAAAGAGGGGACTTACAGTGTATCCAAGAAGCTGGAGAATAACCACCAGCCATGAGGGGAGAGAACGAAGATCTCTGAGTACTGCAAACTCAAAAGAGCGGGGCGTGTGACCAGCTGGAGATCTCAGGGAAGCCTTTCAGAAGGCAGTGATTCAGAATCTGATTCTTAAAGAATGAGTAGAGGTCAATCAAGTGAAAGAGAACAGGGTTCTAGGCAGAGAGAAAAATACGTGCCATGATGCAGAGGCCTGACAGCAAGCATTCAGTGTGACTGGGGAGGTGGGCACTTTGGAGACAGAGTAGAGCATAAGGCTGCTCAGCTGTCATGAGCCAGATTGCAAGGAGCTGAATTCTGACATCCCTGTAGCTACTGCAGGACCAAAGGTAGGTTTGCCTTTCAGGATGGATACGTGGGGGCTGTCACTGAGGGATGGGAGGAGGCCAAGGTCAAGGCTAGGGTGGGGATCAGCTAAAGCCTAATGAAGTTAGGAGATGTGGTAAGGCTTGAGCTGAGAGGGAGGGTTCAGAGGAGAGGAAAGAGTAAAGAGCAGTTTAGGAAGTAGTCTGATGGATGCGGAGACCGATGGAGAGGGAGGAGCCAAGGATGACCTGAGAAGAAGGTGGTCCTATTAACTGATTTAGAAAGCAGGAGGAAGTTATTTTGGATGTAGAGATGGGAATGGGCAACAATCTTTCTTTTACCCCAGTGTTCTCTATGTATTCCTATGGAGACTTGGCAGTCATGGATTACGAAGACCACCAAGGGGTTATAACTTTCCTTGTGGTGATTGACAAGGGTGCTTCCCAGGACACAGTCATCTCTGTAGATTCTGGTCAGGTGACTTTCGGGACCTACCAAGGTGCTCTACATATATGTACTGAGTTTAGTTGAATTCCATTGGATTAAATTGTATTGAAACATGCAAAAACCAAGGATGAACTTAAGACAGCATATTTCTCAGGCTGGCAGACCCAGGGCTCTGTTGCCTTGAGATGGACAGAGTATATAAGACGGTCTGCTTCTTATCACAGTTCAGTACATTCTGGGCCAAAAAAACAGTCTTAAACTGATTTGCACCTGCAGGAAGCACCCATTTGTCTCTGGGTGATAAAAGGGGCACCTATCATTTTTGACATTATGTAAAGAAGGCCATATATACCAACAAAAGTAAGAGTCCCAGACAGAGTGAAAGACTCACCACCAGCTGACCCCAAGTCAGTTACTGAGACTGCTGAGAGGTCAAGACCTTCTTCTTGACATTTCCTAAGGTTTACTGCTCTTAGGAAGGGGCAGGCATAGGGATGTGACCGAATCTGTATTTGTATTGAGGGACTATAACCGAAATGCCCCAAATTATTTCATAGTAAACTACACACACACACGCACGCATGCACACACACACACACACACACACACACACGCATGCATATATTATTTTTCCACAGGTTATTGGGGTAAGGCGGTGTTCGGTTACATGAGTAAGTTCTTTAGTGGTGACCTGTGAGATTTTGGTGCACCCGTCACCTGAGCAGTATCCATTGCACCCTATTTATAGTCTTTTATCCCTTGCCCCCTCCCGCCCTTTCCTCCAAGTCTCCAAAGTCCATTGTATTATTCTTATGCCTTTGCATGCTCATAGCTTGGCTCCCACATATCAGTGAGAACATATGATGTTTGGTTTTTCATCCTGAGTTATTTCACTTAGAATAATAGTCTCCAGTCTCATTCAAGTCACTGCAAGTGTATTTCATGGTAAAGTGCTTAATGTGGTCATTGGCTTCAGCCTTAGACTTGAGACCAATATAATACTCTAGAGGTAAATATTGTTTCTTTAACTTTTACAGGTTAAATAAGAATGGTAATGCATGATCTAAAGTATTTTGAAAAGCTTATTCACTTTGCATCTATATTACATGTTACCTCTGTGAATATATAGGTTATATCTATAGCTATATCTCTCTATATATACCTACATATAGTCTTTCTTTCTTTCAAGAATCAGTATATCAATAGATTTGTGTATAAAAAGATTTAAAAAAAAAGTTATCTAATTTCCCTCATGACAAGTCTAAAGCCCCATAGCCTGACCTTTGAAATAATCAAATGATGCTATCACGAGGAGAGAGTGAAAACGGAACACAGATTGAGCAGGTGGCCAGCCACTGGTTCTGTGTTGTTGCAGTAGGAGTATATGGTAAGGCCTCCTCTGCAGTGTGGAGAACAAGTCCAGGAATTGCAGAGATCTGAATCCACATCTGTCAGATGGCATAGGTGTTCACTTGCCCCAATTTTTATAAATAACTTTTACCTTCTAAAGAAGGGTATGACAGAATTTTGAGTGGCTCCTTTAGAGAGACATCCCAACATTGCAAAGTCTGAGAAGTTCTAGCACCATTGTTTATTCCCATTTCAGAAGTAAAATCAGATGGACGTGCAATGCAGTAATTTTGGCTCACCTCCATATCCTAGAACATGGTCAGCCCTGGGGGGGCACTTGTCACTTTGATAGACAAGTTTTCCAGAGAGTTGAGTCCAGACATCTTTAAACACAACCACCTTTAACATTTTTGCTGTGTCAGATGGACAGAATTCTGAAGTACAGCCACGTACCTCAAAAAGACATTTTGACCAATGAAGGACCACCTATATAATGTTTGTCCCATTAGACTATAATAGAGAATAAGACTATAAGATTAATCTATAAGATTATAATAGATGATAATAGAAACCTAATACATAGCACTTGATACTGGCATTTCATATTAAGTAGGGGAAATGATTGCTATTCAGTAATGATGCTAGGACATTTTGTTTTTTACATGAAAAATATATGTAAATAAAAGTATATAGACCATCTGTTCTTATGTAACTGCACTCTATGATCACACATCAGAAAAATTGCATTTCTCTGAATGTATTCTGGTTGTTAAGAGATGCACAGCTGTATATTATCCTCTCCTTAGTGTGGTGGTGAGGAAGGAGTATGGGATTTGAAGCCAAACAGACAAGGCTTAAATTCTTGCACTGACCTTTCTTGACTTTGATTCTTTTATCTGGAAATCGGGGACCTTACTTTACAGCACGCCTGTGAGTTTTAAATTAGGTACTAGATGAGGATTTTCATGCAAGCTCGTACAATACACCATTTGTTGTTCTGTTTTGTTTTGTTTTAAGTTTTTAGTAGTCTGACACCATGGTTTTTAGTTTCTGTCTTTAGTGATAAGCAAAAAAGAGTGATAACGAAGGGGCTTTACTGGCCAAATTAGAAACAGAAACTAAGAACCCGTGACTGTATTCTCTCTCTTAGACACCCCTGCTAGTGTTGGATAAATGGTAATAACTGTTTATCAATAACTAGCTCTTCATTAGGACAAATATGTAATGCATGCAGGGCTTAGAACCTAGATGATGGGCTGATAGGTACAGCAAACCACCATGGCACATATATACCTATGTAACAAACTGCATGTTTTGCACTTGTATCCTGGAACTTAAAGTAAAATAAAATTTAAATTTAAAAATGTAAAAAAAAAATAACCTCCTAATCATAATTTAAAGCAAAGTTTAATCATACCTTGACATCTCAAGCTATCAGCCAGCTCTTTCCTTTAGCGTGGCGCTTCTTTGCCTCCAGACTCTGCTATCTAGGTTCTTTCCTCCACCTTCCATATCACAGGGATATTGAAAGGAACTAAAGACTCAACGAAGGCAAAAGAGGCAGCATTGACCTTCAAGAGATGTTGTGGCAAGTCTAGTCTCATCCAGAATGGCATCCAGGGGAGAACTGTTTGCCAGAAGGAAAAATCTGATAATATTAGTAATCAGTTGAGTCATGGCAGCTGCCAAGTGGCTGCCTACCAAATGTTGAGGACTGTGGAAGATCGTTTACGTACAGTATTCCCATTCTTTTTTTTTTTTTTTTTGAGACGGAGTTTCGCTCTTGTTACCCAGGCTGGAGTGCAATGGCGCGATCTCGGCTCACCGCAACCTCCGCCTCCTGGGTTCAGGCAATTCTCCTGCCTCAGCCTCCTGAGTAGCTGGGATTACAGGCATGCACCACCATGCCCAGCTAATTTTTTTTGTATTTTTAGTAGAGATGGGGTTTCACCATGTTGACCAGGATGGTCTCGATCTCTTGACCTTGTGATCCACCCGCCTCGGCCTCCCAAAGTGCTGGGATTACAGGCTTGAGCCACCGCACCCGGCCAGTATTCCCATTCTTGAAATCGCTGTCCACATTTACCAATGAGGCAAGAGTCTCTGAGAACTTAAGTGGTGTGGAAAACTCATAGCTCTCAAACGTCCCAGGAGTTTTGCTTTCTTCAAGCCAATATCCAGTTCCTTAAGTGACTCTCCTGAGTCATAGGTTCACAACCCCTCATGAAAGTAGTCCCTTTGGTGCCCTGACCATGACACCTGACATCTGACCAACTTTGGCTTTGGGCCAAGGAGCTGGAATAGAGCTGCAAGAAGCTCCTGGGTTATGCCTTGAGTAGGAAACAGAGTTTTCAGGCCTAGGAAGAGCCTGCATCAAGGGAAATGGGGCTATTGTGGGAATGGTGGGTACGCAGTGATAGCACACTCAAACTCATAAAAATAAACATCTTCCTTTGCAGGTCTGACACCCCTAGAAGGAACTCAAGGCACCTTTACCAATTTTCAGCAGGTTTATCTCTGGAAAGGTAAGCTCCACAGTGGAAGAGGGGGGTTAGCAGGACACTGATTACATGAGATTGTCTGGCACCACTTCTCATTCACAGGGCACTTCATTTCTGTAGAGAAATAGGTAGAGAGTCACTTTCCAAATGCATATTTTCTGTGGAACAGAAGGGCTCCAGCTCATCAGATAAGATACCAAAGTCTAAAAGAAAAGTGACTACTGTGGAAACCCAAGAAAGGATAGAGGGAGGAAGCACTAGGTTCCCGTGAGATAAAGTTTGCTGACCACAAGACAGCCTTTTTCCTAGGAGGGGAGTTTGGAGCCATTGCAAAGCACAGGAGGCATTTCTCTAAGGGGACTCAGCCCCGTGTGCCTTTCTCCCTGAGACTGAGGGACTGGGGACAGGACCCCAGGGAGGTAGTGCCCTGAATTCCTGCTCAGAGATAATGCTACTTGGGTGCATGGGACAGAATAGGGAGAAATGGAGAGTCCGACAACACGTGTGCTTGACACTTCCCTTCTGCTTCTTTGTCCTCCTTAGAGTTTTCTGAATGTTGACCAAGTGACTACTCAGACCCCGGGAAAACGAATGGCATTTAGGAGAGAGATGAACTCTTGAAGGGTTCTAGCCTCAGGAGGGAGCAGATGGATCAGTGGCCCATCACAGGTCATGGCCATATGTGCTGGGTGAGAGGCATGAGGAAAGGCCCCTGACCCCATATCACCCTCATACTGTCCCCCAATCTTTCCTCATTGATCTTCAGTGTCCTGAGAGAGGATTGGTGACTTGTGCTGATAAATTGAAAGAGCAGGAAGGCATAGACTTGGAGTGATGGGATGTGAATCCTGGTGCCATCAATCCTCACTTGTGTGACTGGGAGCCCGTGGACCAGCCTCTCATGGCCAGATTCCCCAAGGGCGACATGTGACACAGATAGCACCACTGATCTTAGAGTTACCTGAGCAATAATGCATGCCTGAAAAGTGCTGAGAACAGTGCCGTGCATACAATACCTGCTGAATAATGTTGGTGGGGGTGGGGGTGACGAACAGGAAAAGAAGGAAGGCAAAAGAGGAGGAGGCGGAAGAGGAAAAACGAAAAGGAAGGTGTTTACCATCATTTCATTTTAAAGAGATAAAATGCGATTATGTGCTTCTTTTCTCATTTAATTATACCTATAAGGTAGGTCTAAAGAGGGGGTGATATTTTATTCATTTTCCAGGCAAGAAAAATGAGACTTGGAGAGGGTATGTGCCATGCCTACGGGATGCCTGGGAGGTCCTGAGGTTAAGACCAGACACTGTAGTATGTCCCAAGTCCAGCACTTCGTAGTTATCGGACATTTCTGATAAAGCGTTAAATGATGAAAGATGAAGGACATGCATTTCTCTAGGACATTTGCTGCACTACAGGGAAGTGCCTTGAGACCTGCCTGATACCTACATCACCACAGGCTCTCACTTTCATGGAAATTTTTTAAATTTTAAAAATTTTAAAAATTTCTAAATCATTTACTGGCCACTTGAGTGGTCTGGGATAAACTATTCTGCCTCTCTAAGTCTCAGTTTTTATGGAAATCTTGTTCTCTACCTATATAGGATGTTATAAGCAGCAATATTTATGAGCATATATTGTTAACTCAAAAGGGCTTTGCATATGTTAATAATTTCAATATCACAGGCAATGGTTGTTCTGTCATTGAGAGGTTGGATGATGTTCCATACAAAACAAAGGACTGCAGATCTACATGTCAGGACATCTGTTCCAGATTTTACCTCAGGCATCTGGCTTCAGGCCCTGAGAATTTCTGACATTGCTATTAACATTTGGTTGACCAGTGGAATACTACTCCTTCTTCCCAACAATGAAACAACTCTTTTTTTTTCCTCCTAGATTCTGACATGGGGTCTCGGCCTGAGTCTGTGGGATGCAGAAAAGGCACAGTGCCAAGGCCAACATCTCCAACAGAAACAGGTACCAACCCCAGAACCTTCTTACACACTTGGGTATCTGAATGCAGAGACAAAATGTGTGCACCAGGAGTTTAATCAATGAGCGGACCTATTGACATCACTCTACTCTGTATCCGTGGACCCTCCTTTAATCTTCTAACCCAATTATCCAGCTTATAAATATGGAACACTCCTCAGATGAGCAATTGGCACAGAAAGTAAGGCAAAACCATTGCAAATTCATCACTGTTACAGGAAACGAAGACAACCATAATAACAAACCTTGAAAAAAGAGAAACAGAGCAAGGTTCACCTGACTGTGCCAGTGGGCTTCACTCATGTCAACCCTGAGGAGTATAAGCAAAGTGTAAATATTCTGAAATTGTTTAATGAATGAGATGTCTATGAGAATCTTTTGCATGTCGTGGCATACAGTGAGAGCTATGATTCCAAACACAAATAGGAACAGTACGTATGTACTATCTGGGACTTCTCTACCTCCAGAGTCTCTGATTATTATTACTGAGGTGGAGCAAAAACTCAGAGAGAGAGGGAGATCAGCTGCTCAATACAGGCTCAGCAAGGACTAGGAGACAAGGCACCACCTGTGGTCTGTGGGGTGTGTGTGTGTGTGTGTGTGTGTGTGTGTGTGTGTGTGTGTGTATGCATGCGCGTGTGCGTGTGCACACGTGTGTATTTGCATGCATGCACACACTGTAGGAATAGGAGTTAGAGGGAAGGGGAAGGAAGCAGAAGAGGGATAGCCAGAGCAGACTGCTAGCATAGGAAGACAACATGGTGCAAAGGGAAAACCATCACATTACAGAGCAGAGACTAGATCCTGAACCACATTTCTGCCATTGAATACATGCCTTACTGCACAGCCATGGGTAATTTGCTTCCCTGCTAAAAGCCTTGGATTCGTGTGTAAAATAATCTTGTCTACCTGTTATCCTAGTAGATAGCAAACACTTGGCACAGTGCCTGGTTCTTAACATGCCGAAAACTGCTGAGCACCCTGCCCTCCCCTCCTTGATGGGGCATTGTGTTTACACTTGGCAGTGCCTTTGAAAGGTAGCCACACAGCTTGTGACAATGTAAATGTGTGTGAGTTAGTGGCACTTGAGAAGATTCTGACAAATCCATCATCACACACTGCTTCAGGGTAGTGTCTGCCGAACTCTCACATGATTCACACAAGACGTTCCCCACCGTCTCCCCTAGAAGGGGAGCTTGGCCCTCACTGGAGACCTTGCAGGGAGTCAGGGTGAATAGACAAGGCTCAGCTCAGTTTTCCCTTTCTTAGCTGATTGCATTCCTGGACTCCAGGAGATAAACTGCCTGGAGAAGAAATCGCATTGAGTCCAGGCCGGGTGGTGTCTCCACGTGCTCGTTTACTTGGATGGTACTTCTCAGTGTACATGAGAATGGCCTCTCTGATTCAGAGGACAGTGAGGAATCATCCCCTTTGTGTATCAGGTTACCACCATCCGTCTGAATGTTTGAGACTAACTCAGGAAGCCAAAGAGAGCAGTTGGTCTCCTTGCTTTTAAGGATGGTGCAGTTTTAAAAGAAGTAGGAAATGGCTTTATGTAATACAGCATGTAAACCAGGCATAAGATGAAGTGGCTGCAGTATTCATTCTTTCATCCAGCAGACATTTTTGAGCACATGCGGCTGTGGCCTTGAACATTCATAGGCTAGTGAGAATTCCATGTGTCAGCCACTGTGTGACAATGTGGCAAGGGGGGCAATGTGGACAGGTGTCAGGTGCAGTGAGAATGCAGGAGAAGGAATGCTGGCAGCCTGCAGGGGCCAGGAAAGGTTTCTCAGAGGAGGCCAGAGGGATCTGCCAGACACTTCCAGGTATACCTGAGAAACGGTGTTCCAGGTAAGGGGAACACCTGTGCCAAGCCTCCAGGAGCAGGTGTGCATTCAGGCCTGCTGCCTTGTTTCTCATCTCTTACGCTGCCATCTTGAGGGGCGACCTGTGATCTCCCTGAGCTTCTGCTTTGTGCTAGGCATGGTTCGATGGGGAGACAGGCATGGGGACTGGCCATTACCCAATCACTTGAGATGAGGGCTGGGGCGGTAACATGGTCTCTGGGGCCTCTGCTGACATCAGACTTCTGACCTGGCCAAATGCTTGTGAAGTCTTTATCCTGACTGTGGTTCTTTCTAGCAAAGAAGCTCAGTCTTTTTGAGCCTGCTTTATGGAGTATGGAAAGTAGCTGCTGACAGGTATTGACAAGGAAAGTGCAGTGCTCAAGTCCACACCAAATTGCAGGTGTATATGGGATATAGTGTCTCTTACACAGAGCCCTGAATGGATGGACATGGCAAACATTCCCCAGCTCATCTCCCTGATATACCTCATTCCACTATTGTATGTCCCCCTGGAAGACAGAGCGCTCCAAGGATACAGAGCTATCCCCAGGGCCAAGGACCTGGATGTCAGGGCCCTTGGCCCTGTAGAATCTCTTTATAGAGCCACAGGACATCAGAGCAGGAGGGAGCAAAGCTGATCCTCGAAACATGAGTTGCACTAAGGTGGGTGGGGGAGGAGGGTGTAATGGAGCTTGAGCCAGCAGAGGGAAGAGCATGAGCAATTGCACAGGGACTGCAAACGGTGTGGTGATGAGCTAGAATTAGCAGGACTGTTGTGCTGCTGGAGTGCAAATCCAGACAATCCGAGGTGAGGCTCAAAATGCAAGTAGAGCCCAGATTAAGAAGAGAACGTGGACTTCTGTTCTGTAGGCAGTGGAGGCCCCAGGAAGAGCTGGCATTATGGCATGTGAATACCTGAAGAAAGACTCAGGGAGTGGTTGAGCTAAAACGTTCAAGTTTGGGTTAAGCGGAGCTGAAAGCTGTCTTTATAGACAAAGACTACCATTTGAGAGAGAGACTGGACTTCCTTGTTGCTTCAGAAGACAGAAAGAGGATCAGTGGTTCAAAGTTACAGAAAGAGAACTTAACTATACAACTTACTAATGATGGAGCTGCTGTGGTCAGTACAAAGATGTCATGATGAGCTATAGAGGCATTAGCCAGAAGTCTCAAGGGGAAAACTTCTGCATTAGGTGAAAAGGTTGACCAGATAACTTCCGAGACTTTATCCAAACCCAGATTCTGAGATTTTTTCATCCCATAATTTTTAGGACTTCCTGCGGCCTTCTGAGCTATTCCTGTCTGACCAGACTCCCAGCTCTATCTACTGACTTCAATCCTGCTCTGGTTTCACACAGCATAAAAATCTCTCTCTCTCTCTTTCTCTCGGTGTGTGTGTGTTTGTGTGTGTGTGTGTGTGTGTGTGTGTGTGTGTGTGTTTCTTGTGTTTTTCTCATATTCACTATAGCGATAAATGTGAAGGAAGTTGACTCTCTGCTTCTTTTTCAGGTTTGACAACAGAACTTTTCTCCCCTGTGGACCTTGACCAGGTCATTGTCAATGAAAGTCGATCACTGCCCAGCCAGAAGCACTGGCTTTTCAAGCACCTGTTTTCAGCCCAGCAGGCAAATCTGTGGTGCCTTTCTCGTAAGTATCCCTAAAACTCATCCTTCTTCTTCCAGACACTATAGTCAGGCATCACAAGCCTAGTCTGACAACTCCTGAGAAACAGATAAGGTCAAATTTTGTGTCATAACTTAGGGATCACTGTACTCTTAGTACCACGGATGATATAAAAGAAAGATAAGACATAACCCCTATCTTCAAGAAGGTTACAGTGTAGTTCATCTCTACTCTGCTCCAAGAACCTGTCTTCATCCACCTTTCTCTCCATCCATCCATCCATCCATCCATCCATGAATCTACTCATCCATTTGGCAGTTATTAAATATGCGTTATGTTCAAAACTTTGTATTTAATTTTAGAGATGAAAGAAAACACCCAAAATGAATCAAATCAACCATGTTTCTCACCCTTGAGGAGCTCATATATACCAGGGCATAGGCCAGGTGTCCCCAAACTATGGCCCACGGGCCGCATGCAGCCCCCTGAGGCCATATATCCGGCCCCCCGCCGCACGTCAGGAAGGGGCACCTCTTTCATTGGTGGTCAATGAGAGGAGCACAGTATGTGGCGGCCCTCCAACGGTCTGAGGGACAGTGAACTGGCCCCCTGTGTAAAAAGTTTGGGGACGCCTGGCATAGGCTGACATGGGCACAGGTGCAGGGAGACCATTCATAAAGTTCGTAGTTTTGTAGTCCCATAGCCTCTGTCTACAGATCCTGACTCCCACTGAGATGGCTATGGGTGGATCCATTGGAATGTTACTATTTTGCCTCTTGTGTTACTGAGTTTGAGATTTGCCCTTAGGCCTTTGACTCTGCCTTTATTCAGGAGCACACAGCCCTCTCCACAGCTAGCAGAACCCCAGCGTTTTTGCATGGGCCTTCCAGACTGGTTGATCATGACAGTCTCAGGCCTCTGCCCTAACTAGGAGGGATCTCTACCAGACTTTTCCCACCCCCTCCCCCCAGAGAATCTTGTAGACCCTGCAGGAAGTAAAAACACACTGCTCTCTCGCCTGTAGGTTGTGTGCAGGAACACTCTTTCTGTCAGCTCGCGGAGATGATAACAGACAGCGGTTCCATGTACTTCACCTGCACCCTCTACCCAGAGGCGCAGGTGTGTGATGACATCATGGAGTCCAGTCCCCAGGGCTGCAGACTGATCCTGCCTCAGAGGCCAATGGCCCTGTTCCGGAAGAAAGGTGAGCACTTGGAGGAATCTGCATAAACTCTATGTCCACTGTGCTGCTGGCTCTGTGGTTTTAGAAATATCTAGATTAGTTTCTTCTTTAAAAACTGTTTTCTTTATACTTTTATTGGTTTCAAGAAGATGGGAAATTGGATCCAAACTTTCAGGGTTAGGATCAATAAACCACTGCGTGATTGTCTCAGTTTAAACAAAAAAGATGAAAAAGGGTTATTTGGGGGCAGTTTTTCAATGTGGAAGTGGGCTTTTTTTTTTTAAATAAAAATGAAACAAAAATGTTTATTTACACTTAAAACTAATTTGTTCTTGTTTTAAAAGTAAAGTTGTCCATGTTCCTTGTAGAGATGTGAAACCAGTCAGAACTGCATCAAACTGACTTTAGTAAATAATCCTCTCTCCTAAGAAAGCCGCCTTTACTGCATGTATCAGAATTCCATTTGGCTGTATATTACAGAGAATGTCAGCAACAGTGACTTTTCTCCCCAGGCCATTAATGATGCCATATTTTTGGAGATTTTTTTTTTAACCCCATACACTCTGTTTCCTGCAGATGTTGTCACCCTTCATTTACTGTTCTATCTTCTTTGCTGGAGGCCTTTCTCAGATGTCCAGTGACTCTTATTTTTCCACTTGAACGTCAAAGGGGTCCACAAGATGACTGTGTAGCCCCAAATGTGTGGTGGGAGCTTGTTGACTCTAGGTTTCTCTGAGGGGTAATCTAGTTGAGTGCCCTTTGGGGAATTCCTAACGCCAGTAATTTTAGGTTCCTCCTGCAGAGGAGTTTCGACATCTGCTCTTGGAGTATGAGCCTGGCTGCTGGTGGTTTTGGCACCAAATACATTTGGAAAATGGAGGTGGGGAACATCTCAATATTCATTATGCAGGCTGACTTGAAAGAATCTCCTGCTTCCAGTGAAGTGCTCATGCCACAGACTGTACCTGATGCGCCCGAGAGATCCTCTCTTCTGTCCTCTTTAGAAAATGAATCTTCTACCTTCTTCCATGGTGGGGAAGGGGCTGTTGTCGGCTGTGGAGAGCAGAGGAGAGCATCTAGAGACCTAATACCTTCTTCATAATAAATGTTAGGAATGAGACACAAGTAGCTTACCCGTTAGAAATAGATTTTTCAGACATGGGCACTTTATTTCTAATGGATAGCCCCATCAGTTTTTGAAACGGCAGGCGAGTGTAAAAGTTCTTCACTTTATCTTCCAGTATAACTACATAAAGGAAGAAAGAAAATATATTACTTAGAGATTTCAGTCAGTACTTCAGTTTGGGCCACCTTCACCCCCAGGGCTACCATACTTACACCTTGTGGGATTCCAGAGGGCAGACTGCATTGCTTCTTGGTTCTTACCACAGGAAAGTTGAGTTGTTTTCTTAGGTCTATCAGACCCATTTTTATTTCTCATATTTTCTAACTTCCAATATTCTGTTGCTGTGTCCCCACTTTTTTTAAAAAAATCTTTGTCCCTGTGGACTTACCATCATTTTAATGAGATTTGGAATAGGAACTGACAGTTAATATGAATTTAATATGTCATCTTTAATTGGAAACTTTCAGTCTGGGTTTTACTCATTCATCCTCATATTTTCCTGACTACAGCAAGTCACTAAGTAATCTATTTTCTTTCTTCCTTTATGTAGTTATACTGGAAGATAAAGTGAAGAACTTTTACACTCGCCTGCCGTTCCGAAAACTGATGGGGCTATCCATTAGAAATAAAGTGCCCATGTCTGAAAAATCTATCTCTAACGGGTAAGCTACTTGTGTCTCATTCCTAACATTTATTATGAATAATACTTCCTTAAAGAAGATGACATAATCACAGTTAGAAACAGAAGCAACACCCAGAGCTAAGGGGGTAAAAGGTAATGAGGAGGTAACTGTATCTGAAAACCTTAGCTCAGGTAAGTTACTGATAAGTAAGCATAGCATTTAGCCTTGAACTAGCAGGTGATTGATGAAAAAGCCACTGTGCTACGTCTTATTATTTAATGTAAATTATCAAGTTTGGTAATAAACTTGATTCTCAGAACCTTACGTTGTAGTTAGTACTCAGAATCTGGAGGGCAAGTAGAAATTTTAATAGACTCATAGGCATATAAGTAATTTAATTTATTATTTTTTAAATTTATTTTATTATTGATTTATTTGCTTAGTCATTATTTAGTTGCTTTAATTGAAGATGATGTCTCTCTTAGTATTGTCTGTGGACCTTACCCGTTAGAATCACCTGGAGAGCTGAATGTGAATTCTAATGGGTAAGATCCACAGATCTGCATTCTTGGGTCCTGTTTATAAACTGCATCCTTGGGGTATTTCGAGCCTGCGGAATCAGCATTTCCTAGGATGGGGTTCAAGAATCCAAACTTTATGGAAGCTTCCCCTGGTAATTCTTTTATACTTGAAACTTCAAGGGTCATTCATTCATTCATGAACCATTGATCTATGAAGTGCTCTTGAGTTATGAAACTAAATCATGTTGCTGAAACTAAATCATGCTTAAGGTCTACTTTTGAAAATGGGGGTAAAAAGGTGAGGCAGGCTAGTCTGTCTTGAGATTCATCTGGACACCACTGTGCTGATGGGAAGGGTGGATGAAAGGAGGGTTGGAACCAGGGATCAGCCTGACCATGGAGCTGAGATGGGAACTAGGGTAGCAGATTGTGCATCTGGACTCAGGGAAATGTAATTGGTGGGGAAAATGCATGGTCCAGACTAGATCTTAGAAAGGAGCTTCTAAGATAGGAAAAGGAAGCGGTAAGTGGGCAGGTTGGCAGGGAACTAGGAGATGGAAAGGCAGAGAGGTGACTTGCAGGCATCAGGGCACAGATGCTGCCAACAGTGGAGATGCTGCCCAGCAGATAATAGCATCACCACTGGGATGCAACTTGGGTTCAGGGAAGGAAAATGGCAATCACGAGGCAGGACCCCCACACCAAGAAAGGACTAAGGATTTGAGAAAGCTCTCAGGATTCAAGAAAGAGTAGTTAGACAGGAGCATGTGAACTTGGAACTGAGCCCTGGAACATAGGTTTGAAGCCATTAAGTCCCTCCTGCCATGACTGGCCCTAGAAGCTGAGGGTGGGGCTTAGTAGCTACACTGAGTGGATAAGAAGGTTAGTCTTGAGAGAGTCTGGCTGGATGGGCTGAGTGAGAAAACAGAAATGCATTGGTAGAGTGTGATTATCCACATTGCACAGTGACTAAGAGGGGAAGAGAAGGGGAGCATAGGCTCAGCTCCTGCTGCTTCAACAGGCCCCTGGCTGGGTCACCCTGACTGTAAGCCCATGGACTCTCCTCTTTCTAGAAATGCCTTCTCTATTATTTCTTTATTTTCCCAGAGTCCAAAGCTGAGACTTTCTGCTTACATAAAAGGATTGAAGAAGTACATTTAGGATCCTGAGTTAGCTTGATTGGAGCCTGCCACATTATAGGCACAGAATATATGCATGATGAATGAATGGGTGAATAAATGACTAATGGCAGGACAATATTCCCGAGAGGAGTAGAATTTTGTTTTCAGAATGAACCTCAAAGCTAAGAAACCACTCATGCACATTGACCAAAGCACCCACAGTTTAAGCAGTCATAAAAAAACCGGTCCCCAAAAGCAAGAATGACTACAGTCAGTCCACCCAGTAGGTCCTGGGCCACCAATGGAAGCCTTCAGTCCTGCTCTTTCTCTTCCCATGCCAGGTTCTTTGAATGTGAACGATTGTGTGATATGGACCCATGCTGCACTGGCTTTGGATTTCTTAATGTTTCCCAATTAAAAGGTAATAATGGTAATAACTCCCTCTCCCCTGTGCACAGCACTCTGCAGCCAAAACACAGTCACATCTATGCTCTTATCAAATCCTCAGCATCTCCTCTAGGTGATTAGAGAGAAGTAATCCTCATTCACAGATAAGGAAGTGAGGGCGTGGAGAAGTAACTGGCTAATAAATGTGGTAGCTGAGACATGGCTCCTAGTCCAGCGATCATCACTTTACCTGTGCAGTTCTGCCTGGGCAAATTTCTTCCTTCCACTCTTGGCTCAGCTGTCTTTTGTTCACCTTTCAGTGCTTGGGTCAGGCAGCTTGGCAGACTTTGGGTCCATTTGTAGGATATGTGTTTATAGCTTGGTTCATTCCCTTACTAGTGTGTGATTCTGGAAAAGTCAATCTCCCTGAGCCTCAATTTCCTCATATGTATATAAGGCTGCCAAAGCTAGCTTCCTCTTAAGGTTATGTGAGGACCAAGTGAAGTGATACCAACAGAGACCTAGCACAGCCCTGGGTATGTGACAAGTGCTTGATAAGTATTAGCCACCTCTATCCTTTTGCTTTTAGATCAGAGGCTCCTTGATTTCAGGTACCTGGTTTTTTAGCAGTGGCTGAGATAGTATCTGAAACATAGTGATGTATCTCAAATATCTGCTGAACAATGCATTTGCAGAATTTTTCTCATTCATTAGATTATTCTATTGTACTCATTTTCCTGATCCTGCTTTATTTTTTCCCCCAGGAGGAGAGGTGACATGCCTCACTCTGAACAGCTTGGGACTTCAGATGTGCAGTGAAGAGAATGGAGGAGCATGGCGCATTTTGGACTGTGGCTCTCCTGACATTGAAGTCCACACCTATCCCTTTGGATGGTACCAGAAGCCCAGTAAGTAGCTTTCCCTTGACAGCTATGTGAGCATCTTTGGTTAACTATTTCCAAGCCATGCATTAGACAATGTTCTTGGATTGGTGAGTAGATTAGTCAAGATTCACTGGGTTCAAGCAACAGAAATGGATTCTGTTTAACTTAAGCAGACAAGAAAGTTATTGGAAGTCTGCTCATTGACTCAAAGGAAGGATGAGCAACTAGGTCTCAGTAAGGATGGAAATGGACCATTTCCATGGACATAATGTATCAAGAACAAATGGACAACTTATTCAGTGTGCCATGATCATCGTTAATTTGCTTCATAGGGTTTAGTGGTTATATTCAACCTTTAAATTCAAGGGGGAGCGTTTGATCCCACTTGGGCTTAGTCAGTACACTGCCAGAGGGAGAGTGGGGCAGCTTGACAGTCCCAACAAGACTATATGCCCTAGGGTAGGGGATGTTCCTCCAAGAATAGTGAAGGCACTGTTGCTGGACAAGCAAAATCAATAGAAGTAGACTCTGGCACATTCCCTTGGTTTTCTTACCTTGACAATCAAGGCAGTGTAGCACATGGTAGTCCAGTGGAGGAAAACAGGGACAACCAATGTGTATTTGACAATGCATATAGAGTTAGGACTAGGGCCAAGGCAGCACTGGCCCAACATGGGTTCTTAAGGTATGACTCTGATTATATCTGGGTGCATTTGTTTTTTTTTTGTTTTTTTTTGTTTTTTGTTTTTTGTTTTTTTTTTTGAGACAGAATCTCACTCTGTCACCAGGTGCCAGGCTGGAGTGCAATGGCGCAATCTCAGCTCACTGCAACCTCCGCCTCCTGGGTTCAAGCAATTTTCCTGCCTCAGCCTCCTGAGTAGCTGGGATTACAAGCACGTACCACCACACCCAGCTAATTTTTGTATTTTTTTAGTAGAGACGGGGTTTCACCAGGTTGGCCAGGATGGTCTCACTCTCTTGACCTTGTGATCCACCCACCTTGGCCTCCCAAAGTTCTGGGATTACAGGCGTGAGCCACCATGCCTGGCTGGGTGCATTTTAGAAGCTCAATTTGAAATTGTTGAAGGAGTGAATGAATGGCATTTACAGTGTGGCATAAAAGCTCTTGGGGTCAGATAAGGAGATGTTAGGATTGTTCTAACTCTGCCATCTACTTACTATGGGGTTGTCTTTAGGGAAGTCACACCACTTCCTCAGTTTTTCCATTGGTGAAAATAGCGAATGAGACTCACTGTGATCCTGTCACCGCTTGCATCCCAGGTGTTTGTGGTATGGATAGACTTGGGAAATAGTGGGCAGCCACATGGAAACTAGACATCTTCATCCTGTGTCCCAGAAGCAAATTCACAAAGATGTCTCAGATCCAAAAAGGTGGAACACCCTGTGTTCAGTTAGGAGGAGTCAAATTGAGAGAGGCTGAGCTGAGTTTTAGTGTTTCTAGCTTCTCTCACTAGTGGCTTCTTTGTTAGTTTCAGAGTAAATATATAGTGAATTCTGGCTCTTACTTGGCATTTGCCCTAGAAATTAGTCATGGACTGTCTGATCTGGAAGGGGTCTTTGATATTCCTACCTTTGACTTAAACATTCCTTATATTACTCAATGTAACACTTTGCCCAAAGTAGGCAAGGAGAGAAGAAATGAAGTTCTTTGTATGTCTGCTGTGTGTCAGACCATGATGGATTTACATGGGCTATATCACTTACTATTTATAATACTCCTGCAGAGTAGGTATTGTTTCTTCCATTTTAAAGTGAGAATATCACAGTATACAAAGTTGAATTGTTTGACCCAAAGCACACAGCTGGTAGGAAGCAGAGGCAGGCTTCAGGCCCAGACCTGATAACCCCAAACTTATACTTCTTCCCTTTATGATGTTGCAGGTGTTTCACATCCCGTAAATGAGTAGACATAAAAATGTCTAGACACTTTTTCTGACTGGCTTTCCTTCACCTCAATTGATTAACAAGAAATTGACTAATACATTGAAAATAAATACTAATAAACTAACAAATCAAACCAGTTAGTTTAGTGCCTTGTTCCACAGCCATATCCAACCTGAAAGATCTAGATACAGCTCCCAGACAGGATCTGGCTCTCAGCCCTTGCTCCCAAGCCTACCCATTCCTTGTGTGTGTCTCAACTTCATGGAAGATGTTTCTGGAGTTAATTATTACTCTTGAATGGAATCTTCCTGCTGCTGTCCGCCTTCAGCATCCTGTGATTTGATCTGAGTTTACTCTATTGGCTTTTTATTTTATTTTAACATCTGAAATTCTTTTAGGAAAACATTAGGATTATATAATGAAGTATCCTTAGTGGGTTTCTATGTAAGAAATAATGTTCCATATATAACAGTTTTTCTGCTTTAACTCATAGAGGAAGGGAGAAAATACCTGCCCAGGTCTTTGGCCCCAAAGGAGACCCAATGCCAGCACTGGGTATTTGGGGGACTTCAGAACAGCGCTGTCACCTCTCAGTTCCCCCTTGCCCCATCTGTTCTCTCACCTCCTCACCTCACTAAAGTCTGAAAAATGTCATTTTCCATCTTCATATTACTCATGGAAGAGTTGGGTAAAAAGAAGCTTAAGAAGTAATTCATTTGTTCAGAAGTAATGAGAATCAGACCAGAGTGTTACAACATCTTGACAGGAGTTGGCAGGGGAAGGAACTAAGGTACACATTGTCCCAACTCTTTCCATCTGTTCTGTTTCTTTTCCTCTGACTGCATAGATCATTAACTTTTCCAGCATATATTCTGTGGGGTCAGTCTGGGGACTCAACTCAGGAGTTTTGACCAGAAACTTAGAGCAGGGAAAATTCACAGAGGGGTTCTTATTCAACCAACATTGACTGAGCATCAATCATACCTGGGGGTTCTCTGGCCTTACCAGTATAACTCCTGTTTATTGGGCTCATATTGTGTGCCTGGCTCGGTTCCAAACACTTTGCATGAATTATCTCATTTAATTCTCACACCCATGTATCATGATGAAATAGAGGCTCAGAGAGGTTGTCACTTACCCAAGGTCACCGGAAAGTAAATCATATAGTTAGAATTTGGACACAAGTCTTTTTGACTCTAAATCACTATGTTGTGTTATTGAATGTGAATAAGCCACGATTTCTGTTTTGCAGTCACTTACAGTGTAAGAAGGAGTTACAGATTATAAATTAAAAAACATTCTGGTTCTGGGTCTCTCTTACCATAAGTTTTTCGACTTTACTGAGTGTCTATTTTCAGCTATATACAGTGCTATGCACTGTGGAAAGTGAGATTAATAAGATATATTCATTTTCCTTAGACACAGACTCATGAGGAAGATATGAGCAAGTATGGTTGAATATAGCAGAATAGATGAAATACTAGAATACTCATCAATAAAGTGTCATGGGAACATAGGAGAAATAAATTGTGCTTGGGAGGTGTCTTAGTCCACTTTGTGCTGTTATAACAGAGTACCACAGATTAGGTAATTTATAATAAACAGAAATGTATTGGCTCTCTGTTCTGGAGACTAGAGAGTCAAATATCAAGGAGCCAGCATCTGTCAAGGGCCTTCTTGCTGTGTCATTCCATGGGGAAGGACAGAAAAGCAAAGAAAAGAAAGGAAATCAAACTTGCCCTTTTATAATGTTGTTTGTCCCACCCATGAGGACTCTGTCTCATAAAGGTTTCACCTCTTATTAATGTTGCAATGGCAATTTAATTTTAACATGAGTTTTGGAGGGGACAAACAATGAAACCATAGAAGGGGTGTGGTAGCATGTTGCTGGAAAGTTCCTATGGGCCCTCCTTTTGACCTAAGGCCCAGCTCCTGCAATTTCCTCTGCCCAAGCAGGTGGTCTTTTATACTGTGTACTGCCTGCTTTCAGGGTCTGGGTGCCTGTGGAGAGAAAGAAAAAGTGCTACAACATCATCAGACTGTCATTCTTCCATCCATGGCCCCTGAGCAGAAAATGCCTTGGGATACACATGGCTTATGGGCATTCTGGTGTGAGTGGCTCCATATTTCTCATTTCAGAACAGAAGGAGGAGGACTGGCTGTCACAAGGTCATGTTGACATGGTGTGATATGACTCTCCAGCAGAGCAGGACAAGGTTCTTTCTCCCTTAAGCTGTCTTCCTCAGACAGAAGTGGGTGGTGGGATAAGTCTTAAGACTTTGTGGATTGTCTCCTCTGAAGACCTAAAACCCCTCCAAATCTCATGTTGAAATGTGAGCTCCAGAGTTGGAGGTGAGCCTGGTGGGAGGTGTTTGGGTCATGGGGATGGATCCATCATGAATGGCTTGGTGCTGTCCTCACAGTAATGAGTGAGCTCTCACTCTGAGTTCACATGAGAAGTAGTTGTTTACAAGAGCCTGGCACGTCCTGTCTTTTGTTCCCTCTCTTTCTCTAAGTCTCATCATGTCACAGGTCTGCCTTCCCTTCCCCTTCTGCTATGTGTAAATTTTCATCTCACGTGCCAGTGCTGACAGAGAGGTGAAGGAGAAGATCCTTTCCATCCTGCCAGGCTCAGGCCCAGGGATTAGGTGGAGAAGAGGAACTTTACTTAACGAGACTGGTTTAATAAATTATTCTCATAGCTGGGTCATGTTGACCAGTAAGAAACCATCTTTTGATTTATGATATAGTTTGAGCCAAAACATACTTCTTAGCTGAGTTCTAAACATTAGTATGATCTTGGATTCTATTTTCTCTAGCAAGCAAAACCACACCAGTATACTGATGTAAAGTCCCAGCACAGAGGCTGACATTGCCACTACTTTTTTCCCCAGTCTTACCTTTGTGTTAGATAATCACATATATAATAGTAGGAAGTAGCCTCTATGGGGCTAGAAAAGTCTGCCTAAAGGAAGGAATCCCTGGGCCTGAGCCTTGCAGGTTGGTTAGGATCCTCTCATTTATCTCTCTGTCAGCACTGGCACATGAGACAAACATTTTTACCAAGGATTTGCTGAATATTTTCAATGATAGACTTTGGCCTTGCTTCAAGTCCATGGTTTGGTCATTTAGTGTAGTGACATCTGTATTGAGTGATGACTATGAGCCCGTTAATGCTATGCATTAGTCCATTTTCATGCTACTGTTAAAAACATACCTGAGACTGGGTAATTTACAGAAGGATGTTTAATGGCCTTACAGTTCCATGTGGCTGAGGAAGCCTCACAATCGTGGCAGAAGGCAAGGAGGAGCAAATCATGTCTTACGTGAATGGCAGCAGGCAAAGAGAGAACATGTGCAGGGAAACTCATTTTAAAACCACAGATCTCATGAGACCCCTTCACTATCACAAGAACAGCACGGGAAAGACCTGCCCCCATGGATTCAATCCTCTCCCGCCAGGTACCTCCCACAACATGTGGGAATTATGGGATCTACAAGGTGAGATTTGGGTGGGAACACAGAGCCAAACCATGTCATACTAGGTCCCCTGTTTCTGAGGAACTGCCACTAGGATCAATTAGGAACTGAGATTTACTGAGTTCCTATGATGTGCCAAACAGCTTGTTGGCACAGGGGGTAGAAGTTCCTGCCCACAAAGGGTTGACTGTCTAGCTAAGCAGACAGATATTTAAGAAACAGACCTTTCTTAAGCACTTACTGTATGTCATACTGTGTTTATCTATTTTGCATTGCTATAAAGGAGTGCCCAAGACTGGGTAATTTATAAAGAAAAGAGGTGTATTTGGCTCATGGTCCTGCAGGCCATGAAAGCATGGCACCAGCATCTGCCCAGCTTCTGGATAGGCCTCAGGAAGCTTTTACCCTTGGCAGAAGGTAAAAGAAAGCAGACCTGTCACATGGTGAGACTGAGAGAAAGAGAGAGGGATCAAGAGAGAGGAGGTGCCGGGCTCTTTTAAACAACTACTTGTGTGAACTCATAGAGCGAGAGCTCACTCATTACTGCAAGGACAGCACCAAGCCAGTGAACTCATAGAGCGAGAGCTCACTCATTACTGCAAGGACAGCACCAAGCCAGTGAACTCATAGAGCGAGAGCTCACTCATTACTGCAAGGACAGCACCAAGCCATTCATGATGGATCCATCCCCATGACCCAAGCACCTCCTGCCAGGCTCACCTCCAACCCTGAAGGTCACATTTCAACATGAGATTTGGAGAGGACACACTTCCAAACCATATACAGACACTATTCTAAAGGCATTCCTTGTATCAACTCACACACCCCTGGGAGGAGGGTGCTATTCTCTCCGTCCTCAAGAGATAATTATTCTCTTCAATCAGAGAATTACACTACGATGTTGCCTGTGTTACTGTAGTGGGATCCCAGGGGTTAGATAGGGGGCTGGGGGTGCTTCTTCAGAGCGTGAGGGAGGAACAGGAAATTCTGTTCTGCATGGGAGTATACAAAAGTGACTCTGGGGGAAAGCTGGACATAGAGAAAGGGGAGTGGGGTGAAGAGCAGTGGCACTGACCAGCCGTAGGCAGTAGGTAGACAGGAGGTAGCATGTCCGTGCCCTTACAGCCTCAGAGGCAGAGGCCTGCACACATGGACAATTGCAACATAACCTTCTTTAAGGGCTGTGGTCACAGATCAAAGAACGGAGCAGGGTCTCCCAGCATTCAGAAAGAGAAAAGCACAGACCTAGTGCAGTGGAGCACCAGGAGGAGAGTCCAAAGAGCCTGCAGCCATAGGCCCTCTGATTCTGCTCTGAGCAGAGCTCAGAAGTGAGCAGAAAGTTTCATGCGCCTTAGCACAGAACCTCAGAGTCTCAGGCTAAGCAATTGTGAATGCAAATGAGACTGTTTGCAACCTTTTCCTGGCAGTAGAGCTAGAGAGGAACTGTTCTAAGCCTCCAGAGGACAAGGGTGTAAGTGCTGAGGTGAGGTGGGGGTGGTGTGTGCAAGAAGTGGGGGGCCGCTCTGTGGTTAAGCAGTACCCCAGAGCCCAGGGCTTCCTGGAAGGGGTGGGCCTCTGGAGCATTGGGACCCTCTGTTCTTTGAAGAGAACTAGGGCTGCCCATCTTATCTGTAGCTGTGCATCGTCTGCAAGTGGAGCAAGGTCTGTTTACAAAGTCAAATGTGATGTCTAGAAAAGACAGTTGAAGCCTCACAGTTCCTGTCTTCTGCTAAACAAAAGTTTTTGGACCCTGTTGAAATTCTAGATATAAGAACCTGGAAAGGAAATGACAAGTTCTTCTAATTATGTGTCTCTACAACCCACATAGAAACTTCCATATGTAGGAAGCAATTTACTGTAGAAGCTATTCTTTATCATCGTTCACATCCTCTCACCAGCTTCTTACCTTTTACTAAGCATAGAATCTGCTCCTGGTACTAGGCTAGCATTTGACATGCAGTATCTCATTTAATTCCCTAACAGTCTGATGAGGTGGGGCCTACAGTTACCCCACAGCAGTGCTGTGCTGGCAGATATGTTACAACTGATGAAATGGAAGTAAGAGCTGTTTTTTACTCACAATGTTTCTGATACCAAATATGTTTCCCCCTTGCCCCCTGCCCCGCCACCAACCGATTCTTCAACCTTCTGGACCAGTGATTCTATTTAATTCAGACGCTCACTACCTGGAGTTAAAGTCAGACCCCACAGGTTAAGTCTCGGTCACAGAAGACTGTCTCGCACTTCAGATGCCAGTCACGAGTCCTGAGCTCCTGCACCTCTGACCATATAAATTGGGGGTTTCCATGATCTCCTCCTTGGGATCAATAACTTGCTAGAATAGCTCCCAGGACTCAGGGAAACCACCAACTATTAAAGTTTTATTTAAAGGCTACAACTCAAAAACAGCCAAAAGGAAGGGGTGCATAGGACAAGGGGGCCGGGGCAGAAGCCTCCATACCCTTTTTAGGTGCCCCACCCTCCCAGAACCTCTGTGTGTTTACCAACTCAGAAGCTCAAAGTAAATTTCTAAGAACAGAATTACTGGATCCAAGAGTGGACATTTGAATGCCCTCAATATAGATAGGCAGATTGTTCTCTGAAGGTTGCACTCTCAGGAGCCTGGTTCTCAGAGTCTCTTCCAGGAAGAACAGACATTTTAAACAAGTGACAACAGGATGGCAAGTGTCAGCCTGGCCAACTGTGTGTAGTGGAGCATGGGGTACTTATGAGCAATTATGAGTTACATGAGGAGCTCCCAGAATGTGAGATACAGAAGCCTTGGCTCAGTGTGGATCAGCAGCAACAGCAGCAATGGGGAACTTGCTGAAAATGTAAACCTCAGATCCATTCTTGGACCTGCCAAATCAGACGCTCTGGGGTGGGACCCAGCAAGGTGTGTGTTATCATGTCCTCCAGGTAATTTGGAGGTCTGTCAAAGTTTGAGATCTGGTTGCTTAGAATGACAGTGGCAGGTGCTTCTAGGGCAATGATGCCAAGCAGGAAAAGACACAAGACACAATAGGATTGAAGGCTCTGGAACCCAGAGAGGCTGGGGTTGGGCATACTTGACCAAAGTGGAGAAGGCAGAGAAGGAGGTGGATGTGAGAGGAACCACGTAAGGACTTTGGGACCAGAATAGAGCGTAACTCTGACTCATACCTTTTCATGGAGACACACAGGGACAAGAGACATGACGAGGGTGTATTATTGTTAAAGGACAGTATTGAGAGTGAATAAGAGACAGGATATATTAAATGTTACTATATGACCAAAGCTGGACCAGCATCAACTCATTTAAACCTCACAACCCTAAGAGAGGCACTGTTATTATGCCCATTTTATAGACAAAGAAACTGAGGACAGAGAGGTTGAGTAATTCGCTCAAGGTTACACAGTAGAAAAGCAACCAACCAGTCTTGCCAGGGACCACTGACCTGGGATCGCTGACGCGGGAGCCCCTGCTTTTGACTGCTGGCCATGCTAAATTGCCGCAGCTCCTCGTGAGCAAGGAGGTCCCATGTATGGTCCTAGTTTGGGCCATTGGAGAGAAGGGAATGACGAAGATTTAGATATGTTCAGTAAGGGAAGAAAAGGGGAAGAAGGTAATTCGCATCTGTGGGTTACATACTGGGTCTGGTTCTTCATTAAATTTTTATTTTGTCTTCATTTTATCAATGGTGAAACTGAAAATAGAGGAAGTTAGAAGACTTGTCACTCTACACTGCTTCCAAGTGGTCTGTTGAGGCCCATATCTGGTCTGCCTGCCTTCAGAGTCCAGGCTGTCGCTGTACTGTGCTGCTTGCGATTAGCAGCTGGCATTTGCTGAGCTTGTATCTTATGTGGGCGCAGTGCCAAATGTAATAAATTGTGTTATCTCTGGTAACTTCATAGTAATTCACCAGGTAGGTAGTGCTATTCTCATTGCACAGATGTGAAAACTGAGGCCCAGAAAGGATAAGTGCCTCACCCAGTTCACAGTCAGTAAGTGATAGTGACTGGCATTTGTGTCGTTTCCCACATGTTTCTGCTCTCTACTCTCTGGGATGGGGTGGGACTGCACTTCCTCACCATTGATCTCATTCCTAGCTTTGGTCAATGTCATGAGAAAAGGTGTGATATGTGTCACTTTTAGGCAAAAGCTCTAAGAGCAAGACTGAAATCTGCTGTGTTCGTTTTGCCCTTCACGGCAATTATTGAAACCTGGAGCAAGAAGGTGCCTTTTCCAGCCTGGTCCTTGAGAGAGGATAACGTAGAACAAAGCTCCCAGCCTATCTATCTGCAGTAGGCAGGTGGTGCAAAGAGAGGGATCCTGTACTGTTCTAAGCCACTTAGATGTTGAGATTGTTTGTTAGCTCAGCATCGTCCAGCCCACCCTGACCGATACAGGGTGGGACAGTCTGTCTGCTTGTCGGATTTCACGATCACCATCTTGTACTTCTATTAATGCATTCTGAACTCAGTGATACCAAGGGGGTAGAAGAGAACTAAACGACTTTTTTTTTTTTTCTTTTCAGTTGCTCAAAATAATGCTCCCAGTTTTTGCCCTTCGGTTGTTCTGCCTTCTCTCACTGAGAAAGGTAAGTTCACTGTCCTTATGATCTCTTATATGAGCGTACCACTCACTCATCATCTTTCTCCTCTTTCCCCTTGCTTTTGTACAGTATTTTATAGCTTACACACCACTCTCATTAATTCCAGCTCCTATGAATTAGACACACGTATAGGTAGGGTGACTGCCAGCGACATGCCTGCTTTGCAGATGAGGAAACTGACCCGTGGAAATGAAATTATTTGTGGAAATAATGTGGCTGATTAAAGCAGAGTGGGACTTTAGTCTGGTTCTCCCAGTTTTCATTTTAAGGATTCTTTCACCCTATCAAGTAATGACTAGACACACACAATCCTAAGACAGTGTCAAGAGTGGTGTTATTTATAGCTGTAAAAGGAAAGAGTCAGCTCCTTATTAGTGCAAAAGAGTTGGAGCTTACAGTTTCTGTCCATCTTGGGTAGCACTGTGGCATCTAATGACGAAACACTGGCCCTGAGTCCAGGAGCCCAGGTGCCGAGAAGCCCAGTAGCATAGCCTGGACCCAGGCTGCCCTTCCCCCTGCACGTCCCACTGACTCGTCCCACAGACACGTTATATCTGATATGACGCAGCAGGAAGTGCAGAGATGTTGGGTGCAGTGGGGACATCTGGACACTCTAGATGGGGGCGAGGTGGAAGAATCAGGACAACACAGGCCTTACTGTACCGTCCCCTTTTCTGCTTCCCTTTGTCAGGAAGTGAGAGGCTCAGCCAGGGCTCCAAAGACTGCTCAGCCAAGAACCCAAGCGATGCAATTCCTGTCCTGTGACATGATGTCTAAGGGCCCTAGACAGCTGTCATTATGGCCATTATGGCCCTGGCTGGAGAGACAGAATACAGCTCATGTAGGAGGAAATTATTTAAAGCCAAGGCTGTGGCTAAAAGTATAAAATGTCTTTTACCCATCTATGTTATTCGTTTCCCTCAGTCAGTTAAAATAGCTAACTTTGGAGAACACATTATATAAAAAGTTTTTGAGCCTTCTATAGAGACTGTGTACGCTAAGCACTTTGCGTTTCCGATAGGCGTTAGCTTCCTGAAACACTGTGGGGTTGGTGGTGTTAGTGCCATGCCACAGAGGGAGGAGTAGGGCTTAGATTAGGATGCCCAAGATAGATAATGCCCAAATAGATAATACATGTCCTAGCCAGATTTTGGTCAAAATTGATTTTGAATTTTATCAAGTTAATGTATAAACCCAGTTGAAATAATAAAAAAAATCCCCAAAGATTTATGGTTTAAAAAGCAGAACAAACTAGTTCCCCAGGTCATCTCTACTCATCTGCCACTGCTACTCCTAGCGGCCATGCCTTTCAACTCTTTTAGCTACTGTTTTTCTCATCCTGGCCTCCGTGTTTCTGTGTTACAGTTGGTCTTCTGTACGTGGGTTCCACATCCATGTATTCAATCACACGTAGGTCAAAAATAATCAGAAAATAAAATTCCTCAAAATTCCATAAAGCAAAACTTGAATTTGCCCCAAGTACTACATTGAATCCATGCAGACAAAGCTGTGTGTAGGCATTGTATTAGGTATTTCAAGAAATCTGCAGAAGATTAAAGTATACAGAGGATGTGTATGAGTTATATGCAAATGCTATACCATTTTGCATAAGAAACTTGAGCATCTGCGAATTTTGGTGGCCATGGGTGGGAGGGGTACTGGAACCAAGTACCCATGTAATCCCACAATTCCTGGATTTGTCAACTTCAGAAGTGTCCACTTCTTGCCTTGATAGAGACTTAACTCTCTGTCTCTTTTATCACTCCTTTTACAATTTTCATCCATCCACAAAATATATGAATATCAAGATTTGGTTTGAAACAAGGGTAAATCATGATTACGGCCATGGAAATGTGGTTCACCACAGAGCCCCAAAGAATAACAGCAGCATCCTGTTAGAATTGTCAAGATTTTCAGCTGTCCTCCTGTCACACACAACCCCTGTTGTACCCCTGTCCTCCACGGCACTTGCTTCCTGCTCACCAGAGGCCTGGGAGCTACAGGTTGTATGGTGCTTCCTTCTGCGGGCACTAGGTCACTGCTTGTGCCTCTCTGCCAAGTGAGTTAACAGGCCTCCGTCTCCCATTCTTCACCTAATGGTGTTTGAAGTCCCTCATCTGCTGTCTGCTCCTTGCATTTTCTGTTTTCCTTGTTCTTTTTTGGTTATCTTTGCGGGTTTAGATGCTTATATTCCTTTCCTTCATTTTGTAGGGGATTGTGGAGGGAGAGGAGATAAAGGGCCATATTTAATTCAAAACAATACGGTAGTATTTTTCAAAACTTTTGAATGTTTAATGAAAACTCATTTTGTCTTAGCACTGTGCTAAGCATTTAAACTTCATATGAACCTCAAGAGATAGGTCCTATTATAATATTTGTTAGCTATAGAAAGTTCAAACAATGCAGAAATATAGAAGGAAAATCACAGTTATTTAGAAGTTACTGTGCCTGTTAATTCATTTGTTTATTTTTTTCAGTATTTTTAGGCTCTCTATATGGTCTGATCATTGTAATCTCTATTTATAATGTTGCATTTTTGGTTGTTTTTACCTAATATTGCATTATATATATATATATTTCCATATTGTTACATATCTCTTTAAGTCATGCATTCATGCATGCATGGGTATACCTACTCACTCATTCATTGAGTCTTCTGCATTCCTCCTCTCATGATGCTCACCATCTAGTGATGAACAACAAATGAGCAAGGATAGTGTTAACAGAGACAGCTGTCCTGTTATTCTACCAGTTCACTAGTTCATTTTGTTATTTTTGGCCATTTGATTGTTTCTGATTCTTCAACATTATAAAAATAACAAAATGAACTACTTGGTACCCAAAATTCCCTCCAGAAGTCCAGATTATTTCCTGGGGTAAGAGTCACCAAAGTGGAGTTATTTGGCTTGAGAGATTTACATTTTAAGACTCTAGGTTTACATTGCCAAATTAGTCTCAAACAGTTGTTGCTAGTTGCATGCTTACCAGGCATACATTAAAGTGTTTCTTTGCTTTTGATATACTTGTGATCCTTAAGTTTTGCCACTTAAAAAGTATTTATTAAATTTATAGATAAAGAGTGCTTTGATGCCAGATACTATTGTTACAGATGTATAAACCAAAGCATAACTTCTTTGGGTGATTTTATAATTCTTCCATTCTGGTTTTGCTAAACATTTGTATTACCGACACATGAATTACCTACAAAAGAAAAAGAAAAGGATGGAGTCTTGAGCATGTCCTTTCATGTGTACAGACAGCCTATGGGTCTGAGTAGGTGTTTCTAAGGTGAAATGAGATGTCACAGTGCTTGTAAATGTGTCTTTCACAAGTATGATTTAAAAGCAGTAGAGATAGATGTCAGAGCCAACATCCTATCTGTTCTTTAAAGTTCCCAAATTGGAACTAAGAGTTTGGGCATGTTCCTTTGATGTGAATCAGAGGGAGGGGGTAATTCTGCTTTCAGGGTGTTGAAATGTCAATGTGTGGTTCTGAAATGGATTGTGCGCATGTGTGTACATGTGTATGTGTACATGTACAGGCACATATGCACTGTGCATATGTAAAACACTCATCTTTATGTACTTTCTATTCAGGGAGAAAAGGAAATATTTATTAAATATTAGATATTTATAAATCATGTAATATTCACAAGAAATTTAGGTTTTTAATATGTCCTGTTTTTCAAGTAAGGAAGCTGATATTAAATGACTGAGCTGGGACTTGAACTCATATCTCTATGGACCCTTTCAGAGTTAGATACAGTTACTTGGTTGAGTTTCTGAAACAGGTTAGTAAAGATAAACTTTCGAGTCTAGACTAATCTCTTGGCTTCATTTCTTTTGTTTGTGTGTGTGTGTGTATGTGTGTGTGTGTGTATAAACCGCCCATTCAAAGTCTGCTTCAAAGTAAGAATTCTTTGCACATGCAAACCCTTCTCTCTGGAAAGACTTTCTAAAACTTACCTACTTGCTAAACTCCTGCTGCCTTCAAACCAGCTAGTGTGTTAGAAGCCTTCTTCAGAGCAACAGAAATGCAGTGCTTTCAGCAGTCCTTATCACTTACTATATAGTCAAGACAAGGCCAGGAGATTTCCCAAGTCTCCTTCATCTGCACAACATCCCCACTGACTAGTCAAGACAGCAGAATTCTTTCTTTGAAGTAGACTTTGAATGGGCAGCCTATACATACATACACACACACACACACACACACACACACACACACACACACGCACACACACACAGACATGAAATGAAGCTAAGTGATTAGATCTCCAGACAAGTCTAGACTCGAAAGTCCATCTGCACCGTGGAATTGCTCTTAGGCTACAGGGGCATACTGAAAAGGTTCCCCCAGATTCATTATAGACAGGCAGGAAAAGCACCACAAACATGATCAAACTGTGACTTGGAGGATGAGTATGCATCTGTCAGATGGCCAGGAGGAAAAGAGACAGTGTCTGAGGCAGAGGGCACTGCACGTGTGGAAGCACAGAGACATGCATCGCTAAGGTTCAGGCAGGGCCATGCACGTAGCTCGGTGTTGCAGGACCAGCAGGTGCAGAAGAGGACAAGGACCAAAACTTAAAGTGCGTTGGATACTTCAGATCCTTGCAGGACTTTAAGCAGTGATCTTTAAAACGATGTAAAAGCTTTCACTTTGTTCTATCATGAGAGTGCTTTGGTGGATGACAAGCTAGATTTTGAGAGAGTGAGGACAATCATATCATCTGTATATAGCGTATAGTTGAACTCTTTTTGGAGAAAAATTGTCTTATAAAACAAGTAAAATAGTAAAGGTATCATTTTCTTCATAAGACAAATGTACATTGCATCTTACAAGACTTACACCAACCAATCAAGAAAGGCTGCTGCAGGTTAGCGTGAGTTATCTTCCCGAGTGTTGGAGCCTGCCTGTGTGATCATCACACCCCTCCCCTGCTTCTCAAATGTGGGATCTTCCAATAGTTTATTCCAAGGACAACTGGCATTCAGCTTGCCATTCCCTATTTCAGAAACGTTAGTCTTAGAGGTGTGTATTAGTTCATTTTCATGCTGCTGATAATGACATACCTGAGACTGGGCAATTTACAGAAGAAAGAGGTTTATAATTGGACTCACAGTTCCATGTGGCTAGGGAGGCCTCACAATCATGGTAGAAGGCAAGGAGGAGAGTCACATCTTACCTGGATGGCAGCAGGCAAAGAGAGCTTGTGTAGGCAAACTCACATTTTTATTTTTATTTTTATTTCCTTTTTTTTTTCTTCTTTTTTTGAGACAGAGTCTTGCGCTGTCACCAGGCTGGAGTGCAGTGGCACAATCTTGGCTCACTGGAACCTCTGCCTCCTGGGTTCAAGCGATTCTTTTGCCTTGGCCTCCCGAGTAGCTGGGACCACAGGTGCATGCCACCATGCCTGGCTAATTTTTCTATTCTTAGTAAAGATGGGATTTCACCATGTTGGCCAGGATGGTCTTGATCTCTTGACCTCATGATCCACCCACCTCAGCCTCCCAAGGTGCTGAAATTACAGGCATGAGCCACCGTACCCGGCCACAAACTCACATTTTTCAAAGCCATCAGATGTCCTGATATTTATTCACTATCATGAGAACAGCACAGGAAAGACCTGCCCCCATGATTCAGTTATCTCCCACCAGGTCCCTCCCACAATACCTGGGAATTATGGGACCTGCAGGATGAGATTTGGGTAGGCACACAGAGCCAAACCTTATCAAGGTGCTACTGAATTAAATTTAGTATTTAGATTGAAAGCTAAGGAAAACACAGAATATTTAGGATTCTGTCCTCTCCATTCTATGTGAATTTCACATGAAGACTTCAAGATACCATTTGGAAAATGCTCCTGCCTTGACTTTGAGCTCTTTTGAGCAATAGGCACAGCACAGGTTGCTGCTGTCAGGAGAACTGTGAAGAGGGCTGCAGCTGAGAGGTGCGAGGAGGAACGAGGAGAAATGCTTCATTACAGTTTGTCCTGCTCGGCTTTCCGACACCTCTCTCCTGACCTCATCCTCATCTCAATGACAGGAACAAAGCCTGAATTCAGGGTAGATGGAAAGTGCAGTGGCTGCCCCAGCAGCTTTTGGATCACATAATGAAAGGGAATCAACTTTGTCTGCTTTGCCTCCGTCCTCTGCTTTTGATTGTGCCTGTGGGTTGATGGAATTCACTTGATCTTTTCTGCAAATGTTTTTCATTAAGCTGGAAACAGAGTCCTGTGATCCTAATAAATGTCAGCACCGGTGGGAAGCATGCACTCTATCTAAGTGAGGAAGCAGTGGGACCTCATGGTGCAGCACATGAGCTCTGAGGTCCATCTGCCCGGCTTCACTGAGTATCTGGGCCAGATTTCATAGCCTCTTGATGCTCCTGCCTGCCACTGTAAAATGAGATAATGGTGAAATATAAGCAACCTCAGGCTAGCAGGCTTTTGTTGAAGAGCAGATAAAGTGTAATGTGCAGCATGGAATTTACTGTAGAGTAGGTGTTCGGGAAATATCAGCAATAATTCCCAAGTCCAAGCTGCTTTACAGAGGAGAAAACCAAGGAAGAGAGAGGATGAGACTTCCCCACATGACAACCAGCAAAAGCCAAGCTATGCATTTGTGTCTTAAAGGTAAAAGTGATCAACTAATGTTTGTTGAAAAATGAATGAATAACAGAATGAACAAATTAATTAATGGTGATGGTGATAATGAAATATTGGCAGCCACATGAGATATGAGTTTGGGAAGCCAGGTTTTTTTTTTTTTAATTTTTTTTATTGCACTTTAGGTTCTGGAGTTCATGTGCAGATCATGCAGGATTGTTGCATAGGTACACACGTGGCAATGTGGTTTGCTGCCTCCATCTCCCCCCTCACCTACATCTGGTATTTCTCCCGATGTTATCCTTCCCCAACCTGCCCACCCACCCCGCTGTCCCTCCCTTGGCCCCCCACAACAAATCCCAGTGTGTGATGCTCCCCTCCCTGTATCCATGTGTTCTCATTGTTCAATACCCACCTATGAGCGAGAACATGTGGTGTTTTATTTTCTGTTCTTGTGTCAGTTTGCTGAGAATGATGGTTTCCAGGTTCATCCATGTCCCTACAAAGGACATGAGCTCATTGTTTCTTATGGCTGCATAGTATTCCATGGTGTATATGTGCCACATTTTCCTTGTCCAGTCTATCGTCGATGGGCATTTGGGTTGGTTCCAGGTCTTTGCTACTGTAAACAGTGCCACTATGAACATGTGTGTGCATGTGTCCTTATAATAGAATGATTTATAATCCTTTGGGTATATACCCAGTAATGGGATTGCTGGGTCAAATGGTATTTTTATTTCTAGGTCCTTGAGAAAGTGCCACACTGTCTTCAACAATGGTTGAACTAATTTACACTCCCACCAACAGTGTAAAAGTGTTTCTATTTCTCCACATCCTCTCCAGCATCTGTTTTCTCCAGATTTTGTAATAATTGCCATTCTAACTGGCATGAGGTGGTGTCTCAATGTGGTTTTGATTTGCATTTCTCTAGTAATCAGCAATGATGAGCATTTTTTTTCGTATGTTTGTTGGTCTCATGTATGTCTTCTTTTGAAAAGTGTCTGTTCATATCATTCGCCCACTTTTGGATGTTTTTCTTTTTCTTGTAAATCTGTTTTAGTTCTTTGTAGATTCCTTTGGCACTCCTTAAGTATGTGTCCTTGGTCAATTTAAAGAATCTTTCTGCATCTCAGTTGCCTCAGTTGTAAAATGGAGATGATAATACCTACATCAAAGAGGTTGTTTTCAAGCTTACAAGAGATATTATTTGTAAAATTGCTGTACCCAATGCTCAGTAAAGGTTGGCAGTGGTGGCATGGCTGGGTTAGATCAAGCACTATCAGTTCTAATGTGGTCCTTTCACAGGTAATCTTTGTAAATGTCACCTCTGCAGTTGTGCTATGCACAACCTGTGCAGCTGTACAAACTGAGCCTGGGAGGCACTTGATGAATGTTCGCTGAATGATAATGCTTAAACCCTTGCTAGATCTTAGAGTCTTACAAGATGGAGAAAACGTATGGATTTTCTACAGTAACTTTCTCCCTGTTCAGTACCAGTTTCGTATCTGGTCCATCAAAAATTTGCTTAATTATATTTAAAGGATATAGAGCCAAGAACAAAATATACCAACAGAAAATCTACCATTTGGGTTTGGTTGTTTAGCCTTTAGCTTTAAATAGTTTTTTCTAAATCTCCTTCTTAGCTATGGAAGATAAGACCTTTCAGCCTAGAATCCATCAGAAGCCACATAATCAAAAATGACCTCAGTCAAAGCTGTGAGGCAGAGGGAGCTGGTGTTTGGCACCCCACTGCCTTCCTCTCTTCCTATAACCCCTCTCTTCCCACTTGGGGAACTCCTGACTTCATGCTCCTAAGCCATGCTTCTCGTCTAGAATGCCAATCCCAAGGCAGGGCACTGTGATGAAAAAGTCGTTTCTCTTTCCTTCTCATCCCTCAATCAGCTTGATCTGAGACAACTCTTAAGAACAAAAGGCTCTTGTTTACTTATTATTTTATTTTATAGTGCCATCCTGGAGCCTCTTGAACCAAATGGAATTAACAAACTTACTCACATTAAGGTGCAAATATCAATATTCTCATATGATGTTTACTCACCAACACAAAAGCTTATAAACAGAACAGATGCTGGGCCATCACAGATGTCTTTGGAAACTTTTGCCTGCAATGAGAAACCACAGGGAACCACTTTATGAGGTTGCAGCTGAGTCATGTGGAGGAAGTGGCAGCTGTGGGGCAGTGGGGATTGAGAGGGGGTAGTTTGGATGAAGTTCCTGGCAACTTGGCTCCCCAGTCACAAGCTTTAATCTTGGTCATATTTTGTAGCAACTCTGAACCTCATTTCAGTTCTCTGCATGATAGTAATAGTATTAAGGCCGGGGATGATGTAGTTATTAATTCTTACAATGTAAATAAAAGTGTTTTATCAGCTAGAACACACCACGTATTAAATAGGTTTCCCATTATTTGCTTCCTACGTATTAAATAGGTTTCCCATTATTTGCTTCCTAATCTATAAACTAATTTGCTCAATAATTATTTACTGAGGTTTTGTAGTATGTGAATAACAATAGTCTTAATATTTATAGAGATATAAATTAGCACTCTATTGTTCCTTTATTAATTAACTTAATTCATTCAATACATATTTATGGATTAGGGCAGTTTATGGAAAAAATAGTGCTATTGTTCCTGTTTAGCACATGGTGAATACTTAGTAAGTGCAGACCACAACTACATTACTACTTCTGTTGTTAATATTTTTTTACTTGCTATTATAGGTCTTGGAGAATTAGGGAAACCGAAGCACAGTCTTTGATCTCAAGGAAATCATGATTTAACAGGGAGATTAAAAAATAAACAAGTTGTAATGCAGTGTATTAGTTGAACAGTAAACATGTCTAGGCATTTACAGGTGATGGTGGTGGAGGAGGCAGCTGTAGAAGGGGATTTCAGAGTGGATAAGATCTGAGTTGGGTTTTGAAGGATGATACAAGTTTATCCTATAAATAAACTGAATTAACTTGGTAAGTCAGTGGTGGTGTTCACACTAATGGTGTACAAAGTCAGACAACACAGAGTGTTTTGACAGATTACCAGGTGTGAGAGTGGGTGGTAGGCAGCAGACTAATGAGAGATGAAGCTGGAGAGGTAGGCATGAAGGCAGCAGATAGATTTTGGGGAAACTCGGGCACTATGATTTTTGTTTTGCTACAAACCTAGATGAAATGTGTTTGCTACAGGGAGAATATTCACTTATAATGGTAGAATCTGAAATTTACACTTAAAATGATACTTATTCAGACTTTTCTTCTATTGTATCCTTTCTAGATGAACTTTCAGTCCATTTGAGCACCAATCAAGGACAACACTTAGGGTTTTGAGTTGGGCAACCCCATGGCTGGTGGTGCCAATTCCAAGATAAAGAATATAAGAGAGGAACTAGGGGAAGAGTGTGGTTGTGGGTGAAAGTAAGATTATGTGTTCAGTTTTCAACATGCTGAGCTTAGAGGACATCTGTTTGGAAGTGTCCAGCAAGCACTGAATATATAAGCATGGAGCTTGGGCAGAGGGTCTAGCCCAGATGCATTTGGTGATCATTAGCATGTTAGTAGTATTTGAAGTTGTAGGGCTACGAGGCCACCCATGGAGAAAGTCAGATGTAAAAATTAAGAGTCAAGTTTAGCCCCCTGAGGAGAGGAGGAGATGCTAGGAAGAGGAGCAGCAGGAGACAGGGGAGGCACGCTAGTGGCATTTGCTATCATGGAACCCAGGCCAGGGAGATGTGGTTCATCATTTCAAGGAAAATGGAGACTGGAAATGTCCATTGGGTTAGTGACGAAGAGCCCTTTGAAAATTTAGGTGAGTAAAGAGGAAAGAAACTTAATAGTATTGATTTGGAGAAGTAGAAACTACAAACTTTTCCCAAGCATCTTGGCTATCAAAAGAAAGGGAACAAGATTGACAGCTAAAAAGAGAATTGTGGAAGGTGAGCTGGTAATCATATTTAGGTCATAGACTACTTGTGACAGTGAATTAAAAACTGTATGCTCCACCATATGTATTAAATTTTGCCTATATTTTTAGGGAAATGGGTCACCTGAAACCCAGACCCCGAGATGAGAAGCTTTGGGTTAAAGAGGCATTTTTACAATGGGGGATATTTCAGCATGTTTTTATGCAAAAAGTAAAGTGTCAGTATCGAGGGACACACTAAAGATTTAGGACAGATGGGAGTGGGGCTGGGTCGGGGGTCATTGATAGATGGAGGCACCTGAAGGGGCGAAGAATGAGCTCTAGAGCACAGATGGAAGGACTGACTTCCAATGGACACTCTTCCTCTGTTAGGAGAAATCAAGAGGGAAAGATGCAATGGCTTATAAAGAGTATGAGCAGGAAGGTAGCTGAAGCAGATATGGACGGACAGCCCCTCTTTGCTCTGGGAGGCCAGCGATCAGGCACTGGCTGAGAAAAGAAGGGGATGATGAGGTCTAAGCCTGAGAGAGTGACAAGCATTGAAAACAGTGGCTGTAAGGAGTGGAAGAGAGGGGACCAAGTAATCCAACTGTGCTGAGGGTCAGTTAAAGCTGAAGGTCCGCAAGCTGTAAAGATACCAGTCTGTTCATCTGTGGCCATGCTCAGCAGACTAAGACAAGCTGCAGGGAAAGCCCATCGGGTTAGTCCCACTGCGGGGAAGAGAGTTCAGGACACTGCTCAAAGGGAAGCTGAAATAATGGGCCAATGGGAGGTCTTCTTTGGATGATGAGTCAGTGAGGATGGATAACACGGAGTGGGTGGGGGAGTAGAAATCGCAGTAAAATTAAAGAGCTGGTATGAGTGGACTCAAGTTGAATGTGCTGGAAAGAAAGAAAATTGTGGTCTATATCAGCAAGTGCAGCTTAGGAAAACTACAGTTTAAATGGTAATGGAGTTCAATGCCATGGCAGGATTTGGGTTGTGGTCATGGAGGCAGTTGGCTGGGGTGGAGTGGGAATGAAGGTCTCTGGGATTGAAGCAGACAAGAAACTGAGACCAGAGTTTCAAATGGGCTTCTACTCTCCCTAAGATGTTGAAATCACTCAGTATTTCAGCAGGAGTTGGAGGAACATGAGAGAATGACCAGGCATTCTCTGTTAAGGATGATGAGAAGGAATACAAGATTTTGTTGTCAGAGGGTTGGGACTCAAGAACCCTGTGACTCAGAGTAAAGGAGGGGACATTACAGTCATGGTAAGGACCCTGGTTTCGGGGACACAGGAGGCTAGGGAAGGACGAGACAGGTTCAGGGGGTAGCAGTGTGACAGCGTGAGTTGGTTTCAGAGAGAAGGGTGAGTAGGAGTCTAGATCACGGCGAGAAAGGTAAAGATGGCATAGAAACAACAGGTGGGCTGGTATTCTACTTTTTGACTGGGGGAAGGTATGTGGTTGCCACCCTTTCATTCTATCCGATAAGAATAAAAAAATAAAAATAAACCAGAATCGGGTGGATGCAATGGCTCACACCTGTAATCCCAGCACATTGGGAGGCCATGGCGGGCAGATTGTGAGGTCAGGAGTTCGAGACCAGCCTGGCCAATATGGTGAAACCCTGTCTCTACTAAAAATACAAAAATTAGCTGGGCGTGGTGGTGCGTGCCTGTAGTCCCAGCTACTCAGGAGGCTAAGGCAGAAGAATCGCTTGAATCTGGGAGGCAGAGGTTGCCATGAACTAAGATTGTGCCACTGCACTCCAGCCTGGGTGGCAGAGCAAGACTCTGTCTCAAAAAAAAAAGGACATTCACTTCCCCAGTTAGGAAGGAGCATTATCAACAGGTCATAAAATTACAGTATTTTGCCTTCCAGATGGCATCCCCAATACTGCTCCTTATTCCTGGTAAAAGCACACAAACTCCCTGTCCAGCTGCCTGGAGTATTTTTGGTTTCCAGATGTGGACTCCCCACTCACTGAGGTGCATAATGACTGGGCTCATGCCCTGTCTCGGCCTCTGCCTTCTGGGTCAGAGTTCAGAAAACTTTAGCCTGCAGCCTGTTTTTATACAGCCGATGAGCCAAGAACGGGCCTATCACATTTTTAAATGGTTGCAAAAATTAGAAGAATATGCAACAGAGAACAACTGTGGCTGGGGAGCCCTAACATATTTGCTCTATGGATCTTTGCAGAAGAAGCTCACGGACCCTGTCCTGAAAGCTTGCATCTTCTCTGTCCTTCCTTCTGTGTCCCTCAATCATTTAAGTGGGTCTTTCTTGGTCCTCTTGGGTTACACAACCAGAGGTACATCCCTCTGTGGGACCATCTTGGTGTGACAGTATTTCTTTCCAGGAAGATGGGGGTAGCAATTATAACATCAATATTATTAATATTCACTGTTAATATTAAATGTTGGTTAAAAAAAAATCCCTGTTTCACAAGCAACAGCAAGGATGCCGTCATACATTCAACAATGTGCACTGGTGAATTCAGGCACTGGAGGCTGATGTCTGGGAGATCAAATCCTTAACAAACGTTAGTGAGTATGTGTGTACCAAGCAGTTTGCAGGCAGTGCCTGGCTCTCTATTCAGTCTCGAGCCTGTGCCCAGAGCTCCCTGGTTTTTTACGCCGTGGCACACATAGGGGAAGATGACATCTGCATGACTCATTGGGGTTAACAGATGGGAAGATGTGACCAGCCCCAGCTCCCTCCACCCCTTGCTCTCCCACGGGCTAGAAGGATCAGTAGCAAACTGTGACTCTCGCTGTATGAGAAGCTCTGCTTTATGGTACAGGTGGTAAAACAATTCTTATTTACAGATTAAAGCAAAAGACCAATAATTGAGACTTAGAGTATAATTTATTGCAAATCACAGCGCTAGCAGGAGGCAGAGCTGGGATCTGGCCAGGCACAGTGCCCCAGAGTGGTCCATCCTTAAAACGTGCAGTGCCACCTCTCAGAGCAGGAGTGACCAGAAGAGCCACATCAGACAGCTGTGTGTAGATGGAGGGAGACGACACATGGAGCACATCACGTGATGTCTACACTGCTTCTACAGGAGACACTTCAAACCTATGAGCCATTGGAATATGTGCATTTCATAGGGTGGGAATTATCAGTATGATGAGTGTTTTATGCTAGGGAGCAGCACTGGGGCATCAGCAAGTGGATGCTTTCACTGAGTGCACACTCACTCTGTTGCTTGGCTGCAGCTGCCACAACAAAGTGCCAGGAACTGAGTGGCTTCAACAACAGACATCATTTTCTACCAGCCCTGGAGGCTGCCAGCCTGAGATCAAAGCATAGGCAGGGTTTTTCCTTCCAAGGTCCCTGTGGGAAGGATTTGTCACTGGCCTCTCCCCTTGGCTTGTAGATGGCACCCTCTCCGTGCACCTCTTCACCCCATCGTCCCTCTGTGCAGGTGTCTCTGTCCAAATTTCCCTTTTTTATAAGGACACCAGACCACCATTGGATTAAGGCCTACTCTAATGAACCCATTTTATAACTTAATTACATCTGTTAAGAGTCTATCTCCAAATAAGGTCACATCCCGAGGACCTAGGGGTTAGGACTGCGACATATGAATTGTGGGGACACAGTTCAACCCAGGACACCCACTGTCATCCCTCTGCTAAGCCCTGAGAAGTAGAGTTAAAGATGAAAACGTGCTCACTGAAGAGCTCAAAAGTAGGCATGGAGGCTGGATAGAGAGGTCAGCATGTCTGGGTGTTTCTCCAGGGTCATTGATGTTAACAGAGGCCCAGGAGTATGTGCTCCAAGTGCAAGGAATTTCTCCTGGAGAAATGCTGGAACAACCGGCAGCTGTCCTCCCATTTTCAGTTTGCAAATGACCACAAAATAACAAGGGTGTCTTTATTTTGTCTTCTTTTCTTTCTGTTATCAAAGGAACATCTGGTCTTTGATGAATGTTGCTAAGGACAAGCATTGCCCATTATGTTGTGGTTCTCACTTGAAAGATGGTCTCTGGTAAGAAAGCAGGATGTCTCGATGTTATCTCTGTCCGATGACGACAGACTGAGACGCACCCTGGGCTCTTCTCTCCAGCAAGTGCTCTGTGGCCATACAGTCCTCCAAGGCAGCTTCCAGTCGCTTCTATTCTACTTATCTCAGGGATCACAAAAGTTTGCTGGGGCCCAAAAATCTTTTCCTTTCTGAAAGGTTTTAAAACGTCACAGTTTACCCCAGCCAGCCTGTGCAGGTGTGGAAACTGCCTCTTCCGTTTCCCAGCTATTCCATATTCGGGAGCAATCACTTGACAAGTGCTGAGGAGCTGAGAGGAATTCCTCTTAGCTCTGACTGTGAGAAAGGGTGAGGATCCTGAATACTTTTGCCTTGGAGCTTAGACTCACTGTTAATCTCTATTCTTGATGAATCCTATGAAAGTCGTGATTTTTTAATATAGTAAATGGGTCTGTGATTATTTGAATGTTGGAGAGTGTCAGGCATTTGCTACTGGTTTGACATTTCTGCCCTTGGATCTGATACAAAAATGCTTGAAGGCACTTTCTGCCCATTTTTCTTTTTCTTTTTATTATTATAATTTAAGTTCTGGGGTACACATACAGAACGTGCAGGTTTGTTACATAGGTATACATGTGCCATGGTGGATTACTGCATCATCACCCAGTCATCTACATTAGGTATTTCTCCTAATGCTATCCCTCCCTGAGCCCCCCACCTGCTGCTATTCCTCCCCTAGCCCCTCACCCCCTGACAGGCCCTGGTGTTTGATGATCCCCTCCCTGTGTCCATGTGTTCTCATTGTTTAACATTCGCTTATGAGTGAGAACATGCAGTGTTTGGTTTTCTGTTCCCGTGTCAGTTTGCCGAGAATGATGGTTTCCAGCTTTATCCATGTCTCTGCAAAGGACATGAACTCATCCGTTTTTGTGGCTGCATAGTATTCTGTGGTGTATGTGTGCCACATTTTCTCTATCCAGTCTATCATTGATGGACACTTGGGTTGTTTCCAAGTCTTTGCTATTGTGAACAGTGCTGCAATAAACATACATGTGCATGTGTCTTTATAATAGAATGATTTCTAATCCTTTGGGAGTATACTCAGTAACGGGATTGCTGGGTCAAATGATATTTCTAGATCTAGATCCTTGAGGAATCGCCACACTGTCTTCCACAATGGTTGAACTAATTTACCCTCCCAACAACAGTGTAAAAGCATTCTTATTTCTCTACATCCTCTTCGGCATTTGTTGTCTCCTGATTTTTTAAATATCGCCATTCTAACTGGCGTGAAATGGTATCTCAATGTGGTTTTGATTTGCATTTCTCTAATGACCAGTGATAATGAGCTTTTTTCATATGTTTGTTGGCTGCATGAATGTCTTCTTTTGAGATGTGTCTGTTTATATCCTTTGCCTACTTTTTGATTTTTTTTTCTTGTAAATTTGGTTAAGTTCTTTGTAGATTCTGGATATTAACCTTTTGTCAGATGGGTAGATTGCAAATTTTTCGAATGAGAAAGGCAGTGGCCATTGCAGGAGCTTACCTACAGCAAGTGGCAGACCTCTGCCTCTGGGATTCACGTAGCTCTACAGTGATTTGTAAATTTTTTGGCTAATTTTTTAACTGTAAATTATTTTATTTCTTCTGTGATGATTTAGAGAAACTATCTTCAAACTGGCATGAATATTTCATAAATATCTGGCCATTTTCTAACCAATTGAGTAATTTGTTGCACAATAAGCCACCTCACGTCTTTCAGCAAGAAATACATTAAATTTGAATAGCAGAGACATTACACGATGAATTCAGACACAGTTAAAATTTGCTTTAAATATTTCTTTGGGGGAGAGGACACCATACTTCTACTCAATGAAGAGCAACATTTTTGCAGTCCAGAGATCTTTTTTATTTTATTTTATTTTTTAACACCTACTATGCCTTAAGTTCATAGGGAATAGGTTCCAGCGTCTCTGGCTCTTCCCACTGGCTCTCACACAGTGCGCTTCTTGGGTGGAGCTTCAGTGGAACCCAGGTAGCTTTCTCTTTGGCCTTTTTTTCCGATCATTTTCCTTAGTTGTTTCAGAAAGTTATCTCGGCTCGCAGAGTGCTTAATGTGCTCGGTACGTGTATTAATTCTCTTGGTTGGCAAGAATCTTGCCCTTCACTTGTTTGTTTACAACAATGCCTGCAGCATGCTGGGTAACAATGTAGACTTCTGGTTTTGCAATGGTAAGACTTGTGGGGCATTCCTTTTTGAACAGTACCCATTCTTTCATGTCTGTAATATCACCTTCCTAAAAGCACCCGGCCAAATGAAAAACTATGCTTTCTGAAAGGCCTAGAGAACATATCAGGTGCCTTTCTTTTTTCCCTTTGTATTTGTTATTTTGGCAAATTACTGGAAGACGGTGGTTCCTGTTGAAAGGCTTTTTGGCAATTTTTAACAGCTGAAAACAAACCTTGAAATTAACATTTTCTGCTTTAACTGATGTCTGGGAAAGAAGAAAGAAAAAAAGAAAAAAGGAGATAAGGAAGGCAGGAGGGAGGGAAGGAGAGGAGAGAGGGAGGGACGAAACAAGAATTAAAAATAATTCTCTACATATCAATGGAAAATTTCAAATATATCCTGGCATACCTTTTTTTCTACTTAGTATACATTTAAAAAGGGAGTCATTGTGGAATGATTGAATCAATCCAATGAACCTATCCGTCTCTCAGATACTTACTTTTTTTTTGTGGTGAGAACATTTGAAATTGACTTTCTTAGTAGTTTCGAAATGTGCAATACATTAACTGTACTCACTGTGCTATGCAATAGATCTCAAAAAAGTATTCTTCTGTACCATATACATATATCATAACCTCATATTATACCCCATAATATCTATAATTATAATTTGTCAGTTAAAAACAAAAAACTTTTTAAAAGGGGATATGGTGCTTTCTAGAAAGGAATAGATGTACCTCCATGTCACCCAGAGGCCTGTTCATGCAGAGCTGAAGCCATGCTGCCTCAGAGTTACGGGGTGACCCAAGCTGCCCCCATCACCTCCTGCCTCTTTGCTGCCTCCATCATCCCTCCCAGACCCTTCTCCTCTGCCCCGTCCCCCGGCAGCTCTGGTTTGCAGGGGGATATCACCATATAGGGCTGTCCTGGGCACAAATACTGACTTGCTGCCTTTCAGCTGTGTGGTCTTGGGCAAGTCAGTGGCCCTCTGTGAACCTCACTTTTCCCTTCTATAAAACAGGGTTAGGACTGTTCATCTCAATGGGATACCCTTAGATGGAACCAGATAATCCTGACACGACTTTTCAAGCACTTCCAGCCTTCTAAATAGACAGTAGCACTCATTGTTAGTCTGTCTGGTCTCAGAGGAAAGAGGCTGTGTGAGATTGATGAGGCTCTCTTCCCTTCAGGGCCACTGTTGCCCTTCTGCTCATGGAACGGGCAGAGCCTCTTATTTCCAAGGGCATATTCTCCTCCAGGATCTTAGGGCCTGCTAGTGAGCTATTTCGGACTCATTGAAAGAGCCACCAAAACCTTTAACTGCCACGCTGTGGGGCTGATAAGGGCTGGGAAGGTGCTTATTGTCTGCTAGGAATGAGGGCTGATCTGTCAGTTAGTTCCTCAGTGAAGAAGTTCCAGGCTGTATAGCATAGCAGAGGAGAAGCACAGTCCCCGTGCCCTGCTGGTAGGATCGCAACTGGGCTCTGCCCTGTGACCTGTGGCTGCCCCTATAACCGTAGGGGTCCCTCTGTAACTTTGAGGGTGCCTCTGTGACCTTGAATGATTCTCTATAAACTTAGCCTCTGTGATCTGGGGGAGTATCCTGAGGTCTTTCCTCCCGTGCCTCGGTGCTCCCATCTGTTGTGAGGATCAATGTAAGTTAACACAAGTAACTTAAATTACATAGTAAATCGATATTGTTCTCACTTCTGATTGTGTATTGTGTTTGGCGCATTGGTGAGAGTAGGGGGCACCCAGAGCCACCCTGTAAAAGTAGAGGGTTGCATGGTAGCTGGGGTGACCGACCCTGCCAACCACAGGTCTGCCTGGTACCCTGGAGGACCAGAGGTGGTGAGTGCTGTGACCAGATAACGGATGTTAGAATGGTTGTCCTGGTACCAGCATGAGAATGGCCTGAGCAGACTGAGACTCATAATCAGGAGGCCCTTCTTTGGAGACTGCATGGTAATTGCAGTGAAACTGATGAGGCCAGAAATAGGTGGGAAAGAAAACACAGTCCCCAGAGGGGCTGAGCAATTAGATTCCACCAGGAGGAGGCAATAAGGATGATAGGATTTCTGGTTTGGACAATGGAGGGAGTAGTGGAAACATTCCCTGAGGAAAGAAAGAACATGGTATAGGAGTGAAGAGGAGCATTGGGGGACAGTAATAGCTTCATTTTGGGACATGCTAAGCTCATAAAACCTTGAAATGCTGATGTTTATAGATGTTGCTGCAATTCAGCAGCAAGTTTCCTGTGAAAATGAACTGCCTGGTCCCACCGTGTAATGATCTAGAAGTGACAGGGCCACAGGGCAGGAGGTGAGAAGCTGTGGAGGCCCTCCTGGGCAGGAAGCAAGCTGTCCTGGGACAGGGGGACAGTGGGACGAGGGGAAGAGGGGTCGGGTGACAGTCAGGAGTGAGATGTTTGGTGGGGACATCATTGGCAGTAGTTTGGGTTCCTGTGCCCCTTAAAAAACAGCCCTGGTACTTCCATCCAGGCTCAGAGCTCTGCCATTTTGAAAAGACAGTGTCTAAACTGCATCAGGAACCATGCAGCTTGATCCAGAGATGGCGAGGGTGGCTCTGTTTACTGAGTATTTTCCCTGTACAGCAGCTCATGTCTACTAACTCATTTACTTGTGGTTATGACCCTAGGAGAGAGGATCTCTTAATATTCTCACTTTACAGATGAGGAAACTGAGGCTCAGAGAAGGGTATTGGTGTGCCCAAAGTCACACAGTGTGGTCTGGCTGCTTAACTGTGTCTCATTTTTGACATACACTCATAGCCAATTGCTAGTGTCAGCTGCTGGGTGTGTTCAACTCTTCCCTGGTTGCTGCCAGTTTAAGGAGACCCCAGTGTTCTTCTCTAACCAGCATTGGCTCCTGGGGAGGTGCAAGTGGGCTGTGTGGTCTTGCACGTCTAGGGAGCATGCCAGGGAGCACAGAGGGGCATCCTTCTTACCAGGCAAGAGAGTCACTCTGTAGGAGACAACCTGTTCCGCTTTCCTCTCGGCTCATCTCTCCCTCCTGCTCCATCTTCTCCCTGCACTGGAGGAAAAGGACTCCTTTCCTGAGGCCTGAATCCAAGGGTCTCAGAGCACAGGTGCTGATGGATTAATTTACCCCGCAAAGGCAACAGTCCATGTGTCATCTACTCAGAGATATTATAGCTTATTAGAGATCCATCCCGGACAAGGGCAATGCATAACACAAAGATCTTTAAGATTAGAGTTTCTCAGAGTAGTTAAGGGACTTGCCTGAGGACGCACAGTGTCAGGCCGAGTGAGGTTTAGAACTCAGAACTGTCTCTTCACTAGCCTAAGCTGTGTCTCCAGCAAATATGGCCACAACAAGACCCAAACCAAAAAGGATATCGGAGAGACCGCATTCATTCTCAAACTTGGATGTGTTTCAGAATCACCAAGAAAGTTAATAGACTACAGAGGCCCAGGCTCTTTGAAGTGAGAACTGGGCCTTTTGCTGTCAGGACAGTCCTGAGTGTAAAGGAGGCCTGGAAACAGTTGGTGAATGAATACATGATTGGAAGAACAAGTACACAGCTGACTTCGAGAATATGGCAGGTTCCCAAACTGGAACCTGTCAGAGGCATATCTTTGCTAGACCAGAATATAGTTTTGGTCTTGTTTTCAAATTAACCACAACCTATTAATATTACAAATAGTCCGTTTTATTTTGATATTAGTAGATAAGCTGGTAGGCTTAAACAGGAAAAAGTAGATAGGCAAATAATTTAAAAGACTAAATCTTAAATTTTTGGTTGTAGATTTTTGGATCATGATTTCAGTTTTGAATATTTTAATGTCATTTGGCCAGTGGTTTTAAAATGTGTATTAGAATGGGCCATAATATGTAATCATTTGGAATCTCAGAAAATCTGGCACTTTTTAAGGTTTGAGAATTTTATTTTGGCCATTTTCATTTTTTTTTTTTTTTTTTTTTTTTTTTTTTTTTTTTTTTTTAGTAAACTCCTGTCATCCAGGGAGAGATTTGTCAGAGTGTTGACAGGCAATTGGCTGTCTGGTGTTTTGTTGTTTTAGTTTTGGATGATTTATTTTTTATTGTAAGAGTTTAGTAAAGCAGGCACGGTTCAAAAGGCAGAGACTTTTTAATTTAGGCCTTTAAAATTATGGACTTTATTTTTATCCTAAATCTGAACTGTCATGGGACTGGAGTAGAGATGCAAGGAGGAGTGAGACCAGGAGAAGGGGGATGAGAGGCGGTGACAGAAGAAAACACAAGAGTTGACTTTGCACATTTTTTATGTGTGTGTTTTTTACTATTTTTTTTGAGTTTATGGAGTCTTTTTGTTTCCATCGAGTGTGTAGATAAATTAGTTTGAAGATTTTTACAAGACTTTTGTTGTGCCCTTTAAAATCTTTAATTTTTATTGGGCCAAATATTGTTACATACACCAAAAATATAGCCAGACAGACAAAACCTAGAATTAGACCAGATTGAGTATTTTACTTGCTGTAGATTTTTAGTATTATCATCATTTTTTGGAGGACTCGGTCTAAATTGTATTTGGGACTTTACCCTGACCAGGATTTGTTTTAGAATGGAACTTGAACTTACCATTTTAGACAAAGATGGAACTTTAATTTATAATTTTAGACTATAAAAATAGAACTTGAATGTATAATTTTGATGGGATTAAAGATAATTAAAGGTGTAGGCATATATTAATGAGGCGTTTATTAGAAAGATGTCTTATTTAGAAGCTCTTTTTTAAGAAAGAAAGCAGGGTCAAGGGAGCCTGGCATGTTGTGGCAGAGAACTAGGAATCTTATAATCAAATCTTTACACAAACTAGGCTAGGTGGCCACTCAGGGTCAGTAAAGGGGGCCCATACACTGTTAAGAGGATAGAGTATCTTGGACCAGCTTTATCTCATCCATGTCTGTGAGTTTCATTGATGGTAGGTTTAGTAAGATATCCTGTTAGAAAATATGAACACATAAGTAAAATGCTTTTCTCTATGCCAACAATAACCATTTTGAAAATATCATGGAATAACATCACATTCTATTCTTACTGGCATCAAATATTAAATATAATATTAACACTCAAATTAAAACATTTTCTCCCAAATTAATGTTTAACTTTGAGCTAATTCCGAGTAATAACCCAAAAAAGCTTTGTTGAACCTTGAAATGGTAAATTTTATTCAAAAGAATGAATAGCCAAGAAGATATTTTACAAAACAAAATAATGTAGAGAGACTTTTACCATTAGATGCTAAAATATAAAGTGACTATGGTTTAAGCAGCATGCAGGTAGAGCCAGGATTTGCAAAGAGATCCATGGAAAAGAAGAAACATCTGCTAAAACAAATCACTTACAGATAAGTCCTTGATATATGATAAGCATGCATTTTGAATTCAAGGAGAAATTATATTTTAAAATAAATGACACTAGCACTGTAATCTATAAACTAAAAATAAAAATGTGAAGAAAATGAATCAATAAACCATAGACTCTGCTTTTTAGGAAAAGACTCCCACTCTGGGTGAGCTTGGAAGCTGCTCCCACCTCATTCATCTGGATAAGTTAGTGAGGGACTAACTCCAGGTTCTGTACCTGCAGGCTGGCTCGGGCCTCAGCTGGCACTACCACTTAATTAGCCAGGCTACCACTGGCTAAGCTGATTGGCTAAGTGAGAGGATGTATTACTGGATCGTCTCTTTCCTTGTCTGTAAACTCGGAGAGTGACAGTACCCACCTCATGGGTTATCATGAATACTAAATGCAGTGGTGTTGCAAGTTCCTAACAAATAGTAAACTCTCACGAGATGCCGCCAAGAGCCTCAGCTTTCCTGCTGCCTCACGCTTCTGCCTCCGTAAAGAATTTGTTCTCAGAATTGTCATAAGATGCATGTGGACCTCCCAGATATTGGCTTCTGCAGTGGCTCATCCAGGAGTTCGTGCAGCCCAGGGGATGAAGGCAGCTGGAGGGCATGGCAGGAACTTGGCTCCAGGCCCTGAAATGGTGACAGATAAACTGGCTTTCCACTCGGAGATGAAATTCACTTTTCAATTATAGCACTTTCTCCCAGACATCAGCCTAAACACAGAGCATGACCAACACTTCCATTTTAAGACCATAATTGGTGAGTCTAGCCCTTAAACACTTTCATAGAGCTTCTCTAAAATTACAGTGTTCTCATCCTCCAAAAATACGCAGCTCAGTTCGGTCATGTTGCAAAAATGCCACTGTATTGACCTTGAAAATAGCAACATGTGGATGACACTTAAGAAAATGAAAACCCAGCAGTCAAGCCAGGCCCCAACTTCAGGAAGACGCAGCTCCTGAGTCTAAGGATTGTGCCCACTGCTCCAGGGAAGATTATGGGGTTTACCTTCCTCTTGCTGGGCCTGTGTGAAACTGGTTACATTATGTGGCAACTTCTCTGGATGAATCTTTTCTCTCTTATTTTTTCTTTCTTGTTTTTGTGTTAAAAAGTATAGACATGTTATAGACCGAATGTTGCATCCTCCTCAAATTTATGTTCCAACCCTGGCCTCCAAAGGGATGTTATAAAAAGGTGGGGCCTTTGGGAGCTGATCAGGATATGGAGCCCTCATGAGGGTATCAGTGCCCTTCTAAAAAGAGGCAACAGAGGCAACGCTTGCTCTCTTTGATCTCTGCCATGTGAGGATACAGCAAGAAGATGGCTATCCATCAACCAGAAAGAGGGCCCCAGCAAGAATACAATCATGCTGGCACTCTGCTTTCAAACTTCCAGCCTCCAGAACTGTGAGAAATGAATGTTTGTTGTTGAAGCCACTCAGCCTATGGTATTCTGTTATAGCAGCCCGAGCCAACCAAAACACAGCACTAGGTTGTTTTGCTGCTTTATTTACCAGTCTAATTTTAGTGAACCCCCCACCAGTATGCTGGATGTCAAAGACAGGTTTAAGATAAAAATTATAAGCTTCCCTGTATAGCTAAGAGCATGATGTTATCAAAGGCAAAGACTCTTTTATACCTGGAGATAATGTTCTGGAAAAGGTGCTCAGCTGCATAGGAAATTCAGATGGGACAGAAGGAGTATCGACTTAGAGCCAAGATGTCTGACTCAGTTCTGGCCTAGTTAATTTCCAGCTCCGTGTTCTGAAAAACATCATATAACCTCTCAGAGTTTCTGATTTCTTATTTGTGAAAGAGGCACTAGAGCTCCTACTCAACCCCTTATTTGGGTGCTATCAGGATCAAATGTGACGATTAAGTGAAGATGGTTTGTAAACTTTAAAGTGCTGTGCTTCAGATCACCATAGTGTTCTGTGGACACAAGGTAAATGATACCAAATATTTATTAAAGGACACACTTCTGTGATATTCTGGGAAAAATAAGCAAGAAAACAAGAAAGAAGAAAACATGAAAGTAAGCAAGAAAGTGTGACACACACACACACACACACAGATTTTCTTTATTAACGATCACTGATGCTCCCACTGAACATAGTGTGTGTATGATATAGAGAGAAAGAGATTTTCTTTATTAATGATCACTGATGCTCCCACTGAACATCTCTCTGGGTGTGTTCTGGAATCAGCACTTCTGAATGATTATGGAAGCCTATCTTGGGAGGCAGACTTTCAGCCTCTTCAGTGTTATTTATGGAAATTCGATACATCTGTTGACCTAGATTCACAGTCCTTCCTCTCAGTGGAACCATAAGCCCACAGTTCAGGGTCACCCTTACTTTGTCTGGCTTTAGGTGCGGCCTTTGCACCAGTTGGAATGAGCTCATACAGGCCTCCTCACCTTGCCCAAGCCATCTCTGTGGCTGCTACACCACTGCTACATCAGTGCCTCCCTCCCCCATGCTGAGACAGCCACGTCCTAAGTATGGGACTAGGGAGGCATTACCAGAGAGCAGTTGAAGGGCACAGACTTCACTAGATACAAAGGCAGCTCCAGTCCTGTTCCATTGTATAGGAACAGTGCACTCACAGGCAGGCCATTTTAACTTCTTGTGTCTTATTTTCTTCATCTTTAAGGGAAGATGCCTTAGCTGGGGTTTCCGAGAAGCGGACTCTCACAGGGAGATTTGCATGCAAGAAGCTTGGTACAGTGCACTTGGGATGTAGAAGGAAATGAGGGGCAGCATTGGCCAGAGGAAGATGAACTTTGATGCAAATAAAACGATGGCCCCACTGGTCTTCTAGTGAGCTCTGAAGCTAGGCTATCCCTTCAGATTTGTTTCATTTTGAAGCTGGGGGTCTCAACCTCTGTTTACCTACATGGACAGTGTTGGGATACAGGCTGTCACTGGGGAAGAGGGGGCAGTTTTCTTAGATAAAAGGGAACTCATGGAGAGAGACTCAGTTGGGAGCTGCCAACCATCGGCTTAACAACAGTTGGGGAAATGAGAGTCTTGGTCCTGCAGGGGGGTCTCAGTCCTGTAGGAGGTCTGGGTAGCACCCCACAGTGTCCCCTACAGAGAGCAACTGATAGCAACTGATGTAGTATCTGTGAAAACCTGACCATAGTACCACATGATCAACCTGATGTGTCTGTTAGTATCATTCTTACCTCATATTATTCTAATTGTTGCTTTCTAACAATTATATCATGATGTTTTTCTTTTCTTCTCAACTTCTCTCCCTCTGCACCATGAGCTGCTTAACAGAAACAGCCATGCTTTCTGTTTGTTTCATCCATTTTCAACCTTTGTTTTCCTAGGCTTGAGCACAGAATTTATAAATAACTTAATAAATCGTTGTAGATGGAAAGACAGATCAAGGTATAGGATTGCACTCGAATGGAGACCACAAGGAGGATGCTACGGAGGCTGCCTTTGAGGATACTGGGTATACACTGCTGTCTTCATTACTCACCAGGTGACAGCTGTGTGTGACCATTCCTTGCTTTCTCTCCTAGTCTCTCTGGACTCGTGGCAGTCCCTGGCCCTCTCTTCAGTGGTTGTTGATCCATCCATTAGGAACTTTGATGTTGCCCATGTCAGCACTGCTGCCGCCAGCAATTTCTCTGCTGTCCGAGACCTCTGTTTGTCAGGTAAGAAGAGTTTCCAACCCCGAGGTAGTGTGGGATGAAGCCTCACACAAGTGCTGCTCAAGATTCTCACCTTAGATAAGCACATGAGATACCATGATAACCTAGGGTGCTTGGAAGTAAGGGATTAACCTGGGGAAGAAGACCTGGGTGAGGCCTCCTCATTCCCACTCAGGGCAGCCAAGGTGTCAAGGGAATATACCAGTCAGAAGATGAGTTTACATCCCAGGTCAGAGGAATATTGGAAGAAGGATCTAGTGGGCTAGTCTGAGGCAGAAAAGTTGCACATGTACAGCAGCTCTGGCAGTTGACCTCAGGTAGCAGGTGGGCTGTTGTGGTGAGGAGGAAGTACACTTGTCTGGCCTACGGGATATAGCTAAGAGCTATTGTTTTGGTAAAACTCGAATTTCCAGAGACATTTTTTTCTTTCTTTTTTTCTTTTTCTCTTTTTTTTTTAGACAGATTCTTGTTCTGTCACCCAGGCTAGAGTGCAGTGGTACGATCTCTGCTCACTACAACCTCTGCTTCCTGGGTTCAAGCAATTCTTCTGCCTCAGCCTCCCGAGTAGCTGGGACTATAGGCACACACCACCATGCCTAAGTTTTGTATTTTTAGTAGAGACGAGGTTTCACCATATTGGCCAGGCTGATCTCAGACTCCTGACCTTGTGATCTGCCCACCATGGCCTCCCAAAGTGCTGGGATTACAGGCATGAGCCACCGCACCCAGCCTCCAGAGACATTTTTCAATGCAGTCTGAAGAACTTTTTAAATAGGCAAAGCTGTCCACAGATGCATAATTCCTTTAGAGAGTTTTTGGTCATTGTTGGTATTTAAACAAAAGCTAGGTAACCACTTGATAGGAAAGTTCAACAAAGAATTTTAGCTTCTGAAAGAGGCTGAGATCAGATAACATTTATACCCTTCCCAAGATTCTAACCCCCTCTGAGGTTCTATGAATTCCATGAATCTCCTTCTCTACAAGGTTGGATAATATGCACCAAGCTATGTTTGTCTTGCAGATTGGACTACCATGTACAGATATGCAGGTTATGCACTGCACACCTCTGGGTGGTATGATTCACAGAAATTGAGCTATAAATAAGGCTGGTAGGCTGTCAACATCTGACCAATCAAATGAAGCAGCAATTTTTCAGAACTGTTCTCAGGACTGAATGTCATATAGTTTAAATTGTCCAGTGCAGAGCTTGACATGCATGGGAAAGGGCATGGTCCCTGGTGGAACAGTGGGTATGGTGCTAGCTGAGGAGGCACTGAAGGACAGAAGAGGGAGACATAGCTGAAGACAAAGTCTAGAGTATGGAGAGCCTTGTTTGAAATTACTTAATCCTTAAGCCCATGGGGAGCCATGGAGATATTAAGCAGGAAAATAACAAGAGCACATTTTTAAATTAAATAGACAAAAAAGACCTTAATCCTGTGTGAAAGGTAGATTGATGAGAGGGTTGGGTTTCCCATTGCTACCATTTTATTTCCATCCCCTGGCACAGCGCCTAGGATTTATTATAGTGCTCAAATAAATGAGTGATTGCATGACTGATGGATGGATGGATGGATTCATGGATTCATGGTTTCATGGATGCATGATTAAATGAAATGATACATGGATGGAAGGGTGGATGAGTGGATGGCTGGATGCATATATGGATGAATTCATGAATGCGTGATTGGATGAAAGGATAGATGGATGGAAGTGTGGATAAATGGATGGGTGGATGGATGAATGGATGGATAGATGGATTGATTCATGGATGCATGATTGATTAGAAAAATGGATGAATGGAAAGGTGGATGAGTAGATGGGTGGATGGATGATTGATAATTGGATGGATGCTTGAGTGAAGTAACATTTCTGAGGCCCAAGCATCACTCTTCTCCCTCTTCTCTGTAGAATGTTCCCAACATGAGACCTGTCTCACCACAACTCTGCAGACCCAACCTGGGGCTGTGAGATGTATGTTCTATGCTGATACTCAAAGCTGCACACATAGTCTGCAGGGCCAGTACTGCCGACTTCTGCTTCGTGAAGAGGCCACCCACATCTACCGGAAACCAGGTAAGCCCAGGCCTAAGCCTTTGCAGCCATCCTGGGAAACTGGGTCTGGCTCAGAGGAACTATTTAAGCATATGGTGACAATGGCTTTTGTTAGCCAAAGTTCTGGGCTAGATGCAGTCACTTGCGATGGAAAGTAGAAAAAATTCCTAGTCCTGTATCACTTTTATTCATTTATTTCTTTGAGTTATAGAAATCATCTTGGTTTTGAAGAGTTTCTTAGTAAAATAATTAAAGAGCCCACTTTTTATTATGGTTTTGTAGTTTAGAGAGTTCTTTCACAGGTCTCATCTCATTTGGTCCTGTATGGTGATAGGCTAAGGGCTTTATCCCTGTCTTAGATATCAGAAGACTGTAGCCCAGAGAATTTAAGTTCCTACTGTGTTTTCACACAGCTAGTGATGATAGAGCTGGAACTTGGAGCCAGATCACCTAGCTCAAGATGCAAAGCTGTGCAGCCTAACTATCGCATCATAAACACTTTGGAAAGGGAAGCTGTTCCTGGCTGAGTTTAGTTTTAGAACATGTGTCAGATACTGTGTTGGGAATCCAGGCAAGGCAAGGGGGAACATCCATAAATCCATCACTGAGGAAGACTGCTAAGAGCTGTAGAACAGGAAACAGGGGCTGGGCATTTGGGGGAAGCCCCCACTAGACATGTTTATTGGATGAAATTAAGGACTGTTAACTTGTTGGCTATGTGTGCCATCTTTTCTTCTAGAGCAAGGTTCTACAACCATACTTTTCTGTTTCTACTAATCAACTGCTATTGTAGCGTGAATGCAGCAGTAAACAACATGTAAGCCAGTAGATGTGACTGTGTTCTGATAAAACTTTATTGAAAAAACCAAGTAGCAGCAGATTAGGCCCCATGCTGTCCTAGAGCATTGACAGCTCTTTGGTTCTGTCTTGATACCAGAGATATCCTCCTCTTCTGCCCCCTCCTCAACCTTAGCTTTCAGACCACAAGAGTGTCTTCCAGACCTGAGAGTGCTTTGATTCCTATGTGATGAGATATTAGGCCCCCAGTTGAAAGTCTTGTCCTCAATTTATCTGGGCATTCATATTATTTAGTCAAGCTATGTAGATTTTTTTCTGAGACAGAGTCTCACTCTGTCACCCAGGCTGGAGTGCAGTTGCATAATCTTGGCTCACTGCAACCTCTGACTCCTGAGTTCAAGTGATTCTCATGCTTCACTGGGACTACAGGTGCATGCCATGATGGCCAGCTAATTTTTGTATTTTTAGTAAAGATGGGATTTTGCCATGTTGGCCAGGCTGGCCTTGAACTCCCAGCCTCAAGGGATCCACCCAGCTTGGCCTCCCAGAGTGCTGAGATTACAGATTTTTATAGTATATTTCAGAATAGTGTAGCCAGTCTGTCTGGCAGTTCTGCTGAAAAATGCCTTAACATTGAGGTTTGAGTTCTGTAAAACACAAATTAGACTGCTTCTCTATGACTTCAGTGTGACTAAAATTCAATTTGAAATGCTCACTTCCAAAAGATGTGTGCATATACACATCTGCAGGTATCTCGACTTTCACACAGACATTACTTGTTTACAGCTAATACACATGGCCACAGATAATTCTTAACCCAGGTAGTCATGCGGCCTCTATGGGTATCCTGGAGAGAATCTACCATTTCTGCAAAAGAATTTGAAAGAGAGAACTTCAGGTCTGACATTTTTCCCATGTTTGATCTCATTGAGTTTGGGATTCACTGGCCAGCCTCTGAAGGGAAGACTGAATACCACTGCCCATGGGAATGCAAGCCTGCATTCCCTGGAAATTCTTCAGCCTTGGTATTTGTTCTGGCTTTGTTCCCGCCTTCGGGTGATGGCACGTGCATAAAATGTGACTGTTTCCTGCATAGCAGAATGAGGTTCCGTCACTTCAGCAGCCACGGTCCTGAGTGCTTGCCTGAGACCCCTTGATTTATGATTGTGACAGGAAGTTTGGCGAGGAGGAACTGTTGGGGTGACATCAGCCATGATTTGTGATTGAGGCCAGATTAAAAAACAGCAACTATTCCTTCCAGCCTGAGTTTCCATTTTAAGTTCTAACTCATATTCCAATGTTTTTGCAACAGAGAGGCTTCGTTTGCTCTTTTTATTTATTTATTTATCTATTTGTTTATTTATTTGTTTGTTTGTTTGTTTGCAAAACGTGATTTATTTAAAGAGAGAAAAGGAGAAAGTGGGAGAAAGAAACAGCTGACTCTCACGCTGAGTGAGAGGATCTAGAAAGATGGAATCCAGGAGAGAAAAGCAGCTTCCACACTGAGTGGAAGGGAATAGAGAGATGGAGTTTAGGAGGGGAAGACAGGCTTCCACGAGAGAGTGTGGAAGGAGACCCTGGAGGGCATATCCAGGAGAGAGAAAAATGGCTTCCACAAAAGGAGTGTTCATGGAAGGGGACCCAAACATGGAGTCCCTGCTCTTTTTCTTCTTCTTCTTTTTCTTTTTTTCTCTCCCTGTGTTTCCCAACCCCTGACAATTCCTTCCTCTTTTTTATTCCACTCATTCATTCATTCATTTACTTATGTGTTGGACTTCTGTCATTTTTCAGGTACTAGAATGGATAGGCTTCTGCCTGTCTGCCTCTTGGTCTGTCTGCCTCCTCTCCCCACTCTCCTGTTTAGTCACCACTGCAATATATAAATATTTTTATAGAAGGAGCTTCAGAGAAAGCAGAAGCTTTGTCTTTCAATCAGCTGAGAGTGGAGTTGAGCAGACTAAACCTACATGTTAGAAAGAAGAGACTTCTCACACACCCTTGAAGTATCTCTCCATGAGTGATTACCGCTTTTGAGACCTGCGTGGCATCAGACAGCCCTGTCTTAAGTTCCTGAAAACAGTACTTGGCACTGAGCCTGGGCCCAACAAAAGTTTACTAAATCAATGAATGAAAGAAAATGTCATCGTGGAAACAAGATAGGACTACAGAGAAGCCAATGAATGTCACTGGTGATTAGCATTACGTGAAGGGTGATGGGAGGCATGGCAGGCATCACTAGTGTTGGCCTTGTGGACAAGGAGGGATTTGGACATAAACAAATGGGCGGGAAGGCCTCGCATGTTGGACACCCATGGTACAGAGAGAGGCAAAGCTCTGAACTGGCTCCAACCCTGTGTGCATGGAGTGTGGTCAGAGTTGGGGTCGAGAAAGGTGTGGCTTTGAATCCTACATCACCCTATGTTACCTGTGATCCCAACAGGCCCTAGGCTTCTGCCTTTACATCTCTTTCCTCACTAATGAAATGTAAATGTGGGCCTACACTGCAATTCTGAAATCCAGAAGTCCTAAAAGTCTTTTTTTTTTAAAAATAAGTTTGCAGCTAACTCATTTGGTGGCGAAATCAGACCTGGGGTGGCTGAAGAAATTCTTTTTTTAAAAAAGTTATTTATTGTACTTTAAGTTTGGGGGTACATGTGCAGATTGTGCAGGTTGTTACATAGGTATACTCATGCCATGGTGGTGCTTCATTGCATTCATTGCCCCATCGTCTGCATTAGGTACTTCTCCTAATGCTATCCCTTCCCAATCCCCTCCCCACTATTCCTCCCTCAGCCCCCCCACCTCTCAGGCCCTGGTGTGTGATGATCCCCGCTGTGTCCGGTGTTCTCACTGTTCAACACCCACTTTATGAGTGAGAGCATGCAGTGTTTGGTTTTCTGTTTTTGTGTCAGTTTGCTGAGAATGATGGTTTCCAGTTTTATCCATGTCCCCGCAAAGGACATGAACTCATCCCTTATCCCTCTCAGGATGAATAGCCCACACATCTCATCACAGAAATGATGGCGGTGTTTGAAGGTGGGGCTGCACTCCAGGCCTCCCCAGGGGATTGGGTGTTGTTTGCTGTCTGCTTCTCTGTTCATTATATGTATATATGATTGCACTTTAGGTTCTGGGGTACATGTACAGAACATGTAGGATTGTTGCATAGGTACATACATGGCAATGTGGTTTGCTGCTTCCATCCCCCTGTCACCCACATCTGGCATTTCCCCCATGTTATCCCTCCCCAACCTACCTACCCCCTGCTGTCCCTCCCCTACCCACCCAACAGACCCCAGTGTGTGATGCTCCCCTCCCTGTGTCCATGTATTCTCATTCTTCAACACCCACCTATGAGTAAGAACGTGTGTTTGATTTTCTGTTCTTGTGTCAGTTTGCTGAGAATAATGGTTTCCAGATTCATCCATGTCCGTATAAAGGACACGAACTCATAGTTTTTTATGGCTGCATAGTATTCCGTAGTGTATATGTGCCACATTTTCCTTGTTCAGTCTATCATTGATGAGCATTTGGGTTGGTTCCAGGTCTTTGCTATTGTAAACAGTGCTGCAATGAACATACATTTGCATGTGTCTTTATAATAGAACAATTTATAATCCTTTGGATATATACCCAGTAATGGGATTGCTGCGTCAAATGGTATTTCTATTTCTAGGTCCTTGAGGAATTGCCACACTGTCTTCCACAATGGTTGAACTAATTTACACTCCCACCAACAGTGTAAAAGTGTTCCTATTTCTCCACATTCTCTCCAGCATCTGTTGTCTCCAGATTTTTTAATGATCACCATTCTAACTGGTGTGAGATGGTATCTCAATGTGGGTTTGACTTACGTTTCTCTAATGACCAGTGATGATGAACTGTTTTTTATATATTTGTTGGCCTCATATATGTCTTCTTTTGAAAAGTGTTTGTTCATGTCCTTTGCCCACTTTTAAATGGGTTTGTTTGTTTTTTTCCTTGTAAATCTGTTTTAGTTCTTTGTAGATTCTGGATATTAACCCTTTGTCAGATGGGTAGATTGCAAAAAAATTTTTCCCATTCTGTTGGTCACCAGTTCACCCTAATGATTGTTTCTTTTGCTGTTGAGAAGCTCTGGAGTTTAATTTGATTCCATTTGTCTATTTTGACTTTTGTTGCCAATGCTTTTTGTGTTTTAGTCTTGAAGTCCTTGCCTATGCCTATGTCCTGAATGGTTTTGCCTAGGTTTTCTTCTAGGGTTTTCATGGTGTTAGGTCTTATGTTAGGTCTTTAATCCATCTGGAGTTAATTTTAGTCTAAGGTGTCAGGAAGGGGTCCAGTTTCTGCTTTCTGCACATGGCTAGCCAGTTTTCCCAGCCCCATTTATTAAACAGGGAATCCTTTCTTCATTGCTTGCTTTTGTCAGGTTTGTTAAAGATCAAATGGTTGTAGATGTGTGGCATTGCCTCCAAGGCCTCTATTCTGTTCCATTGGTCTATATCTCTGTTTTGGTACCAGTACCATGCTGTTTTGATTACTGTAGCCTTGTAGTATAGTTTGAAGTCAGGTAGCATGATGCCTCCAGCTTTGTTCTTTTTGCTTAGGATTGTCTTGGCTATGCGGGCTCTCTTTTGATTCCATATGAAGTTTAAGGTGGTTTTTTCCAGTTCTGTGAAGAAAGTCGTAGGTAGCTTGATGGGGATAGCATTGAATCTATGAATTACTTTGGGCAGTATGGCCATTTTCATGATGTTGATTCTTCCTAACCATGAGCATGGAATGTTTTTCCATCTGTTTGTGTCCTCTCATATTTCCTTGAACAGTAGTTTGTAGTTCTCCTTGAAGAGGTCCTTTACATCCTTTGTTAGTTGTATTCCTAGGTATTTTATTCTCTTTGTGGCAGTTGTGAATGGCAGCTCATTCTTGATTTGCTCTCTTTAAATCTGTTATTGGTGTATAGGAATGCTTGTGATTTCTGCACATTGATTTTGTATCCTGAGACTGCTGAAGTGCTTATCAGTTTCAGGAGATTTTTGGGCTGAGATGATGGGGTCTCCTAAATATACAATCATGTTGTCTGCATATAGAGACAATTTGACTTCCTCCTTTTCTAATTGAACGTCCTTTATTTCTTTTTCTTGGCTGGTTGCTCTGGCTCGAACTTCCAATACTATGTTGAATAGGAGTGGTGAGAGAGGGCATCCTTGTGTAGTGCCATACTTCTCTATTCTTTCGAAAGGCCCCAGGGTGCTGGTAAGGGGTCCTGGGCCTGGAACTGTGCATAGAAGAGATTAGCATTGCATTCTGTACATTTTGGTGCCTAATAAAAATCAGCTTTCTTTGCTAATTTTTTTGTTTGTTTACTTTGCAAACCTGACTGGATTTAAGCTGTTAGGGGTCTGAATAAATGACTGACATTTTCAAGGTACAAAAAGCAGTGATTTTTCTTTTGCTGAAAGCACATTCAGAATGCCAGTGGAGAGAGCACTCACTGAGGCCTTTCCCCTCCTCAACCCTTTCCCTTCCCTTTCCCAACAGGAATCTCTCTGCTCAGCTATGAGACATCTGTACCTTCTGTGCCCATTGCTACCCACGGCCGGCTGCTGGGCAGGTCCCAGGCCATCCAGGTGGGCACCTCATGGAAGCAAGTGGACCAGTTCCTTGGAGTTCCATATGCTGCCCCACCCCTGGCAGAGAGGCGCTTCCAGGCACCAGAGCCCTTGAACTGGACAGGGTCCTGGGATGCCAGTAAACCAAGGTATGGGTTGAGTGGAGTACATGTTGGTAAATGCTCAGAGAAGCCTTATCTATTCTAATCTATCAAAGTGAGTCTCAGTGGTAGAGCAGTGCATTTTGGATAAAGCAATGTATGGAGGATGGAATATATTGGCTAAGGTATTATTAAGTGCTGTGACAGATAAACTCCCAAGTATCAGTGGCTTAATGATATTTTGCTCATGTAAAGCCCATCTGGTGATGGAGGGGTCTGTATGCTCTGCTCCATGCAGTGGTTCAGGGACCCAGGCTGATGGAGTCTCTCCCTTCTTCAGCACGAATTTTCCAAGGTCCCCCTGGACTTTGATCCAGGAAGAGAGGCTTTAATTGACAGGAGAGGTTCCCATGGGATAAACCTGGAAGTGGGGTTCACATATCACTTACACAGGTATTGCAGTGGCCAAGCTCAGCTTCCTCGCCACATCTGATCCTAATGAAGCTGGGAGACACAGAACTGAAGGAAAAGTAAATGTGCTAATGAAATTTTTTCCCACTAGGAACAAAATTACTAGTTTTTTTTTTTTTAAGTACCCATCTTCTTTCCTCATCAAAAATTTCAGTTTTTCCTGTCTTTTCCATGTGTATACTACTTTAAATAGCAAGCATATTAAAGAACAATATTGTGATTTTTTTTCTGATTAAAGCATACTCAGAGTACCTGTGAAAACAGCACTTATTACTGCTGCTCTTCTCCTCCCCACCTGAATCTCCTTCTCAACAGGTACCTATACTCAGGCAGCTGTACCCTCCATACTCATTACCCCCATGGCTGGCTGCTGAGCAGGTCCATGAGTCCATACCAGATAGAGTGATGAGCTAGGAGGCTCTTGAAGTACTCCAGGAAAAGGATGATGAGGATGAGGACTTCAGCTAGGATGGCAGCAGTGGGAGTGGAAAGGCATGGATTTCCATCTGCTCTACCACTGGGAAACAAAAATAACAAATATTCATGAGTTAGAGTACCTTACCATGTTAGGATGTACCCATTTTGACAGATGAAGTGATGGAGTCACATAGGTTTTGAGTGGAGAGTAGTTGAGAGCTTGGGTCATTGTAGTACAGGGCTAGTGAAGATTGGGTGATGAGTCACGTCACCCATTGGGTAGATGACCATTGCACTGCCATTAGGCATGGTCACGGCTTTAGTCTCAGTTCCTATTACTGGGAGATGCTCCAACTGGCACTGTAGGACTCTGTACTGGTGAAGAGAGCAGGTAGGACACCCCCTCCAGAGGAGGGTCTATACTCTTGGAGCAAGGAAGGGGTAAGGTCCTGAGTAGCTTTCATTGTCTTCTTCTCTATCTCGAGCTGTTGCGTCAGCAGCCTTCTCTAAGTTGGTGCATTGTCTCTGGGGAATGTTCCTCCACAGGCCAGTGGCCAGAGAGTGGTGGGCACTCTGCTGTTCCTTCCATTTACTGCCACTCCCATTTACTGAAGCTGCCTAATTTTTGCAGGGCTGGTGGGACGCCAGGCTTTGGAATAGGGTAGTGGGCTCTGACCATGGTGGCAGGTCGGGAGGGGTGATGGAGCATGTCTTGGAAGTCACCCATTCTGTATCTGCAGGGCCAGCTGCTGGCAGCCAGGCATCCGAATATCCACGTCTCCTGGAGTCAGTGAAGATTGCTTGTATCTCAATGTGTTCATTCCTCAGAATGTGGTGAGTTCAGAAGCACTTGCTATGGTTGCCCTGAAGACTCTCCCACTCGAAATCCACTGTCCCCACAGTGTCCAGCACAGCCCAGTCTCCTCCTCTGTGGCCTGCTGAGCTGAGGTTAGGTAATTTGCCTAAGGTCATTCAGCCAGTGGGTGATCTATGGACTTGGTCAGTTGGTCCTCAGAGCTCGTGGCTAGAACCAGTGAGTGGTGACCACGAGTGTGTGCTTTTCCCATAGTGTCAGGAAGAAGACTGTGAACGTGGTTTGCAGGGCAAGCGTAGTTTAAAGGGCACTTTTTAATCTTTGATTTTATTTGTCTTCACATCAACTCTAGGAGGATAGATAGATGATAGATTGGTCAGTCCATCAATTGATAGAAAAATGAAGAGAGATAAATTTACCCTTATCTAAAAGGTGCAGACCTGGGGCTAAGAGAGGCTAAATGATGCGCATAAGGACATTCAGCTGGGCAAAGTGGAGGCTCATCCCTGTCACCATGTTCCAAAGCCAGTGCTCTTTTCTCCTTAGGGCAGTTCCCAGTAAAAGAGAGTTTGGCTTTTTCTGCCTTGAACTGTCCGGGCCCCATCCTGACCTTGGGAGAGAAGCAGTGATACCTCAGCTCAGATGGGCAGTACCTGCCCCCCAGGTGATAGGCCCTGCGCAGGAGGGGCCAGCATCCTGGACGCTTCCTGTGGCTGTCGTTGAGGCAGGAGCTGAGGACTGCCCCTCCTTTCTGTGCCTTGCCCTTGCCTCAGCAGCCACAAGCCAAAAGGCCTTTTTTCTTGCTGGCAAGCTGCCCAATAAACATGAGTCCGGGCACTTTTAGGAGGGGGATCCTGGGCTCCTTCACTGATCTGTTCCACAGAGCAGGACAAATGAATCCAAGACCACTCAAGCTGGCCTTTCTCTGTCGCATTTAAAAAGATCTCATATTTGAAGAATTTACGCCTGAGCTGGAATGTCACAGAGGAAGAGACTAGGGGAGTGCTGGGAAGGTGGGTCAGGAGTCAGAATTCCAGGTCAGCCCCTTCCTCTCTGTAAGGCATTTCCATGGGTGACTTCACTGCTCTGCACCTCTGCTTTCACAGCTGTGGAGTGGGGTGCTTATGGCTACCATTGCTTCTACCTCCTTGGGTGGAAGATCAGATGAGCCTTTAGCCCAGCCCTACAGGGGCAGGTCCTAGGTCAGTGTTTGCTCCTGTGACGTGGCCCCTTTGTAGAAACATCTGTGTGTCTGTCTGAGGCCATCATACATGGAGTAGAGATGTTACAAGGAATCAGGATCCTGGATGGAGCATGAGTTACCTGGTACCCGCCTATGCCCTGGCCTGGAGTAGGGCCTCAGATTCCCCAGCTTGGACACATGATTCTAATAGAATAGGTTCAGCCTACTTCCAGACCTCAGCTCTGCTACCTCCTAGCTGCGTGATCTCAGGCAAGCCAATGAAAATGTCTAAGCCTCTGCCTCTTCATCTGTAAAATGGGGACAGTAAGTATCTGCCAACTTCACAGAACTGTTTGAGGCACAGTTGTAAACACTGGACACAGTGCCTGGCTCTTAGTAAGTGCATAATGAACTCTAGCTCTGCTACCAGGGTGAGTCCAGCAAGGGAAGCATCCAAGGGAAAGGGGACGCTGAGGGCCCAGAATGCTTTTCTGGAATAAACTATGGGCCAGAACTGGGATCTGGAAGTCTGTGTGGTACCGTGAGACGGGCTCCAGGTCTGCAGGGAGCTGCTCTCCTTGACACCTGCTCACTCTGTAATGTGAGAAGAAGTGTCCTTGCCTTTTCTGACCTTCAGTTTCCTTTTCTATGGATGGGGTTTAATAATTTGCTCAGGCTGCCATAACAAAGCACTGCAAGCTCTGTGAGGTTTTTCTCACTAGAGACAGAAGTCCAGGATCAAGGTATCACAGGATTGGTTCCTTCAGAGGCTCCTCTCCTTGGCTTATAGATGTTCCTCTTCTCTTCCTTGTATCTTTATGTGGCCTTCCCTCTGTGCCTGTGTCCTGACCTCCTCTTCTTATAAGGACACCAGTTCTATGGGATTAGGGCTCACAAGTGTGACTTTATTTTACCTTAATTATCTATTAGGCACTATCTCCAAAATACGGTCAGCTGCTGAGGTCTTGGGGGCTAGGATTTCAATGTATAAATTCAGAGATACACAGCTCCATCCACTGCATGGGGCTAAGTATGCCACAGAGTTGGCCAGAGGAGTCCCGTGCTGACCCAGAATCGGGCTCCAAGCTTGGGAAAGGCGCCTTCCCCATGCTCTAGCCTCGTGTTTCTCCAATTCCCACAGGCTCCAAACACGTCTGTGCTGGTGTTCTTCCACAACACCATGGAGGGGGAGGGGAGTGAGGGATGGCCGGCTATCGACGGCTCCTTCCTGGCTGCTGTTGGCAACCTCATCGTGGTCACTGCTGGCTACCGAGTGGGTGTCTTCGGCTTCCTGAGTTCTGGTGAGTTGCTGCCTCTGGTGGGAGCTGCTGACGCCCTGAGCCAGGGCTCAGCCCCTTTTCCCTCAAGCCCCATCCCCTCACCACCCCTGCTCCTCCTCCAGCCAAGCTAGGCACACAGTGGAAATTTTAGCACATCCAGGAGACACTCTGGGGATACTGATACCTATAGAAAAGGATGATAGTTTCCACTTATTGAGAACTTACTACATGTCTGAGCTGCTCCAAGTCCACCACAGTTCTTACCTTGTGATCTGTATGTATGTGTGAGCATGTAGTTTAAAGAGAAAATTGAGGTCCACTTAAGATTATACAGTCAGGAACAACAGAGCCAGGAATTGACTTGCCCTGAACAACCCTAGGGGATGAATTATAGGTCTTCTGCCCACAGGGAAACCGTCTGATTTGGGATCAGAGCTGTATAAATAAGGAGAGTCCCACTTCCTTTTAATACTGGCCTCACTTGTGAACAATGGCCTGTCCCCTATCACAAACGTGTTGTTCACCCCGTCCAGGTCCTCCATCCTTCCCACTGACTGCCAGGGCAGAACTGAGCCCTGGACCAACCCAAACATCTTCCATCCACATCTTTTCCTCACTGTGTCAGCTGCAGTGATCAAGGCAGAGTTACTGCCTTGGAATCTGAAGATCCCAGGGCCACCTTTGCCACTTTTTTCTGTGGGCCCTCGGACAAAACCATTCTTTTCACCCAGTCTTAGTCTTGTCCTCTGTAAAATGGGGATAATTTTACCTGACTTCCAAAGTTACAATGAGGCTCAAACGAGGTACATGTAAAAGGGTTTTAGAGACTTGAGTTTTACACACCTTTGAAGATAGTGACTGCTTCATCTCTGTTTTCCAAGGGTCTCCTTTAAGATCTGAGATGTTCTATGTGCTGAGTACAGGTGGGTGAATGGAAGGTAGACTGGTCAGAATGATCAGCTGGACTAAAATGTGTGTGAATGTGTGGGGTAGGCATCTAGCATGAGCAGAAACCTGGATGACCACATGGTGTGAGGCCTTGGGTACTGATAAGAAGATTCTAGATGTATGAAATGGGCAACAAGTTAAGAAAAAATACAAGCAGATGTCAATGTAGGAGACGAGGGTGAGAAACAGATTTCAGATGCTTTTGATGGGGAGCAGGGTCAGCTGGGAATCCAAGGACAGATATAGCTTCCCCTTTCCTGGCTCTGAGAGACCCTGGGTCTCCCATTCGGCCTTTCCAAATCCCAGTTTTCTGGCTGGTAAAATGAGGATAATTAGCCCCACCCTCTTTCACATATATGTGGCGGGTAAGAAGCAAAGTTGGTGACTGGGGTTTTGTGGAAGCCCTTTGGAGAGTGTTTAAACAATTATTCACATATGAGCTTATTTTCCTCTTTGAGAAGAGAAACCTCTTTGCCTGGGTTTGCTTTCCTCTGTGTGAACACAAGACTGACCATGATTTGTGCCATCAGTAGCCCCTTCCTCTAGAGGTGGTGATATCAGGACTCGCCCCAAGGAGCCTGGGCCTGGGGAACTTTTCCCAGACATGGCTGCCTTGTTGGCCTAGAGCATTTCTAGACAGAATAGAGTGAGTTTCTGTATGCCGTCTGTCCCTCAGTGGGTGGGGGATTATAATTTCGCAGAGTATAATCTTGTTGAGAATTCATGTGCTTCTGGACAGGCAAATTCATTTTGGCTGCCAGCAGGGACAGCCTGTGGGGAGGCAACGGAAGCTTCCAGAACACCAACCCCACTCATTCCTGACATGCACTAAGCCTGCCTGTTCATTTTGCTCAAGGGAAACACCATCAGCAAGAGAGAAGGAAAGTTACACTTACAGAGTGTGTCATCTTCACCAGATATTTCTCCTGGATTACCTCATCTATTTCTCACAGGAGATCTCTGAGGCCAGCAGGGAGCGGCCATTTCATAGAAGGGTCGGCGAAGCTCAGTGAGGCTAAGGAACGTTATCACCACAGTCACAAATGGCTTCCTGGGCCTTCAACGCTGTTGGTGGAACAACAAGAAATACTGTTTTGCAGCGGGCTCCCTCAGATGACTGGACACGTCCTTCAATTCCCTGCTTTTCAGTTATGCTGAGCAGGGTCCATCTCTTGCATTCATTTAGCCACAGGCCAGTTTATTTCTTTTTTAAAAAAAAAAAAAATCACTTTAAGTTCCACGATACATGTGCAGACCATGCAGGTTTGTTACATAGTATACGTGCGCCATGGTGGCTTGCTGCACCCATCAACCTGTCATCTAGGTTTTAAGCCCCACATGCACTAGGTATTTGTCCTAATTCTCTTCCTCCCCTTGCCTCCCATTCCCTGACAGTCCCCGGTGTGTGATGCTTCCCCCCATGTCCATGTGTTCTCACTGTTCAACTCTCACTTATCAATGAGAACATGCCATGGTTGGTTTTCTATTCCTGTGTAGTTTGCTGAGAATGATGGCTTCCAGCTTCATTTGTGTCCCTGCAAAGGACACGATCTCATTCTTTTTTTATGGCTGCATAGTATTCCATGGTATATATGTGCCACATTTTCTTTATCCAGTCTATCTTTGATGGGCATTTGGGTTGGTTCCAAGTCTTTACTATTGTAAATAGTGCTCCAACAAACATGTCTAGAACCAGAAATCCCATTTGACCCAGCATTCCCATTACTGGGTATATACCCAAAGGATTATAAATCATTCTACTATAAAAACACGGGCCATTTTCTTTGCCTTCCTTCTTAGCCCGTCTTGTGTGTCCTACATTCCCAAGCTTCCCAGTCTCTCACATTGCTCCTCCCTGCTCTTGAGCTCTGAGAGGGGAGCAAAGACATTCACATCCTTATCAAATCAATCAGGAAAGTGAGACACAGAGACAGAGGGAGGGCAGAGCAGCAGCAGCAGAGCCGTGATGCAGATTCAGGCTTCCTGCTATGGAGGAGCTGTCTCCCGCCTGCTTTGGGCAAGATCAGAGACAGGACTGAGCCTGGCCATGCAGAGGGCAACAGGAAGCAGGTGCTCACCTCTGGAAGCGCAAAGGGGCCAGCCCTGATCCCAGTTAATCCCCCAATAAACCTGCCACACAGGTGCAACTGTTCCCCCTTTCATATTTTTAAATAGATTTTTTTATTTAGAGCTGTTTTAAGTTTATAGAAAAATTAAGCAGAAAGGACAAGGAGTTCCCATACACTCCCTTCTCCCCCTCCTTCTTCCCCTACTATTGATTAATAAGATGCTTTGGTTGGGCACATGTGTTACATTTGATGAGCTGATGGGTGGTGCGTTATGATTTACTGAAGTCCACAGTTTACCTTGGGGTTCGTCCTGTGTGTTGGATGCTCTCTGGGGTTTGCAGGCTGCCTGAGGTCCTGAATCCACTGCTACAAGGTCCCACAGGATCATTTCATTGCCCTCCAACCTTCCTGTGCTCCACCTCTTCATCTATCCCTTTTTCCACTTTAAGTCATTGCAAATTGCAGTTCAGAACATAAGCCTGGAAAGAGCTAGTTACTTTGCATGCCACCCTCAGCCTGGGATTCTGCAGGGAATGCAGGTTTACATCTGAGCAGGATAGGGTTTGAGGGCTGCTCTGTGGCTCTGCACTGCCAGGACTCTGAGCAACTCCTTCCTTCTCCATCCCAGCACAGGCTGCCCATCTGCCAGTGAAGGATGCTAAGCCTTGCAGGGCAGCTCATGTGAGATGAAGTGTGTGAGGACCAGCACCAGGACTCACCCATGTTCATTCCCACTTTCTTCTCTAGACTAGACAGGGGCTCTTCCAAGACAGGGATGTGTTTTTATCATTTCCTGGCCCGGTATCTGGCCAATGTCTCTTGATCTTAGCAGAGGCAGCCCTGTCACTCACAGAGCCAGGCTGAGCAGCCCCTCGTGAGCATCATGTCACTTGATAAATGTGTGCAGAATCTGCTGCTGTTTCCCAGAATGAAAATGGTCCCTGAGAGCCCAGACTCCAGAGGTACTTTGTGAAAGAGACTGGAGGAAAATGAAAGCAGAAGCTCGTGCCGGTCCTGAGGCCCACTAGACAAACATGTGCTCTCTGCTGATAAAAGGCAAGCCCAGCCCAGTGATTAAAGGGAGTCTTGGTTCCTGTTGATGTGAGCAGTTGAAAAGGAAGCAGTTGCTGGGCAAAGGGAGGCCATTTCCCCAAGCCTGGGCCCTGCAGCAGGACACCCCAGAGGTCATCTGGCCCCAAGTCATTCTTCCCCTCTGTCAGGCAAAGCAAAGCAGTAAAGGGAACTGGGGCAGTGGCGTCTGGGACAGAGGATGAGAGGCTGGACAAGGGCCCTATGGACTCTGCGGGACGTGGGAGCAGAGGAAATGTGCTTTGGCCAGGACACCAGACAGAAGGCCCGGCTGCCAACGGTAACCACACACTACCATGACCTCATCGTCTCTGGGACACTCAGAGGCCTACTGAGCAGGTCTGCTGTCCTCTCTACCCAGAACAGGCACAGAACGCTGCCCCAGCAGGTGCCCCTTCACAGGCAGGCTGGAGACCAGGACATTCTGCTGAGAGCATCAGTGGCATCATGTTAGAACGTGCTCTATTTTATGAAAAATTAATCTTCTATAGTGCTTTATGACAAGCACTGTTCAACCTTACAAATATTCACTAATTTACTCAACCTTATGTGGAAGTGCTAATATCATCCCCATTTTACAGATGGGGAACGTCAAAGCACACAAGCATTGTTAGATTGTCCAGGCCCTCTCAAGGCTGTAAATGGTGGAGCTGGGACTGCAACCAGCTGGTCTGGCTCCATGGACACTACACGACACTGCCTTGTGTTGATGATCTCTGGCAAGACCAGGGTGAGCCCAGAACAGTGCTGAGGGGCTTCTGTGAGATGGTTGAAGAGATCAAATGGGCAAACAAGAGCCAATTAGACAATGAGGGAGCAGGTGAATGCTTTCCAGGTGCTCTGAGCAGAGGAGTAGGAGCCAGGAGGTACAGGGGCAGATCAGAGTGGGTGACAGTGGATGGAGAAGAGTGTTAGTGCAGGTGTGGAGGGCTTCCATTCAGGCCAGTTATCCCCGTGGGCAGCTGAGAGCAGTCCTCTGACATCTTGCCCCAGGGCCCGAGCCTTGAAGACATAAGCAGAGGCACAGAGTGTGTGTGTGTGGCATGACTGAGTGAGGTGGGACCTGAGGATGAGAACTGGAGCTTAGAAACACAGACACAGGCAGGCTGGAGACCAGGGCATTCTGCTGAGAGCATCAGGGGCAGCCCCTGGGCAGTGATGGGGTCCCAGACTCATCAGACAGCTTCACAGCACATTTAGAAGGTCAGAAAAGCCAGGAATAAGTTTGGACTTGATGCAGTAGGAATGAGGGAGGTATAAAAGCTTTTTGAACAGAGAAAGTGTCAGAAATAAAGCACTGAAATGTTTTAATGTACGTCATAGATTTTTAACAAACATTTGTTGAATTGGTTTGAATGTTAGGATAGAATTCTGATTGTGAATTAGGATTTGAGTCCCAACTTGATCTCAGATTCACTTCTTGCATCTAAACAAGCTCGTTCTCTCTAAAGTTTCAGTTTCTTCACCAGTAAAGGAAAATGGTGAACCAGACATGTTAGACCGTAATTGCTTGTTAACTGCCTTCTGCGTTTCTCTGAGGTTGTGTGTCCCTAGGGCTAGGTAGGATCTCTCTTGCTTTCTGCCATACCTAGCGCAGTGCCTGATGCCAGCTGAAGCCCAGTCATACATGTTTAATGAGTGGCCCCCTGAATACATGCTCACCCTCTGACCTCTCAGAAGTCTAGACCCCGGAAGTCAACACTGATCCTTATTGTTTAGTGGGAAGCTGATACATGGGAAGTGAGAGTCAGGAACATGTCCTCTCCTCCTTGTCCCTGGAATACAGGCTGTGGCCGTCACTTTCCAGATTTGTAGGACTTGGTCTGACTCAGTTGATGCCCTTCTTTCCTGGGCTACCTCAGACTTTGGAGGGAACAAACACATTCATCCTAACGAATGGGACATACAGGCAATCCAGAAAGTTTACAGCGAGGATCATGTTCTACCAATGGCTTCACCAGTCCCAGAACACAAAATGCATTTGAAGAACTTCTGAATGTCTCTACAGCTGGAAGAATAATTTGTATTATTCTTGTACTCTGAGCTAAGTGGAGTGCTCAGGCAGGCTGGAGACAAGGACACTCTGCTAAGAGCATCAGTGACATGTTAGAACTTAAACCTGTTCTATTTCATGAAAAAAACCATCTTCTATAGTGCTTTGTGACAAGCACTGTTCTGCTCCTATTACAAATATTCACTAATTTACTCAACAACCTTATGATGAAGTGCTATCATCACCTATTATCACCACCATTTTACCAGTGGGGAAAATCAAAGCATACAGATAACTTATTCAGGGCTCCTCAAGGCTGTAAATGGAGCTGGGACTCCAGCCAGCTGGTCTGGCTCCATGGTGAACCATCATGTTCCCTTCAACTTTGTGAATACTAGACTGGGGAATCAGGATGCAACTTTTCTGTTTTTTTCTTTTCTTCTTTCCTACTTGGGAATATGGAGTCTTATCAGTAGTTTCTTGCTGGATGCTGAATCCTGTAAATCATAACTATCATACCACATGGAGAAACATGAGGGATCAGGAGCCCAGGGAGTGGGCTGGGCTGCTGACACACAGGACCATCACCAACATGTAGGTGCTAATGAAAGCCATGGAATCTGATGAGGCTCCTTAGTGCAAAGTCAGAAAAGGAGAGTAGGAAGCTCAGATGAAATGAGAATGAGGCCTGGTGTTTCAGGGTCTGATAAAGAGGACAAGTTAGTGGAGTAGTTTGAGAAGAAGGATCTACTGAATTCACAGCACAACCAGAAGTCTATGCGGTGTCTCAAAAAGCTAAGGAGAAGAGCATATTTGTGCTATAGTTGTGTCTAAATCATTTTATTAAAAAACATAGTGCTGAGTTTTTAACAAATGTTAATTGGATTCTATGAAAAAGGAAAGAGATCAATTCAGTTGCATGCTAATAAAGGCTTCAGATGATGAGGTGAGGGGAAGGGTGGGATCCAGAACCCCAGCATGGCCTGGCCACTGTCAGGGACAACCACCTGCAGGGGTCAAAGACATAGGGCAGAGAGTTCACCTCCTTCCCCTTGACAGGCCAAGCTAGTGGTGGAACTGGAGATGTACTGCCTCTAATCTGAGCAACTCCCCTCAGCTAGTGACAGGGAAGTGGTGGCTCAGAGAGTTCTAAAGACATGATCCAGGTCTCCTAGCTGGCAAAAGAGAGGTACAAGGACAGGATCAAGGTCTCCTTACTGGCCGGCATTCAGGCCTGTGTGTGTCTGCTTTCAAAGCCCATGCTCCTCCACTGTTCCTCACTTTCCTCACTGTGTTTGGAACCCATACTGCTGACCTGTGACCTGTGAGGACAAGAGCCCATAACTCCTGGAGGGGCCACGTGCCTGCCATAGACAGCACCATGATTGTCAAATCCAAGGTTGCAAGGTCACAAAGGGTAAAAGGCTTTCCTCTTTTCTGAAGGGTCCAGAGAAGTGAGTGGCAACTGGGGGCTTCTGGACCAGGTGGCAGCTCTGACTTGGGTGCAGACCCACATCCGAGCATTTGGCGGGGACCCTCGGCGTGTGTCCCTGGCAGCAGACCGAGGCGGGGCTGATGTGGCCAGCATCCACCTTCTCACGACCAGGGCCACCAACTCCCGACTCTTCCGAAGAGCTGTGCTGATGGTGAGTGGTGTGTGTTCTACCTTCAGTCTTACTGTAGATGTGGCTGGGGAGGTGGTTCTCCTGTGCCTTGAAAACCTAGTTGGCTTTAATTGCTTGGGTTTCCTTTGTCCTTTGTCCTGAGTGTAGATTCTGCTTGGAGTTTTCCATGTTTGTGTGATTCCAAGATGCTGAAGAGCTCCCCTGACATTTTTTCCCTCATGTCTAAAGTGCTAAAAATTTTAGATGGCGAAGTGTTTCTATTTCCTGAGAGTGGTTCATTAGGGTTTCCTTTGCATGGAACAGTTTTTCCACATCCCCCTCTTTGCCTGCCCTACTTTTCCTTTAGAGAAGCCTTCCTGACTTTTCAGCCTAGAACTGAGCCCTTTTTATATGGCTTGTGCTGCCTGTAGGTCCCCTGTGCAGCATTTATCAGGATTTCCAAAGTAAGTAACTGCTCTTAGTGCCGAAGCTGCTGCCTCACAAGACTGCAAGCTCCAGCAGAGCAGGGGCTAGGTGTGCCTTGCTCTTCATGAGACCCCGAGCACCCCACACAGACAGCACATCTGAGAGTCCGTGGATGCGCCATAATTATTGTGGGGCAGCAATGAGCAGATGACTGTGGGGGAGTTCAGCTGTTGTTCTCAGGGCCCAGTGACCCACAGGATACACCAGCTCCCTGCCTTCCACACCTTTCTGTTAGTCTTATCCTTTGATCCCAATTTTCTTCAGTCCATCCCTCTGATATTGATCCATCTCAGTGGCAGTAGAATTGAGCACAAACATCTTTCAATTCCTGGTATTGAGAACAAACCATCCTGCTCGTTGAGTTGATCCTGGAGCAATTTGTCCAGGGCCCTTTCAGAAACCAGACACTCATTAGGACCCAGAAGATGCCAAAAATACCTTCCAATGGGCTCAGAAAGCAGATTTTTCTTTTTGAGGGTTTAGGTGTTTGGGGAATTTCAAATACTAATCTGTTTTAACAAATGGTAGTGTATTTAAAAATAAACCTTCCATCTGTTTTAGTCATTTGGAAGCAGCTTTTACAACTGCTCCCAGCAGTCCTCGGGTTGCATGTGAAATTATTTGGAATTGAGAGAACTAAAATACTTCAATATATTAGCGGTTCTTAAATGTGTTTTTTATCAACAGATGTTTGGGGAAATGAATGTGAGTTGGCAATTTATTATGGGATAAAATCTTAAGTCTCTCTGCAAATCTTGGGGCCAGAACTGTTGAAACATTGGTCAAGGGAAATCCTGTGATGATAATGAATAACCTGTATTCATTTAGCACTTTTGAGACCACAAAGCACTTTCAGTGTCTTATCTCACAGATTCCTCACGTTGATTGGCAAGGGGACTTTATTTTATTTTTCAATCTAGAGATAGGAAATCTGAGGCTCAGTAGATTTAGTGACCTACCAGAGAACACACAACAAGGCAGAAGCTGCATTACTATGTTTCCCCACGCTACGAGGCTGCCTCTCCGGGAATTTGGGACTCTCTTGGGATCTCAAGGTGTAAGATAAAGAGCCATCAGACAGGACTGCATTAGGATCTTGGTCTTGGAGAAAACACTTCACCTTGTATTCTTCACCTATCAAATCAAATCCATGTAATTAATTCTATTTCCCAAGGTCTCGAGATGTCGTCAGGACTTACGGTTTGTAAAATGTCCTGCATAACATAGGAACTCAAGAAATCCAAGCTCCTTCTTCCCTCTTCCTTTGCCAAGGGAAGGCAACTCCAGACAGAAGTACATCCTAGGGCATTTCACCTGTCCTGGGGCCAGGTTAGAGGATGAAGGGTGACTTGTTGCAAACATGCCTTCTGCAGCTTTGTCCCTGGACAGTCTTAAGACAGGGGAGGTCTTGTCCTCTGGGGTATGATTCACAGACCCAGAAAACATTTCTCTTGCTGTTCTGTGACATCACCCCAAGTCTGCATTCCTCGGGGTGAACTCCTGGCCTCAGGTATTGGCCTCAAGCTAAATTGTTCTGTCTTGTGTCTTACTGCATTCCTGGCTATCACCCTTCTGAGGAAATGCCATGCCTTCCTCCAGGCCTTCTTAACTCTGTTCTGTGTTCAGCATATCCAGGATCCACCTGGAAAGTTCCTGCTGTTCTTCAGGGATCAGCTGGAATGAGGCCTCCAAGCCTTTCCTCATCTCTTGAAATAGAAGGAAAGAATCTCACCTTAGTGAAAAGACTTATGTTTAGCAATTCTTAGAAACTGTGCCTTATTTTACGTGCTTATTATTTTTCTAACATCTCTCATTCCAATTCTGTTATGACTGGGTGCTTGAAAACATACATGAGTGTAATCCTCTTAGTGTTTCCTTAACACTTTGCGCAGCATTTTGTTCAGAGACGTGCTGAGTTCCACTGAAGTGAGGAGAGAGATGGCAGTTTGGGCTCAAAGCACTGTTCTCTATTGTTTTTGCAGTGTATCTCATAGTGTGAGCATGCAATGCTTGTCTATTCAGAATTCACCAAACTATTCATGAGTTTTGATGCTTCCATATATATTTTAGGATAAGTTTATTGAGGTTTTATTCTAATATTTTTGCTAGGCATTTAAGTGACGTAGGCTTGATCATTAATTTCAGAAAAAAATCTACACTGTAATGATATGAAGCTTTGCGCTGATAAATCAGGTAAACCCTGTAACCATGGACATCGCAGTTTTGCCTTGTTAGGTCTTTTAATCAGTTCTGAACATTTCTAAATAAAAGTTTTGTGAAACCATTGTGAGGCAAGTTCCTACACGTGCTGTCATTTGGCTGGCCTTGTCAACACTGTCTTCTTTTCTGTTTATTTTCCAGTTTGAAAATACTTGTGTTAGGAAATAAGTTGATTCAGCAACTTACTGAGTTGTTTTGTCATATCTAATACTTTGCCTGTTGATTTCTTTGGGTTTTCTATGAGTTTTCCTCATTCTGCAAATAATGGTGGGTTTATTTCTATACCTGTTGGAGCAGAATGCTCAGTTGATATAAGAAGGAGACCTAGTACTAAAGCAGCTTAGTAGATAAATAAAGTTCTCTCTCGTTCTCTCTCTCTCTCTCTCTCTCTCTGTCTCTCTCTCCCTATCTCTCTCCCTCTCTCTCTCTCTCTCTCTCTCTCTCTCTCTCTCTCTCTCTCTCATGCCATCAGCCAAGATAGTCAGCCCAGGTGTTTCTGGATCACTCAGGGCTCTGGTTTCTTCAAGATATTTCTCTGCCATTTCTTAAGGGCTTCCTCATCTGCAGGGTTAGAGTTTGGGCTGCCAGGGGTTCCAGATGGTAGGAAGAGGACAGAGAGGAAGGAGGACCACACCTGCCACCTTAGGTCTTTGCTGGCAAGGGACACACTCTGTCTTCAGGCATAGTTATGAGCAGAACTGCGTTTGATTTGTGTTTGTTGTCCCTCATCTTTCTTGATAATTCTTGTTCATATCTTCGTCGCTTAGTCTACTTCAACAATGTTTTGCTTTTTAAAATCTTCTCTATGGCTGTGTTTTTTTTTTGTTTTTTGTTTGTTTGTTTGTTTGTTTGTTTGTTTTTGAGATGGAGTTTCGCTCTTGTTACCCAGGCTGGAGTGCAATGGCACGATCTTGGCTCACCGCAACCTCCGCCTCCTGGGTTCAGGCAATTCTCCTGCCTCAGCCTCCTGAGTAGCTGGGATTACAGGCACGCGCAACCCTGCCCAGCTAATTTTTTGTATTTTTAGTAGAGACGGGGTTTCACCATGTTGACCAGGATGGTCTCGATCTCTTGACCTCATGATTCACCCGCCTCAGCCTCCCAAAGTGCTGGTATTACAGGCTTGAGCCACCGCACCTGGCTATGGCTGTGTTTTAAGAAGTCTGTTTCATTGATGTCTTATTATTATCGTCTGCTTTCTTCCCGTTTCCTTGGCCATCTGTTGTTCTTTCAGCTTCTTAAGTTCAAAATTAATCTCATTACTTTCATTCTTTGTTTCTTGATGAATTTATTTCAAGTGATAATTTGCCCTCTCACTATTTTATCAGCTACACCCAATACATTTTGGAAAGTAGCAATATGTCATTTATTTCTAATATTTTATTTATTGCATTATTTTCTTCTTAGCCTAAGGATTTTTTTAGACTTCAGATCCCTAGCATTTTTCAATTTTTATTTATCGTTTTGAAATTTGATTTCCAATTTTATTGCTTTATTATCATCCAGCATGAATTGGAGGATGCTGACTCTGAAATTTATTAGGACTTTCTCTGTGACCTATTATATTATCCATTTGTTGGCAAATAAGTTATATAGTGTTATCAAAATCTATCTACCTATTTATTTATTTACTTATCATTGCTTACTATATCAGTTTCTGAGATTTGTGTATTTAAATCTCCAAATGAAATTATTGATTGATCTGTTTTCCCTGTTGCAGCTGTGTAATCTGTTTTGATACTATATCATCCCATTAACATAGGTGCAATCATCGTTTCTTCTTAACATATTGTTGCTTCTGTACATCTCTCTTTGCCCTTATGTAATTTATTTTCACCTTAAATCCCATTTTTTCCTCAAAATGCACCACACATTATCCTTTTGTTCATTTTTGCATTAAATTTTTTTTGCCCCTTTAACTTCAAACTTTGTGTGTCAATAGGCAATACAATGATGGAATTTAAAAAATGTGTCTTCCACACAGCATGATGTTTTAAATATATCAGTGAAAAGATCTTACCCCCTGCTTGGATCCTTTCAGTGGCTCCTCCTGTCTCTTAGAATGGGCCCTATGCCACTCCATATCCTCCAGGGCCCTGCAGGACCTTTCTGATACCTCCTAACGCCCCTCCCTCCTTCCCTAGCTGCCTTGGCCTGGCGGCCCTGGCTTCTTTTAGCTTCGTCAGCATGCAGTCTTGCTTCTCCTGCCTGCAGAAATTGCCCCATTATTCCTGCTGACTCCATAGACTTCCTAGATGTTTACATGACTGTTTGAGGCTCACCTTTCAGGCCTCAGCCCAAACATTGCCTCTGCTTGGAGGCCTTTCCTAAGGCTGGACCTGAAGGCCACCCTGCCTGGCAGGCGACTGCACTAGGGCCTGCCCTCATCGTCATCACTGCCATCATCAAGCGTCTTGTCTATTTATGATGTCATTTTTGCATTGACATGATATCAGACATTGCATTCTCCATGATATCAGAGACCTCATCTGGTTTTCACTGCTACAGCCCCAGTACCTGAGCAGTGTCTCTGTGGTAGGTGTCTAAAAATCTGCAGAAATTCTTGGGAGAATGAATAATGCAGCTATCACAACTAATGTGTGGAGAATCTAGGCAAGATGTTTTTTATAACAATTGTTCAGAATTTGCTCTCCCCTTCAATCCCTTAGGCTTACCTTCAAGTTTCATAAAACACCCTCCAAAGGCATGCAATCTGGTTTTTCTTAAGGCCTTACCTCAAGAGGATGCTGCACTGCTAACTAGCACCAAGTTTCTTTGGGTGATCTTTGCCTCTAGTTGTACATTTATTTGCAAATTTGAAACCCACAGAGCTTCTGAATGAACCACCCATCCCCCTCAACCCAGAAACTGTCCGCACATGCCAAGGGTTAAATATTTATTAGGTTTATTTTAATTAGGAATAAATACATGATTTAGCGAAGTGTAATGCTCCCCACTTAGAAATCCCTCTGGGTGCTCCCCAACATTCCAATCACGTTCGTCACAATGGAAAACAATACTTAAGATGCTGTGCAGACATCTGGAGTTCAGGGCTCACCCTGCCTTATGCGGGAAGTCAGTGACCACAGTATTACATTCATTTCTCATACGTTGGCTGGTTCTTTTGAAATAGCCTTTTGGAATTGTTGGGGAAACCACAGATGCCTCCTTGTATAAACACACTGGAATCTATGATACAGAAAAACTGCACATATACATACCACTAGCACAATGAGCTCAGATGGACGGAATGCTTATGTGAGCAGACAGACTTCGAAGGCAGGGAAAGACACTGAAAGCATGTGCCCCTTCTACCCCAGGATCCCTTTGAAACAGGGAACATGAGTCATAGACTCATCTGCAGCCCACTCTCCTCCTAACAGGATTTGGATGGGAGCTCCGGAGATCCCTGCTTCTCCTTCTCTGGCTATACACTGTGTTTTCTCCCTTGTCTCTTAAAATTATGCGTGACATCATTAATCCACTTGGATTCCCCACTTTCCTGGAGCTCAGCATTTTTCCTCATATGGATGCCAGACCCTTCTTAGAATAAAGTACTGGATGAATTCATTCTTTAGAATGTCTCCATTTCTTTTTTAAAAATTCAGCTATTCTTACCCAATCCATCCATCCCTTTCACTCTGAAGAACAGCCAGAAAGTGAGCTCCTGAGTGTTCCTCACCTGCCTCCAGTTCCATCCTAAGCCATGAGTGATTTCTATTTTTACATATTATTTTTTAACCACTTTTTAACCTGTCTACACTGTGAACATCTCTACTGGGGGTTGGGGACTTATGAATTTTTTTTTCTGGCCTACATGACACATTACATAGGAGTTAATGCAATGCCTCTTCAGGCAATAAATGAATAGTTGATGCATTAATGTAGGCAAGAATCCCAACATTCCAGAGAAGCTCTCTCTGCACTGCAAAGCCGTGGCTGCAGACATCAGGAAAGCTGGTGCAGTTCTAGGCTTGCCCCCTCGATTTCCCTGCCAGCAGCCTTCCTCTCTCTCATGCTTCTGGCCCTCTGCAGAATCAGGGAGGCCATCTGACTTCCACCCACATGGCTTTGGTGCAGGAGCAGGCCCAAGGTATCTCCCAATGGAAGGCTCAGAAGTTTTTCGGGCTAATGTTTAGTGTCACAGAGTTCCTATAAAAAGAGAGGAAAGCATCTCAGAGATCCCTATGGATTGGTTAAAGTAGTTCCATTCAGGGGATGCATCGCCAAACCTAGACCTTCTGCCAGGCCATAGCTTTTGTTTCCTCTCCCTCTCAGCCTTGGCTACAGAAGTTCTCTCCAATGACCATGGAGTGTAGCTGTCTGGACAGGTCCAGTTCCTGGGGGAATGATCCTGGTGCACTTTCTTGTGAGAGTGGCTTTGTCCTGTGTCCCCCACACACAATGTGTGCATAGATACATGCTGAGCTCTTCTAAGCATTGCCTGACATGTCATGACCCAATGTTTCATGATGCCACAGCCCTGATGACAGCAGGCCAGAGTTCCTGTGGTCATGATGTGGATACAGAAGATGCAGCTTTGAGCCTCCATGTGGCTTCTCTTGGCTCCTAAAATATATGAGTTTCCTGGGGATCAGAGAATCTTGCTTTTTGCAAGATCCCAGGCAATAGTTGGAACCTCTGTTCCTTTAGGGCATGAACCATTGTGTCTGTTCTTGGCTAGTCTTCAAAGTAAGGTGGCGATGAGAAGAAGGAGCTTTTTCTCTTGCTGCCACTGTACATCAGGGAGACACTTTTCTTCTTTCGATCGAAGGAGGTGTTGTCCTCACTGGTCAGGGACAGGTAAGAGGCGATGCTCTCTCGAAGGCCATAGCTGAAAAGGGACTCGTCTACCCCAAGTGGGTTTTCTGTTCCCTCACGGTCCTCCTGCAGTCTGTGGGTCAGAAGAAAAGGGGGCAGAGAATGGGAAAAAAGAGAGGATCATAGAGAGAGGAGGGGATGAGGGCAAGGGAATGAGAACAGGAGGAAAAGAAAAACAAAATTCCTGGTGACTATTTCTCTGTCACCCAGTCTGGAGTGCAGTGGCGCAATCTCTGCTCACTGCAACCTCTGCCTCCCAGGCTCAGGCAATTCTCCTCCCTTAGCCTCCTGAGTAGCTGGGATCACAGATGTCTACCACCATGCCTGGCTAATTTTTTTGTAGTTTTAGTAGAGACGGGGTTTCACCATGTTGGCCAGGGTGGTCTCAAACTCCTTAGTGATCTACCTATCTCAGCCTCCCCAAGTGCTGAGATTACAGGCATGAGCCAGCCCTAACTTATTATTCTAATTATTACTCTAACCAATTACTCTACTCTAACTGCAATTATTCTAACCGATTGTTTTAATACTGGTTCTTATATTTGTGGGCCGTATGATCTTGGACAAATCACTTAACCTCTCTGAACTGCTATTTTCTTGGATGGCTGACACTTCCAACTGTAAATTCTAGTAAAATTAATTTTATTATTTATAAGAAAAAGCAGTTTTCTTTATCTCTTACATAATTTTGATCTCTGATTTTCTTTGATTTGCCAGTGGGATCTCTGGATTGATACTGAAGTATTAAGATAACCCACCAATCCCAAACTACAAATAGCCTTTAAAATTCACTAGCTGACAATGGAATAAACAGAATAAATTGATGAAAGATTTTTTTCTCCTAGAGAAAACAAAGAAGTAACTGTAGGATTCTACTGATGTGTTTAAGCTTTGTGAGAGGGTTTTAAATAATATTAAATTTACACAGAATGTGTTACTTTCTAGGATCCTAACAATTAGAAAGAGAAAGGTGGTATATTTTAGCCAGAATGTATACTGCTAACATAGAATAAAGACTCAGTAGATGTTTGCAGAAACAGGGGGAGCTGCCACACGCCTTGTGAGGCTTGAGACCGCAGCAGCACCCAAGGATTCCCTTGGTCTACATCTGGGTGGGGTTCTCACCTCCAGGTCTCAGCAGGGCTGGCTGACCCTGGTCACGGTTCTTATGTACTAGGCACACACTGTTTTGTGCTCGCATGTTCATGGACCACTTGCATATGTATACACACACAAACACACTCTCTCTCTCTCTCTCTCTCTGTATGTATGTATACACACACACACACACACACTCACCTGGACACTCTCCTCCAGTCCACGGTCTTCTGACGCAAAGTGACAGGTGAGCTGGAGGTCCTTACTGCTGGGGCAGCCGTGCTTTGTGTCAGACAGGGCGTGGTGAGCACGCAGCACAGGCCATCAGCCACTTCTGAGGAGGGAAGCAGACAACCAGTCAGGGACCCTGTGGACGCCGCAGCTAGTGTGGGGTGCCTGAGACACCCTCCCGTGCAGCTCCCTGGCTGTTGCCGTGGGGGAACTGGGGCTGAGACTTCAAAGGGGCATGGTAGGTAGTAGCAAGGCTGAAAGTCACATGCTCAGTTGTTTGAGAAATGTGAGTGTGCCCTGGTATATTCTGCATTTAGGCAGGTGTGGACAGAGAGAGAGGTTCAGGGTCCAGTATCAACCAAACTTGGATTTGAATTTTAGCTTTGCCCCCATGGTAAATGACCATGAACTTCTCTGAGCTTCATTTTCCTCAACTGCAGAATGAAAGAAACAAGGCAACAAGTGAGTGCCTGCAGAGGCCGCAGCCTTCCGGGGTTTCCCACGAAGGCCCAATCCATCGACTTCATGGGGTGTGAGAATGGGGCCACATACAACACGCATCCCCCCAGCTGTGCATTTAGTGTGGCACAGGTGGACTAAATACACCTCTAGGAAGAAAGATAAAAGAAGCAATGAAAGAAGGAAGGAAAGGAGACAGGGAGCTGAGGAGGAATGAAAGAGGACCAGAAGGACAAGCGAAGATGAGATGGAGAAGGAGGAAGAGGAGGCAAAAATAGCACAAAAAGTAGAAGACACAGGAAGGGAGGGAAGAGTAAAACAAAGAGGGCAAGGAGAGAATGCAGACGAAGAAAGAGCGAAGACCCTCTCCCTTTCACTCTAGAGACTCACGCACAGAAAGAATGAAAATTAAATAAACCTGTTTCTTTTTCCCTTGTATGAAAATCTCTGTATGAAATGTCCAACTCTCAGGCGCATCACGACATAGCTTCCATCTCTTGGAAGGCTTCTTCCTAGCCCATGTTATCATCAGAAAGACTTGATTCTGCTGTACCCAGGTATCTTAGAGATTGAGGAAATTCTGTGCAGTCTTATTCAGGCTAAAGACCCTGACCCCAGTGCTTCTCCTGTGCCCTGTGGGGAGACGACATGGCCAAGGGGATGAGGAGCCACTAGTCTCTGGCTGGACTGAGCCAACCCTGGCCTCAGAGCCAATCCACCACCAGGGTTTAGAAAGGACATCAGGGCCGGGTGCGGTGGCTCAAGCCTGTAATCCCAGCACTTTGGGAGGCCGAGGCGGGTGGATCACGAGGTCAAGAGATCGAGACCATCTTGGTCAATATGGTGAAACCCCGTCTCTACTAAAAATACAAAAAATTAGCTGGGCATGGTGGCGCGTGCCTGTAATCCCAGCTACTCAGGAGGCTGAGGCAGGAGAATTGCCTGAACCCAGGAGGCGGAGGTTGTGGTGAGCCAAGATCGCGCCGTTGCACTCCAGCCTGGGTAACAAGAGCGAAACTCCGTCCCAAAAAAAAAAAAAAGAAAGCACATCACACCTCTGACAGGTCCCACCTCCCATCTGATTTATGGAGTGCTCGCTGGGGCATCCTTGCCAAAGAATGAAAAAAGAATTTGTAGCAGAAGAAGCACACTCAGCCTGTCACAGAGGGTCAGCCAGGAAGACCTTGTTTCATGGTTTTCAGTCTAACTTCAACTATGAACTCAAATGTCCACCCACGCAGGTGCCCTTGGAGAAATGGGAGGTGAGACCATGAATTTTGAGGGAGATTTAATTGGATGGGAATCTAAAATAATGACCTGTCATGGGTTGGAAATTGAAATGGCCTCCCAGGTTATGAGGCGAGGAAGATGAAGTCAGATGCAAAGGCTGGAGAGATCAGCTGCAATGTGCAGCTCAGGCAGGGGACGCTTTCTGAGTGTCCTTCCTCAGACAGGTTAATATGCAGGGTGAAAAAGAAATTTTGACAAAATCAAAAGAGCCACCACTCATAAGCATATCACATGCCCCCAGCACTAAGCTAGCCTCGCCCGCTGGATCACACTGAGCCCTTGATCAACTCAATGTTTTTATATCCATTTTGGGGAGTAGAAAGCTGAGGATCTTGAGGTGAAGTAATTTGCTCAGCACCATAGAAATGTGACCAAAATCAATCGTATTGACTCATTCTAAAAGCAACCCATTGCGTCTTAAACGAAGAAGAAAGACACCGTCCAGCTCTCTCTAGGATTTAGACACCCTGGTCTCATTCACCCCTGTTTACATGGCTCATCAGAATGCACAGTCCTCTGGACCTTTAGGATCCAACAACTCTATATTCAAGGGTTCCTAGACCCTCAAGGTCCCCAGCCCTTGATTTTCCCAGCCATATTTTAGAGCTCATTTATGCCCATGCCCTCTGTTCTCTCAGTAACCAGCATGCATGGTGTACTTTAGGTGCCTCATTTTTCATGTGCATTTTTTTTTTGGACTAGGAGAAATCCTGTGAAGATTATTGCATTTTAATCCCCAAGTTGTAAATAAAAAAAAACTGAGCCTGCAAGGTGTCAAGTAATTTGCCTGAAAGCATCATGATAAAAATTATAGGCAACCTGTTGTTAGATGTCTATTTAAACCCCTGGTGAACAGTTCTCTCATTCTGTCTTTAGAATGAATCCAGTGGAGATCAAAGTGGCTGTGTGGTTTCTGCTTGGGGATTCTGAATGGGGCATAAGGAGAATTTCAGGTTTTCACACCCTTTTCAGTTATTCACAGAAGTGAACAGATGACTGTAATCCATTGAGTGGTTCGATGACCGGGAACATATTGTGTGAAGGTGCTAGTGCTGCCTGGGGTGAGATATGCCCTATGGTCAAGCAGTGGCAGGTAGATTTGGGTGTTTCTGGCCTGGTAGCCCCATGGCCTTGTGGTCCCTAGAAGCTTTGCTAGGACAGCATCCTTCTTATGTTTGCTTTTGTCTATGCAAAACTTATGGTTTCCACACCCCCTCTGATGGTTGTTATTAAAAGTCAAATACCACAACCAACCTTTACTCAAAACCAATATAAGTTGGCTGTTTTCAGGACTCCCTTCCTCTTTCATTTTTACCTGGCTGCTAAGTTTTCAGATATCATAGAAGTAATATCTGGTATCATTTATTTTGCATCTGCTGTGTGCCAGGCTATGCTGAACACACTATGTGAACAGTTGTGTTTAATAATGACTCAATCACCTGCTAGGAGCCCATATTCACCAACCTCCCATAAATGGGGACCCCAGGTTCTGAGGGGTGGCTGACCTTGCCTAAAGCCTCACATGGGGCATATCTGAGCTTGGACCAGCCTCTCCTGAACAGCCATTTTTGCTCCATGCCCTGCTGCTTCTGGTGGGCCAGCTGTGATAACCAAAGCCCTGTAGACTCATTTCTCCCTGAAATACTCTTTGTTTCTTCAGTTCAAGACCCCATATACAAGAGAATGCCCGCAAAGTTGCCCCAGTGTGTGAGTTCAAGCATCCTGAACCCAGAAGGGGGAAGATGCTATCAAAGCAAAAGCAACCTCTTCCTTTCCTCCCTCCAATATGTAGAGGAAGCGAAGAGCACAGCGATACTCTGCTGGGTAAAAGTGGCTGGTATTTAATGGGAGCTCGTGGTTATGGGCCAGGCACCCTCCCACTTTCCATGCACTGACTCTGTGGATCCTCACAGTGTTCTTGAGAGTGGGGACTATTAGTGTCTGCCTGGCACAGATTAAGAAAGTGAGACACAAACAGCCAGCCCCAGGCTGCCGAGCTAACAGCGAGCAGATTTGGGATAGAAACAGAGCTTCCAGAGCTGGTTTTGGAAATTTAGCGTTTAGCCAACTGTTCACAATAGGGTAAAGTGCCGACTCCTGAGCTGACGTTTGGGCTTTTCACAGTGTAACTGAACTTTCTCTGTCTGGCAGTGTCCTACTCTTCCAGCTACCAACACCACATAAGATAAAGATGCTTCCTTTATCTTAGTGGATGCTCCCCATCTCATCAGCCTGGGAGAATTCAGACCTCTTCCTGGGTCTGTGAAGGGCACAGAAATGAACTAAATGCAATTCCTAGTATTTAGAAGCCTGTTAAGGAACACAGGTTAGCACACAATCAAACAGACCATGGGGAAGCCTGATTAGAATGCTAGAAAAGGAATCCTGGGCGTGCTCTGAGCACAGTGAAGACAGGCAGCCACTGGTAACTCCTGTAGCTTCATTGCAGAGGCGATTCATGTCAGCCTTGAAGGCCAGTGAGGATCTTGACAAGCAGAAAAGGGAGAATGAGGAGCAGTCTAGAACAAAGCCCCAGAGGCTTGAAGATGTATGCCCCACTTAGGGATGTGCAAGCTGATTGCAGTTGTGAATCTAGGCACACCTTAACTTGTTGAATGTACAGGTAGAGAGTGGGCAAATTTGAGATTAGCTGCATTTTGCTAATTAAGGCAGCATACACAGGCAGTCTGTTTTAGTCTGAAATTTACAGTCTGAATTAACAAGAGAGCATATCATGAGGGCAGCATGGGCAGAAAGCAAGAGTAAATCACTGCATTTATTGGTGACCCCTCTGCATTCCAGGTGGATGGCGCCGCAGAGCAATTAGCTAAGAGGGGTCCCAGCATCACAATCAGTCCAGATTAAATGTCTCTTACCAGAATAGTGGTTCACCAGGTCCTCCAGGCACTGGAAGGTGAGCCTCGGGGAAATGTAGTACCAGTTGTTGGGCAGGCGGAAAATGCGGTAATGCTTTACCTGCCTGTGTCTCACCGACAGCGAGTAAAACCCTGCAGGAGATGGAGGATAAGTCAGCGGGCTCCACCTGTCCCCACCTGAAGGCACGCAGCTAACCAGCCCACCACCACCGAGACAGGGAGACCTGCCCACCCTTGGGATACAACAGTGATGCTAGCACATGGCCCCTACCTCCACTAGACCCTCCTGTGTTTAGATGTTGCTTCCCATTGCAGGAGTGTGTTATTGTGTCAAAGCCAACGTGTTCAGCATATGGCCCTGACAGGTTTTCAGGAACACAGGTTTCATCCTCTTTGCTTTTTTTTTTTTTTTTTTTTTTTTTGAGACTGGGTCTTACTCTGTCACCCAGACTGGAGTACAGTGGCATGATCTTGGCTCACTGCAACCTCTACCTCCTGGGCTCAAGGGATCCTCCCACCTCAGCCTCCTGAGTAGCTGGGACTACAGGCATGGCCACCATGCCCGGCTAATTTTTGTATTTTTTGTAGAGATGGGGTTTTGCTACATTGCCCAGCTAGTCTCAAACTCCTGGACTCAAGTGATCCACCCACCTCGACCTCCAAAAGTGCTGGGATTACAGGCATGAGCTATAACACCCAGCCTTGTCTTCTGTCTTTTTGAGGCAAACACATTTGGGGTGCTTCCACATCCCGAGGCCGAATTGAATGATTGTAGTTTGGTTGCAACCTGTAGCTCCAGGACCCGTGGTCGCTTTTGGCTCCTTCCCAAGTACATTCCAAGATGTCATCCCTACTGTTTTCCCCTTTCAGCCTCTGTCCCACCAATGCTGCCACAGCACACATTTGAGGGGGTCCTTTCAGTTATACTCCCTCTTTATCTATACTCTCTCTGACTTAAGCTTAGTTTTCTCAGAAATTTGAAGCAGTTGAGTCATCTTTCTGGGTGTCCCTAAGAAACATGTGAAAGGTGGGTTATTGTTTCTTAACCCTCATTAGAGCAATGACCTGATATGGCTTGGTAGGAGCAGAACTGCAGGCATGTGCCTCGATTTCTCCAAATGCAAAGTGAGAGAATTGGATGTAGGCCATGTTTTAGGGTCCTCTCTGCTCTACCTTCTAGGATTTCAGGAGTAGAAAAATGCCCATCAGACAGAGGAGAAAGGAAACTGATTGATTCTTTGCTATCTCTGCTGGGCAGGGCTAAGCAATTGCCAAGAAATTTCTATTAATTCTCAGAAAGATCATAGGAGGCATTGCCTCCAATTACTTTAAAAATGGAGAAGCAGAAGCCTAGAGCCTCAGTGGGATACAGCCAGAGGCATGGGGCTTGGAAATGCCACCTTGGGATGTGAACCTTGTCATCAACTCATCCCTCAGGGCGCCCCAGGCCTGCCCTGAGTCAACCCAGTGTGAGCCTTCCCGTAAGGTCGGAACTGGGAGTGTGGTAAGCATGTCGAGAATAACAAGTAAAAAAATGTTAGAGCTTTGCATACCCAAGGTGGGCCTGCCACACCCACCCAGCCCCAGCATGATCACTCATCTGCCTGATAATATCTTTTATTTTTAGATGAGCTGTGGCACCCACCCTGGGTTCTTGACCAGGCCAATTTAGGAGTTTCTTTCTGAGTCGGGGCATCCTGCCTCCGGGGACCACTGGGTCAGGCAGAGGATGTTTTGCTTTGGCTTTGATCTCTTTGTCCCCCAGCCTATTTGGGTTTTTGAGAGAAAAGTTGATCTTGGATTTTTTTTTTTTAATCACATATATCTGATCCCTGCTCTCTGAAAGCGAGGTTGATGCTCCTTTTGGTGAAGAGCTCCAGTACCAGGTAGCTTTGACACTTATTAGGTGCATGAGAAGCACTCTCAGATACTGTGTTTTCTCTTCTTTGATATCGAGGGTACAAGAAGCAAGCCAAGAACCTGAAGATACCTTGTGAATTTAAAAGAAGTTATTATTTAGTCTGGAAAAATCCTAGCTGTTAAGTATTTTGGGATAAACACAGTACTCTCCTACTGTAAATTTCATGGTCTAGATCAGGGAGCTGAGGCTTAGGGAGAGAGAGGCAGTAACTTAGTAATTTGTAAGGCTAAAATTGGAATTTGGGACCCTTGCTTTGAACCATGATAAAGAGCTCACACTATGTGTTTTTACTGAGGTACTTAATGCATAGGATGCAAGGAAATGATAATGCTAGAGATGGTGGTGACTGAAAGGACACAGCTGATTCTCCGCTTTGGTTACAGAGCACAGAGGAACCTGATACAGGGGCCATCTGTGCAGCAGGAGCAATATAAATATTATTACATTTGAATCTCCCCACACCCTTATAAGAAAGGGATTTTCTCTCCATTTCATAGATGAGAAAACCGAACTCAGGCAAGTTAGTCACAGAGCTTGAGAACACAGACCAGGCCTATACTGAAGGCCACTTTCTATCTGCCCAGCATGCTGTCTCCATGCTATGTTGTTTTGTTCTCAGTTGCTGGAAAATTTTCCAGCAGGAGTCATCAGGCCTGATACTAGCCAGACCCATGGCAGTGCCCAGTGGCTCCCCACTGCTGGTCCCCTTGTTTCCACACTGGCCTCTCCAGCAGCCTGTGGGCTGCAGGGGGCTAACTACCTCGGGTCGATTTGCATGGACGTAGGAGGAAGGAAAATGAAGCCATGTCACGAGTCAGCCAGGAACAAAACATGCTTGTCTGCCCCGAACAGGGATAGATGAGTTGGAGGCCACTCACCTTTCTTGGTCTCACTTTCTCTGATCATGAAGGAGCCAACCTTCGTGTCTGGCAGCTGCAGCAGCTCCTCGGCCTTGTCTCTGCCCAGGCCCTCAAAGAGCCAGCTGGGAAGGAGGAAGACAGCCATTAGGATCCTGAGCAAGTCCTCCAACCATACTAAGCACTTGAAACCTAATCCTCATCTGAACCCACTAAGACAGGTAGCATTATCTCCCTTTCACAGACAAGGATATTAAGGGTTCCAGTGATTAATTTGCCCAAGATGCCATGTCAGCAGTTGATAGAGTTAAAATTAGAATTCATTTTTCTGGGACATCCAATTCTATAACCACCGTACTTCGCTGCTGCTCTTTTATTTATTTATATCTGGAGTTACATTTATTTATTTATTTATTGAGATAGATTCCTGCTGTGTCACCCAGGCTGGAGAACAGTGGAGTGATCTTGGCCCACTGCATCCTCCACCTCCCAAGTTCAAGTGATTCTCCTTCCTCAGCCTTTCAAGTAGCTGGGATTACAGGCACATGCCACCATGACTTGCTTTTTTTATTTATTTTTTTTTCTTTCGTATTTTTAGTAAAGATGGGGATTCACCATGTTGGCTGGGCTGGTCTTGAACTCTTGACTTCAAGTGATCCACCCACCTTGGCCTTCCAAAGTGCTGGGATTACAGGTGTGAGCCACCACGCCCAGCCCTGCTCTTCCTCTTTGATATATTAGGGGATGTGATCACCTCTGTTAGATTGGTAGTCCCATGGGCTCATAATTATGTCACTCCTCTGGGTTCCTCACCACCCTCAGCTCCCACCAGCTGCAGCCCCACAGCTTCAGCATGAAGGCACTGATGCATGCTTGCTAATGAATGAATGGCTCCAGGCTAAGCAGCTGATGCGGAAGAGTCATATGACTCACATCTCTTTCAGAACGCGGCAGCTCCTGCTCCACTTTTGTTCACCTGTATCATCCTAACCATGGGAATGGCTTCTGGTATTCACAATTAATTTACAGTACTCTCCTACTACAGTAGTAGTTTACTGCAGTATCTACCACAGTACTAGTAAATAATGAACGCTGAAATTAAACACGTGGAATTTCAGTCTTCAAAGGATTCAGGTGGTTATCTCTGTCTTGCAGGATGAGCATGTGGCATGTAGAGTCTTACTCTGGACTTGAAGAAGTAACTTAGTATTTGTCAATGGATTCCTCCTTCTTTCTTTCCCATTTCCAATATTCTGTGCACTTCCTTGCCAACTTCTGGCTTTGGTAACTTGACAGATGAGGATAATGTAACTCCGGGAGGTGAAGCCACTTTTCTAAGGCCCTCACGTGGAAGTAGGGAAGCCAAGATTTGCGCTCATGTGCGCAGGGCTCTAAAGCCACCCAGGAGGCAGCAGAGGCCTCGCTGGCATGACTACAGGAGACAGCAGGGTGCTTATTTTCTTATCTCCTGAGCCTGGTTTTCTAAGATTTCTCTAGTTCATCTTACCCATTTTTCAAGGAGGGCACGTAAGCATTTTTGGCAGTAAGGATTCTGTGTGTTCCTGGATAGGTATTTGATTAGAATATAGCTAATATTTATCGAGTGCTTACTGTAATGTCTGGCATTGCTCCAAGAATTATGCATCTATCATTATATCTTATTCTCCTAACAACCTTATACTTTGATAATATTATCATATGTTATTATCCCTATAATTCTATATTATGATCTCTATTTGACAGGTGATACATAAAAACTTGTTCACTATCACACAGCCAGTAAGTGACAGAGGCAGGATTTGAAACTAGACAAACTGACTTCTAGTCTCTGTACTGTGCTGTGCCCTATAATAACATTTCCCAGCTGTTTACCACTCTGTGCCAGGAATACCACGTTAGAGCTGAAAGGCCCAGCTTCCTTGGTTTTACTGTGGGAGAAGTTGAGTTCCAGAGAGCAGAAGAGATAAATGAGCCCAAGGCTGCGCTTTTCCTTATTGACTGGGTTGGGAGTAGGAGTATCTCTTCTTGACCCAGTACCTTCATTTCCACTATAAATGCTGGAATCTTTGTTCTGCCTTATGAGTCACCAGCATAAGCGTCATGCTTAATGGATGCCTTTTGAGAAATGTACTCACCCATGGTAAACTCTGGCCACACATATTCCAGGGATGTAACTCTCTCGACCAGTGCTAAGAGAAATAGCTTTCCACCAGCCCCCTTCACTGTGAGAACGAGAACAGAGAAGAGCACAGAGATAGGTAAATAGCGAAAAGAAAGGAATGAACGGAGTAATCAGATTTAACCCAGGACAGACTGGAACATTCCTCTATTAAGACCTGTCACTGGTCATGTTAATCCAAATTTCTTCATCTGAAAATTTACTTTTTAAAGGATGTGTATCCAATGGAGAGCCCTCCATTGCAGGCAACTGCTAAACCCTCCCACGTGCTGGAAGTAGCTGCCTTTCAGGGATTAGCAGCTAAGGTTCCCAACTGTTGGGGGTTTTTAAAAAATAAATGTTTACTATATTGATTTATAGTCTGCAGTATAACCAAAGATAGTCTCACATATCTGCATCAATGAAGATCTAAATAAAAGGGGCTTATTTGGAGTCCCTGTCATGCTCTATAGCTCATATTGAATCAGACTGCAGAGGCAAGAGAAGAGAGAGCAAGTCTTTTATATTTCTCATCCAAAGGATTTCCAGACCCTGGGGCCGCCTTCCCAGTCTTCATTCCTACATAGCATCAATACTGCACATGTGGTGAGAGATGAGAAGAATATGAGAAGAGGTTGGATCATAATGAATCTCAAAAACGAAGTTAAAAAGTTTAAATTTGATCTACTGGGCAGTGGGGAGCCATGGAAGGTTTTAGAGCACTGGCCACATTAAAGAGGAGGGTTGCAGTAAGGGCCAAATTTCTCACCTCACAATAGGACCAGGACCCACGTGGAACTAGACAACTCTAGCTAAATATCAAATGATTTTCACCCAAACCAAGTTTATCCTTTTTTGAAGATTGTACAAGTTTCGAAGAGCTAACTCACTCAGAAATCACACGCAGTTTCTCCCCTCGGCGGAATATAGGGGGGCTGATGTCAGGAGACGGGTAGTCATTCAGCACGGCGAGGAAGTCGCTGTCCAGTCCTGGGGAAACAAAGGCAAGGGGGAGGGGGGCAGGGAGCTTTTTATTCACAAGGAACTTAAAGGTAGCCTTGGGAGGAAGGGTATAAAGATGAGAATTTCCAGCAGGAGATACTTTTCTTGTTTTGAAACACTAATTTACAGCAATGTCCTCTCTTCAGAGACGGCAGTGCAGGGTCCACGTATGAGCCCTGACGGTCAGGTGACATGCTCGTATTCTCAAGCCTGCCTTGGCCCTGATGTTCTCATCTGAGAAATGGGATCCAGAGCCTGTGAGCTGAGTCATGGGGTCTGACTTCAGGGCCTGCCCTGAGTCTAGTAGCCTCAGTCTCTCCATCTTTAAAATGCGACTAATAATACCTCATTCAAGGGTCCTTAGGAGAGGAAATGAGACTATTTTACACCACATACATTCACATAAGTTGCTATAAAAACACCCCTTCTCATTACCAGTGCCTCAAGTGTCCACTCTGGGACTCAGAGGTGTTACGTCTGTGTCATGTTGGGGGAAGGGGTGTCAGGTTAAATGAGTTCTGAGGACCCACCAGGACCATGAGGCAGTAACCCTGAGGTTAAACAAAACACTTCTTTCTTGCAGAATATAAGGCCCCACACTGGGCATTTATTTAATAGGGACATTTGTTGAGGGTAGGGATGGTGGAAGAAAAATTGAGTACTTTTCCTGATAGTGTATTGAAAGGAATTCTGGTGAAATTTTGACAAGGAAAGAGGGCTGTCTGGTTCCTGTGAGTATCATTGACTGTAGAGCAGAGACAGTGATTTTGCTTTTTGACACTAAGTGACATGTCTGCTTCCGTCCTCAGTGATTTGATATAATTCAGGTGTGTCCGAGGCAGGGTACTATTTGGGTACATTTTGGGGAGAGATAAGATGTCTTCCATATCGGCAAATACAGCTATTATTTGCCGTGACTTTCATCACTCCTGCTGACTGGGCCTTCGAACCTAAAATTCTGGGTAGCATCACCTGTTCATTCATTCTTTGGGCAACTACTTACTGAGCACCTGTCATGAGTCAGCATAGGTGAGCAAAGCAAGCCCATTCTTGCTGCTCTCGTGGATCTCAAGCTCTAGAGGATACATAGTCATGGGAGGAACTGTTTCCTGGTTTGCTCACTGCAAGAAGCCCGGGCATGTGGACTCCATGGCTCAAACAAACCACTTTCTAGGATCCACACACCTCTAGATCCTGCCTCTTACAACTCATATGTCTTACAGCCTTGAGTCGTAAGTCTCTTGGGGAGACTAAGTCTAAAGAGAGATTCAATACTTGAATGGGTGAGAAAGAGGAATGAGGTTCTGAGTAAGGTTATGCTTATCAGTTGATAAATGAATTAGAAACAAGCAATTGCAATGGAACAGTGCACCCAAATGTATTGTTCATTTGTGGAAGCTGAGTTACCGACAATAAGCCACGTAAAAGCAAGAGTTTCTGGATGTGAGAGAGAAACCGAAAAGTGATCTCTGGTGGCTTTCCAAGTCTTGGAGGGGGATCAGGGCTTTTGAGAAACAGTCGGGTTGGGATGTAAAAGGGCTGGCTGAGCCAGACCCTGACCTGTCCTGCTGCAGACCTTCCCTGAACCTGTGAGAGCAGCTCCCTCACATTCCGCTTCACTGAATTAAAAAAACGGGTTCTTCCTCAGACTCCACCCCAATAAGTGAGGCAACATTACAGTTGTGTTAATTTTGAAGCCAGAATTCCCAAGTTCTCACAAAGGGCAGGTTCATATTTGGCGAGGCATAAAGCTTTTGCATATTTGGTGGTCCTCTTTAAGAAAAAATACACAATGAAGACTAGAGCCCAGGAAGGTGCTGTACCAGCAAGGGGATCTCAGGGCTATGATTTGTTTGGTTTCCTGGCAAATCTGCCCAGAAGCTGAGGCTGACTTTGCTGCTCACTGAGTGGGACACCTCCTTCTTCTCTTGCGCCTGGGTTTCTTAGTCTGGGAAATGAGAGGTTTAGAAAAACCTTCAAGGTCAAAATCCAACTTCCTGGACTAATGGCCCCCAAATAGGAAAGGGCCATTTATTACCCTGGCACTCTGCTGCCTTGGCTACATGTGACCAGCCTTTCTCCAATTTGCCAGGCGCCCTGGTTCTCAGAGCCTCTGGATACGCTGTTCTCTCTGTGTGGAACACACCCTGCCCTTCCCTCTCGCACCCCTCCCACGTTTGTCAACTCTAAACTCACCTCTGCAGAGGCTCCAGAGGAGGCTCAGCCTTCTCACTGTACTAATTCTTCCTCTCAGCCCCTGAGATTTTTCTTTGAAGCAATCACCCCAGACTGCATTTTCCCATTTGTGTGACTGTCGGAGGAATGTCCATCTCTCCCACCCCTGGCTGTGAGTTCCGGGAGGACAAAACACTGGTGTCTTCTGTGTCTTGTGACCCGTGCTCCGCCTGTTCCATAAAGGATACTCAAAGCAGGTTTACTGAGTGTATGGAGCGGTGCCTGTGCTGTGATGCTGCTTAAACACAGCCATCAAGCTGCAGGTTTAAAGCAGACCCAGGCAGAAGGAAACCTGATTTGTGGGAGGCCACTGGGTAGGTGGCCACTGTGGAACCAGCCCCTGGTGAAACGTTTTGAAATGGAGAGGTGCAGCGTGTGTTATCTATGGCAATGATAGAACCTTGAGGTAGATGCTGTGTCTACAGAGGGGATTGAGGTTTGATGTCAAATTCAAGGTTAAGACTGTGGAACATAACAATTGTCTTTCCTAACATTAACAACAAAAACCAACAGAAGCAAAAACAAAAGCAAAATCCCATTATAAAAACAACCGTTCCAATGAGGGAAAGGAGGGCTTACAGGGTTAGAGAGTTTCAGTTTCACAATAATGAAGTTAAGTTTCCTGTGGAATTTCCGTAACAGTGATGTTTTGATAGCTAGGCACTTAAACATCACTGAGGAAACTTCGCATCTGGGCTTTTGCTTAAAGGTCAGATAACCTGTGCCTAATCCTTTGCAAGAGACTTCACCTCTGTCTGCAAAGGTCACCTTTATTGTCAGCATTAGCCAAACGGGACAAAGTCACTGGGAAGGTAATACACTTTGGCTTGTACTTCTGTGGGGTAGGGTGGCCATTCTAAGCAAGACGCGGTGCCAGGATCCCTTCAGAGTCTTCCCTGAGTTTTGGTTGCTACCGAAAAATAAATGCAATGTAGGAAATTTAAGTTTGCTGGTAAAGGTGAAACATATTATCATCTACTTCTAGAACTCCTTAGCTTTATGAAGAGCTCAAGCAGAGATAAATGAGTGAGACCAAGAAGAGGAGGGCTGAGGAAGTCAATGGAATTGTTGCAGACTTAAGATAAGGCAACAAATCAAGTGAAGACATTTGCACTGGGCATGACAGGAGAAACCCAGAGAGAACTTTTGGGACAGAGAATGGGCTTTGAAATCCATCAGAACTGGCTTACACACCACCTCCACCACTACATGGCTGGTGCTGTTTGGGGGGAGATTCATTTTTATCTAATCTGAGGTTGATTTCTTCATGTATAAAAATGGAAAATGTCAGCATCTGCCTCATAGGATTGGGTGAGGGTTTGTGATGCATTGCGCTTCAGGGTCTGCCTTACTGAGTGGCTGCTGATATTATTTTCACGGAGAGCAGGGTCGCCAGACAGTAACTTAAGACCCGTGTTGGCCAATGACGTTTCTAAAATTTGCAAACTAGTAGTATACACTTGAAAATTTCTGCTTGTCTAAAAATGAACTCCATTTGGTGGGAACGAAAGATGAAATTCCAAAGATCAAATATTTGCTGATAGCTCAACTTAAGAATGGTTGAACAAAATGTACAAATGCGTAAAATAGGAAATGAATCCCCAAAGGAGAGGGACCCAGGCAGGCCCTTACTGGACTTTGTCGAAAGGACAAGCCCTTTTGTAAGTTGTTGTTCCTTAGTGCAGCAGAACCATTTCTTTCTTTTTTTTTTTGACAGTCTTACAGTCTTGCTCTGTTGCCAGGCCAGAGTGCAGTGGCGCAACCTTGGCTCACTGCAACCTCTGCCTCCAGGTGTCAAGTGATTCTCCTGCCTCAGCTTCCCAAGTAGCTGGGACTACAGGCACCCGTCACCACACCCAGCTAATTTTTGTATTTTTAGTAGAGGCAGGTTTCACCATGTTGGCCAGGATGGTCTCTGTCTCTTGACTTCGTGATCCGCCCTCTTCGGCCTCCCAAAGTGCTGGGATAACAGGCGTGAGCCACTGTGCCCAGCCCCCGACCATTTCTTTTTAAATGCTGAGAACATTCTCAGTTACTCCCACTTATAACTGTCTAGACAAATGACTTCTAGCAAAGCTAGTCATTTGTCACTTCCAGTGCCCTGCCCAGCCCTACAGAAAATATGTGATTATTCAAGGGTGAAGAAACTGAAGCTGGGAGAGTTTTGGTAACATGTCCAGGGGAAGGTGTGTAGATTTCAAAGCCTCTGTTCCTTCATGAAGCCACATGGCCCTCCTGGGCACTTAATCTCCAAACTCTCCTCAGCTCACACTTGACCCTTACCAGGGGAGATGAAGCAGACTCCAGCTGAGTCTTCAGGATTAGCATGAGCAGCTCAGGGCAGCTGGCAGGTAGGAGCTGTATAGCCCAGGGATTGTGGCCTCTAGTTTTGGATTTCCTGGAGTCATGCCTAAACTCATGGTCTCCTAAGGGGTCAAAGCAGGCCTGACTTTTAGTGTCTTCTTCAGTAAACACACACACACACACACACACACACACACACACACAGGATTATACATGCAACTAACCAATCACACAGAGCTGGGCCATCTAGCCTAGTAGAAGGTCTACCTACTGAGTCCTGTGTGTCACCATGAGCCAGGCTTGTGGAGCCTCTTAGTCATATGAAAAGGGCTGTGTTTGGCACTCAGTAGCCCACAAAGCTCTTTTCTGCCCATGCCTTGGTTTTTCCGTATGTTAGTGGGAACACAGTGGCACTAAACAGACCTCGAGGCTTTTCAGGGCCAATTTCAACCTCTGAGATGCTAGAGGGACACAGACAGGGCTAGCAGAGAACAGAAGCAAGAAATAGTCAAAACCAATATTTTGGGCTGCATAGACTCAGAATGTGTTTTGCTTGGACACTCCGGGCTTCCCAGACTTCAGTTGCTTTTATTCCACCATCCCCTTCTTCCCCCTCCTCCTCCTCATCAGCAGCAGCAGGGGGCACGGCTCTGGGGGAAGCCGGGCACTGCGCCATGTGTGGTACCCAGGTTACCCCTTAAGTCTTCATGCCTCCCTTTGAGGTTGATAGATGGAAACTACCTTATTTTGAGTATGAGTGAAATAGAGGCACAGTGAGTTCCAAATACTGCCCAAGAGAACACAGCTAGGAAGTAGAGTGCCAGGTTTCAAAGCCAGGTTTCCCTTGGGCTGGGCTGGGCAGGGCAGGGCAGGGCAGAGGAGGGAAGGGCAGGTCATGGCTGTGCTCTGGACCACTCAGCCCTCCTTTGTCATACTTCACACCACCAGTTACTTGATAATCTCTTCCTTAAAATTAATTTGCTTAAAAATCCCTGGTGTGCTATTCTGAGCAATGTGACATCATGGATTTCTTGGGCTAGTTATATATTTTATGATGTTCATCAATGTAAAGCTGTAAAAGTTGAATGATGATGTTCCACCTAAAACCATCTCATCAACCAGCAGCAATGTTAGGCACAAATAGAAAAAAGGGATCTGGTCTAAGATTTGACGAAGATTCACTGTCTGTGGGATCCCTTGCTATATCTTGTGGCCAGGCATGTTCTCACTCTCTCGAGAGCGAGCCCACCTCTCTCAGAACCTGTGGGCTTCTTGAAACCCTGTCCTCTCCAGGCACACACTGCTGTGGGGAGACGGACCCTGGAGTCAGGCCACCGGGCTTTGAATCCCAGCTGTCTCCTCTGAGCTGTGTGGCCTCAGGTAAGTCAGTTAAGCTTCTTGTACCTCAAATTCTTCAGCTGCAAAACAGAGATGATAATAGGCAGAAGCCTTGTAGGGCTGTGAGAAGCGAGTCTGTGCGTTTAAAGCACTGGGAACTTTGTCTGGAGGCTGCGAGCACCAAGCAACTTGAATTATTCCTGTTTCACAGAGAGACTGAGGAGATAAACTCTCTCTCATCTCTCCTTGTGTGTCAGCGCAGGGCAGGACTGAAAGCTGGTCTGTGGTCCGCAAGCTTTTGGGGCGATAAAATCCCAGGGACTCGTAGGAAATTCAGCTGGCAGCTACCTCCTACTGTCCCCAGATTCTGATTGGTTTGGGCCCAGGAATCTGCATCTCAACTACGTCCCAGGGGATTCTGATGCAGGTGGTGTGAGGACCACTTACTGAGAAGCTGCAAACTGGGTTTGAGAGGTCCCTGCACCCTTTTTCCTTCCCTGAGCCCCACCTGTCCCTTTCTTTCCACTGGGCAGCTACGCAAACAGCATTATTTCTACCCTTGCATGGGCAGAAAGGGGTCTGTGCTGCTGCCTCTGTTGGCACCTCTTCAGGTCAAGGTGATAAGAAGAGAAGGAACAGCTGGGCGCAGTAGCTTATTCCTGTAATCCCAGCATTTTGGGAGGCTGAAGTAGGCGGATCACCTGAGGTCAGGAGTTCAAGACCAATCTGACCAACACGGAGAGACACCATCTCTACTTAAAAAAAAAAAAAAAAAGTACGAAATTAGCCAATTAATCCCAGCTACTCAGGAGACTGAGGCAGGAGAATCACTTGAACCCAGGAGGCAAAGGTTGTGGTGAGCCAAGATCACGCCATTGCACTCCAGCCTGGGCAACAAGAGTGAAACCGAGTCTCAAAAAAAGAGAGAAGGAACAAAGAGGGGGAAAAGATCAGAGCGGAGAGATGGAGTGCTCATTTTAAGGTGGAAATATGCCATTTCCTGACCACAGGGGGACTTCCCTAGGTTATATTCAAAAGTTCTGTACTGCCCATGTCTGGTACAGAAGTATGTATAGAATTGTAGAGAAAATGAACTGTTTGGGATTATTTGGAAGCAAGTCACAGAACTACCAGTTTTGCCACTTTAATACTTTTGGGGAATGGCCATTTAGATATATATAGCCCAGTGCAGTCAGGTACCCCCAAATGGATTTTTTTTTTTTTTTTTTTTTTGAGACGGAGTCTTGCTCTGTTGCCAGGCTGGAGTGCAGTGGCACAATCTCAGCTCACTGCAACTTCCATCTCCCAGGTTCAAGAGATTCCCCTGCATCCAAAATGGAGTTTTGAAAAGTTTTCACACCCTTCTTTGCTGGTACCTGCTCTACATCATGGTGTCACTGTGAGAAGGAACTTGTTCCGGATCTGTCTCGGGGCAGGCCGAGTGACTCACCTCAAGTCACGCAGCTTCCACGGAACATTACGGGAAGCTCCGTGAGGACCCGCTGCCCCTGAAACTTGCCCTATTTCCCCAAGTCCTACTTCTTTTAGTAGGTTTTATGATATTAGTTTCTGAAAACTTGACTAATCAGGAATGTTCTGGAAAGCTTAGTTTATGGAAAAAAAAAGCCAGATTGTCAAAGCCATGTTCCAGGCGTTCACAGTCCTGGCTTGGGGGAAGAATGATCTCCTAAAAACTCAGAAAACGTGGTTGTCTGAAACTCTCCAGACTGGCCTCTGGGTGATCCTTACACAGGGTCAGGGTCTGCAGTGCCTTTAACTCTGGCACTGAAGCCAATGTGGAAGCTGGCTCTGACTGCACATTGGCCTAAAGCAACCAGCGAGACCTGCACTGTTTCCTGGGTTGTTTGAGGGTAACCAGATGAGCAATCATAGGAGCTTTAGCTGAGGAGGAGCTCATTCCAGGAAAACCCTAATCCTGGGCATGAGGAAGATGGGACTAGTTAATACAGCATCACTGCACAACCCTCTCCTCCCTCACTCAAGCAGATAAAAGAGAAAAGAGGAAATAACATTAGGACTGGTGATCAAGGGAACTTCTCAGGGCTGGGGGGTGGAAAAGCAGCCCACCAGCACTTGATGTGGTTGCCTGGATCACAAACGGGGTATGACTGGGGGAATTCTCTTCACCAGGGGGTGGAGGGGTGGGGAGACCCCTCTGTCTACCTCCGCTCTAGAGGTGACCTCTTACCCACATAATGGAAAAAATAAACTTATTTTATGACAATTTGCATTGAAAAGTTGAAGGCAAATGAGCAAGCCTCGGAGGCTGATGTTTTCATGGGGTTCACTCGAGCATGCTGCCCCCTCTGCCCCAGGCTGAGAGGTGAAAAGCCAAGATGGGTTGGATGGTGGGGAGCCTCCCCAGCCTGCCTGGGCCCAGGGCCCTGCGGAGTCAGTTTTCTAGCAGTGATTATGACCAGAGGAGGAGGCTGTGACCAAAGCCAGTTGGAAGAGGGTGAGAAGGAGCCCGGGCGTTCTCCTGGCAGCAGCAGCAGCAGGCTCAGCTGCCCGCACATTGCATGCTATTCCGAGTGCTGCATGGAGGTAGAGGGCTGCTCCCCGCAGGGTCCTGAGGACACAAGCCCTGCTCCGCCTTGTCATCTGGTTCCATCTCCTCGGTCCTGGGGAATATTCTTTTTGTTTTCCATCTTTCATGTGGTTTGGGAAGGGGAGTTACTGCACTAGATAAGTCAGAGCTACCAGGATTGTTCAGCATCTGTCTTGAAAGGGGGGTAGCATGGCTGGGTCTTAGCATGCTGGCTTGGAGGCATCTGAGGCCATCAGACCACATGAGCTGGGCCTGTCCATTTTGGAAGAGGTGAGAAGGCTCCTTTGTGAGGGAGCCACAGAAGTCATGGAATGCGCAATAAGTACCTGAAGGCAGCTCAGGAACTGGCTCAGTCTGCTCCCCTGTTAAGCTCGGCAGACAGGGCAGCCATCTGTGCTCAGTGAACTCCGCCCAGTGCGGTACTGCAGGGCTGCTGGGAACCACGTGTGGCCATCCCTGCTAGGAGATGGGATGCCAGGCCCCAACGAATATGGTGTAAGGTGGGAGGCAGAAGTGTCCCAAGGTGCCCCTTGGCCTCCCTATCGTCCCTTTCCCAAGACCACAGAAGATGAGAAGTATGAACTAGGAATCTGAGGAAATAAAGACCAGGCCATTAGAAGGGGCCAGGATAGCTGAGCCCAGCACATGGTGGATTTGACCTCTAGCCTTTGCCCTTTGTTCACTGGTGGTCCTCCCAGGCATCTGACCAGTTGCTGAGGAACTCTTTGTAGCTTTGGTAGTCTAGCCAAACCTGGCATCTCCCCAAAGAGCTGATGTTGTCATCACTGATTAACTTGCAACAGTAGGCTCTTTCCCCGAGAATGCTTGTCACCTTGCAATCCCACCAACAGAATGTAAGGATTCCTTTGCTTTCAGGAAGATGTCAGAGGATGGTGCCTAGCTTAGAAAAGGAACACAGGCCCAGCCTGTGCAGGGCTAACTCTATGGGTGATATTATATTATGGTCTGCCCGAGTGTGGTGAACAAGAGTCTAGGTTTCAGAATCAGATGGGCCTAGATTGGAAACTTATCAGCAAATACTCAATTATGTGGATTCCATTCCCTTTGTGAACTTCAGTTTCCCTACCTGGAAAATAAAGGGATTGAAACAGCTGATCTTGGAGACCCATCTCAAAATGCCAAAGATTTAACATCCTTCAGGTGCGCCAAGGACCCAAACATTTTCATCTTTTAATTATGAAATATTTGAACCACAAATAAAACTAGAGAGACACATATGAGTCCTTCGGTACCCATTGCCACGTTTAAAGAATTATCAGCATCCACCACCACACAGTCTTTATCACAGGCTCTTGTTGCACAGACCTAAGCATCTCACCAAAGAAGCCAGACTTACCCTCTTGGCTGGGCAGAGGCCTCTCGGCAGGCGCAGGCGTGGATTTCATGCTGTTTCCCATTTCTTTCTCTCTCCCTGGGGCCGTTGGAGATCCCCGGAGCCTACGGTATAAGATACACACGGGGAAAGTCAGCCGTGCCCTGAGCCCTCCAAGTGGAGAATGACCCAGTTTAGAGAGCATCATGCATCATTTTTCTGGCAGCTTGCTTCTTGAAAGGCAGCTGTTTATATGTGAAGACGAGATTGGTGAAGATTGGTTACTTTTGCACAGCTCAAGTTCTTTTATCAAGGGAATGACAGAAAAACCACAGAGAGGGAAGTTGCTAGCAAATGCTGTTGGTGGCAAAAGTTTCCATTCCTCCGCGCCCTTGCTGGGGATGGTAAGCAGCCACAACAGGGTGTGTGTGAGAAACTGAGCAGCATTTCAGGTGGCCCAGAAAGTATCTGCACTCAGGGGCCCTCACTGTCAACTCTGTGCACTAGGAATTCAGAGCACAGGAGCTGTGCAGCTGTACAAGCGAAGGCATGAGGAGAAGGTCCACTCTGCTGCTACCTTTCTCATCCGCTTGAGTTTGTCAGCATGCGTTAACAAAGGATGGAAAAGGACAAGTTTATAACAATTCCGTATACTGGCTGCATGCTGCTGGCACCCTTTCACATTGACTGTAACTTTTGATCATTGTAAAGTCCTTGCACCACACTTAAGCCCATTCTGCAGTGAGGGAAACTGAGTCTCAGAGGGGGTAAGTGACTTGTGTGAGGTCACGGGGCAAGTAATTGTTGAGCCAAGATTTGACCCAGTGATGCTAAACCTCTGGGTGGAGCCATAACAGTTTTCCAGGGTAACCACTGAGGCTTAAATTCTGGCTGTGTACTTACAGGCTATATGACTTCTGGCAATGCATTAACCTTTTTCTGTTTCTGTTTTTTTGAGGCAGTCTTACTCTCACCTAGGCTGGAGTGCAGTGGTACAATCTTAGCTCACTGCAACCTCTGCCTCCCCGGTTCAAGCGATTCTCCTGCCTCAGCCTTCCAAGTAGCTGGAATTACAGGCACACACTCCACACTCAGCTAATTTTTATATTTTTAGTAAAGACGGGGTTTCACCATGTTACCAGGCTGGTCTTGAACTCCTGACCTCAGGTAATCTATCTGCCTTGGCCTTCCAATGTGATGGGATTACAGATGTGAACCTCCACACCCAGCCAAGTCATTAACTTTTTTTCTGACTGCTTTGGGGGTCACGAATCCAACAGTGTTGGGTTATGGTTAAAAAATCAACTGAGGTTGGTAGCATGGGAACCACTTTGAACATAGCCTGGCATAGAGAACACATGTTAGTTATAACTCTTTCGAGTTTGTTTACTGATTGTATGATGTAAGTTCCAAGTATGGACCTTCATATGAATATCTTGGAAAGGTACATAGATAATCAGAGAATAGGGTTTTAGGGAAGCTGTATTCCCTCTGGATGGTGGCAGCACAGAGAGGAAGGTCACATAGAGCTCTGCCTGCTTTATGGGGCCAAAGAGAAGAGATAGAACAGGGTCTCCCCATCAGCCTCCAGCACAAATGGAAACGTACCTCCCACCTACCTGTGTCTGTAGCTCAGGATCAAATCTTATGAAGGGCATGAAAGTCAGCCCATCCAACTCCCACCCTGACCTTGAATCCTGTCTCCATGGCCTATGTGTGCAGGTTCTGGAAGGAACTACACTCTCAGAGAAAGGCCCTCCCAGATGGAAAGAGCTCTGCAATGCTCCCTAATTTGAGGGAAGGGGTGGTGTGTGGTGAGACTCCTACTGTATTATGAAACAAGGAACACCAAAATGAGTGTTGTTTAAAAGTCCATATATCTCAGACATTTACATGAACAGCTTATCACTTACTGCTCAGGCTAATGCCTAGCAATAGTCTCAAGACAATGACAAGGCTTGCAAAAGCTGTAATCTCATAGTGCACCATGGAAGGGTTAGACTGGGCAGCATATTTAAAGTGAAGTGCAACTCCCATCCTTTTCAGATCCTGCTGATCTTTGTGACTGGAAAAGAGGATGCTCTTGCAAATTTGAGGTTCGGGCCCTTCTTTCTCCACACCTGCCTCTGCCCTCCTCACAAACTAGAAAAATACCCCCCCACCCCACGAAATCCCAGGACCTCTGACTCTGGTGGGAAACTTCTAGCAGCTGGACTGGTTCTAATGGCAACACCCTAAGTCCAGGAGAGCAAGGATATGTTGGCCTTTTCTCCATCCCTGAACCTGGCGAAGGTACCCAAGAAATGTGCTCCCCCAAAGTGCTTACAGAAACGCAACAGGTGATGTCACTGCCACCTGCGTTCCCTGCAGTTCAGCAGATACTTCCTGGGCATCTATGTGGTGCTGGGCCCTGGGCCAGTGCCTTGAGGAAGGCAGAATTCCACCCACGTAGTAGGAGTGTACTGCCTCCAAGGCCCTGGGTCAGGCAAGAGGGAAAAGGCACGTGAGGCAGCCTTCCTGGCCCTGAGGAGCTAGCAGCCACATGGGCTGTTCCACACAGGCCTCAGGAAGTATACGTGATATGCACAGGCTGTCCTGCACAGGCCTCGGGAACCACATATGTGACACACACAGGCTGTCCAGCACAGACCTCAGGAAGCATGCATGTGACATGCCCAGGCCATCCAGCACAGGCCTCAGGAACTACACATGTGACACACACATGCTGTCCTATACAGGCCTCGGGAAGCACGCATGCAGCATGCACAGGCTGTTTCACACAGGCCTCAGGAAGCACATGTGTGGCACACACAGGCTGTCCCACACATGCCTGCCTCTGTCCTGCTCCTTGGGTTTCCTGAAACCCACCAGCTGCCTTGGTTCCTCAGCCTCCCTGTCTTAGCATCACCAAAGGCACATGTGTGATGGCCTCACCCGTTTGCCACCATCTTCTGTGTCCCCAGACATAGCAAACTGTCGCAGCAATGCCTTTCTGTCCTTTCAGCCCAGCACTTGGCATCGAGTGTCTTTCAACACTTAGTGGTGGTCCCCAGAACCCTGATTCCGTGGTTCCCCCACTCCAGATGTAAGGGTGTCCCCAGCCCTGCCAGCCATCCCTCCCCTCCATCCTCTCCCCTGAGCTGCTTCTAAGCAGCAGGCTTCCACCACAATGTCTGATCTTTATGTCACAACCTTTCCAGAAAACCAGTCAGAACAAGACTTTGCTACCCATCAAAGAGAATTCCAACATCCTCTCTCTTCCCAAACGCTCTATCATTCTTCTCAAGCATTTGCATGCTGATTTGGAGGGATTCTTGGAATCCGCTACAGAAAAAAAAAAAAAAAAAATGCCTTTAACTTACATTTTTCAGATTGAAAAACTGAGGTTCATTTAGGAAAAGAAACATACCCAGGGTCACGAGATGAGGAAGTTGAAGTCAGTCCTGGAGGCCTGGATTCTTCTATGCTAACACGCTTCTCTCTCTGTTGCTTGCACTCTGCCTGTTCTGTCTTGCCAGGTGGAGTTCAGTCTCCATGAAAGAAGGGGCCGTGTCAGGGTTATATGACCACCAAATAACTATCAGGTCTCAACAGCCCCTTAGTGGTCTGCTCGGTGGCTTCCTACAGTCTTCGAGAAGGAGTTAACTTATCTGAAAGAGGCTTTTATTTGAGAAGAGCAAAAATGCCCCCAGAGAATGAGAACTGGAGTCTCTCTAATGAAATGGCTGAACAATTTGATTTAATCTGTGACAGTTTTATGCAGTGGCTGAAGGTGGGAGAGAGGGTACTAGAGACATAATTGCTTCTAAGAACAATAGAAAAGGGCAAAAGAGAAATGAGGTAATTAACACTGGCTTGGCACATCCGTGATTTCTTCCTCTCTTTCCTTGGTGTGTGTAACTCTTAGGTTTCTGGGTCAAAGAATCATAACTGTTATTACCTTATTTTCCCTCTGGTCTTTGGGCTAATGCTATTTCCTTTGTGTGAATTTGGACCTTGGTTTCCTCTTCTGAAAAATGAGATGAGTAGAAAAGTTGATCTCCAAAGAGCAAGCCTTATAACCCCATTTAATTTTAGCAATCACGACTCAATGGTTTTTGAAAATTATTAATAAAAGAACCATTGGCATTTTAAATGTGAAGTCCCATTGGACAGAATCCAACTCTTGTCTTTTTGTGCTTCAGAATGAAGAGAAGACAGTTAATGTGTACAACCATCTTCTGGGAGGCAATTTGCAAATACTATTGTGTTTAATCTTACCAGCATTCCCGAGGGCAGATGCTCTTTTACTTTGTTAGTGTGAGATCAGGGGTTCATCACCTGCACACTGTTCCAGAGCTGGAAACCCTGCATCTCCTAACTTCAGGACCTACACCTTTTGCTCAGGACCAGGCCGCCGTCTCTCCAGTGTAAGGAACTCTGGTCAGTGGTGGCTGGCTGCCATTTGAGCAGACATAATGGCATGGAAAGGTCACATACTGGCAGGGCATTGGCATTGACAGTGCAGGATGTGCCAGCCAGCAGCCCCTCTCTCAATAGATTTCTGTTTCACAGATCTGGGTCCTTTCATTGTGTGCTCTGAATTGTCTTATAAATCCAGGTGGAGAGGCTTCTCAGAACCTTCCTTTCCTGGGGCAGCATCCCAGGACAGCTCTGTGCACCTTATCCATCTTGTGCTTCTGATGCCTGGGAAGGAGAGTGGCCCAAACCCCTTTATCATGCACCGAGGGGGAGAGAAATTGAGGAAGTCCAACCAAGGGAAGGCAGGACAGAAAGCCAGGAGCTGAACCCTTGGTGACAGAATTAATTTGAAAACTTACTTAGGGATGCTACCTTCCCTTTGGCCTTAGAAATTTCTGCTGCAAAGTGTGACAGCTATAAGCCCATTCATGCGATCTTCTTCTAAGGCATGGGAGCACGGTGGGTCAAGTGGAGAAACCTCAATGTCCACCATATATGTGAATGCCAGCAGCAGCAGTGATGACGAGAATCCCCCTATCCCACGATTGGTCAGCGAGCATCCTCTGCCAGGCGCAGACCTAAGCACCGTCCAGCCAGTGTGTCCTAACTTGCTCAGAACAACTGAACTTTATAGCTGAGGTAAATTTAGTGACTTATCCAAGCTTATACCACTAAGAGGAGGTAAAGCTGGGATTCCAGCTTCATCTGCCTGGCTCTAAAACCTGTGCTTTTAATGGCCACCCGTGCTGGCCTGTTTTTCTGTCCTCCAGCTAACCCAAGAAGGCAATAGAAAAGTGATTTTTAAAAGTCATCAAAGCAAATCTTAGGAGACATAAGCTTTGGGGGAACCTTTAAAACAATGGACACGGAGGCCCTAAGGGATCTCTTGGATGTCACTTGCCAGTGTTTGGAAGCCCAGGTCTGGGGGTGTGGTGGGGCTGAGGGGTGCAGGAGTGCTTGCTGGGAGCAGAAGAAACAAGAGAGAGAGGCCAGTTGAGGCATGCTGTGGGCAAAAGAGCAGGAGCGAGTCACAAGGGATGTTTTCTAGCCTTTCACAGCATTATTTTCAAAAAGCTGTTACTACTGTGGAACAAAACAAATGAAAGAAACGAAAAGGAATACTAGCTGAGCTTTCAGCATTTCAGTTTCATGAAAATGTACCGCTCAAATGTATACATGTAGAAAAATAATAAAGAGAAATTTCCAAAATGTTTCCAAGGACTCTCTCTGGGCAGTGATTTTATACGTGAATTTGTAAACTACTTCTTTACTTACACATTTCTAAAATGCCCAGATTTTCTCTCAAGTGCATGAATTGCTTTTATAATCAAAAGCTTGGGAAAAATGAGGGAGCTTTAAAGAAGAGATTTTCAAAGCAGGCAGGCCTGAGTGCAGATTCCAGCTCCCGACCTGCTGGCTGTGTGTCTTTTGGCAAATTACTTCCCTTCTCTGAACCTTGATTTTCAAATCCACTAATTTGGGATACAAGTATATGCCCTACCGGGTTGTTTTGAGGATGAAATGATAGCTCACATCTAAAGCAGAGCTATGTCTGGTAAGTGGCAGCTAAGTTTTACCCAAGCTAGTTCCCGTGCAGGGGCTAGGGTGGCTAGCTCGCTTTACAAGCTTGAGCAAGTCCCTTCCTCTGCCTGGGCCACAGAGCCCTCAAATATGATGGGGACAGGGTTGGGCCGCACAGTTGGTCATGGCTCTGTTGGCTCAACCATTTCCCTGCCGTGACTGTACCCAGTACTGACACAGTTGACTAGGGACCTGCTCAGTGCTGCCTGTGGCCTGATCCTTGGCTTCAGGAAAAATAAGAGCTGGCACAGGGGCTTAGCATTCGGTGGTCTCCCTGGCAGGATTTCCGGGGTCACCCACCACATCCTGACCGCTCTCCACAGGTGCACCTCTCTGAGTGTGAGGCGGGGGGCTGCCGGTGCTGCCTGCCCCGTGACCCACATAGTCCCCTGCTCTCCTCTAGGGCAGGTGCAGCCACAGGTCTGTCCTACCTGCTCCCACCCCACCCCCACCTGTCGCTCCGTTCTCTGCACTGCAGCAGAGGGCTGCGGCATACCACGGGCTCCAGGGACACCTGCAAGACCCAGAGGGGCAGGAAGCCAGCTCAGAGAGGGCACGCAACCCCCAGCCTTTTTCTTAGGAATGACTCCAAGCCAGAGGCCCTCAGGAGCCCCTGGGGAAGAATGTGGGATCCTCTCACCTAAGATGTTTCAAACTGTGTTTCAAAGAAAGATTCCCTAGGCCAGGCGCAGTGGCTCATGCCTGGAATCCCAGCACATTAGTGAGCTGAGGTAGGTGGATCACTTGAGGTCAGGAGTTCAAGACTAGCCTGGCTAATGTGGTGAAATCCTGTCTCTACTAAAAATACAAAAATTAGCTGGGCATGGTGGCAGTCACCTGTAATCCCAGCTACTCAGGAGGCTGAGGCAGGAGAATTGCTTGAACCCCTGAGACAGAGGTTGCAGTGAGCCAAGATGGTGCCACTGCACTCCAGCCTGGGCAACAGAGTGAGACTCTGTCTGGGGGGGAAAAAAAGGAAAGATTCCCTAGAAGCTCAATACGTAGAATAGATGAAAGTGAGTACTGCATGGGGCTGAGGGCTCAGCATCTCATCCCTCTAATACTGCTGATAGAATACCTCAATCCTGGGGCATCATAAATCGCCACTTGAAAAGTAGCAACTCAGCAGTCTCCTAAGACCAGGAGAAGACTAAAGGCAGGCAGCCTGCTACAGGCCACACGTTAAGTGTGGACGAGCGCATGACTCCCTGTCCAGCACTCCATCCCCTGCAGAGGAGGAGATGCCCATCTATCTGTCAGCCAGGCCGCAGGCCTGACCCATGTGTCCAGGAGCCTGTGTGCTGTGCCCCCTTTGCCCTTGAGTGCCCAGAAGGGGATCTCATACACGCTCAGGCTAACAGAGAGGCTGGGCTTTATGCTACAACCAGAAGAGGATGGAGGTGTCCTAGTGTCCATTTTAAGGTCATTTTAAGATATCAGGGAAAGAAGCCAGATTTGAGGCCAGTCAATGCTAGGGCAAGTTTTAATGTTAGACTGTATCAAGTCACTAGATCGCTCTTCCTGTTGTTTCTGTTTTTGTCTTTAGTGGACATAGTCATACGTGCCTTTCTGGGTATTCTCACGGAAGGACGGGTGAGAGGAGGTGTTGAGGGCTGTGCACACCCTCCAGTCTCCGTGGCTCACTGCCACACTGACGCAAGGGCCTCAGTAACCCAGACGTGTCAGTACAGTGAGTGGGTGTCATGTGAAGAGCTGTCTCGCATATGGGGGCGGGCAGCAGAGGACATTCCTGACTGACGTGGCTTTGATACTTCATGGAGATAAAAAGAGCCTCCCCCATCCCATTTATTTCTTTCTAGATAGGCTTTTTATACACAGAGGCCCCCAACACACAGGAATGGTGAGGTGGGGCCCCGCCCAGTCAGTCTGTGGCTCTGTTGGACCAGAACACATTCGCTGACAAAACCAGGCTATAAATGGGGTTTGGGCCCAGGCCAGGTCCTGGATAGCTCTAGATCCTATAAGCAGGCTGGCTTAGCAAACGTTGGCAATGAAGAGAGAGTGGTAAAGACAATTATTTTGATCCCAGCCATTACAGGAATGGGGAAACAATGACTAGGAAACAGGCCTCTTCCTTTCAAATGCAGATGCCTGGGAAAGGCAGGTTTCATCAGAGAAGGAGGAGGTATATGGAGGCTCTCATGGGCATGCTAAAGGTTGCCCAGGCATCTAGGCACAGGGACTATAAAGTCCGTGATTTCTTTATTGCATTGTATTTCCCAGCAAGTTACTTTTGCTTTTTATTCATACATGTGAATCACAGCATTACTCATAAACTTACTAAAAGATGGGAATCAGCATTTCACCAGACACAGCGTTTGCCAATGACCAACTCCTGATCTGGGGTCTTCTCTCACTGTCAATCACTTATCAAGGCACATGGACCCCAGAACCCCAGCACTGCAGCTCCCAGACATTTGATCTAATGGGGCTTGGTCTCTCTAAGGAGATCTTCATGGTGTTTTTAATTTGCTATTAATGTGCTCCTCTTTTGAGCTCACTTTTCCCTCCTTAGCTCCTCAGGAAAGCTGATTGCCTTGGGGTGGGCCATGATTTGATGGTCATTTGTATGAGTGTGCAGTGGGTAACCTTCTCCCCTACTAGACTGTAAGTGCTGTGAGGGCAGCCAGCAGGTTTGTTTCTACTCTCTGCTGGGACTCAGTAGACGCTCCATAGGGAAATGAAAGGGAACAGTTAGAAACAGAAGGAACGGGCCGGGCGTGTAATCCCGGCACTTTAGGAGGCTGAGGTGGGCAGATCACTTGAGGTCAGGAGTTTGAGACCAGCCTGGGCAACATGGCAAAATCCTATCTCTACTAAAGATACAAAAATTATCTGGGAGGTATAATTTTTGTAAAAAAACAAAAATTATTTCAGGCAGGTGCCTGAAATCCCAGCTCCTCAGGAGGCTGAGGCAGGAGAAATGCTTGAACCCAGGAGATGGAGGTTGCAGTGAGCTGAGATTGTGCCACTGCACTCCAGCCTGGGTGGCAGAGCAAGGATTCATCTCAAAAAAAAAGAGAGAGAGAGAGAAAAAAGTGAGAGAGAGAAAAAAGTGAGGGAGAGAAATGAAAGAAAAACAAAGAAAAAAAGAAGAAAAGAGAAAAGGAAACTGAAGGAACAATGTGGGCCTAGGAGACTGTGGGTTCTTGGTGTGCTAGTAAATGTCAAACAATCATTGTTTCAAGCAGAAACATTTCTAACTGATAGTGTGTGCCAATTTCTGTGGTGTAAATACTCCCACCATGGCTGACTTCCAGCCTCCAATGTGACATCTCTGAGGACAGAGCAGGAAAAAGATGTGCGGAATGTGCCTCCTAAGACAGTGCAGCCTGCATCCAGGCACCACCGGAGTGGATCGACTTGATGGAATCTTTCTCCTGATAAGCTTCTGTTTTGGGAACAGTTGCCTACAGACCTCTATTTGTTTTCAAAGCAAGAGAGAGTTACCTAAGTGGGCATCCACTACGTGGAGGGCCTAAATGAGATGTTTAAAATACAGACTCATTTGATGCTCCCAGAAACATACAATTTTATAGATGAGAAAACTGAGTCTCAGAGAGGCTAAGTAACTTGCTTAGGGTCACAAGGCTTGTTCAGGGCTGGGGCCAGCCTGGAAATCCTTTGTCTTTTCACTCTCAATCCTAATTCCTTCAGTTACCTTTATCCCAGCTTAATACAACTTTAATTCTAAAAGCAGGTGCTCTAAGAGCTGGGACTGCTGGTGTGACTAGAAGAGAATGCACACAGGCTGGGAGCTGGCGTGCCACTGCCCCGTGTCTGCAGGCACCCTCGCTTCTGACCATGGCAAAGCTGTCCCTTCTCCCCAGACAATGGTTGCCAATTTTGTCATAAAATCATGGGGATCAGTGACTCCAATACTGTGAGTGAGAATTTATCTCGCTTGTTTCCCCTAATTTGATCTAATTTTCATATTCTGCACATTCTGTCTTTAGAATGCACAGTGGGCCAATCAGCTTCTCCGAGACTGTGGTCAGCCACTTTCCTCTTTTGGTGTCAGTTCGCCTTTCTGTACGTAATGAGGGGGCCAGCTGGAGGGCTCTCTGCGTCCACCCCAGATTGGGGCCAGCCTTTGACGAGGCTTTGTGTATAGCAGCAGGAAGGGGGCACCAGTGCGTATTGAGAAATTGCGTGTCCTGTGTGTGTTACGTGTGCTCCCCACCTGACCTCCACAACTCTCTGGAGACGACTTTTGTCTAACTGGGGAAACCAAGACCAGAGCACTTACATAACTTGTTGGAGTTTGCCCAGCTGGGAAGTGTTGGAGGCGGGACTGGAATCCAGGGGTCTGGCTCTAGAGTCTGGCTCCCAGCTACTGTGCCTTAGGCCTGAGGAAAGGGGTGAAGGGCTGCCTAAAGCAGAGACATTTTTTTTCTTTCTGGCAAGGTTATGTTACTTTTTTGTGTGCTAGAGGGTTATGCATGTCACAGTTATTCAGTAGGCGGACTGATAGGTGTGTGGATAGAGTGGTGCAACAAAAGGTGGGTCCAGATACTTGGGGTGCTTGGAACTTGCATTCAGAGGATGCATATTCTGAGCTGATTGTCCAGGTGGCTTGGAAGGCATGCAGGGAAGAGAAGGGAAGAGTTGGAGGAGATTGGCACATCTGCAAACTGTTGGGGGGAGCATGCTCACCTCCCGGGGTGAGTGGGAGAACTAAATGAAACTGACTGCACTGACTTCACTCGCTCCCCTCTGTTCTCTCCCCTGGCTCTGTTTCCTTCGCAGTACATACCACGATTTATCCTTATGTGTTTGCTTCTCCAAGTGCTTATTGCTCCCAGGGCAACTTTCTTGGAATAGGGTTGATGACTATTGTATTCCTCAATGAAAAGTCATGACCTAGCAGGTGCCTGGCACATAATGCAAACTCAGTTAGTTAGAATGAATGGCTGAAGGTATTGTATATAAACTGGCACAGTACAGGCAACAGGTGGTCTGCTTCCAGGGAAGCCTGGACCATCCAAGATAGTTATTTTGCCCCTAAGCACATACCAGCAACAACTCTCACTTTCTTTGGAAGCTCTTTAAGTCTCTCAGCTTCAGTCACCAACCCCTTCAACACACACACACACACACACACACACACACACACACACACGCACACACATAAACACACACCAACTCCTCCAGCCCTGGTTCCAGTCGGCCTGGTGCCAAGGAGGGAAATGTGACTTTGCAAAGCTGTTTGACAACAAAAGGGATCCACAGAGCCCCCAGAGTCCTAAAATTGCTGTCTTAGCTAGAGTTACCGTAATCCAATTGGCTCCTCCCTCAGTGGTTCTCAGACGGGAGGAAGTGGTTTGAGCAGGCTGTACTTATTTCCTTCGGAACTCGTAGGGAGGTTGAGAGAGGGAGGAAGTTGGTCACATGATGTGACTTCAATGCGTATTTTATTGCAGAAAGAGAGAGATGCATGGATGGATAGATAGATGGACAGATAAATGTACAAACAGAACCTTTAGCTTACTAAAAAGAACCGCATGGTTTGGTCTGAAATATGCTGGAAATCCTTCATGGGAATTTTAGGTTTCAGCCTCTCAGAGCTGGGAGAAATACATTCTTGATGAATGTCAAATAAAAACTTAAAACCCAGCAGCATCTATTAATGCAGGGCACTGATTTGGGTGTACAAGAATGAATAATTTCTGTCTTTAAGAAGGCTCATTGCCAGATTTCACACTTCAGAATGGGGAATTTTTCTTCTGAAAGTGACAGGAACATTTTCTTTGGAAAGTGACTTTAGTTTGCTGCAATGCAAACCTATCCATTTCTGTTTTGCTTATATCAGATGGAGGAACAAGCAGAAATGCGTATTCAGAAAAATGGAGGAATGCCTTGCTCATTGCTTTAGCAGTTTAATCCATCATGTTTAACACTGCTTATTAGCAACTTTCTGCCTAAGAAATATTAAAGGGATTGGATATATTTTAATTTTCTGATTTAGGAATGATATCAATAGCTCCTATTTAGTACTTAGTATTTCCTACATATTACATATAAACATCTCTCAAACATATAAAGAAACTGGTCTTCTTTTTACAAGGAAAAAATGAACACTCAAAGAGGCAAAGTGACTTGCACAGAGTCACCGAGTTCTTTGGTGGCCGACCCAGAATGTTAACTCAGGTGCAGCTGATGACAACAGTCTTTCTATACTGCCATCTTGCTGCTCTGATCTAGATTCTAGATCTGTTGAAGGTGAAGGAATCTAATTAGATTTCAATTTGTCTATTCTATACATTTTAAATATTTTTACTATACTTTCAGAGCATATTAAGCACTCTTAAATAGCATTCTTCTAAGTGGAAATTATTAGTTGCAACAAATTTGCCAGAATTTTTACCTCGGCTTACCTCTCCAGTTTTCAAAGGAACACAGCCCAGTTTAATAGACTCACAGCTGAGCATCTCATAGCAAACCACAGAATGACAAGTTGAAGACTACAGGGTTCACTGTTCCTAAAGTGAAGGGCACCACTTTAAACACAGGCCTTGGCCCTTGATCTGCTTGTTCTCGCCAAGGTGCCCCCAACCCTTTAGAGCCCCTAACTTGCCTCCACCTCCCACCAGCTATGTGACTTGGATAAGACACCTAAGTTCTCTGAGCCTCATTTTCTCAGTTGTCAAAAGCAAATAACAATCATGAACCTACAGGACTGTTCTGAGGATTGCAGAAAAATAACTTTTTCTGCGTTGCTCCTCCCCTGTCACTGAGGATGGTAGATATCACCTACTGACACCCCCGTGCACAGCCCCAAGTGAGGACATTCTGAGGCCCAAGCTCAGGTCATTTCTTTGACACCAGGCTCTTGCCATATGTAGAAATCTAAAAGAATGTGGAGTGTGGCACATTCCTTAGAAAATTGCAGTTCTCCTAAATCTCTTCCAAATCTAACATGCTGTTTTCAGAATTTATATACTTCACGTTTGCCTGTCCTTTGATTCCTCCTCTCCCCCGTACACATGCCACCGGCTCAGATTGTTAGTAATTATCTTTGGCATCTTCCCAAAGAAGGTCTGTACAGTCACACTCCAAGTAGCGCTATTGCAATCTCTCAACCCACTTGGCTCCATGTGCCTTTAAACACCATGGTTCCAGCCTGACAGCATTTACTGAACACCTGCTATATGTCTGAAACTGGCCTGGACACTTAGCAGATGTCCATTTCTTGACTTTGCCCCATACTTGTGTGCATTAGGTACCATCGTTGTCACTTTACAGGTGAGAAAACGAGGCTTGGAGAAGTTTAAATGACTCGCTTAAGGTCCCATAGCTGGAAATTCTGGTGGCAAACCCCAGTTGTCCTTTGTAAGAAGCCTGCTAAGTGCAGGCCTTTTTGGTGAGAATATCTCCTCTGGCAATGTCCTGCCCATGCTCCTCCAGCCTTTCTCCCCATAGAATTATGCATCCAACACCCACTGAGCCACTGCAGTGTGCTGGGCACCAGGTTGGGGGCTGGGCTTCTCTAAAAACATTGCTCCACCTGTTCTCAGGGAGCTCCCCTCTGGCTCCAGAAAGTCAATCCCTGCCTACTGTGTGTTGAAGAGGTCCTGGGTTCTCTCCCCACTCTGTCTCTGCCACATCCCCCCAAATTACCTTCACACACTGAGCATGACTTCTGGGAGCTGTCTGCAGAGAGATTGCTGGGCGCAGAGTCGCTGCTTCTCCGTCTGTCAACTGCTGCTCCTCTGGAATAAACAGACAGTCGGGCCTCTCACGAGTGAGGAGAAGCAGCCCATGCCACCCAGAAGAATTGCAGTTGCTAAACTGGCCGCTTACTTCCTCTGCTAGGAACGAGGAAGGCACAGGGCTTGCAGAAGGGCAGGTTCCTGTTTTCAGTAACCACTCTGAGCAGGCTTCTCTCTGCAAAGACTGGGAAGATAGAGGCATTTGTAATTGTTTTACAAAACACTTGAGAATATGGCCAACTTAATTCTGGATTCTAGGAGTTCAGAAACTTTGTCTTCTTCCTCTAATTAAAAGACAAAGAGATGGGGCTGTGAACGTGCTCCTGTGCATCACCAGAGCTTGCTGGGTCCACGAAGGCTGTGGCTGACAGCTACAGCTTCTCTGATTTCAGTTTCCCAATTTTTGCAGTTCCCTCTGTCACTGCTGCATGGACCCCAGAGCAAAGCTTCAAGATTAAAAGAGACTGAAGAGACACAGTGACTTGGTGCAATGTGTGGGTCCAGGGAAAAGAACTAGAAAGAACATTATGGGATGGGAGTTGTTTGAATATATACTACCCAGTAGATAATACTTTTCCAGTGCTAAGTCTCTTGGACATGATCGTAAGGGGTATGGGTTATGCGGGAGAATGTCTAGTTCTTCAGGGACACATGGTGACTGAGAGAATGTGTCATATCATGATGGCTACAGCTTTCAAATAGTTGATTAAAAGAAGAGCTGCATACCTGTATCTACGGTCATTATGTTGGTGCAAAAGTTATTGCAGTTTTTGCCATGAACGTCATGGCAAAAACCATAATCATTGTTGTACCAATCTAATACACACACACACACACACACACACATACACACACACACGTAAAGATACAGAAAGGGAATGAGAGAGACAGAAAGCAAACGTGACAAAATGTTAACTACTTGGTGAATCTAGGTGAAGGGGATATAGGTGTGGATTATTCTACTCTTCGTGGTGGGTTTGATGTTAAAATATATGTGTCTCTTTGTTATATATTACAAAACATATGTTGTATATATTATAGGTTATACAAATATTGTATACAAGATCTCCCTACTTACAGTGTGTGAGTCTCAAGCAGAGAAACCCAGGTGCTTGGGGCTTCAGAGCTTATTGATGAAAGAGGTGAAAGTTTCTGGAATGCTGACCCCAGGATTCCCTGAGAATTGCGTGCTTGAGCTTGGAATGCCAGGTAACCATGCTGGATGTCCTTCAGAGCCCCTCACAGCCCCTCATATCTCACAGAGTGGACAGAGCATCAGAGACTTGAGTGACCTGCCCATAATCACACAGCTAGTCCCCAAGCAGGGCCAGGGCCTGAGTCTATGGCTGGGAACCCAGGCCCCAGTCCAGCGAGGCCAACATAGCCACCCTGGGACAGTCATTTGGAAACCTCACTCGGTATAGTTTGCAAAGATGAATCAAAACCCTCAGAGCTGCTTCTAAATTTAGCAGGCAGGCACTCTGCACTAGAGAGGTGGTTCCTTAGAACTTGTGGAAACACCCGCTCGCGAAGAGCATGCTGGGAAGGTGCAAAGGAAATATTGCAAAAGACTCAGTGGGCAGTTTGCTTAACAGGGAAGAGGGGACAGGCAGAAATATGCAGAAGTGGAGACTTCCCCCCAAATTCACACAGAGGAGTAAAAGAGCTCTGGACTTATAGTTAGAGGTGTGAGTTTTTAATAGACACTTACCAAGGATCTAGTACAGATAAGGCTCTGAATTTATTCCCTGACATTTCTTTAGTAGAGCTTTATAGAGCAAGGCATGTTCCAGGAGCTGGGATTTAGCTATAAACAAAAGTGCAAAAAGCCTTCCCTTGCCTGTGCTTAACTTAAAGGAGACTACAGAGACATGGTGACTCAGTGCAATGTGTGGGTCAAAGGAAAAGAACTAGAAAGAACATTATGGGGTGGCAGTTATTTGCATATATACTACACAGCAGATAATACTACTTCCCACAGGAGGAGTCCTATGGGAAAGACTGAATATGTGACTATCAATTATGGTGACCCATTGAGGAAACTTAATGGGTTGATGGGACGGAGGGGCCCAGATGTGCTACTTTGCACAGGTGGTCAGTTGTGTGGGGGGATGTGCTTTCTCTAGAGGTATCATTAGGCTGAGAACTGTAAAAAGAAACAAAGCCAGTCCTGGGACAAGCTGGGACACGAGAGTTGTATGCAAAGGGGCCGCTGGTTTAACACAAGCTTTAAATGTTTTGGGGAAAGACACTATCAGCCCTAAAGATGCTCAAGTCAAAGGCAGAGGCAGGCAAGAGAGAGGCCCATAGAGAGGGTTCCTCATCAAGGACGCAGGAGGAGCTGCTGAAGAAGGAAAAAAGGCAGATGCGGAGCCCTGGAGGTCAGGGCTGCAGGCTGTTCTCTGCCTTTTGCCAGTGGGTCATTGGGTGACTGGGGTGCTGCTGCTAACCTTCCCCAGCCCCTAGCCCGGGGTGTTTATGAACCGTTCACCTCCTGGGGTAACTGAGGAAACTCGGTAGGTTTGAGAAAGTGCTCCTTATACTGGGCACTGTGCTATCCTGAAGCCTGGGCTGTGCCAGAGCAGGGGGATGGAATGGAGGTGTCTGCCCTGGGCTCAGCCAGAGAGGGCAGAGCTGAACCTTGATGCCATGCTCAGCAGGTGACTCAGGTCTTAGGCCTCTGTTTTCAGTAACCCCAAGGGGGTTCTCAACCTCAGCACTTTTGACATTTTGGATCAGAACATTTTCTGGTGTGTGTGTGTGTGTGTGCACGTGCGTGTGTGTGCGCATGCGAGTGTGTGTATGCGTGTGTACATGCATGCAGGTGTGTGTACGTGCATGTGTGTGCACACAAGTGCGTGTGTGCATGTGTGTGTGTGTGTGTGTGTGTGTGTGTGGTGGGGTTGCAGGGCTGGCCTGTGCATTGGAGGAGGTGCCATGGCATCTCTATACTTGACCCACTAGATTGTGCTCCCTGGCATGCATCTCAGAAACCTGCTGTATAGCAAGGCATCTTTGGGTGGCTGTGTCACCTGTCCTTCCTCTCCGCCATCATACATGTGACCCGAGAAGAGGAACTGGTTTGTGGTCTGTTCAGGAATCCCTGGGAATTAGGGCTTAGAAGCTCCAGCATGAGCAACCTGTGAGCTGCATCTTAAAGGAGGAGTAGTTTGCTGTCAAGAACTAGGGTGAAAGCATGTGAGCTGTGAGCTACCTGAGCACAGCAGGGGAAGAGCGGGAGGTGTACTTCTCACTGTGGAGGCCCAGACACGAAGGATTGTATTGTGAGTTCGTTCCCATGTCTTCCCTGCTACTCCGCCACCCTAACCGATCCTCTCCCAGCCATTTTCCATAGTTCACACACCTTTTCCTCCTAATCCATGAAATGTCCTGAGTCCAAGAATGTTGTCATTTATTCAAGCATGCATTTCATGCTCTATACATTCAGTCATTCATTCAACAAACGTTTATTAGCACTCACTGTGTGCCAGGCACTATGCATGTAACTGTACTATGTGCCAGGCAAAACGAGGCCTGACCCTCAAGGAGCTCAAAGCCAAACACTCTTTATCCTGGTTTCCCGGGCCCAGCACAAAACAGTGTTCATCACATATTTGCTGAATTACTTCATTTTGCCAACATCTATTGTAAACTTCTTGTGTATATAACCTATACTCAGAGGACAGATGGAGAGAGAATTCTCAGATAGAGCCTGAATGTGTCTCCATCCCTCCCTGCCCTCAAGGAGTTTCTGATCTAGCAGAGGAGACAGACACACATATCAAAACCCCAGGGTGTAAAGAAAGATGTCAGTAGGGAGAAGTCCAGGTGAGGAGACCAAGAAACCTCCAAGGCTCCTGGTTTCACCAGGAAATTCCTGACACGGAGGCGTGGCGGGACCATGTTAGATTCCATCCCAGCAGCTTGGTCTTCAAGGTCCATGCACTGAGTCAGCACAAGAAGCAAAGACAAAAACACTTAGCAGGTAATGCCCCCACCAAGGACCTCAAGTGTAAGCATGGGGTCAGCCCAGGCTCTGTTGCGCTGGTCGAATGACACCATCAGGAGGTCGGGCTTTAGGGCTCACAAAGACACCCAGTACCATCTGTGTAGGAAGCAGCTGATTTCCAGAGGGCTTTGCAAATTAATTAGCTATTGGGGCCCAGACTAATGGCCATAGGCAAATAACAAAAATGCCAGCCATGCATCGATTGATAATCACTCAATCAAGCACTAGGATGTGGTCATCACCTTCATCAAAGTGAAATGTTCCCCTATGTAAAAACTGGCTTTACGTACTTAACGTTGTCAGGAGCCCGTGGTTGTATTTCTCCAGTTGGGGGTTGACAGGTCTCCCAAGGCAAGCAACAAAAAGCCACTTCTCCAGCTTCAGGTCTCAGAGGAGCTCCAGGTTCGAGGAGGTTAAGAGCTCCTAAGGCAATCCGGCCTCACTGGGCAGATGTGATGTTGAAGCCCCATGCTGGATCAGAGGTCACAGCTTGGTCCAGTATGAGCAGATTTCCAGTCCTTTATAGCTTGATTTTTTTTTCCTCTTTCAACATAAATATTAAAAGTTTGGAAGAAGAAAAAGGAAGTCTTGGAAACTAGAAATCTTTCTCTCAATGGAGAAAATCAAGTGTAAACTAATTTGTTTGGTAGAGAAGTTCTATACAACTTATTGTATGCAAGGCATTACACTTGGTGCTATAAAACTGTTGATGGGATTCTCATATCAAACCCTATGACCTTCAAGATCCCATGCAAGATAGAAGTTCTTGAGAGTAAAGTTCTGCCCCCTCTATGGCCAGATAACTCTGACCCACTAATTGAATAATTTAATAGTTTTTTGAACCCCTTCTATGTATTAGGCATTGCTCTGGTTACGGAGTTATAGAAATAAATGAGTAAAGTCTTAGAAGGGAACTGAGGGCATGGGGACAGCAAGAGGAACTCTCCCCTTAAAAGCGTGACATTTGAAATGAGTCCAGAGTTACTCTGGCATAAAAATCAAGACGTAAAAGCACCAGGCAAAGGACATAACGACTGCCAAGGTCTGGGACTAGAAATGCTTGTGTTCAAGGAACAGACAGAAAGAAAGGGAGGACGGGCATGGTGGCTCACGCCTGTAATCCCAGTGCTTTGTGAGGCCGAGGTGGGCAGATCACGAGGTCAGGAGATCGAGACCATCCTGGCTAATACAGCGAAACCCTGTCTCTGCTAAAAATACAAAACATTAGCCAGGTATGGTGGCATGTGCCTGTAGTCCCAGCTACTCAGAAGTCTGAGGCAGGAGGATCACTTGAATCCTCAAGGTGAAGGTTGCAGTGAGCCAAGATCACGCCACTGCAGCCCAGCCTAGGTGACAGAGCAAAACTCCGTCTCAAAAATAAAAAATAAAAAAAAGAAAAGGGAATTAATATTGGGGAAATGCAACTTGCCTCTTGCTTATATTACATATTTAGTCTTTCTGCTCACTCTATGTATCTAGATTTCACCTGAAAAAACTGGCACTTATAGGGCTTACCTTACTTGCCTCCAGTCACCCAGCTGATGAGTGGCACCACTGGGCCTAGGCTCGTGGGCTCTAGAAATAGGAAATTTGCTGTCACTATTTTACTGGCCTCCCACTGGGTCTTCCCAAGCCCCACCTCTCCCTGCCAATGCTCTCTTCCCATCCTTTTTCAGTCCTGTGTTCCCAAATAACACTCAGGCCCTACTGCCATCCTCCTCAAGCAGCTGCCCGAAACTCAAGGCCATCTTCATTCCTTTCCCTCAGGATCCTCTTCACTGCTTTCCTAGCATTCGAAGCTCATCAATCTGTTCTTCACCCTCCTTATCAGCCCCATGGCAATGCCAGCACTCAAGGCCTCCATGCCCCACTCACCACAGGAATGCCCCTGCCACTGTGCACTGCAGACAAGCCCTCACCTCTTCTTCATGCACTTTGTCACTGCCCCGCCCTTCCTGTGTGGATGCCTTTCCCCCTGCAAGGGCATGAGGCAGGTCCCTCCTGGCCCAACCCAGAGCTCACCTTGTCCATGCATCTTCCCAGATGCCCCTCACCCAACAATGATTGCTCCCTCTCAGAATGCCCCTTGGTGTTTTATCTGCAACATAGGAGTGGGACACATTGCATATTGGAGCCACAAGCAAGAGGATTTGAGGTACTTAGGAGCTGTGTAACCTTGTGGGGCTTTCTGATTCTTTCTCTCTGCCTAGTGGTGTTACTGATACTGCTTTATTATGAGGGTCCATACATAATCATGTGTATAGCCCACCTGGTCTAGTGCAAAGTGCATAGAAGGGGACCAACCCCTGCCTTCTCAGAACTTACAGTTTTTGAAAGTCAGACCAATAGAAAGATAGGGAACATTGGTGTTAAGAGACACCCTTAGAAGAATTCCCCTCATGGGGCCTGACAACACCCAACACCACCAACACCTTACACCCTACACTATACACCCTGCACCCTATACCATACACCCTACACCATACACCTCACACCCTACACTCTATACCCTATACCCTACAGCATACACCCTACACCATACAGCATACACCCTACACCATACACCCTACAGCATACACCCTATACCATACACCATACACCCTACACTGTACACCTCACACCCTACACTCTATACCCTACACCCTATACCCTACACACTACACTATATACTCTACACCCTACACCACACACCCTACACCCTACACTTCACACCCTACACCACACACCTCACACCATACACTCTATACCCTACACTGTACAGCATACACCCTACACCCTATACCATACACCCTACAGTATACACCCTACACCCTATACCATACACCTCACACCCTACACTCTATACCCTACATCCTACAGCAGGCATCCCCAAACTACAGCCCACAGGCCGCATGCGGCCCCCTGAGGCCATTTATCTGGCCCCCCGCCACACTTCAGGAAGGGGCACCTCTTTCATTGGTGGTCAGTGAGAGGAGCACAGTATGTGGCGGCCCTCCAACGGTCTGAGGGACAGTGAACTGGCCCCCTGTGTAAAAAGTTTGGGGACGCCTGCCCTACAGCATACACCCTATACCCTACACCATATACCTCACACCCTACACTCTATATGCTACACCCTACAGCATACACCCTACACCCTACACCCTACACTCAAACCATACACCATACACATGGGAAGACTTTGCCTCTTCTCTGTGTCCTAAGTTCCTATTCTTGGAACTTACAGTTTTTGAAAGTCAGACTAGTAGAAAGATAGGGAAGGTTGGTGTTATGAGACACCCTTGGAAGAATTCCCTTCATAAGGCCTGACGACACCCAACACCACCAACACCCTGCACCAAAATAGGAACTTCTGAAAGTCAGACCAATAGAAAGATAGGAAGGCAGGGAATAGAAAGACTAAATATGTAATATAAGGAATGCATAGAGATGCTTCCCTTTCCTTTCAATTCGGAGCCTGGGCTTGGGAAGGCAGGAGTATGTCTAATCATGACCATGGAGCCTAAAACGGAGGTTACCCCCAAAGACGTGATCCATAACTCTCCCTTCAATAAAAGAATAAATGAAGGTTGTACCTTCTGAATTAAAGTACATAAGTTGTGAATGGTGACTTTTCACCTCTGGGGAAGACAATAAACTAACTATGAAAACTGTCTTGCAGGGAGAGCAGTCCCTATTGTTTCTCTGGAGATAAAAGTTTATGTTTCTGGAACATCTCCAAAGTTGGATAAGTGGTCCATCTGGATAAGCTGATTTCTCCCACTGGAGTGGAACCTAAATGTATATGTCATCAGAATCTTTGGAAGGTCTTTTGGCACTAGCAATATGCTCAGGAAGAAGGAAAAAAGTAGACGCTTGATGTCCACCACAGCGGTCTGCTGTGAAGAGCTGCACGGTTAGGTTGATTCATTCAAGCTGTTCTCGTGTGTCATTGCTCAACATAGACCCACTACCTCCATGCTGGGGGAGACCTTACTGTTCTCAGCCTTGCGATAAAGAGGTCAGCAGTGTTCCCAGAGATTGGGAAGTTCTCTGAGCAGGACCCAATTTCAGGTGTTTGCAGCCTTGCTTTCTTGGCTTCCTTTCTGTAACTGCACTCTCGTGTAAGCCGTCCTGCCTCTGGTGGATTGTCACATAGGACCCACTGGAGAGAACGCAGGCTCCAACAGAAATGCAGAGGAGGAAACAGGCATCACTTCTAAGCAAAGAGGGATCTAGCCAGGAATGCTGTTGAAACGTTATATTTTATCTTCCCTTGGTGCCAACTTAGAGTCTATCCCCTGCAAAGGGCAGAGAGATCCTTGTGAACTCTGTTTAGGGACACAGACAAGAGGCAAAGTCTTCCCATGTGTGTGATGTATGGTGTAGGGTGTAGGGCGTTGGTGGTATTGGGCATTGTCAGGCCCCATGAAGGGAATTCTTCCAAGGGTGTCTCATAACACCAACCTTCCCTATCTTTCTATTGGTCTGACTTTCAAAAACTGTAAGTTCCGAGAAGGCAGGGAGTGTGTCTGTTTGAACAGTTATTGATGACTAGCCTTGGCATTTGCATGCCTGGGGCAACCAGCAAAGATCCCCTGGAAAGAAGAAGGGATGGAGGGCGGAAGAGACAGCAAATTAAGAAAAAAACTTCCCCTCCCCATAGATTGCAAACTTTCTTGAGGGCTTAATCATTTTTCATTCCTTGCAGCATAGAACACATAGGAGGAGCTCACGGACACCCATGGAATTATCCTGATAATCAACCAGCTTGCTGCAGCAGAGCAGGCTGTGGGCCCAGGGAAAGTGGAAACAGAGGCTGGACACTGAGTGATAATGCCTTTGCGATTAGCTTCCTGACATCACCAGTTGGGCCTCTTAAACACTCTGCCCTGGTATTGTCATCTCCTAAACAATAATGCCAAGAAACCTTGTCCACCCACTTCTAAATGTGCTTGAACAGCACAAAATCAGGGTAGAATCTGGGACAGCATTATTATTATTAACTTTTATTAAGGTTTCCGCTAATGCCCTTGTTCTATGATGCTTTGATACTTTCATGACGTACTTTTTTCTAAAGATTCTGTTACTGTTTTCAAAAGAAAAGTAGGCCGGGTGCAGTGGCTCATACCTGTAATCCCAGCACTTTGGGAGGCTGTGGTGGGTGGATCACAAGGTCAAGAGATGGAGAACATCCTGGCCAGCATGGGGAAACCCCGTCTTTACTAAAAATACAAAAATTAGCTGAGCATGATGGCACGCACCATAGTCCCAGCTACTCGGGAGGCTGAGGCAGGAGAATAACTTGAAACCAAGATGTGGAGGTTGCGGTGAGCAGAGACTGCACCATTGCACTTCAGTCTGGCGGCAGAGCAAGACTCCATCTCAAATAAAAGGAAAGGAAAAGCAAACTTAAAGCTAGCCTCAATGTAATTTAAAACAGTGTCATCCAGTTATAATCTACTGGATGGGTGTGAAATCATCTGTCAGCGTCTGCTTCGGTGCCCACTGAGCTGTAACTAACGACACTTAGTTGTCGTGTGGGGCAGCCACGGAGGAGAGCTATGAGTAGGCAGGCCTAGTTGCTATAGAAACATTTTTGGCCAAAACAAAATTTCAATCCCACTTTAGGCTGGAAAATTTTATTTTTATTTGAGTAGCAATAATAAATAATGATAACCTTTATAATAATAAATAGTTATAAAGTACTATGCAGGTGCCAGTTATCATTATTTATTATTGGTAATACTTTATAATCTGTAAAGTACTATACAGATGTTGGTTATCAAGTACTTTTTGAAACTGGTACTTAATTTTCACAAGAACTCTTTGAAATATCGATCATGATTTTAACAACTGCTACTGCTATTTATTGGAAACTTGAAACATGTAAGCACTTTACATGTTATCTCATCAATTCATCTTAACAAATGAATGAGGTAAATATTCTCATCCTTATTTTACATGAGGGTAAACTGAGGCATGGGGCCTGTAAATAGCTTTCTTAAGAACACACAGCTGGTTGGAGAGTGTTAGACTTGAACCTGGGCTGATGGACCCCATGACCCATGCTTTTGATGCCACACCTTGATACATATCACATACCCATTTTACAGATGGGGAAATGGGAACCCAGAGAATGAAATCAATTACCAAGTTGTCAGTGCAGGATTCGATAAGAGTTCTCTAATCTGAAAGCCCATTGTATGTCCATTTTTTTCTCCATCTCTTTAAAATAATAATTTCTGCTTTTCATCTGACAGATTTGAAGAGGATAACATCGGAATTGTGTGATGTGGGTTTCAAAATCTCAGTAGGCTCAGGGACTCACGCGCGCCCTTCTCACGCAGTGCTCTGTGGCCCTGTCTGGGTTCTGGCGAAGCCGTCTCCTCCTTGGATGGCCCCTCTGCACCTAGTGGCTCCCAGCTTCCCCTGCCCCGTGCCCGGTTCTCCTCTTTCTGCATGGAATGACCTCAGTCACTCAGCCAGGTCATGCCTCTGTTGCACTGTCCTCTGAGAGGCGACCCTGATCCCGTCCAGGCACCTTCTATGCCATTTCCTCTCTTGTACTTATGAGGCCATTTCCACCCACCAATGTCTCAGAATTTTCTGCATGCATTGTGTTTTCTAGGGCAGACACGGTGAGTCCTTTCTGCTGGTCAGGAGCTGACCTATGGCATTTACTGGAGGAAGGAGAGAGGAAGCAAAGAAAGGAGAGAAGAAATGGAGAGAGGGGCCAGTCTAGGGGTGACTGAAGGAAAATAGAAGAGACTTTGTCTCTCCCTGGGCGGTCCCTACTGCTCTAGCTCTTCTCCCGGCCCTGAAACAAAGCTGCAGGAATAAATGAGTAGAACGAAGCAGTCAGGTTTTACAAGTTGTAATGATGAAATTGTTTTTACAGGGAAACATATGCCCATGTGTATGTATGAAGTGCTCATTGACAATGGAAGGGAGGCTCAGGAGCCTGCATTTTAAATTCTCTTTGAAATAAGAGGGCAGCCATTGCCTCGGCTATCACTCATGGTGTCACTTTAAACGTGTGACACCTTTGCCTGGGAAATCAGAAATTTTCAAGTGCCAAGCATTTAAATGGCTTCTGACAGCCAGAAGGTGACAGAGGCAATTAGATTTCATGTTTGTAACAGATGGAGAAAGGCATTTTGTCAAGTCCGTAAGACCTGTAGGAAAACATGGCAGGTGCCTGCTCTGAACTAAAGAGGCAAAGCAAGAATCAGGGCCTCTCCATTTCCCAGCAGAAGTGCCCAGGAGAGACCCCTTAAAGGGCTCCCCCATGGGGGCCTGGGAAGGCCTCCACACCGTGCCTCCACAGGCAAAGAGGACAGTTACACAGCTAGACCACAGGGACTGCAGTGTCTGTCAAAGATGTCTGCGAAGGCAGGTTGAGTGCAGATTCTGTTTGGCACATAGAGGGTTGGTAGTGCCGTGGCTTTGGAGACAAATAGCCGGAATCCAGTTCCCCAGCAGTGGGTGATTTGGGACAAGGTTGTTTACCCTCTCTGAACCTCATCCTTTAATAGAAGAGTCACAGTCCTCTCTCCCTGCTGCAGAGGTTTATCGAGCACACGAGCATGTAAAGTGCTGAGAGCACAACAGCGCCCCATTACTTTTCGGTACCTTCCTTTTCTTTACTCCACATATAGATACAATTGGTGGGTGATTTCAGCTTGCAAATATAAAAATATACCAAGGTACAGTCTCTCTGTAGGACAGGTTAGCAGTCTATTGAAAAAAAGTTTTTGGTCAGCTACAGTGGCTTATACCTGTAATCCCAGCACTTTGAGAGGCCAAGGCAGGCAGATCGCAAGTTCAGGAGATGGAGACCATCCTGGCCAACATGGTGAAACACCATCTCTACTAAAAATATGAAAAATAAGCTGGGCGTGATGGCATGTGCCTATATTCCCAGCTACTCAGGAGGCTGAGGCAGGAGAATCGCTTGAACCTAGGAGGTGGAAGTTGCAGTGAGCTGAGATCACACCACTGCACTCCAGCCTGGGTGACAGAGTGAGACTCCTTCTCAAAAAAACAAGTAGTTTTTATATATCTATAGATTATAAAATATCTATCTATAGAATGCAAGACAGAGCTTGAGGACCTCGCACTAGGCAAGGGTTTTTTTTAGATAGGACACCAAACCTCAAGCAGCAAAAGAAAAAATAGATACATTGGATTTCTTCACAATTAAGAAAATTCTGTACTGCAAAATATGCCATCAAGAAAGTGAAAAGAAAATCCACATAATGGGAGAAAATATTTGCAAATTACGTATCTAATAAGGGACTTACACCAAAAAACATAAAGAACGCTTAAAACTGAATAACAAAAAGACAAATAACTCAATCTGAAAATAAGCAAAGGATCTGAATAGACATTTCTCCAAAGAAGATGTACAAATGGGCCCATCAGCACAGCAAAAAACTCTCAGCACTGTTAGTCATTAGGGAAATGCAAATTAAACCCATAATGAGTTATTAACTCACACACACTAGGACGCCTATAATAATAACAATTTTTAAAAACCAGATGGTAAGTGTTACTGAGGATATGAAGAAGTGGGAGCATTCTGGTATTGTTGGTGGGAACATAAAATAACACAGCTACTTTGACAAACAGTTTGGTAACTGCTCAGAAGGTTAAACACAGAAGGTTTTCATGTGACCTAGCAATCCCACATCCAGGTATACATTCAAGAGAAATGAAAACATGGATCCATGTAAGAATTTGAATGTGAATGTTCACAACAGCATTATCCATAACTTGCAAAGAGTGGAAACAACCCAAATGTTCACCAGCCGATGACTAGCTAAGCAAAATATGGTTTCTCTATACAATGAAATATAATTCAGCAACAAAAATACAGTACTAATACTTGCTATACTATGGATGAAGTAAAAGAAGCCAGACACAGAAGGCTACATATTATTTGATTCCATTCATATGAAATGTCCAGAGTAGGCAAATCTATAGAGACAGAAAGTAGATTAGTGATAGCCTGGGGCTGGGAGTGAGGGTGGAGAATGGGGAATGACTGCTAATGGGTACAGGATTTCTTTGTGGGATAATGAAAATGTTCTAAAATTAGAAGTGGTGATGATTGCACAACTCTGTGACTATAACCGAAAATCATTGAATTAAGTGGCTGAATTCTGTGGTATGTGAATTATATCACAATAACACAATTGTTAAAGCTAGCTATAGATACCAAGAAACATAGCTTAAAATACTAGCTAAATGTTTATCATACAACAAAAATATTCTTCTTTAATACAGATTTTCATGTGGTACCTTTTTAATGAGAAACTATTAAAATGCCATGAGAATAACTTATTCAATACATTTTTATCTTTTTTGATGGAAAAACTATACCTTTTGACCCTATAATGCCTTTGTAGAAGGAAATAATCATGGAAATATGAATAGATTTAGCTATAAAGATATACATTACAGTATTGTCTGTAACATCATAAAACCTGAAACAATAATATCTGTCATTTATTAAATACTTACAATGTGTAATGCACCATTCTGTTACAGGAAAGCTTTCTTATTTCTTCAGTACAACAATCCTGTGGGGAAGCTCTCAATATTGTTGTATTGCTTACAGATGAAGAGAGTCTCAAATCAAACAGCTGCAAATCGGAGCTGGGATTTGTATCCAAGTCTGTCATACTTCATGGCCTGCAGGTGCCCCAACCTGTCTATAACATTCTCCTTCATAACCTAAAATCCTAAATTTAATTAGCATGCTGGCATTGAAAACAATTTTGTAAATAAATAAGTAATGACACAGAGTGATATTCACAATGGATTGTTAGGTGAAAAAAGATAGGCTCAAAAGCAATCAGCTCTCTCTATTTCCTGAATATATATGTATACACACACACATGCACATGCACACGCACACGCACACACACACACACACACGAGACTTGCTGGAGGCTAACAGCATTTAATAGTGGTTTTATTTGATTGGGAGGATTCTGTGTAATTTTAATTTTCTTTGTTTCATTCACCTGTATTTTCTGTTTGGGGTCTGCTATTTTTGCTTTACAAATTGCAATGGCCATTCTGTTTTCCCTTTAAATAAGCTAAGGTAGTACTGATAGATGTAGAGCAATGTATGACAGCCTTTTACGAGAGCGCCAAAAGGATTGCATTTGTGCCGATCTGTGAAGACAGCAAGGCTTATTGCTGAGACCTCTTTTCTCAACCAGAACCACCTCCTTCCTTCCTTGCGGGGTGAGGGGTTCTTATTTCTGTCCCACTTCTTAATGCTCCTGCAAAAGTTTTCTCAATGGACTTGGCCACGTCACTTGTCCACCGATGTGCTTACACGCTAAGTTATAATGACTGCTTCCCTCTTGACAGGGATCGTTACATTTTAGTGTGCAATTCATCTTTTAAATGTAATTTAAATTTTTCTAATTAAAAATTTAACATTAATTCATTGGAGACAAGTTAGAATATTCTAAAAAGTATAAAAAGCCAATAGAACTCCCCCATCATTCACTCACCTTGAATTGTAAGAAGGTTCTGTGAATTGATCAAGTCAGACTATTCAAATAAACCCAGTGGGGCCAGGCAGCAGGAGGTGCCCTGGGACTGAAGGCCTGTGAATGTCACGTGACCTCCTCCAGCTGTTGAGACAGCACAGCATCATGGGAAACAAAAACCTGGGGCCAGAAAACCTGGGTCTTAACCTCCTTCACCCTCTACTAGCAGGCCTTTAAACTTCTTAGACATGCTTTCTTGAGTATACCCCAAATTCTTCTCAGAATGAAGTGGGTCATACACAGAAGAATGATTCTTAAGAAAGTCATTGGGATCCAGCACTCTGGGAGGCCTAGGCGGGTGAATCACTATGTCAAGAGATCAAGACCATCCTGGCCAACATGGTGAAACCCAATCTCTGTTAAAAATACAAAAATTAGCTGGATGTGGTGGTGTGTGCCTATAGTCTAAGCTACTTGGGAGGCTGAGGCAGAAGATTTGCTTGAACCCAGGAGGCAGAGGTTGCAGTGAACTGAGATCATGCCACTGAACTCCACCCTGGGTGGCAGAGTAAGACTCTATCTCAAAAAAAAAAAAAAAAAGGAAAAAAAGAAACCATTTTCAGTAATATTGGTTCTTCCTACTTCCTAGGATGGTAGTGGGAATTTAAAGGAGCCAGTAGAGGGAAGAGCTTTGTCTTAAGCAGACTGGAGCACAGTTGTACATGTGAATCAAAGCGACTTGGGATAGACTCTCTGTTGTTTCACCAGGCCTTTTCAGTCTGCAGACATGACATGGTGTATTTCTGAGCCCTATGGCATAACGGAGAAGCCAGGCTCTCCTCCCCTCATCTTCCTCCTCTTCCTCCTCCTGCTCCTCCTCCTCCTCTGTTTTTGAGCCCTGTGGCATGATGGAGAAGCCAGACTCTCCTCCTCCTCCTGCTCCCCCTTCTCCTCTCCCCACCACCCTGCCACCCTTGCAAGGACCTTGCCGGCAAGTCGCCATCCGCCAGCCACTCATGAGTGGAATGGAAAATAGGTGTTTGTGATGTGCTTAGTGATTGCTGTTTTCATGAGTAGGTAGCACAGTATGGGGCAAACGGTGAAAGCTTTATAACCCTAGCCCTGCTACTGATCAGTTCCAATACCTTGGAAAAATTATCTACCCACTCCAGGCCTCAATCTCTCTATCTGTAAAATAGGGACAATAATATTATACTTAGGGGTTGTTTTGGAGATCATGAAAGAAAATGTGAATAAATGACTTGGCCCTTAGAAGGTGCCTTGTCAGTGTTTAATTATTTTCTGCTTCCCTGTAAGTAAACACACACACACACACACACACACACACACACACACACACACATGCACACACACGCACACACAATTTTTATATATAAAAAAAGGAATAGCACTCACTAGACATCCTTCAAATCTTACATTTCAGATGGTCTCCTAGATCATGACTATCCCAACAGGTAGTTTTGATACCTTTTAAGAAAGCAAGAGTGATCCTAGCACTTTGGGAGGCTAAGGCTTGAGCCCAGGAGTTTGAGACCAGCCTGGGAAACATGGCAAGACTCTATATTATAGAGTCCTGTCTCTATATTTAAAAAATTATTGGATTAGCCAGGAATGGTGGCACATGCCTATGGTTCCAGCTACTCTAGAGGCTGAGATAGGAGGATCGCTTGCACCCAGAAGGTTGAGGCTGCAGTGAGCTGTGTTCACTCCACTGCACTCCAGTCTGGGCAACAGCAAGACCCTGCCTCAAAGGAATAAATAAAATAAAATAAAATAAATAAAAAAGAAAGCAAGAGTGAAACCTTAGCCTGATATTCAAAGGACATTGACCAAGGGCTAAGCTACCTTCTGCTTTTCTCACCCAAATTCCACAGGCTTTCACCAAGTGAAACCAAGAACTGCTAAGAAATTCTAAGAAGGAAGGAGAAGTGCATTCTTATGCCCTAATACTGGGGTTTCAAGATGAAAGTTGTGTTAATTACTACCCCTCTGATGGGAATTTTGCCAAAATCGGTGTTACAAATTAGATTAAAACTCAGGCTTTTAGAGATCAAGAAAAGGAGATGATTTTTAGTGTAGGAAACATGCAAGAGAATACAAATAGAAACTTGGATGCATAGCAGTTTAAAAAAAAGTCTGTCTGTGCTCTAGTTTCCAGAACTCTCTCCCTAAGCTATCCTGGCTGCTCAATAGCATACCCCAAGTCAGCTGGCCCACGACACCTTGGTGGCACCTTCCAGGTGTGAGTGAGTTCCCAGGAGAGGTTGGTGTGAGGCTGGAGGCATGGTGCTCTGGATCCCACACTACCCCTTTCTCTTAAGACCTTACAAGTCACTGATGGACTCCCTGCCTCAGATGCTTCTTGCTCCAGTCCACCCACAGTCAACTGGCCAAGCCACCATGCTGCCATTCACTCCAGTTTGCCTCTGTTTCATGCATGGTGTTCCACACCTTGTGCTGGGCTCTGGGGATAAAGGAATAACTACCTCCCAATCCCTGCCAGCAGAAGCTCGCTTTCAGGAGGTGTTAATGCTCCATCCTTCAATGAGGGCCTGCTGAGTGCTACAAACCATTTTCAGCTCTAAGAATGCAAAGACAAAGAACCCAGTGACAGGAAATTCCTAAGTCCTTTCTGTAATGCCCCATTTAGAAGTCTTTATGGATGCCCCATTGCCTGAAATGGATGCCTGCTCTGGGTCCCAGGGTTGGTGCCTTCTAAATCACATCTCTTACTTAGTCTGGGATTTAATGACCTCTGAAGTTTACTTCTCACTACACCTCTATGCAAATTCTTCTCTTCATTTAGAAGTCATTGGTCCACCTGCCTGCCATTCATTCATCTGTTCAGTCCCTCACTCATACAGTCATTCCCTCACTCATGCAATATACATTTTGAGTTCCAGGCCCTGTCCTGGGGCTGCTGGGTTACTTAGGACTCAGCTCCTATCTATAACTGGGTAATCAGCTTCTGACCCTTCTGCCATCCCTGCCCACCCCCTCTCTGAATGGTCACCCATGCTGTTTTTCCCATTTATTTCCTCCCATAGAAATCAATGCAAGTCCTAGTGATTTTCTGCAGCTTCCTCTGAGCCACCCTAGTGCCCAGAAGTCCCTTCCTCCCCTGAATCTCCAAAGCACAGAATTCTTGGCTCACTACTGCTGATGATTGCACAGAGCTCATCCGGAGGTTACCAGTCATGTGTCCTGCTGGATACAGTCCACAGTTTAAAAAAATTTCCACCTAACTGGAGCTTGAGACTTATGCTTCTTTGTGACTCACTTTGCCTGGTATAAAATAGAGTAAATAAGCCAGCTAGATATTGTTAAGTTTCTAGAGGCCCACTGGTCTGGTCAGGGCCTAAAAGTCACACATCTGGTTTCTCCCAGGAGATGCAGAGAGAAGCCCTGGGTTTGAAGTTGGAACACCTGGGTTCAGGTTCTGTGCAGCAGAGAATTTCTTCCTGAAAAGACAGTCCTTCCTAACTGATCTAACTTCATAGTGTTGTGGCAGGAAATAAATCATGAGTCGACAAGAAAGTGCCTTGGCCCATGTGTGGTACGACAGGGAAGTAAGTTTACCAGCTCTGCAGCTGCTCTGTGTATAGAGGCACCTGCCCCCAAACCAGGCAGCTCAAGGGACCTGCTTCCCATGAGCCTAGGTTGTAATAACTAGTTTCATCAAGTTACATTGCAGGCATTAAACCATGGATACTAACAATCCTAATGATGAATACAACCAACTTTGAGTGCAAACTACACATCAGGTATTTTACCTCCATTGTCTCGTTTAATCTGCACTTCAGCTCTGTGAACACTGATCATAATATCCCCATTTTACAGGTTAGGAACTGGAAGCTCAGACAGGCAAAAGGAATTGGCATCATAGCCACGGGCAGAGCTGGAATTAAAACCCCAGTCTGTCTGGTACCAGGGCCATGAGCTTTGTACTTTGCTTTGGCCTCATGCTCTCACAGGGACAGAAAGAAACTGCCCAACGCAAGCATGAGATGGCATATTGAACAGAACATGGCGCTCTGGTGCCTGCAGCCTGGGTTCAAATCCTAGCTCTGCCACTCCCAGCTCTGAGACTTGGGAGGAGTGGCTTCAGCTCTACCCGGGAGCCCCCTCAAAGTTGAGATGATACTGTTGTTATGCAGCTTCCAGGGCTGTTCTGAGAACCCTGCCTATACACATTCTTCTACAACCCACGCAGAACATGTACGGCCCACATTCAGTGCCAGGTACACAGAAAGTACTGCTTGATGTTCCTTCTCCTCTTCATTGTTGTGTCTGTGCGGGGCTGCAAGGGCTTTGCAGGAATTAACTCCTTGATTCCACGCAGTGCCTGATAGATGGTGAACTCACTGGGCACCTCTTTACTGGGCTTCCCATTCTTCCCCTTTCCCCGTGAGGCAGACGCCACTGTAGATGAAGATCCATGTTCCAAGGAGGGGCTGAGAAGTGCAGGGGGTTCCAGGAGGGAGGTGGAGTCCACCCAGAGGACCCGCTGAGGCACAAATGCCCCAGGGCAGGGCTGCCAGGCCTCCTGCTTGTCCGGGGAGCTGCCCACCCTAATCCTTGTTGCTTTGCTTACTGGAGCTGCTCTGGGGAGGCTACAGGCGGTATTCTTCCTGGGAAATGCCCAAGGGTTCATTTCAACAAGGGCAGCTATGTATGTGTGTGTTTGTGTGTATGTGTATTTGTATGGATGTGTCTGACGGTATGAGTCTATCTGTAGGTGTCTGGGTATGTCTGTGTGTGTATATAATTGAATATGTATCTATGACTGTGTGTGTGTGTCTTGGTGACTGTGTGTGTCTTTCTGTGCTTATGTAAGTGTGTATATGTGTGGGTGTGTATTTCTTTCTGTAGCTGGATGTTTCTATGACTGTATTTTTCTAAGTGCGGGTCTCCCTGTGTCCATGAGTGTATGCCTGTGTTTTTTTTTTATGTGATCCTGTCTATGTGTATAAGCGCGTATCTCAGTGTGAGTATGTCTCTATGACTGTGTGTTTACATCTGTGGCAGTGTTTATGCATGTAAGTATGTTTTTCTGTCTGTAGCTCTGTGTGTAAGCATGTGTGCATGTAAGCATATGTGTGTGTAAACGTATGTCTCTGTTGGGGTGTGTGTGTGTCCTTAACCAACATAGACAAACTCTGAGTCTCCTGGTGCTGCTTTAAAACAAAGCAATGCTCCTGTGTTATGTGATCTCCAGCCAGTGGCTCACTGTGTTCTCCAGGATTTTTAAAAGAGAGACAGAATCCTAACTCCTAGGATCCTCTGAGAAGCAATAGCAATAAACTCTTTGATTGCAGTGTGTGTTTCCGTCTGTGGCTGTGTGTGTGGATATGTGTGCGTGGCCAGGGGAAGGTCTTGACTCCAGAGTGACCATAGTGACTGAGGTCAAGGCAGCTCACCATGTTCTGAGGCCCCAAAAAAGAAAGCAGTGGTCAGCAATTGTGGTTTCGGCCCGAACTATTTTTAAAGTTAAACAAACAAACAAACACACACACACACACACATAACCAGCAGAAACTTATTGCCATTGAATAGATAGGTCAGATTTAGATAAAGCCAGAGCCCAGAGCTGTGGACGTATAGGTTTGACTGGGTGGACTGAGAAGACCTGATCCCTTTACACCCTGTGTAAAGAGGTCCCATGAATGTCACTGCACTAACCACAGTGCAGCCATCGCTCCCACTGTGCAGAGGACACCCTTCTTCAGCTACCTGGCCTCAAGCATCTTTGCGGTGACACTGTGAAGTCTGGTGTGTTGTTCTCATCACAGATGGTCAGTTGCCCAAGCCCACTTCATCAGGGGTAACGCAGCTGGGGTTCAGACCAAGCCCTTCTGCCCCAGAACCCATGCTCTCTGCACATCTCAGCCCAGCAACTCCTGTTCTGTCCCCGAGTGCTTTGTCTCTAGTCGGATGCTTTAAAGAGAAGGCGGAGTCGACCGTTGTCTTGCTTAAACACCAATTTTCCATGGTGAAAAAATGTTTCCTTCAGAAACATCAATTTAAACAAAATACTTTAAGAGAAAGAAAAGTTCTCTAAGCCATCTTGCAATATCAGTGTTACCCATGCCTTTAACCACTTCCTCACCAGATCAGGATCCCTGGCTTTTTATAGCTGAAGAAAATAATGAAACTGTCAGAGGGGGCCCCATCCTGACACTCACATCTCCTGTCTGCCTGCCTGCAGGACCTTCTGCACTTTGCCATTCAGAACGTGGAGTTTTGAGCTTGAATATTTTGAGTATGTGTATGCTTTCTCTCTCTGTATGTGTGGTTTTTTTTGTTTGTTTGTTTGTTTGTTTGTTTGTTTGTTTTTAATTTAAAGTACATCCAGTGGTTCTCAGAAAAGCTGCCCTGTTCATTGTTAGAAAAATAAACCTGAGATCCCAGGAACTCAACAGTAGGCCAAATCATATTGACCCTTGTTCCTTGGATCATTGAATTTCAAGCCTTGGCCTGGCTGAGTAGGTTACTTTGACTGTTGCTGCTTCTCAGAGGATCCTGGGAGTTAGGATTCTCTCTCTTTTCAAGATGCTGGAGATCAGAGTGAGCCCCTAGCTATAGATCGTGTAGCACAGGAGCCTTGCTTTGTTTTAAAGCAAAACCAGGAGACTCAGAGTTTGTCTAAGTGGTTAAGGACAGAAAACCATGTATATATCCCAGCCCTTTCTGGAGTCTATGGACCAAGTTGCCGAGCCTGTTCTGAGAAGCCCAGAGCCATTACAGAAGCTTCTCCGACACCAGTCTCACAACGGCCATGTCTGGGATCCCCCAATTCCATGCACTTGTGTTTTTCCTTGCCTCTGGTTGAGATTCTGACTGTCCGGCTTTGCATCTGACCCTAGGCGCAGGTCCCTTCTTGAACTTGACAGTTAACAGAGATCATTGTAACAACAGGGTCATCACCTTTCATCAGGAACCTGCCAGCTGTATGAAAGGTCCACTTCACAGTGGCTAAGTGTTTGGCCACTGGGGTCAGATCCCAGCTCTGCCTCCTACATCACTGTTAAATGGGACAGTAAGAGCAACTGACTTACACAGTTGCTGTGAGGATCCAATTAGTTAAAATACAGAACCTCTTGAGTGAGTTTGTTGAAGTCCTCGATCCACAGTGGTTGCTGTTATTACCATGAGTGACAGTAGCATGGGAAAGAGCAGTGGCCCTGGTGTCGCCACCACTGCCTCCCCTGGTTATGCATGAGCCTTCAGTGCGCAGCCAGTGTCTGAGCTACGGGGAGACCCACAGAGGATGTGCCCTGGAATTGCACGCTGGTCAAGACCCCACTCAGCTCACTTGTTCCTCCCAGGGCAGATGACCCAATTCTACCAATAATCCAGGCAGAGATGAACTTCCTGGAACCCAGCTCCTACCACTTAACATCATTAGAAAGAAGAAACCTGTTATTTTAACAGAGAGTACGCTGAGTTTGATGAAGCAATTTACCCTTACAAAGACTGTTTTCATTACCTCCTAGGTGGGCTTCTATTCTAAAGTCCAACTCGATCTTAATGGAGCCAAGAAAGCTTGCTACTTAAGGAGCCCCCTTGGGGGTGATGGTGGGAGATGGTTCTATCTTTGCAGAGTTCTCTTCCCAGAGGACTTTGCCGATCTCTGATCTTGTTAAAGAACCATCAATCTGTTGCCTGTATATACAAATTCATCTGCACAGCCAAGACCGAAGGTTCCACGCCCTCACTTCATAGGTTAGGAAACTGAGGCCTAGGGAGGCACCTCTTCAATACCACACTGCATGCTGATATGCTGTTGACCAGTCATGACCTCTGCACTGTGTGCATCCCCAGAATGGGTCCTGGGACCCCCGAGCTTGGAGGAAAGTTGCACAGCCCTAATGTGATGCTGAGGTCTCCAAGCAAGCAGGAGCAAGAGATGCCCTGGACCATCAGCCCTGAGCCTGCTTTCTCTTCCAGGGAGGCTCCGCACTTTCCCCAGCCGCCATCATCAGCCACGAGAGAGCCCAGCAGCAGGCAGTTGCTTTGGCAAAGGAGGTCAGCTGCCCCATGTCATCCAGCCAAGAAGTCATGTCCTGCCTCCGCCAGAAACCTGCCAATGTTCTCAATGATGCCCAGACCAAGGTGGGCACTTAAGTACAATTTGGGAAGGGACATTCTCTGGTTTTTTTTACAAATAGAAAACTAAGACCTAGAAAGGAGGTGTGACCCACCCCAGCTGTAGCACACATGAGGCCAACCACCAGCGGGAGCTGGAACACATTCCCCAGCCCCCAGAGCTGGACACGTGCCACAGTCTGCAGCAGTTCAAACATGGGGACTGAGGGTAGACAGATGCCTCTGCAATTTGTTTTTATTTATAACATGGGAATAGTCATACATACCTCATAGAGTAGGAGGAGAAAATGAAGTAACACATATGAAAGGTTTTGGTCCATGCCAGGACCATGGTGGGCAGGGGACCAAACCCTTAACAGGTCACTGCGACATGTATCAAGCATTGCAGACATGGCTTCACAGATGGCAGTGGGTTTGAACCACTTCACTCCCTTAGATGAGACAGCTATGTGTTCCCTTTCTAGCCTGCAAAGTTCTTGCTTGCCAACCAAGCCTCTGGCTGGTGCTCGCATTAATGGAGGGAACACTAGCAGGAATAATTGTTGTTATTGTAATTGATGGCCTGATCATCTTAGCAATGAATCTGGACTCACAGAATTGGAGCAGGTCTTATCCTCAGCTCCCCTAAGTGCTGGCTAATTTGATCACAACCAAAGCTGGTTAATGTCACCTGTTAGAGTCACTGCCTCCTCTTCAACCACTGTCCCCTCCTGCCTTTCTCACCCACCTAAAGGGTCAGGCTTACCCATCCCTCCCTGGGGATCTGCTGTGACTTCTGGGATGCTCCCCTGAAGACCATCATTGCTAAGAGTGAGATTCATTCACCTTCCAGCCCCTGATTTTGTCACATGGTGTCCTGTTTGCCAGTTGTCCTGGTCATTTTTTCCCAGTAGAGTCCCTGATGAATAACCAGCCTTAGCATTCAGTATGGTTAAGACCTCATTATCCAAAGCAATGCAACTGATTATTCCAGGACAACTGATTATTGTTGTATCCAATGCAGCTCCTGGCCGTGAGTGGCCCTTTCCACTACTGGAGTCCTGTGGTCGATAGCCAGTTCCTCCGGGAAGCTCCAGCTAGAGCTCTGAAGAGGACTTTACAGGTAGAGGTCGATCTGCTCATCGGGAGCTCTCAGGATGACGGGCTCATCAACAGAGCAAAGGCTGTGAAGGTAGGCAGGGAAGGGGCCTTGGACATCTCCAGCCTGGCATTTCCTAAGGGTTCTGGACCTCAGTGTCTGACTTGATCAAGAGATATCGACCAATTGCTGAATAACTACTGTGTGCAATGCCTATGTGAGTTTAGGAGGTGGTAATGGGGGGGATTCAGAAATCAGACACTTGCAGGATAGTGAGCAACACAGGCACATCCACAAATTACAGCTGTGAACAAATCACTGTGGAAAACTGGAGCTGACCCAGAAGCTCTGCAACTCAGGGCTCTGAGTTAGAAGACCCACGTCTGGGCCACGCCACCCCTATTTCATGAAGGATGCTTGTCATACCGAGAACTGAGAGGTTAGGAGGCAGGGGGGTGAAGGGACCCTTATTAAATCATCACCTTTCCCAATCCTGAAAAAGACACCAAAGCACCAGCCTTCGTTACATTTCTTAGTAAAGAGAGTATGCACAACGCACCTGGCAAACACGCAGGTTTGTGCGGCTTGCTGGAGGCACAGAGAAGTGGGAGTGAGCTGTGAGGTCTGCAGTCTGCTTGAATGTACAGCTCCTGCTCTCGCCAGCAGTCACAGCCACTCGCGAGGATGTGGCTAGCCCTGGAAGAGGCTGAGCACAGGCTCCTCTGCCTGCCCCACCCTGCCTTGGACATGCTGCTCTTGACCAAAGCCTTGTAGGTGGTCAGACCGGAGGAGGGGAGGCCCTGTGTGCATGAGGCACAGAGAGAGGACCACTCCAGGCATGGGTAGAGAGCACCCTCCCCTGCACACACATGTCATGGGTCTCTGTTGGCTCTGTTGAATATAAGGCAGCGTAACTGAGATTTTATTAAATCATGAAAGCAACCAACAGGATCCTGAGTTCCTTTGGATAATACTATTTCTTTTGGGTAATATATTTCACCTTGGGGACTCTATCCTACGGTAATAAAAGCGCCAGTCTTACATGATATATATACAAGAGTATTTATCGCAGCATTGATTATTGTGGCAAAAAGTTGGAAGCAACTCAAATGTCCATTAACAGGGAAATAGTTGACTAAATTAAGATACAATTAAATATTATGCAGATGTTAAAAAGAATGAGCTAGATTTATCTCTGTTGGCTCAAGGGATGCCTGTGACACATGACAAAAAAGATGCAGAGGAATATGAAATTAAGATAGCATTCATATTTTTAAAAACCAAGCTGTACATATCTTTATATTTATAAATGTGTATATTTGTATATTTTCTGCATAGAAGGATAATGGAGTGAAAAGATTCACAACATGCAATTAACATTGGCTACCTCTGGAGGTGTAGAGATGTGAGAAAGAATATTATGAATTATTACTATTGCTGTATATATAGAGACATGCATAATATGTTACATATTATATACATTTATGTGTACATGTATATAGAGAGAAAGAGAGAAAGAAGCAGGGCTGGTGAGGCTAGAATATGAAGTTGATTTCTGAAGATTCCCATCTGGAGGGTGGTTGTGGCATGTGAGCAGTGATAGAGTCCTCTCTGAGGGGGTGTGTGTGTGAGTGTGTGAGAGTGTGTGTGTGTTTGTGTGTGTGTGTGTGTTGCAAGGGGATGGTGTCAAGTAGAGCTTAGTCACCCTCAGCTTTCATCTGGCTAACTCACAGCCAAGGCGAAGTACCATTTGTACCTAGTCCATTTGAACATTTTTCTGCCAAGCACTCGTATACAGCACAGCCCTCACTCCGAGGGGCTGCGACTTTATTATTGGACAAGACAACCATTCAGGAAAGACTGAAAGGGGCCGCTCTCCTCCAGTGTCTCACAGTTTGTAGTCTCTAAAACAGGGGTCTTCAAGTTGCTTCTCATCAAGCCCCTCATCAGTTAGGAAATAGTAAGTTTAGTTATTTAAGTATAAGTTAGATACATGTGTACTCCAGTACTAATACTCCAAATTATTATAAACCCTTTATTGAAACAAAAGAATGTTAAAGCATGAGAAAGAAATGGAAGTTCTAATCTTAGTATTTCCTGGCTGCCCCTAAACACTCTCTGCCCTGGAGACAGTTCTCTGAGGCATGGGCAGACTGGGATGGAGCTGGCCATTGACCAGGGACTCTTTCCCACTCACCTCACTATCTTACACTGTCCTACGGGGGAGGCACAGTCTCTGTACAGAAGATGCTGTGTCCTTACAGCTCTGGTTCTTTGGACCATGCACTGAAAACTTACCATGGCCATCTTTGACTTTTGAAAGAGGAAGAACTACTTTTATATTTCCAGGAACCTTGGGATCAGCCTAGAAAGGGCTGATGGGGCTAGGGAGGAGGGAGGCCCTGTGATTAGTTCCCAGACCTCTCCCAAGGCAGTAGAAATCCAGTCCATCAGGGATGGTGAGGACGGTGGTTCTTATTGGCAGATCTGGGACCATGGTGTCCAGAGGGTAGCCCAGGCTCATGTTTTCTGATTATGCTTGTTCATTGTGAGAGGGATGACTGTACTTGTGGCTGCCTTGGGCTTCCCTGGTTTAAGCATGGTCCCAGGAGTATCTGGAAGTGTCCTAACTTTGTCCTGAATCCCTTAACCAGTCCAGCCAGGGACCTGAATCCAGAGGACTGGGATCTCTACTCAAGGATGCATTTGAATTCTTCTCATTGAGTTTATCTCTAAGGTTTTTAAAGAAAGCTTACTTTGTTCACTTGCAAAGAAAGGTAGGTCTATTAGCCGGAGACTCACTGCCAAACAGGGGCCTGGCTGGGGAGGCCAGCAGTGAAGTCAGGCGTCCCCAGATAGAGAAACCCCTCTGAGGGCACAGCAGAGCAACTCCTAGCCCTACTCCACAGCAGTCATCCCAGACACCAACCACAGGGCAGTGTTTCCCAAGCACATTTATTCATTGGTTAGACCGTCCCTTTCTGGCTTTACTTCTTCATTCATTCCCTTGTGACATGCATTAGTGCAGCCACTGAGCAGCTTTTGTGAGCCTGCATCCTGCTGAGAACTCGTCTAGGTGCTGACTGGTGAGGAGGAATACCTGCAGTAGGAGAGTATTGATGGGGCATTAGAAGCCAGCTCACAGTTCAGTGCCACTGCACGTGGACATCTACTAAACATGTGTCTGTGCCCAAATGTATTCCTCCTGGACTTTTCCGTTCAACTCTGAACTGGTTTAGCCAATGTCCACTTGACATCTTCACTTATATGTCTCATAGTGTCTCATCAATAATACAACCAAAGTGGACTGCGAATTCCACCTCTGCTCCCATCCCCAATCAGCATGTTCTTCTGTAGTCTTCCCCATCTTAGCAAACAACTCAGCAACTAAACAACTCATCCTTCCGTACTCAGGCTCAAAACCACAAGTCATTCCTGACACTGCTGTCTCATATCCTACCAGCATTTTATTAGCAAATCCACCTGATCCAGCCATTTTCTTGGGGATTTTTTGGTAGCCCCCAGCTCTCTCTCTCTCTACACCTGTCTTGCCTCTTGTAATCTATGAGAAGCATGGAAGCTAGAGCAATCCCTTTGTAATTCAGACCATTTTACTCCTCTACTCCAAGCCTTCTCTCCAGTGGCCTTCCCTCATGCAAAGGAAAATCCAGTCTTCCATTAACTGCCAGGGCCTGTTTGATGTTACCCCTGTTAGCTCTCTGACCTCAGCTCCTGCTGTTCCCTCCTGCCTCACTGTGGTTTGCCCCTTTAGAGTTTCTCAAATAGGCTGAGCATATCCCACATCAGCATCCTGGTATTTGTTGTTTTCTCTTCTGGAATGTTCTTCCCCTAGGTAACTCACTGCCTTACTTCCTTCAGGGTTTGCTTGTTAGAGGGACCTTGCTTGACCACTTGGATTGGGAGGGAAGCCATATTTCTAGCCTTCTCTATCCCCACATCCCACGCCCCAGTGCAGCACTCATACCTCTTGATGTATTATGTATTTGTCTATTATCTTTCTTTCCCAACTAGAATGTTTGAAACTGCTATATCTCTGGTGCCTAAAAATGTGTTCAGTTCTGCTAGACACATTGCACACAACAGGCACACAGTAAACATTCACTGGGATGAATGAATGAAAATATGAAGAACTGACTATATGCTGGGCCCTAACCCAAAAGTCTTCAATGAAATAATTTACCCTCACAACTACAAAGTGGAGATTATTATTACTATTTTTCAGAGAAAAACCAGAATTCAAACCCAGGTTCTGTCTGCCTCTAAAGTCATCCTTTTTCCATGACAGCACTCTGGAAAAAGCCAGGCCTTTCTCCAAGAGCCTTCCATCTACCATCAACAGTATGCTGGGTACTGAAATGTTTGCAAACCCAGATAGAATAAGGGCTGCTATGTGCAAAAGGCTTTGCAATTTTACCCACATTCTTTTTTTTCTGTAGTCATTTATTGATTTATTTTTAATAACCTTAGAGGTTATCCTAAGTGAAGTAACTCAGGCTCTTACTTTACTTTATCTCAATTATATGGCTGTGAGGTAGGGAACCATGAACCAGTATTTAACACCTTTTATTTTTTCCTAAGGAAGAAAGGCTTAGTCAGGTTTACCAGTTTCTAGGTCAGCTAACTAGTCCTTTGCAAAGTCAAGTCTCCACTGCATGTCTCTGACCCCAAATGGAGCAGGGGGTCTCTACCCATGACCCCATCTGTGCTAAACACAAGAACAGGGATGTGCTAGCACCACCTTACCCCTACCATATGCAAGCATTGCTCAGAGAGATCCTCAGGATTCTGCCCCACACAGAACTGCAAGAAGGTACAGTGGATGCCTAAGTAGAAACTGAGTTACGAGCTATGCTCCCACCCTCCCAACAGTGAGGAAGCTCCTTCTGGACTTCATCCCAGTGTGCCCTTTGGTTGCCCTCCCTTGCCTCAGCCTGCTCCCAACCTGAATTTAGAGTTGGGTTTGTGCATTTCTGTTCCCTCCACAGAAGGCTCCATGGCACCTGGGTCCAACCACCATCAGCAGGTACCAGAGGGCCTCAATCCCGACCATGCCTTTTACTCCATCCTCTGTCCTTTGATACCCACCCAGCTCCTCCTCCCCCATCTAGGGCTGAGAAACAAGACCTATCAATTGCAGTAAATTGCCACATCCACCTAAACAGGGTGTCCAGCATGTTTCTGTAATACCAACACCTGTTTGTTTAGTCATGCAATATTTACAAGGTCACTTGCCAGCTGCCAGATGCTAGACCAGGTGTTTCAGTATAAAATACAAATTGAATTCCTCCCATAAAAAGGGCTTGCAGTCAGGTGAAAATAAATAAGGCAAACAATGGAAACACCATTGATACATACAATAAGGAGAGATGGATGTCTATTCCAAGACCTCAGGAGATGGATATCAGGTGCCGTTGGGCCCCATAGCAGCACTGTCAGCTTGAGTGACACAATAGCCAGGAACTGACCAGGACCCTGCTTCCTGGGTCATCTGTCAACAGAGCAGGGAGAATGTCTTGGGTCCTTGGGTTGCAATCACAAGCATCCGAGTTACCCAGAGCCCGAGCCTCAGTTTCCCTATCTGTGAGACTGGGAGATAATTAGTAAATCTTCTCATAAAGATGTTCAAGAATTCAAATGTACATCAATATCTGGAAAATAGTTTGGCTTCAATAAATGTTCATTTTTTCATTTAATTTTTTAATATTAAGATTAAGATTAGTGTCCAAAGCTATTGCCCCTTCTTCAAATAGTTATCCACAGAAAGCAGGAACACAGAGAATGTTGAACCTCTGAACCACCTCAGCTGACCTGAGACAGATTTTCCAAATGGTAGTAAACACGAACGCATGCTCTCTCCTCATGCCAGCGCTGCATAAGTATCAGCCAGATCCCAGTCCACAAACATGCAATGCAGCTTCCCAGGGAAGTCATGGAGGGACAGGAGTGGAGCCTCTTGCCCCAAGTCCTGCCCCCTGGAGCTACCCACCACCTCAGCAGAGACCCACCCATTTCCCTCCAGCCAAAGGCAGAGGGTGGGTAGGGGCTCCATCAAGTCCCTCTGAGCCCTCCACACATACCACCCCTGGCCACCTATGGCTCACCCAAGGAGTCCTAATGACACCCAGCAAAGTTAGCAACCTACCGGTGGGGCATCAGGACTGCCTGAGATGTTCTCCATTCGCGGCAAATGATCTTATTTTCTGAAGTAGCAGCTTTCTATTGAAATTCTTCATCAGTCGCTGTCATGGGGAATTTCCCCCCCTTTCCTTTCTCTTTCTAACTGGTGAAATTGACAGTCTGCCTACATTAACCAGGCATTCATTTGCATGATCAAAAGCAGATTTGTTCCAAGATGCAATGTTCTGCCTTCCTTTCCAAGCACAGGCATCTCCAAGGAAGGCGAGAAAAATCAGAAACAGAGCTCCTCCGCCGTGCCCCGGAGCTTGGCCACAAGTTGGCCTCGTCTGGGAGCAGGTGGAGTGGGGGCCCTGTGGGGAGGAGTTGGGGGAGGGCAGCTCATGTGAGAGTTGGAGAGCAGCACCTGGCAGCCGAGGCGCTGGCACGAGCCCCGGCACAGGAATATCCAGCCTTTGGTGACAGATTATAGTAAGAGAAGCATGCAGGAGTTTCCAGCGTGTGTGCAATTTCCTGAAAGGAGGCACTGCTGCCTTAAATCCCCAGCACTCAGGGATGGGTGGGTGTTAGGGTCTGAACCCAGGGCATCGCGAGGACCTGGATTCAGGGAAATGGGTCGCAATTCTTAGTTTTAACTACACCGTTTAGGAGAGTTGCTGAACTAGTCTGAGCTGCAGTTTCTTCAGCCTTTGAATGGACACATTGAGACCGCCCCCCCCCCCAACTTCTGTCTCCTGCAGTGTCAGAAGAAGCAAAAGAGGTGTCTCCCAACACCCAAAGAGCCCTGGAGGTCTCATGGCTCTAGGCTGCCCTCACACACTGTAAACCCTCCACCCTGGAGCTGTAACCCCACATTACCCCTCACAGCTGACACTTGAACGTCACTTTGCCTAATTCTCCCCAGTGGCCTGTGAACTGGGATTACCGTTCAGAGAAAGCTGAGGATCAGAAGGATTGACTTGTCCTCCCCAAAATATTAAAAATTGTATTTCATGACTGCATTGGTATAAAGATGAATATAAACCAGACTAGATTCATCGTTACATTTTCTTTTTTTTTTTATTAACTGACTTTTTTTTTTAAGTGTACTTTAGGTTCTGGGGTACATGTGCAAATCATGCAGGGTTGTTGCATAGGTACACACATGGCAAGGTGCTTTGCTGCCTCCATCCCCCCATCATCTGTATTTGGCATTTCTCCCCACGTTATCTTTCCCCACCCCCTGCTGTCCCTCCCTCGCCCCCCACCAACTGACCCCAGTGTGTGATGCTCCCCTCCCTGTGTCCACATATTCTCATTGCTCAACACCCGCCTATGAGTGAGGTATTTTTTTCTTCTGATTTTAAAACAAATTAGAAGGAAAATACTTTCATGAGTTCCTAAAAGTGCAGTGAGCCCCCAGTCCTGAGCCAGCTGTGCTTGATGGAGAAGTCAGGTCTTTTCCCTTAACACCACAGTGGGTGTAAAGCCAGGAGTCACTCAAGCATTAACCCATGCAACATCTGTCCAACACAGACTATTTAGAGGCTCCTGTGTGCTGGACTGTCTTCTAGGCTTTAGAGGGAAAAGTTGTAACCTAAACAGATAAAGCCCCTGACTTGGAGAGTTCATATTCTCGTGAAAGGACACAGACGATGTAAGTGAATAAAGAATTTCGGATCTTAGACATGCCCTGAAGAATGCTGAAGTGGGGTCATTGTAGAGGAGATGACAGAATGGGGAAAATACTTTAGGGGCAGTCAGGGAAGGCTTTTCAGAGGAGGTGACTTCTGGACTGATGCTTGAGCAATGAGGAGCCAGCTATTTGGATCGAGGTACCGAGCTGGTGCAAAGACCCTGGGGCAGGAATGGCCCTGGCTGTTTGGAGGTCACAGGGAGGTCAGTGCTAGGAGATCCTGGGGCCAGTTGGGGGACTTGGAGGAGAGGAAGTCAGAGGTATGCAGAATACTGGTTATGAGATATTGAAGGCTATCGGAAAAGTGACTTTATTCTCCCTGCAGTGAGCAGGTACTGAAATGTTTCAAGCTAATAATAGAAGGTGATTTTGTTGATTCATTTGTTTTAAAAAGGAACATTTCTGGCAGGCATATGGAAAATTAACTTAGGAGATGTGACGTAGGAAGTAGGGATCAGATTGGGCTCTGCTGTGGAAGTCCAGGGGTGAGCCAGTAAATTAGGGCTGCAGACACAGTCACAGTTAGAAACGATCAGATTTGGGATACATCTTGCGTCAGCAGCTGACCGCATGAGTTGGGAGTTCAGTAGAGAGGTCAGAACTGTAGATACAGATTTGGAAGAAAACCAGGAAAATGTGGTGTCACAAAAGCCAAGAAAAGAAAGCATTTCCAAAAGGAAGCAAAGGTCAAATGTCACAGAGAGTCAGTGAGATGAGGGCAGAGAGTGGGCTTTTGCAGGTCATGGGAGACCTTGATGACGGCCATCTCAGCGGAGTGAAGTGTCGGGAAGGCTGACTGGAATGGGCTGGGGGAAGAGACGAATTGAGGACCGGGTCACATTGCTTCCCAAACCCCTCCTGTCTCCACTGCGTGATGCCTTCCACTGGATGCAAACGGCCGCCCAGGATTCGCAGAGCACTTTGCTCATTCATCAGCTGACCCCACTGGCTACACCAAGCTCTGCTCCGTGACAAGAACTGTGTCACGTTCATTTGGAATCCTCAGCTTCTGGCCAACACAAGGTTGGTCTTTAATTCATGTTCCTCAAATGAGCAAAGGAGTATTGTGTCTCCATCTACCTCAGAGCTCTAGAGAGTTCTGGAGCATTCAGTTATTCATTCACTCATCCATTCAAATAGTCTTGCAAGAAGCAGGTGCTCTGTGTCTCCTTCTTCCCAAACCTGTGATGTTACAAGCATTTTTCAAAAGTTGGAGCACAATCAATAAGGAAAAATTGACTACAGGCATCTGTGTACAGTGCATTCCTCCCCCAAGCCCCTGCTAGGAGCAGCACCTCTGCCTCTGCCCCAGTGTGGGTAGAGGAGATGTGCCATGAACCAGGACAGCCGTAGGGGTGGACTGGAGGTGGGGGCAGGTCTCACTCCGGAGGAAGATCGTAGGAACAGGCTACAGCAAAATGTAGGGAAAGAGGGGAACAATCACAGGAGCAGTCGGGAAATACTTGTGTTTTAATCAGGTAATTGAGAGCTGGTCTTAGTCACTAAGGGTGGGAAAATAGGAGGGGAAGGTTCTAGAGGTGAGGAAGAACACGTGGATGACAAAGTTAAACTGTGCCTATGTTGAGTTTGAGGGGGCTGAGAGTTTTCCAGGTGATGTGAGGCGTTTGGATATGAAGGTGTGAGGGTCAGACTGGAAAGAGACGGGAATCATTAGCCTAACAGGGTCATCCTCGAAGCAAGAGGAGGAAATGGCTCCATTCCACAAGCAGTCGTGGACAGAAGGGGAGGAAAAGGGGAAAGGGTGGCAGCTGGGAGCCTTGGCTTTCAAGAGTAGGCAGAGATAGCAGAAGGGGACTCCAGAAATGAGCCTGAGGCAGAGCCGTCTGGGAGGAGGAGATGGAGAGGTGGGGGGATGGGGCGTCTGCTGGTGGGCCTCTGCAAGGCCATCAGTGACCTTGATGGAGGTTGGGGTAGCCAGATGGCCATAGGGTAAAGAGGCTGTAAAACAGCTGAAGACCACCATGTAGGCATGCTCTCAGCATGCACACCAGGCTGGGAGCATCTGGATCAAACAGATGGAGGAGACCCTCCTGTTAAGGACCTCCAGGCAGGCACCTTAGCTCTCGGTGGGTGCGGGACTCATGGGGAGGCAGGAGGAGGTTTGCCCAGCGAGGCGCTCCAGAGATGTGGGCAGCAAAGACAGCCTCAGAGAGGAGGAGGGCCCTCAGTCCAAGAGGAGGAAGGGCCATTCCCTGCAAAGAGGGCAGTGTGGCCTGCAGAATGCGCTGGCCTCAGGGTTTGCAGCAGGAGACAGAGCTGGGGGAAGCACTGCTGAGGGGCCAGTTGGCTCCTTACTGAGACCCTGCAGTGCCTGGGCCAATGCAAGGACACCCAGCCTGTCCTGCTCTGTGCTCCGTGCTCTCTGGCAGGTCACATTTGCAAACCACAATGGGAGAGCCTTTCTTCTGGGCCTTGTGTGAAGCAAAAGACAGGGTGAGGCTGTCCCAGCCAGCCAGCCCTCTGTTCTCTCTGGCTTCACCCCTGCTCCTCTGCCCTCATCACTCCACTGACCCCACAGGCCTCGCTGCTCCCCCTCACCCAGGTGTCCACATGTCTGACCCCTACCCTCTCCAGTCTGGACTCAACCATCCTCCACGATGCTTAACCCCGTTCCCCAGGGCACAACTAGGACCCTCACCAACCACAACCTGGCCCCCTTTCCGGTTCCCCGTGCTGTGCACTTATCTTCCTCCTTATCACCCCTGGACAGTCCATATAACATAGATGTGCTGTATATTGTCAGCATGTCCCACAGAACTAGACGCCCCATGCAGGCAGAGAAGAGCCTGCTTGTTCACTGATGTGTCCCAAATGCTGGGAGCTGTTCCTGGCACAGGCAGGCACTCCATGGATAGCTGTTGAAGGGATGGTACGTTGAAGAGCAAGGACCTGCAGCCATGTGTTCCCATCATGTCTCTCGGACATCACTAGGCATGAACATAAGGGCATTCTAACCTGCCGTGCTGAGTTTCTTTTTAATCATTTACTAACTAGAGGGGAGAGAGAAGTCATATTTACTGTCTCCCATGTGTCAGCCTCTTTATAATCATGAATTCGTTTTAGTCTAACATCAACCCCATTTTACTGACCCGAAATGAAGGCACAGTATATCCACTGAACACATTTGTTCATTGGAGGTGAATCATCTGAGGTCACAGAACAGAGCTAGATTGAACCCGGGTCTCTCAAATGCCAAATCTCGCATCAATCCCCTGGGCCTCGAGACATTCAGGTTTATGCTGAAGCCCTGTGCAGCTTCTCAGTGTTTCCAGAAGGATCTAACTTTTCGTTAGGATGTGTTCATGGCCATCGTTTAAAAGCACACACCGAGGACTGGCCAGCTCATGACAGCCCTTTGTGTCATTCCTGCCTGTAACAAATCTACTGTCTAAGGCAGACCCCGCCTGTAATTACAGCTCGTGGGAGTCAGTGCACACAGTCACACAGTGGCCCCCGCCCCCACCTGCTGACTCTCTAATTAAACTGGCAATGGCATCTGTGCTCAGGCCTTGCCAAGCATGAAGGAATGTGTGTCCCAGATCATGCTGAAAATGTGCCCCTTCACATTCCCTTGCACCCCACTGGGACTTGGGAATTTGTCTCCCACTATTTGGGAGATAACTTTTGGGTCATCTCCAAAATATTGACCAGTCAGCAAGGCTGCACCCAATTAGTGTCTGAGATCCCCACAAAATATGGAACTCTAATCTCAACCTCATGGAAACATAAACTGGGCCCCGTCCCTCCCGCTACCTGGCTGTAAAGCTGTTATAGACCATTTTATGCCAGAGGGACTTCTTTTTCTTTATTGCATTTTAGGTTTGGGGGTACATGTAAAGAACATGCCAGATTGTTGCATAGGTACACACGTGGCAGTGTGATTTGCTGCCTTCCTCACCTTCACCTATATCTGGCATTTCTCCCCATGCTATCCCCCCTCAACTCCTCTCCCCGCCGCTGTCCCTCCTCTATTTCCCCCCAACTGACCCCAGTGTGTAGTGCTTCCCTCCCTATGTCCATGTGTTCTCATTGTTCAACACCCGCCTATGAGTGAGAACATGCGGTGTTTGATTTTCTGCTCTTGTGTCAGTTGCTGAGAATGATGGTTTCCAGGTTCATCCATGTCCCTACAGAGGACACGAACTCATCGTTTTTGATGGCTGTGTAATATTCTATGATGTATATGTGCCACATTTTCCCTTTCCAGTCTATCATCGATGGACATTTGGGTTGGTTCCAGGTCTTTGCTATTGTAAACCGTGCCGCAATGAACATTCGTGTGCATGTGTCCTTATAGTAGAACGATTTATAATCTTCTTTTGGCAATGCCCAGGGCTTGGTGTCCCTGCACTCCTAAAAGCTCATTTTGTAAGGAGGTTCTGCAGAACCCATGAAGGAGGGTCCATCCTTGATTGAGGACAATCATTTTGTTGCAGGGTTTGGAAAAGGGGTTCCAGGTGCTTGAGTTCAGCCTCAGGGTGGACAAAGCTCTGCTCAGATCTTTCTCTCTAGACATGGGCTTTCCCTGGCCTGTCTGAATTGGGCTCAAGGCTGGGTCTACAAATACCTAACAACAATGACAATGGACACAGTGCTAAGCACTTTGCAGGTTTCACCTCTTCTAACTTCAGGTCAGCTTTATGTTGAGGGTAATTTGTTGTGCCCATTTTATGGATGAGGAAATAGACGGAGTGATTATATAACTTTCCCAAGTTCATACAGCTAAGAAGTAGTACAGTTAGCCTCCAAGCCCAGACCTTTCCAAGTCTAGAATTTGAAACCCAAGACGTTTGACTTTAGAGTCCTACTTTCAACCTCTAACCTGTATTATCTCTACAAAGGCTATTCATCCAAAGCATATTCACCTATGACATGCCTGTCACATACTGAGCACTGGGGCTATGGACATAATCCCTGCCACTTTGCCATGTAGTACTCTGGAACAATAGGCAAATAAACACAGCACCTGTGGCCCCTGGTTTAGCCTGGGACAAGTTAATAATCATCATTCACATTTATTGACCATGTGTCAACTACTGTGCTAAAACCTTTTAATGCATGTTTCATTGGAATCTGTAGGTAATTCACACAATAGGCATTTTTTTTTTCATTATCCACCTTGTGTAAATAGGAAACTGAGCTACAGAGAGAGTTAGCAATTTACTCAGGGTCCCAGAACTGCAAGGCAGGTATCCTGAGTAAATTGGATCTCAGGTAGTTTGACTCTAGGGCCTGCCCTTTCAACCATTATCTGTCCTGTTTCCTGGAGAACATAGCCCTGAGCAAAGCCTGGATGTTCTATTTATAATCTTATTGCTGGCAGTGAAGTCCCCAGGCCAATGGCATCAGCATCACCTGGGAACTTGTTAAAATGCACATTCCTGGGCTCCACTCTGGACCTGCTGAGTCAGAATCTGTATTTCATCAAGATTTCAGACTACTGTAATGCTCATTGGATTAAAAAGCATGGGTCTAGTTCAACAGCTGTTATCCAGGCAAACTAGGGAAAGGTGTTTAGGCAGGAGGAACAGCAGGTACAAAGCCTTAAAAGTAAGAGAACATTTGGTGTTGAGGAAACAGCACTCTTCACACATGCTGGGCACTTTGGGACAATTTCTGCAGCCTAGTTCTCATGAGTTACAGAAATTGAAGGCGCAGTGGCAGCCCGTCACAAGGACTATGCACAGCTGGATCTGTTCCCCACTTGTATGACTTAATCAGCCCTGTAAGACAGCACTTAGCCTCTCTGGGCCAGTTTCCTTGTCCACCCTCTCAGGATAGTTACGGGGGCAAATGAGGAGAGGTGGACCAGGGGCCAGCACAGTATCTTACACACGATGGGTGCTTGGTGTGTAACATTTGTGCTGACCTTGGCTACTCCCTTCGCCGACATGACTCAGGCAGCATCATTCTCACCACTAAGCTGTCTCCTCTAAGTTCCAGCAAATGGCATTACATAGGGAGGAGATAGTTCATGAACTTGCTTTACTCCTCTGCAGCCCAGGAGGCCTTGGTGTCTTGGCTAGGGGTCTCACTATGACCCCCTTATGTTATGTATGAGAAAACGGTGCCCAGAGAGAGGAAGCCACTCCCTCAAGTTTGCCCAGTGATTGCCACATAGCGGGTGCTGGGACTTGGAGGTCCTGGTGCCCAGCTCTCAGCATAGCTCCCTCATGTTAAGACATGAAGGCGGATGATGCCTCCCATGTGGCAAAGCAGCCTGGGGAGAACCCACTTTAGTGCCACTGCGCCCTTGTCCTTGTACCATCCTGGGCTCCCAGAACTGAGTTCTCTCCGCTTGCACTCCAGCCCTGGGCATTAGACCCACCCAGTATCTGAGGTGGGGGCATTATGGATCCCTTCTTATAAAGCATCTGTGAGCAGTACTTGGGCCTCGAGTTTGGTGCCTTCCACCTGCCCCACCTGCCCCACCCGCCTTCACTCATCCCCCAATCTCCCTGCTCACAGCTCAGAGCTGAGCAAACAGGCTGTAACATTGAAATGGCCACTGGAACGAGCTATTACATTTTCTTGCACAGTTTTTCAAATATTCATATTCTTTGTATGAAGGAATTAGAATAGAAATAGCAGCAAGAGAGCCTTCTTCCATGAAGATAGATACACAGCACTTTTTAAATATTTTTCTCATTTAATAAAGCAATTTGGGGTCCTGTGTTCCTCCTTCAGTTTTCTGATTGAAAACGGTGAAACCCGTGATGGATAAAAGTAGATCTCTTTTATTAAGGACTATATGCCAGACTTTGAGCTAGGTGCTTCAAAAGGTCATTTCTCATTCTCAGAACAATGCTGCGAAGCAGATTTTACTTAACTCCCTTTGCCTTTGAGAAGGCTAAGGATTAGAGAGGTTGAGTGACTTGCCAGAAGTCACACAGCTGACAAAGGCAAGAGATGGAACCCAAATTTTGGTTGCCAGCTCCAGGCCCTTGTCCCTTGCACTGAGATGTCCTGGCACCCACAGACAACCAGCCACGACTAGTGGGGACCCTTGGCAGGTGACTGCTTCGTTCACTTCGTCTTCACAGAAGACATATGAATATACACAATACATTCACATTTGGAAGGTTTCAGGCTCAGAGAGAAGAAAAAAATGTACTTTCCCAAATCTCCCAAGTGTAACAGCATTTGAACCCTAAGTTTTGACCCCAGACTCAATGCTCTTTTCGCTGCTCTGGGCCACGCACCTTTTGGGCAAAGCATCCATCCTTCTGCGTGCTGAAGTCCCAGCATCCACAGCTCTGATGTGGGGTACTGCTTAAGCTATAGCTGGGAGAACAAGCCTGTCTCTTAGCAGCAGCAAGACCTGGGGTTCAATCTTGCCTCATGCATCCTGTCTGTGTGGCCCTAAACAAGCGAGATAGGTTCTCTCTGCCTCAGAATTGTGATTCGTCAGATGGGATGACGTCATGCTCAATTCACCTGGTTATTTTGATATATGTATATATCCTTGAAACATATGTGTGAAATGCACAGCACAAAATTTAGAAATAATCAGAGGGGTGCCAGTGGGTTACTAATATTATTTTTGTAATGAAATATTCCAGGCAGAAAAGGACAGAGAATATAATGCAGTTTTTCCCCTAAACTATGAGCAGGTTGTAGGGTCCATGTGATAGATTGCAGGTGAGCATTTTTAAAACAGACTAGACTAGGATAGAGTACAATGGAAACTCTCAGATGCATTGTAGATGCTAGGTGTATGGACTGTGAACATTATTTGTGAATGCCATTTCAGGTCTGTGTGTGTCCATGTGTATTCCGTATGTGTAAAATAACTTACATGATCATGGTCAAATATCTAAAGGTCACTGATATGATGAATATTCACAGATTCACTCTTTGGATTTCACAATTTCATATTTGCTCCAGAATTTATTCCAATAATTAAAATGTTACTGATAGAGAATGAAGCCCTCTTTGCATGCACTCCTGGCTTTGGTCGTCCTGAAGGATCAGTTAGTCCGCCAGCATGGTTCAGCCTGGCTTCTCATTCAGCCGGGCCAAGAGTCCCCTACCAGGAGGGGCTGTACCCACCCAGGAGGGGCTGCGCCCACCCGGTAGGGGATGTGCTCACCCAGGACAGGATGTGCTCACCCAGGAGGGATTGCTCACCCAGGAGGGATTGCTTACCCAGGAAGGATTGCTTACTACTGGAATTCTAACCACAGATCCTGTGTGTTTGGAAATGTTTGGAGAAGCAATTTAAACACACCAGAGTGTGCTGATATGCACGTTTCACCATTTACATAAGGTCCTAGAAATATGTAAACACATAGCACAGGATCATGCAGGGGTCCAGGAGGCTGGACCTCACACCCGGGCTGCCTCCTAGACTTTCCCCAGCCCCTTGTCTTCAGAAGGGAGGAAACTGGGTCCTGGGGGAAGGCAGTGATTGGCAATGCAGACAGCAGCAACACCAGGACAAGGAAAGAACAGAGAGAGGGGAAATACAGAGAGAAATAGAGCATGAAGGGGAGAAACGGAGAGAGAGGGAGAGCGGAAGAGGATGTGAGGGAAGGGAGAGAAAAGGGGAAGCATGAAGGAAGGAAAGAGAAAGGCAGAGAAAGAGAAAGAGAGAAAGTTGCTCTCATCTGGACACATGCCCCAGAGAGCTGCGTGCCTTCCCTGGCCATCCTATGCAAAATAGCCCCAGCCCCAGCACTACCTGTCCCTCTTATACTGCACTATATTTCTTTGTAGGACCTGTTTCCTGATACACTATGCATTTATTTACTTATTTTCCACACCTGCCCACTGGAACAAGAAACAGGGAGCTTGATCGGCATGTTCATGGCTGTTTCTCCAAGCCTGGGGCACTGTTGGCCCCGGTGAAGAGTGTGACTATCCATATGAAAGTGTGCATGAAGCATTCATATGATGAGTGACAGAGTCCATGAATGAAACGGAATTTAGCATTCCTAACACAACCAGACCATAGTTACCCACGAGCTGGCTGAGCAAGCAGCCGGTAAAGCAGATGAAACTCGGGTGTTTGACCTGTTCTCAGTCTTCAGCAATGGCGAACATGAACAGAACACTTACAAAGTGCCAGTTTCCATTTTAAGTGCTTGTCAGAGTCCTACGTGGCAGGCACTCCCATTCTCAGATGGAGAAGGCAGGCACAGAGGGGCATAGCCATTTGCTTAAGGACACACAGCTAGAAGGAGGCAGAGCTGGGATTCAAACCCAGACAGTCTGGCTTCAACACTCGTGTTTAACACCATGTTCCACTGCTTCCCAGAGAGAAAATTCTAGAGCAAGGGCTTGGGGGACACTGATTTAGATTTTTCAGAATTCAGCTGGGGAATTTCATGTCTTTTTTTTTTTTTTCCTAGCAATTTGAGGAAAGTCAAGGCCGGACCAGTAGCAAAACAGCCTTTTACCAAGCGCTGCAGAATTCCCTGGGCGGCGAGGACTCCGATGCCCGCGTCGAGGCTGCTGCTACGTGGTATTACTCCCTGGAGCACTCCACAGATGATTACGCCTCCTTTTCCCGGGCTCTGGAGAATGCCACCCGGTAAGCTAAGCTGTGAGAGGTGCAGATTCTTGCTGCTGTGTTTCAGAGCCGACCCAGCTGATGCTCAGGTCATGAATGAGAAATAAGGGCAGTGGCTTTCTGCTTGCGATTTCCTCTGCGTCATTCATTCAGCCCACAGCATGCGGTGCTTCCCTGCCCAGGGGCAGCCCTGGGGGACACGTGGGGTGGACCCTGCTACCAGGAAAGCCCAGGACAATGGGAGACCGGAGGGGTGGCCCCGACTCTTCCTAGGCCATGAGGGAGCTGTCGGAGGGCAGAGAAGCAGCATTTGCCAGAGGTGCCCGGTGCACGCTCCACCTGGAGCAGCCACTCAGCAAGTGCGCAGGACAGCCTCTCACGCTCCTGGCCTTGCGTTCACTGAGCCCAGGGCCCCCAGTCTTGGCTGCCTGTCAGGCACACATGGGGGCATTTAAAGGGTAGGTGACACACAGTCCCCATAGGGGCCAGCTTTTTTCAAATCTCCCTCAGCCGACTCTACCCTGGCCAGACTCACTTGGCACATGGGAAGCAGAGCCCTGGAGGCGGGGAGGTTTTGTGGCTGATGCCACTCCCCAGATGGGAACAGCCCAGGCTCTGACAGCCATGCACTCTCTCTCTCTGGGGTCCACTGTTTCTTGTATCCACTGCTTACACGCCTTCTTCCCATTCATGCTCAAGCTTCTCTCACTTGGGGAAGGCTGCCCAAACCCACACCCCAAGATGGTTAAAGGCTGCGGCCCGCAAGCACTGCTGTCCCCAGGGTCCCTCTCTCACAGCATGCCCCCGCAATCCCGGGGGTTGTCAGGACAGACCTACCTCCCTTTCCTAGTGCTGCATGCGCTCACTGAGGCTGAGAACTTTTATAGAAATGCACAGCAGATGCACACGAAATGATTTTTGAATAGAAATAAGGAAATAACCAGGGTTCCAGTCCTTTCTTCCTTCTGAGATCCCTAGGATGAGACCACAGTGGGACTCCGGTGCTCAGGTCACCTTTGAGTCCCCTCACAGGTGCCTGGTATTTCTCGTTTCCTTTGCAGAGCTCCCGCTCCCAGTGGGAAGAAAGGACAGGGATGTGGGTGCCTTCAGCCTCTGTGCCTCCTTGTCTCTGTCCCTCCGGGAGGTCCACAGTGACCATTTGCTTGTTGTCCCTGGGGACAAAGCCAATATCGAGGCTCAACGTCCTTTGCTCAACTGGACCCTGTTGAAAAGGGATGGGCTGGAATGTGTTAGAAATCCACCGCCCCAGTTGGTCTCTCTACCCGGGAGCCTGTGGTTTCCAACTGAAGGGTCATTGGCTCAGAATAAAACTATACCACCCACTTGGACCTTGGGTACTGAAAGGCTTTAATTTTCCATCTAATGGAGATCTTCACTTTAGATGAAACAGCCAACAGTTATTTTTGGAGGCCTTGCCAGGGCTGGACTGTAAGAACTCACAGATGTCCAGTCCCTGACCCTGAGAGGCTTATAATCAAGTCAGGGCTGGGCTGGATCGTGTTGCAGAGAGAGCTCAGGGCTAGAGATCAGAAAGCCTAGCTTCTTGCCTTAATTTTGCCTTATCTGACCTTAAGGACAAACTGCATGCTGGGCTGAGAGCTGAGACAGCAAAGGCAGCATCACCAAGGGAGGTCTCATCAGAAGACAGACTCCAGCTCTACCTTAGCGCAGGCGCGTTTTCTCTCTGCCACAGACCCTGGCTCTGTCTCCTGAGCAGTTTCCTAGGCAGTGTCCAGCCGCAGGCCTGCCAGTGTGTGACTCTTCCTGTAGGTTTGATCCCATCCCTGTCTTGCTTACAATGCCTCAGGGCATGCAGGAGGAAACTCAGTTGGCTTCATCTGTCCCCAAGATACCCACGGTGCCCCACACAACCTCAGAGCCTCACCCAGGGACACTCTAGCACCCAATAGACTCACCAGAAGCTTTTATCCCAAGGACCAGGAAAGGAAGATGGGCACCCCTTTTACTGAGGGACTCCCAGGGGTGTTATTAAACTTGGTCATTACAAAATCTCTTCCAGGTAGGGACCCTTGGCCCCACTTCCCAGCTGAGAAGATAGATTCAAGGAGATACCAGAACTGCTGAGTATCTCATCTTCACTGTGCAATGCAGATGGGATTGAAAGCCTGGTGGGCCCAGGGTCAGCCGGGGTCTGTCTGACTGCTGCCCAGCCAGGGCCACCTCTCTAAGCACACAGCCTGCGCATCAGCACAGGCAGGGCCCCACTGTTGTAAGCTGCTGCTTTTGAAATCGATTCATGCTACGCTCAAAGGCAGAGCAAATACAGAACTTAGGGTGAAAAGGGAATTAAATAATAGCAACAATAGTAAAAACAAAACCTTATAATTTGTAGTTCCTATATAATAAAGTAAATTTTGCTGTGTCGTGTGCTGTTTAACATAAAACCTAACCCCAGCTCTGCTTAAAATTGACTCACTCCCTGTAAAACCTATCTTATCTCTTCTCCCCACATTGTCAGCAAAGTTCCCAGCATCTCAAAATTCCTGTTCTTCTTGCTGACCAGCTGCAAGGTCACAGGGCAAGATAACACCGAAAGAGCATACAGCACATTTCTCAAAATGCTATTCTTTAAATGTAATGTACATCACAAGACATGTTGCAAATTAATTAGCTATTCTTTATTCTGGCTTCTGTAAAACTGTTAGCTGCTACGTCATCCTGGATGTATGAAAAGTACCCCATTTTCTTTCTCCCTTGCTCAGCCTTGGAACGCTAATCTGCTGTGCTGGTAGCCACCTTAATAACATCTTCCTGCTTCATCCTTTGCTTGCTATCCCTGGGGACAGAGCCAGTGAAAAGTCGTTGTCTCTGGTCTCCTGAATATTCTCCAACAAGAGAGGTTTCTCGGCCTCCTCATCTGGACGTTTTGGACTGAATCTTCCTTTCCGCTGCAGGATGATCAGTGGCATCCTGACCCCCCACACCAGATGCCAGTACAGCGCTTTCCACTCCGGGTTGTGACAGCTAGGAAGGCCTCCAGGCCTTGCCACACGTTTACTAGGGGAGGTAGAGATGGGGTGGCAATATCCCCCCTGCTGAGAGGTGCTGACTGGGCTGAACTAAGGGTATCACGTGCATGAGCTATCTTAGGGGGCTCTGACTTCTTTTAAAATGCACAATGATTTTACATTCCGTTCCACAGTACATTGCATTTATCTCCACTGTATATTGCATTTATGTTACTGTGAAATGTTTTGCTTCCACATCTTTAAGTGAAAATAATGTCCCAGGAAGACATTTATTACACATTTTTTTTTTGACGCCTAAAATACATCAATATGGACACCAGTTTCCAAGCCTACCACCTACCAGAGGGGATGGTGTTCTTACCATACCCTGGCTCTCCCATCAATGTGGTAGTGGAACCACTTGGAGAGCATTTCTGGGGAACTGGAGGAAGGTGTCCTTATAGGCCTGGGCAGGGGGGTTTTGGGGGCCAAAGGGGGCCCTCGCTGGGAGAAACCCTTTTCAGGTACCATTGTCCACAGAGCCATGTTTAACCAGACGCCCCCATGTTCTCCTTTCACCAGGGACTACTTTATCACCTGCCCTATAATCGACATGGCCAGTGCCTGGGCGAAGAGAACCCGAGGAAACGTCTTCATGTACCACGCTCCCAAAAGCTACAGCCACAGCAGGTAAGACACTGCAGGGAAGCAGAGAACATCAGGTAAAACTGAAAGGCAAGTCTCAGCTCAGTGACATGGGACACACCACTTAACATTTCTAAGCCTTAGTTTCCTCATCTGAGAAATAGAAATAATTGTGGTAGCCACTTCATCTCACTGTCTTGTACGCAGGGAAAAAAAAAAGTTAAATTGCAAATGATGATGACACACTTTGGAATTGTAATGTTACTTATTAATTCATTAATTTGACTTGAGAGAGGCTTTTTCATTTACTCTGTATATTTATTCCTCCAGAAACTGAGCACTAGCTTAAGACAATGACTTTCCAAAGTACAAAAAGGATTTTTTTTCAACCAAAGAAAAGTTTTATTCATGCTCGATTTATGTATCATTTGTATTTCCAGAATAGATTCAAGCTTCCTTAGAATAACATATCAGGTGCAATTAAGTCATCAAAATGAGAAAGAGAAATAAGAGGCACAAGCGAAGGAAAACCAGCAGTAGAAGAAGGGCCAAGCAGTGAGCATAGAATGTAGCCCTGAGTTTCCCATGAGCCAAGGAAAAGATTTTAAAAAGAAAAATAAAGGTTTGGGTGTCGGAGCTCCAGTAGCTGAACAAAGGAAGCAGAGAGACCAAGTGACAGGGAACACTCATGATCTCAGCTTTGGAGTGACACAGCAGCGCAAAGAGGGCAGCTGAGGACTTAGATGACCAGTGCTTTGAAGGGGGGACTGCGGGGCTCTCTGTTCTACGGCCCCATGAGCTTACATCCTGTACCATTTACCCATGTGGAAAAACCCCAGAACCCTTCCCACTGAGGCAGTGACTTCGTGCATTAAACCACATCAGATCACAGTGAGATGCCTTTAGCAAGGCTATCTACTCTCCTAGGGGAAGAAAGTAGTGGTGTCCTTGTGCTCAGCCTCCAATAAGCATTCACAGGGAACACATGTCTCCAAAAGATGCAAGACCATTCTTGTTTCATTTTCTGTCAGACTGGAAGCAAGCCCTGCTGTCTGGGGTCAAGAATATTCATCACACACATCTACAGTCTATTTGATAGGCAACAGGGATCTGGGCTGAAAAGACTGCAGCTTTAGAGATTGCGGTCCAGCCACCCCACATACCTGCTGTGCCTGCATAGGTAGTTTTCTTTGTCTCTATGATCTTCAATATCCTCACCTACAAAATAAGGCTAATAATTTTTCCTCTTAGGGTTGGCATTAACAGTATCTGGAACATGAGTTACCCAGCCCATAACAGGGCTTTACCCTGTGTTACTTAGTAAGGCAAGGGAACTCTTATAAACATACATCATTTATCGTTACAAGTAGCAACTTCCCTAGAGTAGGCTGAATAATGGCCACCTGGAAATAGACTCCCTCTCATGTCCTCCTTTCACCAGGGACTTATCACCTGCCCTGTAATTGACACAGCTGGCGATTTGGCCACCTTCTTCCCATTCCCCAGCAATGCTCTCCAGGTAGCCTTACTGCCACTAGGGGGAAGAAAGGGCGTGCTCATTTCTCCTAAGCACACCCATCATGTACCTGCTTTCCCCAAACGGACTCTTCCTTCTTTTTTTTTTTTTTTTTTTTGAGACCGAGTCTCCCTCTGTAGCCCAGGCTGGAGTGCAATGGTGCAGTCTTGGCTCACTGCAAGCTGTGCCTCCTGGGTTCAAGAGATTCTACTGCCTCAGCCTCTCGAGTAGCTGGGGTTACAAAAATGCACCTGAACGCCAGGCTAATTTTTGTATTTTTAGTAGAGATGGGGTTTCACCATGTTGGCCAGGCTGGTCTCGAACTCCTGACCTCAAGTGATCCACTGACCTTGGCCTCCCAAAGTGCTGGGATTACAGGCGTGAGCTACCGTGCCAAGCCCAGACTCTTCCATTTTTTTTTTATTGCATTTTAGGTTTTGGGGTACATGTGAAGAACACGCAAGATTGTTGCATAGGTACACACATGGCAGTGTGGTTTGCTGCCTTCCATGACAGATACAGGTGAGCAGACTCTTCCATTTTTATAGCACTCCACAAAAAAATTCCAGAGCCCAATTTTTTTGAAATGGTCACCTCTGTTTTACAGAGGAAGTGTGTCTGAGTATATTTGGGATGCCATAGTAAAATACCTTAGCTGAATATTGGTCACCTAAAGATATCAGGCCCCAATCCCTGGAACCTGGAACTGTTATCTTATAAGGAAAAAAACCTGGGCAGTTGTGATTTAGTGAAGGATCTTGCTGTGGGGAGATAATCCTGGATTACCCTGAATGCGATCGCAAGCATCCTTAGAGGTGAGAGTCAGAGGGAGATGCACTGTCTGCAGAAGGCAGAAGGCAATGTGACCTCAGAGGCAGAGACTCAAGTGATGTGGGCACAGGGAAGGAATGCCAGTAGCAACCAGAAACTGGCAGAGCACGGGGAGGGAGTGTGGCCCTGCTGACACCTTCGTTTTGGCTCAGTTAAACCAGTTTTGGGCTTCTGGCCTTCAGAATGATGAGAGAAAAAAGTTTGGATGGTTTTAAACCATTAAGTTGCTGGTGATTTGTTACAGCAGATGCAGGAAACTAATACAGTCCCTGAGGAGTTCTCATTTCCCCGAAGCATCCGTCATTCACCCGCTGTCCCCAAACAGACTATTCTGTTTTTATAGCACTCCATGAGAAATGTCCAGAATCCTCATGAGTTCTGCAAGGTTGAAATGGTTACCTCCATTTTACAGATATGAAGTGTGTCTTAGTTTATTCAGACTGCCATAGTAAATGTACCCTAGCCTGGATAATTTATAAACAGTATAAACTTATGCTCACAGTTCAGAGGCTGGAAGTCCAAGAGCAAGGCCTGGGAAGATTTGGGGTCTAGTGAGGTGCATGCTGTCTGCATCACAGATGGTACCTTCTTTCTGCATTGTCTCCTGGCAAAAGGGGCAAACCTGCTCCCTAAGGCCTCTTTTGTGAGAGCACTAACCCAATTCGTAAGGCTCCACCCTCATGACCTCGTTACTTCCTACTCTTTGTTGTTGTTCTTGAGACAGAGTTTTGCTCTGTCGCCCGGCTGGAGTGCAGTGGCATGATCTCGGTTCACCGTAACCTCTGCCTCCTGGGTTTTGCAATTCTCCTGCCTCAGCCTCCCGAGTAGCTGGGACTACCGGCACATGCCGCTATGCCCAGCGAATTCTTTGTGTTTTAGTAGAGACAGGGTTTCACCGTGTTGTCCAGCCTGTTCTCGAACTCCTGAGTTCAGGCAATCTTCCCGCCTCGGCCTCCCAAAGTGCTGGGATTACAGGCGTGAGCCACTGCGTGCAGCCCCAAAGGCCCTATCTCTTAATACTAACACACTGGGGATTCCGTTTTAGCCTGTGAATTCCAGAGGGTCATAAACATTCAGAGCATAGCAGAGTCTGAGGTTCAAGGAGTGCAACATGATTCCCTCAAGAATAAGCAGCTTGTTAGAGAGCAGCAACCCTCTAGGGGCATCTCTGAACTTCAGAACCCTTTCCACTCCAACAAGCGGTCTCTCTGCTTAGAACTAGAACTGCAACCTGACCTAGAGATTCACACAATGCCTCCAGATTGTAAGAAGAAAAATAAATGGCAGGCCAGGGTTCTGGGAAGGAGGCATTGCAGGAGAGAAGGAATGATGACGAGAGCCCTGTGGTTTGGGTGGAGATGAGGGCGCCCGCCTAATCCAGTGGTCTGTGGCCATCCATGGCCAGGGAGGCCCAGCATGGGAAAAAGTTCCTAGAATCAGCCGTGGCAGTGTCCTTCTCATGCCGGGGCTCTCCAGAGTTCACCCTCGATGCATGGCTCTTTGGTCTGGTTCTCTGCCTTTCTCACTTGTAAGGCAGAGATTACGACGAAAGATGTAACCCTCCCACAGCAGTTCATTAAAAACCTTACAAATATGCACATGCCGCCGGACCCGGGAATTCACGGTGGCAAAAAATAAGAAATGAGTCTTCTACATGAGGGTGAAAACAATCCAAGCAAAACAAAATGAAAGCATTCACACCCCTGCCGTCAGAATCAATAGTGCTTGGGCCCTACCTGGATGACTTTTATAGGCTACTGTAACAAAGTGTCCCCAAAACTGGGTGGCTTAAAGCAACAGAAATGTGTTGTCTCAAGTTCTGGAAGCCACAAGGGTGAAGTCAAGATGTCAACAGGACCGGGCTTCCTCCGCAGGCGCCAGGAAAGGATGTGTTCAGGCCTCTCTCTCAGCCCCTGGAGGCCTAAGGCGATTCTTGGCTCATAGCTGTCTGTCTTCTTCTTTTAGTATTTCTTCACATCATCTTCCTGTGTGCATGTCGGCTTCTGGATCCAAGAATCCCCCTTCATAACGACACCACCTGTATTGGTTAGGGCCTGTACTGACGACCTCCGTTTTACTTGACGACCTCTATAAAGACCCCATCTCTAAATAAGGTTCCATTCTGGGGTACTTGGCATAAGGACCCCAACATATCTTTTTGAGGGAGACACAGTTCAACCCATAACACCGCCTTTCTCTCTAAAATAACTGAATTCTGCCAAACAGCTTCTTGAGTGGCAATGGCCCAAAGTGGTCTGTTTCGGACCTGGGATCGGAGTGGTCCTCAGAGGAGCAATCCTAACTAAATGGAATCACGACCTCAGGCTCCCATGACCAGTGTGGGTTTCTCTGCTGCTGAGTAGTATCCTCATGTCCCTGCAGACAGAGTTCCACTGCAGTGACCCAGGGGACTTCCCATGAAACCCAGCCATGTTCACACAGAGACCCTTGCAACTGCCTCCCAAGGCTTCATGACTCTCCGCACCTCAGAGCCCAGTGACGCTCCTGGCACAGATAAGCACTTAGTAGGTGCTCAGGAAATCATGCTGAAGGAGAGATGGTGGGGAATGAATCCTTTCTACCTTCGTTTTTAGGCTCTATGGGCTCAGTATGGCCACCTGTGAAGTGGGAGTAGGGAGGCAGGAGAGGTCGGAAGCACTGATTCTTCACTGGGTCCATGGAGCCTGGAGCCTGAGCCTCTGTGAGGAAGGGGCGAGTCTGAGCCTCCCAGCCCCTTTCTCCCTGTTACAGACTAAGCTTTGGGTAACATTTCAAGGTCTTTCAATTTAGAAAGTATGAGAAACTACTGGACCCAGTCACCTTTAAGGCATCATTTAGTTCTCAGTTCTATCATTTTTGGAGGAAAGAGACACTCAGATCCCTGAAACATTTTGCGGTAGTGGTATTGGTAATTTTACGGAGGTAAAATAATGTCCTGGTCAAAAGCAGAGATGCTGGCATCTACTATTTTGGCAAAAACCATATCCTTGAGTCTTACCAGCTCAGTGACCTAAGGCAAGTCATGTAACCTTTTTGGTGACTCAGTTTTTTCATCTGGCAAATGGGTATAATAATAGGACCCATCTCAAAGGTGGCGACGACCATTAATTTTACATAAAACAGAGACAGGCAAGCAGTGCTAAAAGTATTCTGTTCTTCTTGGCCATCAGAACCCATTCTTGTCAACTCCCTGTGTGGATATCTTCTCTTGCCGTCACCATCACATATGGTGCCATCTATGTAGTAGATAATTGAATCAATGAATGACTCACAGAAACGAACTCATTTGATTTTTGGCAACTTTACCTTATTGTCCCAAAAAGACATCTCTCTTTCTCTCTCTGCCCTGGAGCTGTCACATCTCTCATTTTATTTCTGGCTCAAATCTACATACTTAAAATATACGTGTGTTACATTTTCCGCCATCTGTCCTGTACCTCCATTTCTGTTAGCATATATTAGCTTTCCTGGCAACAGCTAGTGGAAAAAAATACAATGAATTATTGCCTTCTTATAGACTGTTGTAAACTGATCACAGAATAGTGTGGTTTTCTTACTGTGTACCTGGATTATAGATGATATTTTCATTCCTGAAATTGAGGGCAAACTTCTGTGGGGAAAGAACAGGCATAACAGATGGAGAGGAGACAGGGAAATCAAAATCTCTAGTGTGAGAAGAAGGTGCCAGTTCAAAGATTCAGATTCAAAGAATTATAGAATATAGAAGATGAAACCGTCTAGCTCCTTCATTTTACATGTAAAGAAACAAAAGCCCAGCGATGTGAATGGATCATTTCCTCTTCCCCAAGCCAGCAAGTGGCAGTCTGGGCCCATACCCTGTTCCCTGCCATCTCTCCAGTTTTCTTTCAATAGCACCCACTTCACCCTAAATCCTATTGAGTGCCTACAATGGCCAAGTCCACTTCCTAGCTGTGTGGCCTTGGGCAAGTCACATAACGTCTTTGAACCTCCATGTAGCCTCACCTATATCTGGAGAGAGTAACAGGCCCTGTTCCTTAGGGCAGTAGGAGGGTTTGGGGGATAGTGCCTGCATGGTGTTTAGCCCAGAGCCGGATCTGGGTTGTGTGTCTGAATGTGTCTGCATGTGAGCACATGTATGTGTGTGTGTCTGTGTGTGCATTACCTGGCAGCTTTGATTTCCAAGGCTACTGATGAGAGAAAAAACTCACCAGCTTTCTGCTGTCCATCTCTGCTCACTGGGAAAACGTTGAGCCAGTTTCTCCCATGGTCTGTCTCTGGAGCCTTCTGATTTAGGAAGTGGAATTTCCAGCAGGGCCTGTAATCCAGGCCTTCTCCATGGTGGCACTGTTGACGTTCAGGACCAGATGACCATTTGCTGTGGGAGGCTGTGCTGTGCATTGACGGATGTTTAGCAGCGCCCCTGGCTTCTGCCCACCTGATGCCAGCAGCTCCAGTCCCTAGGCTGTGCCAACCACAAATGCCTCCAGACATTGTCAGATGTTCCCTGGGACACAATCCTTGCTGACTGAGAACCACTTCTGGGATCTGTTAGAACTGAAGTTATTACTAATGGCACCAGAAAGGAGGCAGCAACCCCTCTCCCAGACACTGGCCCTGTATCAGTGCAGGGTATCCCCCTGCCAGGATGCTCTCCGTGGCCCCATGGAGCCTCCACAAGCAGATAGAGTGCCACAGAACCAGAGGGGTGGCTTCAGTCCTTCTTTGGCACAAAGGTGAGCTAGAAGGCCAACAGGCCTCCAGATTCACACACAGAGGGGCCCTGGCCAGCTGCCTTCTCCCAGGTCTGAGGCCCTAGACATTCTCTCTAATGCCTCCTGTCACTTGCCCAGGTACCTCCCAAGGCACCACCTGCATATTTTGCTAGGACCCTTCACTCCCTGCCCATCTCCAGCATTTTTATCTCTTTGACTTGCCAGTGATGTCCTCCTCTATAAATGGCCCCTTTCAAAGGAAATACTGGCCTTTGAAGGTGTGGGTATCATTCCCAGGAGGAGCCCCATCTGTTTCCTCTGCTGCTCATGAGCATAGGACTCAGACTCTGTGGCCCCGTTTGGGGACCCCACTCCCAGCCCTGGTCTGTGCTCTGGGCCCCTGCAACTGTGGTAGAGGATACTGGTTTGTTCTCTGCTATCCCCTGTCTTTCGAGGGCTCTGCCACTTTCTGTATGCCTCTTTAAGCATCGGTTTCCTCATCTGGGCAGTGGAGCTGACGGTACTTATGCCTATTATGAAATATGTCAGGATTAAAGAAGACACACAGACAGCCTCACTTCTGGGCCTAGCTGCCTGGCAGAGAGTGAACACTTCTTTGGTGAGCATTACTAATGCTGCTTCCTGTATTATGCTGGAAGGATCTAAATTGGAGCTCAACAGGTCCTTGGAAGAAAGCAACCACAACTGGAGTGGTTTCTGGTACCAGCCATTGCCTGAGGAGCTGTAGCCACTTCGGAGTGGACGTGGAAGCCTCTCTCGTTTTAAGATGCCTGGGGGGGCTGGGCCAGCTGTGGAGTTCATGGTTTCTATGGCAGTTCATCATGAGGCAGAGGGTGTGCTAGGACACTTGAATAGTGTGCTGCCTCTGGGTCTTTCTTCTGAAGGCCTTGTCCTCCAGGGTACTGGGATGTCATTCCTACATCTCAGTGGCGTGGAAGACGTTTCAACAAGACTACCTTTGACTTTTCTTTGAATGGAGGCATGAGGGCTGGGGTATGGCTCTTGGGATTAACCATCTTCTCAGGCTCCACGGAGGATGTTGGACTGGTCTTTCATTTTGGCAGAGGCAGCCCAGTATAGTGAAACAGCACATCCTTTGAGAGTAAATCCACTAGAGTTTTAATCCCGTATCTATCATTTATGAGCTGTTTGCATTTAAACAAACCCCTTTACCTCAATTTCTTCACTTATAAAAGAGGTATAGCTATACCTACTTTAGAGTATGGATATTCAAGGTAATGTATATTAAACATCTGGCTCATTGCAGATGCTCAGTGTTAGGTATATAGGGTTATTTTTCTTTTATTAAAACTAAGTCCCTGAGAGAGAAAACAAAACAAAACAAAACATTCAAAATGACTCAAGAAGCAATAATGTTCCTTCTTTAGAAGTTGTCTCAGCCCTGGAAAACAAAGCTGTAAATTCTAGACTCAAGGCATTTTATACACCACTCCATTTGCATTCTAGACATTACTGTGCATTCCAGAGGCTAAAGGCTTGTTAAAACATTCCAGATTCAAAATATTATCTTTTTAGTTGACTGTCTTGGCAAGTTTGTTAGAATTAACACACCAAAGAAAATATTAAGTGGATAGATTATTGAACTGGATCCATCAGCCTGGCTACATCCTGTGGAATTATTTCCCAGTGTAGATGAAAATAAATCATTTTCTGAAACTGCTCACTCCAACTCCTTGACATAATAGGGTTTGCACTACATATCTTCTTCAACGTTGATTTGACAGATATTCACCTAATGCCTTCAGTGCTGCAGATCCCTTTCCAGGTCGTAGAGATAAGAAATCTGCAAGGCAGAGAAGAGCTGCCTTCTTGGGACTAAGACTATAGTTACAGATGGGGCTGATGGGCGTCTAGGAATAGTGTATAAAGAACAGATGGCTGGGTGCAGTGGCTCACACCTGTAATCCCAGCTCTTGGGGAGGCTGAGGCGGGCGGATCACCTGAGGTCAGGAGTTCCAGATCAGCCTGACCAACATGGAGAAACCCTGTCTCTACTAAAAATACAAAGTTAGCTGGGTGTGGTGGTACATGTTTTTAATCCCAGCTACTCGGGAAGCTGAGGCAAGAGAGTCCCTTGAACCCCAGAGACGGAGGTTGCAGTGAACCTAGATTGCACCATTGCACTTCAGCCTGGGCGACAAGAGTGAAATTCTCAAAAAAAAAAAAAAAAATAGACAATACACACATCAATATGCAGCATGTGTTCAGATAGCAGCGCTAGGAAGGAGGTCCACTAGGGTGCCATGGTCAGTAGTAAGAAAAGAACTTTCTGTAAAGATGACATTTGAGCTGAGAACTGAGAAATAAGAAGGTGTGTGATCCTCACTTAGAAGTGAGAAATCCCAAAAGAAGGATCATCAAAGGCCAAGGCCCTAAGGTGGGAAAGGGCTTGGCATATTTGAGGATAAAGAAGAAGGCCAGGGAGCTGGAGCATTACTAATGCTGCTTCATGTGTTATGCTGGAAGGATCTAAATTGGAGATCAACAGATCCTAGGAAGAAAGCAACCACAACTGAAGTGGTTTCTGGTACCAGGCATTGCCTGAGGAGCTGTAGCCACTTCAGAGAAGATGTGAAATCCTCTCATCTTAAGATGCCTGGGGTCTGGGCCAGCTTTGGAGTTCATAGTTTCCATCATGATGAATAGAAATTCATCATGAGGCTGAGTGTGAGCTGTGACACTTGAATTGTGGTGCTTGAATTGGAGTCTGTTGAGGAGGAGGAAAGTGGTCGAAGGTGCATGGGGAAAAAATGGGTCTTGTAGTTCCCATGGGAGTTTCTAAGCTGTGGCTAGTGGAGAGATAGTATTTTATCTGAGTGAGTTGAGAAGGCATTGCAGATTTTTAAGGAAATGTATGTAACGAATAGTGGTCTTTTCAGTCATATCCAGAACGACTCACTGAACCATCAAGTGTCTTTTAAAAAAATAATAGAGTGTAGAATGTCAACCTTGTTATCCAATGTGGTGGTCAGTTAGTCAGAAAACTCAATGAAAAAGAGAACTTGTGAAAAATGAATAAGGTAGGTGTGGTGCCTTAAACATTTCATTTTAACTTTAAACATGTAAATCTGCATCCCCTGGCCATTGTTTTGGTGCAGGGTAAGAGGGTTAAGCTGGAAAATGCTGTTTGGAGTTCTGCCTTTAAATTTCTTGCAAAACCATAAACATAGTACATGATTTATGATTTACAGTCTGGGGTCCTTGAAAGTGGAGTATCTGCATGGTATTCAATAAATTCAGTTAAATATAAAATCACAGTGACTTGGACAGTTGGGTCTTGGTAAGCACACAACAGTTAGAATGGAAGTTTGGGGCTTGGAAAGTTCATTTTTTTCTGGGCAACAGTTATCATACTTTATAGAGAGAATAAAATTTTCAGGTTAATCTAGCAGGTTAGTTGAAAACTTTGACTCTACTGTGAAATAATGTATCGTACACTCTGCTGAGCTTTAGAAAGTTAGGGAACTACTGCAGATCCCTCCTTTGGGGCTGGGGCAGGACTGCGCTATTTAGCGTGCATTCGGGAGCTTATTTTTAAAGGGTTACATAGCAAATTCTCTTGTAAAACGCAAGCCATTTGTAAAGCAAATAAATACTTCTCGATTAATTCATAGGCAGAATCGGAACTTTTGCATATTAGATTTGCCCGACAAGAGGCATATTTATAAGCTTCTAATCATAAGTTATTTAACACTTCCACTGCTTCTCAAAGAAAAAAAAAAAAAGCCCAGAAAGCAAAGGGAGTTTCATTCCTCCCTGTTCCCTAATTTTTTTTGGAGAAAGCTATCAAGAGATGCTGGCTGAGGATAAGAAAGGGAGTATATTTTATGAGGATGAGGTCAACAGACTTCCTGCAGACAGAACAGAATAGCAGGGCCTGAAATCCCTGCAAGCACAGGCCCTCAAATCAGTCCATTCAGATGGGCTGGAATACAATGGGCCTTTTCTCCAGTGCAAGCCCCTTCACAGCATTATCAGCAGCACAGCTTCTGCCATGCAAAACGGTGTCTTATCTCTGTCAAGAAAGATCCCCCTCACACCCTCACTTCATTATAAGGAGAACCCAGGCTCAGCCCACCTCCCCAGCTGAACGCACTGTCAGGTACATCTCTTTGGAGACAATGCCTCCATCATCTTGTTCCTGGTAAGCCCAAACCCTCGTGGATTATGGCTGCTGATTGCAATGCACAATCTCTGCAATGTGGCTTTTGGGTCGCTGGGATGCAAGCTCAGCCTCCCTGCAGGTCCTCAGCAGCACCAGCAGGATTAATGACGAGCAGGGTGGCTGACAGGTAAGCTTGGCGACATTATGGGAAAACGTTCTGTCTCTCCTGGACAGTTGCAGTGACCCTAGGATTTCCCAGTTCTAGCCTTTTTTTCCCCCACACCTCTAGTCATCCTTGTAAAAGAAATGCAACTTACAACTCATTGGCTAAGAAATTTCTAGGGTTCCCAGCCCTTTTAAAACATTATCCTCAGTTCTTCAGGTCTAGGCTGTCACACCTTTCAAAGAATTAGAGCCCAGTAGCCTTTAACAAGCATGTAATTTAGTGGTGTTGAGACTTTGGATTTTTCTGGACTAGAAAAAGTTTCAATTGCGCTTCTCAGCAGGACCTGTGAGACCCAGCACCCTGAGGACCGTTTCCTGCCGCATGAGCCAGCCGCCACCTGCCCTGGCTTTCCTTATGCTCAGTCACACCCCTTGTCATTCCTTGCTCCATACGGAGCACAGAACCCCCTCCACGACAGCACAGTGCTGAGTCGCTCCCCACGTGCCCTCCCTCGCCTCCTCCACTCACTAGCCCTACTCATCCATCCAGACACAGGTCCACCGCGGCATCCTCTCTCTCGCTTTCCATAAACTCCTCTCCATTTTCTGGCCTGGAATAAACAGTATTTCATTTCTCTCTCTTCTTACGGTACTTGGTAAATAATTCTATCACTTGATAGATACCTACCTATCCTACAACTCACAACATTTTATTTTTGAAAAGCAGTGGTTTACCTCACTTTCGTGTTAGCATGTGAGCTTCTTAGCAGAATGGCCACCTTTTGAGCGTCGGCATCTATCCAGAGGACGGCGCACAGTAGGCATTCAGCAACTGTGGGCAGAGGAGGTTCTTAGTCTCAACACTCCTTTTCTAATTTGCCACAGTCCTCACTGGATGGTATTCAAATCCGAAAACAGAAACACAAAGCGTGTGTGTATGTGTGTGCGCATGCACACACATACACACACACACACACACGCACACACACACACATACAGAGTCATCCGCAGAGCTCCGTGGCCAGTCAGTTCTTTGCACAGTCTGGTTAAATGTAACTTTATCAACATCACAACCTTAACTCTTCCTGGCATGGCAACTTACAGATTTTAAAGGAATTTACATCCACTCCGTCTATGAGCATCCAGTGATACCAGATGGGTGGCTGAATGGGGATAATCAGACCCATTTTACTGACAGGAAAATCAAGGCTCAGAGACTCAGTGGTGGAAGTAGGACTCGAACCCAGCTTGCCTAGTTTGGGCACGTAACATTCCCAGGTCCCAAGTCTGCCCCTCCCTGTGAGAAAGAGAAGATTCAGCTCTGGTCTGGACATAGGATGAGCAGCTGTCAGGTGAGGGGCAAGTTCTGCTGCAGTGTGATTAACAAAAACAGCAGATGACGAGTGAAAGCTAAATGCAGCCAGCCTGGTCGTATACTGACACAGCCACCACGGGTTTGGGCCTCTGATTTATCAGTGATCAGAACAGCAAAGAGCAAAGAAGCCACATCAGCACACATGAACTGCCTTCCCCCAGTCTGCGAGCACCAGGGCACTCACTTGAGTCTCTCCCTTTACCTTGTCGGACCCTGGTGTGTTCTTCCGGGTCCCCTTCTGCTGCTGTATCCAAATGGAACCCTCAGCCAGTCCTGGAACCCTCAGCCAGTCCCCGGAGTCGCTAAGGGCTTAGTCCTCTAATCCCAGATCCCCTCTTCAGAGGCTCCACTGTTTGTGCCTCTTCCAGATGTCCCTTAAACTGCTCAAAATAACTCCTGCATCCTGATAGAGATCAGCTCTGCTAAGGAAAAAACAAAGCAGAAATCCTCATACACAACAGGCTCTCAAATTAAACAGATGGGATGGGCTGGAATGCCAGGCTGTTCCCCCAGAGCAGTGTTCTGTGGCCTTTCCAAGGTCACAGACAGTGGTGGCCTTGAGCTGGTTCATGTAAGTTTACGAAAGCCGGCGGTACACATTGCTTCTCAGCGCCATGGTCAGTGATGTCACTTTGAAATTGGCTAAGGTGGGAGTATTTACACTGTAAAAACAGACAAATATTACAAATAGGATTTCCTTTTCCCCAGAGAGTCGATGATTAAACTTTTTTCTCTTTTTGAGACAAGGTATCACTTTGTCAGCCAGGCTGGAGAGCAGTGGTGCAATCATGGCTCACTGCAACCTCGACCTCTTGGGCTTGAGTGATCTTCCTGCCTCAGCCTCCCAAGTAGCTGGGACTATAGGCACACAGCATCATGTCCAGCTAATTTTTGTATTTTTTTGTAGCGATGGGGTCTTGCCATGTTGCCCAGGCTGGTCTTGAATTCCTAAGCTCAAGCGATCCACCTGCCTTGGCCTCCCAAAGTCGTGGGATTATAGCCATGAGCCACCACGCCCAGCTGATTATTAAATATTTATCAGCACATGACTTTCTTGAGAATGTGATGGAGGATACGAAATGTCCCTCAGGAAAGACACACCTATACGCTTCACATTTTACATGTAATTTTAGGGACCTTATAGAACTCCCAGACCCTACAATGGGACCTCCCCAACTCCCTGTGAGTTAAGAACCCCCACTCTTTTTTTTTTTTTTTTGAGACAGAGTTTCGCTCTTGTTACCCAGGCTGGAGTGCAATGGCGCAATCTCGGCTCACCCCAACCTCCGCCTCCTGGGCTCAGGCAATTCTCCGGCCTCAGCCTCCTGAGTAGCTGGGATTACAGGCACGTGCCACCATGTCCAGCTAATTTTTCATACTTTTAGTAGAGACGGGGTTTCACCATGTTGACCAGGATGGTCTCGATCTCTTGACCTCATGATCCACCCGCCTCGGCCTCCCAAAGTGCTGGGATTATAGGCGTGAGCCACCGCGCCCAGCCAGAACCCCCACTCTTAAGCTTCCAGATGTCTCTCTTAGGTAATCAGAAAGGAAATAGGTATATGAGCCAGAAACTGGGTCAGAGATATTTAAAATATTTTATTAGTAAACGTTGTTCAGTGTCCGAGATAAGCATAATTGTGTCACCATTTTTCAGAGGAGGACACTGAAGTCCAGAGACATTAGACAGCTTGTTCAAGATTGCACAATCGTCAGTGACTGAGCCGAGGTTTCCAAAGAGCACTCTGGCCTTACAAGTTTATTTCCGTTCACTAGAACATTTGGAATGCAGCTTTCTCTGGAGGAAACAGTAGACCAGGCTGTTGTGGTAGCCGTTATGCCCCTCAAAATGTCCAAGTCCTACACACTGAAACCTGTGAATATGTTACCTTCCATGGCAAAGAAACTTAGCAGGTGTGATTAAGGTTCAAGACCTTGAGATGGGAGGTTATCGTGGTAGACTTGATTTAGTCACCTAAGCAGGGGAGTGCTCCAAAGAGTTGCAGCATGAGAAGGACGTGGCCACTCTGAGGATGAAGGAAGGTTCTGATCAGAAGCCTCTAGTCGCTGGGAAAGGCCCTCAGTTTGTAGCCAGCAAGAAAACGGAGACCTGGGTCCTCTGCCTCAAGGAACTGAATTCTGCCACCAACCTGAGTGGTCAAGGGAAGAATTCTCCCCAGAGCTTTCAGAAGGAACGCAGCCCATGCACCCTTTGATTTTAGTCCACTAACAACCATCCTGGATTTCTGAACTCCAGACGTTGTCAGAGAGTCATTTGTGTTGTTTGAAGCCACTGAATTTGTGGTAATTTCTTAGGGGAGCAATGGAGAACTAACACAGCCAGTTTTCCGGAAGGGCCTCCTGAGAAGCAGGAGTTTCACCTTCCATCGCGTTGTGAGGAGGAGGACTAAGCCCCAGCGGGGAGAAAGTCAGCCAGACATCACTGGAGGAAGAAAGAGGAAGGGGCCCTGTTAACCCTGGGCCTCCTGGCTGCTCTGTGGCCACCGCACAGGGAGTGCGGTGATTGAGAAACAAGACAGCTTCAACAAGAGGGCAGTGAGGCCGCCAGAAACCCATGCAAGACACAAGGGGACCGCAGACCGCAAATCTGCAGACCGAGGCTTCAGTCCCGGCATCACCACTACACAGTTATGGGGCCTCGGTAAGAAAATGGCCTCTTTGAGCCCAAGTTTCCTCCAGAGTTCAGAGGAGTAATACCTATTCACAGGGTGGATGAGATAGCAAGGGTGAAAAACATTCATAAACTACCAACTTTGGGTTTATGTGAGAGATTGTTTTTATTGTCATTGTAATGACAACTTCTCTCTGCCTGGTATTTTTTGTTTTGTGATCCTTTTCCTAATAACTTACATCACGAACACTTTTAAGGGGTCCTTAGTCCCCGGTGCACAGGTAGACTCTGACCTACCGGGGATCCGGGGCCTGGGAAACGCAGGTTTGAGCTCTGGCTCTCCCGTATCTCGGGCCTGTCCCTTTCTCTGTCTGAGCTTTCAGCTGTTACCTGGAAAGTGTGTGAGTAGTCACATTCACTTCTCCAGCGGCCCTTGATTGTTGGTCATCACAGCTGCCAAAGATCTACCACAGTGCCTGGCACAGCACAGGTGGGCTGGAATTGGGGGCTATGAGCAGATGCCGGGTGGAGCTGGCTGCAAAACAGGCCACTTTGGCCACGGCAGAATCCGAGGCTCTTTCCTGAGCTCCTCGCAGTTACTTCTGACATTGCACAAGGGACTTAGCTCTTTGGGTCCCAGGATCCTACAAATCTCAGTGACACTCACTACTTCCTGCTCCCCTCTCAATCAATAGGACACCTTCTTCTTTAAGAAGGCCTTGGATACTTGAGAGAATTGTAAAGAGATGCCACACTTGGTGACCGTTATTCTCCTCTTCCTAGTCAAGCTGTATGTCCTACCTGGCTGCATACTGCTTCTATGATGCCTTCCAGTGCAGTGGCCCAATATTGATGCACAATAACCTAATCATAATAATAGCAAACATTTGTAAAAACACTTCTTTTGGCCGGGCGCAGTGGTTCACTCCTGTAATCCCAGCATTTTGGGAGGCCAAGGCGGGTGGATCACTAGGTCAAGAGATCGAGACCATCCTGGCCAACATGGTGAAACCCTGTCTCTACTAAAAACACAAAAATTAGCTGAGTGTTGGAGAGCGTACCTGTAGTCCTAACTACTTGGTAGGGTGAGGCAGGAGAATCGTTTGAACCCGGGAGGCAGAGGTTATAGTGAGCCGAGATTGCGTCACTGTACTCCAGCCTGGGTGACAGAGCAAGACTCTGTCTCAAAAAAAAAAAAAAAAAAAAAAAAAAGAAAAGAAAGAAAGAAAAGAAAAAAAACACTTCTTTTAGATAGGGCTTTCATGTGCAATAGCTTATTCTATCTGGTATTTGATGAAGAGGAAGCTGATGCATGGAAAAGTCAAAGGATGCATCCAAAGTTACAGAAGCTGTAAGTTTCAGAGCAGACTCTCTTATGAGTGATGAGTTTATGTTTGTTTTTCTATACCCTGCTGCCAGTCACGTGTATGCCTAATGACCAATCTTCTGGCCAGAGTAGGAATACTGGCTCTCAAATCCTGAGGCCTCAGAGTTAGGGAAGGACCCCTGAACCTCTGCTGTCACCACAGTCCCCAGCCTGAGAAGAAAACGGGCAACAAGAAGGTGCCTTCTTCACTTGAAGTGTTCCCCTTCAAAGCCCTGAGCCAGAGGGTCCCTTTTCCCAGTCTCTTGGATAATCACAAGGAATCTCTTGGAATCTTAGCCAGAGTCAGACTGTCTATCCACGAATCATTGCACTTCATAGAATTTCACCTCCACACTAATTGCCTTTATCTGGGAACCACTGCGGTCTAGTCATTTCCTGGAACATCTGTCTGCTGGCTACCTCTGCCAGCAGGGATGAGAACTGCTGGGTCAGAGTTGCTTCCAGGAACATAGACAGTTGATTGCATCAGGAGGTGAACCGATGAAGTGAGAACGAAGTGGACCACATTTTATTTCCCTTTTAAATAGCTACTCCAACACCGTCTCATTTTGATCTTCACAGCAGCACTATGAGGTAGGGAGTTGATATGGCTTGGCTCTGTGTCCTCACTCAAATCTCATCTCAAAATGTAATCCCCAGAATTACAATTACAGGGAGTCAGTGGCAGGTGATTGTGTCATGAGAGCAGTTTTCTCCACGATGTTCCAGTGACAGTGAGTGAATTCTCATGAGATCTGATGGTTTTAGTAGTGGTGATTTCCCTGCTCCCTTCTTTCTCCTGCTGCTTTGTGAAGAAGGTGCTTGCTTCCCCTTCACCTTCTGCCATGATCGTAAGTTTCCTGAGGCCTCCCAAGCCATGTGTTACTATGAGTCAATTAAACCTCTTTCCTTTATAAATTACCCAGTCTCAGGTATTTCTTTATAGCAGTGCGAAAACAGACTGATACAGGAGTTACACACCCATTTCATAGATGAGAAAGTAGGAAATCAAGGAGGCCAAGTAATTTGTCAGACGTCACCCAGCTTGAACGTGGAGGAGCCAGGACCCAGGCATGGGAGAGCCCCCAGGCCCTAATGCTTTTTGTTACCATCGTGTGTTCTGGAAACCTCAGCTTTGATCTGACTCTGCTATTCACTTACTCTGTGTCTCTGGGCAAATCAGGAAACTGCTAGAGACCTAATTTTCTTGGTCTGTAAAATTAGAGGCTGGCTTTTGCAATAAGATCGGGCCAATGACCAAGTTAGCAGGCATGGTCTCCACACAAGACCACTCTGATACCAGCTGAAAATGCAGTGATTTCCCAAACCACTCTCAGGCTGGATAATTCACTGGAAGGACTCAGAATTCACTAAGAGCTATGACACTCACCACAGTGATTTATTACAGGGAAAAGATACAGATTAAGATCGGCCAATGGAAGAGAGGCACAGAGCCCAATGGAGCTTCCAAATGTGAAGCTCCATTGTCTCCTCCCTGTGGAGTTAGGACACATTACTCTCTGCACTGAGGCTCACCCCAGCATGGGTATTCAAAGATTTATTGGAGTTCCATTACATAGGCATGATTGATTGACTGATCAATTGCCATGTGATTACTCTCAGTTTACAGGTTGTCTGATACCATGTGACCCAAAGCTCCCACACTAAATCACATGGTTGTTCTTTCTGGCACGGCCAGTCCCCACCCTAAGACTGTCGGATAAGGCCATGTCCACCCTATGATCCAGTGTGGCCAGCCTCTGCCCAACTCCTAACAAGTATGACTCACCTTCCAGAAGCCAAGGGCAAAGTCCAGACCTCTCTCTGGGCAAAGCCAAATTCTTTACTATGCAGTGGTGAAATCCTTTCTGGCTCTTCACTCTAGCATGCTCCCCGGTTCACAATGCTCACTCCATGGCCCATGAACCAGGCTCCTCAGCACCAGCTCCAGCTCACGCCATTCACATCACTGGACTGACTTCTAAGCCATCAATCTCACCTGGCTGCTGCTTCCTAGACATTCAGTCCAGACTAGCATGTATTGATTGAACAACTCCTCTCTACCAGCCACTGTGCTGGGATGGGCTCCATGGATAAAAGTTGTCCTTGAAGAGTTGTGAGAGTGTGACTCGTATATGCACAAGAGCTAGTGCAGAGAACGGGCTCAAATACAAGCTACTTTCATGATTGCTTTTTCAGTGACTAGATGAACACTGGTATCCAGTGATACCATAAGTATCATGGTTAGATATGATCAAAAACTCATTGTGTTGGGAAGTTTCTTGCGGGCATTTATTTCCAGAGAGTGAAGTGTTAGGCATTGGTCTCACTTCAGCCAACAGACATGCCCCCGATGTGTCCCCAAGGGGCCACTGGACTAAATTTAGGCCAAGCCACATCTTCACTAAACTGAGCACTGAACAGGACCCTTAAACATGATGTAAAGAAGGGAAGGCCTCTGGTTTGGAAGAAGGTTGGTTTTTGGTTTGTATGTTTTTTGTTTTGGAAGAAATCTTGGTTTCTGGTTTGTTTGCGTTTTGGAGTCGTTGACTTCTTCCTGACCTTTTGCTGCTGCTTTTCCTCTGTTTTCTCAGCCTGGAGTTGCTGGCGGATGTTCAGTTTGCCTTTGGGCTTCCCTTCTACCCAGCCTACGAGGGGCAGTTTTCTGTGGAGGAGAAGAGCCTGTCGCTGAAAATCATGCAGTACTTTTCCCACTTCATCAGATCAGGGTAAGTGGGCCTTGTTCAGAATTCTGTTACTGTGCTCTTCCTCCCCTTCCTTCAAGCAGAATGCAAAAGCCCAGTTTATATTGATGGACTCACCCTTTTTTCCCTAGACATTACAGTCACCAGCCACTGGCTCCCTGTCTCGGTCACCCTCTCCTAGCCAAAGCTGCTTCTGCATACATTAATCTTCATGAAGAAAAGCTCTGATTATGCCAGCTGCCTTCCATGACTCTAGGTCAGGGTTTCTCAACCTTAGTGCTGTTGACATTGGGAGCTGGATAAGTCCGGGCTGTGTCCTGTGCACTGTAGGATGTTTCACAGCATCCCTGGCCTCTAGATGCCCACTAGATGCCAGTGGTGCCCACCTCAGCCCAGTTTTGAGAACCAAACATGTCAGATGTCCTCTGGAGGGCAAACCACTTGGTGGAGAGCCACTCTCTCTCCATAGAGGGGAATCCCAGTGCCGTGGATTTTCAGCTCAAGTTGAAATGCTCAGGGCCCTCCTTTATTCACCTTGAGGCTCTTCCTCTTTCCTGCCTGCCTCTACTCCAGTCCAGTGACTATACTCTCAGTCCCCACCTACATAATTGGTTCCTGTGCTTTCCTTTTCCTGCTATCATCATCAGATAACAGGCTTTTCACTCTACCTCTCCCCGGTTCACAATGCTCACTCCATGGCCCATGAACCAGGCTCCTCAGCACCAGCCCCAGCTCGGGCCATTCCCACCACTGGACTGGCTTCCAAGTCATTATTCCCACCTGGCTGCTGGCTAATGTGCATGGATTACCTAGACTGTGCCAGGTTCCCTGGAAAGGTAAAAAGATGTGAAAGTCATGGCCCAGTTCCCAGCTACTAATAGTCTGAAATCATAAAAATGAACCATAATTCAAAGCAGGAGAAAATAAAGTTTTATGCAGTTTGTTGTAGGAGGTGAGCAGAAGAACACATTTCTTCTAATTAGGGTTTTAGAAAATATTTCACTGAGGACGTCACATTTAAACTGGGCCTTGGAGGATGAATAGAATATTCAGATAAGCAAAGGGGAAGAAGGCACTTCCAGGAGAGGAGGTCTGCGCACATGCAGCGGTGATGAGAGGACATGCCTTGTCTGGGAAGCGCCAGGTGGTTGCAGGGCTGGCATTTGGGCTACACACAGGACATGCTGGAAGATGGGCCTGGACAGCAAGTTTGGGAAAGAGCCAGTATCTGAACAGATGCCATATCCCCTTTATGGGCAGCTGGACTGCAGATTCACCCTCCTGCCCAGGCCTCGAACAAACAAAGACATTCCAAAGGCTAGTTCTGGTGTCTAGATCTGAGGATATCAGGAAAGAGAAGAGCATAGTGATCTCCTGAACATTCACAAAGACAGAAGGGCAGCGAGAGGCCCTGGGTGATGCTACCAGGTCATGACCTCAACACCTTTCCTCTCCCAGAAGTGGCCTAGCTTTGCGGTGCCGTAGTCAAGATCACAACCCCAGAAGCCGGATCTGGGGGGTTCACATGCAGCCCTGACACTTACAGATACCTGAATTGTCCCTCAGATATCAAGGGCAAGTGGGAAGTGATTCAGGTGTTGAAAGGAAAGACAAGTTTCCCTCATGGGTATTTCTTTCTTCTCATTTTCCCAGAAATCCCAACTACCCTTATGAGTTCTCACGGAAAGTGCCTGAATTTGCAACCCCCTGGCCTGACTTTGTACCCAGTGCTGGCGGAGAGAACTACAAGGAGTTTAGTGCGCTGCTCCCCAATCGACAGGGCCTGAAGAAAGCCGATTGCTCCTTCTGGTCCAAGTACATCTCGTCTCTGAAAGCATCTGCAGGTAGCAAAGCCCTGGGATAGGCAGGGGCCAAGGGGAGGGGGCTGGGTCTTGATCTCAGCATCTGCTGCACTCCCTGCACGAGATCTGTGCTGTGTGCACTGGAGCCAGGGGTCACCAGTGCCAATGGCACAGTCCCTTCCCATGAGGTGTTCATGGTCTGGGAAGCTCTGCATTGCCAAGGGTCTCCTGATCTGATGTAGGGCTGGAAGGAGAAGCAAGAGAGGCACAGGAAGAGGGCAGTGGGGTGACTGGGAGGGAAGGTCTTTGGGGGTTAGAGTGATGAACCAGCCTCAAAGCTTCCAACCTAGAACACTGGTACAAGAAGAGAAGGGAGTGTTTGGAACCTCACCCTCACAGCCCTTGAAGGGCTAGGTGGAAAATCTTGGAGAGGCAATTCTAGCCAGGGGCAAAGTGGGCATTTCTACCTCTTCCTGTTGCAGAGATGTTAAGGAGAGAAAATAGATCATAATGAAGGCACTGGGAATAGAGAGTAAACACAGTGCTCTTGGGAAGCTTTGAAATAACGGGTGTGAGTGACACAACCCAGGGATGCCGTTCCACTTTCCGGAGGCCCTGATGGAAACTGTTCCTGGGCGAGTGGGAGCCCAGGGGAAGGAGGATTCACTCCTGGAGGCTCTGGGAAGGGTCCCCAGGAGAGGTGATGCCTGGGATGTGGATTTTAGAATGCCAGGAGTTTTTCAGGTGCAGAGAAATGGGAGTGGGCCATTAAACAGGGAAGGGATCTTGTCCAGCACATAGTTTAGATTTTCAACTGTATTTTTAGATTCCAAGGCCAAGTGGCTGTCTGCTGACAGTGAACCCAAGTACCATCATACCCTTAGCATGTCCCTACAGCCAGGGGATGACTCTGGCACCTCAGTGGCTATGCCTCTCTAAAGGGCATTAGCAGGAAATGCCCACTGGGGGCTGGGGTCTCTTTGGGCCAAAAGGAACGGACCAGAGAGGAGAAGTCCTAGCCTGGTTTGGACCAACCCTCCTTGCCCACCTGTTTCAGATGGAGCCAAGGGCGAGCAGTTGGCAGAGAGTGAAGAGGAGGAGTTGACGGCTGGATCTGGGCTAAGAGAAGACCTCCTAAGTCTCCAGGAACCCTACAGCAAGTGACCAGCCCCTGAGTGCCCCCAAAACCCCACCCAAGGCTGCCAGCTATGAGCATGTTTTTCTCTAAAATAGCCACTTACCTTCAATAAAGTATCTGCATGCAGTGAAGCATTGCTGACTCTGATTTGTGCATCCAAGGCAATTCTTGGGTAACACCAACTTCATCTTAATCCTCTTGCCAAGGTTTGAATCCCAGGCTGCTCTTTCCATGCAACAGATGTTTATGAGCATCTGTTGCGCACCAGGCCCTGTGCTGCTTGCTGGGGAAACGACGTCAGTAGCCTAGAAGGAGAGGATGCTGGGTAAAACGTGGCACAAAAAAAATGGATCCATCAAGAGCTGGCCCCGGGTAGCACAGTCCCACCTGAGTGGTGGAAAAGGCTCACTCGCGAAGGTTCCAGAGTGGAGATAAAAGACCGACTGGAAAGGGTGCAGTGGTCCAGAGAGAAGCGGTGCACTCTGAAGCAAGATGGTGAGGATGGAGACGGGGCAAGAAACAGACTCCCAGGCCCTGGAGGAAGTAGAATTGATGGAACTTGGTTAAATGTGAGAGGGAGTTGGCACAAGGAGATAGAATTACCCCAAATTGGATTCCCAGATAAGCGATGTTCGCCCTCCTGAGGGACACACTTTTAAGGCAAATCTTCCTTTTAACACTTTGTCTCTCCACCCGCTTCACACACACTTCACACAAAGTAAAAGCAAGTGGAGCTGGTTAACAGTCTCGTTCGTTTAGACAGCATGCCATAAAACGCGTTTGTACCCATCATCTTATTTGAGTTCAGAACAAATTAATGATGATTTGTAGGTTGGGATTATTGTCCTAGCTTGCAAATGTGGAAGGAGAGGCTCAGAAAGACTTACACTATACCTATATTCACACAGTGAAGATGAGAAAGATCAGAGTCCAACTCAGATTTTCCCATTTCTCTGTTTCCATGCACTGTATGGACTATAAATTATAGGCTTGGGCCATGTTATGTGTCCTACAAAACCTACTGATAGCACTGAAAGTCCTGAGTAGCCTCCAACTTGCATTTTAGGCTCTGTTAGGATGGTTCAGTGAACGCACCTAAATACTGAACTCAAAGGCCTTAACTAAAGGAAACTCAATAGGTAGATGGTCCCAGGACTGGTTGATTGGTCAGTGTCTCAATGATATCATCAAGAACCCAGAGTCTTTCCAATCATCCTCTTTGCCATCTTCAGCACATGAATGATGTTTCAATTCACTGACACATTATGGCTGCCACAGCTCCAGACATCACACACAACCCACAACAGCATCTCATGCTGGAGACAAATGGGGAAGGAGCTAAATGGCTTTTCCCCCAAGGGCTTCTTTCTTTTTTCAGAGGAAACTTTTTCTCCCAGAAGTTCTCAGCAGAATTCCCCTTACATCTTTTTGACTAAAACTAAGTCATGTGCTTCCTTTTTTTTCTTTTTCTGAGATGGAGTTTCACTCTTATCACCAACACTACAGTGCAATGGCACGATCTCGGTTCACCACCACCTCTGCCTCCCAAGTTCAAGTATTCTCCTGCTTCAGCCTCCCAAGTAGCTGGAATCAGCCTCCCAAGTAGCTGGAATTACAAGCATGCACTACCATGCTTGACTATTTTTTTTTTTTTTTTTTTTAGTAGAAGCAGAGTTTCACTATGTGAGTCAGGCTGGTCTCAAACTCCTGGCCCAAAGTGCTGGGATTACAGGTGTGAGCCACCACGCCTAGCCATATGCTCCCTTTTAAACCATCACTGGCAATGAGGGATGAAGAGGCCTTCTGTGATCCAATTATAGGCATGACTTATCCTCCAGAGTAGGACATACTGCTGTCCCAACAAAGCTGAGGTGCAGTTATCAGCAATGAATGAGGAGACAGTTATTGGGTAGACAATGGATGCTCCCAACACTATGAGAGTTGGGACCATTCCCCCGTGCTTAGGGCTGTCCTGGCATGGCCCAGGGTTGGAGTTGGCCTCAAACACCTTTTTACCCCTTTAGTGCAGTGTGGGTTGAAAATCGCATGCTATGTTTGGAAGTGTTCTCAAGTTCCTGGCATCAGAGGTCACGGCCCTGGTCCTTCCTTGATACCCTTAACCCAGAGTGAGGCTTCAGGATCTGGGTGCTCAGACGGGGGCAGAAGACATGGCTCCAGGAGGCAGTGCCCTGCATTTTCACTGTGTTTGGCTCTCCTGCAGTATCCAGATGGGGGTGGGGCGGGGGGTGGTGGATGAGGCCTCTATTAGTTGTCTGTAGCTACTGTTAAAATTTTCACAAATGGAGAGGCTTGAAACAACAGAAATATATTCTTTTGTAGTTATGGACCCCAGAGGCCCTGGACTGAGGTGTTACCAGGGCCGTTCCCCCTCCGAGACTCTGAAGGGAGATCCAGCCCAGGCCTCTCTTCTACCTTCCAGTGGCTGCTGGTGGCCAGTGGTGTTTCTTAGCTCCTGACTGCCTTCTGATCCCTTCCTCTGTCCTCACTGGCCTTCTTCTCTGTGCATCAAACTTCCCTCTCCTTTCTCTTAGAAGGACACCAGTCATTAGATTTGGGCCATCTTATCTCAAGATTCCTAATTTAATTATACGTGCAAAGACCTTAATTCTAGATAAGTTCACATCCACAGGGTTAGGACTTAGATGTGTCTTTTGGACAGGTCATAATTTAACCCACTCTGGGACCCAGGGCTTGGGGACTGGACAGCATGTCAGGGAGGGGTGGGGGGCTAAGCTGATCCAGTGCTATGGGAAAGCCCTCAGATCAAACTATCTAAGGAGAGGAAGAGGAACGGTATCTGGAAGGCCTTTCTGGCATAGCCCTCTCTATAGCCAGGCCCTAATAATAATAGAAATAAAATAACAGCAATGCCATTTGCCAAGGTGTCATGCCCTGTGTGAGATTCTGTCTTCTGAACACTGTCTCACTTTTCTTTCCCAAAGGAAAGTTTGTTCTTTTGTTGCCATCAGGAATTCAGTACTTGATATTCAACCTCTGAAGCTCCGTTCCTTTGGTTTTAACCACAGTCTGTTTTCAGTTAAAGTGAAAATTCCCTCCAGCAAAAGGGTACAAGGTTTCTCCTCCACCAGCCCCTTATTGGGACTTTGAAGTGACATAGACTGGGCTGTCGTACCATGTTTTTCCAGCTGTTTGGGTGAATCGAAGTAATTCCTTAGCCCAATGTTTTCCATCCTTCATTAGAATAACCTGGAAACTTTCACAAACTCCCCCACCATATCCCAGACCAATTAGATTAGAATCCCTGGAGGACGGGGCCAGGCATTAAGGGATTGCTATGCATGTCAGGAGTGGACACCACTCCTAATCTCTCTGATCTGCAGTTTCCTCACCTGTAGAATAGATTCAATTACATTTACTGGGTGAGCAATGCTTAGCAAGGTGCAAGCTGGAAGCAATGTAATCTTTCCCATCCTTCTCCATTTGTGGTAGACAGGCTCATCACTAAGACTACATGGCAAGAGGAAATTGACGTAGCAGATGGAGTTGAGGTTGCTAATCAACTGACTTTAAAATAGCTGGGATTACACGGGTGGTGCTGATGTAATCACAGCATCCTTAAAAGTAGAAGAGGAAGGCAGAAGAGAGGACTAGAGAGACAGCAGCATGAGAAGCATCTGGCCTGCTGCTGCTGGCTTTGGAATAGAGAAAGGAGACCCTGAAGCTAGGAATATAGGTGTCCTCTAGAAGGTGGAAAAGGAAAAGAAAATGATTCGCCCTTACAGCCTCCAGAAAGGAACGCACCCTGTTGACACCTTAACTTTCACCCATTTGAGATTCATATTCGATTTGTGACCGACAGAACGGTAAGACAGTATATTTGTGTTGTTTTAAGCCCATAAATTTGTGAAAATTTGTTGTAGCAGGCATAGAAAACTATGCATCGTTATACCTATACAGATGTGTACTTTATCCTGCCCTTGGACCAGACCTCATATACCGAGCTCATGGTTTTTCTGATAAAGAAAAGTCCACTCTGGTATAATACAGGCACCTCCAAATTCACCAGCATTGGCCCTGAAAACAAATTGTTCACATTCCTTCACATGGAGATTAGTGACGGGTTACTGCTGGTGAACTGATTTTTGACCGCCCCTTTGCAAGTCCTGCACGTATGGTCTAGCACCACCGGATGACACCTGCTATTTTGTTCTCAGCCTTTGAAAACACCTCATTTTAACATCCTGTTATAATAATAATAATGCCTACTCTGCAGATTCACCCTGGTGATTAAGGGTGTGAATGTATGGGAACAGAAAACAGCAAAGTGCTGTTCACAAAGCTCTTGAAGTTAACCATGGATTTGAAGTACCTGCTATGTGCCAATCCATGAGAATGATAAAGATGGGAAATAGGAGGGACCTAGAGGGCAGGCGATCACAGTCCTGCCCTGGAATGACCTTCAGAAACCTGTGGTGAAAGAGACAGTCTACAATAGCTAAGGTGTGTGAGCTGCAGAAGACGAGAGTTCCTATTAAGACAAGTAGGGGAAGGTAATGCCCCAGGCCCTACGGTCAGCCCTCTCAGAGCTGGCCTCAGAACTCTGGACACTTGACTCCCATGGTATCTTTCACACTCTTTCTCACGTGTTGCAGAGATTCCTCCTGAAGTCATATGGGATTACATAACCCATTCCCAACTTCGATGGGCCAACATGAGTGTACATCAGGGCAACTGTCGAGATGTCATAATCTCTTTTCTGCATCTTTGAAGGACCGGAAGGTCACAGTACACCCACATCAAGCTTAGGGTCAACCAAAAGTCAGGAGGTGAATGAAGCATCACCTAGCATTGAGAACCAGAGTGATATTCACAATCTGTAAGGCAGGAATTAAGACAGGAAATGAAGACATGATTCAGAAGCTCACTCATGGGACTGAGTCAGCTTCCTCCTCAGTTGGAAGCAACCAGGAAGTACAGAAAGATGAAGCAAGTGATCTTTTCAAAGGGAAGTTGTGAAGTAACCCTACAAGGTTCCCCAGCTACCAAGCCCCTTTACAAAGGCAGCAGAAATGCCCAAAGCTCAGGGATTTTCCAGGTCCTCAGTGAAGCTGGGAAGACAAGACCCTCCCAGGCCATCCAAAGCCATAAGCAATGGTTCCAAGACAGGGCTGAGAGCATAAAAATTACCTGAGTAGCTGAATAAAAATGCAGATTCCTATTCTCTAATTTTTTTAGAATAAATAGATGTAATATAGCACTCAAGCCAACATTTCAAATAAATAATGTTTCTACATAGGAATCGTCTCATGTGGTCATCCTGTCTGCCATTAATCTATTTTCCAGAAGCAACTTCTAATAGTTTCCATCTTAGTTCAGTCACTGCAGAGGTCTAGATAGTATGAATTTGCCTCAATTTTGGATTTAGCAGCTTTATCTAGACCTAGTGATTTCCTTCTGAGAAAAATGAGCGTTTAGCTCACTTATACTACCCACATCCTATACACCCAACAGTATTTTTTATTCCTTCCTGAGATTTCTTTTTAATTCTGAAAAAACAAATTCTGTTTTGTATTTCATACATTTTCTAATTGTTTCCTGGCTTGCTAAATAAATTATGAGCATATCTACATCTATCTCCGTGCATTTTCTGCTGCCATAGCAGAATACCACAGACTAGGTCATTCATAAAGAACAGAAGTTTATTTGGCTTGCAGTTCTGGAGGCTGGGAAGTCCAACAGTATGGTGCTGACATCTGGCAGAGGGCAAAGGCGAGTTTGAGACACAGAGAGAAATGGGCTCAAATTAGCCTTTTATCAGGATTCCACTCTCAAGATAATTAACCCATTCCCATGGCAACAGCATTAATCCATCCATGAGGGCTACTATGAAGGCTTGTTAAGGGCTCCACCTCCCAATACTATTACATTGGCAATTAAATTTCAACTTGAATTTTGGAGGGGACATTCAATCTATGGCACCATTCTTATACCCCCACCCCCACCTCTTCCCTCACTGACCTCATTCCTTAACACTCCTTCTCTTTACTGTCCACATTCTTAGATTTTCTTTGTCCTGCAGTCTCACATCAGCCTTCTGTGCTTTGTTCCATAGGTTAATTCCAACAGCTGAAGGCTAGTTAACCTTACTTGCTGTATTAAGGCTATATATACATAATCGTTCTCCTAACCAACATCCATGGAGAACTGACTAGTGCCTGGGCTCTGCCAATGTTTTATACATATAGCTCGATATATTGGGACCTGGGGAATCCCTGAGTTTTGGGCATTTCTGCTGCCTTTGTAAAGTGGCTTGGAAGCTGCGGAATCTTGCCAGGTTACTTCACAACTTCCCTTTGATGATATAACTATCTCTCTATATATAGATAAATAGATAGATGATAGATAGATAGATAGATAGATAGATAGTTTACAGGCCAAACAATGTGTTTAAAGTCATAGTTTGTATTCTCCCCTGGGCATTTAAGGAGGAACATTGCTTACCTCAAGGTGAAATTGTAATATTATCTAATATATGGAATATGACGGGGCAGCTGCGTGTTCTATCTAGCCTTCATAATTGTTTTTCTTTCCTCTTTCTCTCTCTCCTTTCCTTCCTTCCTTTTTTTTTCTCAATTCCTTGCATTCTGTGCCTTTATCCCGTCTTCAAGGAATTTGCATATTTTACAGCATCCTGATGGTCTTGCCAGGTTTGTGGTATCGTTGCTTTAGGGCTTTTGATATAAAGGACAGAATATGGATTTTTGGAGCCTCACGGGCCTTTGAGTCCTGACTCAGCAACTCACCACCTGGATGATTCAGAACAAAGCGCTTCACCTATCTGGGCATTAGCTTCACCTGGAAAATGTAGGTAATGAACGCCTCTCCTAACACTATTGTGAGGTTCTTAGGAGGCGAGAGAATGAAACGCCCTGCATAATTAGAAATTGCTGAACAGTAATTAGAAGACATTTTCCTGACCAGCATCTGCTTCTGTTGAGCTCATTCTTCACTTTGGGCCAGGCCCCTTACTGGTGCTGAAGGCACAGTGATTAAGGCTCCCTTTGCTTGGGGAGCCCCAAGTCTAGAGGGAGATGCAGACGAGTAAACAGCCCATCACAGTTCCATGGAATACGTATGATAATAGGGATAAAATAAAGGGGAGGCTTCAGGAGCAGAAGAAGGGCACCCAAGTCATATCAGAAAATATTCTCCAGAGAGGAGACCCCAAAAGGACAAATAAAAGAAGACCAAAGGACAAATAAAAATAGGCTTGGCGTAGAGCATTCAGGCAAGTGGGGATGGTGTTCTAGGTACCAGTACTGAGACTAGGAGCATTAAGGCCTTAAAACATCTGGTGAGTTTCCACAGCCTTAGTGGCTGCCTCCCCAGCTTGCTGGGAAAGCTCTGGGTCCCGTCTGAGTTCCATGTCCAATTGCCCATCTGCTCCTCATCCTCCCAGGGGTACTTTCCAGGACCTTGTCCATCCTTCTTTCCTTCAGTGATCCCAAGTTCCTGCCCAGAAAAAGACTTCAGTTTCTAAGGCAGTGCTCACCCAGGGGTACTGTCAAAGTTCCTGCCCAGAACAAGACTGCAAGCTTTAAGGCAGCACCCTGCACTCCCCATCCAAATCATGCTTATGTGATTGACATTCTGGCCTTTGAGAAAGTGAGTGATGGTTACAAATGGGGACACAGACAGGGGAGTAGCCAACCAACATTCATGGGGAACTGACTGATCCTTGGGCTCTGCCAATGTTCTGCCCCCAACCTAGGGCTCTGTCTGCTTCGAAAGGTGAATCAGGGGCCAGAGTTTGTCCCAGGCCTTTGCTGCTTCTTTTCTAAGATAACCAACTTGTGGGATTTTTCCCATCTTCTTTGTCTCTTTCTCATTCAAGCTGAAGCTCGTGTCTCCCCTGCCATCTGAATGAACTCACAGCCCTTCCTTCCCTGTTCTAGTCCAGCTGTTGCCAAACATTCATGGAGTCCAATTGTGTCCCAGGTCGTAGGAGGGTGTGATGGGGCTGGAGGGGCCCCAGTACACTCACTGAGGAGATGACATCTCTATGTGTCTGACTGAGGAGCTGGGGCCAGTCATGGAAGAGCTGGGAAAAGGGTATCTGGATAGAAGAAAAACAGGAAGCAAGGAAGAGTAAGCAAATGCCAGTCTCTGTAGGCAGAAAAAAACCCTATGGATTTCACCTATTTTATTAGTGTGGAAGAGTCAGTGTGAACTCAGAAATCAGTCCAGGTGTCTGGACCTATCTTGCCCTGGAGAAGGAAAACAGGGTGAAAATGCCCAGGTTCTGGGTTCAGGCTCCAAATCCTCCATTGCTTCTTCCTCAGGTGTCCTTCCTCACCATGGCTCCTGATAGTGTCCCTTGGCCAGTCTCTCCAGCCTTCCTGAAGCTTGGCTTGTTTAAGTGTAAAATGGGGAAAGAAAATTGCTATCTGTGCAGAGCTGTTGCGGGAATAAAATAGAAGCATGGGCTGGGCATGGTGGCTCACAGCTGCAATCCCAGCACTTTGGGAGGCCAAGGCAGGTGGATCGCTTGAGCTCAGGAATTTGAGACCAGCCTGGAAAATATGGTAAAACCCCATCTCTATCAAAAAATACAAAAATTAGCCAGACATGGGGGCGCACATCTGTAGTCTCAGCTCCTCGGGAAGCTGAGGCAGGAGGATTGCTTGAACTCAAGAGGTAGAGATTGCAGTGAGCTGAGATAGGCTGCTGTACTCCAGCCTGGGTGACAGAGTGAGACTGTCTCAAAAACAAAAAAGAATAGAATCATGGACTTGGAGGCATTGCTGGTCCCTCTGTGTGGCCTGGTGAAAAGAACAGGCGTGAGCATTGGCAGAGGGCACACCTGTGTTTGAAGCCAGCCTCTGCCCCTTTCCAGCTCCACGTCCTAAAACAAGTTACTTAACATCTCTCAGCATGTCCTCCGTTAGTGACAAAATATATCAATTTCCATTTCTCTGGGTTGTTGTAAGGAGTAAATAAATTAATGAACATAAAATGTACACAAAAGTATCTGTTACATTGCAACTACTCCAGAGGTGATTGTCATAATACAGAAGAATATTCGAAACTGGAGGCGAATCTCATGATTCAAAGTTAAGTTGCTACAGCACTCGCAAATGCACTCGCACTTTTTATCCGGATTTTTGCTGGCTTTTCACCATGGCCTTTCTGACTTTGTTCCATAGTGTATATGAAGCACTTAATTTGTTCCAAGCGCTTTATAAGACTTTACTCTGAGGCCTGAAGCCCACAGCTCATTGCCCTTTAAAGGAGAAGCTATAAATAGTACACTGGGTCATTACAAAGAGGAAGGAGTGCATCTGGACAGTCAAGCACGTGTAAATTGGGCCAGGGGAGACTTCAGGGCCCAGAGCGAGCCTGTCACCCAAGTTTCCCCTGGCTTCTGCAGAATAACTCTGCTCATCCTGGTGAGGGACCACAGGCCAAACAGTTGTTCCCTCCAGACGTCTCCAGAAACCCCTATGAGTCCCTTGGAAGGTAACAAAAATCAGACCAGGGTGAGTCACAGGCCTCCAGTCCTACGCAGACTCAGCCCTGGGGGAAGAAGGAAAATGAAGCCTGGTGGGGAGGAGCCAAGGCTTGGTCCTAGTGGGTGTGGTACTCCTTCTGTAGACTGGACTGGAGGTATCCTGATGCTGGAGAGTCAGAAGAGGAAGGGTGAGTCCTGACTGTGCAACATAGAAACCGGGTGATGTTGGCCAAGTTCTCAACCCCCCCCAGAGCCCCAGCCTTCTCATGTGTGTAATGAGATGCCCTTTGGACATTAGAAAGAGTGCAGAAAGTGTGCATGGCAGTCGTAGATGGTCAAGAGTCAGTTCCTCTTTCTCCTCTTCCTCCTTCTTCTTAGGGGTCTTAGCATTTCCAGTTTGTATCCCAAACATTTAGAAAAGTTCTTTGCACACAGTGAGTGCTCGATGGATCTTTCTGAGAGAATGAAGAGCTCAGATATCCCCAACTCGAAGTCCCTGTCCAATCTCATAGTGGGAGACTCTGACTTCACTGTGGTGTATGGGAGACTGAATGATGGCCCCACAAGGTGTTCATGCCTGAATGCCTGGGGCCTATGAATGGGTTCTGTTAGTTACATGACAAAAGGCACTTCACAGATGTGATGAAGGTTTAGGACCCTTAACATAGAGAGATGTCTGAATCATCTAGTTGGAGCCCAGTCTAATCACATGATCCCTTAACAACAGAGAACTTTGGCCAAAGTCAGAGCAGTCAGGGAGAAAGAAAGGCAGAAGGGAAGGGTAGAGAGATCCCAAGCCCGAGAAGGATTCTACACAGCATTGCTAGGTCTGAGACATAGGACCGCATGTACAACGACCAGACAGAGGCCTCTGGGAGCTATGGGTGGCCCCCAGCTGACAGCCAGCAGAGAAAGAAAAACCTCTGTCCTACAACAACAAGGAGCTGGGTTCTACCTGGAACCTGAAGGAGCTTAGAAGTAAATTTTTTTTTGCCAGAACCTCCTGGAAGGAAGGCAGCCCTGCTGACACCTTGAGTTTAGCCTGCCGTGGCTCACATTAACCTTCTGACCTACACAAAACGTGAGATAGTAACTATGGATTATTTTAAACCACTAAGTGTGTGGCCATATTTCATACTGGCAATAAAGAAGTGATACACAAAGCCTCCGGATTACGAAGAGGACAGAAGCACCCACCTCTTTAGCAAATATATGCATTCACCAAGCGTACCAGCAATGCAGCTGTCACCACCATGGATAGATGTCACTGAGTCAGGCACCATGCTGGAGGCTCCATGGACCACCCTTCAAATTATCTTATTCTGTGGCTGTCAAGGCACCTGGCCCATGAGGCTGTGGCCTCCAGGGAGCCAAGTAGGATAAATTGTGACCAAGGTCTTTGGGCTGGGACAATATGTAGGGAATGTATTGCAAGGAAGAATATCCCATGCAATGAGAGTCCAGTCATATTCCACACAAAGTCAAGATTTCCCCCGAAGATTCTTTCAACTTCATGTTACAAGAATGTCCTAAGTTAACTCCCATAGATGCCCCCACACAATTGCGTGACACCCCACATCCATTTCATGGGCCGTGTGGTGGCTGGTGGTGATCGGGAGTTGGTGGAGGAGACTACTGGAGAGAGCTTGTCCCTCGTCCCTTCTTAAACTTTGATATCTCCAGAAGGTCATACTGAAACACTTTGGGCTCAAGATCTATTAATTGTGGTTTCACATGCCAGAAAGTCAAAACCTGCCACTCTTCGTCTTGTCAGCCTCTTTTCTTGCTTATAAGAATTGAAACTGGGTCAAAAATGTTGGTGCATGATGATTTACACAGAGGTATGGTGCAGCTCCATCAGCTGGGCTAAAAAGAACCCAGAAAAGCTGCCTGGCTTTCCAGTGCCCTCCTCTGTAAACATTTCCACAGCACCTGGGAAAGGAGACCAAGCTGAATGTTTCTTTCTGAGTTCATTTCTAGTGTTCATGTTAGATATTTGTTCTGTTATTGATGACTTTCTTCATTCCCCTTTCCCCAGTGAGAAACGGAGGCTGGGGAAGTTTAAGAGGGAAAGTTAAGTTGCTAGAGCACTCGCAAATGCCGGGAAGGAGGGGCGTCTCTGAGATGCAGAAGTGGAGGATTTGTGTAACAAACAGTAAATAATTACCCGGCAGAAGCCAAACTGTTTCAGATACTACTCCACTTACTTCTTCATAAAATTCCTCATTTCATTCTCACAAAAAAGTGAACAGTGAAAAATTCATTTCGTCCACGTCCTGAGAGGTCCTGTCGGAGGCCACGCTGCTGCAGGAGGGATTTAGACCTGAACAGTCTGGCATGAGGGCCCCACAAGGTGTTCATGCCCTCATGCGATGCCTGGGGCCTATGAATGGGTTCTGTTAGTTACATGACAAAAGGCATTTTTTAAAGACAGAGGTTGGTCCAGCTCCATCAGCTCTGCAGTCAGAGGAGGAAGGATATCTGCCCAGGCCCTCTGGGGATGTTACCATGCAGGACATCAAGGGGCTACTGTCGGGCAGAAGTGTCAGGAGAATGAGGCAGTGTCAGGGGTCAGCTCTCCAGGGTGCTGCGGAATAGTCAAAAGTGACCATGAAACTCTCCTGTAAAGCCCAGGAGATTCAGCTGTGATTTGAGCACTGTCTGTTGATTGTGCAGTGGCAGGAAGTCAGCAGGCTGGGCAGGACCGAGAAGGCTTAAGCCTAAGGCCAGAACACATCCCCCAGGCCTCCAGGCCCAGGCATGGCTCCTGGCAGCTGTGCCACATGCAGCTGTGGAGCCATGAAACCCCTTATCTCTTTGTGCTTTCCTGGGGCCAGAGGCTGGGAGACAGCTCTGGAGGGAATAACGGGCCGCCAGGAACTCTCCTCCCCAGTGACTTCACTGGCCACAGAGCCGCCAGCCAGGCAGTGAATGACATCATAACCACAGCCGAGCTGGTTCGCTGGGTGACATCAGGACCCCAAATAACTCTGACATGTGTTCGCAGTTAGGAGAATGAGCAGGGTTAGCATGGCCTCTCCTCTCAGCCATTGGCATGCCCTGTGGAATCCTTCTGGGATCCTTCCCCAGATGGCTTCTTGGATTGACTTATAACGTTGATTGCAGAGGCATTAAAGATCATTAAAAAAAGGCAGACAAGCAAAAAAGAGAGAAGTGATATCACCCAAATCCCAACCCCCAGGGAGAGCTTCTCATAACATTTTGAAATACAGCCTTCCAGGCATAGCATATTTATTTATGTTTTAAGGAAATATCATTGTGTATATTTAAGGTATACAACATAATGTTATGACACACATTTAGATAGTAAAAAGGTCACCACCATGAAGCAAATGAACATATCTAGCATCTGGTTTTTGTTCTTGTGGCAAGAGCAGTATAAATCTACTCATCTACCATGAATCCCATGAACAGTAAGCACTCAATACTCACGGGTTCTACATCCATCAATTCAACTAACCACAGAACAAGAATATTTTAAAATAATAGGCTGGGCGCAGTGGCTCATTCCCATAATCTCAGCACTGGGGGAGGCCAAGGTAGGTGGATCACCTGAGGTTAAGAGTTCAAGACCAGCCTGGTCAACGTGATGAAACCCCGACTCTATTAAAAATACAAAAAATTAACCAGGTGTGGTGGTGTGCACCTGTAATCCCAGCTACTCTGGAGGCTGAGGCAGGAGAATTGCTTGAACCTTGGAGGTAGAGGTTGCAGTGAGCCAAGATCGCACCACTGCACACTCCAGCCTGGGCAACGAGTAAAAAACTCTGTCTCAAAAATTAAATTAATAATAATAATAAATAACAATACAGCAACAAAAACAGTACAAATGAAAAGCAATACAGTGAAACAGCTATGTACATAGATATGATTTAAGTAGGCACAGTGGTACATGTACGTCTACAGTCCTAGCTACTTGGGAGTCTGAGGCCAGCTAATCACTTAAGCCCAGGAGTTCAAGACCAGCCTGGGCAACGTAGTAAGACATTCCAGCTCTAAAAAGAAAGCAAAGAAAAAGAAAGAAAGAAAATATTATGTGACACTGTGTGTAGTATATTTGCAAATAATAAACCATTATATAAAGAATTTGAGCATCACAAATTTTCACATAGGCAGAGGTCACGGAACCAATCCCCCATGGATACCAAGGGGCACTATACGTACAATTTTTGTTACCTATAGTCCTCACAGACTTGGTATGTCTAAAAGCATATTTCTACAGCATGTAATTATTTCCATGTGTAAACAAAAGTGACTCATCTGCTTTTATTTTGTGATCGGCTTTTTCTAAAAAAAAAAAAAAAAAGCTTTTAAATTAAGTATGGACACTTACCATGTCATTAATTATTCTAAACCATTTTTGATCACATTTTACCACCTAGTACTGAATCTTGCATTGTTGGGAGGAAGTTAGGTTCTGGTATCTTCAGTGAAAATCCTATATTGTCGAAGTTAATGTTGAATATCTATTATTAATGTTGAATGTCTATTATGTCCAGTAGACAAATAGTTGTACTGTAGACTATAGACTATCAACTCTAACACAATCCACTTTTTTCTCCAGTGTTGGACCAGATCCCAGTTTTTTTGGTTCATTATTTTAAAAAGTAGTTAGCTTGCATTTATGGGTATTTGATTCAAAAAAATACATATTTTTACAATTAGCGTTATGACTGCCTAGCACGTAGAGTTAAATATTCATATTATAGCGTCACCATCTCTCATCCTGTGGGCCTTCCCTTTTGCTGGACATTCCTCAGCCTCATTTTGACCTCCTCACTGGGAACTAAACAGATGTTCTGAAGGTCCCAAATAGTCACACCACAGGCTGAATTGTATAGAAGTTCAGCTCTTGGAAGATGTCAGAGTCTGAAGGAACATTGAAGATCATCTCACTTCCCTCCTCTCCCACTATAGAGATGGAAACTGATGCTTTAAGGGAGGAAGGGACAGCTAACAGGCTGGCAGTGGCTGAGCCTGGCCGACATCAGCCCACGTAACATGGACACCTGCTTTTGGAGTTCCTGGTGGGGCTGGCAGGAATCTTGGCTGTGATATAACCCAGCCCCCCACCCCCAGGTGGCTAGACACCCAGTTCCTCAGAGGCCACACTTCCAGTCCTGGACTCGTGTACACACACACCACCATCCCATGAGTGCTCGCAGGCTGTGAATGCTTGTGACTTGTCTGAGCCTTACAACAGCTCTGGTACGTTGGCCAGAGTGCAGATTTATCATCCCCCTTTCACAAATAGAAACGCTCAGGCTCAAAAAGGGAGAGGAACTTGACCAGGGTCACAAAGCTGGCCCCTGGGGTCTCCCGTGGGTCATTCATCTGAGGTCAACTCCAGGGCTTTTTTTTTCTTCAGGGTACTCTTCCTCAGACCCACGACGTCACACTGTGTTTCGTAAGTCAGTGGGGAAGTAGAACCATTTCTCCAGTCGGGACATCTACTGGGGGAGTGAAGGCAGAAGTAGAACACAGGACTCAGCTCCAGGCCAGCGGTCCTGGGACCTTTACTCATCACCATAGAGCCCTTGTTTCACTTAGAAAAGGTGCCCCACTCTGTGGAGGCCCAACCTCTAGGCTCATGGCTCGGTGGACAGAGCATGGGCTGGAGTTCCACCACAATGCTTCCCCAACAGGAACTGAGCCAATGCTACTGTACAGGACAGAACTTCTCAGCCAATTACAGCAGCCTCGTCTGTGCTTACTCAACCGAGTTCTCTTCTGATGACGACATTTATCCACCACACTGGCCAGTCACATTGCTGTGGCACTCATTACCTGTCCTCAACTCATTGACTGTGTCTGAAAGATGCAGAATTCCCTCCAACTAGCCAGCCTCCCCTTCGACCCTGCAAGGACAGCGAGAGAAAGAAGTACGGGAACCTGGGCTGTTTACCAGGCAAAGCCGGCGCCTCCCGGAGGAAGCCTTAGTGTTTTGGGTTGTAGACACTCAGCTTGGTGGAGGTGGAGAAAGAATGTCGTTTCGGAACAGCTTCTTGCCAAGGTCAACCCCAACTGCAGGGTCAGGCTTCTTCGCATCTCCCGCCTCTGCTCAGGCAGTATTCCCGCTCTGCCTGGCCTGCGCTCCTCTCTTCTCCCTGGTGACCTCCTCTTCACGTCTCCCTTTCAATGAACCCTGCCTTGGCCTCTCTAGTAAGCTGGGAACTCTCTTTTCTGCTCTCCTACAGAATATCACTGGTGTCATTTATCACTTAGAACACTGACTTTTGGAATCAGTTACATGCCTGTCTCCTTCCCTGGACACTGAGCCATTCAAGGTCTGCAATGTGTCACACAGATATCTGTGACTCTGGAGCCCACATAAATGACCTCATCTTGCCAGACTCTCTCCAGTCCTTTCTGCAGTCACCTTTTCCTTTAATGAGAATAAATGGCTCCAGTCTCCATCCTTTATACCTTGGGAAGTCAGTTGCCCTCCCCTTGAACTCTGGAAAGAGCAATGAGAGAGACTGTCTGGCAATGTCCTGGGGAACTCACTCTGTGCTTCCTGGACAATGAACTGTCAGGGAGCAAGAGCCCTCTCCTCCCAGCTAGAGGGGCTGCCCTTAAGCTGAGCTTTGGCTAGACTGGATCCTCCATCCCCGGCAGCAGAGACTGTAACTTTCCATGATGCTCAAGATATCCAAGCCTGGAGCAGACAGTTTCCCACACAACAGTTATAAACACCTCACACCAAAAGGCACTGAGCAGCCTGGCAATTAACCTCTCTACTGAGAAGGCTGCTTTATCACAGCAGAGGCTGTGACCCTTCCCTGGGAAGTCACTCTTTGCCTCTCAGGGGTGATGGAAGGATGAGTTTCCTGTGTCTTCTCCTCTTGCCAACCCAACCTTGGGAGTTTCCTTTTAGCAAGAAAACCAGCACCATGCCAACACCGGAATTCATTCCCATCACTGATGCCTGTCCATTGGTGATGCCCAGTGATGACCCAGTGTGTGCAACGAAGGATGCCCCAGACAGGCCCATCCTCCCGTGCCCACCCCCGTAGTGTGGCCTCTAGATTCCAGTCCTCCTCACTCAGCATCTGCCTCCTGCTCCTGCTGCCTTCTCCCTGAAATGCCTCACCCCTCCGTGGCTTCAACTCTTACCTTCCATTTCCCAAAACCCAACTGCTTGCATGGCAGAGTCTTTCTTTTCTTTTTTTTTAAATTAATTAATTAATGTATTTATTTATTTATTTATTTTCTTTTTTTAAATTTTTTTTTATTTTTTTTATTTTTTTATTTTTTTATTGCATTTTAGGTTTTGGGGTACATGTGGTGAACATGCAAGATTGTTGCATAGGTACACACGTGGCAGTGTGGTTTGCTGCCTTCCATCCCCTCACCTGTATCTGTCATTTCTCCCCATGCTATCTCTTCCCACCTCCCCACCCCCCACCCCTCCCCCATTTCCCCCCAACGGACCCCAGTGTGTAGTGCTCCCCTCCCTGTGTCCATGTGTTCTCATTGTTCAACACCCGCCTATCATTCTCAGCAAACTGACACAAGAGCAGAAAATCAAACACCGCATGGCAGAGTCTTTCTAAAGGCTGGGTCATAAGCATGACCCACAAAAGATCAGGAAACCACTGGACATGTAACACAAGATCATTCTGAGTTCTCGGCCATCATATCACTGGACGAGTACAATGTCCATTCTTCTCCCCAAGCCCAGCCTCCCACTAGCCTGTGGAACTTAACTAGTAAGAACCGTTTCTATACTCTCCTCCTGTCCTCTTCCCAGACTGTGACCTCTCCCTCCCTCTTCCCATCAGAAAAAAAAAATCTGAAATTATGATTATGTTATCAGGAAAGTTCTGTTCATCTGTAACCTGAGGAGGGCGGGGAGAGAAGTTTGCTTTTCTTAATCCAAATGGCTCGCATGGCATTTTTCTACACCAAAGAGTCGTCCACCCCTGTTTTCCTTCCCATCAGTAAAGAATCTGAAATTATGATTATGTCATCAGGAAAGTCGTCTTCATCTGTAACTAGCCTATGTTCATATCCTGAGGAGGGTAGGGAGAAAAGTTCGCTTTTTTTAATCCAAATGGCTCGCATGGCATTTTTCTACATCAAAGAAACATCCACCCCTGTTTTCCATCTTTAGCCCCACCAAAACATTTCAGAGGCTTGAAATTCTAGTATTTCCTTAGTGTGCACTTCAGCAGGTTCACTCCTGCCCCTCCCAACTCTACTGATGATAATACAGGGTCCCATATCCCTCTGTTGTGGAGTTTCCCCAGGGCACGTGTTGTGTGACTTCTTCCTTTCACTCCAGTGCAGTGTGAATGAGTGGGTGAGTGAGTGGATGCTGTATTTCTGTGTGTGTGTCAGGGGAGCAGGTATACATTTGAAAATCACTCGCATGTGTGAATGTGTGTGGATGTACTCCCTTGTGCTGTTCTGGGAGGGATGTGTGTGTGTGCTGTGCATGTGTGTGCTCTGCACATGTGTGCTTATGTGTGCTGGGGCTGGAGGTCGGGAAGCGTGCAGAAGAAGAAGAGATTTGTATAAGATTTGAGATTTCTCAGGCTGCCTCTTTCCAAGTGGTTTCCTCTGAAGCTCAGAATCAGCCCATATGGGCTGGGGTGGAAAATAACCACTGTAAGCAAGCAGTCCCTGACTCATTCCGAAAGCGTGTGGGCCCACCACTTACTACAGTGTGTCTCACAATTGAATCTGCTCACCCTGCCTTCAGGCTGTGCCTCTGGGGCCTCGTATTCCTTTCCAAAATCGTGGGAGGGACCATGGAGACCCGTTTTCACATCCATCACCTCTACTTTCTCTTTTTTGCCTGGTCCTCTTCCCTGGAACAAAGCTCACACTGCCATTTCTGCAGACTCTGTATCCAAAGATCTCCCCATTAAAGCCTCTGTACTCTCCCCAAGAGGTCCTGGGGAGTGCCTTCAAGTTTCCATAAGCGTCCTTGTTGCTATTTCTGCTCTGACATCCCTCTCAATCAACTTTCAAATGGGAAGCTCATTACCAGAGGGAACTTCCGATTATCAGTGCAGTGGGCTGTAAATTTCACAGTCACAAAAACAAATAAACAAAAGTACAGTTTAAAGTACTTTGGGCCCTCATCTTGCCAGATAACAGAAAATATAATTTAGTCATTTCTTGACAAATGGAGTCACTGCGTGTACACGTGCGGTCTCTTTGGGATAGACAGTCAAGAGACTTCTCTCTCACTGAATAACATCTGAATTATTGGGTCTGGGACATTGATGAAGAGTGGCTGTCTGCTCCCTGTCCCAGCTGTTTGCCAATGTCATGATGTGATGTTAATATTCTCAGGATTTGGTCTTTGCCTCTTGGGTGGCAGGGAAATAACAGCTTTGCAGAGGCTGCTCAACGTGGTGAGAGTAAGAGCTGTAGCCCTTTCCCTGACCCCAAACCACCGTTTTCTGGCTATTACAAGATAATTAATGAGTGATTTATTTACATGCTGCATGCTATTTTTGTTGTTATACATTTTAATTTCCAATGTTATTTTGCGTGACTTAAAGGAAGTCGCTGGGAAAGAAAACTTTGCCTTGACATACAGAAACTGCTACTTAACCTATACAGAATAGGAATACGGGCTTTGGAGAGGACAGATCAGCTTTGTCAGAGTGAATTCTCTGACTCATCAGAGTTAAAATGTAATCAATAAATATTCTTTTTTATATTAATGCAAGTCTTTATTTGGTTTATCCTATAGAAGATATTAGTTTCAAAATAATCATAGCAAATATTATACCAGCCATAAGACCAGGCATTCCCAAACGTTTTACACAGGGGGCCAGTTCACTGTCCCTCAGACCGTTGGAGGGCCGCCACATACTGTGCTCCTCTCACTGACCACCAATGAAAGAGGTGCCCCTTCCTGAAGTGTGGCGGGGGTCGGATAAATGACCTCAGGGGGCCTCATGCGGCGCCGTAGTTTGGGGACGCCTGCATACGACTATTGGATGAGGTTAAAGATCTTTCATTCTTATTTGTCTTTAGAATATATTCTACTGGATAATACAATCAAACCAGTGTATTGTAAATTCACTTGAAATACCACTTTTCTCTATGTTATGTAACCAATTGATATATGATTTGCTTTTTAACTTAATTATCTATTTTAGAATATATTAAACAACTATGTGATTCAAAAATAAAACCATATAATGCAGTATGTTGAAATAAATCTTGCTTCCAACACTGCCCTCTTCTCCTTCCAATAATTAACTAATTAAAAAAAGTTTTTGGTTTATCCTTTTTTTTGTAAACATGAGCAAATATAAATAACTTGCGTTTTAAAAAATAGCTCCAAATCCTAGACAGATACAGTATCTTTTCCCCTGAGCCATTATTCCAATGAATGATTTCTTGGTTACCACACTGATAATTCAACCTTTACTCCCAGTCTCTAATCAATTTGAAGGTATTTATCCCTGAACTCAGATATTCATACCTTTGTATGCATTTTTGTCTCCAAACTCTGTTTTAATTGGCCTTATTCTTCCCAGACTTCTTCAGTGTTATCTTTTACTGTTAAAGACTGAAAAGTAGTTGCCTCCTGCACTGTGTAAATCTCGGAATTCTCTTTTCCTCCTTTCGGCAAACGAGCTGAATCTGCTCTGAACTCACACCATCCCCATGGTTCCTTGTCGAATGTAGACAATCGTAACCAAAACATATAAATTACGTTGTTTCCTGAACTCTTCCCCTAGGGTTGTAAATTCGCTAGACACATGATTGCTTTCCAGGTTGCTATAATGACAGTTTTATCAAATGCTTCCCACAAAGCATAAAATGGATAGCCACTCTAGTCTCTATAAATATTCTTGATGGAAATAAGTGAATCAGTTTTAGAGCCACATTTTATTGAAGATCTTTATTTTTTCTCAAAAAAAGTTCATTGTTTTTTAATTCAAAAAGTCACACATTTAAAAGGTAAAATATATATATTTTACATATATATTATATATGTATATGTGTACACATATTATATATGTATATATGTAATATATATAATATATAAACAAATTAATTAACATTAATTTGCTAATTAACCAGCTAATTAATTAACTAATTAACCAGCAAATTAATTGACTAATTTATTAATTAGCTAATTAACCAGCAAATTAATTAACTAATTAGTTAATTAACTAAATTATTAATTAGCTAATTAGCCAGCAAATTAATTAACTAATTAATTAATGGTGTGGTGACTAAGATCTTGATTTTGGGAATCTTATGTATCAATTCAATTCTTAGTTCGACAACTTTCTATCTGTTACCTTGTATACATTACTCTTACTTTACACATAAATCTTACTTTCCTGTTGCATAAAATGAGGGAGAGGACAGCACCTAACCCTTAAGGCTCTTGTGAAGAGAAGTGAGATAAGGTATATCAGACACCCAGACAATGACTGGCACATAATTTGTGCTCAAGAAATATATTACATATATATATGAAACTAAAAACTTATTACATATATATTACATGCATATATTACATACATATATCTATAGATATCTATAGATATATAGATATATATATAAAGCTAAAAAATTGAAAGTCACCAGTAATCCCAACAGAATTTCTGAAGATAGCCATTGTAAATATTTTGATGTGTCCTTCTGGCCTTTTGTCTCTATGTGTGGATGTGTGTGCATTTAAAGATAACACTAATTGTTTATGTATATTTTCATTCCTTTTTGTGGGGGAAGGTTTTTTATTTGTACATCATAAGCTGTTTCAATTTTTCACTAAAATCTCTGTGAAGCCATTGAAGATGAAATTGAAAGAGAAACAAGAGAAACTTAAAAAAGAAAATCTATCTTTTTTTGAGCACATATTATGTGCCAGTCATTGTCTGGGTATCTGATATACCTTATCTCACTTCTCTTCACAAGAACCTGAAGGGGTAGGTACTATCCTCTCCCTCATTTTATACAACAGGAAAGTAAGATTTAGATGAGTAATGTGTACAAGGTAACAGATAGAAAGTTGTGGAACTAAGAATTGAATTGATACATAAGATTCCCAAAATCAAGATCTTAATGACCACACCATTAATTAATTAGTTAATTAATTTGCTGGTTAATTAGTTAATTAATCAGTTAATTTGTTTATTCATTCCACAAATGGTTGAGTACTTGCTATTACCAGGCATTATTCTAGAATGTGTCTATAATCAGAACAGGCAAAAAGAAATGTTCCCATGGAGTTATATTCTACCTGGGGTTAGGTGGGCAGAAAATAGATAATGAATAGGAAAAAGCAGAAATGTTACAATATAGTAAATGTCTGTAAGTACTATGGAGAATAACACAACAGGGAGGTGTGATGGGACAGCCATGCAATTTGAAATAGAATGCATAAGGCAGACCTCATTGAGAAGGTGGTATGTGAGCTAAGTCTTGAAGGAGGTGAAGGAGTGAAGCAGGTTGATGTCTGAGGGAAGAACACTCAGGCAGAGGAAGCAGCCTGTGCAAAGCCCCTGAGGCAAAGCGGGTGCTTGGGCTGTGTGAGGAACAGAAGGAGGTCAGAGTAGCTGTGACAGAGTGAGCAGAAGAGAGCATGGAAGAGAGGAGATTTGAGATTTGGGTCCAGTCACATTGCAAACCCATGTACAGATGTAGGCTTTTTCTTTAGGAGTGATGGGAAGGTATTAGCTGACTGAATAGAGTGGCATCATCCAGCTTGGATTTTAACAGGACACTTCCGGTATTTGTGTGGAGAAAAAGCTAACCAGGGAGCAAGGATGGAGAGTCAGGAAGCTAATGCAAGCATCCAAGCAAAAGGTGAGGGGATGGGCCAGAGCACTGACAGGGAATGTGAGCTGTGATCACACTCCAGGTCTATTTTGAAGGCAGCAAAGGAGGTGCAGAAGGGTGGGGGTGCTGAGGGTCATGCTAAACATTTAGGGCTTTAAGGTTGGATGAGATCACCAAAGGCTTGTGTCTTAGATGAGGGTAGAGGCCTGCAGCCTGAGCCCTGGGCATCCTAACACAGAGGTTGGAAAGACAAAGGGAAAGCAGCTAAGGCAACTGAAGACAATTTAGGTAGTGAGACAGAATATCTGTCTCTTTTGAGAGCCAACCTTGGGCAAGTTCATTGACATTCATTATTTCATCAAATCCCTATTCCAGTCTTGTTGGGGAAAGTATTCTACTCACTTTATAGATAAGAGAAATAGAGACTCAGAGGGAAGAAAGAAATTATTCAAGATATCAAATGAGCAGGAAACAGAACTGGGATCAAAGCCTTTTTCTGAATGTAAAGGGCAGGTTTCTCGGCCTGGCTGGGTCCTTGCCCTGTGCATTAGATAAGGTAATATGGAAGCTCATGTTTCTCCTGCCACAGTAATCCCCAGGCCACAGCCCTCAACCACAGCAGAAAGAGAGCTGGTTGGTGCATATTTCAGCTTCCTCCACCTAGAGTGAGGCAATTCTGAGATGTGCCATCCACCTCCTCCCAGAATTCCCCAGTGTTGCCCATGGTCACTGCTACAGGTTGACAGTGTTTCCTGACTGGTTCCTTTCAGTCCCTCCCTCACCTGCCCATTCCCTTAGTGGCATTGCTTACATCACCTCCCTTACAAATCCCATGCACTCATATTCTTACTGTAGAGGCTGCTTCTGGAGAAATCCAAAAGTATACTCTTGTGTGAAGAACAAAGACATACAGGTTGCGCCTGAGGACGGACATGTCCCAGTGCCCTGGCTGCCCCTTACTGTCATGCCACGGCCTGAGGTGTGTGGAGGTGGGCGCCATGCATACTGTGTCTGCCTGTGTGACACACGTGCATCCAGGTGTATGTCCTTGTGTGGGTGCGGGCAGGCGTCCGCGTCTGTGTGCCAGCTCAGATGTTAAGAGCAGGGAAGGAAAACTGAAGCAGGTCCTTATGTAAATAATGGGCAACCAGAACACTTTTCTGTTGCTTCGAGTCATTTCAGACTTTCTGAAACTTTACTGCCACTCCCTTTGGATGGAGGGTGGGAGTGGAGGTGGAGGAAAAGGAGGTTATTTTTGGCCTGGAGATTCAGAGCCCCTCTGTTATGTGTGTTTCTCCTGTCTCTGCTGCCCACCTGAGCTCTCAGAGGGGAAGGTCTGCTGAAGAGAGGGAAGTTTTTGCAGTCTTTTGGCAAAAGGTGCTACCTCTGCGGCTCTGGATAGCAGAGAATTCACTGAAGGACATGAGATGCCCAGTGGCTCCCCCATGCCACCCTGCCCCAGTGCTCCCAACTCAAGAGAAAAGAAGTTAGCAGACACCTGATTCAAAACAGTTCTAGATTTAATGACAGAAGCCATAGGTATGCCCTTTGCAATCTCAGTTTGTATCCCTGAACATGTTATTCCACTGCTCTGAGTGTAGGGCTCTTGCCTGTGGAAAGAGGATGTGGAAGCCTGCCCCAGGATCCCTTAGGGGTGATTGTGAGTCTCCTGTGAGTCTAGCAGCCAGAGGAGGGCATCTGAAAGAACACTTCAGAACCAGGCAGACACAGGTTCAAAAATTGTCTCTGATATTTCCTTAACCCGATCTTGAGAAGTAAATTAACCACTCTGAACCTCTGTATTCCAGTCAGTAAAATGGGGATTAAAAATGTTTTAATTTTATTTAATTAAGTAATGTAACATGTAAATTACCCATTAATTCACTGGGATATAGAATGTGCTTATAAATGTCTGTTTCCTCCTTTCTGTCTACCCTGATACTTCCCAGAAGAGTGAGGGAAAATAGAGACAATCACAGGTAGAAAGTTGAGAGAGAAATAGATTTGAGACATAGAGCATTTTTCTTTGGTTAACCAATGCAGGGGGTTACTAGAGCGTTAATTTAATTCAATATACAAACTTTACTGCTGCAGACAATAAAGACAGGTAGAGAATGAAGAGCTGTAATAGACAAAGATTCCAGCTACAAATTGACAGGAAAAACGCAAACCACCCAATAAAAAATAGGAAAAAGGATAAAATAAAGCAATCCAAATGAACAATAAACATAGTCAAAGATACTTAAATTCATTAGAAGTTGGGGAAATAAAAATTAATATAAATTTCATGTAATTAACGAGACATTATTTTACATTCATCCAACTGGCATATCTAAAAAGAGCATCAACACTTATTGCTGGTAAGTGTTCCATGAAAAGAATGTTTGCATATATTGCTGGTGGAAATGCAAATTGTCACAGCATTTGTATAAATCAATAGGACAACGTCTATGAAAATTGTAAAACATTAATACGGTTTGGCTCTTATTCTCACCCAAATCTCATTTTAAATTTTAATCCCCATGTTTCAGGGGAAGGACCTGGTGGGTAGCAATTTGATCATGGAGGCGGATGTCCTCCATGACGTTCTCGTGATAGTGAATTCTCATGAGATCTGCTGATTTATAAGTGTGGGGCCCCTCCCCTTTCGCTCTCACTCCTCCGTCTGCCCTGCCATGTGAAGAAGGTGCCCTGGATTCCCTTCACCTTTCACCAAGATTGTAAGTTCCTGAGGCCTCTCGGCCGTGCTTCCTACTTAGCCTGAAGAACTTTGAGTCAATGAAACCTGCTTTCATCATTAATTACCCAGCCTCAGGTAGTTCTTTGTAGCAATGTGAGAACAAACTAAAACACATATATTCTTTTATCCAGGAATTCCACTTTTGTGACTCAGTTTCATAAAAATTAAAGCATCAGCACATCAAGATACACACGCATACACAGTTAGGTGAAGGTTTAAATAAATAATGCTGTGTTATGCCATGGCACATTATGTGATTACCTAAAAGACTGTATTTGGATTATATTACTTGGATTTCCATGACATATTATTAAGCACTAAAATTAGATGCAAAGGATTATTTTCATATCATATGATGTCATTTTTGGCAAAGCAAATATAATTTTTTAAAAAACTCTATATTTGGATGGACACATTTGTGCAAAGCAGAGTGAAAAGTCGGAGTACGTGACCGTCGGGTTGGAAACAAGTTACTCAGAGTGGGTTCAAGGGTTGGGGTGGAGGAGGGGTCTCATCATATGACAGGAAGAAGGCAAAGATTGCCAAAAGGGAAAAGAAGACAAAAAGCAGGACCATGAGACTAAAAGCATTTACCACAGAATCCCACGTATGTGGGTGTGTTGACATGCATTAAAAAGTTCAGAGAAAATAAAAGGTAACATTAGATTTATAACCTAGTGACTCAATAAATGGACATTATACACTGTTGAGTAAAATGAAGTTACAATGACAGTGAAAATGCCAATGAGTTAGACTTAAACTTCCAGTGCCTTATGGAAAGGACAGTCCCACAAAGAAATGAGCAAGACACAGGTCTGTGGTAGCCAGTATTCCGAGAAGCTGGAGGTAGGGCAGATCATTGCAAGGGTGCAACTAAAAACACAAAAAACGAAACCTTTCCTGTGATGGAAGGGCCAACAGAAGTTGTGAGGAAGTGGAGAGAAAGAAGCAGAAGGAGTGAGGAAAAGTAAGGGACAGTTTTGACGTGCTGATTTTCTTATTCTACACAGTAGAAAATAAACAGGTCTCATGTCAGTTCGATGGTTTAAAAATAGCGTGAAGTGGGTAATATATAAAGCTCTAATCATAATAAACAGAATGGAAATTTAAAATATTTTTAATTCTAAATGAATGTTATGTTTAATTTTAAACAGTATAATATTATAAATATTATATTTTAAATTAAATATAAATAAACTAGTAGGCATGGAAGAGAAAGGAGAGAGAGCTCTTTGGCCCACCATGGCTAGCAAGCAGTCTACTGAGATGACAGTGATGAAAAGACTGCATGGTCTCTGCCCTGTGGAGCCCAGAGTACACTGTGGAAGGCTGAAAATGAACAGGGAAGTAAATGATTATACACTGTGGTCAGAAATAAGCTGTAACCACAATGGGACTGAGAGATGGTCCTCCGTAGACTGGGTGGTCAGGGAGGCTCTTGGAGGAGGCAGCATTTCCACAAAAGAAAAGTGTTGGCTGGGACAGGCACTCTGGGCAGAAGGAATCTCAGGATGCAGGTCTGGAGCAGGAGTGAGCTTGACCTGCCTGAGGACTTAACTCAGGAGTTTCCGGCAGCTGGAACAAAGTGAGGAAATAGGTTGATGTTTAGCCAAAAGGGAAGAAAGGCAGGCAGGAGTCAGGCCATTATCAGCAGTGGGGACCTTATTCTCAGGGCAACATGAAGCCATTGGTGTGTTTTTAATGTGGAGTTACAAGATCACACTTATGTTTTTAAAAGATCACCACGGTGGGGCAGGGGAAGACCATGGAGGCTGCCGGGTGCAATCTAGGCTGAAGGTGGGGAAGTATAGACACAGGCCGATGGGCTAGCAGGTGCTGGCATTTTGCAGGGAGGAAAGAGGAAGCTTGGACCAGAGTAGTGGCAGCAGTGGAAAGGAGAGGAATGACAAGACTCGTGATCCAAGGAGGATCTTGTAGTCAAGAGGATTTGTTAAGAGATTAGATAAGGAAATGAAGAAACATCCCCATTTTTCTGGCATTAGTAACCAAGTTACTGACACAAAAAGACTGTGAGAGGGACATTTTGGAGATCCCACCAAGAGCTCAGTTTTGCACATACTGTCCCTGGGGGCTCTGTGACACATCCGTTGGGCATATAAGTCTACGGTTCAAGGAGAGGCCTGGATGGGAGGTAAACATTTGGGAGTTGCTGGCATGCCATGGTATTTAAAACCACTGGAATGTATGAGGTCACCAGAGCAGAGAAGAGATCCTTAAAAAGTTCAAAACTTAATGCAGTTATTTCCAAACAAAACACCCAGATCTCTGAGAATTTTGGAAAATAAATGACTTGGAAGAATTTCTCTCCTGGCACTTGGTTCCCCTCATCCTCTTTGGCTGTAAGAGTTACACTGCTGGCCCAGGTCTTGGTCCGCTCACAGAAGATGCTATACCACCTCAAAAACCACATCTCCTCCAAAGGTCCCATGCAAGGCCCCATGACCCACCTCCCCCTTCTCTCTTCCTGTTCATTCTAACTCTAGCATGAGGCAATGGCACTTTGGTCTTGGAGTTCTGGAAAAGACCTGTGAATTTTATAAGATTCTATCTTCTGCCACAGAGGATGAAAGGTGATGTGAGCCCCTTACTCAGATGAAGTGTGGCTGCAGATACTAGCTCCCCTCGGCCTTGCCTCTCATGTCCCTTGAACTCTTTTCCAGAACAGATGCCTCACGAAGCATCTGCTTGATATTCATTCTCAGCTTGTCTCATAGGCTTCTTCTCACTTACTACCAAAACAAGTTTTTTTATGTGTTTTTTTTTTTTCTCCAAAGCTGACTTGTACTCAACTTTCCTAATTTCTGTTAATAAAATCATTCATCAAATTTGTTAAATCAGAAGGAAAATATGGATAATCAACAGACATCCCTTCCTTGTCTCTGAAGCCTGTTACCATCAGTCTCCAACTTCTATTGTCTCTGTTCATGAATGCCCTATCCTCTGCTCTTCTTCTGTCACTACCTTAGCCCAAGCTTCCACCAGTCCTTGCTTGTCTCTTTTCCTGGAGTCTCACCATCTGATTCCTCCTATTCCCTCACAATCTACCTTCCATATCTGATCTTTTCAAATCACAAATCTGATTCTCAGTTTCTACCATAAAACCCAAAGAGCCTTCTCCCATTCCTTTAGAAGAAATTCCAAATTCCTTAGCTATCTAATGGCCTCATGGCATGGCCCCTACCTGGTTTCTCAGTCTAATCTTCCCCAATTTCCTCCTACACCTTCCCTTTCATCTTAGTGATGTTCAAGTAGCTCCTCTAATTCTCTGCTCACATGCTGTTCCTCTTGCCCAGACACTTTCTCCATCCTGCTACACCTTCTCATCCCTCCCTGGCTCCCTCCACCTCTTATCATCCCATCTCTGATTGCTGTGTTGTCTCTTCTGTGATCCCATTATTATGTCATCCTGACCCTTTTCACCCTGTGATCTGTTCTGTAATGGAATGAGCGCCCTCCCGCTCTGCCCCACCAACCCAGCTGCATGTTTTTTGGAGGTAGAATCTGTACCTGATGGGACTTTGCTTCCAGTACTTCCCACAGGGACTGACCCAGTGAGTCAGGGTCAGGATGAATGCTTATGGAACAAGAGGATGAATGACTGAGATAACATTGTCCTGAACACGTGAGGCAAGGTACCTGAAGGAAATAGAAAGCACATCCAGAGGGGACTCCAAGAAGCATCCATGGAGGGACAGTTGATTGAGTGGTAAAGATGGGATGTGGAAGCACCAGGGACTCAGCAGTAGCACACAGCATCACTCCACCTCTGTGAAGGGGGCTAGCAGAGGACATGGTCTTACTGGAATGGGGCAGGAGCTGGACTGTGGAGGGCGGGCCACTTGGCACAGGAGCTATAGGACCCATGGTGACTGCTCAGCACATAAGGATCATTCCTGTTGGCTTAGTTGCCTGTCTTCCTCGGGAGGCTGTGGGATCCTTACTAAACCAGGTCTTGCTCATCTCCAGACCCCCAGAACTGAGCACCAGGTCTTCCACTGAATAAGTCTCAGTTAACTAATTAATTGAATCCTCTTGGTTCCCTAAGACCACTCACTCCAGGATGGCGATCTCTTTACCTACCATGAGCTTCCCCAAAAGAGACACCAAGGGCTGAGCTGATCACCCTTGTCACAAAATAACCACACTCGTGCAACGTTCAGTTTCCACTGGATATGCCCCTCTCCAAGTGGGGTGCAGGGCTCTGGACCCTGCCTCTCAAACAGGAAGAGCAGCATCACTGAGCACACACACAGATAAACACAATGAGTAGCTGCTGAAAGTTAGGGTTCCAGTAGAGAACTCAGAGAATTCAAGTGTCTGAGATGACTGGGACAGCCAGAGAAAAACCCTTCTGAAGTCCCCTTCAGTCTTTCTGCCTTCTTAGGGTTAATACGGAAATAGGGAACCAGACTTAGCCTCTAAAATCCTTCGGCTAAATGTCTCAAGAGGAATGGCTAAACCATGTCCTCTTTATTTTATTCCTACTTTTTTTTTTTTGATACAGTCTTGCTCTGTCACCTAGGCTGGAGTACAGTGGAAAGATCTCTGATCTCTGCTCACTGCAATCTCTGCCTCCTGGTTTCAACCAATTCTCTCACCTCAGCCTCCCAAGTAGCTGGGATTACAGGCCTGTGCCACCACACCTGGCTAATTTTTATATTTTTCGTAGAGACAGGGTTTCACCATGTTGGCCAGGCTAGACTCGAATTCCTGACCTCTAGTAATCCACCCTCCTTGGCCTCCCAAAGTTCTGAGATTACAGGTGTGAGCCACTGTGCCAGGCCTTTAAGCAACTTTTAAATCTCATTCTTTCCCTTCTCACAGCTATAGAATAAGATTCATTCATGTCAGTTATGGTGGCTCACACCTGTAATCCTAACACATTGGGAGGCTGAGATGGTAGGATCCCTTGAGCCTAGGAGTTTGTGGTTGGTGACCAGCCTAGGCAACACAGTGAGACCCCTTCTCCTTAAAAAAGTTAACTAAAAAACAGTATTTATTCATTCATTTAGCATATATTAAGCACCTACTCTAGGACCCTTGTCTAATGGGAGGCAATAATAAACAATCAGCTTAATAAACAAGCTAATTATATAAAATTTTACAATATGTGAAGTGGTATAGTAAAGAAAATAAACAAGATAAAGAGAATTGGGGGCGAGTGAGGAAAATAGAACCATAATAACAATAGTGACAAAATTTCCATCAGCATTTAAACAGCTTTCCCCGCCCCTCCCCTGCCCTCCCCTCCCCTCCTCTCCCCTCCCCTCCCCTCTCCTCCCTTACCCTCTTTTCCTTTCCCTTCCCTTTCTTTTTTCTTTTCTTCTTTCCTTGATGGAATCTCACTCCATTGCCCAGGCAGGAGTGCAGCAGCGGGATTTTGGCTCACTGCAACCTTGAGCATCTGGCTCCTGCCTAATTCTCCTTTCTCGCCTTGCTCTGCAACCCCTCCACTCACTGCCCTTATATGCAGCCACCTTTCTTTTGTCTTCAAACATTCCCCAGTCACATCTCAGGACTTGGTGCCCTCTGTTCTCTTTGCACAAAGTGCTCTTCCCACGGACGATCTCATTCTGCCTCTTTCTCGTTACTCAGATACAACATCAAGGGCGCCTGCTTTGCATGGTCTTCCTCGAACCTAGCTAGGGAATGTCCTGCCTCCCAGTCATGCTCTACCATGTTCCCTTATTTGTTTCCTTGCCATCACAGTACTTACCAAGACCTCTTGTTTTATTGATTTGGTAGGTATTTACGATCTGACTTTCCTTTGTAAGAGCCGGCTCAGTCTGCCTTCGAAGTTATCATATCCTCAGTATCAGAAGTGCCTGGCACATAGTAGGCATTTAATAAATCATTGTTGAGTGGTTATTAATGGTAATGATGAGAACTAATGTTTAATAACCACTCATTGTATACTGGGAGAGATGGTATTTTGGGGGGAATTTGAACTTCAGGTTTCTGTTTTGCCCTGTGTTTGCTTTGTGTTTCTTCCAGCCTACTGAATCTCTCTGAGTGAAGTGGAGTACCAGCAGCCCTTTCTTCAAGGAAGTGAGGATGCAAAGGGCATTGGAGTTACGAAAGTCAACTGGATTTTTTCACACTGACAGTTCTCTCATTCAGTCTTTCCAAGCTCCTTTGAAATGAGTGTTTTTGTCCCATTTTGCAGATGAGAGTGCCGATGCTCAGAGCAGCTGACTGAACCCCTGGAAGTCACACATACTGAAAGTGTCAAAGCAGGATCTGCTCCTGCTCTGTTTGATGCTAACAAGACTGCGGAGGCCTCCCCTTCTAAGCCAGCCCTTCTTACTTGTTTGATTTCAGCCTCTCCTGGCCTCAGCTTTGCCATCTGTGAACTATGTGAGTGGTCTAGATAGTGCCTGAAACCTCCCAGCTCCAAGTCTATGTCCCACGGCTTGGTTGTAAGGACAAACAAAGCTGAGGCGGGTTTTCACTCCGTTCCTGGAATGTCTGGTCATCCTTCCAGGGTTCTTCATGGCAGAGAAACAAAATCAACAACTGAAGAACATGAGGTCCAGGAGACTTAAGTCTGAGGTTCAATGTTGGCTTTGGGTGCATCTGACCAACCACAAATCTATCCCAAGCCCAAGGCAGGCAGATCTTACCCAACATTTGTGGGGTCTTGCATGGCTTATGAGTGAGCTCATATGGGCGAGCTGTGGGTACTGCAGGGCCAGCACAGATTGCTCCAACACCTTGTCCAGCCATGAGACAGAATTTCCCTCTTCCAGATCCATGGAATATCCCTGGCCTGTGGGTTTGCTGTAAAGACGCAAAAGCCCCGAAGCATTATCAGCCAAACCTCAGCCCTGGCCATGGTTAGGCCGAAAACAAGGGAGGCAGCAGGAGAGGGAGAGAAAGGGGCATCTCATCATGGAACTGGGGCAGGGGTGGGCAGGGGCCGATGAAGGAGAAAGGGTGCCATGGCCCACGTGCTCTTCACCCAAGGCCCTTACCCAGGCCTGATCCTGCTAATTCTGACTCCACTTTCAGACCCAGCCCATGCTTCACTCAATTTTCAGTAATAAGCAGTCTCCTTATTATTTATTACATAACAAAATAAATTTTTTAAAGACATAAATAGTTGGCACCAGAGTCCCTTCACTTCATTTATTTATTCATTTTTACGACAAACATCTATTGAGCCCCTGGGATGTTCTCGTGCTCTTTTGCGCTATACAGATTTAACAGTAAAGACAGCAATGTTCCTGTCCTACTCAGGTTTACATTCTGATGCAGAGAAAGACAATTATAAATCATAAAATATGTATAATATCAGGTAAAGATTGGTGCTTTGAATAAAATAAAGAAGTAGAGAGGAGGAACTTGTCTATTTTTGATGGGACGGTTTAATTGAGGTTTGTTTAGGAAATGACTTTGAGCAGCAACATGAGATTTGTGTTGGAATATCAAGGACATAAGTAAGAGACAATAAATCAGAAGGTATTAAAAATAAAGATGGATTCATGGCTGAGGGGTGGGGATAAAAGAGAAGAAAGACCAAGAATCATGACAAAGAAGCCAGACAAGTACAATTCTAAATGGTTTGTCTTACTGGGAATAACTTTTCTTCCACATACTTTAAGCTTTATACTAAATTCTGCTACAAACAGAGGCTGTGTGGGCATGTGCATGAATGTGTCTGTAAGCATGCTTGTGGAGAAAAGGGTTGAGTTCCAAATTTGAGTCCACACCAGGACAACCTGTAGAATATAGAAAAAGGTGCAGTGATGGCAGGGGGAGGTGGCAGCTGCAGTTAGAACTTGAGTCCTTCTGAACTCCTGGTTGTTCCTCCTATGGGAAATAGCCTCTGTTCTCCCTGGCCCCTTGCATGCCCCGCTCAGGGAGGAATGCCCGGACATGCTCAGTGCAGCTCCGGCCCCCTGCTTCTGGAGAGTGAGTTCTCACTGGGAATAGGCAACCTGCTTGGCTTCTCTAAGCCCAACTATTATCTGGGCAAGACCCACATGTGAATCCCATGGGCAATTCAAGTCACCTCTCCCTTCATTTCAGGTAGACCTGAACCATCCATCCAGCGAAATATCAGTTATTATCATAGGTACTATTATTAAATATAGACTGAGTCTTGTGTAAGCCAGCATCACTAAGCACACAGAAAAGCCACAAATCTGAGACTTGGAAAACCGAGGCAGCCTGTTTACAGGAGGCATTTCAGCTCTTTCTTGCTGCAGTAAAAAACTACCCAAAAGTCAGTGTGTTAAAACAATCATTTTATTTTGCTCACAGTGTTAAGGTTCAGGAACCTGGGCAAACCTCAGCTAGGCGGCTCACCTATAATCCACGTGGGATCGGTTGGGACAGCTGAGGTCAGAGCAGCCACCTCCAATATGGCTGCTTCATCTGGGTATCTTGCAGAAATGGCTGGAAAGGCTGGCCTACGTGGACATCTCTATCCTCCATGTAGGCTTACGACCTCTCCAGTATGATTCAAAGAGACCAAGGAGGAAGCTACTTGTCTTTCTAAATGCTCAAGTCAGAATTGAATTAGTTTTACCTCACTCTGTTGGTCAAAATAGTCATGGAGCCTGTCCAGAGTCAATGGAGGTAGAATTATACTCCATCTCTCACTGGAGAAGTATCAGTGAATTTACAACCGTCATTAATCTGGCCACAGAGTGAGGTCCAAATTCAAGGATTTGCTACCATGTGCCAAGCACTTCCTAGGTGGCACAGACTTCCGAGCACTGATAGCTCCCTTAAATTCCCCTGGAGCCTGATGATATGACAGGGCATAACTACGACATAGGTATAACTATTAGCCCCATTTTAAGTTGCCAAAAGTGAGGCTCAGACGGGTTGAGTAACTTGCCAAATGCCATAGACATAAAGGGTGGTGAAGTCAGGACTAGAGCCCAGGCTGCCTGACGGAGGGCCTGCGCTGTATAGTGTTACTCTTAGGACGGGCCAGGTGAAGAGGCTTGGCAAAGAAGGTAGATGTATTATGTTGTGCCACCATAACGCATCCCACAGACGGCAGCTCAAAACAACAGAAATTTATTCTCTCACCATGCAGGAGGCCAGAAGTCAAAATCAAAGTATAGTCAGCGTTGGTTTCTTTAGGAGACTCTGGGGGGGAACCTGTTCCTCACCACTCCCTAGATGTCTGGTGGTTGCTGGAAATCTTTGGCATTTCTGGGCTTGCTCATTCCATTCCGTGGCTTCATTGTATTGCATTGCTCCAATCTCTGCCTGTCTTCACCTGGCCTCCCTTTATCCCTTTGTATCTCTGTGTGTCTTCTTCTTTTCTTACGATGATGCCAATCACTGAATTTAGGGCAAAAGCTAAATTCAGAATGATTTTGCCTAGAGATTCTTAACACATTCCATCTGCAAAGACCCTATTTCCAGGTAAGGTCATTTTCTGAAGTTCCAAGTAGGCATGAATTTTGGGGGGGCACTATTCACCCACTGCAGGAGATAAAATAAGGGATGCATCTTCTGGGCTGAGAGGAGAGGAAGGATGAGTCCAGAGGAAAGGTCAGAATGGAGAATCTGCAGGAGCCGAGGTGCTCAGGTGGGGCACAGAGGGTAAGACGCAAGAGCAGAGGGCTCAGCAGAGGACACACCTCATAGGAATTTGGAACTTGGGAGCTAGGCTCAAGAACGTTGTCTTATAAATAAAAGAAAAGAAAAGAAAACAACTTTTATGGATTTTAGGCAAGAGAGTAAAATAGTCGGATGTCTATTTGAGACCAATCACTATGGCAGCTGGGAGAGAATGAATCAGAGAAGGACTCCTGCAAAGGGAGCAAGAGGCGTTTGCTGTAAGGTGTGCATTTGGGCAGGGCACAATGACTCACGCCTGTAATCCCAGCACTTTGGGAGGTTGAGGTGGGTGGACCGCATGAAGTCAGGCATTCAAGACCAATCCCATCTCTACTAAAAATACAAAAATTATCCAGGTGTGGTGGTGTGTGCTGTTAATGTCAGCTACTTGGGAGGCTGAGGCAGGAGAATGTCTTGAACTAGGAGGCAGGGGTTGGAGTGAGCCGAGATCACACCACCGCACTCCAGCTTGGGCTGCAGAGAGAGACTCCATCTCAAAACATTAAAAAAGATGCATGTTTGGATGCTCTGACCTTTACATGCCAGCCCTGCTGAGCCTTCCTGAGATGTCTGTGCACAGGAGGAAGAAGGGGGCTTCATCCAGCACTCACATCTGTAGACCTGAGTTCTCCCCCATCCTTTGCAATGTTTTCTTAACTGTGGAGTAAATAGAATGAGAAACACATGGTGCTGGGTTTCTTTCACTTAGAAAAACAACAACAGACTCGAGGGTTTACAAGAGAAATGTCTGAACTTGTGCTTTGAAGCTCTGGGCCAAACCCTAAGGGATCAAAAAACAAAGATTCTCAAGAAATAGAAAAAGATTCTTGCCCATTTTTTGTGGCATCTCCCTTTGCCCACTGTATCCTAAGCCCAATTCCCCTCCCATCCAAGCAGGCCACGTGGGTAAGGACTAGGCGCAGGTTCTGAAAAGTGCACATCTATAGCTACTCTTTCTTGAAAAACGCCCAGAGGGACACCGTAGTTGTAGGGGGATAGGGAGAATGAACATAAAGCAAAGATAGAGTTATAGAAACTTCAGGTACATTGAAAGGATATTGACACCTTAGCTCCATAGGAACAATTCCTGGGTAACTGAATTGTCATGTGCTTTGGGCTCAGAACTGGGTTCAAATCCTGAGCCTTCCCTGCCAGAGTGGTGGAAAGCTGGAAGCAAGTTAAGTGTCCAATAATAGGAGACCGTTCTCACAAATCACAGAAGGTCCATACATGTGACACCATGCAGCCGTTTCAAACCAGGTGCCCACAGGATATTCAAGGCACAAAAATACTTAGTTTATAATGTCAAGTAAAAAGCAAATAAAAACAGGTGCCATGACTCCAGTTTCTAAATATGCATCTAATACATACATCAGAACAGAAAATATACTGAAAGTCTCTCCGAATGTAGCAGCACTTACCTCTGAGAATGAGTATATGGGTAGCTTTTGATTTCTTTCTCTAAAAAGGGGGGAAATGGGGGAGGGACGGGGGGTGGGGAGGTGGGGAGAGATAGCATGGGGAGAAATGCCAGATATAGATGAAGGGGAGGAAGGCAGCAAATCACACTGCCATGTGTGTACCTATGCAACAATCTTGCATGTTCTTCACATGTACCCCAAAACCTAAAATACAATTTAAAAAAGTTTCTTTAATTAAAAAATTTTCAAATATATTAAAAAATATTTACATACGGATATGCTTACAGACGTACCTAAACACACACACACACAGACACACACACAAACACACACACACACAAATATAAATTGATATTAAAAATAGCCAGCATGTGTCAGATGTGTGACCAGACTCTATAAATGTTTTATTCTAATTTCCACAAAAGCCCTTTTTGGCCAGTTATTTGTAATTTTCACTTATAAAGAAACTTGAAGATTAAGGAGCTTGTTTAAAGACACCCAGCAACGGAGCAGTTGAGTCAGTTCAGTTCAGGTTAAGTCTCACTTGTCTTCAAGCCGCAAGTGCCTGGCCCTGAGCTTGAGTCCCCACTCCCCACACCACACACCTCATACGCAGGAACCTGCCACATGTGCTGAGTGAGCCCGTGGGTGGGGTGAGTTGTTTTGGAAAGTAGTCTCGGCTGTTGTTCCCGTGGAAGATCGCATTGAGCTCAGCTTGTTGACAAATGCTGGGTTCCCACTGACCTGGCAGCTTTGTATGGGGCAGAATTCTCTTCTATTTGCTGAAACTCACAGAAGAGAAGGAAGGAGAAGAAAGCAGACAGTTTATCTAACCCAGATCTTGAAAGGGAAAGACAGGCAGCATTGTGCCCTGGGGAGGCATGCAGACTGGGGACAATGTAGGCCTGGCACCCCCCTGGAAAGACTGCCCACATGGACCCAAAGATGCCCAGGAGTCTACAAAGGCAAATGCATCAGGTGCCTTCCAGCCGAAGGCAATAGCCAGGTAAGACGCTGCCCCTGATTCCCCTCAGCTCAGGGAAGGCACCCGACGTTTGCAGTGACGTCAAGGTGAGCTGGAGACAGAAGATCTTTTCGAGAGTCTGTCCAACCCCTCAGTTTACAGAACAGGAAACAGACCCAGAGATAGGGGACCAGCCCAGGGACCCACAGTGAGGTACTACCCAAGTGTGCTGCAGAACCCAAACACCGTGTCGGCTGGACCCAGAGGGACGGCTCGTGGACTCTACACCAGGCACCGTGCTGGGCACCAGGGACCCAGCACTGGGTGAGGTGCACAGGCCACTGCCCACACGGAGGCCACACACCCAGGTAATCAGCACTGTGTGCCCATTGAACAGAAAGAAACTGAGTGCTGTCAGATTATGCAGTTTGCTCCAGGAGCACGTAAGCAGCAATAGTGAAATCTTCTGTAGTGTCTTTGTACACACAGAGACTGATAAATAGAAATACCCATAAATTCAGTCAAGAGTCAGTCTCTAGGCCTGGGTCAAACTAACAGCCAAGTGACCCTCTCATTCTGAGACCCCAAGACCATAGACCGCAGGGCAGGCCCAACCATCCCCTGGTTTACAAACCCCAAAATTTGATCTTTTGCAGTTTCCAGATCTGTTTCTTCATTTACTCATCCATGAAATCACTATTCATCGATCCATGTATCCATCTACCCATCCATCTACCCATCCACCCATCCACTCACCATCTGTCCCTCATCCATCCATTCTTTTATCTGTATATTTATTTTCCCAATTCATTCTGCTTTCACTTGTTTTTGCTATTTATGCTTTCTGTTCCTTTTCCTCTTTCCTCTCTGCCTCCTCTCTTCCTCTTTCCATTCCCACTTCCTTCCTGTAAACACTTAACTGAACATGGGTCAGACATGCAGCACAGGGTATACACGGGTGAATGACGCCTTATTTCTGTCCCCAAATGGGTCATGATCTGTTGAGAGAATTGACAGTATATCCATATAATTATAATATACGTGGGCACATGTGTATTTTATGTATGAAATCTGTACCTGTCATTTGAACTGTACAGAGAAAGCCAAAATGCTGCAAGAATCAGAAGGAGAGAAACCTCTGGCTAGAGGCTTGGGGAAACCCGTGTAAAGAAGAAACGCTGGGCATGAGAAGACCTAAAAGCATTCACAGCAACAGGAAACTTGTATAAAGACAGGAGTCAATCGTAATCCCTGACACAATTATGAATGCCAGAATCTTAAATACTGGAATCACAAAGTATCAAAATCCCAAAAACGTAATTCTGAAAAAAAATTTAAAAATTATTTTAAAGACGCTTATTTACATTTCTAGAAGATTTTGTCCAGGTGTGGTAGCTCGTGCCTGTAATCCCAGCACTTTGGAAAACTGAAGTGGGAGGATCACTTGAGGCCAGAAGCTCAGAACCAACTTGGGCAACAGAGAGAGACCCTATCTCTACAAAAAAAATAAAAATAAATTAAAGGAGATTTATTTGAGAAACATAGAAACATGTCAGAACACTTCATAGTGTTCTGCCAACACCTTGACTTTGGACTTTGAGCCTCCAGGACTATGAGAAAATAAATTTCTGTTGTTTAAGCCAACCAAGTCTGTGGTACTTCACTGCGACAGCCCTAGCCAACTAACGCGCCATGGAATCTCTCTGAGCCTCAACTTATTTCCCTGATCTCCTGTTTTCTCAGCTGTAAAATGGGTGTCATAATACCTGACATCGTTAGATTATTTTGAAAATAGAATAAATCATAAACTTAAAGTGCCTGGAACATGAGAGATTTCCTCCAGATTTCAGTTCCTCTCCCTTTCTTTTCTGTGACCAGTTTCTAATTTGTTCTTTTCCACTGCTGAATAGTATTCCATAGCACGGCTGTGCTAAAGTCTCTTTAAGCATTTACCCACTGAAGGGCATCTTGGTTGCTTCCCGTGTTTGGTTACACAGTTAAAGCTGTGATGAATGATCCTATAAATGTTCCTGTGCAGACATAAGTTCTCCTTCCTTCCTCTTCTTTTTCCCTTGTCTTCTTTTCCCCATCTCCTCCTTCCTAGTCTTCTTTTCGTTTTCTTTCTCTTCCTCCTCCCTCTCCTCTTTTTTCTCCTCTTGTATCGTCCTCTTTTTCCTCTTCCTTCTTTTCTCCTTCCCTTGCCCCTCCTCTTCTGTTCCTCCTCCTTTTCCTTCTCTGAAGTTTGTTGCCCTGTCCTGGATGCAGACGAGTGAGGCTAACTAAATTTTCCCATCTACAGCTCGTTATCATCCACTCAGCACTCACCTGCTGGTGCCTGTGTTGCTTTTCCACCCTAGTCCCTCTCCAAACCTCCCCTTCGCGGCCACAGGCAGTGTCTCTAACATGTGTGTCCCTGTACATGCACATGTACATTGCGAGATGAGGCGCATCTGATTCTAATTTACATCATTGGTGGGGGCTGGAGGCCTCCTGCCCATTTTACTTCTTTTGTTCAGCTCTGGGTGCCAACTCATTCCCTGTTCTATGCACATCCTCTTGCTTTGAATGGCTGCTTTTACTCCTCCTTCCTCCGAATCAGACGCCTAGGCTGCCTCCTTATCACTGCAGGCAATACCTGGATAAGTCTTGTCCCACATGTCCCTTTATGATCCTTGGGAAAATGTCTCAGGGACATATACACAGAAGGGTGTTCCCAGCATAGGGCACATGCTTGCTTGATTTTATTAAGCATTGCTAGATTGTTCTGCAGAAGGGCTGCCCAGCCTGCATTGGGAGGAGGTGTGTGGCCATGCAGACTTCCCATGTTTAGTGAGTCGTCTCCAGGAAGCAGCGGGGTGGGAGGGTGTGGCTTTAAGAAAGCAATGACTCCCAGCCCTTGGTCCCATGCATCCAGCAGTTGACAGACAAGACCACCCATGGAAGTACCACATTCCCCATCCAGAGCTTGGGAGAACTGGATCTATAATAGAATATCATGTGCCAAGGATACTGTTCCCCCTGGAGCAAGGACGTGAACCAGTAGGACATCTATAGATATACATATACATTCAGAAACAGAGATAGATAGAGATAGAGATGGAGACAGAGACAGATTTATATATAATTGACTTTCATGATTATGAGGCCTTGCAAGTCCGATACCCGTAGGGCAGACCTGCAGACTGCAGACCCTCAGGCAGGAGTGGATACTGAAGTCCACAGATGTAATATTTTTCCACCTAAATTTGGAATAGGGAGAACTTGACTACTTGGGCCTGCTCCTAAAGACAGGCCAATAGGCACTCTATGTTGGGGCCTTTCTTAGCCCTCCACCACACCCATCTAGGATATTCTGGTCCTCATTAATCAAATCTCAAGGTTCTTCCCAATCGCTTGTTTCTTCCTCCCTTTGCTATCCCTCTTCTCCTCCATCTATCTCCCCATCCCCGTGCCATCCAGTCAGAGCACAGTGAAGGAGACTACAGATGCTGAAGAGTGGACCCAGAATGACCTCCCAGGCTTCTAATCCTAGCTTCTTGTCTATTAGCTGGGTGTCCTTGGGCAAGTTACTTAACCCCTCTGTGCTTCACATCTCTTGTCTGCCAAGCAAGGATGATAGCAATAGAACCTACATTACAAGGTTGTTCTAAAATTAAATGACTTATCACATAAAAGGAACATAGAACAGGGGTGGCCGGTGGTAAGTTCTAGGTAAGTAGGAGTTCATATTACTATTTATGACGAGAACAAGGATTAGTTTTCACTTCTACAGGTAAAAAGGGATGAAGAGTGAGGAAACCAGTAGGATTCAGTGTGGGAAGGTAAGGCAGCAGGAGCGCTTAGGCGAGTGAACAGCACATAGTGGACATGGAAAAACGCCATGAACTAATACATTCACAGGTCCGGGAAAGTATTGAGAAAGGGCATTTTACTCTGTCTCTGGGGTCTCTGAAGGTGAGTTGGATTGTATGTGCTAATTTGGCTGAGGTTGAGAATGACAACAACCAGAACCCCCTTCTCTGTGTCATTCCAAAATTACGTGTGCAAAAGTGAAACTTGAATGATTTTAGAAGGACAGAAGTAAGGATGAAGCGATCACTCTAGAATATGGACACGATTACTTTAACTTCTACCTGGGTCAAGAACCGAGAACATGCAAAGCGTTAAAGGTCCTGGCCCAGCTCTCTAGAATATTTTAGTAGTGGTAAATAATCTAAGTACTTCGGAGTCCGTTGGTTGCTCTCCAGTACACTGGAGAACTTAGAGAATGAAACTGATCTTCGGACTTGAAGTTCCCAGCTCAAAATCTGAATACTGAACCACAAAGCTTCTACTGTGGTCCTGAAAGAAATCCTTGTCTTTTGTAGCCAAAGGACTGACATTTAGGAAAGCCAAACACAACACCGAGTCCCAGCATGGCTGAATTATAATGCAAGTTGAATTCACAAATTTGCAAGGAAGGAGGAATTAGGAGAGTAGAACCCTCACTATTGACATGGGAACATATGGATGGATTCCAAATGAATTTGAGGACCTGAAACTCCCGAATTCTGTGAGCTTTCTTTCCTGTTGAAAGCACTTCCTCCCTATCTGAGAGGTTGAGTTCTCCATGTTCATAGAGCCTATTGTGAAACATCCTGAGATAGCTGCCTTTCCAGGGAGCCAGCCCTCCCAAAGCTCCACCCCGCTGCCTTTGATTGCATCTAGACTTATCACCAGACACAATCTCCAGCAGCACCAGGGGATACGATATATCACCTACAAAATGTTGCTAATTTGCATCAACAGACACTTGGCGTATATGAATTTAAATAATTTATAAGAATGTTGGATCAGGGTAAAAGGAACACAATGTTGACACAGGCCATATCCACTGACATGAGCTCCCTAGTTAGAGATTCTGGATTTAATGCATCAATCAGCTCAAGCAGCTGGGAGTAGTTCTAACTGTTTGTTTGGTAAATCACTGAAACCTGGATCCCAAAGTGGCCACTGTGGAATAAAACAGAGATGCAATGCTTCCTTGGTGTTCCATAATGGACTTAGTGAGGTCAGACTACTACCATGAGTTTTCATACCTTCTGCTCACACACACCTGAGTTATACCCCCAGGAAGGTCCAGAGGATGCTCCTTTTCCCAAGCCTTTGAGATACACTGGTGAAGGGAATACCAGCAACCATGAAGGCCTCTGTTGGGGTCGTCCTCTGCAGGCTGGTCTTGCAGTGGGGTGTGCTCCTATTAAATTAGTTCCCTGAATTCACCAAAGATGATGAAGTTCCAGACTGGAATCTGTAAGAGATCAGGAGGGTATGGATACCGAAATGGGAAGCAAAATTAAAATAAAAATTCAGTGGGCTGATTAATGACTGCTCTCTGACTCCACCCCTACTCTCTCCTCCTAGATCTTCACTGCTCCAGTTTCCCATTTGTGTAAGCCCAGATGCTTAAAATTCCCATATGGAATACGTTTCGTAAATAAATTGCCATGTGCAGTAAATGGAATCCAGTATCCCCTTACGGTGACTCTTCCTGTCTCAGGGAATCCTGAGTGACACAGATGCTCCCTGGAGGACACAAGCTCTGAGCAGAATCTTGAAGGATGAGTAAGAGTTTGCAACAAAGCACGTGATGAAGGGCATTGTGGGAAGAGTCAGCGCATAGGCAGAGTCTGGTCCTGTGGGAACTCTGGGTCGGCCAAGCCTTATCTGAGCTGACAGAAGGGAAAAGTGGGCGTGGTGGGACCGGAGACAGGAGGCGGTCAAAGACGGTTTGGGGTATAAGGCTGAGGAAATTCCTTTCTCACATCTAGAAAACCCCAGTTTCTTCTGGAGCCCTCCCTAATCTTCCTTTTCTCTGAACCACTCCTGCCTATACAGTATGCATGAGTCATTCAAATACAGAGCTTTGTGGCTGCAAAGATGCAGAGAGTGGTAGCCTCTTCTTCAGCACATGGATGGGGTGCTGAGGCCCAGGGGGGCCACTGATGTGCCCAGCGCCTCTCAGGAACTGTTGGGCAGCTGGGCCGACTCTTCTAATCCTGATTTCCCCAATGGCCAGCCAGGCTCCATCCCTGTACCTGGTGAGGCCCTGAGTTCTACCATGGCCACTGCCCCGAACCTATGCATCCAGACTCAGCAGGTTACTCAGTCATGAGAGAAGCCACTCAGCTCTTCTCAGGGTGAGTACTCTCCTGGGGTGACACCATCCTGGCTGGGTGTAGGTGATAAGTGATGAATGTGCATTTTAAGGTGGGGATGACAGTATTTAACAACAGATAAACAAGAAAGGACAGAAGGAGATTAATGTGTACTGAGAATCTACTAGGCTCCTAGTATTGTCCTCAGAGTTTTCAAATATGTTGACAGAATGAATGGTGGCCCCAAAAAGATATGGCTACATCTTCACCTCCAGAGCCTGCGCATGTGACTTTATTTGGGAAAGGAGTCTTTGTAGATGGGATTAAGTTAAAAATCTTGAGGTGAGATCATCCTGGATTATCTGGGTGGGCTCTGAGTCCAAAGGCAACTGTCCTTATAAGAGACACATTGGGGACAGACAGAGAAAAGGCCATGTGAGGACCAAGTGAGATTAGAGTGGTGTGGCCACAAGCTAAGAGCCCCTGGAACCACTAGGAGCTGAGTGAGGCAAGGCGAGGGGCTCCTCTAGAGCTCTCGGGGTGTGCTGCCCAGCCAACACCCCATTTCTGATTTCTACCCTCAGATCTGTGACAGAGCAAGTTTCTTTTTCTGTTTTTTGTTGGTTTTTTGTTTTTGTTTAGTGTAGTTTTGTTTTGAGACAGTCTCACTCTTGTCACCCAGGCTGGAGTGCAATGGCACAATATCTGCTCACTGTTCAAGCTTCTCTGCCTCCCGGGTTCAAGCTTCTCCTGCCTCAGCCTCCTGAGTAGCCAGGATTACAGGAAGTTTCTGTTGTTTTAAGCCGTGAGGCTATGGGAAACATTATGGTAGCCCCAGGAAATTCATCCATTTGCCTCATTTCATCCCCACAGCTTCTGGTGGAACATGTCATCAACCCATTTTACAGATGGGAAATCTGAGGCTCGGAGAGGATAAATAGCTCCCCTGTGATGAAACACTGGCAGGACGTGGAGTCTGATTCCAGCCTGCCTGCATCCATGGCACATACTCTTCCACTCTGCCATATTTTGCAAAGTAGGCTCCAAGGATGCTCTTCCTCTGACTCACCCGGAGGTGTTTGTTTAAAAGCAAATTTGCAAATCCTTAGCAGACACGCTGACTCAGAACCTCTGGGTCCCAGTCCTGGGAATCTGTATGTTTTAAAAGCTTCCAGGTGAATTCCATGCACCAGGGCTTTGGGAATGTCTTTTCAGCAATGTGCTGCATTTGATGTGGGCCAGCTGCTAAGCCTTAGGAGCTCAAGAAGGAAGACATTCTCATCGCGGGACCCACCAGGCCCCCAGGTGGCTCCCTGGGCATGGTTCAGGGGCTGGGGTCACTTTAGGCTCCTGGCACTGGCTGGCTTTGAGACTACTGTTTTGGAGAAAACTCTCCCGTTTTCTCCACGGGTGCTTTGGAAACACTCAACACCCAGGACAAGCACAATATCACTCCGCTTCCCATGGCAGAGCTGTATGGCAGCTGCTCGCTCCTTCCCAGCCCGGAATGCCTGCTTCCCGCTTGCTGCCAACCCAAACCAGTGCAGTCCCCAAGCCCACATGCACCCAGATCTTCCACCATGCCTGCCAAACACTCCAGCCCACACTCGCCTCCTTCTCGGAACACTTGGAAGGCTCTGCAACCCTGTGTGCTTCTCACTCAGAGAGGCCCAGACCTGGGCAATGGCACCGCCATGGTCAGGATCCGATCCCGGCCCCTGCCTGGCCCTTGACTTTGGACAATGACTTACCTCTGTGAGCCCAAAGGTGAACCCAGAAACACTGTTTATGCCTCTGTAAAACGGGGAGGATGTTAGCACCTGCTTTCATCTGTGGGTTTGCATTAATGAATCAAAACCTGCGGTGGGCTTGGTGGAGGCCCCAGCACGTATTCTAGAAGCAGCCAGTGGTGCTCTTGTCACAGGGATCTGAGACACAGAGAGGTGCACACTTTCTGTGATTTAAAACTCACAAGAACCCTGTGAGGTAGACAGCACCATCCTCCCTTTATAAAAAAGGGTGAGCACGTTCTTCTTATATTGACCATCTATGGAGCACCTACCGCATGCAACTCATGGGGCCAGACCACAGGGCACACAGAGATGAAAGGGCGTGATGTTGCCACGGTGGCCGACACAGGAGCCTCACATCCAGCTGGGAATCTACGTGGCTGGAGCCGAGGTCCTGGAGCAACAGGGGTGAAAGCTGGACACAAAGCCCCGGCTGAGTCCCCCACAGCAGAAGAAAGGGCAAGATCCCAAGGCTAGAGTATGAGGCCCCACTGCGTACCAGACCTGGACAGCAGGAGTGGACTCTCCCACTGCAGCCCTGAAAACCCAGACTACATTGGCTGGAGCAGCTGCACCAACGAATCCCATGGGCACCTTATGGAGCCACAGAAACTAAATGCAACAGAGCATGGACTATAGGCGTCTGTCTGTGAAGTTCAAGAACAGGCAACGTGAATCTAGGGTGACAGAAGTCATCATTGTGATTTGTGGGGATGGGGAGCAATTTGCGGGGAGGGAGGCATGAGGGAAACTCCCTATCTTGAACTGGGTGGGTGGGGCACACAGAAATACTCATAAATCATGTATAAAATTTATCAAGTGGTACACTTAAGATGTGTGCAATTTGATTAAGTTATTCTTTAATAAATAGTATCCTTTTTTTAGAGACAGGGTGTCACTGTGTCACCCAGGCTGGAGTCCAGTGGCATGATCATAGCCCGCTACAGCCTGGACCCCCTGGGCTCAAGCAGTTCTCCTGCCTGAGCCTCCGAATAGCTAAGACCACCAGTGCACACCACCACACCAGGCTAACTTTTTAATTTTTTGGTAGAATGTGGTCTTACCACATTTCCCTGGCTAATCTTGAATTCCTGGTCTCAAGCAATTCTTTTGTCTTGGCCGAACAAATTCAGTTTTTAAAAGAAGAATAAGCCTACCTACCTGTCTGTCTCAGGGGCTGCCCATGGGGCAGTGAGGATCTGTGTCCTGGTCTGAAGGCCTGAGACCCCAGGGATGCTCCAAATCAAGGGCCCCCAGAGACTCCGCAGGTCGGGGTGGGAAGGGGTCTCTGGGTGCCACACAGGTTCCCAGCTGAATGTGAGGCTCCTGCCATGAGCCACCAGGGCCAAATAATGCCCCTTCATCTCTGTGTGCCCTGTGGTCTGGCCCTGTGCCTTGTATGCATCAGGAGGTCATTGCATTGAAGCTTTTTTGTTTGTTTATGTTTTTATTTATTTATTTATTGAGACAGGTTCTCACTCTGTCTTTCAGGCTGGAGTGCAGTGTCACAGTCTCAGCTCACTGCAACCTCTGCCCCCCAGGTGCAAGAAATTCTCCTGCCTAAGCCTCCATACCTGTCTAATTTCTGTATTTTTAGTAGAGATGGGGTTTCACCACGTTGGGCAGGCTGGTCTTGAACTCCTGGCCTCAAGTGATCCATCCGCCTCGGCCTCCCAAAATGCTGGGATTATAGGTGTGAGCCTAGCCTTCCATTGGGTTTTGAAGCTTAAGTGAGCTGAGTTGCCTCCCACAGAAAGTCCCAGGCTGCCAGGGACTTCTGTCTTTGTGTTACCCTTTCCATCTCTTTGCTCATCTGCACACACCCCAGATTAGTTTTACTCAAGATACCAGCAGAAATACATACCCTGAGCACATGCAGAGCTGTGGGCTTTTACTGGTGAAGACAGGAATGGAGGTGAATCAAGACAACTGTGTCCCAGCTCACAGCCATGTTTGAGAGAAAAGACTCAGGGGCGGGGGTTGCAATCAAGATGGCCCAGCTTGGGAACGCAGGCTGAGCCCCTGTGACAAAAAAGCAAAGAAGAAAATAAATAGTAACCATTCTCAGCTTCTATCATAAGCTAAGCACTAAATTAGTCCCCATCGCCACCTAGGATGGCAATATTATCATTACCCCCATTTTACAGGGAGGAGGACTGAGGCTCAGAGAGGACAACGGCTTTCTAGGATCTCCCTGCTATCATGTAATGTAGGAAGGGTTTCCTTGTATATTTAGTGGAGGCCAGCCTGATGCAAAAGCTCTTGAGAAGGCTTGGGAGACCTCACCTGTGGCCAAGGCTGGGGCTATGGGTGAGTTTCTGCCCAAGTAAGCTGTGGCTCAGGACCTGAGTGGCAAGAAGGAGAGCCAGTCAGGGGTTTCCTAGTGCCACCAGCCTCCCAGAGTAGACCCAGCTGTTTAAGGTAGGCATAAGGGATACATTTTGGCGCCTCTGGCCTCTAGGCAGGCCTGGTGTTGAGGGTGCCCCTTCAATGGTTCCTCCATTCTTGAGGGGGCTCAGGAAGAGAGGCTGAACCTCACCTGGGCCACCATGCCTGCACTGCAGGGAGGCGAAAGTCTAGGAAGAACCCACCCCCACCCTCCTCTGCCTTTCCTGAGCAGCCAAATTGATTTGGCAGAAATGCGTTGTGTGCATCTGAGTCATCCAGGAATGGGCACCTTGCCTCCTGCACAGTGTGGGCTCTGTGCATGTTCACAGGACAAATAAATGACAAACAAATAGACTGTGAGTAAATCTGGTGCAGATGGCCCCTGCGGGGGCCTCTGGGGTGCCTGGTCCTGAGACAGCCTGTGGAATCTTCTGTGCATCTGGCTGTGGTCAAGGCGGTCTTACTGTTTGGTAGAGCAATGCTCTCGCCTGGCCTCTGTTCTTGAGCTCCTTCCACTAGCCCCTCTGTGGAATTTATTTACAGCTGCCCTGGGGGATCTGCTGCAGAACACGCCTGGAAGCCCTGCTCTCAGCTGGATGCAGGGACCCCAGGCCCAGAGAGAAGGAAGTGTAAGGCCCTACCACCATGGATGAATGCAGGCTGGAGCCCAAACAATGTCCCCACCATGGGCTCCCCGGTCCTTGCCATACACATCAAAGGCATCTACTGTGTGGTAGTCCCAAATGTGGGATATGGGAGTGACCCAGGTTGGACCCTATCCTCAAGGTGCAAGGGAAAGTGACAAGAATATGCATCCCAGAGGAGGGGTTTTACTGAACACGTACTATGTGCTAAGCTGTTTAATAAATCCTTCTATATCTCTCACTCAGTGCCAGGAGCAGTTAAGAGTGATCAGTACCTCTCTCATTTCCACTTTATAGACAAGTGGAAACTTTATAGACAACCTCTCTGTTTCCAGAGAGGTTATGTGACTTATCCCAGGGTGCACAGCAGTAAATAGCAGGAGGTAGAAGTTCAACCCAGGCCTGCGTAGACAACATTGAACCACCAGCCACATGAGAATGAGATCAGCCAAGGTGGCAACTAACAGGCGAGCCCTGAGTCCCAGAGGAATTCCCTAACAGGCCTGAAAGGAGCAGTGACTGGGTCTGCTGGTGGGAGTTGGAAGGAGTTTGAGAGCCCCTTACGGAAGATGGGATGAGGTCACACTGGGGAAACCAAGGCAGCAATCTGGAGCCACTCACTAGGGAAGGGGCTGCCAGACAGATCTGAAAAAAATAGAACTGAGAGGAAAGGAGGAAAAATGGAAGGAGGCTTTGCACCTACCATTTATGTGTATTAACAACTCACAAAGGCTCAGGACTCAGATGCCCACTCTTTGGCTCAAGTCTGTCATCAGATGCCTGCTAGCTGCATGACCTGGAGCCAGTTCCTTTAGCCTTCTGTGCCTTGATTTCCCCAAATATAAGGAATATATGTCTGAGCACCTACCTCAAAGGTACTTAGCATGTGGTATGTACTCTATACGTGATTACTGAATGAACAGCCTCACTGTGTGTTTACAAGGACACATGCAGACCAATCATCCAAGTTCAAGGATGCAGATCCTGTTGCCAGCGGGGAGTGGAGGAGGGGCATGGGGAATTAGAATCCAGGGAGTATGTGGATAAACTAAGTTCAGAGGAGACCCTGTTCAGAGAGGGACCCTGTGTGGCCTTGGCAGCATGCCATGAATCCTCTACAGCACTGATTCCAATAAATCACCACTGACAATGAAAATAAGTCACCCTGTGTGATGCCCATGAGGCTGATGCCTGGAGAAAGGGCGGATAATCACCTCTGTCATTTCTAGATGGGTGAACTGAAACCCATCCTTCACTTGCATCTAGGGAGAGGGGAGTGCAAGAGGGCAAATGAAAACCAAAAGTAGGGCCGGGCACGATGGCTCAGGCTGTAATCCCAGCACTTAGGGAGGCCGAGATAGGAGGATTACCTAAGGTCAAGAGTTTGAGACCAGCCTGGCCAACATGGTAAAACCGTGCCTCTACTAAAAATACAAAAATTAGCCAGGCATGGTGGCACATGCCTGTAATCCCAGCTCCTTGGGAGGCTGAGGCAGGAGAATTGCTTGAACGTGGGAGGTAGATGTTGCAGAGAGCCACGATCACATGACTGCACTCCAGCCTGGCCAACAGAGTGAGACTCTGTCGAAAGAAAGAAAGAAAGAAAGAAAGAAAGAAAGAAAGAAAGAAAGAAAGAAAGAAAGAAAGAAAGAAAGAAAGAAAGAAAGAAAGAAAGAAAGAAAGAAAGAAAGAAAGAAAAAGACAGACAGACAAACCAGAAGTAGGAGCAGCCTAGAGAAATGACAAGGAGTTGATTTTCCACTGGGAGGCCTCTCAAAGCCCACACACCCGCCTGCCTGAGGTAACAGTATCTCTGCCCCCATCACGCACCCTCCCACGCTCCCCGCTCCCCCGCCCTGCACTGTTGTGAAGACCTAGGCAGGGTGACCCCAGTTCCTCTGTGAGAATTTCACACCCTAGTGTGAAATCATAGCCTTGTAACTTTCCCTTTAAGAACTGTCAGAGCTGGGGAGGCTGGCCAAGCTCAGGCTGGAGGTGGGGACAGAGGGAAAAAAGAAAAAAAAAAGAGAGAGAGAGAGGCAGGAAAAGTTTTTTCAGAGGAAAATGCAGGGTTTGTCCTTCACCCTGACGTCAGATCTTGCTTTAATAAAACCCCCCAAGGGCTGCGGAAGAGGCATATCTGGTGCTCCTGATGGGCCGGCCAGTCCGGTCCCAGCTCCCCCGAGAGGTGGTCGGATCCTCTGGGCTGCTCGGTCGATGTCTGTGCCACTGACGTCCAGGCATGAGGTGGTTCCTGCCCTGGATGCTGGCAGCAGTGACAGCAGCAGCCGCCAGCAGCGTCCCGGCCACGGTGAGTCCTGCCTGGAGGGGCTCAGAGGGAGACCCCGCTCCCTTCCCCACTGGGTCCTGCTGAACGGGGGCTGGTGGGCAGGAGGAAAAGAGCCGGGAAGGTTTGGGGCAGGAAGGTGGCCACTTACAGGGCAAAGGCCGGGCCCAGGGTGAGGAGTCAGCAGCCCGGGTTGGCTGAAGCTGGCAGACAAACCGCACAGGTCCAGCCTGGCCTCTTCCAACCTGACACAGCAGAGCAAGAAGAGCGCCTCAGCAGAACTGGGAGTCAGCGGCCCGGGTTCCAGACCCACCTTTGCCTGGACTGGCTGTGTGGCCTTGGGTGGGTCACTCACCCTCCCGGAGCAGCGTAAAGCAAGGAAGTTGTGGGGAGACATTCAGAGTCTCTCAGTTTGGAAACTCCAAGACTCTAGGCGTTGGAGGTACTATGAGGATGGGAGATGGAAAAAGCCAAAAAAAGTTGGAAAGAGAAATATCAGCTTTCAGCAAAAGCTCCTCATCCAGCAAACAGTGTTCAGGGTGACATCTAAGACGTCTAACCCCAGCTGTGGCCGCCTTGGGTCTGCATAGACCTCTGCAGTTTGTGGAGTTGCATGCCTAGGTCCTGACTGTGAAGGCTGCTGTTCCGGGGTGGGGGTGATGTGGGCACCCCAGGGTTTTCCTCTTTCAGCTGCATCCCAGGGTATACCAAGTGGAAGGGACAAAGTTCTGCACCTCCAAAAAGCCAGGGGAGTCACACACATGGCCGCATAGAGCCAGCCTGCTGAGGCCAGGCAAGGTGAAGGAAAGGCAGGGGCAGGCAGCGCAGGGAGGGCAGGAGGTGGGCACCTGGCAGCTTCTGGGCCCCAGAGTCCAGAGCCCAGGTCAGGGCCTGCTGGAGGCAGAACAGCCTGGAGACAGAGGGAACGTGGCACAAGCATGTTTGTCACCAGCTGACACTGACGGCCTCCTTGGGGATGAAGAAACCCCCTTCACAGAGGAGGAAACCGAGCATTGGGATTAAGCCTCCTGCCTGTGGACTTAAAGACCCTGGGTCTGATTCAGCCAGCACTGAGGCTGAGAGCCGACAGCAGACGGAGAGCCGGGGAATGGGGACAGCTCCAGTGCCTCAGTGTGCCTGACGACGGCAGGGAGTGAGTCCGTCTCATCCACGGCTAAATCCTCATGCCTGGCATGGTGCCTACCTGTCATTGGTTCAAAACCACCTTACCAAAAAGTTATTAGCTCCATTTCACAAATGAAAGAAATGGGAACTGAGAGCAAGTGAAGGGCTTGCCCAGGATCTTCTCATTAACAAGCGGCCAGGGCCCAAACTTAGATCTTCTGATGCCAGATTCTAACCATCCCTACTTGAGGGAAGCTGAGCGTTTTCTACAGGATTGCCCAGAAGGAGCTAAGTCGGCCTTTATTTCAGGCTCTGGGTATGGCTACGCCTTTATCTGGGTACAGCTTTGCAGGTTGCCATGTCTGGGAGGGCAGGGAGTGGATGGAGAAAAGGTGAGAGTTTGAGAGAAGCCCAGTCAGAGGAGGCAAGAGGTTTACGCTTGAGTCCAAGTATGCTGGAGCGCCAGGCAGCTCCCAGAACAGCCGGCGCTGAGGAGCGAAGGGCAGCCCGAGGACTCTGCCAGAGGAGACCAGCAAAGAGCAGAGCGTTCGGAGGGACGCAGGCAGCGGGATGGAGGGCAGCCCCCGGGACCAGCACAGGCACCTCTATTCTAGCAGCCCCTGCCTGGGGAACCCGGACCTCCCACCCCATGCTTGTTTCATGCTTCTGGGACAAAGGAATGCACGGCACTTGAGTTCTCAGGGCATCCTGAAGCCCCGCCCGCTGTGTGGCCGTGAGACTGATGGCAACGCGCTGGGCTCCACTCAGAGACCAGCCTCTTCCTAGCCAGATTCCATCCATGGCCATGCTCCCCAATTCACATGTACAGCCAGGGGCCCAGTGAGATCTTAATGGGAAAAAAATGGTTATAAATGTTTATATAGAAGAAAATGTATGTGAGAATTGCTAAGAAAACTTTGAGGAAGTAGAGTTACGAGGGGGGCTTTTCGGAGATATGCAAACTTTCTGTAAAGGTTCTGAGGTGGGAAGAGGAATATGCCAGCCCTGGGGGCGATCCGCCGAGGGGGAAGCACCAGGGTGGTCTCAGCAACAGCCCAGCGCATTTGGGAATCTAATCCGTGCTAAAGGTGTATTGTAGATATGACTTACAGTTTCATCTCTATATTCTTTTCTTCTGCATTTGTGAAGCATGTCCACCATGTGCTAAGAGAAAGGGATTCCATTTAACGTCATGACCAAGTCCCGAGCCAGCGCATGCATGAGACCTACCTCAGTTCACCCAGCAACATTTATCAGGCACATTGTACAACTTCCATAGCAATACTATGAAGCAAGTGTGATTATCCTCCTTTATAGATGCGAAAACTGAGACTCAGAGAGGTTAAGTAATTTGCCAAAAGTCACACAGCGAGTAATCAGGGGAGCTGACATTTGAACCTCGTTCCAGCTCTTGACAATGTAGCTTCCTGCCTCCCTGGTCCAAGTACTTGTGCAGAAATCAGGAGCGTGCAGTCCTGCCTTGACAGAGCTTACTAGCTAGTGGGACAAGTGACAGGAGCAACGTCAGCCAGGGTGGGGAGGCGGGAATCAGGCTCTGCCCCTGGCCATGTCAGCCTCAGTAAGTCCTGCTGCCACCTCAGACCTCCCTTTCCTCTCTGCTAATCGGGACTAACAGTCTCATCCCACAGGGCTCCCTGCTGAAAGTGAAAATGTGACTGAGGAAAACCTCTCAGAAGCATGTAATCCAGCAAGCGAATGCTGTGTGATAAATTCCGGGGCAGGCGCTAGGTCTGTGGTGGTCTACGTGTAAGTCTATAGGTGAAACTCACATCTTCCCTCCCGTATCAATGTATATGGGGTGAGCATAGATGCACTGTGTGTGGGGTGTGTATGTGTGTGTGGGGGGGGGATGGGGTATGTGTGTGGGGTGTCTGTGGGGAGATGCGTGGTGTGTATGTGTGTGGTGTGTGTAGTGTGAGTGTGGTGTGTGTGTGGTGTGTATGGTATGTATGTGTGGGGTGTGTGGGGGGGTTGTGGTGTGTGGGGGGTATGTGTGTGGGGTATCTGTGGGGGGGATGTGTGCTGTGTATGTGTGTGGTGTGTGTCTGGTGTGTATGGTATGAGTGTGTGGTACGTGTGTAGTTTGTGTGGTGTGTGTGCTATGTGTGAGTGTGCGGTGTGTGTGATATGTGTTTGTGTGGTGTGTGTGGTTTGTGCGGTGTGTGTGGTATGTGCAAGTGTGTGGTGTATGTGTGGTGTATGTGGTATGTGTGTGTGGTGTGTGTGTGGTTTGTGTAGTGTGTGTGTGTGTGTGTGTGTGGTATGTGCAGTGTATGGTATGTGTGTGAGTGTGGTTTGTCATGTGTGTGTGTGTGTGGTGTGTGTGTTGTGTATGTGGTGTGGTGCATGTGTGTGGTGTGTGGTGTGTTTGTGGTATGTAGTGTGTGTGTGTGGTGTGTGTGTGGTGTGTGTGTGGTGTGGGCGTATGTGTGGTGTGTATGTGGTATGCATGTATATGTGTGGTGTTTGTGTGTGGTGTGTGTTCGTGTGGTGTGTGGTGTGTGTGTGTGGTGTGTGGATGTGTGTGGTGCGTATGTGGTATGCATGTATATGTGTGGTGTTTGTGTGTGTGTGATGTGTGTGGGGGGGTGTGTGTGTGGTGTGTATGTGGTATGCATGTATATGTGTGGTATTTGTGTGTGTGTGTGTGGTGTGTTTGTGTGTGTGGTGTGTTTGTGTGTGTGGTGTGTGGTGTGTGTGTGTGTGTGTGAACGCTTGGATATGAGACACAAACTCATTCTCTGCTTCCAGAAGCAACTGCAGAATAATGTGGGTCAGGGTATATCACAAAATATCCCCTTTAGAAAACAGAGTACGTGAACAATATGTCTTTTCACACCTCCTGTTTAGAGTTGGAATCTGAGGGAGGATTTCAAACTCTATCCAGGCCCAACACCCCCCAACTCCCTGCCCAGAACCTCTTTGGGCTCCCTGAACCCCCTGCTGCCAGCTCAGGGCCCCTCCTGCCCACAGCTTGTCTTGGATGCTGGCACACACATGGCACTGAAAGGCATTTCCCCCTTGGCATGGCATTTGGAGAAGGAGTGAGCATGGGAACAGATCTCCACCCACCCAGCTCCTTGGGAGACAAAATACTACCTTGGGGGCTGGGCAGCACTCTGGGTTCCACAGCAAGCCCACCCATCCACCCCCGGGTTTTAGAAAAGGCTCTTGCCCTGTGCCAGTAAAGAACCCACATGCCAGGGGCTGCCCTTGGCTTTGTATAAAGAGCAACCCAGGGATCTTCCCAGGAACCTCAGCCATCCTCTGGGCAGCAAGGTGGCAAACTCCAAGGGAGGTGGGCTCTGCTACAGGAGCAAGGATGATGGAGCAGGTGTGGTCCAGGTGGGTGTCTGGAAGGGCTGAGAAAGGTGCCAACCCCAGCCAGGAAGCGAAATGAGCCAGGCAAGGTCACTGTGGAGGTTTCAAAGCAAGGCTTCAGCACAGCTGTATCATCATTCAAGGACACTGTGGTAGGCCCTGCGTCCCTGTGATGTGAGTGATGGTAAGGGTTCACACTGAGCATACGCCCACACTACTCTGGGCACAGTGCCCTTGCACACACCCATGAGGCAGGGGTGTGGCTGTAGTCTAGACCAGCATGGGCCAATCAGTAGCCATGTGCAGCAGGAGGCCACTTAGCACTTGAAATGCTGCTGGTCCCAGCTGAGATGCTTCGGAGGTGTGAGATACACCATTGATTTCAGAGACATAGTATGAATGCAAGAGGGCAATATTCCCATTAATATTTTTTATATTAACTCCATATTGAAATGATAATATTTTGAATATACTGGGTTAAACAAAATGTATTATTCAACTCAATTTCACCTGTTTCTTATTATTTTTCAATACCACTACTAGAAAATGTGAAATTTCATCTATGGTGCTCATTGTAGTTTACTAGACAGTGTTGGCCTAGAAAGACACAAGTGTGCCTAGGGCTACGAGGTCAGATGGGGAGAGAGAAATGCTGAGGATTCTAATCCCAGCATCTGCACTTATGAGCTGTGCACCCTTAGGCAAGTAGCCCAGCTTTTCTGAGTCAGTATCATTTCTGTGTAAAGGAATATATTAATATTAGCACGGTTGGCTTCTCAGGGGTGTTGAATGGGGAATGAAACGAAGTGTGCAAGGCCCCAGAACACCCAAGGCAAGCATTCCATTGTTCCAATAGCAGGGTGGGGGGATTCCAACTTGAGTGGATGCGCCAGCTGCAGGCAAGGCCCAATCCAATGAGCAAGGGGCTTATAAAGACCTCAGGCTCAGCACCAGGTGACTGGGAGGAGGGGCAGACTGATGTGGGGGTGTCCTGGCTCTGTGCTGGGCATGTGTTCTAAATATCCCACAGATTCCACAGCCTGGCCAGCTTACCTTGCACATTTAGAGGATCAATAAACACTTCTGGGTTATCGTGTAGGAGAAACATATGATGATAATGTTGATAATGAAGATGGTGATGATGATGATGATGATGATGATGGTGCCTGTAGGTGAGACGTGTATCTTACTAACCTAAGTCAGAATGACATGTCCCTCAATGCCAACTGTGGGTTTCAGAGCCTGTCTTTTTACTTTTTCCATGGACCCGAACAGTCCCAACAATATATCCAGCCACTTCTAGTTTCTAGAGGTGTGGTGTTGAGTGGTCTCTCTGTGTTTAAGCCAGAGGATGGTTTCAGTGTGGAGACAGATATTTATATTAGCAGAGAGGGGTAAGTTTAGGACGCAGAGGGGGAAGCTCAGAGAACATGGGAGATGGTGAAAAACCACATTCTGGAAACCAGAACCCAAATTTCTAGAAAGACTTCACCCTCGCACACATTAACCGGCACCCTGATGCTTCTCTCGTACACTTGATTTCACACACCAGTGACTGAGATAGCCTCTAGTCCCTCCCCAAGCTCTGATATTCCATTAACCAGCCAGCTCCCCTCCTCCTCTTCCTATCTATGAAAGAAGGAAGAGAGACAGAGTCAAGGGGGAAGAGACTGCCTCTCAAATGTGAATTATGGGCATTCCAGGAGATGTGATAAGATCTGAGCCTACCCTCCCCACGTTCTCCAATGTAGGCAAGTTCAGGCTTGGGGCTTTGAGTGCAGATCTGCTACGTCTTGCTTAGGGGTGGGGTGTGGGATGAGAGAAAGCAAAGCCCAGGCTCAAAGGAAAGGAAGGGAAGGGTTCACCCTGCACCTCTAGGAATCCTGCTTGGAGTCTGGGAGTGGAGAAAGGCATGTGTACTGTGAGCCTTCCCATGGCTGGGAGGGGATGGAGCGGGGTATCTAAGAGTAGCAGACTATCCTGAGAGAGCCGGGACTCATACCTCTTCCCTCAGAGCAGAATAGTACACTCCTTCCCTAGATAGCTAGAAGACCAGGGGGAAATAGCTCCTGCTCTGTGGCTTTAGGCAAGCCACTTGCCTTCTCTGTGCTCATTTTCTCATCTTGAAACTGAGGAGATCGGATTTGATCCTCGAGCTGACTTCCAGCTGGAGCTGCCATGTATTCCGAGAGTCCACTCATTCATTCATCAGGCAGATCCATCACTTAACAAACAGCAGGGGAACTCATGCTACTGCTTCTCTAGAAAGGGGTTTGTCGGCACCCAAAATGTATGTCCCTTTCTCGAGGTGTCCTTTTAGATGTGCTTTGTCCCTCTTACAGTGTCCAAAAGTAGTCTCCTTTCAGACCACATCTCTTCTGTCAACCCTCAAAGTGTAGCTGGGTTTCTGGCCCACAGCATCCTCATAAAACTGAAAATCACAAGGGCACCTTGATGACCATGGGGTCCCACCACCTCAGTGGTTTCCCGGTGAGGCTCTCCCTGCGCTTCCTTCCCTAGCCTATTTTCCCAGCCTCATATTTTGATTCTTCTCCCATTTGCCTTCGTTTCCCCTTCATGAGCCTCACTGTCAAATACTCCTGGGTTTTACCTCTGTACGCATGCCCAAGCTGCTCCTTCCCTCTGAAATGCCTTTCCCATCCTTACCTGATTTATGAAATTGAAGCCATCTGAACTGGCGGCCTCCCCCAAATGAAGCTGCAGATGTCCTCCTGTGGGTCCCCATGGGCTCTTGTTCTTGCCCACGTGGAAGGAAACACGTCACCCAGCTGGGACTCTCTGCTGGCCTTGCCCTGTGTTTGAGCCACCCTTCCTCCCAACCCTTCTTCCTGCAAAGCCACGCCCTTTGCCACGCCCTGACCACCTGTACTCTCAGGCCCCCCGGCCTTTGCACGTGTTGTGCCCTCTACCAGGCTTGCTCATACACCTTCCCTGCTCTGTTTCTCTGTCACTGTCTATGCCTGCACATTGCAGGTGCTCACGGTCTACTGAATGAATTAAAGCAAGAACCAGAGCTGGTGTGGGCTGGGAACAATATGTGTATAGGAGATGGGGGAGGCAGGAAGGGAACACCACTGATTTTTTTGAAGTGGAAGCTTCATGCTGGGGAGGAAACGGAGGAAATCTGGCAAGGGGCCCTGGACCCAACTGCTAAGAGGGCCAAATGGCCGGCAGCAGCTTACGGGCTTGGCTCTGGAGCACAGAACGGGGAATCAGGAGACCGGGGTCTCCGCAGCTGCTGCCTTCATCTCTGAGCCTCAATGTCTTTATCTGAAAAGAGGAACACGAAGAATGCCCCTCTGCTCATGCTTGTCCTCCAGGCAGCGTAGTATGGTGGCGAAGAGAAGGCAGGCAGCACGTAGCCTGGATTAAGAGCCAGCTCCACCACATCCCAGCCCCAAGCCCGTAAGTCTCCTGGGCCTCAGTTTCTCATCTGTAAAAGGGACATAAACTACCATGTCACAGAGACCTTAGGACTAAGAAAGAGGTTGGGTGTCGAGCATGTGTCAAGAAGGGGCTTGGCGGGGCCACAGTTAGTCAGGGAAAATCAAGGTGCTATGAGGCTGGACCCTGTGGTCTCTTGGTCCTTTTGGGAGCTCGTGGGCAACAGAATGGGCAGGCGCTGCATGCAGTGGGACTGCAGCCACCTGTCTCCCCAGCCATACTCTTTGTATTTAAATCTGTCCCCCACACGCGCACACACAGGCACGCACACGCACACACACACACACACAGGCACACGTGCCAGTTGACTTCCTCGACAGCTATTTCTGGCCCTGTGCTCCAGAGGCCAAGTCCTGATGCATACAAACTTTGGCTCTTAAATGATCAAAAAGTCAGCTCTTGTTGGGTCCTTAATTTGAGCCAAGGCCCATGGCAATCCACTTCCCACACGTCTCATCTGAGGCCCATGACAGCCCTGTGGGGCAGGAGCTCCTATCAGCCTCATTTTAAAGAGGAGGAAACGGAGGCACAGAGAGTTTTAGTCACTTCCAGAACACCACCATGTGCCCCAAGCAGGCTGGCCAGACCAGCTCCCAGGAGTGTCCTTGTGTGTCAGCCCCTTAGGCCTATTCTGTTTGTCCCCATCTGAGCCAGAGATCCAGTGCAGGATGAGGGAAGGGAAATGGAGTCATGCTCTGGGCAGTGGAGGGAGGACAGATAGACTTTATTCCCTGTTTGATTTCCCTGCTCCATGAACCACTGTCAGATGTGGAAAGCCCACAGCAATCCCCTCATCCCAGCCTGCTCCTGTTACAGAGAAAGTGATTTGTCCAAGGCCACCAGCTTCAGCATGGAGAACTGGAGCCCAGGACCTCTCCTCTGCAGGGAAGGGGCTCAGGAGCCTGGAAGACAGTCCTCACTAACCCATCGGGCAGATGCCCACTCCTCCCTTGTAGGTGGAACAAGCCTGAGCTCAGTGATTGCAAAGAGCTTCATTCTTCCACCCTTGTCTGTGTTGACTGTGGCTCCAGGGCTGGCCCCCTCTGTGGTCACCCCATAGCCACCACCAAGCCCAGGGCCTCAGCATGAAAGGCCCTCGGCTACATTTGGTTATTTGAATGAAATGGACAGTGGGCAAGAACAGCATGCCTTAGAGGTCGCTGGAAGAGGATGCGACGTGGAGTCGAAACAGCTGACTGTGTCGTTTTCTTGCTGTACTTCAACATTTCTGGGTCTCAGTTTCCTCATCTGTCAAATTGGGGCCATCAGTGCAGACCTCAAGGGGTTGTTTTGATGATCAGGAAACTGACTTCAGGAAAGACCACGGTCTTCCCCAGGGGAGGGTGCATGTATCCTCTGTCCTGGGCCCCTGACTGCCATATCCGTGTCCCTGAACACTAAGCCCTAGCAACAGGACCCACTGGTCATCCCGTGTCATGCCACATTGCTTCTACCTGTCCACCCCTGAGCATGCACGTCCTGGGCTTCGACGCCCTCTCCGCCCTCCCTCTTGTCAATTTCACTCATCCTTTAGGATTCAGTGCAAATGCCTGCTCCTCTAGGAAACACTGTCTGCTCCTACTCCACCACCAAGCCCTTTTCCCGCTTCACCTCACCCTCGCAGCCGTTACCTAGACTATCCTGAGTTACGTTTAGTATGGCTGTTAGGTGCGAAGCCATAAGAAATGGATGCTTTGAATCCCAGGGCTGAGGTTCAAATCTCAACATTGCCACTTGCTAGTGGCTTTGGGAAAATTATCTGACCTTTACCTTTTTGTGACTCAGTTTACTCATCTATAATATGAGGAAGCTAATAATAAAAGCAGGCTGACTCTTAGGATAATCACAAGGATTAAATTACTACTTAAAATATAGATGATCTTGATTCAAAGAAACCATCTGTTAAAAAAAATTTGGGGGGACAGTGAAATTTGAATGTGGACTGGGTACTAACCAGAGAAAATTACAAAATTGTAACTAATTTATTGGTGTGATAATTGCCTGGGGGTTACGTTTTTTCTAAAAATTCCTCACAACTTAAAGACACACTGGAGAATTTCAGGTAAAATCTCAGGATGTCTTGGATTTGCTAGATTTTCAAGAATAAAAACGCGTACAGCTGGGTGCAGTGGCTCATGCCTATAATCCCAGCACTTTGGGAGGCTGAGGCGGGTGGATCACTTGAGGTCAGGAGTTTAAGACCAGCCTGGCCAATATGGTGAAACCCTGTCTCTACTAAAAAACATGAAATTTAGCTGGGTGTGGTCGTGGGTGCCTGCAATCTCAGCTACTTGGGAGGCTGAGGCAGGAGAATCACTTGAACGTGGGAGGCAGAGGTTGCAGTGAGCCAAGATCGCGCCACTGCACTCCAGCTTGTGAAAACACTAGAATAAACGAGACCAACTAAGTGTTGATAATTATCAAAGCTGGAGATGCACATATAGGGTTCATTATATTATTCTCTCAACAAATATTATTCTCTCTTTCCCTAGCAAAGGACACAGTTGAAGTTTGTGTATCGTGTTCCGTGTGTTTTGTGGTGGTTTTCTCACTACTCTCTAAGACGTAAGAGCATACAGCATTCTGTGATTCATCAGGGCGAAACCACTGCTCGGCAGGCAGGGCTTGTGCAGTTAAATGAAAATGATGTATTTCACTCTTGATGTTTTGTTCAAATGACTGAAAATGGGAGAAAATCAAAAGGAGCAGCTCCCGATGAAAAGATTCTTAAGTTCCTAGCCTCCCTGGACTAACAGGGCTATCATATAGTGGGCCAGGTCCTTATTAAAATGTCATGAACCACATAAGGCTCACGGGCTGTAGTTTCTAACCTTTATGATGCTGTTGCCTTTTTTCCATTCCTGTCTGCTCGGAGGCTGGGCATTCTCTGAGGCTTTGTCTCTGACTCTGGGCACTGCACGTGGGATTTAGCAGATGTTTTATATACAGATTGACAAATGAATGCATGAGTGAACACACGGACCAGGGCTGGTTGTTTGGAAAGAAACCTGGCTTCTTGCCCCTTGTACCCTCCCCCTGTAGAGCTGACTTTCCCCCACCTGCATGTTTATAAAACCAATTAGTAGAAAAGCTCAAAAACCTCCTACATCCCATGACACGCAGCCTGGCCAACAACTTTCCGGAAACCACCCTTGGAAGTTTCTGGGCAGTGTGGTGGGGGAAGAAGGGGCTGTGCCTGGCTCAGGCACCTTTCATGGGTTTGGAGCTAAGAGCTTTCAAAGACAGTGCTCCACTCGGGACCACTGTCCCAGACTCCACCTGAAGGGCAGCCCCACCAAGGCCTGGGGTACAGGGGCCTAGGAGGTGCCTCTACCGGAGGTGTAGGGAAAACAGGCGTTTGTTACCTGTGGCTGACTCAGAGGCACCCGATGCACTTTGCGACAAGCATGGGGAAGACAGATGGGCACCGGCCAGGCCTGCGTTCTCTCACGGCCCCCAGGGCATTTCTTTTCAGCAAAGCAGCGAACAAAAACTGCTTCCAGCAGGACAACCTTGTCCTGAAAGTCCCTGGGCCCAGCTGGGGGCCGGCTCTGGCCATTCCTGCCTCAACCCTGCCCCCTGGTGGAGCTTCTAGGTGTGGCCTCCCAAACCCAGGCAAGCCAAGGCCTGGAGCACTTACTTGCCCAGGGTGGTATACCAGGCTGTACCATGTGCAGTACCGAGCACCCAGCAGGCAGGAAGGGGCAACTCCTCCCTGAGCATCCCCACGTGGGCTCCTCACTCCTCTTCTGAGGGCGTTTGGCAACCTGGGCTCAAGTCCACTGCCATCCTCCCGGTGGTGAGGAACAGCAGGCACATCATAGATGCTGGGTGCATGTGTGTGATGGGCGGGTGCAGGAATGAATGAATGGGTATGAATGAGTGAGGGAGTTGTACAGTAAGGGCTCTGGAGGGACACTCTGGGGCAATAGACCAATTTCCAGCTGTGAGATCTTGAGCAAGATTCTTAGGCTCTTGGATCCTCACTTTTCCTCATCTGGGAACTAGGGGTGACACATAACTGCTCATCAGGGCTGCTGGAGGATGTTGACATCACCGTCATTTTACAAATGATGAAACAAGCTCAGAGCAGGTGAGCACGGCTCCAGATCCCAGAGCTGGGAGTGTCAGGAGACTGGGGGTGTTAAATGGGGTCCCTTCATTTCAGATGCCATGCCCTTTCTGCAAATCCCGTGACCTGTCCACCAGTAAACTGCACACACGCTTAGAAGAAAGTGTGGTCTATCTCCTTCATCAAACAGGACGTCTCAGGCCTCCTGGGCTGTCCATCCCACCGCTGCTATCCTCCCACTTTCTGCTCCTATGCCTATTGCTAAGAATTTTTATTAAAATACGCAAAGGTCAAATTACAGACTTACCTTTTCCGAAGTCCACTTTTAGAGAGCTGAAATACACCGTAATAATCAGTTACCACTCACCTTTCAATGTTATCTCAAAAATGCATACGCACTTCCTACAGGAGCTTTATTTTTTTTTTTCCTTCCCAGTTTTAATCAGCTTAAGTTTGTCCAACAAGTGTGATTGAGGGGTCATTTCATCACTGCTCACCTGCCTACTGATAACCATGCTTGTCCAGCGGGGTTAAGGACTTAGAGGGTCTCAACATCAGGAGCTACTCCTTTTGGCTTTCTCACATTTTTCAGTCATCTAAACAAAATATCAGAATAAAATACATCATTTTAATTTACCTGCACAAGACCTGCTTTAGGAGCCGTTGTGTCGCGCTGGTGATTCACACAGTGCTGTGTGTTCGGCAGGTCTGCGTGAACCTGAGCACGCAGGCGTGAAAGCAGCTGAGCGGTGTCTCAAATCCCCACACTTCTCTTACTCCTGCCCAATGTTCTAAGCAGTGGTTCCTACTTCTGTAAGAATCTCCAAGGGTTGTTGGTCAGACTACAGATTCCAGCCTTCAGCCTAGAGCAACTTAAGGTGGATATTTAAAGAAGGATCCAGGAATCTGGTTTTTTTTCTTTTTTTCTTTTTTTTCTTGAGACAGTCTCACTCTGTTACCCAGGCTGGAGTGCAGTGGCGCCATCTCTGCTCACTACAGCCTCCACCTCCTGGTTCAAGCAATTCTCCTGCATCAGCCTACTGAGCAGCCGGAACTACAGGCACATGCCACTACACCTGGCTAATTTTTGTATTTTTAGTAGAGATGGGGTTTCGCCATGTTGTCCAAGCTGGTCTCAAACTCCCTGATGTCAAGTGATCCACCCACCTCAGCCTCCCAAAGTGCTGGGATTACAGGTGTGAACCACCATGCCTGGCCTAGGAATCTGTATTTTAACAAGTTTCACAGGCCAGTGATTCTGAAACTTTGGGGGCATTCGGAACCACTTGGAAAAATTCCCAAGCCCAGACTCCCCCTCAGGCCCCTTAGGTTGGAATCTCTGGGTAGAGTGTCCATTAAAGCCCCAGGGTGGTTGTACTTTGCAGTAAAGTTTGGGAATCACCGTCATAATCCCTGGGTAGGCAGGAGGGGTTGGGGAGGAGGGAGGGACATGACAGGAGGAGTCTGAGTGGGGGGCGGTGGGGCCGGGTGGGCTCAAAGGCTGCAGCAGGCAGAACTGAGCAGGACCAGGCTGTGCCGGAGTGAGCCCTGGGCATCTTGTCTGCAGAAGCATTGCGGCATGGCCACCACCTCTGTCTTCCCCATAAACACAGTAGTATCTGCAGAGTGGATTTCCACAAATACGTCATAAAAGAGACTTTCGTGCAAACATGTGCAATACGGAAATGCCCAAGCTGCTTTCTTTCTTTTTCCTTCCTCGCCTCTGTCCTTCTCTAGACAACATTCTCCTTGATTTATGGTCTTTTCTCCTGTTTTGTTTCTTGGCTTATGTTGTTGGACAGAATGATGCAGGCTCCACGTCATGGCGGGTTTGCGACGATCAATGTTTCCATCTGCAGAATGGGCCCAGTCACCCCAGCTCAGGTAGCTCAGGGTGGATGAGAAGGTAGCAGTCAGGGCTCTCTGGGGGCTCTACGGGATGCGCCATGGAGCAGGCTCCTGCCTGTGGCTGGCGAAAACAGAAATAGCTTCCAATCCCCAAGGAATATGAGAGCCTAGTGAAAACCTCAGAGGGCCCCAGAGCCCCAGGCAAGCATCCTGGGGTTCGAGGAAGAGCCCCAGCCCCCGAAAGGAAAGTACCATTTGGGAGAAGCCTCTGTGCAAATGCCCAGGCCTCCTTTTCCATTGTTCAGCTGTGAAGAGATTCCTCTAAACATTCGTATTCTACTAACTACCTCTCTCTCCCAGACCTGGGCCAGCCAAGCAAATAGGTCCTTGTTTTGCACAAATATCTATTGCTTACACAGAAATAGGCTTGTCATTTTTATTTTGACAAAGGCCATGCTCTCATTGTCCACTAAAGATGAGGGCCAGGCGCGGCTCCGGGGCCAGAGCTCCACGGCTTCTGCCACTGCACAGCAGCACGGTTGTGCATGGGAGCCCCGCCAGCAGCCACAGCAGGTACACTGGGACGGCACAACTGGGCTACATGTGGAGCCACAGCTCTGGCCCAGAGGCACTACACGTTTCCTTCAGGGTGTGTTGGCATTCTGGACCAACAGAGACACTCCCAGGAAGGCCCCAGACCAACCATTCAAGGTCAGCACGTGCTGCCCCAGGTGCTTCCCCAGTGACTCCCCGTCATGACAGGCCTGGGTGCACTGAGGAGGTCCCCAGGCAGCAGCAGAGGCTGTGGCTGGTGGCAGCCAGGCCCCCGGATGACTTCACAAGCAGAAGTGCAAGGAACGGGGAGTTCAGAGCCCACACAGGACACACAGACAGAAGGTGGGGCGGGAAACTCTCATCTCCCTCCTCTGGCTGAGATGCTTCCCCCACTCCTTTTCTTGGGTAGATAGAGAGTCATGTACTTGATGAAAAGAACTGTAAACCAAAGCAAAGGACAGGTAGACATGTCATGCCATCCTGGATGTTGAAGCTGACTGATGATGATGATGATGATGATGATGATGATGATGATGTGTGTGTGTGTGTGTGTGTGTGTGTGTGTGTGTGTGTGTCTGAGAGAGAGAGAGAGAGAGCCTACACTGGCTTTCCAGGTAGCTGAACCCCCAGTGAGAAGCCTTTGAGAGATGCTCACAGGATGAGCTGCCTCAGCCTGCCTGGGGTCAAGGGAGGCCCCACCATTGGATGGGCACAAGGTGCCAGGGATCATACAAGAATCGAGGCCCCCAAAACTAACGGGGGGTCTACAATGCCACCTCACCACCCCTACACCCCAAGCCACTACCAGGGGGTTCTTGGACAGGCTTTTTCATTAGAAGCTGATGTCACTCACTGTAAATGCCATCTGCCCAGGAGGAGTCGCAGTGAAAGCCACCATGGCACCATGCACCTGCAGTTGGTCGGGGCCCCAGAGCAGCTTTGGAGTGCAGCAGGAGGGCGGGAGTGAAGCTGTGGCTTTCATGATGATTTCTCAGGGAGGCTTGGAGGCTGTAAGCACCGGCTTAGAGCCAAGGACTTCAGACTGGGGCCCTTCTGCCATTCAATGCTCGTACAGGGACAGACTGGGCAAAGGAGTTCTTGGAGGCCTCTCAGTGTTACGACTCACCAGCCCTCCGGAAGAAGGTCTGGCCACGGGGCCCCTGCCAGCCCTCACTCTTCAGCAACAAGCAGCGTTTGCTGTCTCTGGAAGCGGAGTGCTCGCCCACTAGACCACTCGAAGGGCAGCTTGGGCTGGGCTTTAGAGGAGAAGTGGGATTTTGAAGCAGGACAGTGGGCTGCTATCAGCTCAGCTTTGGCAGAATCAAGAGCCCTGAGGGGACAGGTACCCCCACAGGGACTCGGCTGTGTCCCAGGATCTGAAGCCTCTCCTTGAGCTCCCAGCCCCCATGAAATATTTGTTTCGATCAAGGTCTGACGGAAGCACGTCCCCAAAGTTCATATGCGCACAGTCTTCCCTGTGCAGCGATCACGGGAGGCAGAATTAGTGGCTCAAAAGCTCTGGACGAGCCCTGAGTACCCATGCGGCCTTGCTCAAGTCTAACCTCTCCGTGCCTCCGTGTCCTTACCGCTCTGGGGAACATTAGCAGGCCTGTCTTGTGATCTGTTGGGGGATTCCATGAGAGACTACACAATTCTTCATACAGCATGAGCACTCACTCAGTAAATCTTAGGTATGTTGCTTGTAAGCGCCTGTGAGTTTGTGCGTGCAGGAGAACAGATGGGTGTCATGTGGCTTCTACCTTCAAGGGATGACAGAGTAGTTGGGGAAATGAACATTCCCTCATTTATTCATCCTATCAACAGATGCTTATTGATACCTACTATGTGTCAGGCTTTGTGAGGCTTGATGCCCCTCTCCAACCACCAGCCCAAATAATTGTCTAGCTGTTTCTTGATTATCTCCACTGATGGTGCACTCACTACCTTTCCACTGTTTATTTTTCTCATCACAAAATTCTCCCTCATATACAGTAGTGGGAAAAACATGGAATCAAACAGCTCTAGATTCAAATCCAAGTTCTGTCATTTACTAGATGTCAGCCATGGGCAAGCCACTTTACTCATCTGGGAATAATAATACCAGTTTAATGGGAATAATAATACCAGTCACTGTGCAGAAGACACATGAGATCACTGAGGGCTAGGGCAACACTGGCCCCACGTGGTCATCGGAGTGACGGTTTGCAATGAATGGACTACAGGCGGAGTTCCAGCTATGACCTCATTTGATGCTCGTGGACAGTCACTTGGGAGGCAAGTAATGGTAGCAATGTGATTTTACAGAGGAGAAGTCTGGGGTTCAGAAGGTTAACTCCCAGAGTGACATGAACAGGGACAAAGGCTGGACTGGACACACTGTGGTGTTTCTAAAACACAAATCTAACCCGGCCATCCTCCCGCTAAAATCCGTCAACACATCATTCTTACAGACCTCAGCCCAAGCAAGGCATCCGAGATCTTCCTCGATTCAACTGCTTGGAGCCCACCCTCATCCATCCTAGCCTCCACCTCCTCCTGCCTCCACCCTGCACACTGCACCAGGCTCTCCAGGCCCCGGGCTCTTGCGCACTTTGCCAGCTCAGTGCCTGTGCACCTGCGGGTCCTTGTGCATTGGGTTCCCGCTCCTCCTTCCTCACTGCTCTATTCCCACCCCCGCTTCAAAGCCCACTCCCCACGCCTCGTGTCTTGGGAAGCCCTCTTCAGCCCCAGCACACACACAGCCCAGCCGCGCCCTGTCATCCCACAGGCAGGTCTGTTTGGTTCTCACACTACATGTCCAGCACCTGATAAAAGCTGACTACAACCGGGCGCGGTGGCTCAAGCCTGTAATCCCAGCACTTTGGGAGGCCGAGGCGGGTGGATCACGAGGTCGAGAGATGGAGACCATCCTGGTCATCATGGTGAAACCCCGTCTCTACTTAAAATACAAAAGCTGAGGCAGGAGAATTGCCTGAACCCAGGAGGCGGAGGTTGCGGTGAGCCGAGATCGCGCCATTGCACTCCAGCCTGGGTAACAAGAGCGAAACTCCGTCTCAAAAAAAAAAAAAAAAAAAAAAAAAAAAAAAAACTGACTACAGATGTGTTGAAAAACTAAATGAAAGGGGAGATAAATAAGTGAGTGGACGCCATTGTCACAGCATTGATCGCACTGAATTGCAATCATTGATTATGTGTCTGTTGGCCTCACTAGGTGGAGAGCCAGTCAGGGGCTCTGTCTTATGCACCTCTGTCTCCTCCCAGTCTGGCACGAAGCCTGCTGCATAGAAGGGATTCAATAATCATCTGTCCCTAGAATGACTCAGTCAGCATGCACATCCCCAGCTCAACTGTCAGTGCATGAGGGCGGACGCCACCTCAGGCCAGTCATCTGTTTTCCCTTGTACTCACGTAGAGAGGCTAGGATTGATCAATTATCAGGAGTCTGGACTCACTTGAGGCCTGCAGACACACGCCCTAGGTGTCAATGCTGGGCAAGGTAGCTGGCACTCAGAGGCTCACACACCAAACCCAGGAGGCTTCAGGCCCTGGGGTCCAGAGGTTTTCTCCCTGCGCCGCTCTTGTCCAGCACCTTCTCCCCTGGCCTGAGTCAGGGAGGTTTTCCACCACTAGATGGTGCCAACCACAAAGGCTGGCTCAGCCGACTGCCCACAGCCCTTCTCTCCTCTGCCCGGGGATGCCATAAGTGGTTTCCCTGTCCAAAGGAGGCCTTCTCTGCAGTCTGCCCTAACCAGCTGCCTGCCCTGATACCTCCAGGCAGGCACTTAGAAAGGAAGCTTCCTTCTGGGCATCTTTAACTTTGGATGGAGATAGGAGGATGGATAGTGATCCCAGGAGTGGGATATCCACCCGGTTCCAGCCCATGCCAGCTCAGCTCAAAGGGTCCAGACCCCCAGCTCTGTTCTGGGCACAGTGGGGGTAGGGAGAACCCACAACTGAATGAGTGTAAGAGGAGACAGGCTTCTGTGTGCCATGTGCCATGTGCCAGGCCCTACCTAGTGCTGCCACATCCACAGTGTCCCTTCACCCTCCCAACTGCCCCCAAAGGGAGGTGAGCGTGATTGTGCCCATATCACAGATGGGAAGGCTGAGGCTCAGAAGGATGAAAATGCTGTTCGAGGCCACATGGAAATAACTCACATCGGACCGTTTCAAGTTGTATGCTCTTTTCTTGACACCCAAACTTAGTGCCCTGAGGAGAGGGTCCAGTACGTGATGCCTTGACTATCAAAGACTTGGTCAAAGCCCTTTTAGCCGACAATCCCCCATCCATCCATTTCACCAATCCACACATATGGAGCCCTACTGTGTGCCCTGTGCTGTTTCAGGTGCACAGGAGACCCAAGGCCTGGGCCTTGCCCTTTCTAAGTTCACATTTCAGTGAGCGAGGTAAGAGCAGGGAAGCTTTCCTGGAGGAGAGGGCACCTTCATTTCCTCTGCTGAGAGCACATCCTGATTGTGGGAACTCTCAGAGATGGTCTGCTAGTGCTCACAAGGCTCTGAGGCTTCTAGGGCATGGCCTGATAGGGAAACGTCTCTCCTAAAAGTCAAAAAAGGGGTGTGTGTGTGTGTGTGTGTGTAAGAGAGAGAGAGTGTGTCTATGTGTTTACTGATTTGGAAATGTAGGGGTTTGCATCCTATTGTGTTTTGAGGAAACACAAGCAAGGGCAGGCTAACTGTCGCCTCCCAGGTGAATGCCACCCAGCGTTGCCAGCCCCGAGAGCTCTCTGCTCCCCAGCAGCAAGGCCTTCCAAGGCCACATCGCACATAGAGCCTTCCTCCCTGCAGGGGACTGCAGGCAAGATCTTTTTGGCCATTCTGGTGTCTGTCTGGGCCCTAACAGAGAAGCACCCATGTGTTCCTAACGAAGACTGGCACTGTGCAGGCACTCTATGGGTGGCTGCCCCTCCCCTGCCCTCATTCCATGGAGTTCACAGGCATCCACCTCCAAACACACACAAATGTCTCATTGCTGAGCCTGCCTAGCAGCTTAAGGGAAAGCGAGGCACATGTAGGTCAGCGGTCAGGAGAGTTTGCCCAGAGAAACGGGGCCCTATCTTTTTACAAAAGATAGGAAGAGCCTCTCAGCCACAGGGAGCTGCATCACAGCGGCCGTGAGGAAGGGAAAGGGTGGATTTGACCACGTCCTGAAATCCAGCCTATGGGTGATGAGCTTCAAGTTGGGTTTCGTCTGTTGACTTGCAAGAACTATTTATTGCACCGATATTTACTGCATTTATTGTGTGCCAGGTTCAGAGCCAAGTCAGGCTAATTCAGAAATTCATCTCAATCACTTTCCTCATCCTTGGTCCTCCAAGGTACAAGAGCAGACCCCACCCACCTGGGTAGAGCGATTATTGCCCTGGTGCTCAGCAAGTTTCCTGGCCTCCCTCAGATGCCCAGCAATTTGCAGAGTCAATGCCTCGAATTGTATGTAGTAAATCGCCTCTAAGGCTTGCTTCTCCCAGAAGCTGTGGGCTCCCCAGTCAGGCTTTTAAAATTTATCCTGAAATGTTTAAAACTTAAGAAAGACTATGACCTAACTCCGCAAATGTTTGTTGAGTGAAAGAACCCGGAGGTGGCAAAAGTGAATGGTCTTGCAATGCGACTTGGGAGGTTAGTTCGCGTCTTGGCCTTCCCGTGAACTGTGTCATCCCGGGAGCGTCCATCAGTCTCTTTGGATCTTGCTTTCCTTTCCTGTAAAGGAGGGAAGAATCTGTCTGCAGAGTTTAGCACCAGAGCCTGGCGCTCAGAGTGGAAGGCAGATCTGTAACCCCACAAAGCAGGCTTCTCTGCTCTCAGATGGAGGGAGCAGCCCAGAGCCCAGCCAGGCCCCTGCCCCAGCCCCACAGAAGCCCTGGGTTCACCTCTGCTTGCCTCAGAACTCAGATGTCAAGGATGAGAAGCCCTGGACAGAATGCTCCATGGCCCGCTCTGGAGTGGGAAGACTGACTCACAGCCTGCTCCAGCCCCGGCGCCTGTGTCCTCAGGCGATTCTCTTCCTCTCGTAGGCCAAGGTCTCCTTCAAGATAGAGCGAGGGGCACAGATGGGATTCAG